>NC_133653.1:145524161-146804161 GCF_009905375.1 Apium graveolens
CCACATTGTCGAATTTGAGGCTCTCATGGTAATCTCCAACTTTCAGTCCTTCAATCTTTTTATCATCAAACACAACATGTATAGATTCCACAACAATATTGGTTCTTAGATTATAGACTCTATATGCTTTACCAACAGCATATCCAACAAAAATTCCTTCATCTGCTTTAGCATCAAACTTCCCATTTTGATCAGTTTGATTTCTCAGAATATAGTATTTGCAGCCAAAGACATGAAAAAAGTTTAGAGTTGGCTTCTTGTTCTTGAACAATTGATAGGGAGTCATGCATCTTGCTTGATTAATCAGAGAAATGTTCTGAGTGTAGCATGCAGTATTTATAGCTTCAGCCCAGAAATATATTGGTAGTTTAGATTCTTCAAGCATTGTCCTTGTAGCTTCAATAAGTGATTTGTTCTTCCTTTCCACTACTCCATTCTGTTGTGGAGTCCTTGCTGCTGAAAACTCATGCAGTATCCCATTTTCTTCACAAAATGCTCTCATGACAGAATTCTTAAACTCAGTTTCATTGTCACTCCTGATTCTTTTAACTTTGAAATCAGGATGATTGTTGACTTGCCTTATGTGATTGATGATGATTTCACTAGCCTCATCTTTAGACTTTAGAAAATATGTCCAGGAGAACTTTGAGAAATCATCTACAATTACTAGGCAAAAATTTTTCCTTGAGATGGACAATACATTGACTGGTCTAAACAAATCCATGTGAAGCAGTTGTAAAGGCTCTTCAATTGCTGAATCAAGTTTCTTCTTGAATGATGCTTTGATCTGCTTCCCTCTTTGGCAGGCATCACACAGTCCATCCTTTGAAAACTCCACTAGAGGAATACCTCTTACCAATTCTTTCTTTACCAGCTCATTCATAGTCTTGAAGTTTAAATGAGATAGCTTCTTGTGCCATTGCCAACTTTCATCCTGACTTGCTTTACTGAGAAGACAAGTTACAGATTCTGCTTTAGTTGAGTTGAAATCAGCTAGGTACACATTTCCTCTTCTCACACCAGTGAGAACCACTTTTTCGCTTTGATTATTAGTCACAACAGAGGCTTCTTTGTTGAAGGATACTGAATTGCCTTTGTCACAAAGCTGGCTGATACTCAACAGATTGTGTTTGAGACCATCCACTAAGGCAACCTCCTTAATGATGACATTATCTTTTGAAATCAAGCCATACCCTTGCTGTCATCTCCAAAAGTAATACTTGGGCCAACTCTCTCCTTAAACTCTGTGAGCAGGGTAGAATCACCAGTCATGTGTCTTGAACAACCACTGCCCAAGTACCAAAGATTCCTTCTGTTTCCCTACACACATCAGAATCAAATCAAGTTGATTTTGGTACCCAAGTTTCCTTGGGTCCTGCCTTGTTAGCTTTCTTCTTCTGTTTCTTAGGTCTTAACTCATTTAACTTAGGAATTTCAGATTCTTCCTTAGTCATTTGGGTTGGGCCTTTGAAACTATTTAATGCAACAGAATTATCATGCATATTATGGCTAACAGGAAATGGCATGCTTGGTGTAAACATGTTATTCCAGTAAGGCATGCTAAATGGCATTTGAGGCATACTGTATGCAGCATAATATGGATTAGGTGCAAATGGCATATTAGCAAACTGTGCATTCATGTTCTGTGTAGGCATAACATTAACAGGCATGGGAGGCATTGTATTCATGTTAGGAAATTGAGACTGAATAGACATGGGAGTAGGCATGGCAGATTTGCAATTAACAGACAAATGATTTACACTACCACACTTGGCATAGATTTTTCTAGGAGCATATTTATCAGGTGTGTAGTTATTGTGTTTGTTAATCCCTACTTTACCATTCCTGTTGTTTTTCCTTTTAGTCTCTATTTTTATCTCAATTTTCTCAAGTCTGTCACTTAGCTGTTTGATAGTCATGTGACCAACATTACCCCTTTTTCCTTTCTTAACTTGACTTGACTCTCCTGAAATAAAGTTCTTGGAAACAGACCCATACTTCTCATTTAGCTTGATTAGTTTGGCTTTGCTAATGGGCTTGCTCACAGCCGACGGATGAGGATTTTCATCTTTCGACGGATAACACTTTTTGTTATCCGACGGATAGTCCTCATCATCCGTCGAGTCTACATCTGTCAGCAAACCATCTACCAAATTAGGTTCTAGTTTCTCTTTATTCTTTTTCCAGGCTTCATCACAAAAAGACTCAATTCCTTGAACTTTGGTGATTTGAGCATGGACATCCCTGGATGTTTTCCATGCTTTAATCACCTCTTGTTCACGCTCGAGCTGCTTCTTTAAAATCTCTTCTTTTTTCAAGGACTCAGTTAATTCCTCCTTGGCAATCTTACACTCAATCCTTAGTTTCTCAAAATCAACAAACTGAGGCTCAAGCACATTATTCCTCTCACTTAAAAACAAGTTGTTTTCTTTGATTTTAGCATTTTCTTTAGTAAGAGACTTAAGTGTAACACGCAAATGATATAATTCTGTAGACATGTCATTTATGGCATCATTACACTCAGCTTTAGATATATGTGTAAGGTTTGTAGTAATTACCTGATTGCTTGAGGAACTTGTCTCTATTTCATTAGACTTGGCCATTAGGGCTAGATTGACATAGCTGACATCTTATCTTCATCCAAACCATCTGCTGCTCAGTAATTCTCTTGTGTAATAAAAGCCCTTTCCTTTTGTTTGAGTAGATCAAAGTATTTTTGCTTATAATCCACAGACTCAAACCTTTTCTTACTGGAATTTGACTTTCTACACTCATTTGCAAAATGCCCTGCCAAGCCACATTTGAAACATTTGAATTTTGACTTATCCACCATGTTTCTATTTGGCTTGGCTGCTCCAAAGTTCTTCTTAAACTTGAGCTTGGAAAATCTCCTGGAAAGAAATGCTAGGTGCTCATCAATGTCGTCCATGTCATCTTGACTCATTGAATCTTCACTTTCTACTGCAATCCCCTTGCCCTTGCTTTCACAGACCTTAGAAGTTGACTCAACAGCTTCCATCTTCACTTCCTTCTCCTTTTCCAAATCAGCAACTAGTGCAATGGATCCTCCTTTCTTCTTTCCTCTCTCCATCCTTTCATCATGCTCTATCTCAAGCTCATAGGTCTTCAGGATGCCATACAGTCTCTCCAAAGTAAACTCTTTATAATCTTGTGAGTTTCTTAATGAGACTGTCATTTGTTTTCATTCCTTTGGAAGAGATCTAAGGAATTTCATATTAGAGTATTTAGTCTGATAGACTCTTCCATGCAACTTAAGAGCATTTACTAGTTTTTGGAATCTACTAAAAATGTCAGTGAGTGACTCACTTTCCTCATTGTGAAAATGCTCATATTGCTAAATCAAGAGCTGCATTTTATTTTCTCTAACTTGCTCGGTGCCATCACAGATTATCTGTATAGTATCCCAGACTTCCTTGGCAGTTTTGCAGTTAATAATGTTGTCAAACATGTTTGCATCAAATCCATTGAATAAAATGTTCATGGCCTTTTTATCCTTCCTGACTTGTTCAATGTCAGGATCAGACCATTCGTGCCTTGGCTTGGGAACTGATGGCTCGTTTCCTGTTGCAGCTCTCATTGGAACATGAGGACCTCTTTCTATGCAATCCACATAGGCCTCATCTTGAGAAAGCATATGAAGATGCATCTTTACCTTCCAATGATGGTAATTATCTTTATCTAGAAAAGGAATCTTGACTCCAACGTCTTTCTTGTTCATCTTGCTGAATTGTTTTGATCTTTAAACTCTTTGTAGATTAAGAGCTTGCTCTGATACCAATTGTTAGTCCCTTAACAATATAGCAAGAATTACAGAAGGGGGGTTGAATGGAATTCTTGAACCTTTTTATCGAAATAAAAATGTTCAACTCGAATATAGATATAAGTGTTTTGATTAGCATAATGCGGAATAGAAACTTAATTGAATCAAAACATAATTAATTAAAAACAAGAGTCTTTAAAAACTTTCTGGTGGATTTAAACAATTCCACCAGAGATATATATTATATATCGAGAGGACTCTGTGTGCAAGAATGCTCATAGCTGCTTACAAATCGAAGTATTGAGAATACAGGGAAATGCTATGGATTTTGCTTATTTTGCTTACAAAGATTTCTCTCTTTTTGTAACTCAGTTGTCTTCTTTTATTTGCTACGTTCTTGGTTTATATATTACCAAGATTACAAAGTCAAAAAGACTAAATAAACATAAAAACTATCAGTCTTAAGATTTGCTACTTTTCATCCTCTATTACCCAGTTAATGGGCTTTCACAGTAGATTTGTATACATCTCGACGGCTGTGCTCAGTATTCACTGTTCAACTGCTGTTTAAATTCTTTATATGATCATCTGTTGGACTTTATGAATATCCGTTGGATATATGATCATCCGTCAACTTTCAGAACATCCGTTGATGGCTTCATTGATCATCCGTCGACTGCTATATTAAACATCCGTTGATAGTCATTTAATCATCCGTCGATGGCTTTGTTAATCATCCGTCGGTAGCTATTTTGGCACTTGACTTCATTTCACTTATGCAGAATTGCAAGACATCATTTATATACAATTAATCAACCTATTCTGCATATCTAGTTAATGTCAACATGACTTATGGGCTACTACAGAATCTATACAAAGATGTATACACAACTGTGCTACAGACTTATTATTACATAAACTACTCACTCGATGGATAATTAGTTAACATCCGTCGGGACTATAATGAGTTATCTGTCGGCACTATAATTCTTATCCGTCGAGTGCTACATTATTTCACTAAGTAAAATCTACTTAGATGTTTTGTTTATGAAATCATCAAGTACACAACATATGCACAACACACCAAAAACTGGAAGAAACGACGTCCTGGGAGCTGGGTTTTGACTCGCCGGAAAAGCTCCGCCGGCACCGGATTCTGGGCAAGCCGGCGACTGTTCTTGTTCAACTCGGTGTCGACCCGGTTGCAACCTGGTGTTCGACCCAATTTCGATCCAAAATTCCCCAATTCGTTTAATTGGAATCTGTTTCTGTAATTAAATTTAACTATTTTTATTTTTATAAATCAGAATTAGTTTTTGTAAATTCTAAAAATCAAATAAAAATCAGATTTAAAAATCTAAAATATTTTACAGATAATTTCTAAATAAATTTATTAATTTAGAAATTCGAAATTATAATTATTTATTAATTTATTTAAATATTTATCCATTTATCTAATTATTTATTTATTATCTAATAATTAATTAATTATTTAATAAATGAGATTAAATAATTAAGATCGAATAATTCAATTAGTGATTCGATAATTAATCAATTAATGCGAGTAACTCGTAAATGTTCGAGTTGTGTTTCGGGAATTTGGAAATTGGCGTACGAGTATCGATTCATTTAATTGTGTGATCAGATTCGTAATAGTTATGCGTAGCGATTAATCAATTAACTAATTATGAGTAATCAATTTTATCAGATAATTTGTAATAAATTGTAATTAATTCTAAAAATTAAGGAATAATTATTTTAAAATATAATAATTTTTAATTAATTATTTAGAAATATGATTAATGTTTAATTAATTATGATTAATTATTTATAATTTATATATAATTAATTAAATCTTATTTATTGCCTAACAAATAAACCGTCTATCGGATTTGAGTGAAACGAAGGCCCTTAGACTCAGAAAAATGACCTGATTCCATTAAAAATAATTATAAATCATAATTTCTTTCAAAAGCCAGTCGGCTTATGATAATTATTTGTTTATAGACCCTATTTGTGATAAAAAATGAGTCTAATAAATCTCGAATATAAGTCTAGTATCGATTCTAAAAATAATTATAAGTCCAAATTAATTATGTGCCTTATGTGCTATATGCTTTACGTGATTATGTAAACCTTATGTGTTATATAATTATATGCAAGTCGGATATAATCGTATGGGTAGACGATTTGGGCTACGTGGTATCAACCTGAGATTGCGTATGAAGTAAGTCATCTAAACGAATATCTTTCCTTGATAGATTCAGTACCAACAAGGCGCCTTCAAGCAGGAGATAGAAAAGGCTGTGAATCATACGAAGTGAAGTGCGCACCAGGCAAGTTTTTCCCCTATTATAAGTTGAGAATAGTGAATTGCATTCAACTTTCCATAACAATTACACCTTGATAATTCTTGTTCACAAACACTGATACACAGTTATTGATCCTTTGTTTCTATTTCATTTGAATTCTTGAATTCTCCAGATTCATTGAATCCTCTATTCATATTCCAATACTTGTACCCTTATTTACATATACTCTGATGTATCTTAATGTTGGGATACATCAACAGCATACCGATTTTTCCAGATGCTAAGCTATGGACTAGATGGTTACGATACGGGCCGGGTATAAACCGGACCCTTGATTATTAGGCCATAGTTGCCTAGGTACCCCATATGTTGGTTGGGTCTATACAGTTGGGTATAGATCCGCATTGTATCCTGACTGATCAGCAGGTTATAGTGCATATGTTGGTTCTTGTTTCCAGTCTCGTTAATTTGGCACTCGCCAGCAATGGCATTTATTATTCTTTACAGAAATATATGGTTGTTCAAACCAGCAGATTACCGGTTCATTTATCATTCTCTCTTTACACTATATATTGTTCCAGGCTTGTTGAGTAATTTTGGCTCACCCCATTTTATTATTGTTCACCTTATTTTTCAGTTAAGGTTGAGAATGAAACTCATCAAAACCCGAATAGTCAAGAAGCGGGTCAAGCTGCGGGACCCTCTAATTTCAAGAGTGTTTGTCCCTATCCCAGAAGAGAGTTTTGAGTTGTCATAGCACGTGTAGCAGGATAAGTGATAGTTGTAATTCGAATAAAAGGTGTAAGTTTAAAATTTTGAATAGAATAATGGTTTGTAATAAAGAGAGTTTTTGAGACAGTTTGTTTAGAATGGTTTGTAATAAAGTTAGTTTGTCGTTCTTGATTTCAATCCTTAATCTTGAAAAGATCCTGAATAGTAGTAGTTCGGGGTAATTATTTATTTATTTGTGATTGTATAGGTTCAGTAAGTAGTTAGTGTTAATAATGCCCCAAATCTATACCCCGGATTTGGAGGGCGTTATAGTTGGCATCAGAGCTTAGGTTTTGACCCTTAAAAACAAGAATATTAGAGTTAAGATAAGATAGAAAGATCACATAAGATAGGAATAATGGTATTAGGGTTGTTAGTTTCTTATATAAGGAAATTGTGAGTTCTAGGAATGTGGTTTGATTTTTCTTGTGGTATGGTTATTCTGTTAGATGGCATCTCCAGCTTCATCTTCAGAGCGGACGGCATCAGATCCAGCATTGCCTCTAGGGTCAGAGTAGGCATTTTCGCCATTTCCACCACCACCACCACCATTGCCTCAGGGACCATCACCAGACCAGTTGTCAGCGCCAGAGGTACCTGACTTCATTGACTATGTTCCTTACTTCGAGCCAGAGATACCTGAGCTACCACCACTAGAGTTTCCGGTATTTGATATTCCTGATATGGATAATTTGCCTCAGTGGGAGGAGTTAGATCCTCAGGTTCCAGTAGAGCATCCCGAGATCCCACAGCCACATCCAGATCCATAGATGTTTGATGTAATAACCCCAATTTTTGGGAAATTTTGAAACCCTTATGAATAGTGTTTTTGCTGAATGAGAAAACTTTTCATGCCACACTATGTAGGGGTTCTGATATGGAAATTCTGAGATTTTATTAGTACTTTATATGGGATATAAGTGTATGTAAAGATCGTCAGAATCCAAATCCGAACACCTTGATTTTTCCCGGAAAATCCACTAGATACGGAAAGAATTGAGTATAAGGTAACAGGATAAAAAGGATTTAAATTAGAGGATTATAAGGGAGGATCATAAAAGGGATATAATATATTGAGAAAGGTTAAGGGAACCTAAGTAATAAGATCCCGGGTATGATCCCTCAAACGATAAACGAGAACGAAAGTTAAGCGAAGCGTAAAACAAATAAACGGTCAAGAAACAAGCTTGTAAAAGAAGCAAGGGAGATTAATCAAGTGGAGTAGAAAATAGATGACATCATCACTCCATAAGAGTTAGACAAGTGGCTAGATGGTGAGGTAAGCATGGTGATGCAAGCATTAATCAAGATATTTATCCAAGATTAAACCTCCACCAAGTATTCTAATCATATTTTTTAACCAAGTAATCAACCAAGCAACTCCTTTCTTCTCTCCCCACCTTGTAGCTTCGACTTTTTCATAAAAATGGAGGTTTAGAAATTCAAAGTCCAAGCTTGGCTCATTCATAATTCTCAAGGTAATTCCCATGGCTTCTTGATATTATAACTTAGTTATCCTAGAAGTTTGAGCTTCAAAAATCATGTCTTTCTTAGCTAATTAATTCATCAAAGATGATGATGAATAGTAATGAATAGTAACTTTCAAGAACTAACTTTGATTTCTTGATTTCTTTTGGAAGTTCAAGGTTGTTTAAGCTTAGATCAGGGCTCTCATAGGAATTTCAAGGCTCTTTGATGGTATTAAGAAGCTCCAAGAAGGTATAACCAAGCTTTCCCCTTTGATTTAAGTTATAAGTTTGTATGAGCTTGGATTGTAAATGGAGGTTTTAATGGTTGAATTAGTGAATGAGAGATTAAGCATGTTTAGTTATGTATGTAAGTTATTGTAGTTAATTATTGAGCCGTTATCATACTTGGTATTAAAATTATGATCCATGGATGTTTTGACTTAGAAAATGGTGGAGTGGTAGGTTGGTTTGTTTGTGGTTGATGTTTGGATTGTTGTGGTTGGTTTGGTGTTGATTGGTGGTGATTTGATATTGAATTGATTTGGTAAAATTTGGGAATCGCTAAGGTATAGCCGTCGTAATGCCCAATTTTCCTTAGACTGTTTTGTGCATGACTTTTGCACCCGAACACTAACTACCATGAACTGACCATTGCCATGTTTAGATAGTTCATGTTACGAGCTTCGTTTGGATATGTAGTTCGTTTGATTCCGATGTACGGTTTAGGAGAAACGACCGTTTTAAGTAACGGCATTTCGCGAACGAAACTTTTCCCCTCGCCTTACTTTGAAACATAGGTTAAAGACCAAAAAAGGGTTAATTAATGTATGAAACATTTATGGTAAGTGTGTTAGGCAGTTGGTAAGACACTCGTGAAGGAATCTCCTTAAAACTCGTAAAGGTTAAATTATTAAAAATGGTGGAGCCGAGGGTACTCGAGTGACTTAAGCGAATCAGTAAGCGCAAAATAAGCGTTAGAGTCTAAGTTAGTTAAAGTATAGATTTACAAGTGACTTTGGTTTAATTCCAACTTACTTGTTGTTTATAGGTTACCAAACTCGCCCCGAGCCTTTTATCACCCCAAGTCGCTCAGGCAAGTTTTCTACCCGTTATAACTGTTGTTGTGATGAATATATGTATTTGCATTATCTTGCGATAGATGCATGTTGGTTAAATAGCAAATGTTGCAATATATTGAAGCATGCTGCTATGGTATATATATATGCATGCCTGTTTCGTATTCTTTCCATATATATCTGTTGATTCAGTTGATAATACCTATGCTAGAGGATAGCGGTAATTTGCATATACCCTTAGTATAGGGACCCAAAGGTGAAAATATTTTCTAAAACCGGGAGTCGAGGATCCCGAGTAGATTTTGTATATATGGATATAAATATATATAGATATATACTTATATATATATATGGTCATAGTTTTCAAAACTATTAATCGAATAAGGTTTATTCGATAACTTTAACTTTATTTTATTATTGAATATTATTTCGAATATTATTCGAAGGTGTATGACTCCTTTATATTAAATGAATATTATTTTGAATATTCATTCGAGGACTTATGACTCCTTTTATTTTATTAAATGAATATTATTTTGAATATTCATTCGAGGACTTATGACTCCTTTTATTTTATTAAATGAATATTATTTTGAATATTCATTCGAGGACTTATGACTCCTTTTATTTTATTATCTGAATATTATTTGAATATTCATTCGAGGATCTATGACTCCGATTATTTGCTGAGATTTGTTCTTTATTTTATTAAAGAATAAGGTGTAAATAATCAAACTTATTTTCGATTATTCAAATAAAGATAGTACTTTCATATAAGTATATCTTTGGTTATTTAATACTCGTTTCAAGTATAAGTTTTAATACTTCTACTTCAATTATTTTTATAAAGATTATTCTTTATGGGAATATTATTTAAATAATAATATTCAGTCATTTTCTAAATATTCTGGGGACTGATTTACTTCATTAAATCAGCTTTACTCCAAACACTCTATAAAGTATTTTCGAGTCTTCAAAATGATTTTTAAAAGTTAGAACGGATCCCAAAACTCATTTTTATATTTAAGATCTTCCTTTTTAAGGGGATTTAAATACTCGCTCAAAACCTGAGGGATCCGGCTTTGTGGTGTATTTTATATTCGCAACACGGTTGCAGTTTTGGTAAATAACTTGATTACTTACCCAAGGTTCGGGAAGTACGTCCATCTATTGAGTCGGCATAAGCAACATGGGCTCAGTGGGCGTCCATGAAAGTGTAAGTGGCTCAGTGGGAGTCCATCAAATGCGTAAGTGGCTGAGTGGCAGTCCAGCATAAGGTCCTATTGCGACCAGGGTGATGACCAGTGGGGAATTCGTCCATCTACTAGTAGAAAATGTTACATATTGGTATCTTCTCCTGATCAGCAAGATATCAGGTTTATGCCAAAATTCGTTCCTTTCCAAATTTATTGGATATTGCAATTCTGTTCATACTTTACATGACAGAGGTTTTCTGGAAACGTATGTATATATATATATAGGTGTATATATATATCGGGACTTAATGAAGTATATCATAACTTTATTTCCTTTAAAATATTTCAAAGATTGAATCTATACAAGTCTTATCTTGTAGTCTCATCAGTGTGATGAACTTTTGAAACTAATTATAACTTGAACGGTGGTAGTTCAAGTAGTATTTGGAAAAGATATAAGTATATTGGAGTATCTTGTAACTTCATCTTTTAAACTTATATCTAGTAAATGATTATCTTATGCATGACAAAGATTTTCAGAAAAACGTTGAGACAAGGTTAGATATATGAGATCACCTTGCAACAATATTTTTTTATACAGTTATACACTGGGACTTTGTGTATATTATGCATGGAAGAGGACTTCCAATATTTTGAAAAGTATATATGTATATATATATATACTGAATATTTTGCGACTTCATCGCATTAAGATATCAACTTGGTTCATTTTTTTTGACCAAGACTTTCATGAGTATTATGAGTAGGCTCATATATTGTTAATCATTATACATATTATTTTGGTGGGCTTGCTGCTCACCCTTGCTTTCTTCTTTCATCACACAACATCAGATAGATAAGATGAACAGGACCAAGCTCCCAATTCGCAAGCGGATAGGAAACGTTCCGCAGCTTTCTGGAAGCGTTGAGGCCGCTGTAGCTGAGGTAGAACTTACCAATAGGCTAAGTTTTCAACTAATGATGTACCAGACTTATGTATAATTATGAATTGTAATAATGACAAAGAAATGTAAATTTATTCAGAAACCTTTTAAGGTGTATTGACATATAATTGTGGAATAAAACGACTTGTGATTATTTTTGAATATTCATCTCTGAGACTATAACTTGTGGTGTGTGTGTTTATTGTGGGGTCACAGTACAGAGTAGTTGATTGTGTATTAAGATTGGGTGTTATTAAGGGAAATGGATCTCGTGACAACCCGGATCCCCGACCCCGGATTTGGGGGTGTTATAGAAATGGTATCAGAGCTAAGCGTTATAAACCTCAGAGATGATGTGACGTTAAGATAATAAGTTCACTAAGATAATAAGAACTCTTGCCAAGTTCATAGTCGGACTACCTAACGTAGTACTGACAGTTAAAACCCTTATGGGAACCACTATAAATATCGTGATAGTAGCGTAGTTCGTTATCGTACATGGTAGCGGGACTCCGAACCCTGAGGTTGAGGAGCAACAGCGCGATGATATTTTATTACTAATTGGAGATCGGATTGTGGATCCGATAGAGTGTCCTAATGCAGGACCGGATGATGTTGATATTGAGGATGTAATGGTTGAGGATGTTGTCCTAGATGGGATTGTTGCTGAGGAGGATCTCGTGGAAGATCCTAACAAGAATGAATAAAGGACCATTGAGGAATTGATGACCATGGTTAGGGAAACTACCAGAGGTAGGATTGGCCGGTCACTACCGGAGGTTCGTTCAAGTTTGTAAGGATAGTAGCCCCTTTGAAGCGGCTTACTCGTAAGACTAAGAAGTTTGAATGGACAGAGAAATGCGAGAAAAGATTTTAACAACTAAAGCAAAGGTTGGTGGCGACCCATATGTTGGCGTTGCCGGATGAAAAAGGAGATTTTGTGAATTGTAGTGACGCCTCGCATAAGGAATTAGGGTGCTTCTTATACAGCACAGCAAGGTAATCGCGTACGCGTCAAGATAATTAAGGGAATATAAAATTCGATATCCCCACCTATGAGCTTGGGCTCATGGCAATAGTTTTGCCCTAAAGATTGGAGGCACTACTTGTATGGAGAGAAGTGCGAGAATTACCTAAGCCATAAGTGCTCTAGTACATTTTCACGCAGAAAAGAGCTCAACATGTGCCAAATGAGGTGGTTAGAGCTAATCAAGGATTACGATTATGAGATTCTTTATCATTCGGGGAAAGCCAATGTGGTGGCTGATGCCCTTAGTAAAAAGGAGAGACTCAAGATGATAATGTCTTTGAAAGAGTTTATAAGAGATTTTGAGAAAATGGAAATAGAAGTGAAGGTAACCGGAGCCGGTACCGAAAAGCTGTTTGAGATTGCAATACAGACCGAATTATCGGAAAAGAACATATTGTGCCAGAAAAAGTGATGAATGAAGGCAGAGAGCCAACAAATAGATATGAGATTAATACCGAGAAAGATGATAAGGGAATAATGAGGTATTCCTATAGAATTTGGGTTCCAAATGTTCAAGAGCTTAAAGATGAGATCTTAGATGAAAGTCATAGTTCAAGGAATAAGATTAAGGGCAAACCCTGAATGTGATAGTCAGGGAGGACGCCATCAAGATAGAAGGAACCCATAACATAATGAAGTGGAAAATGAGGATTTTAACCTATAAGATAACCCCAAGTATGGGAGAAGGATGAAACATTTCATACTAAGGAAACAGAAGGTCGAGTAAGGAAAGGAGACCCGAGACGGTACTCCTATACGGCAATTCATGGACCTGTCTAAAAAGAACTTAGACTATTATCCCCAACCACCACCTTGAGGAAATAGTGCGGTGAGAAATTCTTTCAGGACCTTTAAGTCGCTAAGCTCTCAGAGTTCCAAGGAACAAGCTGACCCAGTCGAGGCAAAAGCCTGGCTAAAGGAAATAGAGGAATCATTTGAGATTCTAAATGATTGATGAACCACAAAAGACTGTTTTTGTCACTTACCCTCCTAAGAGAGAGACCACTCGCTGGTGAAAGGCCAAGGAAGGCACGGAGCAAGAGATTATAATAAACTGATTTAAGTTCAGTCAATTATTTTTGGGAAAGTAATTCCCAAAGATAAGGAGATAGTGTAAAAGCTTTTGAGCCAGAACAAAGCGGGCGAGTATGATGAATTATGAATCTAAGTTGTAAAAGTTGTTAAGATTCGTTCTGAGGACATGAATCCAGAATGACGGGATGTTTGAAATCAATGCTTATGTTGTGTTGGTTCATGAAATAATGATAAGAGAAAGGAAAATAAAAAGAAACTGAAGTGGAAAGGAATACCAGGCGCAATAGAGTTTGAAGTATGATAAGGGAGTTGGGTATGAGGAAACCCTAAAGACTCGTAGCAATAGACATAGAAAAGTATGTAATTGTCAGGATGAGGGTGATTCACCATGAGTTAAAGTTGATGATTGAAGGAATAAGAGATACATATATTTTATCCCCTGTAAGTTGGGAGGATTTGAGGAAACCTTGAGATAGTTCGAAGGATAAATATTGAGACGCGGATAGACTGAGGAGACAAGGAAGTAAGAAATTAGGAAAATTGGATGAAGGAAGTGACCTTCAAGAATGTGAAGTATATGTAAGACCGGTGGCATGATACCCAGAAAGGGAGACGACAGGTATGAGAGATATCCCAACATTGAGATGACTGTTGGGATAAACAACAAAAGTAAATAAGGAATTATTAAGAAGAAGTTCACGTTGAACATGACCAATATCTTCCAGAACATCCTTGTTATCGTTACCAAATTAGGCAAGAAAAGCGGATAACCGTTGTTATCTTTTGGAGGCCATATTGATTGACCTCATTTTGAATACAGATGTTATTGTGAAAATTAGGCATATACTATCGAGGTGGGAATGATTGAATAAGACACCCCTATCAGGGATGTATGACTTGATTTATCCATGGAAGGATGCATGTACCCTTTTTAAAGGTGGAATTAAGGATAGAACATCGGTAACTTAAAATGAATCCTAGGGGAATGCATAAAGGTTGGCATTTCACCCTTAATAGGGACAGTATGAGTTTTGACAGGATGAATTGGAAAGGATTAAGGTAATAACAACCTTTAAGAATCAGTGGAGAAATTTTTCAGAAGTATATAGACAATGGTTCTAGTAATAGTAAATGGTATTTCGATATGCCCTGTATCTAGGGAATACAGGAGGAACTATTGAAATATAACCTTAGAGGTTTTGCATGGAGATAGGTAATATTCAAATTTCTCAAGAATAGAAATGTTGATAAAGGAAATGTGTCGTAATTATAATGATGCCAAGTGGGGCATGTGTTACACCACGAGAAAGTATGGATCGAACCAGTAATGGTCGAAATTGTTCAGGGCAATTAGGACTTAAGATAAAAGATGTTCTAAGTATGATTGAGAGTCAGTCGTGACAGTGATTAACCTCTAAAGACTGAGGCAATAACTTATGGAAAAATGGTGATATTTTTTTTTTACTTATCAGATTTTAAGGAAAACATCTTCACATAAGCTGTGATTGAAATAAGGTAGAAAATTTATTTGGAGGTGGTTAAAATGACATTGACTGTAAGGAAATTTTACTATCAGGAAAGGCCAAAGAGGTGGCCGACACTTTAAAGGTAAGAGGATAATTATAGGCGCCTGTGCCAAAGGAATACAGTGATGATGGTTAAAGCTATGAAGGTTGTATTATGGTTTGGAAGATTGACATTCCTTCTAATGATTGTGCAATACCCAACCATAATAGTAGTTGGTAAAGGTTTAATTCGTGTAATCGCCATGGGCGGGCTATCTATCTCAGAAGGTCCTATCTTGAGATAAGCCAGGACCATATTTCAAAAAGGACTAAACAAACCTTTGAGTTAAGTCTTCTATTGAAGGCATATGATTAAGAATGGTATTAACCTGTTATCGTTGCTTTGAGTGAAACTCTTCTGCAATTTTATCTGCTTCATGTCATGTATGTATGTCAGGATCTGGAGTGTTCTTCATGAATTATGAATAGTGATTATGTTAACTCCTTAGAAGAATTTGATACGACGGGTATGGACTCCGTATGGTTAGCTATTAAGATCCAAGGAAAATGAATGACTACAGTGGGTCAGCGATGGACCATAGTAATGCAGCAATGATTCTGCGAGTAATGAGTCGATTACAACCGTAAGAGTTGTATTAGAATGGATGTTGAGATTGAGTACCACTAATCGGGTCATGGTAGTGTATAAGTTATCATTGATAGACTAATTAAGTAGAGTATCTACCTATTGAATATTTATTTCCCTCTTATGAAAAGAGAGTCGTATTATTATACGAGGAAGGTTGCGGTGCAAGCATAGAATTCTAGTGACGATGATGTCTCGAATGAGATCCCAGATTCGATTTTCGATATCGAGGAAGTTTCAAAGGTGATTGTGAATAAGCTCGAGGAAGAGCATGGGTCCATAGAATGATGGACGGAATGGCGAAAATATTTAGGCATGTGAAATGCGATGCTATAATACTTGATGTTGATATAAATACTCATATGTTTCGTTCTCCTATGACAAACCTCTATAGTTCAGAGGTAGGTTCCAAGCCAAATATTTTGTGGCAGTATATTTTTTTTCATATATACAATTCTCTTCAATTCGTTCTTTTCTCTCCTTTTCATTTCATGTAAGCTGAGAAGAACAACCCTTCTAGAAGGGGAGGTATTGCCGAATGACTATCTATCTGTGTGATAGAAGCCTAGTAGGATACCATCTATTGTTTAATTGCTTGTCAAGTACTAAAGGCTGGCCACCTTCTGTACTAACTATGCGATATAACAAGTGTTCATGATCATAGTGATCTCTCAACAAATTCCTTTACTTCTATATGAAGGATGAAGCTTTCGATAATAAAAATAGCTGAAAAAGGAGTAGTAAAATTTTGGTGGTATTCGGAATGGAAACACATTCGTGATACTAAGGTTGACGTGGTTATTAAAAGGTTATAGAACGCTAATGAGCAAAAGTGTAACCAGTATAATATTAGGAACGGAGGGCAGTAGCGATTACGAACTGGAAATGAATGGGTATTGAGAAGCAAAAGCTCTAATGTTAAAAGCTATAATGAGAGTCTGTGCAATAGACTTGAAAGAAATTGGAATGATCACTTAACACGGATTGAGTTTTCTTACGACAATAGATCATATGTCATTATCGAGATGTCGCCTTATGAGATCCTTGAGGGAAGACAATGTCGATCTCCCTTATGTTAGGATGAAGATGTAGAGCGCAAGATGCTCGGACCCGCAGTAGTCCAAAGGACCAAGGATATAATAGATCTAATCAGAGGACGGCAGGTAGTAGCCCAAGATGGACATAAGAAGTATGTTGAATTGACACGAAAGGACAAAGAATAGGAAGTAGGGGACCTAGTGTTGTTATAGGTATTCCCTTGGAAAGGATTGATGAGGTTCGGAAAGAAAGGAAAGCTAAGTCTACAATTTGTTAGACCCTTGGATATATTAAGACGTTTGGGAAATTAGCATATGAGCTAGCCCTACCCCCGAACCTGTAGCAAGTTCATAACGTTTTCCACGTATCAATGTTAAGGAAGTGTAATTCGGAAGCCAGACAAATAGGGGCATAGGAGCGCATAAACATGCAACCCGACGTAACCTATATGGAGTAACCAGGAAAGGTTATAGAGTGAAAAGGAACAAGTGCTTAGGAGAAGGATTATCAAACTAGGCAGAGTTTGGTGGTAGGACCACAATGTGGGAAAATTTACTTGAGAGTTAGAAAGTGCAATGCTAAGAAAGTATCCCTATTCATTTTCTATCTGATTCCGGGACGGAATCCTTTTAAGGAGGGGAGACTGTAATAACCCCAATTTTTGGGAAATTTTGAAACCCTTATGAATAGTGTTTTTGCTGAATGAGAAAACTTTTCATGCCACACTATGTAGGGGTTCTGATATGGATATTCTGAGATTTTATTAGTACTTTATATGGGATATAAGTGTATGTAAAGATCGTCAGAATCCAAATCCGAACACTTTGATTTTTCCCGGAAAATCCACTAGATACGGAAAGAATTGAGTATAAGGTAACAGGATAAAAAGGATTTAAATTAGAGGATTATAAGGGAGGATCATAAAAGGGATATAATATATTGAGAAAGGTTAAGGGAACCTAAGTAATAAGATCCCGGGTATGATCCCTCAAACGATAAACGAGAACGAAAGTTAAGCGAAGCGTAAAACAAATAAACGGTCAAGAAACAAGCTTGTAAAAGAAGCAAGGGAGATTAATCAAGTGGAGTAGAAAATAGATGACATCATCACTCCATAAGAGTTAGACAAGTGGCTAGATGGTGAGGTAAGCATGGTGATGCAAGCATTAATCAAGATATTTATCCAAGATTAAACCTCCACCAAGTATTCTAATCATATTTTTTAACCAAGTAATCAACCAAGCAACTCCTTTCTTCTCTCCCCACCTTGTAGCTTCGACTTTTTCATAAAAATGGAGGTTTAGAAATTCAAAGTCCAAGCTTGGCTCATTCATAATTCTCAAGGTAATTCTCATGGCTTCTTGATATTATAACTTAGTTATCCTAGAAGTTTGAGCTTCAAAAATCATGTCTTTCTTAGCTAATTAATTCATCAAAGATCATGATGAATAGTAATGAATAGTAACTTTCAAGAACTAACTTTGATTTCTTGATTTCTTTTGGAAGTTCAAGGTTGTTTAAGCTTAGATCAGGGCTCTCATAGGAATTTCAAGGCTCTTTGATGGTATTAAGAAGCTCCAAGAAGGTATAACCAAGCTTTCCCCTTTGATTTAAGTTATAAGTTTGTATGAGCTTGGATTGTAAATGGAGGTTTTAATGGTTGAATTAGTGAATGAGAGATTAAGCATGTTTAGTTATGTATGTAAGTTATTGTAGTTAATTATTGAGCCGTTATCATACTTGGTATTAAAATTATGATCCATGGATGTTTTGACTTAGAAAATGGTGGAGTGGTAGGTTGGTTTGTTTGTGGTTGATGTTTGGATTGTTGTGGTTGGTTTGGTGTTGATTGGTGGTGATTTGATATTGAATTGATTTGGTAAAATTTGGGAATCGCTAAGGTATAGCCGTCGTAATGCCCAATTTTCCTTAGACTGTTTTGTGCATGACTTTTGCACCCGAAAACTAACTACCATGAACTGACCATTGCCATGTTTAGATAGTTCATGTTACGAGCTTCGTTTGGATATGTAGTTCGTTTGATTCCGATGTACGGTTTAGGAGAAACGACCGTTTTAAGTAACGGCGTTTCGCGAACGAAACGTTTCCCCTCGCCTTACTTTGAAACATAGGTTAAAGACCAAAAAAGGGTTAATTAATGTATGAAACATTTATGGTAAGTGTGTTAGGCAGTTGGTAAGACACTCGCGAAGGAATCTCCTTAAAACTCGTAAAGGTTAAATTATTAAAAATGGTGGAGCCGAGGGTACTCGAGTGACTTAAGCGAATCAGTAAGCGCAAAATAAGCGTTAGAGTCTAAGTTAGTTAAAGTATAGATTTACAAGTGACTTTGGTTTAATTCCAACTTACTTGTTGTTTATAGGTTACCAAACTCGCCCCGAGCCTTTTATCACCCCAAGTCACTCAGGCAAGTTTTCTACCCGTTATAACTGTTGTTGTGATGAATATATGTATTTGCATTATCTTGCGATAGATGCATGTTGGTTAAATAGAAAATGTTGCAATATATTGAAGCATGCTGCTATGGTATATATATATGCATGCCTGTTTCGTATTCTTTCCATATATATCTGTTGATTCAGTTGATAATACCTATGCTAGAGGATAGCGGTAATTTGCATATACCCTTAGTATAGGGACCCAAAGGTGAAAATATTTTCTAAAACCGGGAGTCGAGGATCCCGAGTAGATTTTGTATATATGGATATAAATATATATAGATATATACTTATATATATATATATGGTCATAGTTTTCAAAACTATTAATCGAATAAGGTTTATTCGATAACTTTAACTTTATTTTATTATTGAATATTATTTCGAATATTATTCGAAGGTGTATGACTCCTTTATATTAAATGAATATTATTTTGAATATTCATTCAAGGACTTATGACTCCTTTTATTTTATTAAATGAATATTATTTTGAATATTCATTCGAGGACTTATGACTCCTTTTATTTTATTAAATGAATATTATTTTGAATATTCATTCGAGGACTTATGACTCCTTTTATTTTATTATCTGAATATTATTTGAATATTCATTCGAGGATCTATGACTCCGATTATTTGCTGAGATTTGTTCTTTATTTTATTAAAGAATAAGGTGTAAATAATCAAACTTATTTTCGATTATTCAAATAAAGATAGTACTTTCATATAAGTATATCTTTGGTTATTTAATACTCGTTTCAAGTATAAGTTTTAATACTTCTACTTCAATTATTTTTATAAAGATTATTCTTTATGGGAATATTATTTAAATAATAATATTCAGTCATTTTCTAAATATTCTGGGGACTGATTTACTTCATTAAATCAGCTTTACTCCAAACACTCTATAAAGTGTTTTCGAGTCTTCAAAATGATTTTTAAAAGTTAGAGCGGATCCCAAAACTCATTTTTATATTTAAGATCTTCCTTTTTAAGGGGATTTAAATACTCTCTCAAAACCTGAGGGATCCGGCTCTGTGGTGTATTTTATATTCGCAACACGGTTGTAGTTTTGGTAAATAACTTGATTACTTACCCAAGGTTCAGGAAGTAAGTCCATCTATTGAGTCGACATAAGCAACATGGGCTCAGTGGGCGTCCATGAAAGTGTAGGTGGCTCAGTGGGAGTCCATCAAATGCGTAAGTGGCTGAGTGGCAGTCCAGCATAAGGTCCTATTGCGACCAGGGTGATGACCAGTGGGGAATTCGTCCATCTACTAGTAGAAAAGATTACTTATTGGTATCTTCGCCTGATCAGCAAGATATCAGGTTTATGCCAAAATTCTTTCCTTTCCAAATTTATTGGATATTGTAATTCTGTTCATACTTTACATGACAGAGGTTTTCTGGAAACGTATGTATATATATAGGTGTATATATATATCGGGACTTAATGAAGTATATCATAACTTCATTTCCTTCAAAATATTTCAAAGATTGAATCTATACAAGTCTTATCTTGTAGTCTCATCAGTGTGATGAACTTTTGAAACTAATTATAACTTGAACGGTGGTAGTTCAAGTAGTATTTGGAAAAGATATAAGTATATTGGAGTATCTTGTAACTTCATCTTTTAAACTTATATCTAGTAAATGATTATCTTATGCATGACAAAGATTTTCAGAAAAACGTTGAGTGAAGGTTAGATATATGAGATCACCTTGCAACGATATTTTTTTATACAGTTATACACTGGGACTTTGTGTATATTATGCATGGAAGAGGACTTCCAATATTTTGAAAAGTATATATGTATATATATATACTGAATATTTTGCGACTTCATCGCATTAAGATATCAACTTGGTTCATTTCTTTTGACCAAGACTTTCATGAGTATTATGAGTAGGCTCATATATTGTTAATCATTATACATATTATTTTGGTGGGCTTGCTGCTCACCCTTGCTTTCTTCTTTCATCACACAACATCAGATAGATAAGATGAACAGGACCAAGCTCCCAATTCGCAAGCGGATAGGAAACATTCTGCAGCTTTCTGGAAGCGTTGAGGCCGCTGTAGCTGAGGTAGAACTTACCAATAGGCTAAGTTTTCAACTAATGATGTACCAGACTTATGTATAATTATGAATTGTAATAATGGCAAAGAAATGTAAATTTATTCAGAAACCTTTTAAGGTGTATTGACATATAATTGTGGAATAAAACGACTTGTGATTATTTTTGAATATTCATCTCTGAGACTATAACTTGTGGTGTGTGTGTTTATTGTGGGGTCACAGTACAGAGTAGTTGATTGTGTATTAAGATTGGGTGTTATTAAGGGAAATGGATCTCGTGACAACCCGGATCCCCGACCCCGGATTTGGGGGTGTTACATTTGAGCCACCAGCTCAGCCCATACTCTTCCCAGCACCGCTAGCCATCTATGCACCTGTGCCTGGGGTATATCAGTTTCCTCAGCCTGAGTTTATGGATGAGGTTGTTGAGCAGCCAGTGCCATTACCTACCAGAGGTTCTCGAACAGATCTTCATGAGCCCCGTACTGTACCCTACTAGCAGTATGAGAGTTTGAGGGAGGAGATGCAGAGGTGGAAGGATCAGCGCAGAGAGATACTCGAATTATTTGAGACTCGAGAGTACGGACCAGTGAGGATTTTACAGCCAGACTATATATTGAGGGAGAGACTCCGCCAGATATATAGAGCAGGTTCCCAGGAGATTGCTGATTTGAGGCAAGAAGATGTTTGCATCGATGTAGTTTTCCGCCGAGCGATGAGATTGACCGAGGCAGTGTTAGAGGCACTCCAGTAGGAGCTAGGTCGAGTGCCACCTGAATTTTGAGTTTGACTGACAGTAGGATGTTGTATTATATGTGATATATGTAGATAGATGCAGCATAGTATAGTATGACTGGATTGTATGTGTATAGCCACTAGTTTTGACTGGTAGTAGTAGCAGTATGACTGATCTGATGTAGACCCTTTTTATATTAAGCACTGACACCTATAGCTGGTGTCAGACTTATACATATAAAATGAACCTTTCCATTTTTTCTTTTATTTTCCAATTTCTCAACCATTTAGATTTATTTATTATTTTACCGTTGCATATTTTAAAATGCTGTTTTTATTTACAACCATGTTGTACCATTTACTTTTCTAAATTTTTTTAATTATTTCCAAGCGATTTACTTAAACATTGAACTGTTTTTAATTACTCATTTTAAATACTTAATAAACTGTTTTTCTTTCCAATATCAACTGTTTAAATTTTGTTTTAATACCATACAAATTGTTTTTTATTCATATCACATGTTTAATAAACTGTTATTAAAAGAACCAATTATTTTATCATCAGAACCATGACACCAAAAAGAAAAACAAGAACCGAGTCATCTAATGTAAATACCAATGGTCAAAACAACAATAACCCAATGGACCAAATGTTTCACCTTATGTAACAACAAATGATGATGATGTAACGGCAGATGTAACAACAGCAACAGCAATTTCAGCAATAAATATTACAGCAGGCAGTTCGTGTAGAACCACAAGCACCACCAGCTGTACTTGTAGTTACTTTTAAAAAGTTTTAGTCGGTAAAGCCTCCGGAATTCGAAGGGTCAACGGATCCTACTAAGGCAAGAGTCTGACTAAAAGAAATGGAGAAGGCCTTTGCATTGGTTAAAGTTGAAGAAGAACAAAAGACAGATTTTACTAGTTACTTCTTGAAGGGAGAGGCCAATTATTGGTAGGAATCTAAGAAAGCACTGGAAGGCGAGGGTGTAGTAAATTGGGATAAATTTACTGGTCTTTTTCTGGAGAAGTATTTTCCCCATTATATGAAGAATCAAATAGAAATCAAGTTTTGGAGTTAAAACAGGGAAATTTGTCGGTCACGGACTATGAATCCAAGTTCACTAAATTAGCTAGGTTTGTTCCCGAGCAGGTAGATATTGATGAAAAGCGAGCCAAGAGGTTTCAGTAGGGATTGAAGCCGTGGATCCATAGCAGTGTTCGAGCTGACGACCTATATAGCCGTAGTTCAGAAGGCCATGATTATTGAATGAGAAAATGAAGCGTCCCAAAAGGAAAAGGGACCAGGAAGTTTTCAGAACCACTCCAATAGAAGGCTGATATTTCAAGCCCGGAGATATGTGAATTTCAGAAGGACAGAGCAGGGCAACCAGAGGATGGGTAACCGACTCCCAGCCCCAAATCAACAAAGACTCATCCGACCACCCAATACCTGACTGCAGAACTTGTGGAAAGAAGCATACTGGGATTTGTAACAAGCCAATCATCACGTGCTTCAAGTACAAGAAGAAAGGACACTACTCTGGGGAATGTCTGATAGGGAAGGCAGAAGTCAGTTGTTTCCAATACGGAAGAAAGGAACACATTGCCAAAGATTGTAGAGGAGCAGCAATGGCAGCTAGCATCCCGAGGGTTTTGGCAAGGACTTTTAACATGTCGATGAAAAAAACTGTGCAGAGTCCGAACGTGGTTGTAGGTATGCTTCCTGTGAATTCTGTAAATGCATAAGTATTGATTAATTCTGGAGCTACGAGACCTTTTATTTTTGAAGAATTTATTCCTAAGCTATATTGTGAGATCCAACAGTTAGACAAAACGTTAATCATAAAGTTAGCAAATGATGATCAAATTGCGGTAGATCGAGTGTGTCTAGGTTGTGATATTGAAATAACGGGACATCATTTCTCAGTTGACTTGATACCTTTCAAGTTAGGAGAATTTGATGTTATTTTAGGAATGGATTGGTTAGCCAGTAATAATGCACAGATCAATTACACAAATAAGAAGGTAAATTTACGAACCGAGGAAAATGCAACGGTAACGTTTAAAGGCGAAAAGAAAAAGTAGAGATTCTTAATGATGATGCAAACGAGGTGATTATTGCGTCAATGATGTCAAACTTATTTAGCCTATGTCTTGGATATGGAAAAAAAAAGTCCGAATATCGAAGATATTCCTGTAGTTTGTAAATTTCCCAATTTCTTTCCAGATTAACTTCCAAGACTACCTCCGGATCGAGAATATAGTTTACCATTGATTTGACACCAGGAACGGAACCAATTTCAAAAGCTCTGTATCAAATAACGTCTGTTGAGATGAAAGAGTTAGCAAAGCAATTGTAGGATCTTCTCGATAAAGGAATCATAAGGCCCAGTGTCCCCATGGGGTGCACCGGTGTTGTTCGTAAAGAAAAAAGGATGGTAGTATGTGACTATGTATCGATTATCGTGAGCTTAACAATTTAACTATCAAGAACAAATACCATTTGCCCCGAATTGATGACTTATTTGATCAACTAAAAGGAGCGGCATGGTTTTTAAAAATTGACTTAAGATGAGGTTATCGTCAATTGAAGATCAAGGCAGAAGATATTCCAAAGACTGCGTTCCGAACGAGATACGGACACTATGAATTCCTCGTGATGGCGTTTGGACTGACTAATGTAGCTGCAGCATTCATGGATTTGATGAACTGAGTGTTCAAGAAGTACTTGGATAAATTTATCATTATATTCATTGATGACATCTTGATCTACTCGAAGACTGAAGAAGAACATGCAGAGCACCTGAGAATGACATTGGAGACATTGAGAAAGGAATAACTCTATGCGAAATTTTTGAAATGTGAATTTTGGCTAAAAGAAGTGCAATTTCTAGGACATATCATCAGTGTTGAAGGAATTCAAGTCGATCCAGCAAAGATTGAAGCTATTGTAAACTGGGAAATACCAAAAACTCCGACGGAAGTTAGAAGTTTCTTGGGATTAGCAGGTTATTATAGAAGATTTGTTAAAGATTTTGCAAAGATAGCCACACCATTGACCAAGTTGACCCAGAAGAATGACAAGTTTGAATGGAATGAGAAATGCGAAGAGAGTTTTCAAAAATTGAAGAATCAACTAGTAACCACACCTGTACTTGTATTACCTGATGATCAAGGAGATTTTATCATTTATAGCGATGCTTCCTATCGAGGATTTGGATGTGTTTTGATGCAACATGGCAACATAATTGCGTACGCTTCTAGACAACTAAAGCATCATCAGTAAAAATATTCGACGCATGATCTGGAATTAGCAACAATTGTTTTTGCATTGAAACTTTGGAGACATTATCTTTATTGCGAAAGATGTGAAATCTACACGAATCATAAAAGTCTGAAGTATATTTCCACGCAGAAAGAACTCAACATGAGACAGTGACCTTGGTTAAAGCTAATCAAAGATTACGATGTGTTAATCAACTATCATCCAGGCAAAGCGAATATTGTAGCAGATGCGCTAAGTCGAAAGGAAAGATTGAATTGGTTAACATCTTCAGTAGAATTGATTAAAGAATTCGATAAATTGGAGATTGAAGTTTGTGTTCCAGAAAGCTCCACTGAAATGATCTACGCCATGACTTTTCAACCAGAATTATTGGAAAAGATAAGAAAATGTCAGGAAGAAGTAATGAATCACGAAATTGACAATTTATCAAGAGAGGAAATTACCAACCAGAAAGATGATAAGGGAATTTTTCGAGTTGCTTCGAGAATCTGGATACCTAATGTACCGGAATTGAAGACAGAAATTTTGCAAGACGCTCACAGCTCAAGATATTCAATTCATCCCGGCAGCACCAAGATGTATAGAGATTTGAAGGAAAACTTATTGGTGGCCAGATATGAAGAAAGAGATAGCAGAATGGGTCAGTAAGTGTTATACGTTCCAACGAGTCAAAGCTGAACATCAATGCCCGAGCGGATTACTACAACCACTAGATATTCAAGAATGAAAATGGGAGCACTTAGCAATGGATTTCGTAGAGGGACTTCCAAGGACCAGAGCAAATCACGATGCAATATGGGTTATCATTGACAGATTAACGATGTCAGCACATTTCCTTCCAATCAACGAAATGTTTTTGCTTGACAAGTTAGTACAACTATATCTCATAGAAATTGTGATGCGCCATGAAGTGCCGGTATCCATTGTATCCGATCGAGATTCCCGATTTAATTTGAGATTTTGGAGACAATTCCAGGAGTGTCTAGGTACCAAGCTAAACATGAGTACTGCTTATCATCCTCAGACGGACGGGAAAAGTGAAAGAATAATTCAGACAATTGAAGATATGCTATATGTATATGTGATAGATTTTGAATGCAGTTGGGACGAACATTTACCATTAGTGGAATTCTCTTACAACATTAGCTATCATGCGAGCATCGAAATGCCACCTTATGAAGCCTTATATAGAAGAAAATGCAAATCACCTACATGTTGGGATAAAGTTGGAGAGCGCAAAATTCTAGGACCAGAATTGATTCAGCAAACCAAGGAAAAAGTAGAGCTTATTCAAAAGCGACTCGAAGCAGCGCATAATCGACAACGTAAATATGCAGATCCAACCAGAAGGGATGTGGACTATCAAGAAGGAGAACATGTATTACTGAAGATATCACTATGGAAGGGATTGACTAGGTTTGGCAACAAAGGCAAGCTAAAGCCCCGATACGTCGATCCATTTGAAATTCTAAAGAGAGTCGGAAAAGTTGCATACGAGTTAGCTTTACCGCCCCATATGCAGCATATTCATAATGTGTTTCATGTGTCAATGCTTAAGAAGTATAATCCTGATACGAGGTATGTAATAGAGTATGAGCCGATAGAGCTTCAAGCAGATTTGTCGTATATAGAACAGCCGGTAAGAATTTTAGATCGGCAAGAGAGAGTATTAAGGAATAAGTCTGTACCATTAGTAAGAGTCTTGTGGAGAAATCCCGTGGTTGAAGTGTCAACCTGGGAGCTTGAAAGTGAAATGTTAGAAAAGTACCCTCAGTTATTTTCATAGCGTGATTTTGAGGACAAGATCCTAATAATGGGGGGATAATGTAACAACCGAGAAATTACACTTGTATTATATTCTAATAAAGGTGATTTATGTGTATTATTATGTGATTAAGTGTGTTGAGTCATAAAACTCTAATTGTTATGTGCTACGTGTTGTCTGTTTTGATCAGAATGTGTTTCGAGTATTTATCGAGTGTTTTATTGTAAGTTATATGTTTTATATCAAAATTTGTAGAACTCAAACAGTGTTTGAAAAGCCCATATTTCAAACAAAATCAGTGGCCCTATTTTGCCAAGTATGGCCTATACCACATCGATATTCTGAACATCTAGACATTTTAAAATTTTAATTCTTTCAAGAAAAATGACTTTTTCGGGCCCCTTCGGGTGTCAAAACCCCCCACAAAATCACATTTTTATTTTTATATGATCATGAAATTATCAAACATCATTTTTCTTTATATTTTTGTATTATTCACAATTTTTGGCATATATTTTGTATTTATTGAATATTTAAAAATTTATAATTAATACCCAAAAATTATAAAAATTGGGACCAAATAATTTTATTAGATATGTAATTAGACCCTTAATTTTATTTAGGGGTATTATTTTAGCTAGTATAAATAGCTGGATTATTATTAATTAGTTAATTAGTTAATTATTAAAAAAATAAGAATATTCAAGAACATTAGTGTTGGTGAAGGACAACCCCAGAATTAAACCTTCGATTTGAACGTGATTCTGTTGCTCAAATCTTTCATGTAAGTAGTCAAATTGAAGCTTGTGCTCTATATTATCTGTTGATATCATCAATTTTTGATTTGGTTGATTCGATTTTTAATTCGTGTTTTAGGTTTTATACTCGAATTTAGGGGTTCTTGATTTAGGAATCATTTGATTGTTTGGTTGATTCAGATAGCTTTATCTCGAGTTTAAGAGTGATTACATGTATTTATTTTGATTGAATAACCCCTGGAAAACTATGACCGAGTTCTTAGTTTTTAGTTGATTTTGATTTCATTTTTGTTAAATTATAGATGATTTTGATTGATGTTAACTATTGGGAACGATTATAGAACCCTGTAGCTTCGATTTGGCATCGATTTTATGAGATTTGGTTACGTTTTCGGTGAGGAACGATTTTTCGATGAAGTTCATCGGAGAACTTCGACTTTTGGCCAGAGATGGAGGAGAGGGGATGGTAGGACGGTGGTGATGCCGGGGATAGGTGGCTGCAGCTCAGGAGAATTGAATGGCACCAAAAACCGGAAGAAACGACGTCCAGGGAGCTGGGTTTGGACTCGCCGGAAAAGCTCCGCCGGCACCGAATTCTGGGCAGGCCGGCGACTGTTCTTGTTCAACCTGGAGTCGACCCGGTTGCAACCCGGTGTTCCACCCGATTTCGATCCAAAATTCCCCAATTCATTTAATTGGAATCTGTTTCTGTAATTAAATATAATTATTTTTATTTTTATAAATCAGAAATAGTTTTTGTAAATTCTAAAAACCAAATAAAAATCAGATTTAAAAATCTGAAATATTTTACAAATAATTTCTAAATAATTTTATTAATTTAGAAATTCAAAATTATAATTATTTATTAATTTATTTAATTATTTATCTCATTATTTATTATTTAATAATTATTTAATTATTTAATAAATAAGATTAAATAATTAAGATCGAATAATTCAATTAGTGATTCGATAATTAATCAATTAATGTGAGTAACTCGTAAATGTTCGAGTTGTGTTTTGGGAATTTGGAAATTGGCATACGAGTATCGATTCATTTAATTGCGCGATCAGATTCGTAATAGTTATGCATAGCGATTAATCGATTAATTAATTATGAGTAATATATTTAATCAGATAATTTGTAATAAATTGTAATTAATTCTAAAAATTATGGAATAGTTATTTTAAAATGTAATAATTCTTAATTAATTATTTAGAAATATGATTAAGATTTAACAAATTATGATTAATTATTTATAATTGATTTATAATTAATTAAATCTTGTTTATTGTGTAACAAATAATCCGTCTATCGGATTTGAGTGAAACGATGGCCCTTAGACTCAGAAAAATGACCTTATTCCATTAAAAATAATTATAAATCATAACTTCTTTCGAAGCAAGTCGGCTTATGATAATTATTTGTTTATAGACCCTATTTGTGATAAAAAAAATGAGTCTAATAAATCCCGAAAAATTAGGAACCGAGCCAGATAGTGGTTGTTAATGCAAATATAAGTCTAGTATTGATTCTAAAAATAATTATAAGTCCAAATTAATTATGTGCTATATGCTTTACGTGATTATGTGAACCTTATGTGTTATATAATTATATGCGAGTCGGATGGAATCATATGGGTAGACGATTAGGGCTACATGGTATCAACTTGAGATTGCGTATGAAGTAAGTCATCTAAACGAATATCTTTCCTTGATAGACTCAGTACCAGTAGGCGAATCAAGCAGGAGATAGAAGGCTGTGAATTATACGAAGTGAAGTGCACACCAGGCAAGTTTTTCCCCTATTCTAAGTTCAGAATAGTGAATTACATTCAACTTTCCATAACAATTACACCTTGATAATTCTTGATCACAAACACTGATACACGGTTTTTGATCCTTTATTTCTAGTTCACAATCCGGGCCATGATCCTGCGGGATCCTCAACAATTCTTGATTTCTCCTAATTCATTGAATTCTCTATTCATATTCTAATACTTGTACCTTTATTTACATGTACTCTGATATATCCTGATGTTGGGATACATCGAACGCATACCGATTGTTCCGGATGCTAAGCTATGGACTGGATGGTTACGATATGGGTCGGGTATAAACCGGACCCTTGATTATTAGGCCATAGTTGTCTGGATACCCCATATGTTGGTTGGGTCTATGCAGTTAGGTATAGATCTGCACTGTATCCTGACTGATCAGCAGGTTATAGTGCATATATTGGTTCTTGTTTCCAGTCTCGTTCATTTGGCACTTGCTAGTAATGGCATTTATTATTCTTTACAGAAATCAATGGTTGTTCAAACCAGCAGATTACCGGTTCATTTATCCTTCTCTCTTTACACTATATATATTGTTGCAGGCTTGTTGAGCAATTCTGGCTCACCCCATTATGTTGTTGTTCACCTTGTTTTTCAGTTAAGTTTCAGAATGAAACCCATTAGAACCCGAATAGTTAAGAAGTGGGTCAAGTTACGGGACTCTCTAATTCCAAGAGTGTTTGTCCCTATCCTAGAAGAGAGCTTTGAGTTGCCAGAGCACGTGTAGCAAGATAAGTGATAGTTGTAATTTGAATAAAAGATGTTAGTTTAAAAACTTGAATAGAATAATGGTTTGTAATAAAGAGAGTTCTTGAGACAGTTTGTTTAGAATGGTTTGTAATAAAGTTGGTTTGTCGTTCTTGTTTTTAATACTTAACCTTGAAAAGATCCTGAGTAGTAGTAGTACATGGTAATTATTTATTTGTATTATGATTGTTGTCACACCCCAACTTAAACAGCAAATTAAATATAACTATCACAACAAATAAATAAACATACCCAAATCCAAGATCTTACAGTTTAGGGTTTGGAACAGCCCAACACTACCATCTATTACAACTGATTTAAAAAAACCGAGTCCTCACAAAAACTACTATCACTTATTCTACCTAAGCTCGAACATAAGCATCAGCATCACAGGTCTTACGGGCAGTCTGCTTGAATCTAACCATAGCTGCTAGCTGTAATATCAGGGTAAAGCAAGGAGTGAGCCAAATGCTCAAAAAGTGCTAAACAATATGATACAAATCACAAATCGAGATATATATTAAAGAATGTCAATGGGAAGACATAACCAGTGATAACGAGAGATAAAACTTTGGGTGATGGCATCATTCTGTTTGTTTCAAAATAATTTCAAAATCATATCTTAATCAAAATCATTTTATGCCGCTACGGATTACAGCCGGTGATCAGCCGCGAAGTAATCCCGAACCTCGCAGGGTTCTAAAATATTAATGGGAATTCCTAGGCAACTTTTAAGCCTAATATAAGTGTGGAAAGGACTCGCGTCTCAGTCCAGATCCACTATTCAAAGAAAAAATTTATCCCCCTTTGGGACTGGAAACCCACATTTTATTTATTTCAAAAACTGATGCCGATTTATAACAAAATCTCTTTTACAGTAAACATTTTTTTTTATCAAGGGATTATAGATCAACTCGAAACACGGGAAATATGGTACTAAATCTCAGGGCCATGATTCACAAAACTATACTTTATTAAAGTAACTGAATGGTTTTCATATATCAAAGATTAGACAAGGGGATTTAGTGAGGCTATTGGATATTATATAGGGTAATGCCAAATTGGGCTTAAAGCAATGGTTTCTCATCAAGGTTCAAGTGCTGGATCATCAAGAAGATAAGCTTCATGAATACTAAGGGTGTTAAGGTATGCAGAATTGATCTTTAACTCAGGATATATCAGAATTGTCAAGCTTCAGGATAAGAAAGAGGAGTATCAATCAATGAGGAATCACTTTGATAAGTATCTGGCTTTTAGGATTCAAGGTAAGGTTCTATAGGGGTTCAAGTATCAGGATGAGATATCGATACTTAGGAATCATTAGCATGTTAATTAAGAGAATCAACCAAGAGTTGTAACTACCCTTTCTTTTATCATGGCATTCAAATTACTTTAAATTATTATCATGATAAGACTTTTGAACTACTTGCAATACGTACTCAAGGGTTCATGGCATTTCAAGGATAAACATAAGATACGCTTGACTTAAATATATATATCAAAATGACTCAGGATAGTTGCATCGATATAAATGAACTATTTACAGTGAATACGAAAGACAGGTTGAATCACTTGCCTTGAGAAAGGCTGGTCTGGTCTGACTGGTAGGAGCAACAACTGGAGCTTCACTCGACCTTTATGGCAAGTTTTCCCTCGTCTCGAGATCCTACATAAATAATAATAATCCTCATTATAATATACTCTCACCAACTTAACCTATTTGCAACCCGAATTTAAACACGGATGGCACTTAGGCCTATATGCACTTAATTTATATTCACCTTTAATTTATAATTGCACACACATAGCCACATAATCACATATCATATATTAATACCAAATAACACCATATACACCATAATGCAATACTAGGCTTGGATGATCTCGACTCACAACTTAAGTCACTTGGTCGCTAAACTAGACAAAGTCTTCTAATTTTGGCTTTCTAACTCGATGTGCCTTTACTAAACTATCCAAGTCCTATTGACCCTCACTTGGGCCTTTTGTTCTACTAACCTTATACTATCTTACAACTATGGTGGTTAACCAAGACCTCACTCCTAAGTGTTTTAAAACTATGTGATGAGTGAAAGTGCTCACTGGTGCAAATTTCAGAATGACAACTATGGTTTCTTGAGTGCAATAGACACTCTTAAACTACAAGTTTTCCTGCAAAACTTTTACACAAGACTCTCCTGACCTAATGGAATCTCCCAAACTTGATGTGGCTCAAGAGTCTGGCTTGGGCCTTCTTGGGCCTAAGCTCAAAGTCCATGGTTCCCATGTTTTCCTGGGCAGAAAACACCCTAACTTGAATTAACTTGTGACACATGGTTCTAACTCATATCCTATGAAATATGGTTGGAAAAACTTCTCTGACACTCCCTCTGACTAAGGCCCAACAGGGCCTAATGAGGGCCTACCCATGACATGGTCAAATCTCCCTATTTCTAAGTTGCAACAAAACTGTCCCCTGCTGGACAGATTTTGTTATTCTACTTGTGCACCTAACCAAATGACATGCAAACCTCCAACCAACACCTAAAACCTTTTATATACTCCCAATACTAACTTCTGGTGGCTTGGGCCTCAAAGTGCACATCAATGACATGGTCAAAACTCACTCTAAACCTCAGGGTACTAAACCGATTTTCTGCAGAAACTATAACTCTCCTTCCTCCAAGGTTTTGACTTGACAAACTCAACCACCAACAACCCAATACCCAAACCAAGACTTAAACATGGTGATCTACTGAACTAACTCCCTTAAACTCAAAATAATCTTGTTGGAGATCATCCTTACCTAAGGTGCAATCATGGCAAAACAAAAGAAACCACATTTCACAACTCACAAATCATCAAGTTTTTGAAACAACAAGTTATGCATTTTATAAAAGATATACACGACTTATTACCATGCATCAAGAAGAATTAATCAATATTAACACATTATTCCTACTAAAATTAAATCTTACTAATAAAATCTTTCCAAATGATCAAAATCTTATAACATTCTAAGTGAAATCCACATGCATGCATGCCTTTGAGTTTTACAAACCAAAACAACATATTTTCTAAATATGTTTTACCAAGAAATTTACATGCAAGCCTAGCATGAGCTATATCTAGATGATCACTTAGCATGCAAGGAGTTTCATCAAATTTTTACTAAAAAAATTCAAGCCATTATCACATAAAAATGCAAAAATTGAACAAAGCAACAAGAATGGTCTCAAGAACAATTAATTCGGCTCCCCTACGGTCATGGCCGAATGAAATGGAAGGGAATGGCCATTTAACATCAAGAGTTTTCTTCTCAAGACTTGGCACTTCACCATTCCTTGTAGTCCTCTCAAAAACAACCTTAAACTCACAAGAATCAAGGTTGTACTTTGAGTTTCAACTAAAACCTTAACATGCAACCTTAAAACTTAAACTTCCTACTCAAAACTCTTTAAAATATAAGTGATCATGGCATGGGAAGTAACATTTACTTATTGTAGAAGGTGGAACTTGATTGAGAAAGAAAGAAAATGGGGAGGGGGTTGATCTCGGCAAAACCCGAGAGTGAGGGGGGGGGGGAAGAAAACCGAGCATGAGAGAGAGGAGGGAGGGAAGAAAAAGTGTGGTGGTGAGTTATGTGTGAAATGATCATGTCTTTACTTGTTTTATGGTTTTTGTTTTGACAAATGTGAGTGGAAATAGGAATTGACATGACCACCCTTCCACTTAAACTTGGATCATTTTGCATGCAAGGGTAAAGGAGGAATTTGGCTAGAAAATAAGAGTTAGTGGGGTGGTAATTGTCTCTTTAGCCCTTTTGGATTGAATAGAAAGGATTTGCATGCAAGGACAACTATGTAATTTGCTAATTATAACAATTAACATTTATAAAGATTTATTTTTATAAAATAAAACACAAGTTCAAAAATTATAAAATTTATACCATAAAATAACTTGGATTTTTAGAAATTTTATAAAACCACTATTGAATTTTGTGAACAAATAACTTTTAAAAAGATATCTATTCAAGGTTTAAAAATATTCCTTATAAATCAAAAATGAAAGAAATAATTAAATTTTTGCTTTGAAAATTCATATACCACATAATGAAAATTTAAGACGCAGAAATTCTCATTCACACAAGCATACAATAGTTGAATATATTGGCATTCGGCTTTATAATTACACCAAATTTACAATTAATATTACACAGAAATGCCGGGTGTAACATCTGCACAGGTTCAGTAAGTAGTTAGTGTTAATAATGCCTCAAATCTATATCCCGGATTTGGAGGGTGTTATAATATCTCTCAAATTGAAGAAGATTCTGCTGATCTACCGTCTCATTCTCAAATGAGATAGCCTCTTTCTCAAAAGAGTCAGTCTCCTTCAGACAAATCAAGCAATGAAGATTCTCCTAGTTCGTCTCGGTCTTTTGGTGATTTCTCAGATTCTTCTCATGGTTCAGATAATTCTTCTGGTTCCCCAAGGACTCCTGACAACTACACAAGTGATTTCACTACTTCTCCATCGGATAAATTTTCACAAACGGATTTGAAATAGTCTCATTTGAATGAGACAACCCCTATTCATTTCCAGGCAGACAATTCTAGTTAAGAAGAAATTAGTAATATTCATCTTCCAAAGTCTTCCATAACTGTGAAAAATCATCCTCCAGATAATCTTCTTACAAATTTAGATCAAGGAATCTCAACTCGAAGCAGGCTTCGTAATTTCCGTGCTTTTTGTGCTTTTGTTGCTGAATTTGAACCCAATAATACTCAAGAAGTTGTTGTAGATGAACACTGGTCAGTTGTAATGCAGGAAGAACTGAATTAGTTCGAAAGTTATGATGCTTGAGAACTCGTCCCACCTCCCAAGGATGCTAAAGTCATTGGTACTCGTGAAGTTTTAAAAAACAAAAAGGATGAAGATGGAAACATTATTCAAAACAAAGCTCGATTGGTCGCACATATATATAATTAACAGGAAGGAATCGATTACGACGAGACTTATGCTCTAGTAGCTCGATTAGAAGTAATTCGTATTCTCATGGCTTTTGCAGCTCATAAAAAATTCAAACTTTATCAAATGGACGTCAAGAGCGCTTTTCTAAATGGCTATCTTAAGGAAGAAGTATACGTCAAACAACCTCCAGGTTTTGTTTATAAAAAGTTTCCTAATTATATTTATAGGCTTACGAAATCTATCTATGGATTAAGACATTCCCCTCGGTGTTGGTATGAGCGTCTCAATCAGTTTCTTGTAAATAATGGTTTCACTCGTGGTACACTCGATCCAACTCTCTTTTTTTTCATAAACATGATCATTTTCTATTAGTTCAAGTTTATGTAGATGATATTGTGTTTGGATCTACTAATGAATCTTTGTGTAAGTGGTTTTCTGACTGTATGAATAAGGAATTTGATACGAATTTAATGGGAGAACTATAGTACTTTCTAGGGTTGAAAATTAATTAGTCCGCTGCAGGAATTTTTATTCACCAAGGCAAATACATTAATGATCTACTCAAAAGATTTGCTCTTGCACATGTTACTTCAAAGGCTACACTTATGAGTACTTCAGTTAAGCTCACTAAAGATGAACAAGGTACACCTGTAGATGTTACTAAATTTCAAGGTATGATCGAATCACTTTTATATTCAACTACCTCTGGTCCTGATATTATGTATAGTGTATGCTTGTGTGCTCGTTTTCAGTCTCAACCTAAGGAATCTCATTTGAATGCCATTAAACATATTTTTAAATATTTAAAAGGTACGAGTAACTTGAGTTTATTTTATCCAAGCTCCTCTTCCTCTGATTTAATTGGCTTTTCAAATGCTGACTATGCAAGGTCACAGATTGATAGAAAAAGTATAAGTGGTGCTTGTGAAATTTTAGGAGATTGTTTGGTTTCATGGCATAGTAAAAAGCAAACATTTATAGCTCTTTCTTTATAGAAGGAGAATACATAGTAGCTGGCAGTTGTTGTGCTCAAATTTTATGGATGCAACACACTTTGCAGTATTTTGGTATTTCTTACTCATATATTCCTATTTATTGTGATAATACCTCTGCAATTAATATCTCTAAAAATCCTGCCATGCATTGTCGTACTAAGCATATTGATGTTCGTCATCCTTTTCTACGAGATAAAGTTTCTAAAGGTAATATTGAGCTCATTTATATATCTACTGAGTAACAGCGTACAGACATATTTACTAAACCCTTGGATGATGATCATTTTTGTTTACTGCGTCATGAATTAGGTATATGTTCCTTGTGATTTTTATGTGATTTTATTATCTGTATCAATTCCATGTATTGATGTTCTCTTGTTATATTTTTTCATTTTCTTTATTTTCTTTCTTTTTGAAGTTGTTCGCGAGTGTTTTTGTTTGCGTGTTTTATTGTTTTTATTTTATTTTAGTTCTTTATTTCGCGTATGTTACCGTGTTGCGTGCAAAGAGATTGTGCATATCTCTTGATATGACTTATCACTACATCCTCTCCTCATTTCTCGTGCATGAGTTTAGTTTATCTGTACTACATCTTCAACTCTTTTTCCACTTCCACCTCTTCGCCTTCTTTTCTTTAAATACTCTTCTTCAATTCTTCTTCTCTCTTTTCGTATTCTCTAATTCCTAAAATCTCTCTACCTCTCTTCTCTCTTTTACCAAACCCCTCTTTCATTAATGGCTCGCCAAAATACACATAATAACCATTCTCGATCGGCTGCTCCTAGGCCATAGACGGTTCATGCTTCTGGTTTTAACGTTGTTGAGTTTCCGAGGTCGATTTTAAAGTCTCCAGTCATGCCTCACATGAATCGTCTCCAGTGCATGCAACCCCCGGTTCGTCCAAAGTCTTTGCTAAGCCAATCTTGAAGGAATGTCTGTGTGATGTTGGGATTCTTAACCGCGTTGGTGTGGTCAATTTATTTTAAGGAATAAGGATGTGAATCGATGTTGTCTCCGTCGGATATTGTTTACCCAGAGTTGGTTTGAGAGTTTTATGCTAATTTTCATTTGTTGAAAGATAATTTGATGTTCTCGGAGGTACGTGGTACTCCGATTGTGTTCAAACCCGATATGCTCGTTCGTATTGGTAACTTGTCTGATAAAGGTGTGTGCCCCTACACTACTCATCAGGCGTGTATGGATGTTCCCGACCTTCAATATAAAGAACAACTCAAAATAATCGTGGGTGAGAAATTTGTTGATGTGTTCATCAAACCTTCGGTATACGACTTAACTCCTATCTCTTTGCTTCTGTTTAAGTTGCTTTATACAAATGTTTTTCCTAGGAAGAGTGGTAGAGATAGAGTCAATTTTCAGGATTCTATATTGTTGTCGGTATTTATTAAGAAAGTTCCTTGTGATATTGCTTCATTGGTCATTAGAAATGTGAGTCATTGTTCGACTAATGAGCCCATGCATCTACCATACCCTGCCCTGTTAACCAAGATTTTTACCTATTTTTGTGTTTCTTTTGATTCGTTTAAGATTGAGAAATTGAGTATTGTGTTTGATTTGTCCATTTTGACCGCCAATAGTATTGATGTCACTGAGTCAAACGACCTTGTTTTTGATGATGCTCACTGCACGTTCGGTGGTTTGCCCAAGTCACCCAATTATGCTACTGAACCCAATGATCAGGACAATTTTACTGTCCTTAACTTTTTGTTAGCCAAGTTAAATGAAAATTCTGAGGCCTCAGCTTCTTTGAACCAGCACTTTGCTTCCGTTGAATCTTTAGGTTCCCTCACTTCTCAGGTCGGTATGATGAGAGATTCTTATGAATTGTTTAATAAACATGTCTGTCATTCTCTAGATGCCATTAATTCTAAGATCAATATTCCGTATGCATATGATAAACGATTGGCGAAGACTGTGGATTTTGAGTTTGGCACATTGCAAGAGGGCATGTGCTCCACTGCCAAAGCGTGGGAGTAAGAGTTTGTAAAGTTGTTTTTCCATTTAAGGTCTGAGACTAAGTTTTTGTCACAATGACTCTCGGTTATGCAGTGAAGTCCAAAATGTACTAGCATCGGATAAGAGATTCTACTCTTGAGAAATTACTGCTCCATTGCCTCTTCCTGCTATCCCTCCTCCATATGTTTTTGGCATGACTCGTGAAGAATATAAGTCAAAGATTTTCGACTGGCTACAGGAACGTGATGGCAAGGCTCCAGATCGTGAAAATTTTGATAAGCTATTCTAAGAATTTGGCCAAGAACGATTTTATCCTGCGAAGAAAGATAACAAGAAGAAGGACAAGAAATGGAAAGCTCCGGTGAATGTTTCTGATTTAGATTTTGATTAACCCATTTATAATGATGAAGGGGGAGAAGTTTGTTATGTATTTTTTATGAGACTGTCTGTTTCTGGTTTTAAGACTATGGTTTATGTTCGTTTAAGTTTTCAGACTATGTTTTATGATTGGATTATGTTTGAATGTGTTTGAATGATAGTTTTTGAACTCGGTTATCATTTATTTATGATAATGTTGCAAACCTGGTACCTGGTTTAATGGGTGGGTTTTTTTATTGTGTTAATTTTTTATCCAGTTCATAAATCTTTATAATAATTTGAGACTATTTTTTTATACTTATTGTCTCATTTATATCAGTGTCTCATCCATACATCTGCTGCATAAATATCATAAACTGTAAATATATTATGCTGTTAATTGTTAGGGTTTATACTGAAATATTCGTTTGAAGTATATACTTTAATAATAAATTATTTGAGAATTTTGAATGCATGTTTTCACATAGTCTGTATATTATATATTGTAGACAATCTAGTATCAAATGGGATAGCAGATGATTAGATTGTCAAACTCCTTATATAATATAATAAAGGTTCACAGTCTAAGTGGTATTAGACAAACCACTGGAACGGCTGAAGTATTATTTAGAAATAGTTTATCTTGACTATTGAATAATACTTGTATACTTTGTGTATATTGAACGGGATAAAAAAAGTAGAATAATTGTTTCTTTTATTCTGACAATAAAGAAGAACTAAGATTCTACGATATTATTATTGCTTAGGTTCTTAATCCGGATGTAGAAATTAACACTTGTATTAATTGCACATGCCTTGATTCATACATTAAGTAATTTATTTTAAATTACAAAATTTATGTACTGGGCAATGACATTATATACAGAGTGGGATATTAACTATAAAAGGAAACCGTGTCCGAAAATATATTCGGGTGATGATGTCCTCTTGAAAGCTCATAAAGATAATTATGCTTTAGTCCTGCAGGCAGATTTGTTCTTGCATAAATATAAGGTTGAGTGGATGATCAAGGATAAAAGAGATTGATTAAATTAATTGTCAGAAATTAATTTAATTAATGGACATGCGATATCTTAAACATGGGTAATTTATAAGCAATTAATATGGGAGCCGAATTAAATAATTAATTTACGGATTTAGGAAAGGTAGTGCAAATATTAATTTTTTAGTGGATTGAATTAATATTTAATGACATTGGGCTTGGCCCGGAATGTCATTAGAAGGCCTGACCTAATGGTCCATGATCCCTACTGTAGCCTATAAATATTCTCATTCTCCTAAAGCTACGGTTAACACACAAAAAAACGAAATCACATCCTAGGGTTTGAGAGAGGCAGCCGTTTTTCTCAAGGAGCCAGCTAGGGTTTTTGGAATTTCGGAGCTTTGGGAGAGGTACACCTTGGGAGATCGAAGCCTACACTTCGTCCAAAGAGAATCAGGGAATACAGTAGAAGACGTGGATTTGAATCGCTTGCGACATAGCGATTAAGGATAATGTTCTATTCATACTCTTTTAAATTAATATCATAAAACGCAGGGCCAAGTTTCGATAGATCCAACACTAATAACTCTCTTGAACAGGGCTTAAAGTGTTTTTGATAACGGGACTTTTTGTTCTCTTTGTCATCAACATAAAAGGGGGAGAATGTTATTGTACAGGTTTCTGATGATATACTTCTCAGACAATCAACCGAGAAAAATGCAGTGATTTTATCTGAGACAATGTAGTTTCCAGATTTATATAAATATTTGGTTTGATAGGGTTTGTTGTAACTCTAGTTTGACTGGGTATCTACTTCCTATTTTATCTCAAACAAACTCTCTCTTGATAAACATATATGATTTATTCAACACTTATCTTTCTCAAGTTCTATCACTATAGCCAACTAACAGATTATCTTCTAATGACTTATTCAAATTATTTTCAAACAAATCAGTATCAACTTCATCTATCTTATCCGTTGTTTGAAAATCAAATCTGTTAGAAATTGTGCCTATAAATACAACTCCTGTTTTCATATTTATGATTAATGCTTACACGCTCCATATTTATTCTGAAACACCATTCTTGTTCAACATATATATATATATATACTGAATACCCAGTTGAACAAGAGATTAGTTGAGTTGTAATTTCATATTCATTTGATTGTCCGTGTATTTATATCAACTTGTGGCAAGGGTTTGATTACAAAGGATTAGCCAAGCTGGCCAGTGAGATAGGTTATAGCCAGGGGCTATCTATTGGTAATCAAAGAAAAAATTGTAAGTTCTTTTATTGAAATTCGTATAATACATTCTCTATGCTAGTTGGCATGGGAACTTGGATGTAGGCCATAGATTAGGATTAAGGGCCGAACCAAGTGAAGACTCTTGGTGTTCTGCATTATTCATTTTTCATATTACTGCATTTATATTTCAGTAACTTATATTTTGCAGATCAATTGAGACTGTCTCATTGTCTGTCTCATTCGTAAAGGGTTTGTCCCATTTACAACAAAGACTGTCTCATTTGTCTTATCAGTTAGAATATCGAATATGTAGATTGTGCCTTTGAATTTCAGATCTGACCTCAAATATTCATGAATTGATCATTGAGTCCCATTAGAAACTGACTCAACTTAGTCAAATTTTCATATGCATCAAGCTTTTGAGTATTTCCACGCGCACAATTAAAATTAGCACAAGTACATCTAGGCATGGGAGAAAGATTATCCAGTTCATCAATCATACTTCTGAACATTGTAAAATAGGCAGTGATGGACTTAGTACCTTGAGTTAAAGAGGCTAAATCTTTCTTGAGTTGAAATAGCCTTGGCACATTGCTCTATGAGTACCTAACAACAAGATCATCCCAGATCTACTTTGCAATTGTGAGATATACGACACTTTTGCGTATTTCTGATGATACTGAATTTATTGGCTCCGTCCCTTTTATGGGATGTTTGAATGTATAAGTTTCGTTTTTATGGTACACTCGTTCAATCTTGGACAAAAATGGCACATAACGCCACTTTTTATGGGCTTCTGCCACACACCAACAAGAAGTGGCGTTCTGATGGTATATTTTTTGCTTTAGTTTTTCCCTGTCCTTCTGCAATCTGCCTTGGTTTTTACAGATTTTATAGGGCTAAAATTTAGTTTAATGTCCCTATTTTGAACTCTCACATTAAATTTGTAAAAAAATTTGTTTCAAAAATTTGTAAAAAAAGTTGTTTCAATTTTTTTGGCAAGTGATATAAACCTTTTTAGTAGATATTTTTTATTTTAATTTAAAAATTATTTTTTATGATTTTAATTGCTTGTACAAAGAGTATCATGGGGAATGTGATTTTTTTGACGAGGACTCATAATCATGAATTTTAGAAGTGCAGTTCTACACAATATATTAAAATATTATTTATTTGATGTAGACGTACATTTAATGCATTGTGAGCATTCAAATTAAAAATATTTTCAAAAAAATAGAAAACATGATAATTTGTACCTTCTAAAAACATGACATTACTAATGTTTTATTATGTTTTACATAATTTCTGCTTCTCTTGATTATTGCTACTATGTGTTTCTTGTCTTTGTTGTTATGCCATGTGATACTAAGAGGGCCGTTATGCTCATTACTAAACTTGTTGAAGAGATGAAATATAATCAAGGTATATCTTTTTGATCAGAGGTTGAATCGATCATCAGAAGAAGAATTAGGCCAAAAATTAGGATACTTTCTGGGAAAATCAAACTTCCATCGAAGAGAAACAAATGAAAGGCTTTCATAAAAATTCTCGTAGAATCGAGAATGAAGTTTTCATTCTGTACATGCCAGATCATGAATTAGTAATTGCATCCAATTTCCAAAAAAAATCCCAATTGTTTCGAACTTTCGATTTTTAGAATGGAATATTTACGGAATCTCCATGAATAGGACCAAACCTTATTCCATGGTATTTACATGAGGTTCTCTTTCTTATTCTTAAGAAAGTCCCCGAGAGGGCTTAGTTGATCCATGATTTCTGTTTCATCTTTCGTTTCCTTTTCGTTTGTTTAAGAAATATATCGATCAATTCCGATTCTTTCTTTTTCTCTTGATTCTTTTCCGATCGAGAAATATAGATCTTGTTCATGGATTAACGAAAATGTGCAAAAGCTCTATTTGCCTATGCCATTCTATGAGTCTCTTCCTTTTTGCGTATGGCATCGCCACTCCCTTTGGCAGCATCCACTAATTCGGAACTTAATTTGAAAGCCATATTTCGACCCGGACATTTTCGGGATGCCGCTAATAACCAACGAATGGCAAGTGCTTTTCCTTGCATGCTAGAATGACATGGACATATGGATGTTTTTATTAATGCTTTAATCATGATAGTATGCTGCTATGTTATGTGTTCTTTGTGTTGTTATAATACATGTGGACTTTGAAGAAATAACATAGGATGATGCATCTAGATTAAAATCCTCAAAGTAAATACTAAGTGGGAGAGGGAATTAATATGAAATTAAAGCCCATGGTCTCCACTATTGTTTGTATGTAATTTAACATAAAGACGAATATAAATTACATATACGTCACCCATCGTGGCATGTAATTTATGGTATCTAGAATGTTATAGAAATTACTAGAACAAACTCCTTAAATTAAAACATGGAATAAATACGAATTTTCTTTATTTCTGATATGGGGCGATTTTGTCAAAAACGGGTTCATCGAACTTGTAAGGCTGTGGGTATTAAGTGAGACCGATGTGACTCCTCCACTACCTGGAAATCAAACCATTGATGAATATTGAATTGAAGTATTTTATTCAAGGAAAAATTATGAATATTGGAAGGTGTACACGCCACCCATCATGGCGTACCAAGTTCCATAGATTTCGAATAATTTAAGATTTGATGATGGTATACACTTAGCTATGAAAAATAATATAGACCACCCCAATGTGGCGTATTGTTTAGTAATAGGACCGAAGTAACATTTAAACAAATTTAGGTGGTATATATGTCACACATCGTGGCGTACCAGAAATTTATGGTGTTTAAATGTTAGTGCATTTAATTTTAATAATTTTTAGAGGAATCAATAGGTCTTAATATTTAATGCACCCTTATTTATGTGTAATGTGATGTTTTTTTTCATACATGATTCTCAGGATAAAATGGGCTTTAATTCACTATTCACCATACTTAAGGATAACAAACTTACCGGACTTAACTATATTGAATGGAAAAAAAATTTGGACATTGTGTTGACTGCTGAGAAGTACAAGTTTTGCACTTATGAACCCAAGCCTGATCAGCCTGTTGCTGATGCTCCTGAAGATGAGAAAGAGTATTATAAGCGGTGGATTAAGGATGATGAGATGTCGCGATGTTACATTCTGGCAGCAATGTCGGGTGTTTTGCAGCATCAGCATTAGTCTATGGCCACTACTTCAGATATGCTCTTTAATCTCAAGGAACTTTTTGGAGATCAGAATAGGGCTGCTAGGCAAGTAGCCATGAAGGCTTTAATGAACACTCAGATGGCTGAAGGAACACCTGTAAGGGATCACGTTCTTAAGATGATGTCACATCTGAATGAGATAGAGATCCTTGGTGTTGAACTTGACGGGGAAACCCAGATTGACATTATCCTTATGAGCTTGTCCAAGAGTTTTGAGCAGTTCCGCTTGAATTACAACATGAACAAGAGGTATTATAGTCTCGTGGAACTGCTGACAAAACTTCAGGCAGCTGAAGGATTATTTCGGCAGAGTGTTCAAGTGAATGTGGCTGAGAAAGGTTCTTCCTCTAAGCCGAAAGGTACAAAGAAGAAGAAAAAGGCTAAAACACAGAAAGCTGTGAAGGCAGTGGGAGTTCAAGGTGGTGTGAAAAAGCCTAAGGGAAAGTGCTTCAGGTGCAAGCAGTCAGGTCACTAGAAACAGGATTGACCTCTTCCTAAGAAGACAAACAATAATGGTATGTCTCTTTCTCTAGTTACAGAAACATTTATAGCGGCTATATTTACGAGCACTTCGTGTGTAAATACAGTAGCCACTGATCATGTTTGTAATTCTATGCAGGGGTTTCAGCTATCCAGAATGCTTAGAGATGGTGAGATCTACGTGTTCATGGGAGATGCTACGAAAGTAGCAGTAGTTGCAGTAGGAGTTATTCATTTATCTTTTGGTTCTGATAGGATTTTGGTTTTGAACAATTGTCTTAATGTACCTTCTTTTAGAAGGAATTTAATTTCAGTTTCTAAACTTGCTTTGGATGGTTATAATGTTTGTTTGGATCGTTATGTTTCTATTATGATGAATAAACGAACTATATGTTCCGATACATTGCAAGACAATTTGTATATAATTAATCCTGGTCAACCTGCTGCAACTGCAATATAGGGAATTAAACAACACATCTTCTACCTCTACTAAAAGAAATGAACCTTCTAGTTTGAACCAAAAATATCTTTGGCACTTGAGATTAGGTCATATTAACTTGAGGAGGATTCAAAGACTAGTAGTAGACGGGCTTTTAAGCTCTTTGGCAGTGAATCCATTTCCAGTTTGTGAATCCTGCTTGGAAGGTAAAATGACTAATAGGCTTTTCAAGGCAAAGGGGAATAGAGCCAACGAAATGTTAGAATTGGTTCACTCTGATTTATGTGGACCCATGAATATCCAAGCAAGAGGTGGTTATGAGTATTTCGTCACTTTACTTGAGATTAGAGAGCATATCCGAAGCAGTGGCCATAGACTGATACTGATGCTGCAAAACACCCGACATTGCTGCCAGAATGTAACATCACGACATCTTGGAGAATTTAGGGAATATTTATCAGAAAATGGGATAGAATCCCAGTTAAATGCACCAGGCACACCTCAGCAGAACGGTGTAGCAGAGAGAAGGAACCAGACTCTTTTAGAGAGTGTTAGATCGATGATGAGTTATTCGGATTTACCCAAGTCATTTTGGGGACATGCCTTAGAGACAACAGCTTATCTTCTGAACTTAGTACCTTCTAAGTCGGTTCCTAAAACCCCCTTAGAATTGTGGACAGGGGACAAACCGAGTCTAAGACACATTCGGATATGGGGTTGTCCAGCACATGTGCTGAACAAGAACGCGACTAAGTTAGAATCTCGTACAGAAGTAAAGTTGTTTGTAGGCTACCCCATGGGAATGAAAGGTTATTTATTTTATGGTCCGAAGAATCAGGATGTCATTGTTAGCACCAATGCAAGATTCTTTGAGGAGGACCATATAATGAATCACAAACCCATTAGTAGTGTCATTTTAGAGGAACTAGTGGGAGGGACAAATAATACCCATGAAGATGTAGTACAAGTAGAACAACCACAACAAAATGTACAACCTGTCACTAATACTGCACAAGTGCCTCGTCGTAGTGGGAGGGTTGTTCAACAGCCTGATAGATTCATGTTTTTGGGAGAGTCTTCAAACTTGGTCTCTGATGAACATGATGATGATCCCCGTACATACGAAGAGGCAGTAAAAGACAAAGATGCAGATCTTTGGCAAAAGACGATGAAATCTGAGATGGAATCAATATATTCTAATCAAGTCCGGGAGCTCGTGGAACCACCCAAAGGTATAAAACCTATTGGATGTAAGTGGATCTACAAGAAAAAGAGGGGATTAGATAAAAAGGTGAAAGCCTGGAAAGCAAGACTTGTTGCGAAAAGGTATACTCAGAAAGAAGGTATCGATTATGAGGAAACCTTTTCGCCGGTAGTCATGTTTAAGTCAATCCGTATTCTTTTATCTATTGCAGCTCATCTCGATTATGAGATTTGGCAAATGGATGTCAAGACAGCTTTCCTTAATGGAAGACTTGAAGAAACCATCAATATGCAGTAACCAGAGGGATTCATGAAAGAAGGCCATGAGCATCTTGTATGTAAGCTTAAGAGGTCTATTTATGAACTTAAACAAGCTTCTAGGTATTGGAACATTGGTTTTGATCAGGCAGTCCAGTCGTATGGATTTGATCAAAGTCCAAGCGAAACATGCGTGTATAAGAGATGTGAGGGAAATGCAGTGGTTTTTCTAGTACTATATGTTGATGATATTTTACTCATGTATGATGATTTAGGAATAACTTTTATGTAATCTGTTTTGATTTCATTGATATTAATAAAAGACTTGTTTTGGTTTTATTGCGGGCTTTATCTATTTAAGTGTTTAAATAAGATATACCATAGTTTAAAGTAAAGCTTTTTATAGATTTTGATGAGATCATAATAATGAGACCTAAAAGATGATAACTCTAAACTTAAATATTTCCTGGTCGTAGGATTACTAACTGGTAAATCCGCAAAGATCGGTACATACTATGCTTGCTTCATTATGAAGGATGTCTATTCTCATAGACATTTGTGTAGTGATACTATACTAGTATGTAGGTGCTTATTATAGAATAACTTCACTGAACATGACTCACACAGCTGAACAACTGATGGAGTTCACTCACGTGTCAGCAGTTGTTCACATAGTGATAGTTGTACAAGTATCCTTAGACTTGAGCTCATCATAGTCATCTTGTGTACACTGAACTATGCTTTGGTTTAGTTCTTAGTCTCCAGGGACAATTATAAGGGCTCTACTGGGTATAGGAATTTGTACACGAAGATAGTGTATGATCAATAAAGAATCTACCCCTTCCAGTGAAGGAAGAGAATGTTCAATGCTGATCCACTTATGCTAGTTCAGGAATCTCTGGCCAGAGTGAATGATATTAGAAAGGAGTTTCTAATTTACATTAAATAGAACTAAGCATAGTGAATGGAAAAGCAAATGATTAAATAAGATAGGCTTGACACAAGTTCCATGCCTTGTATTTAATCGTGATATTGCAGGGTAGAAGGAATTGATTGTACGGTAACTACTCACTGAATAGGTTCTTGGTATTCTAAGCAGTGAATTCGTATTATCCGGATAGTCGCGATATGCTGAGAAGTATCCCTTACGATGTAGAATAAATATGATTAATTTATTAATTAATCATATTTAATGAATTAGAGAATTTATATAAATAATGATAAAATAGTTTTATTATTATTTATTTCTACTACCGGCTTAATATTGAACCTACATGGTCACACTATAAAAGAGAATGATTTAGTGGTGAAGGAATTAATTAATAATGGCTGGTAATTATTTATTTGTGAAATAAATAATTAATTAGCAGATTTAATAATTGATTAAATAAGATTTAATTAATTCATAATATTATTAATTAAGAATTTAATTTTGGAAATTAAATCAAGTGAGAGAATTATTTTTCTAAAGTATTTAGAAAAGGGATTAATGATTAAAAGGTGTTTTAATTATTAATTAATTGGTTAATAAGAATAATCAATTAAAGGGTTAATAATAATAATATTTTATGGAAAATTTTCAGCTGAAAATTTTGCCTATAAATATACTATTATAAACCCTATTTGCCTCAACCCAAATAATTAACCTTAATTCTAAAGTAGAATAAGAGGGAGGCAACTAATTCTCTCAACCTCTTCCTCCTCCATCACATTGTACTCTTGGTGGATACCGGTGGAGTGCTTCACACTTGAGGAGCAGCTTCTAGGGATTTCCGTTCATCGTTCTTGGATCGCTATTAAAGACCTCCATCTTTTCATTAACGTAAAGCTTCTTAAGGTAAACATACTGAACTACGAATTAAATATTATTTTTCGCATGGATCCTGCGGAGGCTTTCATTTTTTTTAAGATTTAAATTTACGTTTTCGTTGTGTTTATGTGCTAAAAACCCTTCAATGGCATCAGAGCTACTTGCGAAATTTTTTTAATTCATTTATGTGTTTAACTGTTTTCGATATATGAGCATGTACGTGATTCGCCATGATTTGATGTTGATATAATATGCATATATATGTATGGTTTTGTATATATGATATTCATGTGAGTTGTATAATCATAAGATGATTATGTAATCTGTATATATACTGATATATACATGATTTATGTTTGTTCTAATTATGAGAATCATATTAGATACAGATTCTGAATTGGCTGCTGCAGATTTGCTGAAATCTGGGTCTGGTGTCCGATTTACGCAAACGAATACCCTATTCCATAGGTAAACAAGCGTCTGAACAAATCTGATAGCAAAAGCTATTAATGACTCGTCTGTAAGGCGTATGACGTCATTTACTGCCTGTAAACAGTGATTCTTGTTTTTCTGATTTGATTCTGATTTTTATGATTTTTGTCATATTTTCTTTTTATGATTAGATCATGGATTATATGATATGTTAAGATCAAATTATGTGTTTTAACATGCTTTTATGTGTTGTATGAGCATGGTGGATGGTTATGGCCTTTCGACCTTAGTGTAATGGTTTTTATTTTGGTTTTAATTACAACTTGCATGTCGTCAATCTTTGTAATCATAAATCTCGAATGTAACTCGAGTTATTCTTGTAAGTTCATTAGATTAGTTTTACTTTCAATCATGTAATGTAATTGAAGACTCAAGAAGGCTATCCAATGGAGGTGATACAATGAAGAAGACGAGGCATACAAGAAGTCTAAACAAAGAAGAAGACTTATGTAATAAATAGTTGTATTTATTTCCATCACCATATTAGATTAACCTTGATTTTTATCATAAGCTTGATAAAGATCACATAGGATGGGGCCATAACCAAACACATTTACTTTATTGCACTTTACATTTACTTGTTTATTTAATTTTATATATGAGATATATGCCTATGTTTACCATGCGATGATAGATTTAGGTGAACTTAAATCAATATAAGGCGTGCTCTAGAAAATCTAGAATATGAATCGTTTCTTGCCTTAACAATAAATATTATGAATACGATCATGAGGTTCTTGTGTTTATGAAACACGTAATTGAGTATGAATTTTCAATATCGAGAGAAAGGATGATTCTGTCAACAACATATTTCTATCTGTAAGAAAGAGTTATTAAGTGACGCCTCTTGACAATGCTCCACCCGATCTGGGAATCATCTGATTATCGATTATTGATTTGAAATATTTAATTTAAAAGGAAGAATCTCTTTATAATATGATTATGATTGTAACGTAATATAATCCCTCTAAAATTAAATAATATCAAGTAGTAATTGTCCAATGACACAACGGGTTTGTGTCGGTCATAGCCTTCCAACATGGTAGAAAGTGGTTCTTATTTTTAAATCATTGTCGTTTCGTGCTACAGCCGAGGGCTTTGATTTCGAAATAAGAAATACTTGTCTATTACATAGAGATGTGTACATTGAATTAGAATATAAAGGTCGGTACGTGCTACAGCCGTGGGCCGTTGGAGACTGATTCAATTGTACGAAATGTTGGGTTAGACTTGACTTAGAATATTGAGTTTGTCGTGCCACAGCCGTGACTCAATTATTCAAGAGGCTAAACTTATATTAGGGAATAACATAAGATGTAATTGATAAGAGTTGTCTGCCTATTGAACATCACATGACGTTTCGTGCCACAACCGAGGTTGTGTGATGGAATGTAGGATCCCTATTCCCACTAGCATTATGAATGCTTAATTTTCACTTAAGGGGTTGAAAAAATTAGATAAACTAGTGGGAGACACTTATGAATAAAGACCCGATTCATATAGTGTTTTGAAATGAAATTGAATATTTGTTAAGTGTTGTTATGTGTTTATCATTTACAGATTTACTATATTCGTCATGTCTTCTGCACTATCACTCCGGAGCATACTAGATGCTCACAAGTTGACTGGTCCTAATTTAGCTGTTTGTTTTCACTGTAACAAGTTAGGGCACTGGAAGAGGAACTGCAAGGTTTACCTTGCAGAATTGAAGAAGAAGAAGGGTAGTGATACTACCGCTTCTGATTCAGGCATGTTCATGATCGAAGTTAATATGTCACTAGGTCAAATTTCTACTTGGGTATTAGATACCGCCTGTGGTTCTCAAATTTGCAATTCGTTGCAAGGACTAAAGGGAAGTAGGACCCTTGAAAAAGATGAGGTGATTCTACGTATGGGCAATGGAGCAAGGGTTGCGGCCATATCTGTAGGATCATTTAGTTTACATATGCCTACGGGCAAGACTATTATTTTGAATAATTGTTATTACGTTCCCTCTATTGTGAGGAATATTGTTTCTATTCCTATGATGGATGTGGATGGTTTTTCATTTATTATTAAGAATAATGAATGTTCTATCCTTAGAGATAATGCTCTTTTTGGACGTGGCATTTTAAATAATGGTATGTATGTATGTGACATAGAGCATGATTTACTTCATATTGAACAAACTAATAAAAGAAAACGAGATGATGAAAATCTGACCTATTTATGGCACTGTAGGCTAGGTCATATTAGTGAAAATAGACCGCGGACATTGCATATGGAAGGGTTACTTGACCCCTTTGATTTTGAATCATATCCTACATGCGAGTCTTGTCTATTGGGTAAAATGACCAAATCTCCATTTAGTGGACATGGAGAGAGGGCTGCAGATTTGCTAGGATTGGTACACACAGATGTATGTGGACCAATGTCTACGCAAGCCATGGGTGGATTTTCTTACTTAATTACTTTCATAGATAATAGATGTAGATTCTGATATATGTATTTGATGAAACACAAGTCTGAAGCCTTTGAAAAGTTCAAAGAATATAAACATGAAGTGGAGAAATAAACCAAACACAGTATTATAACTCTTCGATCAGATCGAGGTGGTGAATACTTGAATGGAGAGTTTCTAGATTATCTCAAAGAAAATGGTATAGTCTCCCAGTGGACTCCTCCATATACTCCACAGTTAAATGGGGTATCTGAAAGGAGAAATCGAACTTTGTTAGACATGGTTCAGTCCATGATGAGCTATGCGAATCTTCCAGTATTCCTATGGGGTTATGCATTGGAAACCTCAGCATATTTACTGAATAAGGTGCCTTCCAAATCTGTTCCTCAAACACCATATGAGATATGGAAAGAAAGGAAACCGAGTCTTAAACACGTTAAGATTTGGGGATGTCCAGCTTATGTCAAGAAAGTTGACCAAGATAAGTTGGAATCTCGATCCGTAAAATGTAATTTTGTGGGATATCCTAAAGAGACTTTGGGTTATTACTTTTACACCGATCATCAGGGGTTTGTCTCCAGACATGCTACCTTCTTGGAAAAGGAGTTTATCCTTGAAGGAAACAGTGGGAGCAAAATTGAAGTTGATGAAGTTCAAGAAGCACAAACTACTACGGATTAAGTGGAAACACCTGTTTAGACTGAACAACCTTCTGCGGAACAGCCCATTCGTAGGTCAGGGAGAGTGTCTCACCAACCTGAGAGGTATTATGGCCTTGTCATTGAGAATGACAATGAGTTGTCAATCATTGATGATGACGACCCTATGACCTATAATGAGGCTATGAGTAGTGTTGACTCAGAGAAATGGCATAGTGCCATGAAATCCAAAAATAGAATCTATGTATACCAACCAAGTATGGACTCTGGTTGAGGCGCCTGAAGGTGTTAATCCTATTGGGTGCAAGTGGGTATACAAAAGAAAGATTGGAGCAGATGGGCAGGTGGAGACCTATAAGGCCAGGCTCGTGGTAAAAGGATTCAGACAAAGGCAAGGGATTGACTTTGATGAAACGTTTTTGCATGTAACCCTGTTAAAATCAATTCGGATTTTGCTTGCGATTGCTGCTTACTATGACTATGAGATCTGGAAATGGACGTGAAAACGGCCTTCCTCAATGGGAAACTTGAAGAGGAAGTGTATATGACACAGCCAGAGGGTTTTCTTTCCAAGGGAAATGAACACCTAGTGTGTAAGCTGCTGCGAACTATATATGGTTTAAAGCAAGCTTCTCGTAGAAGGAACATCCGTTTTGATGAGACAATCAAAGAGTTTGGTTTTATTAAAAACATAGATGAACCATGTGTCTACAAAAAGGTTAGTGGGAGCGCGATAACATTTCTTGTATTGTATTAAAAGAGGAGACGTCAAGAGAGTTGACACACATAACAACGTAGCAGACCCACTCACAGCCACTTTCTCAAAGTCACTTTGATCGTCATAAAGACAAGATGGGTATTAACCAGAGTGATTGGCTTTAGTACAAGTGGGAGATTGAAAGAGATGTGTCCTAAGTCCAATCATGTATGATGATTTAGGAATAACTTTTATGTAATCTGTTTTGATTTCATTGATATTAATAAAAAACTTGTTTTGGTTTTATTGCGGGCTTTATCTATTTAAGTGTTTAAATAAGATATACCATAGTTTAGAGTAAAGCTTTTTATGGATTATGATGAGATCATAATAATGAGACCTAAAAGATGATAACTCTAAACTTAAATATTTCCTGGTCGTAGGATTACTAACTGGTAATTAGTAATCCGCAAAGATCGGTACATATTATGCTTGCTTCATTATGAAGGATGTCTGTTCTCATAGACATTTGTGTAGTGACACTATAGCTAGTATGTAGGTGCTTATTATAGAATAAGTTCACTAAACATGACTCACACAGCTGAACAACTGATGGAGTTCACTCACGTGTCAGCAGTTGTTCACATAGTGATAGTTGTACAAGTATCCTTAGACTTAAGGTCATCATAGTCATCTTGTGTACACTGAACTATACTTTGGTTTAGTTCTTAGTCTCCAGGGACAATTATAAGGGCTCTACTGGGTATACGAATTTGTACACGAAGATAGTGTATGATCAATAAAGGATCTACCCCTTCCAGTGAAGGAAGAGAATATTCAATGCTGATCCACTTATGCTAGTTCAGGAATCTCTGGCCAAAGTGAATGAAATTAGAAAGGAGTTTATAATTTACATTAAATAGAACTAAGCATAGTGAATGGGAAAGCAAATGATTAAATAAGATAGGCTTGACACAAGTTCCATGCCTTGTATTTAATCGTGACATTGCAGGGTAGAAGGAATTGATTGTACGGTAACTACTCACTGAATAGGTTCTTGGTATTCTAAACAGTGAATTCGTATTATCCGGATAGTCGCGATATGCTGAGAAGTATCCCTCACGATGTAGAATAAATATGATTAATTTATTAATTAATCATATTTAATGAATTAGAGAATTTATATAAATAATGATAAAATAGTTTTATTATTATTTATTTCTAATACCGGCTTAATATTGAACCTATAGGGTCACACCATAAAAGAGAATGATTTAATGTTTGAGGAGTTAATTAATAATGGCTGGTAATTATTTATTTATAAAATAAATAATTAATTAGCAGATTTAATAATTGATTAAATGAGATTTAATTAATTCTTAATATTATTAATTAAGAATTTAATTTTGGAAATTAAATCAAGTGAGAGAATTATTTTTCTAAAGTGTTTAGGAAAGGGATTAATGATTAAAAGGTGTTTTAATTATTAGTTAATTGGTCAATAAGAATAATCAATTAAAGGGTTAATAATAATAATATTTTATGGAAAATTTTCAGCTGAAAATTTTGCCTATAAATATACTATTATAAACCCTATTTGCCTCAACCCAAATAATTAACCCTAATTCTAAAGTAGAATAAGAGGGAGGCAACTAATTCTCTCAACCTCTTCCTCCTCCATCACATTGTACTCTTGGTGAATACCGGTGGAGTGCTTCACACTTGAGGAACAGCTGCTAGGGATTTCCGTTCATCGTTCTTGGATCGCTATTGAAGACCTCCATATTTCCATTAACGTAACGCTTCTTAAGATAAACATACTGAACTACGAATTTATAAATATTATTTTTCGCATGGATCCTGCGGAGGGTTTCAATTTTTTTAAGATTTAAATTTACGTTTTTGTTGCGTTTATGTGCTAAAAACCCTTCAGCTATATGGTTCCGAAACTTTCTGCTAGATTTGGATGTGGTTCCTAATTTGCCACGGTAAACCATGATTTATTGTGATAATACTGGTGTTGTGGCAAACACCAAGGAACCACGGGCCCATAAGGCAGCAAAACACATAGAGCGTAAGTATCACCTCATACGGAAGTTCGTTAAGCGAGGAGATATCATTGTGGCTGATATAGCATCAAAGGATAACCGGGCATATCCTTTCGCGAAGATCTTACCAGCTAAGACTTTTCAGTAGCACGTGGAAGCGATAGGAGTTAGATACTTGGTCACATAGTTATATAGTTGGTAGTGGATTGCTTGTAATAAACACTGATATACTCAAAGAATATCTTGAGTATAAGTAGGAGATTGTTAGGGTTTATACTGAAATATTCGTTTGAAGTATATACTTTAATAATAAATTATTTGAGAATCTTGAATGCATGTTTTCACATAGTCTGTATATTATATATTGTAGACAATCTAGTATCAAATGGGATAGCAGAAGATTAGATTGTCAAACTCCTTATATAATATAATAAAGGTTCGCAGTCTAAGTGGTATTAGACAAACCACTAGAACGGCTGAAGTATTATTTAGAAATAGTTTATCTTGACTATTGAATAATACTTGTATACTTTGTGTATATTGAACGGGATCAAAATAGTAGAATAATTGTTTCTTTTATTCTAACAATAAAGAAGAACTAAGATTCTAAGATATTATTATTGCTTAGGTTCTTAATACGGATGTAGTAATTGACACTTGTATTTAATGCACATGCCTTGATTCATACATTAAGTTATTTATTTTAAATTAGAAAATTTATGTATTGGGCAATGACATTATATACAGAGTGGGATATTAACTATAAAAGGAAACCGTGTCCGAAAATTATATTTGGGTGATGATGTCCTCTTGAAAGCTCATAAAGATAATTATGCTTTAGTCCTGCAGGCAGATTTGTTCTTGCATAATTATAAGGTTGATTGGATGATCAAGGATAAAAGAGATTGATTAAATTAATTGTTAGAAATTAATTTAATTAATGGACATGCGATATCTTAAACATGGGGAATTTATAAGCATTTAATATGGGAGCCGAATTAAATAATTAATTTACGGAATTAGGAAAGGTAGTGCAAATATTAATTCTTTAGTGGATTGAATTAATATTTAATGACATTGGGCTTGGCCCGGAATGTCATTAGAAGGCCTGACCTAATGGTCCATGATCCCTACTATAGCCCATAAATATTCTCATTCTCCTAAAGCTAGGGTTAACACACAAAAAAACAAAATCACATCCTAGGGTTTGAGAGAGGAAGACGTTTTTCTCAAGGAGCCAGCTAGGGTTTTTGGAATTTCGGAGCTTTGGGAGAGGTACACCTTGGGAGATCGAAGCCCACACTTCGTCCAAGGAGAATCAGGGAATACAGTAGAAGACGTGGATTTGAATCGCTTGCACCGTAGCGATTAAGGTTAATGTTCTATTCATACTCTTTTAAATTAATATCATAAAACGCAGGACCAAGATTTGATAGATCCAACACTAATAACTCTCTTGAATAGGGCTTAAAGTGTTTTTGATAGCGGGAATTTTTGTTCTCTTTGTCATCAACATAAAAGGGGGAGAATGTTATTGCACAGGTTTCTGATGATGTATTTCCCAGACAATCAACCGAGAAAAATGCAGTGCTTTTATCCGAGACAATGTAGTTTCCAGATTTATATAAATATTTGGTTTGATAGGGTTTGTTGTAACTCTAGTTCGACTGGGTATCTACTTCCTATTTTATCTCAAACAAACTCTATCTTGATAAACCTATATGATTTATTCAACACTTATCTTTCTCAAGTTCTATCACTATAGCAAACTAACTGATTATCTTCTAATGACTTATTCAAATTATTTTCAAACAAAACAGTATCAACTTAATCTATCTTATTCGTTGTTTGAAAATCAAATATGTTAGAAATTGTGCCTATAAATACAACTCCTGTTTTCAGATTTATGATTAATGCTTACATGCTCCATATTTATTCTGAAACACCATTCATCTTCAACATATATATATACTGAATACCCAGTTGAACAAGAGATTAGTTGAGTTGTAATTTCATATTCATTTGATTGTACGTGTATTTATATCAACTTGTGCCGGGTTGTGGCAAGGGTTTGATTACAAAGGATTAGCCAAGCTGGCCAGTGAGATAGGTTATAGCCAGGGGCTATCTATTGGTAATCAAAGAAAAAATTGTAAGTTCTTTTATTGAAATTCGTATAATACATTCTCTATGTTAGTTGGCATGGGAACTTGGATGTAGGCCATAGATTAGGATTAAGGGCCGAACCAAGTGAAGACTCATGGTGTTCTGCATTATTCATTTTTCATATTACTGCATTTATATTTCAGTAACTTATATTCTGCAGATCAGTTGAGACTGTCTCGTTGTCTGTCTCATTCGTAAAGGGTTTGTCCCATTTACAACAGAGACTGTCTCATTTGTCTTATCAGTTAGAATATCGAATATGTAGATTGTGCCTTTGAATTTCAGATCTGACCTCAAATATTCATGAATTGATCGTTGAGTCCCATTAGAAACTGACTCAACTTAGTCAAATTTTCATATGCATCAAGCTTATGAGTATTTCCACGCGCACAATTAGAATTAGCACAAGTACATCTAGGCATGGGAGAAAGATTATCCAGTTCATCAATCATACTTCTGAACATTGTAAAATAGGCAGTGATGGACTTAGTACCTTGAGTTAAAGAGGCTAAGTCTTTCTTGAGTTGAAATAGCCTTGGCACATTGCTCTATAAGTACCTAACAACAAGATCGTCCCAGATCTGCTTTGCAGTTGTGAGATATACGACACTTTTGCGTATTTCTGATGATATTGAATTTATTGGCTCCGTCCCTTTTATGGGATGTTTGAATGTATAAGTTTCGTTTTTATGGTACACTCGTTCAATCTTGGACAAAAATGGCACATAACGCCACTTTTTATGGGCTTCTGCCACACACCCACAAGAAGTGGCGTTCTGATGCTATTTTTTTTTGCTTTAGTGTTTCCCTGTCCTTCTCCAATCTACCTTGGTTTTTTACAGATTTTATAGGGCTAAAATTTAGTATAATGTCCCAATTTTGAACTCTCACATTAAATTTGTAAAAAAATTTGTTTCAAAAATTTGTAAAAAAAATTGTTTCAATTTTTTTTGGCAAGTGATATAAATCTTTTTAGTAGATATTTTTTATTTTAATTTAAAAATTATTTTTTTATGATTTTAATTGCTTGTACAAAGAGTATCATGGGGAATGTGATTTTTTTGACGAGGACTCATAATCATGAATTTTAGAAGTGCAGTTCTACACAATATATTAAAATATTATTTATTTGATGTAGACGTACATTTAATGCATTGTGAGCATTCAATTTAAAAATATTTTCAAAAAAATAGAAAACATGATAATTTGTACCTTCTAAAAACATGACCTTACTAATGATTTTACACACACAATTACGCTTTGTCCAAGGCAATCAAGGGCAGAGGAGGAAAATTGTAGTTGTAAAATCATTAATAAAGCCATATTTTTTCCATCTTTTATTAAATTAATAAAATTTTAATTTTTTTCGTCAAAATTTTTTAGTTAGTAAGTGATGTTAACTTATTATTAGCAGAAACTTTTTATTTTAATTAAGAAATTATTTATATATGATTTTCGTAACTTGAAAAATGGTTCGTGGGAGTGTGCATATTTTGACAAGTGCAGTTGTACATAATATATAAAAATATTATTTATTTGATATAAAATTACAATTACTTTATTTTGATCATTTAAAATTTATTTTCAAAAAAATAAAAAATATGACAATTTTTAGTACTACAAAATTGCGTAAAATAGTACATCATAAATTGAAAATGAAACTATTAATTGGAAGAGAATTTATGAAACCGGTGAAACAAATTCTTTGAAAATAAAAAAAAATTAGAATCAAATAGGTACAATGCATGAAAAGTAAATAATAACATAACTAAATATAAAATTATAATGTTATAGATAAAAATTCAGCATTTTATAATATTCAGAACAATCTATAAGTTTACTATCATTGAATTTAGTGGGAGATTTAAAATCTAAACTGATTATCACCAATTTTTTTTTTTGAATGAATATTCAAAAAAACTAAATTGTTTTTCAAGGCTAAATACTATTACGAAATAGCTAAATAAAGTTGATGAAATCTAATATTTTAAGATTTTAAGATTTTTCATAAATCAAAACTTCTAATATTACTATTCACTAATTTCAATATTTTATATTATAGAACTATTTTATTAAATTATAAACTCAACTCTATATATTTTATTATTCATTATCCTATGATTTGTAGTAAAAATTAAAACTTTTAACTCTATAAACATATTCAAAGATTATAAATTAATACATTTTATATTTGGAGATCTTCTTATATAGATAACACTAAATAATTGCTAACAAATTTATTCAAAATTGACTAAAAATATTATATGAAATCAAATCAAAACATATATACACATGTATAAAAAATTTTAATTTGCATGTATTCATAATTTTTATAGTAAATTTTAGTTTTTATTTTTAGTCAATTAAATAAATAGTGTACAAAATATATCAATAATTTTAATATTTTTTTTGACATTTTAACTAATGCAGTACCATTTTTTGACGGTACAAATGGTAATATTTTCTAATTTTTTTTGAAAATATTTTTAATTTTAATACTCACAATACATTAAATATACTTTATATCAAACAAAAAATATTTTTATATATTGTGCAGAACTCTACTCTCAAAATTATGAGTGCTCGTAAAAAACAAGTCATATTCTTCCATGATATCCTTTTTCAAGTTACTAAAATTATATAACAATAAATTTTTAAATTAAAAAAAATATCTACTAAAAATAGGTTTAAATCACTTGTCAATCAAAAATATTGAACCCTATTTATTTGTATTAGATTTAGTATGAGGGTTGAAAATGGGGATCTTAAACTAAATTTTATCCCTACAAAATTCAAGGCAGATTGGAGGAGAGAAAAAAAAAATAGCACCAGACGGCACTTCTTCTGGTGTCAGAGGCAGAACCCATGAAAAGTGCGTTTTATGCCATTTTTGTCTAAGAATGAACGAGTATACAATAAAAATGAAACTTTCATTCAAATATGCCATAAAATGGACGGAGCCCAATTTAGTAACGACGAGATCACAAGATCGTTGCTCCTCATGACCTCATCCATAAACTGTGTTCATAAACTGTGTTATGGTGATGTAGCAGCTGGTCTAAGTTGAGACCCATCAATAAAACCTAGTTCCAGTTTAGCAGAAAGTGCACTGATTGAACGACTCCAATGATGATAATTTTGATTATTGAGCACCTCTGTGACAAGTGACAATCCTGGATGATCAGAAGAAATCAGGTAGTACGGATGATTTATATCAGATGAGTTTGAAGCTCGATTATATGTATTTGATCGTGACAATCCTGATCAGAAGAATATTCTTGCATATTCTTGCATGATACCCTTTAATTACGACGTTGTTATTCGCCATTGCAGATGAGTTTGAAGCTCGATTATATGTATTTGATCGTAACGCGGATGCGTAGTCAAGAGAAACTGGCTCTGATACCTTGTCAGATTTATAGTTGAGACTCCATTAATGGAGGTTAAGTGAACAGATGAAAACATACGAAGAAGAAGATAAGCTCCGAGAAGAAGCTAAGATAAAATTGATTCATAACAGAACAAGTTGCTGCAGTTGCTGCTGTACCTGTAACACCATCACAAAACACATGTGCATGGTCTAAATTTTGTAAATATTTGCCAGTATTTTGTACTCTATCTGCAAAATGTATATACTAACAGTAACATCTTTTATACTATTACAATTGTTTACAGGTATTCGAATTAATACACAGAAGTAATTCTCATCTTGTTTATAAGAATACACACTCGCCCTCAAGACAACACCAGATGAGCTGGAATAACAAGTACACAATCTGTAGTTCACCTTCAATATCAAAGGAGTCTGAGATGAGAGCGAGAAGAGGGCCAGAGTTAATCACTTTCCATCTCATCTTCGCTCTCTATAAGGTGCTCTTTGAGTGTTTGACCTGGAATTTTCCACTTTTCTCTATCCCATTCTTCATTTGTCTCTGGAAATTTGTACTCTTCGGGTTTTAATGACAACTCAAATTCTGGAAGATCAGGAACACCATGTAGTCCCCTGCGTTACATCAGGGAGGGAAAAAGGTCATTCCATGGACTTGCTGTTATTCTCAAAAACAAAAAAAATTGAAGTCGTAAAATGATTTGAAAGGCAAAACTTCTTTGTTCTTACTTTTCCTGATCTAAAAGGTAACCATACATCTGAGACTTCTTAAATGCAGTTTCTGGAATTTTCTTGTTTAGATGCTTCATTGCACCCCAAAGTGGAGGAGTTCTGTGCAAAAAATAGGTACCAATTCATTAAATATCAGAACAAGAAACAAAAGTTTAATGTTATTAAAGAATGCATGAAGTGAAAAAAAAATTGAGGAAGAGTAAATTATTGTGTAATCTAATCCAACCTGGTTATAGGCACGGTTAGGCAGAAGTTTAAGCACGCCTTCTTGCTTTCAGTTAGAAGTTCTTCTGCAGCAAGAAAGCAACAAACAGCACTAGTGTGGCAGGATGGATTGGTGCCCTTGTCCACGATCAGCCCATTGTAATAGTAAGCTGCAGCCTGAAAAAGTTTAAGCATATCTATTAGTAGTTACTTGTGAAAGAGAAGTTGTAGATTAGAAGGGATGTCTGCAGCACGCGCACCTTTGCTTCAAGGTATTTCCACTTGATGAACAACAAATGCTTCTTTCCGTTGCCGTAATTAATACATTTCGTCAAATAAAAATGAGCCTGGCACATAAAGTATATAAGGTAATTTAAGTTTAAAAAGTTTTTACATTGCAATTTCCATATTAAAACAAAACATAAAGGTTAACTTAGAAGAGTTCCTATCTGTTAGCCGTCATACTGCTCAACTCCTAGAGCTACAATATAACTTCATAGTTCTTGTTCACTTGACAAGAGTTCACTAGTTAATAGGCTATATGAAACTTGATGCTTTAAAATATGTAAACACACGTAAAGAGTGACACTTCCAAATGACGGAGCATTTTTCTTGTGCAAATGAGGATGGTATGCGTTGTTTTATCATTGATAGCTAATGCTTTGACCCTCCTTTTCAGTTACCAGAGGAAAACTAGCCTAGTTTGACCTGGACACAATTTTAGTTCTTAGTTGACCATAAATTTCTGCAGGGAGTCCCTAACGCATTGACCAGTGATGTTCCTACCATGGCGGATAAAACACCTATTAGGATCACTCAACTTTTCTAATGATATAACTAGAAGAACTTAATAATATAATGATTTAACTAGAAGAACTTTTCTAATGATTTAATGGTTACCAATGTTGCAGGCAGGTGCATACCTGTCCTAAGTAGCTTAGTTGTTCACAAGCTAGCCTCCTCTTAACAGGTAAAGTGGCTTTTTTACTTTCAACAGCTAAACCAAGCTGCACTTCAGTTCCCTGATGATGTTATGGTAATCAGCTTGGAGTTAATGATGCTTCAGCAGATCATATATTGAACATATGCTGATAATTGTAGAACAATCTAAAAAAACAATCAGGTTTATCAAACTGATCATGGGGCTGAAAAGGGTAATGATGTGTTACCTGAGCTAGTGCTTGAATTGAAATAGCTCCTATTACATCCTCCTGCAAATCTTTTGGCATCATGCTTCTGATCACATAGTTAGGATTAGTTTGCAATCAACCACTTAAATGCTGGACAAATCGAAACTAAATTATGTTTACATACTTTATATCAGCTGGTATGTGCACGAGAATATCCCTAATACAGAATTCCAAGTACCCTGCGGCCTTCAGCAGTAAATCAACAGCCGCGCTCATGCTATCTGTTGGTACGCAAAATCATAATGAGACATCAGATAAAAAGTTTGAGTTCCATGGATATTATTAAGTCATATCAACAGGATATTTAATGGACCTGATGTAACAACCCTGTCAGAAGTTGGATCCTTTGAAATTAGCTTCGAGTTGGCCTCACTCAATGTCAATGTAGCCATCATATGGACAACGGAAAGTATTTCAAACCATGAGTCCTTGACACATACTTCCTGCAGCTCATAATACTGAAATCATTATACTGCAGAAAATGCAAAAGCAAACAATCAAGAGAGCAGTCTACAAAATCTTTACACGTTTTCCATCTTCTATATTCTTCCACTTGAACTCCACCAGTTCTTGGATACCATTTTCTGTTTACAATAAGATAAAACTTACATAAGTATGCACATGATTCTGTTTATAGACTAAAAAAACAGAGCCTTCACAAAGTAGAGGACTACTGATTATTGTAAAAACCTCTGTTAGTGAGACCAACAATGAGTGATAAGTACTCCTCTAGTGCTCCTTGCAATTCTAGTACAGCAGTTCCACCTGCAAGATTTTTGAAGAAATCTTGGATTTTATTTATTTTGCCTAAGAATTAAAACAGGTGCGAAGTTTGAACATACCAGTATCTTGTGCCACAAGAACAATCTGATTCCGAAGTGAAGTAATTCTGTCAACAAGAGCTTTAGGGATTAAGCATCTAAGCATCTTGTGAATATCATCAGACTGATCAGGAACACGCAATGGCGGGACAAAGACCGTAAATTGAGGTATGTTCTTTTTCTTACTTGCAATCTTGTAAATTGATGATGTGCATCCCATTGTTCTTCAACCTGAATTTTCAGTTTTCGAATATCCTGCATTGAAAATTAGAACTGGCTTTGTGTACTTCTAAAGCTAAAATGTCAGTCAATACCCGAAGCCAAAATAAAAAATAGAAAAATACAAGGAAAGACATTAACAAGTACCTTCCAGCTGCATAGTCAACCAATGCTTTACTAGCATGTACATGCATAATTTATGAGTAAAAGGAAAGCTAGGGGAGGAATAAAAGTTTAAATATTCATGGAAAAACTTTTTGAAAAACTTTTTAAATTGGTACCCCATTAGAACATTAATATTAAATAACGGGTCATTTTAAAATTTTAAGCAGTAGATAAAAATCCCAACATGATTTTACACCTTTTATCGTATCCTTCATTAAGACTAGGGCTGTCAAAAAATTTCGAAAAATCCGATATTCGTCCGAAAAATCCGCATTCGTATCCGAAATAAAGCAGATATTATCCGTATCCGAAATAAAACGGATATTATCCGTATTCGAATCCGACGATTGCGGATACGGATACGGATATAGGCATATTCGTATCCGATAATATCTCCGTATCCGAATAAATATATTTTATATATAAATATTTAAATAATTTAAAAATATATTTTATTAAATTTATAGTATATTTATGTGTATATATATACACATATATATATACGGATATATTATGTTAGATATGGAGAAAAAAAATCATTTGAGTTCAACAATTTAAAGATAACGATTATATTGAAAAGATAAATAAAAAATTAATTTTTTGAAAAATTAAAATATGATTAAATCACTTTATCTCTTATTTTAACTTTTAAAAATGAATTTTTAATTTTTACTATATTTTTTCATTTTTTTTAATTTTTAATAAAAATTAAAAAATCTGATTAAAAATCGGATTCGGATCCGGATATTATCCGTATCCGGATAGTATCCGTCGGATCCGGATTCAGATATAATTCATTAAATATTTTCGGATTCAGATACGGATACGGATATAAATTTTCGGATTCAGATCCGGATACAGATATAGGCAGATCCGTATTCGAATTATCCGTTTGACAGCCCTAATTAAGACATGGAGCTATATAAGGGCTCCCCTGGGCTCAAGCCCCGGTTGATTTTAAGAAAAAAAAATTACTACATATACTTATTTATGTATTTCATGGTCCAACCATGTATCAAACCCATTTGATATCTAGTGATCAAATCAGTATAATCAAATCGCTAAATACGTTACTACTACTTATTAGTAATAAGTTATTACTGCTTGTGTTGCTGATATTTTAATGGTAAAATTTGACTAGTGACTGGTTAAAACCTCCCTATAAAAATCTCTGGTTCCGTCCCTGCCCCAATTAATATCATGTTAATTAATTAGTCAGTCTAGAATATTAAGATAATAGAAGAAGACACCTTCATCATTTAGTTCTGTCACAAGTCACAAGCGAGGAAGGGAATGAAGCTTCCATCCAAGCTGAAGCTGCATTGAATATCCGAAATGGATCTCCATTGAATGTAAGAGGGCATGGCTACAGAACCCACCATTTGCACATGCCGATACTTTAGCAAGTCAATCTATTTGTCTTTTTAAATATGACAAAAATTTATTGTTAAGCCGATACCGACAACTAAACTTTTTTATACAATCAACAGACTCGTTCTCCCTTTTCATCCACTGTAAACTTATCCTTGTTGAATTCTTGAATGCAGAGGATATAACTTTTTAAAATAAACATGATAAAATGGGGGAGAAATTGACCAAATTGTCACCATTTGATTTAAAATGATCCAAAATTTTATTATTGGAAAAAATATCCAAATTATCACCACACCATGTCACATTATATAACGTTTTGACATACAAGAAGCTATACGATTTCGCAAATATTTTAACAAATATATAAGTAACGAGTACTTCTTTATTACGGTTACTTCAATTTCATCAATTGACCACAACCGTGCCTGAAATTTTATGTGCCATGTGCAAAATCAAGAAATATGCTCTTAATTACAAAATTTGAAGTAAATAAAATAATAGAAATATTTAGAAATTATATTTTTAACATAATTTTATTAAACTAAAAATTAAAAAAGAATATTACACGTACATAAATAGTAAACTTATTTAAATTTATGTATGAACATCAATTAATTAAATTAATTTTTGAAATAAAGTTTTTCAATAAATATATGAATATTAAAAATATATGTATATATATAATTTAAATTAAATTAGTCACCTAAATAAAAATTATTGTTCGCTAATCAAAAATATAAATTACTTACCAAAAAAATTAATATTTCATATATAATATTTTACAATTTTACTCAATATAATAATTTATAATTTTTTACCTTTACTATTTTTTGACCTTTCTTTTATTTGTACATTATTTTTATCGAAAAACAAATTTATGCTTATTTTTATTTTTTTAGATAAAGTATAATATACATATAAATCTACATGTCTGAGCATTCCGTTGAACCACTAGAACATCCTAAGGCATGACCCTGCAATTGACAACTTAACATGAGAGGTTGGAGGTGAAGATTGTGAGATTTACAGGGCAGAGTTTCAAAATCAAAAACTGTTGCAACAATTTATACTTTCAATTATGTTTTATATTTTGATTTCTCCCTACAGCAATCATGAATCTTGAGTTAATTAATTATATGTACATTTGTTCTGTGCATATATTAAGTTGTATGTATATGTTATGTTGATGTGGTTGTGTTGAGTTTGATCTCTAATTTTCTCTCCAAACTATCTATCTTCTTTCTCTTTTGCTCTCTCCTTCTCTCCCCCTCTATGTCTCTCTTTCTCTCTCTCTATTTATTCATATATGTATGTATTGTGTGTGTGATTATACAGAGAAATGGAACAAATTGTCATCATTTGGTTTAAAATGCTCCAATATGTCACTGTTACGGAATTGAGACTTTGTTAATTTGTTGTGTTAGTACCGTGCTATTACTTGTATATTGTCCCACAGAATGTATTTGGGGGAAAGATGAAGTAAGAATGTTTCTAGTAATTAAATACTAGTCAAATTTCTAGTAATAGATAACTGTTTGATTATTTGAATCAGTTAGGCAGAATCTAATTGGGAGAAGTTAAAGTAATAACGTTTCTAATTAAATACTAGTCGAATTTCTAGTAGTAGATATTTGTTTGATTATGTTAATCGATTACATATGCTGATGTCTACTCTCTAAGATTTAAGAGATATTGAAAGGGATGGGGGACCTCAACCCAATTATGAACAATTTGCTCCCTATGAATTATATTTATAGTTGTATACACAAGACATCCAATGGGGGCAGAACACGTGTCCCCTGAAAAAATCAAAGATGCCTCATAATCAGATTGGGTCACGGGGAATTTGTGTTATGGAATTTACTAGAATCACAAGGGGTTTTTCATCCTTTTCAAGAAAGTCGGGCCCTTTAAAATGTAGGTATGGAAAATTATTGAAAATAAAGAAGGATGATATAATATAAAACCTTGAAAAAATTAAAATGCCCAGTAGTGTTATCTCATTGCTTTACTAGGTTGAGGATAACAAGGTTGCTTTGTGAATGTAAGCTGCATGAAATAGTAACCAATTGTCGACCTTTACTAGTTTCTGTTTGAAGTGAGGAGGATTTTAGTCTGGAATGTAGCATTTGAAAGACTGTTGCTCCTGTAGTTTATTAGCTTTCTGTCTGAAATGAGCTTTCTTATTTTCTTAGTTTTCTGTCTGAAATGAGTTTTTATGTAAATGACAAGTATGTGTATATGATATGTTCAAGACAATCCATGTGTATCATTCCAAATCTGATGTATTATACCAAACAAAATGTCCTTATATTTTTTTAATATGACGTGATACTCAGATTTTAATGTTGATGTTGTCGATTGTCCATTCTTTAATATAAATTTATCATGCATAGTATGCTTATGAACGAGTTTATATGTCTACTCTACTTTATTGCGTCATATTAATTGAAATAATCTTTTTGTATGTTTTTTAACTTGTACATCTATATGTTTGCAGAACATGCATCCGGGACCTGTTAACACTAGGCTTCTTCATCTTCAGGACTCGTATAGATCTCCAGATACTTGGAGGTTAGGGATGGTGATATGTTGATGTGTCGACGTAAAAATCCTAATTATAAAGATGATCTTCCTCCGTTGGATGTTCGTATGGTTCCTTTACTTCAGGCTACTGGTTTCTATGGTGTGGCTCGGGTAGCATCTTTACAGCTTAATTGGAGTCTCATATCAGCTTTCATTGAGATATGGCGGACAGCAACTCATACCTTTCACTACCCTATGGGAGAGGTCACTATTATTTTGCAGGATGTAGCTATTCTTTTAGGGCTTCCTGTTGATGGTGATGCTGTTATTTCTGATGTCATCCATTGCCCTGCTATGACTTGGTCTACTTATATTGGTGAGATATTTGGCAGCACTTTTGATCTGAAAAAAGACATGAATGGAGCAAGAGTGTGTTTGACCTTTATTTCTGTTGGGTTTCGAGCACATAAACACAACGAAAACAATAATTAAAAACGTGAAAAATCAGAATTTTTGAAACCCACCGCAGGATCCATGCGAAAAACATATATTTAATTCATAGATCAGATTGTTTACCTTAAGAAGTTTTACCAATTGGTTACCTAATGGAGATCCAAGCTTTTTCAATCACCACGTATCCCATTATCGCGATCTACGCTCTATCGGTATCCACATGAATGCTTGAACATAAGGATTGAATGTGTACTAGTATAAACTCGTTTCTTCTTGCTCTCTCCATCTTCTCCCTTGGTGGCTAGGGTTTTGGTAAAAGTCTTGCATACAAAATCAGCCACACAATAGATATTATATAGAGGGTATAATAAGAATTATAACTCTTAACTAATTAGGAGTTATTATTAATATTAGATATATTTGAGATGTCATGTCTAATCTGATTTGTGTTTAGTTTTCAGAACTTAACAACAGGACTTATCAGGACTTACTGGAAATTAGAACTTACTGAAGTCAGAACTTAATATCAGAACTTAAGTCGTCAGAAGATATATATCAGGACTTAAGTACGGGAAGACCTCAGATAAGGAATGTGGCTGATTTATAGGAGAAGATCTGGACTAAAACAAAAGAAGATATGCATGAAGAGTTAGAGGACTAGAAGACTTGTAGAAGATATCTGATTGATATATTTTAGGAGACATAATTATATTCTATATCAATTAGAAGATATCTTGTAACTGTGTACTATATAAACACAGCTTAGGGTTTACACTATAGGTGTTATCATTATCGAGAACATTATTCATTGTAACCTAGCAGCTCTTAGTGATATTGTTCATCACTGAGAGAGAACAACAGTTCTATTGTAACAGAGTTTATTTGAATATACTTGATCTTTGTTACATACTTGTGTTGAAATCGATTTGATTGTGTAAACACTATATTCCACCCCCTTCTATAGTGTTGTGTGACCTAACAAGTGGTATCAGAGCTTTTCTGTTAACACACATACAATAAAGATTTAAACAATCATGTTTGAAGAAACACAAACCCCAACTAAGCCCACCAAAACTCAAGAAACTCAAGACACTCAAACCCACAGTCGATATGAAACTATTAGGGTTCCCATACTGAGACCTTCTGAGTATCCCATATGGAAAGTGAAGATGGCTATATTTCTGGAAGCTATAGATCTAGAGTACCTTGACAGAATTAATGAAGGACCATATAAGCCTACCAAGCTCTCTGTTGTAGTTGCTGATCAACCAACAAAGACCATACCAAAGGAGAGAAATGAATACACACCTGAAGATATCTCATCTATTGCCAAGGATGCAAGGGTAAGACATTTGCTGCATAGTGCAATTGATAATGTCATGTCAAACAGGGTAATTGGATGCAAGACTGCAAAGGAGATATGGGATGCTTTGGAGACAAGATGTGATGGCCTCAACCCCGGGGTCAGGAGTTGACGTCATCAACAACAACTATAAAGTAAATAATTCAATAATAAAATATAACTACAACCCCTTTACCAAGATCTTTTCCAGGTTTAAGTATGATTTAGGTTACAACTATCACAACACCAACTTACCCAAGCCATTCTGTCACAACTAACTTAATACAGCAACTCAATAGACCATCTCTAGTTTAAACACAACTACCTCAGAGGAACCTGACACGGAAGGACTGGAACTCTGCCTTTAATACCACGGAAGAATCTCCTAAGCATCTGCAATACATATATAAAATATTCTGCAAGGGTGAGTAATCAATTGCTCAGCAGTACCGATATATGAATAACAAGTAAAGCAATTTATGTTAAAACAGTGATAGGAACAGAGATTATAGCTCATTTGCAAAACAGTGTAAACATTCATAAACTGGATATTCAAAACTAGCATGCTCCGTAAAACAATAATATCAGTCGTGTGCTGTGTGTAAATATCATAGTTAAATCTTAGCATGCTATTTCATTTCCAAATCATTTATTTCAACAAATTGATTTGTTAATCAATTCCAAAATTGAATCAATCAAATCTATTGGACATTTAACGGGTGAAGATAGCTGATCAGTCTACCCTCACCGGACAGCGACTAAAGGCCATCCAGAATAAAAAATGTGTTCCGGAACTTGGGAAAAGACTAGCTAGGTCTTTCCCCCAACGCTGGACTAATCGGTTAAACAGAGCGTCCAACTGAATTAGCCTCTTACGCCACCACCTGCTGGGCCGTTACCGAATAACGGGCCTCTTACGCGACTCCAATAGATTAACTGAATTCCCCTTTTTTTTGTTGCCTCTTTCCACAAATTCCACGACATAGGTGGATCAAAACCTTCCACGACATAGGTGGATCAAAACATTCCACGACATAGGTAGATCAAAACATTCCACGACATAGGTGGATCAAAACATTCCACGACATAGGTGGATCAAAACACCTCTCTTTATCCAGTTTCCAAAATCACATCACCTATCTCTTTTTAAAATCATTCTATCACAGAACACTATTCAAAACTTCTTTTCATTTTAATCATGCTTAGAGATAGGTGCTTTCAGAAGTTACTTTTCCCCAAAAACATTTTAAACAATATTTTCAAATACAGGGGATACGTTTTCGTTCCATTACGAGATTAAAATATTAGCTATTCACATATATCGAACCATAAAATAATGGTCATGGGTACTTGCCTTGCAGAGCTTTAAAATTATTATTGATCAACCTTGGACTAACTTGGACACTCGGCTTTATCGCCTTACTATCAGACTATCCTGGATCCGACTTCAACGTTCAGGTCCTTCTCTTGGAACCTCGCTACACTTATTGATTGATCACTAGGTTATCTTTAGTTCGATATCACTTCTGGAGTCCTTCAACTAGAACCTACAGAGTCGAAATACCCTGTTAGATATATTTGATAATGTCATGGCTAATATGTTTTATGTTTAGATTTCAGATCTTATTTGAACAGAACAAATCAGTACTTAACTGATCAGTACTTATACTGGAAGTCAGAACTTAAGGGATATCAGTACTTATGTTATCAGGAGATAGATATCAGAACTTAAGTGCTGAAGGACGATCAGATAAGGACAGTAGCTGATTAAAGTTAAGAAGATCAAGATAAACATAAGAAGAGATATGCATGAAGAAGGAATTCCGTGAAGAATGGAATACTTGGAATAGAAGATATCTGATTGATATATTTTAGGAAGCAGAATTATATTCCATATCAATTAGCGAATATCTTGTAACTGTGTAGTATATAAACACAGACATAGGGTTTACACTAAAAGTGTTATCATTATCGAGAATATTATTTATTATAACTCTAGTAGCTCTCGTGATATTTTGTTCATCACTGAGAGATAACAGTTCCAGATTGTAACAGAGTTTATTGTTTTAATAAAGTTTGTTTTCTGTTACATAAGTTCTTGAAGTTTGATTTGATTGTAATAAACACTGTATTCACCCCCTCTACAGTGAAAGTGTGACCTAACAAGTGGTATCAGAGCTATCTGTTAACACACATACAGTTAAAGATCCAAACACAATCATGTCTGACACAGAAACTCCAACTAAGCTTACCAAAACTGAGGAATCATCAAAGACATCAACTCAGAGTCGATATGAGACTATCAGAGTTCCCATATTGAGACCATCTGAATATCCCATATGGAAGGTAAGGATGACCATGTTTCTGGAAGCAACAGATCCAGAATACCTTGATAGAATCAGGGAAGGGCCTCACAAACCTACCAAGCTCGCTGTTGTAGTTCCAGGTGAAGCAGCAATGACCGTACCAAAGGAAAAGAATGATTACACTGCTGAAGATATAGCATCTATTGCTAAGGATGCCAAGGTACGTCACTTATTGCATAGTGCCATTGATAATGTAATGTCAAACAGGGTAATCAACTGCAAGACTGCTAAGGAGATATGGGATGCACTGGAGACAAGGTGTCAAGGAACTGAAACAGTTAAGAAGAACAGGAAGACAATACTCACTCAAGAGTATGAACACTTTGACTCTAGGACTAATGAGTCATTGACTGATGTATATGATAGATTTGTCAAACTCTTGAATGACTTGTCATTAGTAAATAAGGAGTATGATCTTGAAGATACAAACCTCAAATTCCTGTTAGCTCTTCCTGAATGTTGGGATTTGAAGGCAACAACAATAAGAGACAACTACAATCTTGATGAAACAACTCTTGATGAAATCTATGGAATGCTCAAGACTCATGAACTTGAGATGGAACAAAGAAGCAAGAGGAAAGGAGGAAAGTCAAGAACGGTTGCTCTCAAGGCTGAAGAGGAATCCCCCAAACCATCTTCCTCAAAGAAAGATAAGGGTAAAGCTCTTATCATAAAATCTGATACTGAGTCATCAAGTTCTGAGAGTGATGATGACTCAGATTCTGAAAGCTTGCCTGAAACTGATGCTGATGAGGAGATGATGAAGCTGTGTGCTCTTATGGTGAAAGGAATCACAAAGATTGCATACAGGAAGTTCAGGAAGGGAAAGAAGTTTTCCAGGAAAGGCATAAGTTCTGATAAGAAGAATTTCAGAAGATCTGAAGGAAAAGGAGGAAAGTCTGACAGAGGAGATTACGCTAATGTTAAATGTTATAATTGTGGTGAGAAAGGCCACATATCTCCTGATTGCAAGAAGACCAAGAATGACAAAGGCAAAGCTCTTGTCACAAAGCAGAAAAGCTGGACAGACACCTCAGACTCTGAAAGTGAGGAGAACTATGCATTGATGGCAAATGCTGATAAATCAAGTTCTGAGAGCAGTTCTGAAGCTGCTGAAACAAAGGTACCTCAGACTACTTATGCTTTTCATACTGATGATATTAATGAGTTGAGAAGATATCTTAAAACCATGTTTGTTAGTTATAGAGATCAAACTTTAACATGTGAAAGATTAACTTCTGAAAATCTTGCTTTTAAGAAAAGAAATAATTTCTTAGAAAAAGAGTTAGTCATGTTTCATCAAACTCAGAAGGATAGAGATGATGCTTTTTATGTTAGGGATGAAGTGCTAAAAATGAATGAATCTCTAAAAACTGAGTTAGAAAAGGAGAGAGAGATTATCAGAACTTGGACTAACTCTGGCAAAACAACTCAAAATTTACTAAGCAGTGGAAACTGGAAAGAGGACTTAGGTTATGGAGAAAATAATGAAAAAGGAACTGAAGTAATTAAGCCTGTTGATAAGCAAAAGCCGAAGTTAAAACCTGTTAAGTTTGTAACTGAAAAATCTGAAAATGAGAAATCAGAAGTTAAAAAGGAATTAGCTTCTGACAAACTAAAACAGGAAAAGACAGCTGAAGTTAACATAGGCTTAATGACAAAGAAGCAGCTTAAGCATAAGCTGAAAGATGTTAAGAATGCAAACAAGGTAAAATCACCTAGGAAAAACAGGAATGGAAAGGAAGGTGTGAATAAAAGCAATAACTATAAATCTGTTCCTGATGCTCCTAGGAAAGCATGTTATAACTGTGGAAGTTCTAACCATCTGGCTTCTTTTTGCAGGAAGAATAAGAATATTAACTCCTTATCTACAAAGTCAGGAGTTAAGAGTCAGTCTGTTAGATACAAACCACAAAATCCTTGTTTTCATTGTGGTAGTTTATGGCATTCCATTTATACTTGTAAGGAATATCATAGTTTGTACTATGATTATTATCAAATAAAACCTTCTTTAAAGAAAGTTTATGTTGTTCCTTCTAGTATAAGTTCTGATAAGAAAACTGTTAACATAAAATCTGATGTTAAATCCGCTGCAAATGTTAACAAACCTAAAAAGGCCAAAGGATCCAAGCAAGTCTGGGTCCTTAAAACTAATAATTAGTGGTCTTTTTGATTGCAGGGCAACAGGAAAAATATTTTAGTTCTGGACAGTGGATGTTCAGGACACATGACTGGAAATAAGGCCCTGCTATCAGACTTTGTGGAGAAAGCTGGCCCAAGTGTTTCTTATGGAGATGGCAACATTGGAAAAACTTTGGGATATGGCAATATCAATCTTGGGAATGTCATTATTAAAGATGTAGCTCTGGTCTCAGGACTTAAACACAACTTACTGAGTATAAGTCAAATCTGTGACAGAGGTTATCATGTTGATTTCTTTGCAGAACATTGTGAAATAGTTAGTAAATCTAAAAGAAAAATTGTTCTGAAGGGATTCAGGCGTGGTAACATTTATGAAGCTAAGCTTTCAACAAGTTCTGATGGTTCTGCAATCTGTTTAGTGAGTAGAGCCTCAACTGAAGAAAGCTGGAATTGGCACAAGAAACTCTCTCATTTAAACTTCAACAAGATAAATGAACTGATCAAGAAAGATCTTGTGAGAGGACTGCCAAAATCAGTGTTTGTTCCTGATGGTCTTTGTGACTCATGTCAGAAGGCTAAACAAAGAAAATCTTCGTTCAAGAGCAAGACTGAATCATCAATTCTTGAGCCTTATTATCTACTTCATGTTGATCTATTTGGTCCAGTGAATGTCATGTCTATTGCAAAGAAGAAATATGCGTTGGTCATAGTAGATGAGTTCACCAGATACACATGGGTGTATTTCTTGCACACAAAAAGTGAAACTGCATCTATCCTGATTGATCATGTCAAACATCTGGATAAATTGATCAAAGATTCTGTAAAAATTTTGAGGAGTGATAATGGCACTGAATTCAAGAATTTGATAATGGAAGAGTTCTGCAAAAATCATGGAATAAAGCAGGAATTTTCTGCTCCTGGAACTCCACAGCAAAATGGAGTTGTTGAAAGGAAGAATAGAACTCTAATTGAAGCTGCACGAACAATGCTTGAAGAAGCAAAGCTTCCAACCTATTTCTGGGCTGAAGCTGTGCAGACTGCTTGTTTTACTCAAAATGCAACACTCATTAACAAGCATGGAAAAACACCATATGAGATGGTGAAGAACAAGAAGCCAAATCTCAAATACTTTCATGTATTTGGATGTAAGTGTTTTGTTCTCAAGACTCATCCTGAACAGCTATCCAAGTTTGATCTAAAAGCTGATGAGGGAATCTTTGTAGGATATCCACTTTCTACAAAAGCCTTCAGAGTCTATAATTTGAGAACAAAAGTGGTCATGGAATCTATCAATGTCTCTTTTGATGACAAGAAGATCACTGGACTTGAAGATTGCATTGATCATGATCAGCTGAGATTTGAAAATAAAGATTCATATTCTGATACCTCAAGTCCTGACAGTCTAAGTCCTGATACTGTGAATTCTGATGGATTAAACTCTGATGTTATTGAAACTGTGGTGACTACGTCAAAGGAAGATGCACCAATGCAGGGGGAGCATACTCAAGATATTATCACATCTCAAGAAGCATCAGAACATACATCTGGCTCTTCAAATTCTGATTCGTCAAGTTCTGATAAGCCAAGTACTGACAGTGCTGAAAATCTAAATACTGAAGGATCCAACTCAGAGAGCATAGTTTCAGGGGGAGCATCAGAAAATGAAACCGAAGACAGCATGAATCATGGGGGAGCATCCAGTTCTAGAGAAAATCTTCCATCTGCAAGGAAGTGGACAAAATCACATACACCTGATTTAATAATTGGAAATCCTGAGGCAGGTGTCAGAACTAGAACAGGTACTTCGAATGAATGTCTTTACAACTCTTTTCTCTCTCAGTCTGAGCCAAAGAAAGTGGAAGAAGCTCTTCAAGATGCTGATTGGGTGCAAGCAATGCAGGAAGAGTTGAATGAATTTGAAAGAAACAAAGTCTGGACCTTAGTGCCAAGACCCAAGAATAGATCGGTTGTTGGTACAAAGTGGGTATTCAGAAACAAAACTGACAGTGATGGCATAATTGTAAGGAACAAGGCAAGGCTGGTTGCAAAAGGATATTCTCAACAGGAGGGAATTGACTATGATGAAACATTTGCTCCAGTTGCTAGGTTAGAAGCCATAAGGATATTCATGGCTTATGCTGCTCACAAAAAGTTTACTGTCTTTCAAATGGATGTGAAAAGTGCTTTTCTCAATGGAGAATTGGAAGAGGAAGTATATGTTGAACAACCTCCAGGCTTTGTAGATTCCAAACATCCAAATTATGTCTACAGGCTTGATAAAGCACTTTATGGACTTAAGCAAGCTCCTAGAGCATGGTATGAGACTTTAGCTCAGTTTCTTCTGGAAAGTGGATTCAACAGAGGAACTATTGACAAAACATTGTTCTATCTCAACCATGGCAAGGACTTACTTCTGATCCAGATTTATGTTGATGATATTATTTTTGGGTCTCCAAATGATAAACTTTGCAAAAAGTTTGCCAACCTAATGCAGTCAAGATATCAGATGAGTATGATGGGAGAACTTAGTTATTTTCTGGGCCTTCAAGTCAAGCAGAGTGAAGAAGGAACTTTTATTTGTCAATCTAAGTACACCAGAAACTTGCTGAAGAAATTTGGAATGCAAGACTGTTCAAGTGCATCCACTCCCATGGCCACTGCAACAAAACTGGATAAGGATACTGGTAATTCAGTAGATATTACTGATTACAGAGGTATGATTGGCTCACTTCTCTATCTAACTGCTAGTAGACCAGATATCATGTTTGCTACCTGTCTTTGTGCAAGATTTCAAGCAGATCCAAGAGAACCTCACTTAACAGCTGTAAAAAGAATCTTTAAGTATCTTAAAGGAACAGCTGATCTCGGATTATGGTATCCTAGAGAATCAGATTTTAAATTAATAGGTTACTCAGATGCAGATTTTGCAGGTTGCAAAATTGACAGGAAAAGCACAAGTGGTAGCTGCCAATTTCTTGGAGGCAGGTTGGTTTCTTGGTATAGCAAGAAACAAAAGTCAATTTCCACATCAACTGCAGAAGCAGAGTATATTGCTGCAGGAAGCTGCTGTGCACAGATTCTCTGGATGAAGAATCAGTTACTGGATTATGGGTTAACATATTTCAAAATCCCTATTTACTGTGATAATCAAAGTGCTATTGCTATGACAGGTAATCCAGTTCAACACTCTATGACAAAGCACATCAGCATCAGGTACCATTTCATCAGGGAACATGTGGATGAAGGTACAGTGGAATTGCATTTTGTTCCCACAGATCAACAAGTAGCAGATATCTTCACAAAACCACTGTGTGAAGCTACCTTTTCAAAATTGGTAAATGAACTTGGAATGATTTCAGGTTCTTTCTCTAAATCTGCTTAAACTTGTTCTATGTTATCAGACTTTATGATCAGTATTTACAGAATTAATCTCTTTGTATATTCTGTGCATTAATTGATAAATGTCTTTAAGTACTGACTGTTGTCTGATATATGTTTCTAAACTCTGATAAGTGAAATGTCTGTTTCAGTAACTATTCAATCCTATGAGGATAACTGTGCTAGATACTGACCTACTAGTCTTCAATAAACAAATGATCCCATGAAAGAAGTAATTATTTATGTGGAAATCTTATGACACAAGCAAATTCTGATAACTGAGCTTAGTTAAGTTTACTTTGTATATCTTATTACTAAGTCACAAATTAGAATAATGCTACTCATCTGTTTAAGTTCTGATTCTAGTAAAACTGCTGAATGTACTAAGTGCTGATAAACCTCACTTATCAAAAGAAAAAGAAAAGAATCAAAGAATAATATCAGGTACTCCTTTGAGATCTAGAGTAAAAATGTGAATGGGACGACCCAAGTGCATTGCTGGTATTAAGTAAATATGCATTAGAAAAGCAAAATATTTTTTTTCTTGGTGACTGTTCACACTCTATGATTACTGGAGAAATACTCTGATAATAGCATAAATTCTGATAAACAGTCGTGACTCACTTACACTGAGAAGCCTCTGTAAAATAGAATTTCAAAAGATGCATAAAATTAGCACAAAAACAGTTGAGGTGGACTCATGCATGAACTCATTTATCAGTAGGTTTCAGGATAATGACAGTTCTTTAGCAAAATTTTAATTATGACTTATTTCTAAGATGTACTGAAGTAGATCAGACTTTACTCTTTGTCTGTTATTTAGCTTAATGCACACACACATCACTCCATATGAATGATGAAATTTCTGTGGTGGTCTATGTTATTTTAGATAAACAGTCATTGTGTCACTTCTGCACAAATTCTGAGGACAAGTTCTAGGTACACGTTCTGATGATTAAGTTCTGACGTTCATAACTAAGAACTTGTATGAGTACTTACTAAGATAGATATTCCTTGTTCGAGTTAAGACATTATGTTCTGATGACTGTTAAGTTCTGGTATAGGTCTAAGTTCTGATTTTTCAGTCTAACCCTTTACTTGACTTATTTATGAGTAAAATTTGGTAACAGTCTCAGATTAATTTCGAAATGTTGAAGTGGAAGATTAATAGTCTATGGTTAAAACATAATGGCACTCGTCCTTGAACAGTTCACTCTTGTTACATGTGCACATTCCTTTTCCAACGACTGTTATTCTTTTTTTTAAGATCTAGGGAGACGAGGTAGAATTAATTCTACCTGTCTGCATTCAATATCTTTGTGTCTCTTGGCATTCTCTTGCCTATATATGCAGCCACTTCACATTAGTCTTCTCATCACACTTGTATCACAAATTCAGTCTTGTTTTTCATTTACTATCACAAATGGCTGAATTTGGCTGGTTCTACAATTACGGTGATGAGACGGTGCATGTCTTTTTGAATGGAATTCCAACTCCCTACCCTATCACCAACATCCCTCACAATCTCTGGATTCAATTTCCAGAGGTTATCAAACGTGATCTGGTGGCCGTTCGAAGAGACCTTCACCTTCGTCGTATCCGTCAGCAAGAGCGAATCATTCGACTCGCTATCTTGTTTGTCGAAGATAGGAAGAGGAGGATGACTTAATCTCGTCTTCTTCCTGTTCTTCTTCATCCTCAGCTTTGTCAGGCTTCTAAGCTAGGACTAAAGCTGTTGACGTTAGGATTAGAAGCTTAGGGAAAATCTTGTATTGATGTAATTTCTATTTCATATATGTATTGACTTGATATATTAATGAAAACTGTTTTTACTTCAAGATTTTGTCTCTGAGTTATTTTATCTGTGTTGTTAAATCCTGCTTGATATTCTGATGACCATTTAAATTTTGTCTTTATTTAAGTTCTGATTCTTTGTCAGCACTTATTCATCGAAATTATCTAGGTCATTTTTAACATGATTCATTTTCAGAATATTAATGTTGCAGTGAAAAATAATTCAATCAGTGCTAACGGTTTTAATTTTGAATTAAAACTGTGTCTCTTGATAACTGAAATGGTTTTTCCTTGAAACAAGGCAACTGGGTAAGTAATCATTCCTGTTTTCTCGAGCCCAGTAACTATCCGTTATTACTGCATGTCTGACAGGTGTCCAACGGTAACATTTTTTTTCAGAGTATAAGAACAACAGAGAGAAGATTTCCTTAATCTTTTATTTTCTTTATACTTTATCTCTCTTCTTACTTTTACTCTTTTTCTCATTCTTTCTCACGTTGGTTTTTCATACAGACATTATCTCAAACACCTAACAGGCATACTTGAATTTCAATATTTTTTCACATGGCACCAAAGGATTTAATCATTGATGGAGCAAAGTTTGTTCCAAACAACTATGCTGCAATTCTTGATCATGTTGAAGCTCCATCTGAATTGCATTTTGTGCAAGATCTTCTTGCACATAGTGAGGTTGGGTACGCCTTAACTCAGCCTGAATTATTTTCAAGTCAACAAGTTCTGCGGTTCTGGAGGACTGGAGTTCATGATGATGGTGGTAAACGAGGAACTCCCAGTATTATCTTCCAAGTGGGTGATTCTTCCTATGTAGTCACTCCTGGTACAGTACGAAGAGCATTACATCTTCCAGAAGATTGTACTTTCTCTATACCAGAGGAATCAGAACTTCGGAGGTTAATGACTGATTTGGGATATGAAAAGAGTCTGACGAAACTTGGGCAGTTGAAACGGGCTAATATCAGAAGAGAATGGAGTTTCTTCTTTGATTGCATCACCAAGGCTTTTGGCAACAAGTGTTCAAATTTTGATGCCATCCCAATTCTCAGTCAGCACATCGGGTATGCTATTATCCATCAAACTCATTTTGATTTTGCAACTGGAATAATTGGTTTTATTGGGGATAGGATGACAGAGGATCGAGATGTTGTTTATTTTGCTAGATTCTGTCAACTTATTTATACGTATTGTACTGCTGAACCCCAGTTAGTCAGCACTCAAACCCCGTCGTTTAAGGTTGCAAAAAGGTACTTTAATGACCTCATAAATGCTGACACAAAGAAATCAATGGTGAGACAATTACAGATACCTCAGTCTGTGAAACAGATTCTGGTAAATGCTGATCCAGCTACTTACAAATCTGTTTACTCAAATGTTCAACCAACTCACCATAACCAAAATCCATCAACCTCAGTCCCTACCTCTCATTCTACTCAACCTACCCTCAGAACTTATCTCAAATCCTATCTCTCCACTTCACAGAATGCTCAACCTTCTTCTTCAGCACCTACTGTGAAGCCTACATCCTCTAAGCCAAAGAGAACAAAGACTGTTCCTCAAACATCTCAGAAGAAAAGGAGGATTACTTTGAGAGATGAATCAGATTCTGAGGATCAGATTCCATCTTCAGAACCTATGATTAATGAAGCTGAGAAGGCAACTTTTCAGAAGGATTCTGCTATTGGGGGTTCTAGGCTTCTCAAGAGGCTTAGACGTATGACGGTTTCTGCAACTCCCAAGGAATCCAAATCAACAAGAAAGTACAAGAAACAGAGGGCACAGAGGCCAGTTTCAGATGATGAGGAGGAAGCAGCTAAGGAAGTGGATCAGGAATCTCTGATCTCACAAGACAAGGAATTTGCTCCAGTCACTTCTTCTCCATCAACTCCATCTCAGGAACCTGTATCTGACAAGGCTAATTCACCTTCTATATCTCTTGTTGATCCAGGCACAAGTGCTGAAATTGATATTCAGAACTTGGTTGTGCCTGAAATACTTTTCTTAGAAGCTCCAACAGCAAATAATCTTTCCACAACACCTGTTACTGATGCTGTTCAAACTCCTGAGTTATCACTAACACCTTCTCTGCATCAAGATGATGATCAGATTTTAGGTGAGCATCAGGATATGGCTGTTGATCAGAACTTAGTATCAGATCAGCAATTAGAGGATGTTGAAGCCTCCATTGCTACTCATACAGTTGTCTTATCAGAAGATACTGATTCTTTAAGTTCTGATGCTGCAAATGTTGGAGATACTGGTGAAGCTGCTACAACTGTAGATGCTGATGCAGCAGGTCCTTCAGGACATACTCCTCCACTGACTCTTCCGAAGTCTGAACTGCTAAAGGAGTTTGTTATCAGGGATACACCAGTACCTTGGAGTGAAACTCCTGCAGGTCAGGAGTGGACTAAGGAATGGAACTCAATTTCATGTGTTCCAAATGCTTTACATCTTGCTGAGCACTTGACTAAAGCTAATGAAATGTTACATACTGATGATTTTAAAATTCAGCTTAGAGTCACTGCATTGAGTACTAAACATCTACAAGGTCTTCATTCCAACACTCATGCAGAGCTACACAAGATTCAGGAGAACTTTATTAAACAGGAACAAGTTTGGAAACTTGATAAGAAAAAGTTCTTCCAACCTACCATTGACAGGGTTGCTTATATTGAGAAAACTCAAGAGAAGCAACAAGCTCAGATTGATCAAATTCTGACAAATCAAGCTTCTCAGCAATCGCAACTTACTGAAATCCAGACCTCAGTGGAACTACTTATCTCTCTTTTATTACCTGCTGATGCCAAAAAGGGGGAGAAGGTAATTAAGTCCAAATGCAAAACCAACAAGTCACTGCAAGGAAAGGATGATGGAAAAGATGACCAAGGAAACTCTGGAATGGGTAGTGGTCATAGTCAAGGTAGAAGGTTTACATCAAGACAAGCTAGTCACAGAACAAGTTCTGATACTGGGAAAAGAATAAGTTCTGCTGCTGGTAAAAGGATAAGTTCTGATGAACTTCTAGATCTTGATGAGGAAATGTCAAGACAGTTATTTCTTCAAGAAAATCCAGGGATGGACTTGGAAAGTTTAAGGGAAGAAGAAGCCAGACTTAAATCAGAGAAAGTCACATCTAAATCTGAAGCTTCTGGTAAAAAGTTACTTCCAAAACCTAAAGGCATTGTGATCAAAGAAAGGATACATACTGAAGAAACTTTGGCTAGATCACAACCACAGATAGATCCAAGATCCAAGGGTAAAGAAAAGGTTGGTGAACCTATCAAGCCTTATGTACCTCCTGAGGAAGAAGAAATTACTGATGGAAAAGATAATCTTGCTCTGACTTCAAGAAAAGTTCTTAAAACAACCTCTGACATGGCTCAAGTTGTTCAGAGTCAAGAAATTGTAAGTTCTGATATTCAGAAGAAGCAAGTAACCTCTGACAGTGCTCAAGTTAACTTGATATCAGAAAATAAATCTAAAACACTCCTACCAGGATTCACTAAAGCAAAACAGACTCAATCTTTGAAGACTATTTCAAGTGGTTTTGAAGCAAGAGTAGTTACTGGAAAGGAAGCTAGAGATAAAACTGGATTGGGAAGTGCTGATGAAAGAAGAGTACACAACACTACCGATGATCCAACTTCCTTGAGTGAACCAGGTATTGGAGCAACTCCTGAGAGATTGAATCAACTAGAATCTGTACAGATGGTTTACCATACCTACTTGAAAGAATACATCATGTTGTATTTCATGACAGATGGTAGGGTTTATCATATAAGACAAAATGCCATTCCGTTGAAGTATTTTGAAGAATTGGAGCATGTATTGTTCTTACTTCAAGTGGATGACAGAATAACAGAGACTGCTGCAAACTACTTAAAGGAACAGATTCAGAGACAGAAAAGACTTTATTCTGTTAAGTCTGACAGCAGATATGTTCCAAAGTACAGAAATCACAATGGTGATATTGTTGATATGAAGCCTAATACTGCACAGATCAGAACATATCTTGGTATTAAGGGGCTTGAATTCAATCTAGAGTCTAATAAAGCTTATGTTATAAGACTAGATCGGGAGTTGGGAAAAGCAAAGATTAATGATCTCAGAGCTGCGATATTTCAAACTGGTGAAGATACTGCAGAGTTTAAAGATGTTAAACGGAGAATGATTGATGAACTCAGATATGCTGAGAAATGTTTGTTGAAGAATTATCTCAGAACAACTCCTGACATCAGAGAGATCAGAAAATGATGAAGCCAAGTCGAAGATCTACAACTGCTTAAATTCTGATATTTATACAGATTGAAGTTGTTATCAGAAGTTGAATTGGTAAAAACTTTAAGGACTGTAAGTTGTAGTTATCTTGTCTATTTCTCATGCATTTGTACTTAATGTTTTTGACATCATCAAATATCTGTTAAACTTGTATATTTTGTTAATTTACAAGTTGGGGGAGATTGTTAGATATATTTGATAATGTCATGGCTAATATGTTTTATGTTTAGATTTCAGATCTTATTTGAACAGAACAAATCAGTACTTAACTGATCAGTACTTATACTGGAAGTCAGAACTTAAGGGATATCAGTACTTATGTTATCAGGAGATAGATATCAGAACTTAAGTGCTGAAGGACGATCAGATAAGGACAGTAGCTGATTAAAGTTAAGAAGATCAAGATAAACATAAGAAGAGATATGCATGAAGAAGGAATTCCGTGAAGAATGGAATACTTGGAATAGAAGATATCTGATTGATATATTTTAGGAAGCAGAATTATATTCCATATCAATTAGCGAATATCTTGTAACTGTGTAGTATATAAACACAGACATAGGGTTTACACTAAAAGTGTTATCATTATCGAGAATATTATTTATTATAACTCTAGTAGCTCTCGTGATATTTTGTTCATCACTGAGAGATAACAGTTCCAGATTGTAACAGAGTTTATTGTTTTAATAAAGTTTGTTTTCTGTTACATAAGTTCTTGAAGTTTGATTTGATTGTAATAAACACTGTATTCACCCCCTCTACAGTGAAAGTGTGACCTAACATACCCTACGTTAGACGTCTAGGTATGCTTGACATATCCTCGCTAACAACGTACCCATTCGATATTAAATCCCGACTCGCATTTATGAGCACTATTATAGTACATACAACAATCAGGTTCACATACTCCAAACTCGACTCGATTTTCATTTTAAGAAAACACATGTACTTGTCGCTTTAGAAAACAAGGTTGTCAGTTATAATTTATAAAAATATATTCTCGCAACACGCAGATACATTTCGTAAAAATAGGGTTATTAACCATTAAAAACAATATACAGGTAGGTCCACACAACATTTGTTTATAGGTATATCACTATATACACTCGACGGATATCCCCCCGATAATTTCCAGGACACGCTCTCGAAATTTGGGCAGCGTCTCCTTTGTTTATCGGACTACCCGTCGAACGAAATCGACGTCTCAACCAACAACAATCCAACAATCAATCCAATCAACTCAACTTTATAATCCAATCATAAATAAATACGCAATCCAAATCTCAATACAACCTTTAAATACCGGATACATATTTCTCGTTTTGAAAATAATTTTATAGATTAAATTAATATTTTAAAATTTTTAGGACTCAGAATAATCATCACAGCCCACCGTTGGCTCGTCGAGGCTCATCGCCGACGGCGGAAAAATTTACGGTTACACGATTAATTTCGGGTTTCCAACGTAATTTCACCGATTATGAATTTAGTTTTCTGAACGAATATTCATATCACTAATCTTATTCAATACTTTATCTATAGAAATAATTACATTGAATCAGAATCACAGGATCACAGAACTGAAACTGCACAGCAAGAACAACATAAACCCAACAACATACACGGGCGGTACACAAGCGCGCTGCACACACACAAACCCCACACATACATAACCCAGATACACAACACCATACACACACGATAATATACGCATATATAATAGTATATATATATGACAGAGATCAAGACGGCAATCACCAGAAAAGATGGAATCACGGCGGTGACCAAAAGCAGCGGCGGCAGCTCAGGACAACTGGGGGGGAATACAGAGGGCATAAAGAAGAGAACGGGGTGGGGAAGAATAGAACAGGGGGTACATCCCCTTTGTTTGTTTTTTTTCGAATAATGCTGCTACTGCCACGTTTCTGAAATTACATAAAAACTTAACAAGTGTCCTGCATTCCCTAATTACAGGCTTAATCTGACCCAAAATTTGCATTTGACGATATAATTATACGAATGAATATTTATCGAAATAATCTTAAAATAATTTTAAAATTCTTGAAATATTTAAGACTTAATAAAATAAGATTTTCATAATTTTATAAGCATTTTTGAAATACACGACATACCCGCGATTCGAATTTAAGGGACCGAGGTGCACACAAACAATTTCAGAAAATTACGAGAATAGTCTTAAAATGTTACAAATATCCCGAACTTTATAAAAACATAAATTTCGAAATTTTAAAACAATTTTTGAAACACAATTTATACCCGCTTTTTAACAATTGACGAATCAACGTGCGGGTAAAATTAATCCCAAAAATTTCCAAAATAATTTTAAAATTTTGGGAATATTCCAAACTTAAATAAATACGAGTTTCGTAATTTTTGAAGAATTCTGGAATTAAATACGGATTTTACAATTAAATGCAATCAGAAAATCATACAGGGCTAAATAATTGATGAAATATTGATTTCTAAATTTTATAAATTCCTAAAAATAATTATTGTAATTATAAAACCATAAAAATAATTTTAGAGATAATCCAAATATTTATACAAATAAATTTGCATTAAATCCACTTTTACAGAAAATAAGTGAACACAACTCCATAATTAATTATGCAGACAACACGGTACACCATAAATCACACATAGATAATAATCAAACAACATATATCGGTCAATACCAATACACATATTTTATTTATTTAATAATTTCCGTAATTACACATTTAAATTTTACAAAAATACACGAGTCATTATACAAGATGCCAGGGAACTGATGCAATAAAAAAGAACAGGAGGACTATACTCACTCAAGAGTATGAGCACTTTGACTCAAAAGCTGATGAGTCATTAACTAATTTATATGATAGGTTTGTAAAACTCTTGAATGATCTGTCACTGGTGGACAAGGAATATGATCTTGAAGATTCAAATCTAAAATTCCTTTTAGCCCTTCCTGAAAATTGGGATTTGAAGTCTACTACCATAAGAGACAACTATGACCTTATTGAAACTACTCTTGATGAAATTTATGGTATGCTCAAGACTTATGAACTTGAGATGGATCAAAGGAGCAAGAGGCATGGAAGAAAGTCAAAGACAGTTGCTCTTAAAGCTGAGGAGGAGTCTCCCAAAGTTGTTGTCTCAAAGAAGGGCAAATGAAAGGCTCTCATCATAAAGTCTGATTCAGAGTCATCATATTCTGATGATGATGATTCAGAAACTGAAAGTTTATCTGAAGTTGATGTTGATGCAGAGATGATGCAACTGTGTGCTCCTATGGTGAAGGGTATCACAAAGATAGCCTACAGGAAATTCAGAAAGGGCAAGAAGTTTTCCAGGAAAGGTGGAAGTTCTGATAAGAAAGGGTTTAGAAAGTCTGAAGACAAAAGAGGAAAGTCTGACAGAGGAGACAACTCAAATGTCAAATGCTACAATTGTGGTGAAAGAGGCCACATATCTCCTAACTACAAGAAAGGAAAAAGTGATAAAGGCAAGACACTTGTCACAAAGAAGAAAAGCGGGACAGACACTTCAGATTCTGAAGATGAGGTCAACTATGCCTTGATGGCAAATACTAATAGCAGTACTGACATTTGTGAATTGAAGGTACCTCAAACAACCTTTGCTTTTCATACTGATGATATTACTGAGTTGAGATTATACCTTAAAACCATGTTCATTAGTTTTAGAGATCATACTTTAACATGTGAAAGATTAACATCTAAAAGTCTTGCTCTTAAAAACAGAAATGACTATTTAGAAAAGGAGTTAGTTTTTCTTCATCAAACTAATAAAGAAAGAGATGAGGCTTTGTATGTTAAAGATGAAGTGCTAAAATTGAATCTCTAAAAACTGATTTAGAAAAAGAAAGAGAGATCATCAAAACTTGGACTAAGTCTGGCAGAACAACTCAGAATATACTAAGTAGTGGAAACTGGAAAGAGGGATTAGGTTATGGAGATGATAAAAGTGAGAAAGGAACTATGCAAATTGAGCCAATTTATGTTAAACATACTGCTAAGCCAAAGGTAAATCCTGTAAAATATTTAGCAAAAACTGTTATGTCTGATTCTGAAAAGATGAAAGATTCTAAGACAGAAGTAAAATAAAAGTCAACTTCTGACAAATTAAAACAGGATAAACCAGTTGAAGTAAACATAGGCTTAATGACTAAGAAGCAGCTTAAACATAAGCTGAAAGAGATTAGAAATGTGAACAAGTTAAAGGAAGCTAGAAAAAATAGGAATGGAAAGGAAGGTGTGAATAAAAGAAATAATTATATGCCTGTTCCTAATGGTCCTAGAAAGAGATGTTATAACTGTGGAAACTCTAACCATCTTGATTCTTTTTGCAGGAAAAATAAAGATATAAACTCTTTACCTCCTAGATCAGGAATTAAGAGTCAGTCTGTTAGGTTTAAACCACAAAATCCTTGTTTTCATTGTGGTAGTCTATGGTATTCCATTCATACTTGTAAGGAATATCATAGTTTGACTATGATTATTATCAAATAAAACCTTCTTTGAAGAAAGTTAGTTTGATTCCTTCTAGTGTAAATTATGATGCAAAGTCTGATATAAAGTCTGATAAACAGCATGTTAGCATAAACTCTGATATAAAGGCCAAAGGATCCAAGCAAGTCTGGGTCCTTAAAACTAACCAATAGTGGTCTTTGTGATTGATGGGCAACAGGAAAAACATCCTAGTTCTGGACAGTGGATGTTCAGGACATATGACTAGAAATAAAGTCCTGCTATCAGACTTTGTGGAGAAAGCTAGCCCATGAGTTTCTTATGGAGATGGCAAAATCGGAAAAACTCTAGGATATGGCAATATCAATCTTGGGAATGTCATCATTGAAACAGTAGCTCCTGTCTCAGGACTTAAACACAATCTGCTAAGTGTGAGTCAAATCTGTGACAGAGGTTATCATGTCGATTTCTTTGAAGAACACTGTGAAGTTGTAAGTAATTCTATAGGCAAAGTGGTTCTGAAAGGTTACAGACATGGTAATATATATAAAGCCAGACTTTCAACAAATTCTGATGGTTCTGTAATATGTCTGTTGAGTAGAGCATCAATTGAAGAAAGCTGTAATTGGGATAAGAGACTCTCTAATTTAAATTTCAACAACATAAATGAGCTAGTAAAGAAAGATCTTGTGAGAGGACCGCCAAAATCAGTATTTGCTCCTGATGGCCTTTGTGATTCATGTCAAAAGGCAGAACAAAGAAAATCTTCATTCATGAGCAAAATTGAATCCTCAATTCTTGAGCCTTATCACTTACTACATGTTGATCTATTTGGTCCAGTCAATGTCATGTCAATTGCAAAAAAGAATTATGCTATGGTTATAGTGCATGAGTTCACAAGATACACTTGGGTGTATTTCTTGCACAAGAAGAATGAAACTGCATCTACTCTAACTGATCATGTCAGATAGCTGGATTAGTTGGTCAAAGATTCTGTTAAAATAATAAGAAGTGATAATGGCCCTAAGTTCAAGAATTCAATCATGGAAGAGTTCTACAAAGAGCATGGAATTAAGCAGGAATATTCTGCACCTGGAACTCCACAGCAAAATGGAGTTAACGAAAGAAAGAAAAGGACTCTCATTGAAGCTGCACGAACTATGCTTGATTTAGCAAAGCTGCCAACCTACTTTTGGGCTGAAGTTGTGCAGACTGCTTGTTTTACACAGAATGCTACACTCATAAACAAGCATGGAAAAACACCATATGAGATGGTGAAGCAAAAGAAGCCAAATCTGAAATACTTTCATGTATTTGGATGTAACTGTTTTGTTCTTAAGACTCATCCTGAACAGCTGTCAAAATTTGATCTAAAAGCGGATGAAGGAATTTTTGTTGGATATCCACTTTCCACAAAAGCCTTCAGAGTCTATAATTTAAGAACAAGGGTTTTCATGGAATCTATCAATGTATCTTTTGATGATAAAAAGATTACTAGACTTGAATATTTCAATGATCATGATCAGCTAAGATGTTGAAAATGAAGATTTAAATTCTGATTCTGTAAATTCTGATGGCTTAAATCCTGATACTGTAAGTTCTGACGGGTTAAATTCCGATGTCATTGAAACTGTGGTAACTACTCCAAAGGAAATTGCACCTGTTCAGGTGGAACAAGCTGAAGATCCTACCACAACTCAAGACTCTCAAGAAACATCAGAACCTGCCACTGGCTCTTCAAGTTCTGATTCATCAAGTTCTGATGAGCCAAATTATGATAATTCCGGAAACTCTGATTCTTCAAATCCTGAAGGATCCAACTCAAATTCTGAAGTCTCAGAGAGCATAACTATAGGGGGAGTATCAGAAAATGCTGACGGAGATAGCATGGATCATGGGGGAGGATCCAGTTCTAGAGAACAACTTTCATCTGCAAGGAAGTGGACTAAAGCACATACACCTGACTTAATAATTGGAGATCCTGAAGCAGGCGTCAGAACTAGAACTGCAACATCAAATGAATGTCTCTATCATTCCTTTCTATCTCAGACTAAACCAAAGAAAGTGGAAGAAGCTCTTCAAGATGTTGATTGGGTGCAAGCAATGCAGGAAGAGTTAAATGAATTTGAAAGAAATAAAGTCTGGACTGTAATATCCCATATTTTCAAATATTATTATTATTATTATTATTAATTGAAGTGTTTATGTGATTTTAATACGAATTTTAGTGAATTATCTAGTAATTAAAGTTGATGTTTTGGATGTTTATATGTGATATTCTTTGAGTATACTAATTTTTATATGTCCAGAATAAAATATAGATAATTGTGATATTTTTCTGGTAATTTTTGGGCTGTTATATGATTTTATAATGATTTATAAATTTAATAATTATTTTCTGAGTAATTATAAAACTATTTTATAAAGTCGAGAATTGTCCAACTTCAACCATTTTTGCGTTTTTATAACCCGAAACTCTTCCAAAAACTCCTTCCTAACCTAATCTGGTAATTTCGAACATTTTCCGTGTTTTAACTTTTTCAATCCGGATTACGGTTTGACCTGTACGCATCTCGGCGTACAATTTTCGATACGATAATCGTTTTGATAAAACAAAACCCATTTTCTCGAAAAGAGAGATATTACTACCCTATTTTTGTATACAGTATTTTATAACAAGCTCTGTTTTGATAATTATCCAAAACTAATATCAAATCGGATCGTTATTGCAGTTACTTAGCGGCTAAGCAACTAATTTATCGATCCAAAACGATCCAGAACGAACCAATATTCCGTAAATATAACTAGCATAATTCTTATTTCATTTTATTCGTTTATTCATTTACAACCAGTAAAAATATAGTAATTACAGAGAAAAATCCTAAAAATGATACGTTCTTGAGAATCAAACGCACAAATGAAGGCGTTAGCGAACTCCGATTCAAGCGTATAATATATCAAAATGAAGCTCTCGAAATATAGAATCATAATCAATCATCAAATCAAACCCAGAAATTTCAGGTAATCCTCTGTCTATTTATTTTAATTCGAATTTATTAAGATTTTAAATATGAAAATTTGTTCTTGAAACTGTTGATATGATTTGATGCCATAATCATGTAGAGAATAATTTTCTGATAATTTTGGTATATAATATGTCAGGTTTTGAGGTTCACATCATGTAGAAAAATGAAATTAATTCTGGAAAAATAAAATTAGGGTTCTTGTTCAAGAACAGTTTTAATTGTTTTTTGGATATTTTTGATTCTGGGGTTAGTAGACTAATCTGATGGTTGGTATAGCTTTGTCTAATGTTTTGTAATCGATTCACGTGTTTAATTTCATCAAAGATAACTGAAATTGATAATTCGATAGTTAGGGTTCATATGCAATTTTGGTCAATTCGTTTTAACAATTGGTTGATCTGAGGTTAGTATGAGTTTGGGGGTTTGATTGTGCATATTACAAGCATCATTTTCGTATATACATCGTCGAGTTTGAGTTCCGATTCTGCAGAATCGTGTTTTCGCTGGACATGGCCGACGTTTCGCTGGGAAGTCGTCAGAATCGACAACGGGTGGTTGTTTCTGATGTTTACCAATTCCTGGGTGTTTTGTTGATGTTTACGAAAGATTTGCAGCAAGAAATAGGGTCGAACCGTGTTGATTTGACCTCCGTTGGGACTGGTCAGAGAACCGCTGGCGATAGCCGGAAACTGGGAAGAACCACCGGTGTTCTTCGCGACCCGGTTGGTTCTTTTCGACTCAGAATTTCGACCCGCCATGACCCGGGTTCGATCCGGATTTCCCCAATTCTGTTTTAAAAATAATGTTTCTGAAAATTCTATTATCAAATAATTCAAAATTCAATTCTTTTAATTTTAAAAATTCCAAAATTCATTACTTATTATTCTAAAAATTATTTTTAATTCTAAAATAAATTCTAATTAGTTAATTAATTAATGTTATTTGATAATTAATTATTTAATTAGTCAATTGATTTAAATATTAGTTGATTAATTAATTTAATTAGTTAATAATTAATTTTAATTGATTATTTAATTAGATTTAATTATTTATTTTTGATTTAAAAATTTTGAATAATAGTTCGAGCTTTAAAATACTATTTTAAATTATTTTCAAGACTCGATAATTATTATAAATTATTTTAAAGACATATCCGGGTATTCGAACCCAATTATTTAATTATAAAATGATTCGGAGACCCGTTTTAATTCCGAAAAATGTTCAAAAATTCATAATAAATCAACCGTTCGTCCGTTTAATACGAAACGAACGCGTCTAGACTCAGAAAAATATTCCGCTTTCAATAAAAATACTTTCGAGACCCAAATTCTTTTATTTCGAAAGGTCATTTGTTTTGTAAATCGAATCTGAGTCGTGTAGTGACTGAAAAATCATATTTTGACCAGATTTCAGTTTTAAACGTACCTTGTCGAACCTTTTGATGAACCGAGTCATATGTGATAGGAATTATATGATACATGAGTTATGTGCTTATGTGCTATGTGAATTATGTGTGCACGTGGGTCAAAGGTCCTGTGTTTGATTGTTTTAATTATGTGTGGGGTATCGTATGGGTAGACGATAGGGTTTTGACGCGTCGTTCACCGAATAATTATCGTTTAGATGATTAAATTTATATATTTTAATTATGGATACGATTCTTTCAAGATGATCAGGACCAGATGGAATGGATGAAGACTAGAGTTGAATAGTATGGAATATTGAGGTTGTAGCACTGCATGAGCAGCAGACCAAAGGATTAGTAGAATAAAGACGGTGATGTTTTGAGACAGAAGGTCAGAATAGATGCGTTATTGCGAGTGTGACTAACTGCTAAATCCCAAAGGCAAGTATCCCTATCATCACTTATTGTTCAAGTGATATTTATTTTAAATCTTCTTATGCAAGTATTGCTTTCCCTATTTTCAATTCAGAATAGATAAATATTTTACATATAGCTGAATTAAATGATTCTGTTTATGCAAGCATTCTTCTGTTATTCTATGTTCAGAATAGCTAAGTGATTTTACTTATCAACTTACTGGATTTACAAATATTTTGGATTTTGAGAAAAGTGATTTGGTTGCAAATATTCTTTCCCAAGTGAATGGGGGAATAAAATTATTTCGGGTGTCGATTATTATGACCCCTTCTCAATAAAAGGTTTTAAGATTGGATCATAATTGCGTAAGTGACCGGGACGGACGGTCCAGCGGAGGGCTATTTCTAAGTGTCATATGGAATATTATGACACAATTTTTGCCACAGGCAGGTATATTGCCTTTTTGTTTGAGTACTCGTGTTTTTGGGGTCATGTTTGTACAAATCATAACTCAGTGCTATCACACGGGCTAATCAGCATGTGATAGTACGTTCGTCGGAGAATGATCCCAATCTAAATTATCATATTGTTTTTGATATTCATAGAATAAATGATTTATCAAATGTCTCTGTCTTGGACTAATGGTGAAAAACAGTTTTGATTCAGTTTTCTTTTATTCATGCTGATACTTATTTTGTTATTAAATATCAAAGGTGGTATTAGTATAGATGATTGATGTTGACTTCAGTATGGGATGTTGTGAGCATCAAAGTTCGTATTGATATCTAATTTGATATGACAACAAAATGAGTATTAATATCAAGAGTTCGGTTTTGAATAAATTTATGATTCAATCCATAATCATTGTTTCTTGTTATTGTTGTTTACGATATTTCTGTAAACACAGTTATACGAGTTTTATTCTCGTCAAGATTCAAAGTATTGTTGAAGCATTTCGCTCAAAAATATCAAAATGGTTTTGAATACAATTAAGGAATCAATTCTGGGGTTCCTCAACTAAAATTTTATGATTCAGCAATTATAATTTTAAATGTTCTTCTCTAATGCAAATATCAGTTTTATATCAAAACGACCATATATATATTACAATGATCTTGCTAAGCATTTCTTTCGCTCATACTTGCCTGTTTTAAAATTTAACCTCCAGTGAGGATTAGCTTGCGTTGTTTAGCTGCGTAATTCAAGGAAGCAAAGAAGAAGCTTTTGGAAGGTGGTTGGTCCAGGGTTTGCGGGCTAGTATAAGTTTTATTGTATAAAGTTGTTTATATTATATTATAATATAATTGTGTTATTTTATAGTTGGGCCTAGTATACTTCTTTTCGAAGTTATACTAGCGGGTTAGTATTGAATTGGAATTTGTGGAAAAGAGTTTAAAGAAAGTGAAAAATTTATTTATGGAATTTGGATTTCTTGTTTATAGAACTGTAACCTTAAAAGATCATGGATTAGTTTGGGGTCATAGATGCTAAATATCTTCCGCTGGCATTTGTTTATTGATTAAACAGATTAATTTGGATTGAGGTTTCATAGTGATGACCAAATCCCTTGACCCCGGATTTGGGGGCGTTACATGGACCCTAGTGCCAAGACCAAAGAACAGATCAATTATTGGCACAAAATGGGTGTTCAGAAACAAAACTGACAGTGATGGCATAATTACATGAAACAAAGCAAGGCTGGAAGCCATAATTACATGAAACTGACAGATCAATTGCTAAAGGTTACTCTCAACAAGAGGGGATTGATTATGATGAAACATTTGCACCAATTGCTAGATTGGAAGCCATAAGAATCTTTTTGGCTTATGCTGCTCACAAGAAGTTTAAAGTATTTCAAATGGATGTGAAAAGAGCTTTTTTTAATGGAGAATTGGAAGAAGAGGTATATGTTGAACAACCTCCAGGATTTGTAGATCAAAAATTTCTAAATCATGTCTACAGACTTGACAAAGCACTTTATGACCTTAAAAAAGCTCCAAGAGCATGGTATGAGACTCTAGCTCAATTCCTTCTGGAAAATAGATTTCACAGAGGAACAATTGATAAAATACTGTTCTACCTCAACCATGGAAAGGACTTACTTTTGGTACAGATATATGTTGATGATATCATCTTTGGTTCTACAAATGTCAAACTCTGTAAAAGGTTTGCAAAGCTAATGCAGTCAAGATATCAAATGAGTATGATGGGAGAACTTAGCTATTTTCTGAGACTTCAAGTCAAGTAAAATGAAGAAGGTACTTTCATAAATCAATCCAGGTACACCAGAAATTTACTCAAGAAATTTGGAATGCAAGACTGTTCAACTGCATCCACTCCCATGGCCACTGCAACCAAGTTAGATAAAGATATTGGAGCACCAGTAGATATTACTAACTACAGAGGTATGATTGACTCTTTACTCTATTTAACTACAAGTAGACCTGATATCATGTATGCTACCTGTCTTTGTACAAGATTTCAGGCTGATCCAAAAGAACCTCATCTAATAGCTGTGAAAAGAATTTTTAACTACCTCAAGGGTACAACTGATCTAGGATTGTGGTATCCTAGAGAATCAAATTTTAAGCTAATAGGTTACTCAGATGCAGATTTTGCAGGATGCAAAATAGACAGAAAAAGCACTAGTGGAAGCTACCAATTTCTTGGAGGCAGATTGATTTCTTCGTTTAGCAAGAAACAAAAATCAATTTCCACATCAACTGCAGAAGTAGAATATATTGCTGCAGGAAGTTGTTGTGCACATATTCTTTGGATGAAGAATCAGTTACTGGATTATGGGTTAGAATGTTCTAATATACCTATTTACTGTGATAATCGAAGTGCTATTGCTATGACAGGTAATCCAGTTCAACACTCAATGACAAAGCACAACAGCATTAGGTACCATTTCATAAGGGAACATGTGATGGAAGGTACAGTGGAATTACATTTTGTTCCAACAGATCAACAACTAGCAGATATCTTCACCAAACCACTATGTGAAGCTACTTTTACAAGTCTGGTAAATGAACTTGGAATGGTTTCAGGTTCTTTCTCAAAATTTGCTTAGTTTTTGTTCTCATGCATCAGACTTTATGATCAGCGTTTATAGATTATCTTATCTCTATTTAATCTGTGCTTAAAATGTAATATATTAAATACTGATTGTTATCTGATGTGATTCTATATACTTTGATAGTGTTTTGAATGTCCTGTGACTATTCAATCCAATAAGGATTACCGTGCTAGATGTTGACCTAGTAGTCTTTAACATACTAGAAATCCCATGTTTGAATTAGTTGTTTATATGGAAATTCATTAACACATGCAAATTTTGATTTTGAGCTTAGTCAAATTTACATTGTGTATCTTATTACTAAGTCACAAACTAGATTCTTGCTTCTTATCTGTCAAATTCTGATGTCAGTAAATCTTAAGGATGAACTACATGCTTGATAAGCCTCACTTATTTGAAGAAAAGAAAAGAAAAGAAAATCAAAATCAGGTACTCCTTTGAGATCTAGAGTAATATATGTGAAAGGGAAGACCCAAGTGCATTGTTGGTATTAAGTTATATGCATTAGAAAAGCAAATAAATTTTTCTTGGTGACTTTTCACATTCTCTGATTATTGGAGAAATATTCTGATAATAGCATAAATTGTGATAGCAGTTGTGACTCACTTACACTGAGAAGCCACTGTAAAAAGAATGTCAAAAGATGCATAAAATGAGCACAAACAGTTGAGGTGGACTCTTGCATAAATTTATTCTATAGTAGACTTCAAAATTAAAGACAGATTTTAAGCACTTTTCTTAGTCATGCCTTATTTCTAAGATATACTGAAGTTTATCAGACTTTAATCAATATCTGATTATTTGCAAATGTACACACTCTCACTCCATATGAATGATGAAAATTACTGTGGTGATTAAGTTGTTTTTGATAAAGAATTAAGTATTATTTGCATAAATTTTGAGGACAAGTTCTGATGAAAGTTCTGATGATTAAACTCTGAAGAACCCAGTCAGTATTTGTATGAAGAATCACAAAAATAGACATTCACTTTTTGAGTACAGAAGCCATATTCTGATGACCGTTAAATTCTGATAATAGTCAAGTTCTGATGCAAATCCTGATGGAAACTCTGATGCTTATGTGGCATTATTTATTTACTTGACTTATTTGTGGTTTTACTAGTAACAGTCATATTTATCAGAAAATAATTAAGTGAGATAAAAACAGTCATAATCATTTGGTTAGTGGGAAACGTGTTTGCCTTGACAACTGCATATGCACAATAATTACTGCTTATTTCTCGTGCCCACCAACTACTGCTTTAACTATTTACTGGCTGAGAGGTGTAAAGTGTCTGTTTTACTTCCAAAAAGAGCTGTTGAGTGGAGAGAGTATATATATGGGAGTCAAAAGATTTTACAATCTTTTACCTACTTTTCTTATTTTATAATCTCTCTTATTCTCTCTCTCTAATATTCTCTGAAGCTATTTTCTTACAGGCATTTTATCAAACACCTTCTATACACACAACTTTCTCACCTATTTCTCACAGAAATGGCACCAAAGGACATCATTTTCAATGGAGCCAAGTTTGTTCCCAACAACTACATGGCTATTCTTAGCAAGGACGAAGCTCCATCAGATCTTCACTTCGTTCAGGACTTTCTTGCTAACAGTGAGATTGGGTATGCATTGACCCAACCAGAAGCACTCTCAGGAACTCAAGTACTGGAGTTTTGAAGGAGTGGTGTTTATGATGATGGTGGTGCAAATGGGTCCCCAAGCATCATATTTACAACAGGGGAAGATGAACACTTGGTTACATTGTCAATTGTTCGACAAGCTTTACATCTTCCAGAAAACTGTGTTTACAGTTCAATAATTGAGGAGCCAGCTCTTCAACAGATGATGGCAAACCTTGGTTATGAAAAATCTTTGTCCAAGCTGGGACAATTGAAGAGGCCCCACATAAGGAGGGAGTGGAGTTTCTTTTTTGACTGCATCACCTAGGCCTTTGCAAACAAGTGCTTCAACTTTGATGTAATTCCAATCCTTAGTCAGCAAATTGGGTATGCTCTTATTACTCAATCTCATTTTAATTATGCTAGTGCTGTGCTAGGATTTATTGGGGATAGGATGCAAGAGGACAAAAATACTGTATATTTTGCTAGATTTTATCAACTTATTTACAGTTTTTGTAATTCTGATAAGCCCCAACTAGCTAGTGAGTTGATCCAACCCTTTAAACTTGCTAAAAGGGCCTTCACTAACTTATTATCTACTGATAATAAGAAGACTGTACTAAGACCCCTCCAAATTCCTCAATAAGTCAAACAAGTCTTAGTAAACTGTGATCCAAACACCTATACTGCCATATATCCTGATGTACAACCATCCCAACCTCCATTAGCACCTACAACCACTAAACAACCTACCACTTCTCAATCTCAACCAACTCAACCTACCATCAGAACACATTTCCAGCCAACACAATCTCAACCTTAACAATCTGCTGCAACATCAAGATCTAAACCTTCAAGAACAAAATATGTTCCTAAATCTCCACCAAGGAGAAGAAGGATGGTCCTTAGGGATGAATTAGATGAAGAAGAAGCACAGGTTCATGCATCAGAACTTGTGACAGTAGAAGCTGAAGGGTCAACCCATCAGAAAAAGACTGAAGCTGAAGGTTCAGATATTTTGAAGAGGAAAATAACTATAAGTTTTGATGCTGCTCAGGAAACTCCTTCACTATCTAGGAGATCAAAGAAACAGAGAGCAGGAAGACATTTGGCACAACCTCATTCTGAGGAAACTCAAGAAGCTGAGGAAGGGGATCAGGAATATCTGATCTCATCAGAACCTGTTGTAATTGAAGCTTTGCCATCCCCACCTCAAGCTAAAGACACTGTTCCAGAAATAGTGATTACACCTCCTGTCTCTCCAGTTAAAGAAACAATAGTTGAAGATTCAGGATTAAGTCCTGAAATTGACCTTCATAGGCTGATAATTCTAATTGTGTTATATCTGGAAGCTCCTTAGTACAAGTGATAACTCCACCAGTTTCTCCATTACATGTTGATATTCCTACCACACCTATTCTGGATGTGGACAAAGATGAAGTTGTACCAGAATCACCTTCAGTGAAACACACTTTAGTACTCTCAGAAGATAATGAGTTTTCTACAAGTTCTAGAGAGTCACTCCAGTTAATACTCCAGCTCCCATTCTTGGAAAGAAGGCACTGATTGAAAAGTTTGTTAAACAACCTGCTCTTGTTCCTTAGGAAGAAACTCACAGAGGGGTTGAGTGGACCAAGAAGTGGAATGAATCTGATTTCATTCCAAGATCCAAAGTTCTGATAGAGCATATTGCAAAAGTTGATGAGTTGCTGAAAAACTCTGATTTCAAGCACCAACTCAAAGTTACTGCTCTAAGTACCAAATCTCTTCAAGGTCTACACTCTCAAACTCATGAAAAAGTTGACAAACTTCTGGAAAGAGATGATAAGCTGGATATGGAGATCAATCTAGACAAAAAGAGGTTTATCAAACCTATACATGAGAAAGTTGAAGCCATTGAGAAGGTTCAAGAAAAGCAACAGGCCCAAATTACTGAGGTCCTGTAGATACAAGCCTCTCAACAAGTTCAACTAAATGAAATTTAATCTTCAGTAGAACTTCTTCTCTTTCTCCTACTACCAGATGATGCCAAAAAGGGGGAGAAGGTAGTGAAGTCCAAATGCTCTAATACTCAAGTACTGAAGAAAAAGGATGACAAAGAAGATGACCAGGGAAACCCTAGCAAGGGCAAGTGTGACGGCCTCAACCCCGGGGTCAGGGGCTGACGTCACCAAAAATATGATAAATTATAAAAAAAACTACTAAATAAACTTTATTATAATACACGACCCCAACCAGGAGCCTAAACAGGTTCAAGTATTATTTAGGTTACAACACACACACTAACTTATTCAAAACTAGGCACTCTCACTTATTACAGCAACTCATCAGACCTCAGGGCCTGATACAAACTACCTCAGAGGAGCCGGGACCGGAGGCTGACACTCTATGCTGACCTGATCTTCTAGACATCTGCAATAAATAAATACAAAACAAGCTGCAAGGGTGAGCAATCCATTGCCCAACAGTACCTCTATATGAATAATCAGTAACAGGATGTATAAAACAGTATAGGAACAGATATTAAACTGATATACGAAAAATCCGTAAAACAGGTATAAACTGGATATCAAAACTAGCATGCTTTGCAAAATAACATCATCTGTAGTGTGCTGTGTAAAAATACCAGAGTTCAATTTTAGCATGTTATTTCCTTTCCAAAACCACTGTCCATTGCTGGACCCATAAATCACACGTCCCGTTACGGGGACTATAAACCATTTGTTCCGTTTCGGGAACCATTAAACCTTTATCAGATATATAAAGGAGGATGAATTCTAGGGACAGCTGATCAGTCTATCCCACCATAAATTTCATTCCGGAACTCAGAGACTAGGTAGATCTCTGTCATGCTGGACTAAGCGGCCTACCAGTGCGCGCATCCGACTTAGCCTCTTACGTAACCATGCTGGGCCGTTACCTAATAACGGACCTCTTACGCCAACTGACCATCCAATATCTGATTTATTTTTATCCAGTTTCCAAAACCATTTACACCTATCTCCTTTTTAAACAATTACAGCACACATTCTAAAAATCCCTTTTTAATTTTTAATCACAATCTAGAGATAGGCATTTTCAGAAGTTACTTTTTCCCCAAAACCACGTTCATTAAAACATATTTAAATACGGGGAATACGTAACTTAAAACGTTCTGTTCCAGTACGTAATTTAAATCAACAACTATTCATATATACTGAACTGTAAAAGATTAGTTCAGGGGTACTTGCCTTGCGAAGCTTTGCACTAACTCTGGCTTAACTCTAATTGACTTCAACTACTGGGTCCTTTGACTCGAACTTATGAGATCAAAACAACCTAGGTTAAACGACCGATTATGCTTGACTTTTCCTCATTAATAATTATCCAACGATATAATTCCCGACTCGCATGCATATTAATAACAATAATATATACGCAATAATAGTGCACATAACAATCATGGGTTAATTTGTATTAAACGAGATATATGTACTCGATTTATAATTTAAGGAAATTTTTAGAAAAATTTGGACAACGACTCTTCTGTTTATATGCCTATCCGTCGAAACATCAATCGACGTCAAATCCTAACACAACAATTCAAATCGCCACATAACTAAATTTTTAGTCCCGAAAACAATTTATACAACTCATTTTATTTATTAAAATATTTAGGACTCAGAACAGGGTCATCACCGTCCACCGTCGGCTCGCCGAAGCTCATCGCCGACAGCGGCAAAATTTTCGGGGCACCCAATTATTCGGGTTCCAACACAAAAATTCTACCGATAATTTTATAAATTAATCCCGCATGAAATTATATTTAATTTCACGAAATCATTCAACATAATTCCTGCAGAAAAAATATAAAATCAATATAATGATTTTAATTTTTGAAACTGGAAAAACAGTACAAGAACAAACCCAAACCAAGCCACACAGCAACAATCACATGCGCACCAACACGCCACCGCAACACAACCGCACAAAATACACACATACACTGACACTAACACACACCCACAACTATATACACACACATAACCACAACAACATGTATGTATATTTATATCGGAACGAAACTGAACCGGGCCAAGATACCGGAAAATAAAAGGACGGTGGCTGGAATCGCGGAGGAGATAGGCGGGGAAGAGAAGGACGAAAGAGGGAGGGAGAAAGAGATATATATAGAGAGAGAGAGCTATAGAGAGATTGAAAACTGTGAGAGAGAGAGGGGAGAGAGATTCGAGAGACAGAGAGGGTGAGATGAGAGAGACATAGTCAATGTTAACCCACAGAACCAAATGCTGGCTGCCCCCTCCTTCTGTTAAGCCGCGTGTCCAATAAAAAGGAACACGTGGCTACTTCCTAGACTAGACAAAATTTGTTCTAACACCGAATCGTAAAATTGGCGATACATACCGCGCGCGAGAATTAGTCGGAAAAATTCCAAAATAGTCTTAAAATGTCACAAATATCCCGAAGTTTGTAAAAACATAGATTTTGAAATTTTAAGACAATTTTCAAAACGCAACTTATACCTGCTTTTAGCCTTTAAACGAAATCATGCGCGGGTAAGTTTAATCCCGAAAATTTCCAAAATAATTTTAAAATTCTCAGAATATTATGAACTTAATAAAATACAAGTTTTATGATTTTTGAAGAAGTCTGGAATTAAATATGGATTTTACTAATAAACACAGTCAGAAAATCATTCAAAAATAAATAATTAACAGAATATTGATTTGTAAATTTTATAAAATCCCAAAAATAGTCCTTAAAATTATAGAATCATAAAAAAAATTTTAGAGGCAACCTAGATAGCTTTTGAAAATAAGATTGTCAGAAAATCACTTTTTAAAAGTGAAATCAAAATAAAACGGTGGAGCAGCTAATTATAAAAACACACCACGCAATCTAACAATCACCTATAAACAATAATAAATCAGACACAGGGGCCAAAATTTATACAAAATTCTTTATTCAATATATTTACGCAATAATTGCATATTTAAATATTACAGAAATATACGCGTCGTTATAGCAAGGGTCAAGGTCAAGGGCAAAGCAGCAAAGTTTCTTCAAAGAAACTAATTTCTGATTCAAGCAAATCTTCTACTCAAAAGAAGATAAGTTCTGATGCTGTAAATGCTCAAAATCTGATAGCAAGTTCAGATTCTGATGTTCTGATTCAAGCTGAAAGTCAAGACTCTCGAAAGTTCTTGCAAACTCTGAAGCTAAAGGGAAAACAGACTACTGTCTACTACAAGGATCCCAAGATATAGGCACTTGATGAAGAAATTGCTAGAAGATTATTTCTCAAACATAATCCTGGAATGGATTTAGATAATCTAAAAAAGGAAGAAGCTAGATTTGCAGGTGAGAAGATAAATCTTAAGTCTAAAGCTTCTGATGCAAAGAAACCTCCAAGGCCTAAGGCAAAAGGTATTGTGATCAAGGAAAAGTCAAATTCTGAGGTTTCAAAGCTCAAGACAAGATCACAAGTTGAAACTGATCCCAAAGATAAGGGGAAAGGAAAAATTGATGAACCAACAAAGCTACAGAAGATGAAAATTCCTCAAATCCTTATGAAACCTATATGAAACTAGTTCAAGTATTTGATGATGCTCCTGCAGTAGATGAGACTGTTCAAACTCTGAAAGAAGGAAGATAACTGAAGAATCCAAAATAACCTCTGACACAGCTCAAGTTGTTCAGAATGAAGAGCAGCAAGCTACAGAAAATACAGTAAATCCTGATCAAGTCATCAAGACATCAACCTCTGACAAAGCTCAAGTTGATTTGAATAAATTGATATTTACTGATAAGAGAAAACTCCTATGAAAGAATGTTAATCCATCAGATCCTAAGAAAAGCCAGCTGTTATCTGATTTCATGACTGTTGGATTGAAAGCCAAAGAAGTAAGAGACAGAGCTGGATTAGGTTCTGAAGAAGCCAAAATCAAGACAGGAGTTGAAGTGCTTACAAGAGATCTATTCTTATTGACTGACAAACCTCTTGAAGAAGTTTCATAGAAACACCTTGACAAGGTTATATATGTTCAAGTGGTACCGGATGCTCATGATAAGCATAATGTCAAAGAAAATCTGATTCTATTTCTTGAAGATGGAAGAACATATCAAATGTCAGAATCAAATGTGCTGAACAAATCTCTGAAAGAACTTCAATTCTTTCATTATCTTTTAGAGATAAAGTCTGAGATTACAAGGAGATTGTCAAATTTCATAATGAATACCATATAGGATAAAGCAAGAATTTCTGGTTCAAGGGTTACAAAATTCATTCCTAATATAGTTGAAGATGATGGAAGTGAAATTCCAATGAAGAAGGATTCTGCTAAACTTGAAGTGATTCTGAAAGAGAAATGTATGTGCTATAAGTCAAAGCTACACTAGCTCAAGTCCTGAGGAATAAAGAAGAAAAGATGATATCAAACTTTGTCAAGAATCACTTTGGATTCAGATTGACTCAGTAAAATTGGTAAAAGCTATAAGGACTGTAAGTTGTAGTTAATTGTCTGATTAAACTCTTATTGCATTTATAATTAAATGTTTTTGACATCATCAAATCTATTAACTTGTATATTTTTCATAATTTACAAGTAGGGGGAGATTGTTAGATATATTTGAGATGTCATGTCTAATCTGATTTGTGTTTAGTTTTATGAACTTAACAACAAAACTTATCAGGACTTACTGGAAATCAGAACTTACTGAAATCAGAACTTAAGTCGTCAGAAGATATATATCAGGACTTAAGTGCGGGAAGACTTCAGATAAGAAATGTGGTTGATTTACAAGAGAAGATCTGGACTAAAACAAAAGAAGATATGCATGAAGAGTTAGAGGACTAGAAGACTTGTAGAAGATATCTGATTGATATATTTTAGGAGACAGAATTATATTTTATATCAATTAGAAGATATCTTGTAACTGTGTACTATATAAACACATCTTAGGGTTTACACTATAGGTGTTATCATTATCGAGAACATTATTCATTGTAACCTAGCATCTCTTAGTGATATTGTTCATCACTGAGAGAGAACAACAGTTCTATGGTAACAGAGTTTATTTGAATATACTTGATCTTTGTTACATACTTTTGTTGAAATCGATTTGATTGTATAAACACTATATTCAACCACCTTCTGTAGTGTTGTGTGACCTAACAATTAATTCGAAATTCCTATTTGTATAATAATTAAGTCACACTTAATTATTTAACAAATAAATTTCATAACTAATATTAGTAAATTCGAATATCAATATTTATCAAATAAATTAAGTCATACTTAATTAATATTATAAATAATTCGAATTACTTTAATATAATTTAAATATAATTTAAATTAAATAATCCTTCAAGCATTCTTAGTGTGTGACCCTATAGATTATTATTACATTGGCAATGAATTTTAAATCTAATTTAAAATCGTAAACAATTAGCGACATCTAGTAATACATCATTGCTACCCAAGTAATAATAATTGAATCAGTGATCGATTAAAACTTTCATGAATAATGTACAATGTAATATAATCCCTTTTTTTGTATATTATAGATTAAACTAGAGGCATGTAATGTGTCATCATCATCATAGTTTAATCCAAGTTTTCTAGATCAATGAGTAGACTATCATATCAAATCAACATTTGAGCGTGGCCACGCATTTCATAGTCTAGCTCACACAAGAGGCTAATAATATCACTCCTAAAATAAGAGGGTTAAATCCCATCTAGATCATTCATATTTCTCATACGATTCATAATATACCCAATGTCCACTTTTATCTTTACCCGGTCAAGGATAACTTTTAATGGAATCAATTATTAGATATGAATAGAACACAGAGGGGGGAGGGGTGAATGTGTTTTGGCTTAAATGTTTACTTTTTGATCGACTTTGGGTTTAGCAGTTGGTTGTTATCAATGATTTTGTAGAATAGATGTTAAACATAAATAACAATGCAAATATGTAAAACAAAGATCTTCAAAACTCACTTAATTTTATATTAAAAATCAAGCAGTGTTTTGCTACAAAATCTCTAAGTTCTTGGTTTAGAACTTAGCTTCTTTCTTGAGAGAGAATACAATTTCTAATCTATTCAGTCCTATCTTAAACAAAGGATCGCAGTTAACTTTATATGATAATTAACTTTGGTTTTCACAGTGAACAATAAGAAGAGCTAATCACTTTTCTAACCTATCACTAATCACTTCTATTTAAGGGAAAAGTGACATTTCCATATCTAGATTAGCATATCTTCATCCACTGTGTATTGGTTGATCCTCCTTTGTCAGTTAATCTTCACCATTAATCTTGCACATCTCTCAAGCTGCTTTTTGTAGACTTGTCAATCCAGCTGTGTGAATTGTTTGTTGATTTGCAACCTTGGATATTGATCTGTTCTGCAATTCCGTACTTAGAGAAATTTCTTTACTTCGAGATCTCCAATTAAGCTGTAGAGAACTCAACATCTCGATAGGCATGTTGGCTTGTCGATATCTCTGAAACTTCATTGTTGACTTGACTTATCGACAACTCTGAGTTCTCTAGTGAATTTTGGTTTATCGATAATTCAGAATTCTCTAATGGATTTTGGTTTATCGATAACTCAGAGTTCTCTAATGAATGTATACTTATCGATATCTCTGAGTTCTCGAATGGGTATCTGACTTATCGATATCTCCAATAGCATTTCCTGAGTTCTCAATAGACAATTCCTGAGTTCTCGATAGGTCTTTCTGAGTTCTCGAATGACTTCTCTATAACACTAATTCTGTGACTTGTAGAAATCTTGACTTAGAATATTTTTCACCAAACAGAATTATTCAACTCCAAGCTTCTTCATAATTCTTCTGAGGCATGACCTTCTTGATCTTCTTCCATATAGAATTCTTAGGCTTGACACTGTTTAGGGAAAAATGCTCTAGTCTGCTCAATTTACATTTTACAGACATTAAGTGTTACAAGTATAAATTACAGATTAAGGTTACAATATAACTAATCTTAGGGTTGTCAATATGACTTAGTCTTGTTATGATACATGCATGTCTTGCACAACAGTCTCCCCCAATTTGTGAGAAGATTGCTTATCACAAATTCATGCCTGTTAACAAGACTAACCCCAAGTTAAAGAATGAAAATAAAATAATACAAAAGCTGATACAACACTTGTACATTGAACATTTGACAGTTTACAATAATTAAGTAAAGATTGAGCTTTCTGATCCTTTCTCAATTATGTTCTTAATCTGTACAAGTATTTCTAATTCTTCTAGGATGGGGGTGTCAGTTAGAGCCTCTATTAGTTTTAGCAAATCTGGCTTAGGATAACTAGCTAACATCCCTATCCTGTATCTTGACAAAGAGCCAGCTTTTACATTCAGAAATCTTCCATCATTTGATATTCTGCTCTTGCCTGCTACCTTCAACTCTTCTGATCTTCTAATATACTCATCAATGTCATGCTCATACTTTCTCCTCTTTTCAGCTAGCAAAGCTCTATGCTCATCTCTCATCTCCTCTCTGTTAACCACAAACACTGCTAATACTGTTCTCCATGCCTTAGTGGCTGAATCTTTACCATTCATCAAGCTTAGCACCCTTTTCAGTTCAACAATTGAGAGAGAATCCATTAGTCTATTTCCAAGCTGTTCAAAGGACCCATCACTGTAGTAGATTCTAACTTCTTTGATATCAACAACCCAAACTCTGACCATTCTTTCAGCTAGCTATTGGAAGTAGTCTTCATCTGAATCAACAACATTTAGAGGTTGGAAATCATCTTGATCATATCTATTCCAGATGGCCTTTTCACCAAATCCATGATCATTGGGAAATTCAGCTATCAGTTGTCTTCTTCTTTGTCTTCTGAATCTTCTCTTGACCTTGGCTTCTTTTGTACCTATTCCAACTGTTTTGAAGTGTGTTTTATGGGGTGGCTTGAATGAAGGTACAGTTTTGAGTCTTTTCAGAGAAGTATGGCTGTGAGTGATTTGAGTTTTGATGAGAGAGTTTGCAGTGAGCTTGTAGAAATATTTAGACTTAGAGGTTTGAGGTTGAGCCGTTTTTGATGAGGTTGAATGTGAAGGTTTAGCAATTGGTATTTGGATATTTAGGGTTTGGAGGGGTTGTGAGGTATCATTCTTTTGTCTTTGTCTCCTTCCACCCCTCCTTTGAGTCTCAGATCCACTTTTCTTCTCCTTCTCTTTCTCACTATCACTTTTTCCACCAATTGCCTTGCTAGATTGACTTGAGTTTGAGCCAGAAGGGTTTTGACCATCTTTCTTCTGCTCATCATCACCCAAGTCATCTTTGTTGATTTGAGTTTTGGGCAAATTGGCTTCAGGGTTATCAATGTATCTCCTCAGAATCTTGATCATAGCTTCATCTTCACTAATCTTCAATTTCTTACTTTTCAGCCCAGAGTCAAGCACCATTATCAGCCTTCAATTGGCCATGACACAGTTTTTAGGTACTTGGAAATGTTTCAGTTGCTTGCTTGTAGAGCAGATATAGTGCACCCCTTTGCTTGGATGTAGATAAGCTTCTGGGAATGCAGCTTTATGAGCCTTCTTCAACTCTTCTAGTAGCATTTTCTCTTCATTGGTGATTATCCTGACCTTGTTAATCAAAATATCCACCTCATATGCTCTTCTAGAAATTAGATAATTGAAATTGACTTGCATACATCTGGGTACACCAGAATCATTAAGATTGATCACTATCCTTTTCTCCAAAAACTGGTCCTTGACTGGGATCTGCAGCACCCTGATGTAATTGATAGTCTTTTCCAAGGTCTTTTTGTAAGTGAAGAAGTTGTTTTTGAGAGAGTTCCGTGGTCCAGTGAGCAAATTGTCAAACTCTTGTGTCATTTCTGGACCTTGGGCAGCCTTAAGGAGCCTCTCTTGTTCTAGACCTTGTACTTGACTTTTGAGTTTTGATTCTGCTAGCCTTGCATCTATCTCCCCCTTAGTCTTGGTGACAGGCATGAGTAGGGGAGTAGGAATCTCAGGTCTTACAGCTTCAGGCAATGCTGGTAGTGGTATGTTGAGTTTTCCCATAATGGCTCCCAAAGCAACTGTATTCTGTATTTGTAAATGCTTATGGGACTCCAATAGGGCCTGAATATCATGATATTGACTCTCAACCAATGTGGTTAGAGCTCTAACTTGTGAAGATAAATCTGAGTTGGAAGCTTGAAGTGAAGAAATTTGATCTTGAAGTTCTTTTATTTGAGGAGTAGAGGTAGTGGAGACTGTTGTAGCTGAGAAGGACCCAAAATGTTCATCAACAACTTTTTTGACACCCTCCATGAGAAGAAATGAAGGCTCATACCTAGCAGTATGCATTTGATTTAGCTTGACCCTGGTACCATTTGAATTTGTGATATGAGCTTGAACTTGTTCACACAGGGCCTTGAAAGAACTCTTCATATTTGATACTTCCTTCTCCATGGAGGCTAGATTCATCCTTGACATTTGCTCAGTGAAAGACTGGAATTTATTCTTGATGTCCTTTTGAGAAGGCACAATGTCATCCATCTTTTCCTTGATCAGCTTCCTGATTTTATCTTCATGTCCAGTCAATTTTACTTCATGGGCCTTTCCAAAGAGATGGAAAGCCTTGAGTTGAGCTTTGTGCACATCCATGATGGCATCATAGACTTCAGGAGGAGTGAGAGGTTTAGCATTATTTCCCATGATAGTTATGTACTCCCTCCTGAATCTAGCCAAAACTTCATCCATTTCTGCCACATGGTCATCAGACAACCAGGCATCTACATTGCCATCCTCTTCAGCCTCATCTACTATCTTCTCCTTCTGTTGTTCAACCTCTTCATTGAAGCATAGCAGTATAGCTTGATAGTCCTGGTTTCCCATGTCTGAAGTGAGCAATTGTTGAGAGAGATTGGCCAAGCCTGAGTTTTGATCTACCAACATGTCATCAATTGTAGAAGGCTGAGCTTTTATATCTTGTAGCCATTGAGCCATGACATGTGGTTGGCTGGATTGAGATGTGGATGGCTGTTGAGAAATGTCCAGATTACCACCTGTGACTGAAGTCACAGTTTGACTCACAGATAAATATGTGGTTTTGACAGTTTGTTGTTCACCACATGTAGTGGGAACCTCCATTGGAATTGGAGAGGATTTGACTGGGTTACTATCATGTATACCAGCCTCAAACCTTTGTGCACCTTACAGAGCACTGTCACATAAATGTGATGAACTTGCCTCTCCCATAACAGGGTCATTGGCAATTGTACTCCTAGCTTCAACTGCCAAGGCAATTTCAGCTAGGGTTTTGAGGGGAGTTGTTCCTTCTAGAGGAACCTCCAATTGAATTGGAGAGGATTTAGATAGCTCTCCCTCAAGAGTACTACCCTCAAACCTATTCATCTGTGAAGATGATTGTGCACATGAAGGTGCAAGAGTGACCATGGGGTCTTCAGTAAAAACTGATGAAACCCCTAAATTTTTGATGGTGTCATCAAGGTCTACCCCAGCTAGTAGCCTCTCACCATCTAGATGTTGGTTCTGGGTGGTGATCACAGTTTCATGAACCATGTCACTTGAGTGTTGGTGCACTTGAGAATCAGATTCAAGTGCTCTATATGATGAAGAAATTTAAGAGATTAGAGAAGTTTGCTCAGTTGTGAATGTTGGCAGCTCCCCTTGAATGGATGAGGGAGCTTCAAATGATGTGCCCTCAATGTGTGTGCCATCCTTATTTCTTCTACCATACACTCTAGGTGCAGGTTGTGCTGACTCAATACATGATGCATTGGGTGAATGCTCTTTTCAATAAATACACCCTGTTGAGAGGATGCATCTAGTAACTGTTTACTCCCCATTTGTTCAACTGTGCCCTTTTGGGAGGACACAGAGGTGTTTTGAGTGGTCAACTCAGGTATCTTACTCTTCTTTGGTCTCTTGACCAAGGGTGACTCTGGTTCAGTTTGAACTGTTTCACTCTCATTTACAACAACAAGGGTTGGTTCCTTTCTCTTCTTTTTACTCACTTCAGTCTTTTGAGAGACTAAAGTGGTTGGTTTGCTAACATCTAGTGGTTTAGAAGAAGGGGCTACAGCTTTGGAAGGTCCCTGTTGGTGTGCCTGTGTTTGTACTTCCACAGGCTCAGGAACCATAGCTGAACTAGCAAATTGAGGAGCCCTCATGTCTGGCATAGGGTAAGGATAAGTCCTGAATCTCTCTAACATAAATGGAGTGATTCTAAGACTTACACTCACCTTATTCTTTGTAGTAAGTGAGCCAAATATTATTTTGGACACTTGCTTACAATTGCCAATTCTACTACTATCAATACCAGCTAACAAATGTATGTCATTTACTTTATGAGCTAAAGTAGACATATTAAACCTTGGCAAAAAGATTTCTTTACCTCTATTCTTCAAAGGCATAGTAAGCCCGGTAGCCAGCTCCTCCAGAATTAGAGCCCCAATATTCAGATGCCTGTTGTGAGCTATTGAGAACACCAACTTCTGCACCACTTGAGATGTTGTCAAAGCCAGTTTTTCTGCAGGTGAAAGCCCTCACTACAGAATCAAACATAAAGGACCATTCCTTCCTAAGGTTTGTCCTATTCAGGCTTGCCAAGTTGATTGAGCCACTGTAGTTGATGAAGTCCATGAATTCACTCAGCTCATCTGCAGTTGGCATCTCTCCATAGTTCTCAATTGTCAATCCCAGGGCTGTATTCACATCAGCAGCTAAAAACTCAATTTCTTGGCCTCCAATTGTGCAGGTGACCACCGTAGAAGTGACATTCTCTAGAACAACTGTCCTAGTTATAGCTGATGTCCAAAATTCATGAAGAACGTCCAAATACAGCACATGACTTGGAGTTAAAGCACCTGCAATATAGGATTCAGAAAGAAACTTCACAAACCCCTTGAAACTATCAGGGGCTTGGTTAGCATCAAGAAAAGCAATAAAGTTGGTTCCCTTCTCTGGAATGATAGCTCTAACAATGTTTTGTGCCATTTTAGTGTTTAGAAGTAGTGGGTAAGAAATTTTTTTGAGAAAGGAGCAAAAACGAGAGAGAAATCGCCTTTTGTCTGAAAGCTAAGTCACTTGAGATCTCGAAAAAGTGTAATTACAGTGTATGTATCGAGAAGTATGGGTATTTATAAAAAAAGTAAAATACTTATCGAGAAGTAATTTTGAATTTGAAAAAGGTACATTCGATAAGTCATTTTATTAATTCTTTTCGAGAACTAAGAAATGATTTATCGAGAACTCTGATAAATGCCCAGTTTATCCGAAAATGGACTAAAAATGATTCTAATTTATTTGAATTGAATCAAATTGAAATCAGAATAAATGTTCCAAAAGTATTTGTCTAAAATAATTCATTGAATTAAATTATTTTAGTTCTGAGTTATTGATAAGTCTCAAAATATCCTTGTCGAGAACTCTGTGAATTAACACTATTAGAGAACTCTACATGGTCTTATCGATAAGTCATAATAGAGCTTATCGAGAAGTCATTCGAGAAGTCTGTAAATAGACTTATCGAGGACTCACTCGAGAACTCTAAAATGACTTGTCGATAAGTCATTTTGACTTATCGAGAACTCAGTTCTCTATACCTTTGAGTACTGTTATTCTGCCTTGTGTTAATTTTACACATGTAAGATGTAAATTAACAACTAAGCAATTTACTTAGAATTTGAAATATTCTAAGTTAATTTTTGAGTTTTTTTTAAAAAATAAAAATAAATATACAGAGATTCTGAAATATTTATAATTCATATTTCAGTTAATTTCCAATTAAGTCAAACTAGGTTGATTTATTAGAAATTAATCTGCTGCAACACATTAGCTGAGTTCTTGCCTTAGGATGAAGAATTGAGCATTCCAATTTCACTCACAAGTCTAGTGAAGGTTGCTTCATCCAAAGGTTTAGTAAAAATGTCAGCTAATTGTTTCTCTGTTGGAACAAAAATGAGCTCAGTGGTACCATTTGCAGCATGTTCCTTGATAAAATGGTACCTAACATCAATGTGCTTTGTTCTAGAATGATTAACTGGATTAGCTACTATAGATATGGCACTAGTATTGTCACATATAATAGGAATTTTGTGTAACACTAGACCATAGTCCATTAGCTGATTTCTAATCCAAAGCACCTGAGCACAACAACTTCCAGCAGCTATATATTCAGCCTCAGATGTGGAAGTTGACACAGATTGTTGTTTCTTACTATACCAGGATACAAGTCTTTGACCAAGAAATTGACAGCTTCCACCAGTACTTTTCCTATCAACCCTGCATCCAGCAAAATCTGCATCTGTGTATCCAACAGCTTCAAAACCAGTTCCCTTAGGATACCATAATCCCAAGTTTGGAGTTCCCTTTAAGTATCTGAAAATCCTCTTCACAGCCATCAAATGTGATTCCTTTGGATTGGCTTGAAATCTAGCACATAGACAAGTAGTAAACATGTTGTCTGATCTACTAGCAGTCAAATAAAGAAATGATCCAATCATCCCTTTGTAGCTTGAAATATCCACACTCTTGCCTTTCTTGTCTTCATCCAACTTGGTTGCGGTAGACATTGGTGTAGATGCAAGTGAGCTATCCACCATACCAAATTTCTTCAATAAGTCATTCACATATTTGGTTTGGCTGATGAAAATACCATCACTTCTTTGACTAACTTGAAGGCCAAGGAAGTAACTCAATTTTCCCATCATGCTCATTTCATACTCACTCTGCATTAGCCAAGAGAATCTTTAACAAAGCTTTTCATTTGTAGATCCAAAGATGATATCATCCACATAGATTTGAACTAGGATCATATCTTCACCATGCTTCTTGTAGAAGAGAGTCTTATCAATAGTACCTCTGGTAAAACCATGTTTGAGTAGAAATTCTGACAGTGTGTCATACCAGGCTCTAGGTGCCTGTTTCAATCCATAAGAGCCTTGAGTAATTTGTAAACAAAGTTAGGAAATTCTGGATCTTAAATCTAGGTGATTGTTGCACATAAACTTCTTCTTCTAGTTCACCATTAAGAAAGGCACTCTTGACATCCATTTGATACACCTTGAAATTTGAGTGTGCAGCAAATGCCAGAAAAATTCGTATTGCTTCTAGTCTTGCAACAGGAGCAAAAGTCTCATCATAGTCAATTTTCTCTTCTTGTGAGTGGCCTTTAGCAACCATCCTTGCTTTGTTTCTAGTAACAATTCCATTTTCATCCATTTTGTTCCTGTACACCCACTTAGTTCCAATTATGCTTCTATTCTTTGGTACATGGACTAATTTCCAAACTTTGTTTCTCTCAAACTGATTCAGCTCCTCCTGCATAACACATATCCAATTAGGATCCAATAGGGCTTCTTCAGTTTTCTTGGGCTCTACTTGAGATAGAAAACATGCATGTAGGCATTCATTAGCAGTTGCACTTCTAGTTCTCACACCAGCTGAGGGATCACCAATAATAGCTTCTACTGTATGACTCCTATCCCACTTTCTAGTGTGTGTCTGTTGACTAGTGCCTTCATCATTTTCTTCAGTATTACCATGAATGTCATTTCCATTCTCTCCTTCTCCCCCTGAGTTTGTGCCATCAAATTCAGGTGTCTGAAGAGAGCTTTCATTCCCATAATTTTGTTCAGAGGTCTCTTCATTTGTCATTTGTTGTGCCACAACTTCATCTTCCTCATCAGAATCACTATCAATGGTTAGATTCTCAAATGCAAGGGCTTCAGCATCATTTACATCAAGGCATTCCAAGCCTGGACACTTGTCATCATCAAAAGTCACATCTGTGCTATCCATAATTTTCTTTTGATCAATCACATAAACTTTGTAGGCTGTTCTTTCCAATGAATATCCCAAAAAAATTGCTTCAAAAACTTTAGAGTCAAATTTTCCCACATATTCAGAGTTGTCTTTTAGAATATAACACTTGCTTCAAAACACATGTAGATGCTTCACTGTAGGCTTCCTGTTAGACATGATTGAGTAAGGTGATTTACCATGAGCTTTGTTGATGAGATATCTGTTTTGAGTGTAGCATGCAGTATTAACAGCCTCTTCCCAAAAACTAGTTGGCAACTGAGCATCTTGTAGCAAGGTTCTAGCAGCTTCAACCAATGTTCTATTTTTCCTCTCAACTACTCCATTCCGTTGAGGTGTTCTAGCTGCTGAAAATTCTTGAACAATGCCTTTGCTTTTGCAGAATTCACTTAATGTTGAGTTTCTGAATTCTGTTCCATTATCACTCCTCAATCTTTTCACACTAACTTTTCCTTTAGCTTGCTTCTCAATTTTCTTGATGTGCTCAATTATAATGTTTGGAGTTTCATCTTTAGAGTACATGAACTCAACCCAAGTGTATCATGAAAAATCATCAACCATGATAAGGGCATATTTGTTCCTTGAAATGGACAAGATATTTACTGGCCCAAACAAGTCCATGTGAATAAGTTGCAGAGGTGCACTTATAGAATTCACATATTTTGACTTGTGACTTGATCTTTTCATTTTTCCTTTCTGACAAGCTTCACAAACTTCCAGTTGAGCAAATTCCAGACTAGGCATGTCTCTCACAAGCTCCTTCTTGACTAAGGTGTTGATTGCTTTGAAATTCAAGTGAGATAGCTTCTTATGCCACAATTTGCTTTGCTCTTCTGATGCCTTGGTGTAGAAATAACACACTCCATCCTTATTTGTTGAGTCTAAGTCTGCAACAAACAAGCTTCCCTTTCTTACTCCTTTAAGAGCAATTTCACTAGTCTTTTTGCTAATAAAAGCACAATCTTCTTTGTTGAAAACAACTTGAAAACCTCTGTCTGCAAATTGACTAACACTTAGAAGATTTACTTCTAATCCAACAACTAGTGCTACATCTTCAATGACAACATTTCCAGAAATAATCTTGCCATATCCCATTGTGAATCCTTTGCTGTTGTCTCCAAAGGTCACCAAAGGGCCAGCCATCTCCTCAAATTGTGATAGCAGGGCCTTATCACCTGTCATATGCCTGGAACATCCACTATCAATGATCCATATGACCTTCTTTCCTTTTCCCTGCACACAATGAGGATTAAGTATGTTTAGCTACCCAAGCTGTGTTGGGCACTTTCTTCTTGTTAACTGATTTTGCAAAAGTAGAATGAGAATTTTCAGATAAAATGGAATTCATAGACTGTTGAGCATTTTTCCTTTCAGATATAGAACCAACTTTTGATTCTTTGAGATCAATTCTCAATTTGTGGCAACTCTTCATCACTTTTATGTTGCAGGGAATGCAGTCAAACTTGTCACAGAATGAATAGGGATCATTAGCCTTAGCTTCATTGTACTTACAGACTCCTTCAGGTGGATTGCTAACAATCTTTTTACAAAGGTGAGTTAGGTGATTCATTGATCCACAATTCTCACACCTCTTTCTAGGAGCATCTGCAACATAAGCAAAATTATTGCTTTGTTTATCCCAATCTTTCCATTTTTATTCTTCTTTTTCTTTTTGACCTCTTCAGCTTTAATCTCCTTCACAGACTCCTTAGTTTCTTGATTGGCTTTTAGTGTTTCAACAGAGATGGAATACTGAGTTGTCTCATCATTTTTCTTTTCCTTGTCCTCATCAACTATCTCCTGTTTGATGATCAACTCTTCTTCACTGAAGTTCACCTCACATGCCTTGAACAAAGGTGATTCAACTTTCTTCAAAATAATTGGAACATTCTCAGTTTCAGTTGATTTTCCTTTTTCACTGACAGACTTTTTTTTGTTTTTCAAACCCTCATAATCAAGACCAATGGCAATGTTTGCACATGGCTTGTTCTTTTCATGATATTGGTCAATCAACTCAGAAGCATTTTTGAAGGATTTCAGCTTCACTTCATTCTTCTCCAGCCTTTCTCCCAATACTGCTTCAATTTCACTTGCACACTTTAATTTGTTCTTTAAGTATGCATTTTCTTTCTTAGCAGCATCAAGCTCAACCAGCAACAATCCAGTCTCTTGTTTTTCACTTTCAAGTTTTTTATTGATCTTTTTCAATCTGCTAACTTCCTCATTTGTAGCAACCATGCTTGTATGAATGTGAAACATTTCTGTGCTCATCTTTTCAACAGTTTCCTTATATTGACTCACATTTAAATCAATTGTGGTAAGAGTTGGTACCTGTGATTTAGATGATGAAGAATCTCCTTGCTCCAAGGCCATGAGTGCATAGTTTCCAACTTCTTCATCTTCATCATTATCTGAATCATTCCAGCTTTTGCCCTCAGCAATATAAGCTTTCCCTTGTTTCTTCTTTAGAAGAGCATCATACTTTGCTTCCAATTCAAGATAGGGTTTGTCTTTCTTTGCCTTCTTGGGTTTCCTACATTCTGTAGCAAAATGGCCCAACTCATCACAGTTAAAGCACCTTATGTTTGATCTATCAACAGATCCAGTTTTTTAGCCAGTTTTGCTATCAGGAGTGTACTTCCCTTTTCCTTTCCAGCTGTTGTCTTTGTTGAAGGACTGTCCTTTGCTCTTGAAAAATCTTGGTTTCTTCACTCTAATGTTAGAGAATTTTATAGCCAAGTAAGCCATTGATTTGTCTAGCTCATCAAGCTCATCAAGAGTGTAGAACTCATCTTCTTCATCCAATTCCAGTATGACTTGCTCTTTAGTGTCATTGACCCTTTTCTCACTTGTAGAAATTACTGGAGTTTGGGATCTTTGCTCATCATTAGAGGTCTGGCCATCATTCACAATCAGTGCACTTGAGCCATCCATTACATATCCTTGACGAGCCCTTAATGATTTCTTTTGAATCATTTCAAGTTCATAAGTTTTCAGAACCCTATAGAGCACTTCCAGTGTGATTCTACTCAAATCCCTTCCTTCTCTGATTGCAGAGATCTTTTGTTCCAAATGATCAGGGAGAGTAAACAAGAACTTCAAATTCACTTCTTCAACATCATAAAAATTATCATGAAGCTGCAAGTCATTTATCAGCTTATTAAACCTTTCAAACACATCAGTAATACCTTCCTTTGGTTTAGCCATAAAACCCTCATACTGAGAGATCAATATCCTTCTTTGATTTGACCTAACCTCCTCAGTTCCTTCACAGAGTATCTCAATCTTTTCCCATATCTGTTTAGCAGTGTCGTAGTTGACAATGTTATTATACATTACATTATCAAGTGACTCAATTAGTATCAGTTGCAAAGCACTGTCTAGGGAAACTTTCTCTCTTTCAGTTTCAGTATACTCAGAGGCATCCTTGGGAGCATAATGAGCTGGAATAACCATGTCTCCATCTGTGGTTTCCTCAACTCTAACCATAGGAGTGAAGGGCCCATTCTTGAGGATCTGAATGTAAAGGTGATTGGCCATTCTTATAAACAGCAACATTTTCTTTTTCCATAAAGTGTAGTTGGCCTTATCAAAGGAAGGAATCTTGATACTACTGATTTTCTGTGTATTCATTTTTCCAAGATCTAATCTGTTTACTTTTAGATTTTGCTCTGATACCACTTTTTAGATATGAATACAACACAGCGGGGAGGGGGGAGGTGAATGTGTTTTGGCTTAAATGTTTACTTTTTGATCGACTTTGGGTTTATCAGTTCGTTGTTATCAATGATTTTGTAGAATAAATGTTAAACATAAATTACAATGCAAATATGTAAAACAAAGATCTTCAAAACTCACTTAATTTTATATTAAAACTCAAGCAGTATTTTGCTACAAAATCTCTAAGTTCTTGGTTTAGAACTTAGCTTCTTTCTTGAGAGAGAATACAATTTCTAATCTATTCAGTCCTATCTTAAACAAAGGATCTCAGTTAACTTTATATCAATGAACAATAAAAAGTGCTAATCACTTTTCTAAACTGTCATTAATCACTTCTATTTAAGGGAAAAGTGAGATTTCTATATCTTGATTAGCATATCTTCAACCACTGTGTATTGGTTGATCCTCCTTTGTCAATTAATCTTCACCATTAATCTTGCACATCTCTCAAGCTGCTTTTTGTAGACTTGTCAATCCAGCTGTGTGAATTGTTTGTTGATTTGCAACCTTGGATATTGAACTATTCTGCAAATCTGTACTTAGAGAAACTTCTTCACTTCGAGATCTCCAATTAGGTTGTAGAGAACTCATCATCTTGATAGGCATGTTGGCTTGTCGATATCTCTGAAACTTCATTGTTGACTTAACTTATCGACAACTCTGTGTTCTCTAGTGAATTTTGGTTTATCGATAACTCAGAGTTCTCTAATGGACTTTGGCTTATCGATAACTCAGAGTTCTCTAATGAATATATATTTGTCGATATCTCTGAGTTCTCGAATGGGTATCTGACTTATCGATATCTCCAATAGCATTTCCTGAGTTCTCGATAGACAATTCCTGAGTTCTCAATAGGTCTTCCTGAGTTCTCGAATGACTTCTCTATAACACTAATTATGTGACTTGTAGAGATCTTGACTTAGAATGTTTTTCACCAAACAGAATTATTCAACTCCAAGCTTTTTCATAATTCTTCTGAGGCATGACCTTCTTGATCTTCTTCCAGATAGAATTCTTAGGCTTGACACTGTTTAGGGAAAAATGCTCCAGTCTGCTCCATTTATATTTTACAGACATTAAGTGTTGCAAGTATAAATTACAGATTAAGGTTACAATACAACTAATCTTAGGGTTGTCAATATGACTTAGTCTTGTTATGATACAGGCATGTCTTGCACAACATCAATGTATATCAATTTTCGTATATAAATATAATGACTTTAGGCCCAAGGACCATTACACAATTATCACTGTGAGAATTACTTATGACACAACATATATGTAGAATCTCACTTTGGGTCTGTCCAGCACCATGTACATATACATCTGCCTGTGTTTTTGACTTTAGTATTATCATACCTATGATTAATGAGATATTATCATCAGTCAACAAACACACCAGTCTTAATGCATTATTATTGTCCCTTAATAATAATACTCGACTAGGGACCTTTAGGAATATTGATACTATTCTCATAATCTCATTTCTAAATCACGTACTTAGAGATATAGAATTGCATATCATATTTCAAGAACATTTATTAATCTAACATTTATATCACAGTAAATTAAAAATTAATAAATTATAAAAGGAATAATCGATAGAACATAAAAATTAATAATCCTAATGTCTTAAACTAAAACATCATAGTGTTGTCTCTAGGGCACACATATTAACAATCTCCCACTTGCACTAGACCCAATCACCCATGTATCTAATACTCATGGAACTAGTATGACCATCGTGCTTCTGCTATGATAAAGCCTTAGTCAGTGGGTCTGCAACACTATCATTACTATGCACTTTACATTTATATCTCCTTGATCATTAATCTCATTAATAAGGTGATATCGCTTAAGGACATGCCTAAACAGTCTCCTTAGCTGTTTCGAAAACATCAATATATTCGGCTTCCATAGAATCATCAATGTTCTTGCTGTGAACTATTCAAGCTAAAATCAATTATATTTAGACAAAACACAAACAAGGCATAGACACATAATTATCCTTGTCTATCCATAAATTATTTTAAGAAACTAGTATCAGTGTAACCCTTTATAGCTAGTTCCAAATCTTCTCCTTATACCAAAAATAAATCTTTAGTCCTCTTTAAGTACTTAAGAATATTCTTGACAACTATCCAGTGACCCTCACCTGGATTAGACTGGTATCTGTTCGTCATGCTCAAAGTATACAAATATCAGGACAAGTACATATCACTGCATACATTATAGATCCAATTGCCGAAGCATATGGAGTTTTTCTAAGACGACCCTTGTCATCTAATGATTTAGGGCAGTTATCCTATGAGATCACTATCCCAAGAGACATCAGGACATATCCACTTTTTGCCTCCTTCATCCTAAAATGATACAATATTTTATCAATGTATGTACTCCGACTAGGTCGATTAATCTCTTCAATCTATCTCTATAGATCTTGATCCCTAATATATAGGTAGCATCGCCCAAGTCTTTCACCAAGAAACAATTTCTCAACCAAGTCTTAACAGCTTGTAGAGAAGGTATGCCATTCCTTATTTGTTATATGTCATCTACATATAATACTAGGAATATCATATGGCTCCCACTAATCTTCTTGCAAACACATGGTTCATCTTTGTTTTGAATAAAGTCAAATTCTTTGACCATTTTATCAAAATGAATATTCATTCTCCTTGAGATTTGCTTCAATCTATAAATAGATAGAAGCAACTTACAAACTATCTTAGCAGACTTTGGATCGACAAAAACCCTCAGGATGTATCATATATACATCCTGTTCAAGGCTCCCATATAAGAAAACAGTTTTAACATCCATTTTCCAAATCTCGTAGTCAAAGTATGCAATTATTGCTAACAAAATCCTGATGGACTTGACCATAGTAACCGGTGAAAAAGTCTCATCATAGTCTATACCATGAATTTGTTTGAAACTTTTTGCCACTAGTCGCGTCTTATAGGTCTGTACTTTACCATCTATGTCAGTTTTCTTCTTGAAAACCCACTTGCACCCTATAGGTTTTACCCCTTCGAGTGGATCAACTGAAGTCAATATTTTATTTTGATATATATATTCCATCTCAGATTTCATTGCCTCTAGCCATCTCTCGGAAACTGTTCATAGCATCTTGGTAGGTGAGAGGCTTATCATTATCCGTAAGCATCACATCACCATCTTGAGTCAAAAGAAATTCATAATTTCTCCCGGGCTCATGGTGAATCCTACTAGATCTACGAATAACCTGTGTTTCTTGGACGAGATTACTTTCAACATTTTAATATACATCATAATCTTATTCTAACTCTGGTTCAATGTTATCATGTGGTTCTCGATCCTCATCGAGATGTATTGTCCTCCCACTGATTTTCTTAGAAAGTAGTTCTCCCTCAAAAAATACAGCGGCCTGAGCAACAAACACTTTGTTCTTGGTAGGATTATAAAAACTATACCCTAGTCTAACTTGGGTATCCCATGAAATGACATCTATCTAATTTTGGTCCAAGCTTGTCAGAGGCTAAATGTTTTACAAACGCTTCACGTCCCCAAATTTTCATAAATGACATGCTATGACGTTTATCAGTCCACATCTCATATGGAGTCTTTTGAACCGCTTTAGTCGGAATTTGGTTAAGTGTATATGCAGCCGTTTCTAGAGCATAACCCCAGAAACTGAACGGAAGATCCGCTTGACTCATCATTGATCGCACTATGTCCAACAAGGTACGATTTCTCCTCTTAGAATCTTTATTCCATTAAGGTGTTCCAGAAGGAGTAAATTATGATACACTATCACACTCCTTCAAGAAACTCTTGAAATTGAGGTTTAAGTATTCTCCTCCACGATCTGATCGTAAAACTTTTATACTTTTCCCTTGTTTTCTTTTCTACTTCGGCCTTATATTCTTTGAACATTTCAAAAGAATCGAATTTATTCTTCATAAGAACCACATATCCATATCTACTGAAATCATCAGTAAATGTTATGAAGTAGTATAAGCCCTCACTTACCATCATACGCATTCGACCACATACATCATTATGTATAAGTCATAATCGTTCGGTGGCCCTTTCATTTGATCAGGTAAAAGAAACTTTAGTCATTTTGCCAATGAGACAAAGTTCGCATCTTCCGTATGATTCAAAATCAAACTTATCCAAGTATTCATCTATATGTAACTCAAAAATGCGTTTCTCATTAATATGGCTTAACGATAATGTTAGAGGTAATGTTTGATTTGAGTCAACTTAGAACATATAAATTGTTAACTAATTGTGCAACATTATAAGTCTTATCATTGAAATAGAATAAACAACTATTGTTTATTTAATTAAAATGAAAACCTTTCTTGTCCTGACAAGAAATTGACTTAATGTATCCACTAAAGCCAGGCACGTAATAATAATTTATCAAGTTCTCAATCTCGCCTTATGAGCAAAATTGGGTATCGAGTTCCTTCAACTAGAGCAACAACTTTTGCTCCAATTCTAACCCTATACCTGAAGCTTGACCATTGCTAGTCTTCTTCTTTAGATCTTCCAAATAAGCTCGACAATTTAACTTCCATTCATCCAGTTATTTCCACAGAAATGATAATCATCTCCTTTAGCAACACCATTATTTGGCTTCAAAAGCCCTTTGGAATTGGACTTTGGTTTGGCACCGAATAAGATCAAATCTTCACCTTGGCTATCCACTTTCCTTTCCCATTTGCATTCCAATTAATATGGATGTAATTCATGCCTTTATCGTGTTATTTTCAGCAGTTCTAAACATGCTTAACAACTCAGTAAGTGTTCTGTTTATCTCATTCCTTTTATTCTTAACAAACTAAGAATATAAGTTTTTCAAAGATTATTTGATCAAATCAAGCCGAGTCTCTAGACTATTCTTAAAACCCAAAATATCAAGGTACATATACTTATCATCTTTAGAACATGTGGTCTAACCGGATATCATTCTCTCATTAATGCAAAAATATGGTGCCTTATTATTGTCAAATGTTTTTGACGAGCCTATCCTTCAAATATCCTTTGAAGGTGCTCAATCATATCATAGGTATCATTATGCTCTTGTTGCTTCTAAAGCTTAGCACTCATAATTACAAGCATGAGACATGAAACATCAGTTGCATAATCAATTTGCTTCTGGTAAGCATTTTTTTCAGCACATGTTTCATTCTCAGCTAGAAGAAATAAGAGAGGGGTTTGAGTGACATCCTTGAACCTGAGGACAATCCTCAAGTTCCCATGTCAATTGAGGAAATTATTTCATGTCAGCTTGTCCTTCTCAAGGACTATTACATAGAGAAGTTATTTGTGTTATTTTTCATTTGATATCTATAATATTAAAGTGCATAAAATGACTTAGTCTACAGATGATCATTAAATTAAGTTCAAGTGATTATTCATATATATATATATATAATATATATCTCCCACTATTTTTATCAAATCAATATCCCTAACTATTAATTCGGAAAAAATATATTCTATATCCTTTCTAGTGAGCCAAGATCCATATTTCACCTCGTGTTAGGTCAGCTTTGGCTTTTCTTCTAAAACATGATTATTTAGGTAGACAACATTTGTCAATTATATCAACTATATAACTCTTGAATAGCTTGGTGGAACAATATTTGTTCATATTTATCTAATAAATCTCGCCAAACTCTATGCCTCCAAGTTCACAATCCTATTGTGGTAACTTAGTTAAGTCAAACCCAAAAGTCAAAAAGTATCAATATACTTCAACACATCTCCCACGATAGATAGGAGTACTTCGCTTTGGCGAACCCACTTCTTTTCGATCTAGGGGTTAATGCATTGGACTCATTGGAAGGCATCTGATCAACTTAATATTAACTTTAGGGTTTTGTTAATTTTAAAACGGTCATGATCCCATCATAAAGAGATTCCCAATTTTTCCTTAAATAAAATACTTCAAATCAATATTCATCAATGGTTTGATTTCCAGGTAGTGAGGAAGTCACAATGGTCTCGCTTAAAACCCACAGCCTTACAAGTTCAATGAATTCGCTTTTGACAAAATCGCCTCATGTCAGAAATAAAGAAAATTTGTATTTTATTTCGTGTTTCATAAACACGAGAATCTCATAATCATTTTTTCATTTTAAAATCTTGAGTCGCTACAGATTTTATCTTGTTTAGCAAGCATGGCATGGGTGTCGTATTTAATACATACATCCTTAATCTAATTAAGCATGCATCTTTATAAACTACTCTACACATACATTTATCATATGAGCATATATATGTAAAGTGTAATAAATTAAATGTGGTTGGTTATGGCTTCATCCTATGTGATTTTTATCAAGCTAATGACAAAGATCTAGGTCAATCTAAGGTGGAAAATAAATATATGCTAACTATTACATGTCTTCTTTCTTGTATTGCTTCCTTGGATGACCTCCATATGTGATTACCCTTCCTTGATCTTCAAATCTTCATGTCTTCATGTACATTACAAGAATGAAATATAAAACTAATCTAATGAACTTACAAGAAGAACTCGAGTTACATTCGAGATTTAATAATTACAAGATTAAATGACATGCAAGCCGTATTTGAAAAACCAAAACCATTAACCTAAGGTCATAAGCCATAACCATCCACCATGCTCAATTAAACAAAATAACATGTTAATACACATAATCTGATCTTAACATATCATATCCATCATGATCTAATCATAAAAACCAAATATTGAAAAAATCAGAAAATTCGAAATTAAATCTGATAACATTAAATCGCATATTACAGGGCCTAAACGACGTCAAACGCCTTACAGATCAGTTGATGATAGCTTTATCTATCAGTTACGTTCAGACGCTCGATTACATATGAAATAGCGTATTCGTTCGCCAAAATCGGACACTAGACACATATTTCAGCAAATCCGCTGCATCCGATTTAGAATCGTATCAAATACAATTCTTATAATAAGAACAAACACAAAACATGTATATATCAGTATATATACAGATTATATAATCATCATATGATCATACAACTCTCATGAATATCATATATTCAAAATATATATATACATTCACATATATAAACATAACAACATGTAAAACATACAAAATTGCATACATAACAGTCATGGAATATTATATACATATTATCATCATAAAACCAGTAAATAAATAAACGAATTAAACACTTTTCGTAAGTAGCTCTGATGCTATTGTTGGGTTTCGAGCACATAAACGCAACGGAAACAATATAAAAAAACGTGAAAAATCAAAATTTTTGAAACTCACCGCAGGATCCATGCGAAAAATATATATTTAATACATTAAATCAGATTGTTTACCTTAAGAAGCTTTACCAATTGGTTGACTAATGGAGATCCAAGCATTTTCAATCAGCACGTATCCCGCTCTCACGATCTACGCTATATCGGTATCCACATGAATGCTTGAACGCAAGGATTGAATGTGTACTAGCACAAACTCGTTTCTTCTTGCTCTCTCCATCTTCTCCCTTGGTAGCTAGGGTTTTAGTAAAAGTCTTGCATATAAAATCAGCCACACAAGAGATATTATATAGAGAGTATAATAAGAATTATAACTCTTAACTAATTAGGAGTTATTATTAATTCAAAATTCTTATTTGTATAATAATTAAGTCACACTTAATTATTTAACAAATTAATTTCATAATTAATATTAGTAAATTTGAATATCAATATTTATCTAATTAATTAAGTCATACTTAATTAATATTATAAATAATTTGAATTACTGTAATATAATTTAAATCTAATTTAAATTAAATAATCCTTCAAGCGTTCTTAGTGTGTGACCCTATATGTTATTATTACATTGGCAACGAATTTTAAATCTAATTTAAAATCATAAATAATGAGCGGCATCTAGTAATACATCATTGCTACCGAAGTAATAATAATTGAATCGGTGATCGATTAAACCTTTCGTGAATAATGTACAATATAATATAATCCCTTGTAAGTCATATGTCATAGCCTATTTGTATATTCGAGGATTCAACTCAACTCAAATAAGAATGTAATAAGTAAATAGTGGAACTACCATCAGAGAGATCTCGCAAAGTAATATCTGTCAAAGGATTCAGAGACAAGGTTCATCTACAGACTTGAGGAATTAATTCACTGGAAGAAGTTCAAGAAATTGATCATGCCTCAGTGATATAAGTCAAGATCGTGGATTTAATCAAGTGACAGAGATCTCGTCAGAGTATCAATTAATTACAAGGATTTAATCTGAAGAAAATCAAAGTGTCAGAGTCAAGACATGAAGAAACGTCACGGAAGTTAGTCACTCATGAACCAGACAGTACATCGAGTGTCAACGTTGAAGTGGTGGAATTGATTCATAATTTTCAGTGATTTTCAGAAGATTTGCAGAAGAATGGTTGCTGCTCAAGACTAGAATTAATTCTCTATTAATTAATTAATTCATCTAATTTAATTAAGAAAATAAATTATATCTGCAAAGAATAATTTATTTATTAATTGAATTAATTGATTAATTAATTCTGAATTAATTTTAGGAATTTTCAGAAGTTTAATTGGATTAAATTCAAGTCTTAAATCAGCAAGACAAATGGAAATGAACTAGCATGACAATCTGGATTGTCATACCGATTGTCATGCCAAGTCATTTCCATTGTCATACCGAAAGTTACTCTAGGAGGATAATTGTCTTGCTAGTTCATTCTGATTGTCATGCTAGTTCATTCTGATTGTCATGCTAGTTCATTCAGATTGTCTTGCTAGTTCATTCAATTGTCCTACCGAAAGTCTTGCCAGCTATAGGATTGTCATGCCAATTCAATTCTATTGGTTTGTTGATTAAAAAGAAGCAGAAGACCTTCTTTCAATAATCCATCATTCAAACAGAAGAACAAAGAACAAGAAAAGCAGCCGCCTTGAAATATTACATTTTTCATCTGTTTAATTCAAGATCAATTTCTAGATTGTAAAGTTAAATCCAATCAACTAGAAATCTTTATCTTGTTCTTGTGTAACAATCTAGCGGATCAAAATCCCTAGAACTTAATCTCAAATTGCGTTTAGCATTTGAATCTTTTTATTACAAAAATAGAAAAAGTTCATGTCGAATTTATTCTAGATTTGTGATAATTAATTTGAGATTAATTCCTTGTAATCGATACAGTTGTTGTAACACCTTTCAAGTTTAATAATATTTTTATTTAACTTGAATTTTGTTTCACATTTTTTATTCCGCATTTAATTCGATTATTCGGTACTGTTTGTATTCAACCCCCCCTTCTACAAACTCATTGGGACCCAACAATTGGTATCAGAGCCTTCTGATTAACGAACAAATCAAGATCCTAGACTTTTGTGATTTTTCAACTCCTTGAATTTTTATTTATTCAAAAATTCATAATGACTTCACATAAAGTTGGAACCGTTAAAATTCCACAATTTGATAAAGAGAATTATATCATGTGGAAGAAGAAGATGCTATTATTTTTACAAGTTGCAAATCCCAAATATTCAAACTTGTTAAAGAAGGGTATAAAAACTCCGATGATTATTGAACCAGAGGTAATAATAGATGGTGTGGTGACTACTGAAGCTAGAACCTATCCAAAAGAGCCTGAAGATTTTACTCCTGCTGAGAAGGAAGAAGCCTCCTTGGATGCCAGCCTTCAATTAATATTAATTGATTCCCTTGATCCCTTGATGAACAGACATGTGATGAACTGTAAAAATTCCAAACACATGTGGGAAACTATTGAGGTGATTAATGAAGGCACAGAGGAAGTTAGGGAGAACAAGTTGGAAATCCTAACCTCTGAATATGAACATTTCAAATCAAATCCAGGAGAAGGAATTACTGAAGTGTTTGAGAGGTACAATACGTTGATCAACAACCTGAACATCAATAGAAAGTATTATTCAATCAGGGAGGTCAACAAAAAGTTCCTTTTAACACTGCCAGCTCATCTTGAACATAGAATCACTGCCATTAGAGAAGCTAGAGATCTGAGTGAGATTTCTTTGGACAGGCTCTATGGAGTGTTAAAAACCTATGAGTTGGAGCAGATTCAACAGAAGGAAGTCTACGGGAAGGATAGAATGGTCAGCACATCTACTGCACTTGTAGCTGAAGGTCAACAACAACAACAATCTCAACAGTTAGAAAGAATGGTACAGTTTTCCAAGGGTGAGGAAAATGAGTTAGTAGCAGAATATGATCCTCCTACTACAAATCAATCAAGTGATGATTTTTATTCCTTGGAAGAGCTGGAGCAATTGGAAGACGAGTCAATGGCCCAAATTGTCAAGAGATTCTCCCATGTCAGATTCAAGAGGAATCCCAAGCTTAAGTACAAGTCCAACTACAACAAATTCCAGAAAGGTGGATCTTCATCCTCTAACACCAGCAGTGGTGGATACAAAACAGGGATGGTTGATCGGAGCACCATTAGATGCTATAACTGCAATGAGTTGGGACACTTTGCCACAGAATGTAGAAAGCCAAAGCAAGTAAGAAAGAACTCTGAAAGGGCTTATCTGGCAAAGGGAAGAAGCTGGGATGATACTGACAGTGAAGATGAAGATGAAGGAAATCTTGCTCTTATGGCTATTGATGGAAAAGCTTCATCGTCAAGAATAGAGGTAAAACTTTCTGATGCTGAAATGGTTTATCATCTAAGAGGTAACTTAGATTGTGCACGTCGTGATAATGAACTGTTAAGTTTACAGATCACAGACCTTGAGAAAGAGGTCAATGAATTAAGACTTGTGCACATTAATCAAGACAAATTAAAAGAACAGGTATCTTTTCTAGAGAATAGAGTTGACTGTTATAGAAAACTCGAAACTATTCTCAAAGACAAGATCACCGGTCTTGAGACTAAGGTTAGAGCCTACTTCAATTCTTGTTCGAAGGCTAAAGAGTTCTACAGTAAGCAAGCTGTTAATCAAACATCTGGAATAGGTTATGATTACAATGCTGCTATTGGAGAATTAGGCATAAACTCCCCTCCTCATGTATGTGCTAAAGGGAGGGAAGTACCACATGTGCTTAAGGGTGTTGATGAACCCCTCTATAAAGCATCAATTGCTGAACCATTTGATGCGACCTCTTCTGTTATTCAAGAAGAAATACGTGCTGAGGATCATGCTAATGAGAAGATTGTTTCCAAGTCAAGTGAGTCGAAAGTTCCAGTCAAAGTTGTGAAAGCAACTGAGACTAACTCAGACACACATGAGTTGGATAACAATAATGCCATGTCTACCATGCATAAATTACCTGCTATTAATCACTCTCATAAAGCATGTGGTGTTGCTAATTGTATGTCTTGTGCTTTTAATATGATGTATGTTTATTTTAATGGTAAGCATGTGTCTAATGATAAGACTACTCCTCGTCAGCATGTGAATAACAAGAAGCATGATAGGTCTAAGACTGCTAGTCCTTCTAAGGCTAGAAAGGAGACATTTGTGCCTAAGCTTAAACATAAATTTGTTAAGGCTGTTTACAAGGTCAAATGTTCAGTCATTGAGAATGTTGAGACCATTAAAATTAAAAATGTTGTTTTGTCTGACAAAGGACAGTTCTACAAGTATGCCGGGCCCAACCAAGTTTGGGTTCCGAAGAAGGTCTAATCCATTTGAAGTGCAGGGCAGTATACAGGTGTAACCGGTAGTGTGGATTCTTGACAAGTGGATCATCAAGACATATGACCGGAGATAGAGCCCTGCTATCAAATGTGGTTGAGAAAGCTGGCCCCATGGTTACCTTTGGAGATAACAGCAAAGGTTTATCTGAGGGATATGGCTGTTTGCAAGCCGGGAATGTTATCATTGTAATTTTGTATATTGTGCTAGGTTATTATCAGGAAGCAGTATCTAACATATAGCACCAGTGACGAGACTTGAGAATATTACGACATATCAGGCACCTGCTGCACATTACACTTGGAATTGGACTCTAGTAAGATGTGTACAAGTGTACTCCTGGTTGGTAAGTCAAAAGAGGAAGTCAATGCACCACAGTTCATGGACTTTGCAGCTGCAGATCTATTGGACTATGCAATTTCTTCTTCACAATCTCACTTCAGGTTGGTATGAACTAGTATACTGCTCAAGCAATCGTCAAGAACGTGGTATGGCACTCTAACAGAAGTTATAATTTTATATGAATAAGTAGAGTCGTCATATTAATAACTATCTTATCACTAAGCACAATCATATTGTTTTATATGTGCAGTGGTATATTGCTAATGCAACATAATAATTAGTATCTAAAGTACTTGACAAGTATCGGTCAATGATATGTTGTTAACATTATGTTGCAGATATTTGTAAGCTTTTGACATGAATGAGAATTACTTAGACTTTACCCTAAGTGATCAATATTTTATCAAAAACTCATTCATATTGAAAAATAAAAATTAAACTTCTTTCTACATTAGTGATTTCTTATTTCATGTAAAATCTTTTGAAATCACTATTGTAAATCATTTTCTCTCTATTACCATATATTCTGTGTTACAGGTTCAGTCTCCAATGACTTTCTTTCATTGACAGTCATGAGGTTGAAAACCCACAACGTCTATCCCAGACTGTAAAGACAAACACAAAAACAGAACCAACCAACACTCTCTTACCACTAAATGTAGTATGAATGAGCGTGAGGGAGATAGTGCCTAGTGCACCACATAAGGAAGGTTCTGTAGTCAACCCAGTAGCTCTGTCTCATACATAGATGAGTAGTATTTAAACCGAGACAACTGCTAGCCCCCATACATCTTCTCAAAAAGATGTAATGGCTGAAAAGGCACAAAAACAGTTACTAGATTCATTCTCTCAACAGGGTGAGTCTATTGAATTTTGCCTGTCGGCCAAGGTATCCGATGTAGTGTCACCACTTCAAACATAATCAATTCTTGATGCACAAGGAGAGGTTACACACACAAAGGATGAGTTGACGAAAACAAGAGTTTTGACCATTTTAAGGTCAGATTCGATTGTTCAAGGTTCGTTAGTGGACCAATTGCCTTTACAGGTGTTAGGAGAGGATACTGATCCAAAAGCCATATGTCAGTGGTCAGTGTCTACCTCCCCAGGCTTAAATCCCCTGGATGCATCTGCGGATAGTGGATCTGACATAGGTGCAGATCGACAACTTGTTGACAATGATTCAGATATTACCTGATGAGTCACAAGGAAGTGTCTTCACAGACATTAGAAGGGAACTTTGATCTTTATGCTAAAATCGTTGGATCATTGTTTACCTTCCCAGAATTCAAATCTGGAACCCTAAAAGGGAAACTAGCAACTTGTAGATTATGACTCAGATTTATCTGACGAGTTTAACAAGGATGGGGATTTGTGAACTCCCATTGCACCACCTGTGACCTCCTTTAAGGATGGCTAAGGTGATTTTCCTTGCAGGTACAGCTGGATTATGGAGCTATGAGAGAAGAGTGATACACTTGTGAGAATGAGTGTAAACACGAGTGGAGAGAAGAGTGAAACACATGTGAGGTACACTAAACAGAATCACACACTCACAGTGAGGTAGAAAGAGAAACTACTTGTTATTTCTTTTCCAACCAAGTGAAATATGAGAACTCCTTCAGACGACGGCATGCATTCCTTCTTTAAGAGGGAGATAAAAGCTTAAGAAATAGTTTGGAGGATTCCTCAACTAAGGGGGAGAAATAGCAGGGAGGAAGAAAAAGAACCTAAAAATGTACACTACACCACACCATTGTTGTTTCTAACTACGGATCCTATTGTACGGGAGAGGTGGTAAACACAAGGTGATTTCCTAGTAAGGGAAGAAGCTGTTAAGGGAGTACCATTGGTTTTTATCTGCGGATCCTATTGTACGGGAGAGGTGGTAAAACGAAGGTGATCTTCTTTAATCAGTTGATTCTCATAGGGGGAGAAGCAAGAGATATGGGCTTCTCAACAGGAAATGTGGTTGTACAAATGAAGATGGAACTACTTGAAGATATGTTCAGTCTAGAGGAACATCTACTTGGAATCTGGAAAATGTTAAATCTCATCCAGAACTTTTCTGCTATTTACTTTGCATGTATGTTTATATCTTTTTCTTATTTGTTAGTTGAGTTATCCTCTAGGTATTTGTGTGTTATTGTCTAACAAACAAATAGGGGGAGATTGTAAGTCATATGTCATAGCCTATTTGTATATTCGAGGATTCAACTCAACTCAAATAAGAATGTAATAAGTAAATAGTGGAACTACCATCAGAGAGATCTCGCAAAGTAATATCTGTCAAAGGATTCAGAGACAAGGTTCATCTACAGACTTGAGGAATTAATTCACTGGAAGAAGTTCAAGAAATTGATCATGCCTCAGTGATATAAGTCAAGATCGTGGATTTAATCAAGTGACAGAGATCTCGTCAGAGTATCAATTAATTACAAGGATTTAATCTGAAGAAAATCAAAGTGTCAGAGTCAAGACATGAAGAAACGTCACGGAAGTTAGTCACTCATGAACCAGACAGTACATCGAGTGTCAACGTTGAAGTGGTGGAATTGATTCATAATTTTCAGTGATTTTCAGAAGATTTGCAGAAGAATGGTTGCTGCTCAAGACTAGAATTAATTCTCTATTAATTAATTAATTCATCTAATTTAATTAAGAAAATAAATTATATCTGCAAAGAATAATTTATTTATTAATTGAATTAATTGATTAATTAATTCTGAATTAATTTTAGGAATTTTTAGAAGTTTAATTGGATTAAATTCAAGTCTTAAATCAGCAAGACAAATGGAAATGAACTAGCATGACAATCTGGATTGTCATACCGATTGTCATGCCAAGTCATTTCCATTGTCATACCGAAAGTTACTCTAGGAGGATAATTGTCTTGCTAGTTCATTCTGATTGTCATGCTAGTTCATTCTGATTGTCATGCTAGTTCATTCAGATTGTCTTGCTAGTTCATTCAATTGTCCTACCGAAAGTCTTGCCAGCTATAGGATTGTCATGCCAATTCAATTCTATTGGTTTGTTGATTAAAAAGAAGCAGAAGACCTTCTTTCAATAATCCATCATTCAAACAGAAGAACAAAGAACAAGAAAAGCAGCCGCCTTGAAATATTACATTTTTCATCTGTTTAATTCAAGATCAATTTCTAGATTGTAAAGTTAAATCCAATCAACTAGAAATCTTTATCTTGTTCTTGTGTAACAATATAGCGGATCAAAATCCCTAGAACTTAATCTCAAATTGCGTTTAGCATTTGAATCTTTTTATTACAAAAATAGAAAAAGTTCATGTCGAATTTATTCTAGATTTGTGATAATTAATTTGAGATTAATTCCTTGTAATCGATACAGTTGTTGTAACACCTTTCAAGTTTAATAATATTTTTATTTAACTTGAATTTTGTTTCACATTTTTTATTCCGCATTTAATTCGATTATTCGGTACTGTTTGTATTCAACCCCCCCTTCTACAAACTCATTGGGACCCAACATCCCTTTAACCATATATTATAAATTAAACTAGAGGCATGTAATGTGTCATCCTCATCATAGTTTAATCCAACTTTCCTTGATCAATGAGTAGACTATCATATCAAATCAACATTTGAGCGTGGCCACACATTTCATAGTCTAACACACATAAGAGGCCAATAATATCATTCCTAAAATAGGAGGGTTATATTCCATCTAGATCATTCATATTTCTCATATGATTCATAATATACCCAATGTCCACTTTTATCATTACCCGGTCAAGGATAACTTTTAATGGAATCAATGTATATTAATTCTCGTATAGAAATATAATGACTTCAGGTCTAAGGACTATTACATCATTATCACTGTGAGAATTACTTATGACACAACAGACATGTAGAATCTCACATAGGGTCTGTCCAGCACCATGTACATATACATCCGCCTGTGTTTTTGACTTTAGTATAATCATACATGTGATCAATGAGATGTAATAATCAGTCAACAAACACACCAGTCTTATTGCATTATTATTGTCCCTTAATAATAATACTCGACTAGGGACCTTAGGAATTTTGATACTATTCTCATAATCTCATTTCTAAGTCACGTACTTAGAGATATAGAATTGCATATCATATTCCAAGGACATTTATTAATCTAACATTTAAATCCCAGTAAATTAAGAATTAATAAATTATAAAGGGAATAATCGATAGAACATAAATATTAATAATCCTAATGTCTTAAACTAAAATATCATAGTGTTGTCTCTAGGGCACAAACACTAACAATTTCTTAATGAGTTCCACCTTATTTACCACATGATGCATCAACAGATGATATTCGGTTTCAGGTGTTGTGTTATTTAGTTCATCAGTGTGATGGGGTGTACAGTTTACTGACCACTATGGAGGTCTCTTCCATCCCATGTTTTTGTATTTTTTTCGTGACCTAGATAGATATGGAGATTATATTTAGGGGGCTGCAGTTCTTGCATATTTGTATAGGGAGCTATGTATTGAAAGCAGGAAGGACGTTGATGAGGTAGTTGATTTTCTTACATTGTTGCAGTTATGGGCGTGGGAGAGATTGCCCACTCTTACTCCCAATCGCACCCTTGTCCCTTTATTTAATGCTCATTTCTGGGAGGGGCAGCCTACAGCTTCACATGGACTCAGGTAATTTAACACTTTTTAATATTTTAGGGTTAATTAACCCCCGAATTTGGTTTTAGAAGCGCTTAAATGAATATAATATAATAAGGAAAATATTAGGGTTTAAGGTTCGTGGTTTAGGACATTACCCTCTTGATGCCATTTTTGATCTTCCAACTTATTGCTTGTTTGATGAGTGTATTTGGCGATACTGTGGGCCTTTGATATGTATCTTCATTGTGGAGTTTCATTACCCTGATAGAGTTGCTAGATAGTTTGGGCTAGTGCAAACTATTCCTGTTGATGTTGTGTACTCGGATGCAGAGAATAATACAAATTTGAGGGGAAATAATAAGATCAAATGGATTTAGAAACATGTAGCTAGTACATCTTTCTCGTTTGGATCATACATATGTGGGAGACTCGATTGTTGCTGAGAATGTACTGCCCGAGTACCATCATTGGTATTTAGAGAGGACTGTTAGATTTATATCTCTTCTTAGTGTTTTTAATCATCGCATTGTAAGTTTTCTTTTTGTTAAATCAGTTTATTGTATATGTTATCCTGCTTGCGTAGTTTCTTAGTTAATGTTTTATTAGTTGTTTTATTTCATACATGAATCTTGTAACATGTGTGTCCCTTCTTTTTTTGTTTTTCAGGGACTTATGTTTATGGAGATATCTCAGCAGACACAGGATGTTCTTCCTGACGTTTCTCATTTTGCTGACCAATGTTGTGATTTTGTCAAAAATTACACCTTACATGGTTTTGATGAGATGTTTGTGGAGGTTCATCGAGCTAGGCAGTTGGAGGAGAGGTAGCAAGCGGTCTGTCATGGTAGACGTGACGGTGTACGAGCTGCTGGTGGTAGACGAGCTACATTTCAAGTTGAGGATGATCCTATTACTATAGACCTTGGAGATGATCGTCTACCATTATATTCTAATTCTCATAATGTGTTTGATTCATCTACTCATGCTCGTACTGATCCTATGACTACAGATCTTGGGGATGATCGGGATCCTCCTATAGGTGATTATGTTGGATGACCCGCTGATACCGCTTTTGTTCATTAATAAGTGGCATTTTATACCACTTAAAGCATCTCATAACGGCTTGAATTGGTGTCTTGAACTCAAGTATTTTGTGTATTTGACGTGTTTTCTAGTGTTTTTGCATTTCAGGGTATAACTTGCTTAGATAGGTGGTTTTCATCAAATAAAACTTAAGGAAGTGCTTGGAATCAGTCTAGGGGTGATGAGAGAAGAAATCAGCAAAAACATATGCAAAATAAAGTAGTTTCTAGAAGGGTAGCAGGCGACCGCGCGCTAGGAGCAGGCGGCCGCGTGCCAGCAAGTGGCCGCGTGGAGACAGCAGGCGACCGCGTGCGTGCGAAATTTCAGAATCTGGATTTTATTAATTCAAGTACAATTGGGCTTCTGTTGGCGCTGGTTCTCTTGGGCTATTATATAAACCTTATGGGAAGACGTTTTCTTCATCAAGATCAAGGGAAAAAAGATTGAGAAGACCGTTTTAGCACGCAACAACGAAGAAGAGGATGCATACATTTGTCTTGTGATTCTTTTAATTCGTTGTAACAGTGGATGCTAGTTTTCTTTATGCTTTGAACCTTAATACTCTTGTGACGTACTTCATTATATATTAAGTACTTTTATTAGCCTTATATCATTGTGTTATTATTATGCTTTCATATGAACCCATGATGACGATGAGTTCTATTATGGGCTATGTTAGATAAATTTGATAATGTCATGTGTAATATGATTTGTGTTTAGTTTTCAGATCTTACCTAACAGGACAAATCAGTACTTAACTGGAAATTAGCACTTATACTGAAGACAGAACTTAAGATATCAGAACTTAAGTTATCAGAACTTAAGTTATCAGAACTTAAGTTATCAGAAGATATTTATCAGGAGATAATATCAGGACTTAAGATGACTTTCAGATAAGGCAGGCGGCTGATTGAAAGGAAAGAAAATTGAGACTAAGACAGAAAGAAATATGCATGAAGAAGGAATTCTACGAAGAATAGAATACTTGAAAGAAAAGATAACTAGTTGATATATTTTAGGAAGCAGAATTATATTCCATATTAATTAGAACATTATCTTGTAACTGTGTAGTATATAAACACAGGCATAGGGTTTACACTATAAGTGTTATCATTATCGAAGTTATTATTCTTTGTAATCCTTGCAGCTCTCGTGATAATTTGTTCATCACTGAGAGAGGACAGTTCCATATTGTAATAGAGTTTATTGTGTTGAATAAAATCTGTTTTCTATTACTTGAGTTCTTATATTCGATTTGATTGTAGTAAACACTGTATCCAACCCCCTTCTACAGTGTGTGTGACCTAACAAGTGGTATCAGAGCAATATGTGTTGTGCATATGTTGTGTACTTGATGATTTCATAAACAAAACATCTAAGTGGATTTTACTTAGTAAAATAATGTAGCACTCGACGAATAAGAATTATAGTCCCGACGGATAACTCATTGCAGTCCCGACGGATAACTCATCATAGTCCTGACGGATGTTAACTTATTATTATCCATCGAGTGAGTAGCTTATGTAATAATAAGTCTGTAGCACAGTTATGTATGCACCTTTATATAGAATCCGTAGTAGCATACAAGTCATGTTGACTTTAACTAGATATGCAGAATAGGTTGATTAATTGTACATAAATGATGTCTTGTAATTCTGTATAAGTGAAATGAAGTCATATGCTTGATTGCTACCCGACGGATAACCTACAAAGCAACCGACGGATGATCACTAACCCGACGGATGATCAACAACCCGACGGATGATCATGTACTCAACTAATAAAGAATTCAAACAGCAGTTGAACAGTGAAAGCTGAGCACAGCCGTCGAGATGTATACAAATCTACTGTGGAAGCCCATTAACCGGGTAATACAGGACGAAAAGCAGCAAAGCTTAAGACTGATAGTTTTTATATTTGTTCAGTCTTTTTGACTTTGTAATCTTGGTGATATATAAACCAAGAATGTAGCAAATAGAAAAATAGAGCTGAGAAACACTAAAACAAAGAAATCTTTGTAAGCAAAATCTTTAGCATTTCCCTGTATTCTCAGTAGTTCAATTTGTAAGCAGCTGTGAGCATTCTTGCACACAGAGTCCTCTCGATATATAATATATATCTCTGGTGGAATTATTTAAATCCACCAGAAATTTTTTAAAGACTCTTGTTTTTAATTACTTATGTTTTGATTCAATTAAGTTTCTATTCCGCATTGTGCTAATCAAAACATTATATCTATATTCGAGTTGAACATTTTTATTTCGAGAAAAAGGTTCAAGAATTCCATTCAACCCCCCTTCTGTAATTCTTGCTATATTGTTAAAGGGACTAACAATTGGTATCAGAGCAAGCTCTTAATCTACAAAGAGTTTAAAGATCAAAACAATTCAGCAAGATGAACAAGAAAGACGTTGGAGTCAAGATTCTTTTTCTTGATAAAGATAATTACCATCATTGGAAGGTAAAGATGCATCTTCATATGCTTTCTCAACATGAGGCCTATGTGGACTGCATAGAAAGAGGTCCTCATGTTCCAATGAGAGCTGCAACAGGAAACGAGCCATCTGTTCCCAAACCAAGGCATGAATGGTCTGATCCTGATATTGAACAAGTCAGGAAGGATAAAAAGGCCATGAACATTCTGTTCAATGGAGTTGATGCAGACATGTTTGACAATATTATAAACTGCAAAACTGTCAAGGAAGTCTGGGATACTATACAGATAATCTGTGATGGCACTGAGCAAGTTAGAGAAAATAAAATGCAGCTCTTGATTCAGCAATATGAGCATTTTCACAATGAGGAAAATGAGTCACTCACTGACATTTTTAGTAGATTCCAAAAACTACTAAATGCTCTTAAGTTGCATGGAAGAGTCTATCAGACTAAAGACTCTAATCTGAAATTCCTTAGATCTCTTCCAAAGGAATGGAAACCAATGACAGACTCATTGAGAAAATCACAAGTTTATAAAGAGTTTACTTTGGAGAGACTGTATGGCATCCTGAAGACCTATGAGCTTGAGATAGAGCAGGATGAAAGGATGGAGAGAGGAAAGAAGAAAGGAGGATCCATTGCACTAGTTGCTGATCTGGAAAAGGAGAAGGAAGTGAAGATGGAAGCTGTAGAATCAACTTCAAAGGTCTGTGAGAATAAGGGCAAGGGGCTTGCAGTAGAAAGTGAAGATTCATTGAGCCAAGATGACATGGAGGACATTGATGAGCACCTAGCATTTATTTCCAGGAGATTTGCCAAGCTCAAGTTCAAAAAGAACTTTGGAGCAGCCAAGCCAAATAGAAACATGGTGGATAAGTCAAAATTCAAATGTTTCAAATGTGGCTTGGCAGGGCATTTTGCAAATGAGTGTAGAAAGTCAGATTCCAGTAAGAAGAGGTTTGAGTGTGTGGATTATAAGCAAAAATACTTTGATCTACTCAAACAAAAGGAAAGGGTTTTTATTACACAAGAGAATGACTGGGCAACAGATGGTTTGGATGAAGATGAAGATGTCAGCTATGTCAATCTAGCCCTAATGGCCAAGTCTGATGAAATAGAGACAAGTTCCTCAAGCAATCAGGTAATCACTACAAACCTTGAACATTTATCTAAAGCTGAGTGTAATGATGCCATAAATGACATGTCTACAGAATTATATCATTTGCGTGTTACACTTAAGTCTCTTACTAAAGAAAATGCTAAAATCAAAGAAAACAACTTGTTTTTAAGTGAGAGGAATAATGTGCTTGAGTCTCAGTTTGTTGAGTTTGAGAAACTAAAAATTGAGTGTAAGATTGCCAAGGAGGAATTAACTGAGTCCTTAAAAAAGGAAGAGATTTTAAAGAAGCAGCTCGAGCGTGAACAAGAGGTGATTAAAACATGGAAAACATCCAGGGATGTCCATGCTCAAATCACCAAAGTTCAAGGAATTGAGTCTTTTTGTGATGAAGCCTGGAAAAAGAACAAAGAGAAACTAGAACCCAATTTGGTAGATGGTCTGCTAACAGATGTAGACTCGACGGATGATGAGGACTATCCGTCGGATAACAAAAAGTGTTATCCGTTGAATGATGAAAATCCTCATCCGTCGGCTGTAAGCAAGCCCATTAGCAAAGCCAAACTAATCAAGCTAAATGAGAAGTATGGGACTGTTTCCAAGAACTTTGTTTCAGGAGAGTCAAGTCAAGCTAAGAAAGGGAAAAAGGCTAATGTTGGTCACATGACTGTCAAACAGTTAAGTGATAGACTTGAGAAAATTGAGGTAAAAACAGAGACTAAAAAGAAAAACAATAGGAATGGTAAAGTAGGGATTAACAAACACAATAACTACACTCCTGATAAATATGCTCCTAGAAAATCTGTGTCAAGTGTGGTAGTGTAAATCATTTGTCTGTTAATTGCAAATCTGCCATGCCTACTCCCATGTCTGTTCAGTCTCAATTTCCTCACATGAATACAATGCCTCCCATGCCTGTTAATGCCATGCCTACACAGAACATGAATGCACAGTTTGCTAATATGCCATTTGCACCTAATCCATATTATGCTGCATACAGTATGCCTCAAATTCCATTTAGCATGCCCTACTGAAATAACATGTTTACACCAAGCATGCAATTTCCTCGTAGCCATAATATGCATGATAATTCTGTTGCATTAAATGGTTTCAAAGGTCCAACCCAAATGACTAAGGAAGAATCTGAAATTCCTAAGTCAAATGAGCTAAGACCTAAGAAACAGAAGAAGAAAGCTAACAAGGCAGGACCCAAGGAAACTTGGGTACCAAAATCAACTTGATTTGATTTTGATGTGTGCAGGGAAACAGAAGGAATCTTTGGTACTTGGATAGTGGTTGTTCAAGATACATGACTGGTGATTCTACCCTGCTCACAGAGTTTAAGGAGAGAGCTGGTCCAAGTATTACTTTTCGAGATGACAGCAAGGGTTATACTGTGGGATATTGCTTGATTTCAAAGGACAATGTCATCATTGAAGAGGTTGCCTTAGTGGATGGTCTCAAACACAATCTGTTGAGTATCAGCCAGCTTTGTGACAAAGGCAATTCAGTAACCTTCAACAAAGAAGCTTGTGTTGTGACTAATAGTCAAAGCAACAAAGTGGTTCTCACTGGTATGAGAAGAGGAAATGTGTACCTAGCTGACTTTAACTCAACTAAAGCAGAATCTGTAACTTGTCTTCTCAGTAAAGCAAGTCAAGATAAAAGTTGGCTATGGCACAAGAAGCTATCCCATTTAAACTTCAAGACCATGAATGAGCTGGTAAAGAAAGAACTAGTAAGAGGCATTCCTCTAGTGGAGTTTACAAAGGATGGACTGTGTGATGCCTACCAAAAAGGGAAGCAGATTAAAGCATCATTCAGGAAGAAACTTGATTCAGCAATTGAAGAGCCTTTGCAACTGCTTCACATGGATTTGTTTGGACCAGTCAATGTATTGTCAATCTCAAGGAAAAGATTTTGCCTAGTAATTGTAGATGATTTCTCAAAGTTCTCTTGGACATATTTCTTAAAGTCTAAAGATGAGGCTAGTGAAATCATCATCAATCACATAAGGCAAGTCAACAATCATCCTGATTTCAAAGTTAGAAGAATCAGGAGTGATAATGGAACTGAGTTCAAGAATTCTGTTATGAGAGCATTTTGTGAGGAAAATGGGATTCTACATGAGTTTTCAGCAGCAAGGACTCCACAACAGAATGAAGTAGTGGAAAGGAAGAACAGATCACTTATTGAAGCTGCAAGGATAATGCTTGAAGAATCTAAACTACCAACATATTTCTGGGCTGAAGCTGTTAATACTGCATGCTACACTCAGAACATTTCTCTGATTAATCAAGCAAGATGCATGACTCCCTATCAATTGTTCAAGAACAAGAAGCCAACTCTAAACTTTCTTCATGTCTTTGGCTGTAAATGCTATATTCTGAGAAATCAAACTGATCAAAATGGGAAGTTTGATGCTAAAGCAGATGAAGGAATTTTTGTTGGATATGTTGTTGGTAAAGCATATAGAGTCTACAATCTAAGAACCAACATTGTTGTGGAATCTATACATGTTGTGTTTGATGATAAAAAGATTGAAGGACTGGAAGATGGAGATTACCATGAGAGCCTCAAATTCGACAATGTTGAGATGGTTAGTGATGAAAGTGATGATGAGAGTGATCAAGAAACAATGTCTAAGGATAATGCAGACAAATCTACCACCAATGAAGCACAAAACTCAATATCCGTCGAGTTATATAATGCTTCATCCGTCAGAAGGAAATATGTGTTATCCGTCGGAAGACAACCTGCTTCATCCATCGGTACTCAAAATTCACCATCCGTCGGGTTATCAAAAGGAGTAGGAAGTCAAGACAGGTCACCTACAGAAAATTCTCCTTTCTCAAATCAAAGATCCACAAACTCAGGGGGAGTTTCTAGCAATCAAAACTCAATCACACATCAAGACAATCATGAGGCCTCTTCATCTAGAGCTAATCTACCTCAACAAAGGAAATGGACAAAAGATCACCCCTTTGAACTTATTATTGGTGATGTTTCTTTTAGAGGTCAAAAAAGGAGAGCAACTCAGGAAGAATGTCTATACAGCAGCTTTCTGTCAAAGGAAGAGCCAAAGAAGGTAGAAGAAGCTTTGTTAGATCCTGATTGGATTTTAGCTATGCAGGAGGAGCTAAACCAATTTGAAAGGAATAAAGTATGAAAGCTGGTACCCAAGCCTAAAGGAAAGAATCCAATAGACACCAAGTGGGTATTCAGAAACAAGATGGATGAAAATGGCATAGTCATCAGGAACAAAGCTAGATTGGTTGCTAAGGGCTATTGTCAGCAAGAGGGAATAGATTTTGATGAAACATTTGCTCCTGTTGCAAGACTTGAAGCCATCATAATCTTCCTAGCCTATGCAGCCCATGCCAATTTCAAGGTCGAAGATACAAAGTTTCCAGAATATGTTTTTTATCTTCTGAAAGCACTTTATGGACTGAAGCAAGCACCTAGAGCCTGGTATGATACTTTATCAAAGTTCCTTTTGGAAAATCACTTCACACGAGGTACTGTAGATAAAACTTTATTTTTCAGAAATGTTAATGGCTCTAGCATACTTGTTCAAATTTATGTAGATGATATTATTTTTGGCTCTACAAATGAGAAACTTTGCAAAAAGTTTGCCAAATTGATGCAAAGTAAGTATGAAATGAGTATGATGGGAGAACTGACTTACTTTCTTGGTTTACAAGTTAAGCAAGTTAGTGATGGAATATTCATTAGTCAAACTAAATATATTTTTGATCTTTTAAAGAAATTTGATAGAATGGATTGCACATCTGCAAAAACTCCCATGGCCATTGCAACTAAGCTTGAATTAAACACTACTGAAAAGTCTGTGGATATTTCAAGTTATAGAGGCATGGTTGGCTCACTTCTGTACTTAACAGCTAATAGGCCAGATATAATGTTTGCTACATGTTTGTGTGCTAGATTTCAGGCTGATCCTAGAGAATCTCACTTGATAGCTATTAAGAGAATTTTCAGATATCTCAAGGGAACATCAAAACTTGGCATTTGGTACCCTAGAGATTCTGGTTTTGATCTAACTGGTTATTCAGATGCAGATTATGCAGGTTGTAGAATTGACTGAAAGAGCACAACAGGAACCTGTCAATTTCTAGGAAACAAGCTTGTGTCCTGGTTCAGTAAAAAGCAAAATTCAGTTTCTACTTCTACAGCTGAAGCTGAATATATTGCTGCTGGCAATTGCTGTGCACATATTTTATGGATGAAAAATCAATTGTTGGACTATGGTTTGCAAGTTGAAAGGATTCCTATTTTCTGTGATAACACAAGTGCAATTTATATCACTGAAAATCCAGTGCAACATTCAAGGACAAAGCACATAGACATCAAGTACCATTTCATAAGGGAACATGTGATGAATGGTACTGTGGAATTACATTTTGTTCCAAGTGAGAAGCAACTTGCAGATATCTTTACCAAGCCACTGGATGAATCCACCTTTTCAAGATTGGTAAGTGAGTTAGGTATGCTTAATTACTCTTAATTTATCTGAGTTATTTTGTAAGTTGAAAAGTATCCAGAAATGTAGCTGATTTTTAAGTCTTGGATGAAATTTTGGCTAAGTCAAAATTTGCATCTCGACGGATGACCCTTATCCATCGAGTTTAGTCATCCGTCGATATAATATTTGCCAATAAAAATCAATTACCTTTCTGGAATCTTTTAAAACTCGACGGATAACAGTTTATCCTCATCCGTCGAATTGTCTAAATCTCAGCCGTTAATTCCCTGAACATTATCCATCGAGTATACTTACAATTTGTAAGCATTACACGACGGATAATGGGTGGAATTTTTACAGTTTATTTTTAAACGACTATTTTAGGCAATTTCTATTGGTTAATTTACTCTTCTTTATTATTTTTATCCGTTGTTTTTGAGATAGTATAAAAGCTTATTTCATTCCAATTATTTTCTTTTTTCACTCTCAAATTCAACTGCTTCTATTTCATTCTCTCTCAAGCAAATCTTCTTTTTCTCTCTTCAAGCTTTCTTTCTCTAACAATGGAACCTGTAGTAAAGATTATATCTCAAACTGGGTTCATTTATGAGAAGAACAACTTCACTGCTTTGGTCAATAAAGGTATTCAGCAATCAGAAGACTATCACAAGATGATGGACTTTGTGAAGAACTGCAAGTTAAATTATGCCATGCTGGAATCACCCACAATTTACTGTGAAGTTGTTGAAGAGATGTGGACCACTGCAATCTATAACTCTACTGACAAGACCATCACTCTAACCATCAAAGGTAACGAATTCTGTATCAATAGTGATGTGATAAAAGCATATTTCAAAATTCCTGATAATAATATGACTTCACCACACACTGACACTGATCTTATCAATATGCTTAATTCCATGCATTATGCACTTCCTACTTCTAAACTAAGTGATATTAGAAGAATGGGTCTTAGGAAGGAGTGGAGTTTCATGTGTGATGTAGTTTCTAAGGTTTTCTCTGAAAAATCAGTAATTTTGATTCTGTGAACATTTCCATGCTTAACATGCTATACATGCTAGTTACAGATAAATTTTACAATTTCAGTGACCTTGTCTTGATTGAGTTAGGTTTTAAACTAGGTGAGTTAGCTAAAAGAGGAAAGAATGTGTATTATGCTAGATTTTTCATGTTATTGGCTAACCATTTATGTCAAGAAATTATGCTTGAGAACCCAAACAACAAACTGGCTTGTTGGGTTCAAGAGAGAAGACTCATTGCAGACTTGAACAGAGCCAACCATCACAGGGATGTGCCAATGTTCTACTTTCCTGTAATGCAGGCACCTCAGGTAAGTGATGTAAGTTTATCCGTCCCTTCAACTATTCCAACCTCCTCAATTTCTTTGAGTTCAGGAGTAGCTATGGCAACTGTGACAATGACCAAACAGTTGCCTACCAAAGCTGCCAAAACTACTACAATTTCTAAATCCAAATCAAAGAAAACCCCCTCTGGTATCTCTCAAAAGGTACCAGTTGAAAAATCCACCAAAACCAAAGAGGGGAGTGTGAAGGAGGGTAAGTTAGGTGAGGGAAGGGGTGAACATCAAAGAAACCCCAAGAATAAGGTTGGAGAGTTGAGTGAATCCCAGCCTAGCCACACTACAGTTTCTCAAAAAATTGCAGTGCTTAAAAAGGACAAAAGTTCACTTCTAGCTACATCCTCCCAAAAGGATGTAGCTATTGAACAAAGCTCTTAGCCAAGAGCACAGGCCAAAAGGGTTAGGGACACAAGCTCACCCCAAACTTACATAAGAAAGAAGAAATCTAAAACCTCTGGGGATGCACAGGGCACACACATAGTGCAAACTGGTGCTAAAGACACAGTCCCTGCACTTTCTCAAATTCAGTTTGATGTGGCTCCAATAAATGTGGAGTTACAGCCAAAATCTCTAATAATAGAAGCATCTGAAACACCATACTCACCAACAAACTCTCTGGAAGTGGATATGATAAACACTTCAATTCCTGATTCCCCTTTTTTAACTCTGTTGGGGAAGCCAAAATCTGGTGCAAGTGAGCATCATCTTTTAGATGATTTGTTGGCTCACTTGCCAATTCTTTCAGATTCTACTGTGACTTCTGTGCCTCAAATAACTTCAATCAACACAGAGTCAACAATAGTTTCTCTTCCCACCTCATTCATTTCTACTCTCTCGATGGATATTGCTCATCCGTCGAGTAGTGATTGTATCCTGACGGATAAGCTTAACAGCAGTTATCTGTCGGATAGCATTACCACTCACTCGACGAATATCTCTTATCCGTCGAGTATCTCTGCACAACTTCAAACTTTAATTATTTCAAGTGCAGAAGATTTAGTGGTTGTACAGTCACTCTTAGGACTGAGAGAGGAGAGTGTATTGAGTGAGAGGCTGGGTTGCTCCCAGGCAAAAGGAGAGGAAAAGAGTGAAACTCAGCAATCCATTTATTCAGGATTGGCAAAAGTGAGTGAGAGGAGTCCCACCTTAGTAGGTGAAGGTGAGGGTGTGAGGGTGGGGAGCCAGGGTGAGACCCTGATGCAACAAACGAGAGATTATGAGAGAAAAGCAGGTACATGAGAAATAAGGGTAGATCCAGCCATTGCTAGTGAGTCAATGATTGTGGATGATGCTGAAAAGGAAAGACAATTTCAGCAACATTACAAAGCTGTAATTGATAACATTTCCTTGGATGCTGACACTTTTACTCATCCTGTGTCAGCCTATCAATTGTTAGCTGCTCAGGGCAATGTGGAGGCGAACAGACTTTGAACTTAGTACACACCTCAGAATCTCTTCAAAGAGATAAAGCTGCTGTCAATAGGATGCCTTCTCAAGCTAGTGAGCCATCTGAAGAATTTGAAGTAAATTCTAATGATGATGACTCTTTTTCTTTGGATGGAAGCATGAACTTAGGGGGAGATGAAGGCCCAAGTTCTATTTCAGATTTACCTGAATGGGCATGGACAAAGGAATCTACACCAGGACAATTTGGTGTATCCTTGGTTAAGCAAGTGATGGCTATTCAAAAGGCTCTTCAGGAAACTTCAGATCCTGGTATCAAGGCTATTCTTCAAGCTCATCTAGACTCTCTACATCTCATGAAGATCCAGCAGTTAAGACAGAATCTGAGTAACTAAAAAGGGATATAGCTGACTTGAAGACCTACAATTCTGAGAAGCTGGATTCAGTCATGCCATATGGTACCATGCAAGATCTATTACTAAGATTGAGGAGAGAATCAGATTCTGAAAAGAAGTTGGCCAAGCTGGAAGATAGAGTTCAGGTTATTGAGAATTCAGTGGCTATCCTTCTTCAAAATCAACAGACTCGGACAAATCTTCTCATGCAACTGGCTAAAGCACAAGGCCTAACTCCTCAACTTGATGATAGCAAAAAGGGGGAGAGAGAATCAAGTAAGGGGGAGAAAGGACCAAGTGAGGGGGAGACACTTCAAGTTCAAATCAGCAAAGTAATTGTACCTTCAATTATTATCTCCAAGTCAACAGTTGCAGATGGTATAGATCTGATTAAAGCAGCAGCAGCAAACTTGAAAGTTGCTGAAAAAGGAAAGTTGAGTTTGATCAACTAGAATAAGATTGATAAGGAGATACAGAAAAAGTTTGAACTTGTCAAGGAGCCAGTTAAGTCAGCCATCCATCACTCTCAAGTCAAGTCAATCAGTGTGAATGAGATGAGCATGAATTATCTGGAAAAGGACAATCTTCCTGCATCAAGTCTCCAAAGGCTGAAACAATTCTAAAACCAAGGGCAAATTATCCAAAATCATCTTTGAAGAACCCCCTGGACACTGTGTATGAGACACCCAAGCCTGATGAGAAGAAGCTTCTGTCAAGCTCTATTGTCTTCTATAAAGATCCAGCTGATTCAGCTTCAAAAAGGAGAATTGCTAAGATATTCAGAAATGGAAAGGAAATTTGTGTGGTAGCTGGACATCCACAATTTGCTCAAGCAAAGAGAGAAGAAAAAGCCAGACTGAAGCAGAAAAAGAAGCAAGCTGCTCTAGATGCAAAGAAGTCTAAACAAAAGAAAGAGCAGATTGTTATCCTGGCCAAACTACAGGCTGTGAATTCATCTCAACAAATTCCCTCTCAACCAACTGAAGCTGCTGAATCAAAGAAGAAAATTGAAGAAAAGAAGAAATCCCCAAGAAAGAAAGAATTGGCTAGAAGAACAAAAAGGAAACTGGATATTGTTGACAAGGAATTGGAAGATCAATTTCCTAAGGAATCCACACCAGCTACAACTCAAGCATCAAAGCCCTCTGTGGTATTTGAAGACATAAGGGTGGTGGATCCCTACAGGAGTATTCATGATGAACCTATTGTGCCAAAGGATGAGCCAATAGAGTGGGATAATATACCAATTCCTGACTTCAGCTTACCAATCCTTAGCAAGCCAAAAAGGACAAAGTCAAGGGCAGTCAAGAAAGTGAAGATGTCACCTCTCAAATCCAAATCAGTAGTTAAAGCTCAACCCAAAGTCAACAGGGGAGACTACTTGTACTTGTGTGACATCAAAGAATTTTCAGATCTAAATCTTTATCTGGATGAACTGGATGAAGTAAGGGGAATTGATGCATACAGAAACCTACCTGAAAGGTTGGTGTTCAAGTACAAAGGAGGAAGGGAGATTGAGTGGCCACTTCACAGGATTCTTCAAGAGAGCCAAGATGTGCTGATTAAAGTTTATTCATCCTTCAAGAAAAACTTTGGGTTCAATTTCACTGCAAGAAGACTAGTATTGAAGAGGATTGAAGAACTAAGGAGTGTTAGAGCTAAAGATGCACTCCCAAAGACTCTAATCATCCCATACACAGGGAGAAGAGTGCATCTAAGACCTTACTGGCTGATGGAGTTCATGGATGACAAGGGTGTGAGAAGATTCTTCAGATTAGAAGATCAATTGAGTATCTCTAGCAATGAGACTCTCTTGGAAATGCAAGAAAAGCTAGATCTCTCAGAATCTGATGAACTGGAATTCCACAGGCAGCTCCAAAATCAGATTGAGGAAAATAACAGAAAGCTTAGAAGAAGATCCAGACCTTCAAGGAACTAGAAAAATCTGCTCAGGCTAGAGGAGCATCTTGAAATGACTGTGAGCCAAACCTTGTACATTTTGATTATTTGAAGCACTTTCAGTATTATCTACTTATCTTTAAAGCTGTATGTTTAGGATGTTTTGTTATCATCAAGTACCTCTTAATTTATGGCTACAATTCCAGTAGACATAAATTGGGGGAGATTTTTGTGCATATGTTGTGTACTTGATGATTTCATAAACAAAACATCTAAGTGGATTTTACTTAGTGAAATAATGTAGCATTCGACAGATAAGAATTATAGTCCCGACGGATAACTCATTGCAGTCCCGACGGATAATTCATCATAGTCCCGACGGATGTTAACTTATTATCCATCGAGTGAGTATCTTATGTAATAATAAGTCTGTAGCACAGTTATATATGCACCTTTGTATAGAATCTGTAGTAGCATACAAGTCATGTTGACTTTAACTAGATATGCAGATTAGGTTGATTAATTGTACATAAATGATGTCTTGTAATTCTGTATAAGTGAAATGAAGTCATATGCTTGATTGCTACCCGACGGATAACCTACAAAGCAACCGACGGATGATCAACAACCCGACGGATGATCAACAACCCGACGGATGATTAACAACCCGACGGATGATCTACTGTGGAAGCCCATTAACCGGGTAATAGAGGATGAAAAGTAGCAAAGCTTAAGACTGATAGTTTTTATATTTGTTCAGTCTTTTTGACTTTGTAATCTTGGTGATACATAAACCAAGAATGTAGCAAATAGAAAAATAGAGCTGAGAAACACTAAAACATAGAAATCTTTGTAAGCAAAATCTTTAGCATTTCCCTGTATTATCAGCAGTTCAATTTGTAAGCAGCTGTGAGCATTCTTGCACACAGAGTCCTCTCGATATATAATATATATCTCTGGTGGAATTATTTAAATCCACCAGAAATTTTTTAAAGACTCTTGTTTTTAATTACTTATGTTTTGATTCAATTAAGTTTCTATTCCGCATTGTGCTAATCAAAACATTATATCTATATTTGAGTTGAACATTTTTATTTCGAGAAAAAGGTTCAAGAATTCCATTCAACCCCCCTATGGTAATACTTGCTATATTGTTAAAGGGACTAGCAATATGTTAACAGACAAACAGTTTAAGATCCAAAAATAATCATGTCTGAAGAAGAAACTCCAACCAAGCCCACCAAAACTGAAGAACCTCCAAAAACCATAACCCATAGTCGATATGGGACTATAAGAGTTCCCATGTAATGAAACCTTCTGAGTATTCCATATGGAAAGTGAAGATGGCTATGTTTCTGGAAGCTACAGATCCAGAATATCTCGACAGGATTAATGAAGGACCACATTTTCCAACCAAACTCTCTGTGGAAGTTGTAGGTCAGCCAACAAAGTCTATACCAAAGGAGAAAAGTGATTACACTGCTGAAGATATCTCATCGATTGCGGAGGATACAAAGGTAAGACACTTGCTGCATAGTGCCATTGATAATGTCATGTCAAACAGGGTAATTCAATGCAAGACTGCAAAAGAGATATGGGATGCTTTGAAAACAAGGTGTCAGGGAACTGATCTAATCAAGAAGAACAGAAAGACTATACTCACTCAAGAGTATGAGCACTTTGACTCAAAGCCTGATGAGTCATTAACTGATTTATATGACAGATTTGTCAAACTCTTGAATGATTTCTCATTAGTTGACAAAGAGTATGATATTGAAGATTCAAATCTTTAATTCCTGTTAGCTCTTCCTGAAAGATGGGATTTGAAGGCCACAATAATAAGAGACAACTATAATCTTGATGAAACAACTCTTGATGAAATTTATGGGATGCTCAAGACTCATGAACTTGAAATGGAACAAAGAAGCAAGAGGAATGGAATAAAGTCAAGGACAGTTGCTTTTGTGGCTGAGGAGGAAAGTCCCAAAGTTGTTGCCTCAAAGAAAGACAAGGGCAAGGATCTCATCACAAAGTCTGATACTGAGTCATCAAGTTCTGATAGTGATGATGACTCAGAATCTGAAAGTATACCTGGGATGGACCCTGATGAGGAGATGATGAAGCTGTGTGCTCTTATGGTGAAAGGAATCACAAAGATTGCATACAGGAAATTCAGGAGAGGAAAGAAGTTTTCCAGGAAAGGTGCAAGTTCTGATAAGAAAGGTTTCAGAAAATATGAAGGCAAACGAGGAAAGTCTGACAGAGGAGATTACTCAAATGTTAAATGCTACAACTATGGTGAGAAAGGCCACATATCTCCTGATTGCAGAAAAGGGAAGAGTGACAAAGGCAAGGCTCTTGTCACAAAGAAGAAAAGCTGGTCAGATGCTTCAGATTCTGAGGATGAGGAAAACTATGCCTTGATGGCAAATGCTGATAGCAGTTCTGATACTGCTGACTTAAAGGTACCTCAAACTACTTATGCCTTTCATACTGATGATATTACTGAGTTGAGAAGATATCTTAAAACCATGTTCATTAGTTATAAAGATCAAACTTTAACATGTGAAAGATTAACTTCTGAAAATCTTGCTTATAAAAAGAGGAATGAATATTTAGAAAAAGAGTTAGTCATGTTCCATCAAACTCAGAAAGATAGAGATGATGCCTTTTATGTTAGGGATGAAGTGCTAAAAATGAATGAATCTCTAAAAACTGAGTTAGAAAAGGAAAGAGAGATTATCAGGACTTGGACTAACTCTGGTAAAGCAACTCAGGATATTCTTAGTAGTGGAAACTGGAAAGAGGGCTTAGGTTATGGAGATGATAAGAACAGTAAGAGAACTGTAGAAACTGAGCCTATAGTTGTTAAACAAAAACCAAAGGTAAATCCTGTTAAGTTTGTAACTGCAAAGTCTGATATTAAGAAATCTGAAGTTAAGGAGAAAGTAAATTCTGACAGACCTAAACAGGATAAGCCAATTGAAGTTAACATATGCTTAATGACTAAGAAGCAGCTTAAATATAAGCTGAAAGATGTTAAGAATGTAAATAAGGTAAAACCACCTAGGAAAAATAGGAATGGAAAGGAAGGTGTGAACAAAAGTAACAATTATAAGCCTGTTCCTAATGCTCCTAGAAAAACATGTCATAATTGTGGAAATTCTAACCATCTGGCTTCTTTTTGCAGGAAGAATAAGAACATAAACTCCTTACCCTCTAAGTCAGGAGTTAAGAGTCATTCTGTTAGATATAAGCCACAAAATCCTTGTTTTCATTGTGGTAGTTTATGGCATTCCATTTATACTTATAAGGAATATCATAGTTTGTACTATGATTATTATAAAAGAAAACCTTCTGTAAATAAAGTTAGCATTATTCCTTCTAGTGTAAGTTCTGATGCAAAGTCTGATATTGCAAATTCTGATAAGAAAACTTTTAACATAAACTCTGATGCTAAATCCGCTGCAAATGTTAACAAACTTAATAAGGCCAAAGGATCCAAGCAAGTCTGGGTCCTTAAAACTAATCATTAGTGGTCTTTGTGATTACAGGGCAACATGAAAAACATCCTAGTTCTAGACAGTGGATGTTCAGGATATATGACTGGAAATAAAGCCCTGCTATCAGACTTTGTGGAGAAAGCTGGCCCAGGTGTTCCTTATGGAGATGGGAACATTGGAAAAACTCTGGGATATGGCAATATTAATCTGGGGAATGTCATCATTGAAAAAGTAGCTCTGGTCTCAGGACTTAAACACAATCTGCTGGGTGTGAGTCAAATCTGTGACATAGGTTATCATGTGGATTTCTTTGAAGAACACTGTGAAGTTGTAAGCAAATCTACAGGCAAAGTTGTTCTGAAAGGATACAAGCATGGTAACATTTATGAAGCCCAGCTTTCAATAAGTACTTATGGTTCTGTAATCCGTCTGTTGAGTAGAGCCTCAATTGAAGAAAGCTGGGATTGGCACAAGAAACTCTCTCATTTAAATTTTAACAATATAATTGAACTAGTCAAGAAAGATCTTGTGAGAGGACTGCCAAAATCAGTATTTGCTCCTGATGGCCTTTGTGATTCATGTCAGAAGGCAAAACAAAGGAAATCTTCATTCAAGAGCAAGACTGAATCATCAATTCTTGAGCCTTATCACCTACTACATGTTGATCTATTTGGTCCAGTTAATGTCATGTCTATTGCAAAGAAGAAATATGTTATGGTCATAGTTGATGAGTTCACCGGATACATATGGGTGTATTTCTTGCACACAAAAAGTTAAATTGCATCTATCTTGATTGATCATGTCAAGCAACTGGATAAATTGGTCAAAGATTCTGTGAAGATCATAAGAAGTGATAATGGCACTGAGTTCAAGAATTTGATCATGGAAGAATTCTGCAAAAACCATGGAATAAAGCATGAATTTTCTGCTCCTGGAACTCCACAGCAAAATGGAGTTGTTGAAAGAAAGAATAGAACTCTTATTGAAGCTGCACAAACTATGCTTGATGAAGCAAAGTTGCCAACCTACTTTTGGGCTGAAGTTGTGCAAACTGCTTGTTTTACTCAGAATGCAACACTTATCAACAAGCATGGAAAAACACCATATGAGATGGTGAAGAAAAAGAAGCCAAATCTGAAGTATTCTCATATATTTGGATGCAAGTGTTTTGTTCTTAAGACTCATCCCGAACAGCTATCCAAATTTGATCTAAAAGCTGATGAAGGAATTTCTGTTGGATATCCACTTTCTACAAAAGCCTTCAGAGTCTACAATTTAAGAACAAGGGTTTTCATGGAATCTATCAATATCTCTTTTGATGATAAGAAGATTACTGGACTTGAAGATTTCAATGATCATGATCAGTTGAGATTCGAAAATGAAGTTTTAGATTCTGATTCTGTAAATCCTGACAGTCTAAATCCTGATACTGCAAACTCTGATGGATTAAACTCTGATGTCATTAAAACTGTGGTGACTATGCCTAAGGAAGATGCACCTGTGCAGGGGGGGCATACTGAAGATCCAACCACATCTCAAGAAGCATCAGAATCTACAACAGGCTCTTCAAGTTCTGATTCGTCAAGTTCTGATGGGCCAAGTTCTGATAATTCTGGAAACTCATGTTCTGATATTTCTGGAAACTCAAATTCTGAAGGATCCAACTCAGAGAGCATAATTTCAGGGGGAGCATCAGAAAATGTTGATGGAGACAGCATGGATCATGGGGGAGCATCCAGTTCTAGAGATAACCTTCCATCTGCAAGGAAGTGGACTAAAGCACATACACCTGACTTAATTATTGGAAATCCTGATGTAAGTGTCAGAACTAGAACAACTACATTAAATGAATATCTCTATCATTCTTTTCTTTCTCAGACTGAACCAACGAAAGTGGAAGAAGCTCTTCAAATGCTGATTGGGTGCAAGCAATGCAAGAAGAGTTAAATGAATTTGAAAGAAATAAAGTCTGGACCCTAGTGCCAAGACCAAAGAACAGGTCTGTTGTTGGTACAAAGTGGGTGTTCAGAAACAAAACTAACAGTAATGGCATAATAACAAGGAATAAAGCAAGGATGGTTGCAAAAGGATACTCTCAACATGAGGGAATTGATTATGATGAAGCATTTGCACCAGTTGCTAGATTGGAAGCCATAAGGATATTTTTGGCTTATGCTGCTCACAAGAAGTTTAAAGTATTTCAAATGGATGTGAAAAGTGCTTTTCTCAATGGAGAATTGGAAGAAGAGCTATATGTTGAACAACCTCCAGGCTTTATAGATCCCAAATTTCCCAATCATGTCTACAGGCTTGATAAAGCACTTTATGGCCTTAAGCAAGCTTCAAGAGCATGGTATAAGACATTAGCTCAATTTTTTCTGGAAAGTGGATTTAACAGAGGGACTATTGACAAAACACTGTTCTACCTCAACCATGGAAAGGACTTACTTTTGGTGCAAATATATGTTGATGATATCATTTTTGCTTCTACAAATGACAGACTTTGTAAGAAGTTTTCCAAGCTGATGCAGTCAATATATCAAATAAGTATGATGGGAGAACTTAACTATTTTATGGGCCTTCAAGTCAAGCATAATAAAGTAGGAACTTTTATTTGTCAATCTAACTACACCAGAAATTTGTTGAGGAAATTTGGAATGCAAGATTGTTCAAGTGCATCCACTCCTATGGCCACTGCAACAAAGTTGGATAAGGATACTAGTAAATCAGTATATATTACTGATTATAGAGGTATGATTGGTTCACTACTCTATCTAACTGTAAGTAGACCTGATATCATGTATGCTACCTATCTTTGTGTAAGATTTCAAGCAGATCCAAGAGAACCTCACTTAACAGCCGTGAAAAGAATTTTTAAGTACCTTAAGGGTACAATTGATCTAGGATTGTGGTATACTAGAGAATCAGACTTTAAGCTAATAGGTTACTCAGAAGCAGATTTTACAGGATGTAAAATTGACAGGACAAGCACAAGTGGAAGCTACCAATTTCTTGGAGGCAGATTGGTTTCTTGGTTTAGCAAGAAACATAAGTCAATTTCCACATCAACTGCAGAAGCAGAATACATTGCTGCAGGAAGCTGTTGTGCATAGATTCTTTGGATGAAGAATCAGTTACTGGATTATGGGTTAGAATTTTCTAAAATTCCTATTTACTGTGATAATCAAAGTGCTATTGCTATGACAGGAAATCCAGTTCAACACTCAATGACAAAGCACATCAGCATTAGGTACCACTTCATACGGGAACATGTGGATGAAGGTACAGTGGAATTGCATTTTGTTCCAACATATCAACAACTAGCAGATATCTTCACAAAACCACTGTGTGAAGCTACTTTTACAAGATTGGTAAATGAACTTGGAATGGTTTCAGGTTCTTTCTCTAAATCTGCTTAGTTTATGTTCTGATACATCAGACTTTATGATTAGTATTTACAGATATTACTATCTTTGTGTATTCTGTGCTTAAATTGAAAATTGCTTAAGTTTTGATTGTTGTCTGATGTGAATTTCTAAACTCTGATAGTGCTATGAATGTTTCTGTGACTATTCAATCCAATGAGGATAACTGTGCTAGATGCTGACCTAGTAGTCTTTAATATACTAAAGATCCCATGTTTGAAGTAATTGTTTATGTGGAAATCTTTTAACACAAGCAAATTCTGATATTGAGCTTAGTTAAGTTTACTTTGTGTATCTTATTAGTAAGTCAAAAACTTGAATAATGCTTCTTATATGTTAAGTTCTGATGTTAGTAAATATGGAGGATGTACTAAGTGCTGATAAGCCTCACTTATTAAAAGAAAAAGAAAAGAAAAGATATAAAAATCAGGTACTCCTTTGAGATCTAGAGTAAAAATATGGAAGGGAAGACCCAAGTGCATTGCTGGTATTAAGTAATATGCATTAGAAAAGCAAAATAAAATTTTCCTGGTGACTTTTCACACTCTATGATTACTGGAGAAATAATCTGATAATAGCATAAATTCTGATAAGCAGTCGTCACTCACTTACACTGAGAAGCCGCTATAAAATGGAATTTCAAAAGATGCATAAAATGAGCACAAAACAGTTGAGGTGGACTCATGCAATGAACTCATTCTAAAGTAGACTTCAGAATAATGATAGATTTTGAGTAAAGTTCTTAGTCATGCCTTATTTCTAAGATATACTGAAGTGAATCAGACTTTACTTTTTGTCTGATATTTAGCTTAATACACACACTTACACTCCATATGAATGATGAAAATTATTGTGGTGATAAATGTTGTTTTAGATGAACAGTCTATGTGTCAGATTGCATAAATTCTGAGGACAAGTTCTGATGGAAGTTCTGATAATTAAGTTCTGATGAAACCATATCAGTATTTGTGTGAAGAATTACAGGGATAAACATTCACTTTTCGAGTTAAGGAGCCATATTCTGATGACTTTTACATCCTGATAATAATCAAGTTTTGATGCTTACGTGGTAGTATTTATTTACTTGGTTTATTTTTGGTCATTACCTGAACGATAATATTTTTACAGAATATTGGTTAATGTGAGATAAAATAGTCATAATCATTATGGGTTAGTGGTTAACGTGTATGTCCTGAAAAACTGCATGTGCACGGTAATTATTGCTTATTTTACGTGCCCATTAACTCTCATTCTAACCGTTTACTGACTGTTCACATGGTTCCAGGTGTAAAGTGTATCCAATGCTTCAAAAATATGACTGTTGAGTGGAGAGAGTATATATGTGAGAGATAAAAGATTTTCTAATCTTTTACTTACTTTTCTATTCTATATCTCTTTTACTTTCTCTCTCTCTCTCTCTCTCTCTCTCTTTTATTTTCTGAAGTTGTTTTTCTCTCAGGGCTTTTTACAAACACTTTGCAAACATTCTCTTATTCACTTAAATTCTTACAGAGATGGAACCAAAAGACGTAATTTTTGATGGAGCTAAGTTTGTTCCTAATAACTTCTCCGCTATTCTTAGCAAGTCAGAAGCCCCATCAGAACTTCACTTCATTCAGGACTTTCTTGCTAGTTCTGATATTGGGTACGTTCTGACCGAACCGAATGAAGTCTCTGGTACTCAAGTGCTGAAGTTTTGGAGAAGCAGAGTATATGATGATGGTGGTGCTCAAGGGTCCCTAAGTATAATTTTTTCATCAGGGGAGGATGAGCATGTCGTGACATTGGCTACGGTTCGACAAGCACTGCAGCTGCCTGAGAACTGTATTTTTCTACTGTTGAAGAGCCAGTTCTTCAAAACATGATGGCCGGTCTGGGGTATGAGAGGACATTGGCAAAGCTGGGTCAGTTGAAGAGATCTGACATAAGGAGGGAATGGAGTTTCTTCTTTGACTGCATAACCAAGGCTTTTGCAAACAAATATTCTAATTTCGATGCAATCCCCATATTCACCCAACAAATCGAGTATGCTCTCATAAATTAAACTGATTTTGATTATGCAAGTGATGTCTTAGGTTTTATTGGGGATATAATGACAGAAGACAGAAATAATGTTTACTTTACTAGATTTTGTTAGCTTATCTATAGTTTTTGTTGTGATGATAAGCCCCAATCAGCTAGTGAATTAATTTTATCATTCATACTAGCTAAAAGAGCTTTTAATGACTTATTATCTACTGATAATACGAAGGTTGTGTTATGACCCCTCGTAGTTCCTTTATCTGTCAAACAAGCCTTAATAACCTACGATCCAGTTAAATACACTGAACTATATCCTGATGTCCAACCATCAGAACCTCATCCATCAGCACCTACCACCTCTACACAAACACCTCAAACTTCTCAACCTCAACCTTCAGATCCTACAGTGAAGCCTTCATCTTCCAAACCCAAGAGGACTAAGAAAGTACCTTAGCCTCAACCGAAGAGAAGGAGAATTATTTTGCGAGATGAATCAGATGCTGGGGAACAGGTTCCCATATCAAAACCTGTTATTGTAGAAGCTGAGAAGGTTACTTCTCAGAAAGATACTGTAACTGGGAGTTCTAGGCCCCTCAAAAGGCTTAGAAAGTTAAATTCTAATGATAAAGCTCCTACAGCGTCTCCACCTTTGAAGAAGTTAAAGAAAGAGAGAGCTCACAGGGACATAGTTGAGTCAGATTCAGAGGATGTAGTGGAAGCAGCTAAGGTAGGGGATCAGGAATCTCTGATCTCAACAGATTCAATTGTTATTGAATTACTTCCTTCTGCACAATAAGAAACTGCTCAAGACAAAATTCCTACACCTCCTATGTCACCTATAGTTGATCCAGTACATACTAAAGAACCAGGTACAAGTGCTAAAATTGATATTCATAACTTGATTGTGCCTGAAGTTTTGTACTTGGAAGCTCCACCAATTCAACTTACTCCACCAACAACATCAATTTTGGATGTTGATCAGAACCCGACTAAAGATTAGATATTAGAGGATGATGTTGAAGCCTCTATAGCCTCACATATTGCTATTTTATCAGAGGATGCTGATACTGCAGGATCTACAAGTTCTGATACTGCCAATGAAGAAACTATTGGTGAAGCTGCTGCTAATTTAGATGCTGATGTAGCTGGTCCATCAGGACATGCACCTCAACAAACAGTTAATAAAGCTGATTTAGTCAAGAAGTTTGTTACAGGGGAAGCACCAGTACCTTGGAGTGAAACTCCTAGAGGAAAGGAGTGGACAAAGGAATGGAACACAGTTAATTTTGTTCCTTCTGAAAAGATTCTTGCTGAGCATCTTGCAAAAGCTGATGAAATGCTGATAAATGATGATTTCAAGGCACAGCTAAGAGTTACTGCATTGAGTACTAGGCACCTTAAGGGTCAACACTCAACAACTCATGCCAAGGTGAACAAAATTCAAGAAACCTTGATCCAGCAAGATATGAATGTGAAACTTGAAAAGAACAGATTTTTCAAGCCAGCCTTTGACAGAATTGCCTACATTGAGAAAACTCAAGAGAAGCAACAAACTCAAATTGAAGAAATTATGAAGAGTCAAGCTTCTCACCAAAATCAACTCAATGAGATCCAATCCTCAGTGGAATTGATTGTCTCTCTTCTTTTACCTGCTGATGCCAAAAAGGGGGAGAAAGTGATTAAGTCCAAATGCAAACCTATTCAGACACTGAAGGGAAAGGATGATGGAAATGATGACCAGGGAAACTCTAACAAGGGTAGAGGTCAAGGTCAAGGCAAAGGATTTTCATCAAGTAAAGCTAGAATTACAAGTCAAGGAACAAGTTCTGATACTGGGAGAAGAATAAGTTCTGATACTGGTAAAATGATAAGATCTGGTGAACATCTGGAACTTGATGAAGAAATTTCAAAGCAGTTATTTCTTAAAGAAAATCCAGGAATGGACTTTGAGAGTCTAAAGGAAGAAGAAGCTAGACTCAAAGCAGAAGGTGTCAAGACAAAATTTAAAGCTTCTGTTGTTAAAAAGAAATTTCCAAAGCCTAAGGGTATTGTGATAAAGGAAAGATCAAATTCTGAGGCAACCAAAGCCAAATCACAAGTGGAAATTGATCCAAGGTCCAAGGTCAAAGAAAAAGTTGATGAACCTGTAAAGGTTTATATGCCAGTCATGTATGAAGAAATAACTGATAATGAAGAAGATGCTAATCTTACTCTGATGCATAAGAAGATTTTTCAAACAACCTCTGACATGGCTCATGTTGTTCAGAGTCAAGATGTAGTAAGTTCTGATATGACAGTGAAGGAAGCAACCTCTGACATTAGCTCAAGTTGGCTTGATATCAGAAGATAAGGAAAAGGAAACCTCTGACATTGCTCATGTTAAACCTTCAAAGATACTCCTACCAGGATTCACCAAAGCTAAACAGGCTCAACCTTTGAAGATTGCAACAAGTGGTTTTGAAGCAAGAGTTGTTACAGGAAAGGAAGCAAGAGATAAATCTAGAATGGGTAGTTCTGATGAAAGAAGAGTACATAACACTACCAATGATCCAATTTCGTTAAGTGAACCAGGTGTTGGAGCAACTCCTGAAAGATTGAATCGACTTGAATCTGTACAAATGGTTTACCATACCTTTTTGAAAGAACATATCTTGTTATATTTTATGACAGATGGAAGGGTATACTAGATTAGGCAGAATGCTATACCACTGAAGTATTTTGAGGAATTGGAACATGTTCTATTTCTACTTCAAGTGAAAGATAGATTAATAGACAGTGCTGCAGGGTATTTAAAGTCTCAAATTCAAAGACAGAAGAAGCTTTATTCTGTAAAGTCTGACAGCACATACTGTCCCAAGTACAGAGATCACAAAGGTGATATTGTCGAAATGAAGCCTAACTCTGCTAAGATTATAACTACTTTTCTGGGTTATAAGGCTGTGGAATTCAATCTAGAGTCTGACAAAGCATATCTGATCAGACTAGATCAGGAGATAAGAAAAGCTAAGATAAATGATCTCAGAGCAGCTATTTTTCAAACTGGTGAAGATACAGCTGAATTGATAAATGCTAAAAGGAGGATGGTCAATGAACTTGAATATGCTGAGAGATGTTTGTTGAAGAACTATCTAAGAACAACTTCTGATATCAAAGAGATCAGGAATTGAAGCCAAGTCAAAGTTCTACAACTGCTTAAATTCTGGAGTGTTTACAGACTGAAGCTGTTATCAGAAGTTAAAGATGGTAAAGCTGAAAGGACTGTAAGTTGTAGTTATCTAGTCAAATTCTCATGCATTTGTATTAATGTTTTTGACATCATCAAATATATGTTAAACTTGTATATTATACTAATTTACAAGTTGGGGGAGATTTTTAGATATATTTGATAATGTCATGTGTAATATGATTTGTGTTTAGTTTTCAGATCTTACCTAACAGGACAAATCAGTACTTAACTGGAAATCAGCACTTATACAAAAGACAGAACTTAAGATATCAGAACTTAAGTTATCAGAACTTAAGTTATCAGAGCTTAAGTTATCAGAAGATAATATCAGGACTTAAGATGACTTTCAGATAAGGCAGGCGGCTGATTGAAAGGAAAGAAGATCGAGACTAAGACAGAAAGAAATATGCATTAAGAAGGAATTCTACGAAGAATAGAATACTTGGAAGAAAAGATAACTAGTTGATATATTTTAGGAAGCAGAATTATATTCCATATCAATTAGAACATTATCTTGTAACTGTGTAGTATATAAACACATGCATAGGGTTTACACTATAAGTGTTATCATTATCGAAGTTATTATTCTTTGTAACCCAAGCAGCTCTCGTGATAATTTGTTCATCACTGAGAGAGGACAGTTCCATATTGTAACAGAGTTTATTGTGTTGAATAAAATCTATTTTCTGTTACTTGAGTTCTTATATTCAATTTGATTGTAGTAAACACTGTATTCAACCCCCTTCTACAGTGTGTGTGACCTAACAGGCTAATCGTGATCATGGGATCCTAGTGGATTTACTATGGAATTCTTTAGTTAATTGTTTAATACCTTGGTATGTGGTGATTATATGATATCTAGTTTAGGTTGTGCTTACTCGTCTTATCTGTGTCGCGAACATGTAAGATAGCCTGTTAATCTATTGTGAAGCGACAGTGAATCTTGAGATTTAGAACTGGTCATGCTAGCATAGGTTCATGTATTGTATGCATGATTAGTGGGTAACTCTAACCGTTTTACTTTCCCTGTGTAATCATCATGAATAACTTGCGCTTAAATCGTTTTGTTGTCAAATTCTGTAAACATATAGGGTCTCAACATAATTGATGCCTATTCAACTTCTATCTTAATTGTGGATGCTTGGTAGAATGGTATTCGCACAACGAAAGTTGGCGTTTATCAGTTTTGTGTTGTTCGATTAATATCATCACCATTACTTGCTAAGGTTAATAATAATAACTATTGAATGAAGTAGTAATGAAGTTAGGATCTCATGTGTGTTTAATATTGTTAATTCAAGTGTTTAATTCTCGTAGTAATTATTAGTTTACCAAGCTTAATTGTTATTATCTTTGCATTGAAGAATAATCATACATTGGTGAGTAAGTGTTAATTAAATATAATTAATCAGAGTCTCTGTGGGAACGAGCTAGAAATCTAACTATATTACTTGAGAACGCGTATACTTGCGTGATTTATTTAGTGCATGCTTTGTACCTAACATTCATGTGTCGGGATCATCTAGTCACATCCAGCATGATCATGAGATTCTGGATATGTATTCATATGGTCCCCCTTTTGATCTTGGCTTGACTCCTACTCCCGAGCCTCATACTGAGCAGCCTCCTACCGAGGAGCCTTCACTGAGTTACATCTTGCCGATCAGCATTCCATTGAACAACCTCCTCCTCTATATAGTTCTCAATAGCCTATTGAGCGTCTAGATAGAGAGCTTTCTATTCCATCATTCATTCTACATGTTACACCTACACCTTTGACTGATTCTGATGGTGGTACGAATGTTATTTTTTCACAGAATGCCCATAACAGAAGTTCTCAGAATCATAGCTCCCAGTATCGTCCTGGGAAGTATAGAAATTTCTACACTTCTCAGGGTAAACTATTGTAACACCCCCAGATCCGGGGTCGGGGATCCGGGTCGTCACGAGTTCCATTTCCCTTAACAACACCCAATCTTAATAAATAATCAACTACTCTGTACTTTGACCCCACAATAAACACACACACCACAAGTTATAGTCTCAGAGATGAATATCCAAAAATAATCACAAGTCGTTTTATTCCACAATTATATGCCAATACACCTTAAACAGGTTTCTGAATGAATTTACATTTCTTTGCCATTATTACAATTCATAAATATACATAATCTGATACATCAAAAGTTGAAAGCCTAGCCTATTGGTAGTTCCTACCTCAGCTATGGCGGCATCAGTGCTTCTGGAAAACTGCGGAACGTCTCCTAACCTCTTGCGAATCGGAAGCTTGGTCCGGTTCATCTTGTCTATCTGATGTTGTGTGATGAAAGAAGAAAGCAAGGGTGAGCAGCAAGCCCACCAAAATAATATGTATAATGATTAACAATATATGAGCCTTCTCATAGTACTCATGAAAGTCTTGGTCAAAAGAAATGAACCAAGTTGATATCTTAATGCGATGAAGTCGCAAAATATTCAGTATATATATATACATATATACTTTTCAAAATATTGGAAGTCCTCTTCCATGCATAATATACACAACGTTCCAGTTTATAACTGTATAAAAATATCGTTGCAAGGTGATCTAATATATCTAACCTTGTCTCAACGTTTTTCTGAAAATCTTTGTCATGCATAAGACAATTATTAATTAGATATAAGTTTAAAAGATGAGGTTACCAAATACCCCAATATACTTATATCTTTCCCAATACTACTTGAACTACCACCGTTCAAGTTATAATCAGTTTCAAAAGTTCATCACATAGATGAGACTACAAGACAAGATTTGAATAGATTAAATCTTTAAAATATTATTAAAGGAAATGAAGTTATGACATACTTCATTAAGTTCTGATATATATATATATATTCATATATATCTCCCATACATTTCCTGAAACCTCTGTCATGTAAAGTATGAACAGAATTGCAATATCCAATAAATTTGGAAAGGAAAAGAATTTTGGCATAAACCAGATATCTTGCTGATCAGGCAAAGATACCAATAAGTAACCTTTTATACTAGTAGATGGATGAATCCCCCACCGGTCATCACCCTGGCCTCATAAGGACCTTGTGCTGGACCGCCACCCGGCCTCTTACGCGTTGATGGACTGCCACCCAGCCACTTACACAAGAATAGACCGTACCCCGGCCTGTCGCTTATGCCGACTCAATTAGATGGGCTTACTTCCCGAACATTGGGCAAGTAATCAATTCATTTATCAAAACAGCAACCTTGTTGCGAATATAAAATACACCATAGAGCCGGATCCCTCAGGTTTTGAGCGAGTATTTAAATCCCCTTAAAAGGAAGATCTTAAATATAAAAATGAGTTTTGGGATCCGCTCTAACTTTTAAAAATCATTTTGAAGACTCGAAAACACTTTATAGAGTGTTTGGAGTAAAGCTGATTTAATGAAGTAAATCAGTCCCCAGAATATTAGAAATTATCTGAATATTATTATTTAAATAATATTCCCATAAAGAATAATCTTTATAAAAATAATTGAAGTAGAAGTATTAAAACTTATTCTTGAAATAAACATTAAATAACCAAAGATGTACTTATATGAAAGTATTATCTTTATTTGAATAATCGAAAATAAGTTTGATTATTGACACCTTATTCTTTAATAAAATAAAGAATACATCTCAGCAATTAATCGGAGTCATAGATCCTCAAATGAATATTCAAATAATATTCATTAAATAATATAAACTGAGTCATAAGCCCTCGAATGAATATTCAAATAATATTCAGATAATAAAATAAAAGGAGTCATAAGTCCTCGGAGGAATATTCAAGTAATACTCATTAAATAAAATAAAGTGAGTCATACATCCTCAATTGAATATTCAACTAATATTCATTTAATATAAAGGAGTCATACGCCTTCGAATAATATTCGAAATAATATTCAATAATAAAATAAAGTTAAAGTTATCGAATAAACCTTATTCGATTAATAGTTTGGAAAACTATAACCATATATATATATAAATATATATATATATATTTAACCATATCCATATATACAAAATCTACTCGGGATCCTCGACTCCCAGTTTTAGAAAATATTTTCACCTTTGGGTCCCTATACTAAGGGTATACGCAAGTTACCGCTATTCTCTAGCATAGGTATTATCAACTGAACCAACAGATATATATTTCAAGAATATGAAACAGGCATGCATATATACCATATCACATGCTACAATATATCGCAAGAATTTGCTAAATAACCAATATGCATTTATCGCAAGATCATGCATATACAAATGTATACATCACAACAACAGTATAACGGATAGAATACTTGCCTGAGCGACTGGGGTTACGAATGGCTCGGGACGAGTCTGGTAACCTATAAACAACAAGTAAGTTGGAATTAAACCAAAGTCACTTGTAAATCTATACTTTAACTAACTTAGACTCTAACGCTTGTTTTGCGCTCACTGATTCGCTTAAGTCACTCGGGTACCCTCGGCTCCACCATTTTTAATAATTTAACCTTTACGAGTTTTAAAGCGATTCCTTCGCGAGTGTCTTACCAACTGCCTAACACACTTACCATAAATGTTTCATACATTAATTAACCCTTATTGGTCTTTAACCTATGTTTCAAAGTAAGGTGAGGGGAAAAGTTTCGTTCGCGAAACGCCGTTACTTGAAACGGTCGTTTCTCCTAAACCGTGCATCGGAATCGAACGAACTACATATCAAAACGAAGCTCGTAATATGAACTATCTAAACATGGCAATGGTCAAAATCTAGCAGGGGGTTCTCGGGTCCTAATGTTATGCACAAAAACAGTCTAAAGAAAATCGGACGTTACGACGGCTATGTTTACGCGTTTTCCCAATTTTAAACCATTCAAAACCAACCACAAACCAACCTCAAATCCAACATACAACCAACATCCATCCTTATCACATCATAACAACCCCAACCCATTCAATTTAATCATTCATACTTATGCCTAAACTTAACTTTAATCATACTTAAGTTCTTTTAATCAAAACCACAACATTTACCATTCCATTTCACTACCATTCCAAATCCCAAACTCTAAATCACAACAACAAGCTACAATATCATCCTACTAATCAAAATCATCTTATAATATATAGGAATCTAGGGTTTGGAGATGGAATACCTTCCTTGAAGTGGTGGGAGGAGCTAGGAAGCCTTAAGAAGCTTTGAGAAGTCTTAAGAATGCTTGGATCTTCAAGAAAAACAAGAAAAATTTCAAGTTAAAAACTTGAAAACACTATTCATTGTCTTCTTCTTTGATTAAATGAAGAAGATTGAGAAGGAATTAATGGCTTAAACTCATGATATAGTCCTAACTAAGCATGAAGATGATTAGGGAATTATCTTACCAATTTAGGAGGCTTGGATCTTGAGTTTTGAAATTCTTTGCCTTTAAAATGCTAAAAAGCCGAGAGCTCTTCAAGAACAAGCCTTGGTTGCTTTTTGATTTTTGATGAAAATGATTTTACTTGTCTTGGTTGACTTGTTTTTGTGTTTGCTTTAGTCAATTACCTTCTTGCCCTTGAATTTGTGTGGTTCTCATTCAACCACACCTCCTTCCTTCCCATGTCATGCTTGTGTCATCCTCATGATGTCATCATCCCTTCCTTGTCCTCTTTCTATTGGTTGGATGACATCATTCCCACTAATCCCTTTGATTAACTTCCTAATCGTTTGCCTAATGACCGCTGATCTGTTATACGGTTCGCTTAACTTTCGTTCTGGTTTATCGTTTGAAGGATCATACCCGGGATCTTATTACTTAGGTTCCCTTAACCTTTCTCAATACATTATATTCCTTTTTATGATCCTCTATTATAATCCTTTAATTTAAATCCTTTTTATCCTGTTACCTTATACTCAATTCTCTCCGTATCTTGTGGATTTCCGGGAAAAACCAAAGTGTTCGGAATTGGATTCTGACGATCTTTACATACACTTATATACTTCATAGAGTACTAATAATATCCCAGAATATCCATAACAGAACCCCTACATAGTGTGGCGTGAAAAGTTTTCTCATTCAGCTAAAACACTATTCACAAGGGTTACAAAAAGTTGAAAATTTTGGGGTTATTACAGTCTCCCCTCCTTAAAAGGATTCCGTCCCGGAATCAAACAGAAAACAAATGGGGGTACTTTTCTAGCATTGTGCTCTCTAGTTCCCAAGTTGATTCTTCCACGTTATGATTCTGCCATAGTACTCTGACTAGCTTGATCACTTTGTTCCGAAGCACCTGCTCCTTCTTATCCATAATCCTTACTGGCTTCTCCACGTAAGTTAGATCTGGCTGCATATCCACCTGCTCGTACTCCACTATGTGTCTGGCATCCCGATGATACCTCCTTAGCATTGACACATGGAACACATTATGAACTTGTTGCAGATTAGGGGGTAGGGCTAGCTCGTAAGCTAACTTTCCAATCCGTCTTAATATCTCAAAAGGTCCAATGTATCTTGGGCTTAGTTTTCCTTTCTTTCCGAACCTCATTAATCCCTTCCAAGGGATACCTATAACATTACTAGGTCCCCTATTTCATACTCTTTGTCCTTTCGTGTCATGTCCATCTTGGGCTACTACCAGCCGTCCTCTGATTAGATCTATCATATCCTTGGTCCTTTGGACTACTGCGGATCCGAGCATCTTGCGCTCTACAACTTCATCTTAACATAAGGGAGATCGACATTGTCTTCCCTCAAGGATCTCATAAGGCGACATCTCAATACTGACATATGATCTATTGTCGTAAGAAAACTCAATCCGTGTTAAGTGATCATTCCAATTTCTTTCAAGTCTATTGCACAGACTCTCATTATAGCTTTTAGCATTAGAGCTTCTGCTTCTCAATACCCATTCTTTTCCAGTTCGTAATCGTTATTACCTTCTGTTCCTAATATTATACTGGTTATACTTTTGCTCGTTAGCGTTCAATAACCTTTTAATAACCACGTCAACCTTAGTATCACGAATGTGTTCCCATCCCGAATACTATCACAATTTTATTATCCTTTTTCAGCTGTTTCTATTTCCCAAAGTTTAATCAATCAGATAGAAGTAAAGGAATTTATTGAGAGATCACTATGATCATGAACACTTGTTATATCGCATAGTTAGTACAGAAGGTGGCCAGCCTTTAGTACTTGACAAGCAATTAAACAATAGCTGGTATCCTACTCGGCTTCTATCACACAGATAGATAGTCATTCGGCAATACCTCCCCTTCTGGAAGGGTTGTTCTTCTCGGTTTACATGAAATGAAAAGAAGAGAAAAGAACGAATTGAAGAGAATTGTATATATGAAAAAAAATATACTGCCACAAAATATCTGGCTTGGAACCTACCTCTGAACTATAGAGGTTTGTCATAGGAGAACAAAACATATGTATTTATATCAACATCAAGTATTATCGCATCGCATTTTGCATGCTTAAATATTTTTTGCTATTCCGTCCATCATTCTATGGACCCATGCTCTTCCTCGAGCTTATTCACAATCACCTTTGAAACTCCCTCGACATCGAAAATCGAATCTGGGTTTTCATTCCAGACATCACCGTTACTAAAATTCTATGCTTGCACTGCAACCTTCCTCGTATAGTAATACGACTCTCTATTGATAAGTAGAATAAATATACAATAGGTAGATACTCTACTTAATTAGTCTATCAATGATAACTTATACACTACCACGACCCGATTAGTGGTACTCAATCTCAACACCCATTCCAATACAACTCTCATGGTTGTAATCACTTTTCCATAAAATCTTAATATCTAACCATACGGAGTCCATACATGTCGTATCAAATCATTCTAAGGAGGTAACATAATCACCATTCCTGATTCATGAAGAACACTCCTGATCCTGACATGCATACATGACATGAAGCAGATAAAATTGCAGAAGAGTTTCAATCAAAGCAACGATTAGCAGGTTAATACCATTCTAAATCATATGCCTTAAATAGAAGACTTACTCAAAGGTTCGTCTAGTCCTTTTTGAAACATGGTCCTGGCTTATCTCAAGATAGGACCTTCTAAGATAGATAGCCCGTTCATGGCGATTACACGAATTATACCTTTACCAACTACTATTACGGTTGGGTATTGCACAGTCATCAGAAGGAATGTCAATCTTCCAAACCATAATACAACCTTCACAGTTTTAACCATCATCACTGTATTCTTTTGGCACACGCGCCTATAATTATCCACTTACCTTTAAAGTGTCGGCCACCTCTTTGGCCTTTCCTGATAGTAAAATTTTCCTTACAGTCAATGTCATTTTAACCACCTCCAAATAAATTTTCCACCTTATTTCAATCACAGCTTATGTGAAAATGCTTTTCTTTAATGTCTGATGAGTAAATAAAAAAAAACAATATCACCATTTTTCCATAAGTTATTGCCTCAGTCTTTAGAGGCTAATCACTGTCAAGACTGACTCTCAATCATACTTAGAACATCTTTTATCTTAAGTCCTAATTGCCCTAAACAATTTCGACCATTACTGGTTCGATCCATACCTTCTCGTGGTTTAACATGTGCCCCACTTGGCAACATTATAATTACGTCATATTTCCTTTATCAACATTTCTGTTCTTGAGAATTTTGAATATTACCTTTCTCCTTGTAAAACCTCTAAGGTTATCCTTCAATCGTTCCTCCTGTATTCCCTAGATACAGGGCATATCAAGATACCATTTAATAATACCAGAATCATTGTCTATATACTTCTGAATAATTTCTCCACTGATTCTTAAAGGTTGTTATTACCTTAATCATTTCCAATTCATACTGTCAAAACTCACACTATCCCTATTAAGGGTGAAATTCCAACTTTTATGCATTCCCCGAGGATTCATTTTAAGTTACCGATGTTCTATCCTTAATTCCACCTTTAAAAGGTACCTGCCTCCTTCCATGGATAAATCAAGTCATATATCCTTGATTGATTATCTTATTCATCATTCCCACCTCGATAGTCTATACCTAACTTCATAATAGCATCCTTATTCAAATTGAGGTCAATCCATATGGCCTCCAAAAGATAACAATGGTCATCCGCTTTTCTTTCCTGATTTGGTAATAATAACATGGATATTCTGGAAGATATTGGTCATGTTCAACGTGAACTTCTTCTTAATAATTCCTTATTTACTTTTGTTGTTTATCTCAACAGTCACCTCAATGTTGGGATACCTTTCATACCTGGCGTCTCCCTTTCTGGGTATCGAGCCACCGGTCTTACACTTCACATTCTTGAAGGTCACTTCCTTCATCCAATTTTTCCTAATTTCTTACTTCCTTGTCTCCTCAGTCTATCCGCGTCTCATTATTTATCCTTCGAACTATTTTAAGGTTTCCTCGAATCCTCCCAACTTAAAGGGGGTACAATATATGTATCTCTTATGCCTTCAACCATCGATTTTAACTCATGGTGGATCATCATCATCCTGACGATTACATACTTTTCTATTTCTATTGCTATGAGTCTTTAGGGTTTCCTAATACCCGACTCCCTTATCATACCTCAAACTCTTTTGCCTTTATATCCCTTTCCACTTCAGTTCCTTTTTATTTCCCTTTCTCTTATCATTATTTCATGAACCAACACAACATAAGCATTGATTTCAAACATCCCGTCATTCTGGATTCGTGTCCTCAGAACGAATCTTGCTAACTTTTACAACTTAGATTCATAATTCATCATACTCGTCTGCCTTTGTTCTGGCTCTAAAGCTTTTACTCTATCTCTATAACCTTGGGAAGTACTTTCCTGAAAACAATTGACTGAACTTAAATCAGTTTATTATAATCTCTTGCTCCGTGCCTTCCTTGGTCTTTCACCAGCGGGTGGTCTCTCTCTTAGGAGGGTAAGTGATAAAAACAGTCTTTTGTGATTCGTCAATCATTTAGAATCTTAAATGATTCCTATATTTCCTTTAGCCAGGCTCTTGCCTTGACTGGGTCAGCTTGTTCCTTGGAACTCTGAGAGCTTAGCGATCTAAAGATCCTGAAAGAATTTCCCACCGCACTGTCTCCTCAGGGTGGTGGTTGGGAATAAAATATAAGTTCTGTTTAGACAGGTTCATGAATTTCCGTATAGGAGTACCGTCTCGGGTCTCCTTATCTCGCTCGACTTTTGTTTTCTTAGTCTAAATATTTCTTCCTACTCCCCATAATTGGAGTCATCTTTTAATTTAAAATCTTCATTTTCCACTTTATTATATTCCGGGTTCTTTATATCTTAATTGCAACCTCCCTGATTATCACGTTCCAGGTTTGCGCTTAATCTTTTTCCTTGTGGGGGCATATTACTTGGAATTTTTTTTTTTTTTTTTTGAGAATCTCCGGATATTTATCTTACTTACTTTGCTTAAGTCTTCCCCTCGTTTAGTCCTTGCACGATTTCAAATTATGAATTCTTAAGTTCGATAAACTTCATGACACTCTCTTAAGTGTTAATAGAGCAATTAACAATGTGATTTATCACAAACAAACTAACCTGAACTGAAATTAACGAATATATACATAACCATTTGTTCGAGGGTACAACAACTGAACATATTAAAGAGGATTACATCATATGAACTTATCGCTCCTATCCCAAAAGTACTACCATAGATAGTCATCTCGTCATTAAAACTAATCATTCATAACTTAGGCTAATCCTCCAAAAGCGGTGCTACATGAGACCCTTGTTTGATTGCTCTGGCTCTGCACACTACCATGGATTAAGAGATGCGAGCACGCACGACATCCCTAACCTGCTCCATCACAGAGGTGATGAGGTCTAAGATAGTCGCAAGTAGAGCTGGATCAACCTGACCCTCAAGATGGCCCCTAGCTGTAACACGGGTGGTAGCCTCAATCCTTTCCATGCTATACGCTAATCCTGCCGGAAGTATCCCACCCTCAATCCTTGGTGCAGTAAGTCGATCCAATAGATCACTCCTAACATTCCGGGCCTCTGACAGGCCACCCAAAGTCATATGATAATCAGCGATAAGAGAAGCCTGAGTGGTAGCATCTAGCAGTCCATGGGGGGCAGGTGGTGCAGACCCAGGAGATCCAAATGGATAACCAAGCACGGTATGAGGTGACAATGGTGCAGGGGATAAAGGTGGCATTTCCTCAGTATGTGCTGGGCTCTGTACAGGGGAGGGAACAGGAATTGGTGGAACCTCATGGATGTCTACAGGAGCCTCTGAAAGAGGGTCTGATACTGGTATAATTGGGGTCATGGAAGGCCCCACTACTTCTGCCCTCATTAACCTTTATGCCCTTGGTAACTCTTCATCCTCTAGTGCCACCCTCGCGGCCATTCTTGCTCTGGTAGTCGCCCTGACTACGGTCATCTGTTCCTCAACGGTCCTCTCTTCATTCTCATCAGGATCCTCCATGAGATCCTCCTCAGCCACAATCCTTTCCGGAATAACATCCTCAACCGCAGCATTCTCTATCTGAACCTCATCCGGTCCCTCATTAGGGTACTCCATTGGATTCACAATTTGATCTCCAACTTGTAATAAAACATCCTCATGCTGATGCTCCTGAACCTCAAGGTTTGGTTCCCCGCTGCCCTATACGAGAACAAACTATGTTACTATCACGATACCTATAAGGGTTCCCATAAGGGTTTTAACTGTCAGTGCTACGTTAGGTAGCCCGACTATGAACTTGGCAAGAGTTCTTATTATCTTAGTGAACTTATTATCTTAACGTCCCATCATCTCTGAGGTTTATAACGCTTAGCTCTGATACCATTTCTGTAACACCCCCAGATCCGGGGTCGGGGATCCGGGTCGTCACGAGTTCCATTTCCCTTAACAACACCCAATCTTAATAAATAATCAACTACTCTGTACTTTGACCCCACAATAAACACACACACCACAAGTTATAGTCTCAGAGATGAATATCCAAAAATAATCACAAGTCGTTATATTCCACAATTATATGCCAATACACCTTAAACAGGTTTCTGAATGAATTTACATTTCTTTGCCATTATTACAATTCATAAATATACATAATCTGATACATCAAAAGTTGAAAGCCTAGCCTATTGGTAGTTCCTACCTCAGATATGGCGGCATCAGTGCTTCTGGAAAACTGCGGAACGTCTCCTAACCTCTTGCGAATCGGAAGCTTGGTCCGGTTCATCTTGTCTATCTGATGTTGTGTGATGAAAGAAGAAAGCAAGGGTGAGCAGCAAGCCCACCAAAATAATATGTATAATGATTAACAATATATGAGCCTTCTCATAGTACTCATGAAAGTCTTGGTCAAAAGAAATGAACCAAGTTGATATCTTAATGCGATGAAGTCGCAAAATATTCAGTATATATATATATACATATATACTTTTCAAAATATTGGAAGTCCTCTTCCATGCATAATATACACAACGTTCCAGTTTATAACTGTATAAAAATATCGTTGCAAGGTGATCTAATATATCTAACCTTGTCTCAACGTTTTTCTGAAAATCTTTGTCATGCATAAGACAATTATTAATTAGATATAAGTTTAAAAGATGAGGTTACCAAATACCCCAATATACTTATATCTTTCCCAATACTACTTGAACTACCACCGTTCAAGTTATAATCAGTTTCAAAAGTTCATCACATAGATGAGACTACAAGACAAGATTTGAATAGATTAAATCTTTAAAATATTATTAAAGGAAATGAAGTTATGACATACTTCATTAAGTTCTGATATATATATATATATTCATATATATCTCCCATACATTTCCTGAAACCTCTGTCATGTAAAGTATGAACAGAATTGCAATATCCAATAAATTTGGAAAGGAAAAGAATTTTGGCATAAACCAGATATCTTGCTGATCAGGCAAAGATACCAATAAGTAACCTTTTCTACTAGTAGATGGATGAATCCCCCACCGGTCATCACCCTGGCCTCATAAGGACCTTGTGCTGGACCGCCACCCGGCCTCTTACGCGTTGATGGACTGCCACCCAGCCACTTACACAAGAATAGACCATACCCCGGCCTGTCGCTTATGCCGACTCAATTAGATGGGCTTACTTCCCGAACATTGGGCAAGTAATCAATTCATTTATCAAAACAGCAACCTTGTTGCGAATATAAAATACACCATAGAGCCGGATCCCTCAGGTTTTGAGCGAGTATTTAAATCCCCTTAAAAGGAAGATCTTAAATATAAAAATGAGTTTTGGGATCCGCTCTAACTTTTAAAAATCATTTTGAAGACTCGAAAATACTTTATAGAGTGTTTGGAGTAAAGCTGATTTAATGAAGTAAATCAGTCCCCAGAATATTAGAAATTATCTGAATATTATTATTTAAATAATATTCCCATAAAGAATAATCTTTATAAAAATAATTGAAGTAGAAGTATTAAAACTTATACTTGAAATAAACATTAAATAACCAAAGATGTACTTATATGAAAGTATTATCTTTATTTGAATAATCGAAAATAAGTTTGATTATTGACACCTTATTCTTTAATAAAATAAAGAATATACCTCAGCAATTAATCGGAGTCATAGATCCTCAAATGAATATTCAAATAATATTTATTAAATAATATAAACTGAGTCATAAGCCCTCGAATGAATATTCCAATAATATTCAGATAATAAAATAAAAGGAGTCATAAGTCCTCGGAGGAATATTCAAGTAATACTCATTAAATAAAATAAAGTGAGTCATACATCCTCAATTGAATATTCAACTAATATTCATTTAATATAAAGGAGTCATACGCCTTCGAATAATATTCGAAATAATATTCAATAATAAAATAAAGTTAAAGTTATCGAATAAACCTTATTCGATTAATAGTTTGGAAAACTATAACCATATATATATATATATAAATATATATATATATATTTAACCATATCCATATATACAAAATCTACTCGGGATCCTCGACTCCCGGTTTTAGAAAATATTTTCACCTTTGGGTCCCTATACTAAGGGTATACGCAAGTTACCGCTATTCTCTAGCATAGGTATTATCAACTGAACCAACAGATATATATTTCAAGAATATGAAACAGGCATGCATATATACCATATCACATGCTACAATATATCGCAAGAATTTGCTAAATAACCAATATGCATTTATCGCAAGATCATGCATATACAAATGTATACATCACAACAACAGTATAACGGATAGAATACTTGCCTGAGCGACTGGGGTTACGAATGGCTCGGGACGAGTCTGGTAACCTATAAACAACAAGTAAGTTGGAATTAAACCAAAGTCACTTGTAAATCTATACTTTAACTAACTTAGACTCTAACGCTTGTTTTGCGCTCACTGATTCGCTTAAGTCACTCGGGTACCCTCGGCTCCACCATTTTTAATAATTTAACCTTTACGAGTTTTAAAGCGATTCCTTCGCGAGTGTCTTACCAACTGCCTAACACACTTACCATAAATGTTTCATACATTAATTAACCCTTATTGGTCTTTAACCTATGTTTCAAAGTAAGGTGAGGGGAAAAGTTTCGTTCGCGAAACGCCGTTACTTGAAACGGTCGTTTCTCCTAAACCGTGCATCGGAATCGAACGAACTACATATCAAAACGAAGCTCATAATATGAACTATCTAAACATGGCAATGGTCAAAATCTAGCAGGGGGTTCTCGGGTCCTAATGTTATGCACAAAAACAGTCTAAAGAAAATCGGATGTTACGACGGCTATGTTTACGCGTTTTCCCAATTTTAAACCATTCAAAACCAACCACAAACCAACCTCAAATCTAACATACAACCAACATCCATCCTTATCACATCATAACAACCCCAACCCATTCAATTTAATCATTCATACTTATGCCTAAACTTAACTTTAATCATACTTAAGTTCTTTTAATCAAAACCACAACATTTACCATTCCATTTCACTACCATTCCAAATCCCAAACTCTAAATCACAACAACAAGCTATAATATCATCCTACTAATCAAAATCATCTTATAATATATAGGAATCTAGGGTTTGGAGATGGTATACCTTCCTTGAAGTGGTGGGAGGAGCTAGGAAGCCTTAAGAAGCTTTGAGAAGTCTTAAGAATGCTTGGATCTTCAAGAAAAACAAGAAAAATTTCAAGTTAAAAACTTGAAAACACTATTCATTGTCTTCTTCTTTGATTAAATGAAGAAGATTGAGAAGGAATTAATGGCTTAAACTCATGATATAGTCCTAACTAAGCATGAAGATGATTAGGGAATTATCTTACCAATTTAGGAGGCTTGGATCTTGAGTTTTGAAATTCTTTGCCTTTAAAATGCTAAAAAGCCGAGAGCTCTTCAAGAACAAGCCTTGGTTGCTTTTTGATTTTTGATGAAAATGATTTTACTTGGCTTGGTTGACTTGTTTTTGTGTTTGCTTTAGTCAATTACCTTCTTGCCCTTGAATTTGTATGGTTCTCATTCAACCACACCTCCTTCCTTCCCATGTCATGCTTGTGTCATCCTCATGATGTCATCATCCCTTCCTTGTCCTCTTTCTATTGGTTGGATGACATCATTCCCACTAATCCCTTTGATTAACTTCCTAATCGTTTGCCTAATGACCGCTGATCTGTTATACGGTTCGCTTAACTTTCGTTCTGGTTTATCGTTTGAAGGATCATACCCGGGATCTTATTACTTAGGTTCCCTTAACCTTTCTCAATACATTATATTCCTTTTTATGATCCTCTATTACAATCCTTTAATTTAAATCCTTTTTATCCTGTTACCTTATACTCAATTCTCTCCGTATCTTGTGGATTTCCGGGAAAAACCAAAGTGTTCGGAATTGGATTCTGACGATCTTTACATACACTTATATACTTCATAGAGTACTAATAATATCCCAGAATATCCATAACAGAACCCCTACATAGTGTGGCGTGAAAAGTTTTCTCATTCAGCTAAAACACTATTCACAAGGGTTACAAAAAGTTGAAAATTTTGGGGTTATTACAACTATGTTCAAAGAGAACTTGTAATCCTCCTAGTTGTGGAACTGATGGGTAGAAGTGCGCGAAGAAATGACGTTAAGTGTTTAATTGTGTGTGGTTAGTATGCACCATAATTGTTACTTTCATGTGTAAATGTATGTCCTAATTGTTAATTTTAGCTATCTAAATAAGAGAATGTTATATTTATCATAATCATTAGGATATTTATCATTTTTTAACGATAGTCCATCTTAATTTTACCATGCTACCAAAAAATAGTCCAAGTAGCAAAGAGCGAAAGGACAGTTTAAAAATCTTAATGCTTGCCATTGTTTTGTAGACTAGTCAAGTGTACCTTGTGTCTGAGAGAGTCATCCTTGGACCACTACATTGTTTTAGACCATTTTTTGCTGATTTTTTGCATTTCATAATTCCTGCTGTACTTTTTTAAAGTTTTCTTTTAATGCAGATGATGGAGTGGATTGTGGATTTTAAGAACTATGCAGATATTGGAAAATGCTAACATGTTGGGCAGATGCTGCTACTTAGTTTCTCAATTTTTAGGAGTTTAATTTATGAAATATTAAGTCTGTAGCCTAAAAGACCAGGATATGGGCTTAAATACCTTGTGTTGTTTTTTTTGGATTCAAACTTTAGTACAACCAGATTTAATCATTTTGTTGGTCGTATTTTCATATATTTTAGATATGGACTCTGCGTCGAGTTTATTGTATTACTGTTTCCGCAGTTTATGAATTACCGGTTTTTAATTTATAGTTTCTGAAATTTAGTTTTCTGCAAAATAGGAAACAACTATGCTAATATAATGTAACAGGTTAAAAAAGATTAAAGTAAAATGTTATATAATACGGAGTTTTGACCATAACAAGAATTCGTCTCGCGTTTTAGCCCCAGAACGACATATCGTCTCACGTTTTACCGGTAATGTTTAGTCGTGTATGTTGGTCCCTTAATCAACTGTGGGGGGGGGTGAATACAGTTAATACAATCTATTTAACAAAGCTTCAACAGAATCAACAATTTTTATATTAACTGATAAAAACTTATTACAAATGTACTCTCTCGAAAGGATGAACAATTATCCTTGAGTGCTACTAGATTATGTGAAAGATATAACAATATCACAATGCATATAACATGAACCTAATATGTGCTTTATATAGAGCACAACTACACAATATATAAGGAATCGTATTCTTTCACCAACAAGGAAACCTATACAATTTCTTTAGAGATAAAGTCCTTCACCTCCTTGAGTTCATGTTTCCTTTTCCTCATTGAAGATCAACTAATGTGACAAATGATTTCATTATCCGTTGACATCATCATCCATTGGTATCATCATCCGTCGATATCATCATCCGTTGACATCATCATCATCCGTTGATATATAAGTTTTGAAATGAACTTCTGATAGTTTCTGTTTGATATCATCAATTTCTCCGAACAATCTCCCCCAACTTGTTCATTATGGAAATATGGATAAGTTCCAATTGATGATGTCAAAACTATCTAAATGCAGGAATCAAGTATGCATATTCAATCTTACTTCAGTGAATATCATACTTTACTCTTCATCATGAACTGCTTCTTTAACTTGAGATATGTCAGAGGTTAAGTCCACTTCATCAGCTCAGAATGCTTCCAGAAATCTTCCTTCTTTGATAAGCTTGGATGATTTCTTCTTCTTCACATTTTTCTTCAGTATCATAAGCTTGAACTTCTATATAGACTGGATCTATCAGAGTTTGAGATTTAGATTCCTTAGATACTGACTTCTTAACAGCTTTGGCTTTAGGCTTTGAAATCTTTGACTTTTCTTCTATCTTCTCTTTTCCTTTAAGCTTCTTGTCATCAGTTCCAATAACTTCTGATCTGAGAAATTTTTCATCTTCTGCCTGACTTATTTCCTTATAAGTATACCTCTGGTTGGTCTTTTAGAAGGATCATCTTCATAAAGTACTTGAGAAATAACAACAATATCAGCATTTGATGTCTTCATAGAATTTTTGAAGTCTTCCTCCATTTGCCTTGGCTGTTCAAGATTAACTCCAGGATTTTTTTTTGCAAATATTCTTCTACTCACCTCGGAGTCAAATAATTGAATCTTTAGATCCTTGTAGAACAGAGTTGTCTTTCTTCCTTTAACTTTCAGAGTTTGAAGATATTGACTTGCTGCAGCACCAGATTCTCTCTCCAGAATACCTTGGTCTTCATCAACAACAATTGTGACTTGTGAAGATTGTTGCATTTTATTAGTCACGTCCAAATCTTCAACTTTTCTTTTATTCCTCTTACTTTCTTCTCCTTGTCTAGACTGGAATCTAGTGATTGCTTTTGATGAACCACTAACTCCAACTAGCTCTTCACCTCTACTCCTTTTGATTTCCTTATGTCCCCCCTTATTACCTCCATCAGGATTTTCATCATTAGTACTTTTCAATGTCAGTTGCTTGCATTTAGATTTAACAATTTTCTCCCCCTTTTTGGCATCATCGCCAAGTAGTAGAGAAAGAATAAGCTCCATTGAATTATGTACTTCTGTAAGTTGATCAGACATTTGAACTTGTTTAGCTTCCAATCTAACTTGTCTGGCTTCAATTTCAGTTTATCTGATGACTACTGGTGAAATTTGTTTCTGAATTTCCAGATGAGTAAGCAGCTTTGAAGCAACCAATTATTCTTTGATCTGATTGATTTGAGTAGTAGTTGTTTCATGAGCTATATGTTGATACTTTCAGATGATTCAACATATCAGGATTTGTAATCTTCTTTTCTGCTGTTTCCAGATGTGTAATAGCTTGTGTTCTGGAAATAGGATATGTATCATCTTTCCAATGAGCATTCCATAGATTATCAGAATAATCCTGATTCTTCTTAGCATCTAACTCTTTCATTTTCTGTTGTCTCACATGCATAGGTATATCTTCAAGAAAGAAAAGATCATCCTCAGGATCTAAAAAAGCATTAGATATATTAGCTTTTTCACCATTATTAGATTCTTCAACAGCAGCTGGATCTTGCACTAATTACTGAACTTCATCACCAGCTTCAGCATGTAGAATATAATGAGAAATTGGTGCAGTATATGATCTAGTAGCTTCAGAAGCTTCCACACCTTCAGCAGTTAACTCCACATCTTCAAATATTGTAGAGAAATTAATTGGAGCTTCAAGATTAACTTCCAGGAGCACAGTTCCTGTAGAATGCTGTGGTGATTCTGAAATGGATGAAACATGAATGGACTATTGTGCTACTACATCTTCAGCAACAACAGAGATTTCCTCAGGTGATGGAAAAGTAGAGTAAATGGACTGTTTTTTAACAAAAACATGGATTATCTCATGTGGTGGAATAGTATAATGTATGGACTGCAAGAAAGTATCAGTACTTAGACTTGTAGGGAGATTAATAACCTTTGGTACATAAGAGTTCTCCTAAAATTCAATAGATTGTTATTCAGTAACTGTTCCTTTAGTACTCTGAGCACCTACAAACATATATCAATTAAAACTTAATCTCTATATTCTTTTACAATAGTCTCACTACTCCTCACACCACACATCTCATGACTTTTAATAGTCAGAGCTTCCTCACAAGGATTACTAGATCCTATCTCTCATCTACCTCTCCTTTTTCCAGGAAGGATTATGCCTCTCTTAAATTCTGTTTTTCTCTCAATCTTTTCACACATTTCACAGAAAAAGGCTCAGAAAGATTTTCCTACAGAAATAAGAGGTGGCTAAAGAAGGGTGATCTATGATCATACAACTAGAGGTAGTCCTTAAATAAGGTCTAGAAGTAATCATGTCAATATGATTTATATCAAGAAAAATTATACTATAAATGCTGAAAGAACTAAATCAATATTTAAAATAAATGCTGATAAAGTAACACCAATAGTTATACCTTGTGAATTCATAATTAAGATCAAAGTAGATAATATGGTTATGACAATTGTTGTTCATCAATAATGAGAACCTCCATTTGAATTGGAGAGGATTTGATCAGGTTACTGTCATGTACCATGATCTCAAACTTTGTTCTTCTTACAAAGAACTATGTAACGCCCCCAAATCCGGGGTCAGGAATCTAGGTCGTCACGCCATCCTTCACTAATGTGTAACCTATATTGATTCAATAATCCAACAGACCCCAATCTCACGCGCACACACATACACATAAGTTATAGCCTTAAAAATGATGTACAAAATGTAACCTTCTTTTATTACGCTCAAATGTACTTTACAGGATCTCAAACAATTATTCGTAACCTCTACATGAAGTTACAATAATTACGACTAATATCTTATACCTATCTAATATTCTGGCCCACCTGAGACAAAGCTGCCAGGGATTCTCCCCATGACTGCAAGCGACTAAGTTCCACACCGGCATACTGGTTATCTGTTGTGTTGTGACATTTAAAAGAAAGCAAGAGTGAGCTATAATGCCCAGCATAATAATATATAGTATGAAATGACTGTATGATAAACTCAAGTAAAACGTCATATATGATAAATATGTTTTACTCAAAAATAGTTTTCCTTGGTGATACACACCTTCTTTTGAAAACAATTCTTTAGTGGATTTATTATCCTGCGAATACCTTAATGGTAAACCCGGCACTAAGCTTGGGTTACGGTATTGCATCACAATTCCAGTTGGAAGAATAGGACATTAATTGGAGCATCCACATACGATGATCAGTCGTAATACGAGAAAATAGTAACCTTTTCTACTAGTAGAAGGATGACACCTTCATATCCCGGTTATCACCCTTGCCGCATTCGGGCTACATGTCCCATTTTTGGGTATACACATACTTCACAAGTTCCTGAGTACACAAAGTACCTTCTCCTGCGGTATCTTTGGTAGTCCACCTAGCATACATAGTACTAGAGTCTACCCCTACCTTGTCCTTTAACAGAATTCTATCATATTTTGAGAACTCGAACCACATCGAAGTTCCCCCAAGCGTTTTGCTTGTTGATAGAAACAGTTTATTTTATTAGTGTATATATATATATATGTACTTTCGAAATTTTCGGAGGAAGTACTATGGATGTGAGTTGACCGTTGTCAACAGATAATTATATAAGGGGGAGTTTCTTTTGAAACTATATTCAAAATATTTAAAATAAGTCGAGATAATATTCTCCGACGATCTAAAATTATTCGAATGATTTTTCTGAAATACAAAAAGTATTTTAAATCATGTTTTATGATTTTTAAGTCATCTAAATCATTTAATAAATAATTATTAATAATACTAATTATTAAATAGCTAAACCTCGAATAATTATATCTTAAAAGAATATATTTGAAGTAGTATTCCTCAACTAATTGAAAACTTGTCTGGATATTTCAAGGTGGAGGATGCTCTAGGGTCCGCTCAAAAATCTATAACCATAAACATAAACCGTTTCGTTAGATCCCATTATATTTTACGTCGACTCGCACTCATATGCTACTTATTATGCACCTTCTCAACTTATATTAGCCTTATTATTTCTTGAAGTACTTTTTCATGTTACGGTCACTTCCTTTTTCGAAATATCTTAAGTCCGTTTTCATTTTCATTGTCGGCTCCGCTTATGAATTTTATGGTTTTCTAATCGCGCGGTCTCGGCTCCAATATTTTTATAAAATGGAAACATCATTATTTTCACTTGAAATTTTTATAGAAGTCAAGTAACTCTATTTAATACTCTCTGTAAAAATATGATGATTTATGAATATTTTTAAGTAGATCATTTTTATTTCCAAAGTTCGTAATTTGTAGCAGTTTTTGTCGCGTAAATCACTTTTAGTAAAACGGCCATAACTTTTGATTCATAAATCGGAATCAAGAGATTCAAGTGCCTAAACGATCCTTATAAAATTTTCTATCATAATATGGTGTTATTTTTCAATAAAATACATTTATATCTTCGGGACTGTCTGCAGAAACTTAATGTTACGTTTTATTCGTTTTAGCGGGATTACGATTACGATTCGAGTTTCGTTTACGCCTTAAATATTTATACTACCACCAACAATAATCATATCATCATCACCACACTAAATCCTCTCAAGAACATCATTTTCTTGAGGCAACAATCATCAACCTTAAATCTACTTAACTAAACATCAAGATTACAATAATACATTCACCAAAACTAGGTTTAAAACTTTGTTCCAAAAGAGTCTTGAACTTAAACCTTAAATAAAGATGGGTCAAAGATTTATACCTTTCTTGAGAGATTGAGATGTGTTCTTGATGATCGTGAAGTCTTGGGATTTCTTGGTAGGGCTTTTGGAACCTAAAACAACCATTAAAATCAAGAAACCAAAGAAAAGTTACTATTCACACTATTCACTATCATCTTTCTTGAATTTATTTCACCCATCAAACCTTGATAAAATGAGCTTAAAGATTTATTTTATCTTAGTTTAGGAGGTATGAAGCTTGAGAATTAATGGGGGAATTTTTCCATGGCTAGAACTTGGTGTTTGAGTTTTGATTTCTTCTTATTTTGTGATAGGGCCGAATGAAGGTTCTTGGGAGAGAGGGAGAGAATTTTGTGTTTGCTTCTTGATTGCTTCCTTGAATAATGCTTATATTTGATTGTTTATTCTCTATTATATGTCCTAGAATAGATTTATGTTGGCAAATCCTTGGACAAATCTTGCTAGTCCTTTCTAGATTACAAGCTAAGCTAGTAGTTTAGCCATTAACTTTACTATTCTCTAGCCTTAGATGATCATCCTACAACCTTAGCTTACTATTTGATAAAGTAACCATGGTTACTTTTATACCATGGTTATTTAGTGTGATACGTTTATTTAATTGTTTACGCATTTGTTCGGTCGCTTAAACATTTTCGTAATAATTTCTCATAAACGGTCCGCGGCGTAAATCCTTTCGTATTTGTTCTTTAGGTTTTGAAGTATCGTCCTTGGATATAAATTCGTAGGGTTTTAAATTCGTAATTATATTGTGATTCCCATATTCCTTGATGATTCGTAAATATGTTCATTTTTCAAAGTTCGTTTTCTTCGAAAACTAATAGCGTTTACATACACTCATTTGGTAAGTATAATCATAATATCAACTTCGAAACTCATTTTCTCATGCACCACATAGTGTGGGCTAAAAAAGATTTTTCCGTCTGTCAAGGTTACTATTCATTAAGCGTTTAACAAGGTCTCAAAAAATTTGAGTTATTATATTTCTATTCATAAAGGTCTTTTACCATGTCAAAAATTTGGGTTCTTACAGTCTCACCCCCCTAAAAAGGATTTCATCCTGGAATCATTTTAGAAACAGGCAGGGATATGCTTCTCACATGATAACCTCGAGTTCTCACATTGACTTTTCAGTATTTGATCTCTTCATAAAAGTTTTACTCCTTTGTCAAATATATTTCAGAGTACTTGTTATTGTAGATCTATGATCTCTACACGTTGTTCCACATACACTAAGTCTGGCTGCAATTTTATTAGCTCATTTTCAATCATATGTCTGGCGTTGACAGTTAAATTTCCTAACATCGATTCGGGGTACTCGTTATAAACTTGGCGACTGTTTGACGTTGGTGCTAATTTACAAGCCAACTTTCTTAGTCCTTTAAGGATTTTAACCGGTCCAATAAACCTTGGGTTCAACATTTCTTTACCTTTCGAATCTCATCACTCCCCACCCGGGAGGCACTTTCAACAATACTTGGTCTGTTACGTCATATTTTCTGTCCTTATAGTTCTGGTTCGCATATCTTTAGTGTTCATCCCGGGTTGCTACTAGCTGGGTTCTGACAAGTTCTAGGAATTTCTTTGGTCTGTTGACTTAACTATGGTCCAGTATCCTCCGCTTACCAATTTCTTCTCAACCTAAAAGAGAACGATTCTTTCTTCCGTACAAAGCTTTGTAGCCGTTCCAATGCCCGTATGATAACTCGTTATTGTCGGTAATTTGATTAATGTCAATTGCTCATTTTTTTCTTCCTTAAAAATCTATAATATGGACTATTAGCGTATCTTCTAGTGTTTGGAATGGGCCTTCAACTTATTCGTTCCCCCTTACATCACTCTCACTAGTGCTAGAGTTTCGTTCCTTAACGTTTGCTCATTTCGGCGCATCATCTCTGTCGATTATTTTATGTAAGATGTTCTAGTTGAAATTTTACACGCTCGTGTCCTGCTACACGCTTAGTGCCAAATTTAACATTTCTTCATCTAGTAATGTAAGGCACATCGTCGTCCTGTTACTATCTTAAAGGAAGCACCATTTCATACGCAATTTATTGATACGCTTTAGAATCATGGAACGCTCAGCTTCCGCTATCGACCAGACTTCTTTAATCATTCCTCGTAGAATATTTATAGTACTACGATACCTTTTGGGTCGTATTCATTATTCTCACTAGAGGATTAGACGTATTCACGTTTATTGGGAACTGCTACTAGTGGCCTTTTAAAGGGCATGTACGATCTTCTCTGCCTTCTATCAGCTCTAACAATGATCCTTCATTCTTCCATGTTGTCCATCATAAGGGATATCGATGGCTATTTTCCGTATGCTCGCGTGGTAAGTATATCTGTATGAATTTTCTGTCAACTATAAGTGATTCCCCTAACCGTTCCAAATAAAAGGTAAGCTGCTAGACGTATCTTCAATGGTCAGGATAGTCCTCTCATTCTACTTGTCACACCACAACTTAACAATAGATATTATACAAATCATTACAATAGTTAACAAAAGGAAGTAAATACATCCGGATCAAAGATCTTACAGTTTAGGGTTTGGAACAGCCCAATACTATTAACTATTACAACCTGATTTTTAAGGTCGAGTCCTCACACAAAACGATCACTATTCTACCTAAGCTCGAACATACGAATCAGCATCACAAGTCTTATGCGCTGTCTACTTGAATCTAATCATATCTGCTAGCTGTAATATCAGGTTGAAAGCAAGTTGTGAGCCAAATGCTCAACAAGCGCTATAATATACATAAACAGGAATGAATGAATAACAATGGAAATGAAAGATTCAACAATATAGTATCAAGAGATAAACTTTCAGGGCGATGGCATCTTTTCTTGTAATAAAATAACTAAAAACCATTTCTTTATAAAAAACCATTTTATGACGCTACGGATTACAGTCGGTGATCAGCCGCCAAGTAATCCCGAACCTCACTGGGTTCTAGAACATTAATGGGATCCCTAGGCAACCTTTAAGCCTACAAATTAAGAGCGGAAAGGACTTGCGTCTCAGTCCAGATCCACTATTTAAAGAAAATATTTATCTCCCTTTGGGACTGAAAATCTACTTTTTAACTTTTTCATTTTAAAAATTTATTTGATGCTAAGTGACGGTTAAACTATTAAACAATGAACATCTTTATCAAGGGTTTTAGATCAACTTTAAATCCATGATCAACTAGACTGATACCTTATCAAATGGAATCGCAAAGCTTCTATTCACAAGGAATCTGACAATGAGGTTTCACAGGGTTGTTGGATAGTATAAAGGAACTAAGTCAAATTAGGTTCAAGGTAATGGTTCCAGATAAGACATAGGTATTAAAATATAAAGAAGGTGAGTATCAGTTCAAAGTATAACATGGTATCATGTTTTAGGGGTAAGAATGGAGTTATCAAGCAATCATGAATGACTTTAAGGAATAACTAACTTTTAGGTATCAAGATAAGGTTACTGAGTATAACTTACACAGGGTTCAACATCACAATTACTTTGGTACATTAGCATGGTATGACTTTTGAATCACTTGCATATAAATCTTCAAGTAAAGTTAAATTACTTGCAATAAATACTTGAGGGTTCATGGTACTTGCATATAATACGAAAGATAGATTTGAAACCACTCGGATCATATATACCAAGGTGAATTAGAATACTCGCATCATATATAAAAGCTGGGCTAACACATATTTGCAGTATAAACAAAAGGTAGGTTGAAACACTTGCCTTGAGAAAGGCTTGACTTGACTGGCAGGTGGGAGCAACTGGAGCTTCACTCGACTTTGATGGCAAGTTTACCCTCGTCTCAAGAGCCTACACAAAATAATAATAACCTCATTATAATATATACTCACTAACTCAACCTAATTATAAACCGAAATTACGCACATTGGCACTTAGGCCTATATACACATACACGCTTATAATTACCTTATAAGCATAATAGTTCACATAGCCACACATGTTCACATAACAGATTTAAATACATAATAATATATCCACACACTATATTGCGTCACTAAGCTTGGATGATCTCACCCTGACTTAGGCCTTACACTCTATTGACCTCATAATATCTTATAACTATGATGGTCAACCTAGGCCTCACTCATAAGTGCTCTAAAACTAAAGGTTAAGTGATTGTGCTCATTATAGTGATTTCAGGATGGTACCAATGGGTTTTTGAGTACAATTGACACCCTTAGAGCAACTCCAAGAGTTTGGTCCAAATTTGGACCGAACCTCGGTCCAAATTTGGACCGAACCCCTCTCCAACTCCAACAGTTTGGTCTAAATTTCGGTCCAAATCTCAAAATATTTATTTAATTATTTTAAGGTCTTATAATAATAAATATATTATTTTTGTATGATGTAAGATATTATCTTTATATTTTATTATTATTATTAATTACTTGTTTTATTTTAAAATTGTTAATAAATGAATAATAGAATTCTAATTAAATTTCAAATATATATGAAAAATAGTAAACACATTTAGTTATAATTTTTATAATAAAACTTTTAATAAAACATTACATTCAAATAAGAAAAGTACAAATATTAATTAAATCTTAAAACATCGTTAACTAATACTAATTCTCAGAATTAGTATATTCTTCCCACAAATGCTCACTTAGTGCATCTCGAAGCGCAATATGAGCCTCCTTATTTTTAATTTTTCTGTAACGGCCAAGGAATTGTTGAAAACGTGCATCATCATCAATTTGATCTCTTTCAACTTCTGGATTTGGCACTTCAAACTGCTCTTGAATTGGTGCACTTAAATCACGTTCATCTTCAACTATCATATTGTGTAAAATAATGTATGCAGTCATTACATCTTTTATTACACTTTTACTCCAAAATCGTGTTGGTCCTGCAATAATTGCAAAAAACGATTTGAGTACTCCAAATGCACGTTCAACGTCTTTTCGACATGCTTCTTGTTTCATTACAAATAATTGTTTCTTTGGACCATGTGGATCATGAACAGTTTGCACCAAAGAAGACCATTTTGGATATATACCATTAGCTAGGTAGTATCCGGTATCATACTCTTTCCCTTGAATGATATAATGAGTGGGAGGAGCAATTCCTTCAGCAAGATTAGTAAAAATATGTGATGATTCTAACATATTAATATCATTATTTGATCTTGGCAGACCAAAGTATGCGTGCTATATTCAAATATCATAATCAGCCACAATTTCAAGAATAATAGTAGGGTGTCCACTACGACCAGTATATTGTCCTGCCCATGCCGTAGGATAGTTTTTCCATTTCCAGTGCATGTAATCTAAACTACCCAACATTCCTGGAATACCTCGAGTCTTACCAATGTGAAGAAGTCTGGCTACATCTCCTGCATTTGGTGATCGAAAATATTGTTGTCCGGACACCTCAATAACAACACACCAAAATCTTTTTAAGCTTTCAATAGTTGTTGATTCTCCAATTTTGATATACTCGTCGGTAGCATCAGCCGGTACACCATATGCTAACATTCGGAACGCTGCAGTTATTTTTTGCAGGCCTGACAATCTAAGCTGACCTGCAGAATTTCTTTTTGCAAGAAATAGTTATCATGAACACTAATTTCATTAAAAATGCGAAGAAATAAATTTCTACCCATTCAGAATCATTGACAAAAAATTTCATCAGTGAATCTAGGAGTGTCTGCAAAATAATCATTAAAAAGATTAGTATGAGCAAGTACTCGTGGACGGTTGATCACTCTATGACTAGGAGTAGAGCCTTGAAATTGTCTTCCATCTCCTTCATTGTGATAGTGCTCGATTATGAAATTGTTGTTTTGAACCATTTGTAGCATCAGTTTATCCATTAGTTCGTCATCATCTGAACTTGATGAAGAACTAGAATATACTATATGAGATTGACCTTCTCTCTCGAAATTCATTGATCTACTGGGTTGGATGTAGAAGTGTGTACCAATTGTAGGTATGATATTCGATATTTATAATGCAATATAAAGTATTTTATTTCAACACAAAAGATAAGATAATTTATGTTTATCTTATCTAGTCCATTGGATGGATTTCATCTGCATACAACCGTTAGATGGAGTTATCTCCAACACAAAAGATAAGGTAATCTCATGTAATTCTATCTAGTTCATTGGATTGATTTCATCTTCATACAACCGTTGGATTAAGATGTCTTATCTCCAACACAAAAAGACAAGGTAATCTTATCTAATTTTGACTATCTTGGTGGAAGTCGATTTAATTTGTCCGACTAAATTAATAATTTAGTTCTCATCGCATTTTCATTTATGTTGTGTTTCAAATTAAGTTTTATGTGTTGTAATCTTTATTTTAATGTTTGAATGTATTCGTAATTTGAATTCAAGAAATGCAATGATATTTATTTAATTACGTTTAAATATTTTTTAATTTAAATTATTATTTAAATAAATAATAATAATATCCTAATATCGGTTAATTGCATTTATAAATACCTGAAATCAAAACTTTATGTAATTTTAATCTCGGTCCAAATTTGGACCGAGATTTAGGCCACTGTTGGGTGAATTTGGACCGAAATCGGTCCAAATTTGGACCTTTAGGCCACCCTTGGAGTTGGCCTTACACTTCAATTTTACCTCCCAAATTTTTACACTAGACTGTTCTGATCATAAGGCAACTCTCAAACTTTGTGTGGCTCAAGGGCCTAGCTTGGGCCTACCTGGGCCTAAGCTTAAAGTCCAATGTTTCCCTGTTTTCTGGACAGAAAAGTGTCCAGATTTACACTAACTTATGACACATGATTCTAACTCAATTCCTATGAAATATGGCTGGAAAAACTCCTCTGACAATCCTTCTAACTAGGGCTAACCAAGGCCTAGTGAGGGCCTATCCATGACATGGTCAAAACTTTCCATTTCTAAGTTGCAACAAAACTGTCCCATGCTGGATAGATTTAATATTTTCACTCATGCACCTAACCAAACAACCTACAAACCTTTAATAAACACCTGAAATCTAAAGTATATTCCTAGTGCTAGCTTCTGGTGACTTGGGCCTCAAAGTGCATTACAATGACAAAGTCAAATCTCACTCTAAACCTCATGGAACCAAACTGAAATTCTGCAGAATCTAATGTACCCCTTTTCACCATATTTCCCACTTGACAAACCAAACCAAACATCAACCAAAACTCAATCCAAACCCCAACCAAGGTAACCTACTGAACTAACAGTCCCACACACAACATTGACTTAGTGGAGATCATCATTACCTAAGGTGCAATATAGAAAAATAAGAGTTAACACAATATACTAATTACAAGTCATCTCAAATTCGAAAGTAACACTTAAATCCTTCAAATATATACGAATAAAAAACACATAACAAGGGGCACAAATCATATTTGATATCTTAACTCAACTGAAATTAGAGATTATTAACAAAAATCAATCCAAATGATCAAGAACTTTGGAAAATCATGAGTTGAACCTATGCATGCATGCTTTCGAATTTACAAGCTAAAAACAATATGGTTAGTAAACTTGTGCTATTTTGCATGCAAGGATAAGGTAGTAATTTGGCTAGTGAATTAGTAGTTAGTGGGGTTGGAAATTTCAAGTTTACCCTTAACTTGTGTTTGGGATCAAAATGCATGCATGGGCAACTAAGTAATTTGCAAATTAAAAATCAACTAATTTATATAAAACAATTTCTATAAATATAAATGCACCTCCATAAATCACAAAATATATGCCATAAAATAGCTTATAATTTTTGAAATTTAATGATATAAAATTTGAAAATTTATTGTTAAAAGATTTTTGAAATCGATTTTTCATATAAAATGAAGTACTTTTGATTATCATTTAAAAACACTAAATGATAAGATTTTCCTTTCAAATTTTTTTACATAAACTAATACATTAAACACTTAATTTATAGGCACTCAACATATAGATCATCCACATTTATAATTCCACATAATTTAAATCTTAATTATAAACACACAATTATATATATATATAAGGTTTAGAAATACCGGTCGTAACATCCTCTCCTCCTTAAAGGATTCTGTCCTCAGAATCTAGGAGAATAAGTGAAGATATCGGCTACGCATATCCGACTCTAGTTCCCACGTTGACTCTTTAACCTTGGGATTTTTTCAAAGTACTCTTACCAACTTGACCAACTTATTTCTAAGACTCTTCTCTTGCCAGTTGAGTATTTTGACAGGTTGCTCCACAAATGACAGGTCTGCCTGAATCTCTATAGGTTCATACTCTCTCACATGGTTGGCATCAGGATTATACTTCTTAAGTAATGACACATGAAACACATTATGCACATGCTGATACTGAGGCGGAAAATCTAATTCATAGGCCACCTTTTCCACTTGACTCAAAACTTCAAAAGGACCAATATATCTAGGCGCTAACTTCCCTTTCTTGCCAAATCTAGATAATCCTTTCCTTAGTGATACTTTCAGCAATACGGCTTCACCTACTTGGAATCTGATATCCTTCCGTGCCGGGTCTGCATACTTTCTTTGCCTATCTTGAGCAGCAAGTAATCCCTTCTGAATCAATTTGACTATCTCATGTATTTATTGCACCAATTCTGGGCCTAGAATCTTTCTTTCTCCCACTTCATCCCAGCTGGTTGGTGATCTGCACTTCCGTCCGTATAAAGCTTCGTATGGTGGCATGCCAATACTGGTGTGATAGCTGTTGTTATAGGAGAATTCCACAATGGCAAATGGTCGTCCCAACTTCCTGCAAAATTAATGGCACAGCTACGCAACATGTCTTCAATTGTTTGAATTGTCCTCTCGCTTTGACCATCAGTCTGCGGATGATACGCCGTACTCATGTTTAACTTTGTGCCAAGACTTTCTTGAAATTGCTTCCAGAATCTCAAGTTAAATCGTGGATCTCTGTCCGAAAATATTGATACAGGTACGCCATGTCATAATAGGATTTCATGCACATACAGGTGGACCAATCTTGTTACGACCGGCATTTTGTGTAATATTATCTGCGAACTCTGTATAAGATTAGAGTCGATTATAAATATACTTATTTATTTTACATTCGTGTGAATGGAATTGTTGTATTATAAATTGCATTATTTAAAATATGATTTTTTCAAAGCGAGAGTTTTATTAATTACTCTTATTCTTGATTTATAGAGAATATTATTTACCATGGGAAAATTATCTTTTAAAATTATTTCATTCACAAATCACAAAATTAATCTCATGAAATTTCTAAAAATCCAAGTTATTTTATGGTACAATTTTTATAATTTTCGAGTTTTTATTTTATTTTATAAAAGTAAATCTTTGAAAATTAGTTGGTTAGTAATTAGCAATTTACTTGGATACCCTTGCATGCAAATACCCTCCCATTCAACTTAAAGGGTTAAAAAGACAATTCCAACCCCACTAACTCTCATTTTACTAGCCAAATTACTTCTTTGTCCTTGCATGCAAAATGACCCTATTCTTGCTAGAGGGTTACTTTTGTCAATTACTAAATCCACTCACATTTAGTCAAATTAAAACCATAAAACAAGCACAAGTTGTCATGATCATTTCATTTTTCACTCCACACTCCACCCTCACCTCACTCTCTCCTCCCTCTCTTCTCCTCCCTCTCGGCTCAACCCCCCCTCTCGACTTTCCCATAGCCGAAGCCCCCACCCCCTTCTTTTCTTCATTCTTTCACTCAAACATCCATCTTATATTCATGTAATCTTACTCCCTATATGTTGTTCATATATATTCCAAAAAGTTTAGAGTGAAAAGTTTATGTTTTGATCTTGCATGTCTTAGTTTTAACTAGAACTCAAAATACAATCTTGATTCTCATGGATTTAAGGTTGTATTATTGAGGGAACTACAAGGAATGGTGAAATGACAATTCATGAGAGTGAAGCTCTTGTTTTTAATTGTCATTTCCCTTCCATTTCATTCAGCTATGACCATAAGGGAGCCGAATGAATGGTTCTTAATGATATTTCTTTGTGGCCTTGTTGATTTTGAATGTTTATGTGATGATAGCTTGGTTTTGGAAGTAAAAACTTGATAAAACCCTTTGCATGCTAAGTGATCATTTAGTTATAGTTAATGCTAGGCTTGCATGTTGATCTTAAGATAAAATCTATTATGGAAATCATATTATTTTGGCTTGTAAATTCGAAGGCATGCATGCATAAATTCAACTCATGATTTTCGAAAATTCTTGATCATTAGGATTGATAATTGTTAATAGGCTTTAATTTCAGTTGAGTTAAAAGATTGATTTTGATTCATGCTCCTTGATGTGTGATTTTAATTCGAATATATATGGAAGGTTTAAGTGGTTATTTTCGAAAAGTTAATGACTCATAATTAGTGTATTGTGTGAACTCTTGTTTTGATATATTGCACCTTAGGCAAGGATGATCTCCACTATGCCAATATTGAGTGTAGGAGTATTAGTTCAGTATATTTCCTTGGTTGAGGTTTAGTTTAGGTTTTGGATGATGTTTGGTAGGGTTTGTCAAGTAAGAATCATGGTGGAAAGGGGAGCATTAGATTCTGCAGAATTTCAGTTTGGTACCATGAGGTTTAGAGTGAGATTTGACCTTTTCATTGTCATGTAGATTAAGACCCAAGTCACCAGAAGTTAGCACTAGGAGTATACTTTAGGTTTTAGGTGTTTGTTAGAGGTTTGTAGGTTGTTTGGTTAGGTGCACGAGTGAAAATACTAAATCTGTCCAGCAGGGGACAGTTTTGCTACAACTTAGAAATGGGAAGTTTTGACCATGTCATAGGTAGGCCCTCATTAGGACCTGTTTGGCCTTAGTTAGAGGGAGTGTCAGGGGAGTCTTTCCAGCCATATTTCATAGGATTTGAGTTAGAATCATGTGTCACAAGTTAGTTCAAATCAGGACCCTTTTCTGTCCAAAAAACAGGGGAAACGTGGACTTTAAGCTTAGGCCTAGGGAGGCCCAAGCTAGGCCCTTGAGCCACACCAAGTTTGGAAGTTGAATTATGATCAGAAGAGTCTAGTGTAGAAGGTTTAGAGGTAAAATTGAAGTGTAAGAGTGTCAAATGCACCCAAGAAACCATAGATGCCATCCTGAAATCTCTATAATGAGCACATTCACTTGTCACATAGTTTTAGAGCACTTATGAGTGAAGATTTGGTTGACCACCATATTTTAAAGATAGCTTTAAGTCAGTAGAGTGAAAGGCCCAAGTTAGGGTCAATAGGAATTGGATGGTTTAGTAAAGGCACTTCGAGTTAGGAGGTCAAAATTTGGAGTTTTGTCTAGTTTAGCGACCAAGTGACTTAAGTAAGTGGAGTGAGATCATCCAAGCTTAGTGATGCAATATAGTGTGTGCTATATTATTTTGTACTTAAATATGGTATGTGAGCATATGTGGCTATGTGTACTATTATGATTATAAGGTTATTGTAAATATATGTGTATATAGGCCTAAGTGCCATTGTGTTTAATTTCGGTTTACAAATAGGTTGAGTTGGTGAGAATATATTATAATGAGGTTATTATTATTTGTGTAGGATCTCGAGACGAGGTTAAACTTGTCATTAAATTCAAGTAAAGCTTCCAGTTGCTCCTACCTGCCAGTCAAGTGAAGCCTTTCTCAAGGCAAGTGATTCAACCTATCTTTTTGTCTACACTGCAAGTGTGCGATAACCAGTTCTTATATATGATGCGAGTATTCTAATTCACCTTGATATACATGAACCAAGTGGTTTCAAATCTATCTTCCTATTATATGAAAATGACATGAACCCTCAAGTGTTTATTTCAAGTAGTTTAACTTTACTTGAAGATTGCTATGCAAGTAAATCAAAAGTCATACCATGCTAGTATACCAAAGTAATTGTGATGTTGAACCATGTACAAGTTATACTCAGTAACCTTATCTTGATACTTAAAAAGTCAGTTATTCCTCAACGTTTGTTCATGATTGCTTGATAACCATATCCTTACCCTAAAGCATGATACTCTGTTATACCTTGAACTGATGCTCACTTTCTTTATATTTTAATACCTATGTCTTATCTAGAACCATTACCTTGAACCTAGTTTGACTTTGTTCCTTCATACTATCCGATAACCTTGCTAAATTTCATTGTCAAAATCCTTGTAAATAGAAACCTTGCAATTCCCTTGATAGAGTATAGTTTACTGGATCATGGCCTTGTAATTTAGTGGACCTATTCCCAGTGCTTCAAAAGTTGATCTAGAACTCTTGATAAAGATGTTCACTGTTTAAGAAATTAACTGTCAATTGGCATCAGTTTCTAAAAATAAAAAGGTTAAAATTTGGTTTTCCAGTCCCAAAGGGGGACAAATATTTTCTTTAAATGGTGGATCTGGACTGAGACGCAAGTCCTTTCCGCTCTTAATTTTTAGTCTTAAAAGTTATCTAGGGATCCCATTAATGTTCTAGAACCCAGCGAGGTTCGGGATTACTTCGCAGCTGATCACCGGCTGTAATTCGTAGCGTCATAAAATGGTTTTTGATAAAGAAATGCTTTTGAATTATTTTGTTACAAGTAAATGATGCCATCACCCAAAAGTTTATCTCTTGTTATTATTAGCTCTTCCTTCACATTGTTATTCTTTTATTTTGTTTTATGTATTATATTGTATAGCACTTGTTGAGCATTTGGCTCACTACTTGCTTTCACCCTGATATTACAGCTAGCAGATATGGTTAGATGCAAGCAGACAGCGCGTAAGACTTGTGATGCCGATTCGTATGTTCGAGCTCAGGTAGAATAAGTGATCGTTTTGTGTTAGGACTCGATATTAAAAATCAGGTTGTAATAGTTAATAGTGTTGGGCTGTTCCAAACCCTAGACTGTAAGATCTTGGATTCAGATGTATTTATTTTCTTTTGTTAACTATTTTAATAAGTTATATAATATATATTGTTAAGTCGGGGCGTGACAAATCTGTCCAATGAAGACCTCTCATTAATCGGAAGAAAATGTGCCGACTTCGTAAGGCGATGAACTATAATCCATATAGCGTCATGTCCGGATTTCGTTCATCGTAATCCTATTATAAAGTTCATGGCAATGTTTTCCCACTTCCATTATGGAATCTTTAATGGCTGAATTAATCCGCTTGGTCTTTGATGTCCTGCCTTCACTTTCTGACAAGTATAGCACTTTGCAACCCATTCTGCTACTTCTCGCTTCATATTTGGCCACCAAAAGTTATGCTTCAAGTCCTGGTACATCTTTGTGCTTCCCGGATGGATTAAAAATCTAGAACTGTGAGCTTCTTGCAATATCTCATTCTTCAACTCAGTTACATGGGGAATATAAATTCTTGAAGAAAACCTTAGTATACCTTGTTCATCCCTTTGAGTACAAATCTCTTCTCCGGTCAATTGATTATTCTCTTGCTTCATCACTTTTTCCTGATATTTCTTTATCTTTTCCAATAATGTTGGCTGAAAAGTCATAGTAGGACAAATCTCTTCAACTTTTCCGCATCCACAAAGTTCTAATTCAAATCTCCTAATTTCTTCAGATAATTCCTTTGGCATTTCTACCATATTCAACCTCTCCTTCCTACTCAAAGTATCAGTTACCACGTTCGCCTTTCCCAGATGATAATTTATCGAGCAATCATAGTCCTTAATCAATTCCAACCATCTCCTTTGCCTCCTGTTGAGCTCCTTCTGAGTGAAAATATACTTTAAACTCTTATGATCTGTGTAGATCTCACACCTTTCTCTGTAAAGGTAATGTCTTCAAATCTTAAATGCAAATACTATAGCTGTTAATTCCAAGTCATGTGTCTGATACTTCAATTCATGTGGTTTTAGCTGTCTCGACACATACACAATCACCTTGCTGTGTTGCATTAGCACACACCCCAGACCTTTGTGTGAAGCATCACTGAAAATCACAAAGTCTCCTTAATTGTCTGGTAACACTAACACCGGAGCTGTAACCAACCTCTGTTTCAATTCTTGAAAACTATCTTCACATTCTGCATTCCATTCAAATTTATGATTCTTCCTGGTCAACTTATTCAATGGCGTGGCGATTTTTGAGAAATCTTTAACAAATCTTCTATAATATTCTGCCAATCCTAGAAAACTTCGCACTTCCGTAGGTGTCTTTGGTCTCTCCCAACTCATAACTGCCTCAATCTTTGTCGGATCTACTTTGACTCCTTCACTTCCAATAACATGTCCCAAAAATTGAACTTCCTTTAACCAGAACTCACATTTAGAAAACTTGGCATACAACTCTCTTGTAGGAGTATCTCCAATGTTATCCATAGATGCTGCATGTGTTCTTCTTCTGACTTTTAGTATATGAGAATATCATCAATGAATACCACTACAAACTTGTCCAAATACTTTTTAAATACCCGGTTCATCAGATCCATAAATGATGCAGGAGCATTAATTAACCCAAAAGGCATTACTAAGAATTCATAATGTTCGTATCTTGTCCTGAATGATGTCTTCGGAATGTCATCTTCTTTGATCTTCAGTTGATGGTATCCTGATCTCAAATCAATCTTGGAAAAGCACTTAGCTCCATTCAGTTGATCAAATAAAGCATCTATTCTTGGTAGCGGGTAACGGTTCTTAATCGTCATCTTGTTCAACTCCCGATAGTCTATACATAACCTCATGCTTCCATCCTTCTTCTTTACAAACAGAGCAGGTGCATTCCATGGCGACGTACTTGGCTATATCACTCCTTTGTCCAACAATTCTTGTAGCTGGCTCACCAACTCTTTCATTTCTGTTGGTGCTATTCTATAAGGTGCCTTTGAAACTGGTTCCGTGCCTGGAGCAAGGTTGATCTCAAACTCGATTTGTCGATCGGGCGGTAAACCTGGTAGTTCATCTGGAAACACATCTAGAAATTCGTTGACTACGGGAATATCTTTCATGCTGAGGCTCTTTCTTTCAAAATCTACTACATAGGCTAGGAACGATTCACAATTTCTTAGCTTGGATGATTGTAAAAAACAATCACTCTTGCCTCTGCCCCTTAAATACCACTTTCTCTCCATTCTCCGTCCTTAAATAAACTTTCTTAGATTTACAATCTATCTGAGCGTTATTCTCTCCTAACCAATCCATGCCTAAGATTATGTCAAACTCCCTTAACTTGAAAAGTATCAAGTCTGCTGAAAATTTATGCCCCGAAATATCAATCTCGCACTTAGGACATAATTGACTTACATGAATCTTCTCTTGGTTTGCAATTACCACATCTATTACCTCACTCAGGGTCATTTTATTATATTTAAGTTTATCAACGAAAGTTTCTGATATAAAAGATCTAGTAGCTCCAGAATCAATCAATACCTTAGCTTCAATATTATTTATTAAAAGTTTACCTGCTATCACCTCAGAATTCTGAACAACATCCTTCATATTTAGATCAAATGTCCTTGCTGTTGCTTGTGGAGTTGTTGTAGATGGTGGAGGTAATGCCAATACCTCAGCTGGCATGTGAGCACTGGTACTTGCCACGTTCATCAAAGCCTTGACTGGTTCAGTTGACTTGCATTCCCTAGCTATGTATCCAGCCTTTCCACACTTATAGCATGTAACTCCCGGCTTCGGTATCTTACACTCGTTAGCGAAGTTCCCCTTCTGGTTATATCTGTAGCATGTCATGTTCAACTTATTACACACTCTGGGATGTCTTTTTCCACAATGCTTGTATTTTGGTCTCTGAAATCTATTTTCTCCAACTTGTCATTGGCTTGGCTAGTTTTTCCCCTTAGGATATTGTCTCTTATTCAAATTTTCCTTCTTCTGAAAATTTCCTCCTTAATGGAATCCAATCCTTTTCACACTCCTGTCTTGTGAGCTTCTGGTTTCAAACTTCTCTCCATAAAATGGAACATTTCTCTTATTTTTATCCTTTTCTTTCCTTAACTGCATCCCATTACTCTCAATCAGAGCAGCTTTCTGTACCACTCCAGCATAAGTATCAAGCTCAAACATAGCCACTCTATCTCTAATCCAAGGCTCTAATCCTTGTTGGAATCTTTTTTCTTTTTCTTCCTCAGTGTTGGTATACTTAGTCACAAACCTTGACAACTCAGTAAACTTCTTCTCGTACTCCAATACAGACATACTTCCTTGCTTCAATTCAAGAAATTTAAGCTCCATATGATTCTGAATGTAATTAGGGTAATACTTTTCCTGGAATAGCCTCTTAAACCTTTCCCAAGAAACCGGATGATTTGCCTCCATAGCTTTTACTAAATCCCACCAATAGATGACTTCCCCTTTCAGAAAGTAAGTAGCATATGGCGTCTTCTGATCTTCTCCTAACTGAACCAATTCAAAAGCTCTTTCCATTTCCCTAATCCATGTATTAGCTATTACCGGATCAGTGGTATCATGAAATGCAGGTGGATTCACATTCTGAAAAGCTATGAAAGGGGCAATTTGTCGAGGTGGTACTGGTGGATCAGGTGGTTGGTGTGGTTCACGGTTATCTTGGTTTTCAAATTATTGTTGAAGAGTTCTTTGTTATTGAGCTATAACATTTGTTTGTTGTTGTAAGCTTTCCAGTAATCGAAGAATATTAGGATCTGTGGTAGAAGTTGTTGTCGGGTTCTTCTTTTTAAGTGGCATGATCCTGAAATAGAAGTTATATCAAAACAGGTATGAATAATACATAAAAATTTCAAGGTTAAGGTTTCACAAGTCATTATATTCATTCAATCGGGTTTCAAATTAAACAATAAGGGTGATGCATGTAAAGACATAAGAACAATTGAAAGCAAAAAGAACGATAGTGCATAATTATTAAAATTAAGGACAAGGTACATCAAGATTGGAATAGAGTCTGAATCTAGGGATAACATGTTTAACTAAAGGAAAACAAAGGGAATTCTACAAAGTCCAACAATACAACGACATGAAAAGTAGGTAATGGAAAGAACTAAGGTTACGCTTCATCAGAACGGGGTCCGGTAGTCCTCTCCTCACGAAGCATCTTCATAATACTCTGGAGCTCATCCACAATTATCTAGATAGTATACTGGCTGGTACGGTCTCGGTGCGATGGCATCTCCTCAAGCTTAGTGTTAACGTACTGAACCAAGGTCTCAAGTCTCGCAGTCATCTGCTCCCTAGGCTTTCCTCCATAATTTTGGTTGTCCCGATACACGTTCTTCAATCGCTCTAACAGTCGATCGTACTTGCCCTGAAGCCTATCGAACTCACGTCTCAACTCAGCATACACGGAGAAAGCAATTATGTCGGACGGTTCAGAGGATGATGAGAAATGCACCCTTTGCTGCCAAACAATACATAGATATATATATATATAAGAGAATTATTAGCGGATGACTCGAATATCCTATACCTATACTCTCGTATAATATTATAAACCTATATACATATATAATCTATTTGGGCTGTCCAGGGACTCTAAACCGTAGCTCTGATACCAAAACCTGTCACACCCCAACTTAATAATAGATATTATACAAATTATTAAAATAGTTAACAAAAGGAAGTAAATACATCGGGATCCAAGATCTTACAGTTTAGGGTTTGGAACAGACCAATACTATTAACTATTACAACCTGATTTTTAATATCGAGTCCTCACACAAAACGATCACTATTCTACCTGAGCTCGAACATACGAATTAGCATCACAAGTCTTACGCGTTGTCTTCTTGAATCTAACCATATCTTCTAGCGGTAATATCAGGGTGAAAGCAAGTACTGAGCCAAATGCTCAACAAGCGCTATAATATACATAAACAAGAATGAAAGAATAACAATGGAAATGAAAGTTTCAACAATATAGTATCAAGAAATAAACTTTCAGGGTGATGGCATCTTTTCTTGTAATAAAACACTTCAAAGCCATTTTTTTATAAAAAAACCATCTTATGATGCTACGGATTACAGCTGGTGGTCAGCCGCGAAGTAATCCCGAACCTCGCTGGGTTCTAGAACATTAATGGGATCCCTAGGCAACCTTTAAGCCAACAAATTAAGAGCGAAAAGGACTTGCGTCTCAGTCCAGATCCACTATTTAAAGAAAATATTTATCCCCCTTTGGGACTGAAAATCCACTTTTTAACTTTTTCATTTTAAAAATTTATTTGATGCCAAGTGAGGGTTAAACTATTAAACAATGAACATCTTCATCAAGGGTTCTAGATCTACTTTAAAGCCATGATCAACTAGACTGATACCTTATCAAATGGAATCGCAAAGTTTCTATTCACAAGGAATCTGACAATGAGGTTTCACAAAGTTGTTGGATAGTATAAAGGAACTAAGTCAAACTAGGTTCAAGGTAATGGTTCCAGATAAGACATAGGTATTATAATATAAAGAAGGTGAGCATCAGTTTAAAGTATAACAGGGTATCGTGTTTTAGGGGTAAGAATAGGGTTATCAAGCAATCATGAACGACTTTAAGGAATAACTGACTTTTAGGTATCAAGATAAGGTTACTGAGTATAACTTGCACAGGGTTCAACATCACAATTACTTTGGTATATTAGCATGGTATGACTTTTGAATCACTTGCATAGAAATCTTCAAGTAAAGTTAAACTACTTGCAATAAATACTTGAGGGTTCATGGTACCTGCATATAATACGAAAGATAGATTTGAAACCACTCGGACCATATATACCAAAGTGAATTAGAATACTCACATCATCTATAAAAGTTGGGCTAACACATATTTGCAGTATAAACAAAAGGTAGGTTGAAACACTTGCCTTGAGAAAGGCTTGACTTGACTGGCAGGTAGGAGCAACTGGAGCTTCACTCAACTTTAATAGAAAGTTTACCCTCGTCTTGAGAGCCTACACAAAATAATAATAACCTCATTATAATATATACTCACTAACTCAACCTAATTATAAACCGAAATTACACATATTGGCACTTAGGCCTATATACACATACACGCTTATAATTACCTTATAAGCATAATAGTTCACATAGCCACACATGTTCACATAACACATTTAAGCACATAATAATATATCCACACACTATATTGCATCACTAATCTTGGATGATCTAACTCCACTTGCTCACGCCACTTAGTTATGTCAAACTAGCCAAAACTCTTAATATCGAACTCATAACTCGAAGTGCCTTTTCTAAACCATCAAGTTCTTATGTACCCTAACTTAGGCCTTACACTCTACTGACCTCATGCTATCTTAAAACTATGATGGTCAACCTAGGCCTCACTCATAAGTGCCCTAAAACTAAAGGTTAAGTGATTGTGCTCATTATAGTGATTTCAGGATGGCACCAATGGGTTTTTGAGTACAATTGACACCCTTAAACTTCAAGTTTACCACCCAAACTTTTACACTAGACTCTTCTGATCATAAGGCAACTCCCAAACTTGGTGTGTCTCAAGGGCCTAGCTTGGACCGACCTGGGCCTAAGCTTAAAGTCTAATGTTCCCGTGTTTTCTCGACTGAAAAGTGTCCAGATTTGCACTAACTTATGATACATGATTCTAACTCAATTCCTATGAACTATGGCTGGAAAAACTCCTCTGACACTCCTTCTAGCTAGGGATAACCAAGGCCTAGTGAGGGCCTACCCATGACATGGTCAAAACTCTCCATTTATAAGTTGCAACAAAACTATCCCCTGCTGGACAAATTTAATGTTTTCACTCGTACACCTAACCAAAAAACCTACAAACCTCTAATAAACACCTGAACTCTAAAGTATATTCCTAGTTCTAGCTTCTGGTGACTTGGGCCTCAAAGTGAATTACAATGACAAGGTCAAATCTCACTCTAAACCTCATGGAACCAAACTGAAATTCTGCAGAATCTAATGTACCACTTTTCACCATCTTTCCCACTTGACAAACCAAACCAAACATCAACCAAAACTCTAACCAAACCCCAACCAAGGCAACCTACTGAACTAACAGTCCCACACACAACATTGGCTTAGTGGAGATCATCCTTACCTAAGGTACAATATAGCAAAACAAGAGTTAAGACAATATACTAATTACAAGTCATCTCAAATTCGAAAGTAACACTTAAATCCTTCAAATATACATGAATCAAAAATACATAAAAAGGAGCACAAATCATATTTGATATCTTAACTCAACTAAAATTAGAGATTATTAACAAAAATCAATCCAAATGATCAAGAACTTTCAAAAATCATGAGTTAAACCTATACATGCATGCTTTCAAATTTACAAGCCAAAAATAATATGGTTTCTAAAATAATTTCATCATAAAATCAACATGCAAGCCTAGCATTAACCATAACTATGTGATCACTTAGCATGCAAAGAGTTTTATCAAGTTTTTATTTCCAAAATCAAGCTATTATCATATAAACATTCAAAAATCAACAAAACAACAAAGAAACACCATTCAGAACCATTCATTCGGCTCCCCTATGATCATGGCTGAATGAAATGGAAGGGAAATGACCATATAAGCAAGAGTTCCACTCTCATGACTTGGTATTCACCATTTTGTGTAGTTCTCTCAATAATACAACCTTAAATCCATGAGGATCAAGATAATATTTTGAGTTCTAGTTAAAACTATGACATGCAAGATCAAAACATAAACTTTTCACCCTAAACTCTTTGGATTATTAAAGAACAAGATATGGGGAGTGAGATTACTTAAATGGAAGATGGATCTTTGAATAAAAAATGAAGAAAAGGAGGGGGTAGGCTTCGGCTAAGGGAAAGGACGAGATGGGGGGGTTTGCCGGGACAGAGAGTGGAGAGGGAGGAGAAAGTGAGGTAAGGGTGGAGTGTGGAGTGAAGTGAAATGATTATAACATCTTGTACTTGATTTTTATTATTTTGATTTGACTAAAAGAAGTGATTGGAATTGAGAATTGACAAGAGTAATCTTCAAGCAAACTTGTGTTATTTTGCATGCAAGGATAAGGTAGTAATTTGGCTAGTGAATTAGTAGTTAGTGGGGTTGGAAATTTCAAGTTTACCCTTAACTTGTGTTTGGGAGCAAAATGCATGCATGGGCAACTAAGTAATTTGCAAATTAAAAATCAACTCATTTATATAAAACAATTTCTATAAATATAAGTGCACCTCCATAAATCACAAAATATATGCCATAAAATAGCTTATGATTTTAAAAATTTAATGAAATAAAATTTGAAAATTTATTGTTAAAAGATTTTTAAAATCGATTGTTCATATAAAATGAAGTACTTTTGATTATCATTTAAAAATACTAAATGATAAGATTTTCCTTTAAAATATTTTTATATAAACTAATACATTAAACACTTAATTTATACGCACTCAACATATAGATCATCCACATTTATAATTCCACACAATTTAAATCTTAATTATAAACACACAATTATATATATAAGATTTAGAAATACCGGTTGTAACACTACTTGTCGATTTGAGAACTCTAAGTCATGCCTCTGTCCGTTCTTTTTCTCAAAATATCTTGGAAATAGTCCCGTTATGAAATTAAATCTTGGGTCCTTGCGCGGCGCAATTGTCACGAGGTCTCTATGTCACCCATTAGCTCTTATGTGTTCATAACAATTTTGTAGAGTGGAGATCTATAATTTGCATAATAAAATAAGCGGTCTTATTTAATCTATCACTCAAAATCCTCAAATAGTACGACGGCTAACTTGGTTCTTGATAATCCTCCTTCAAAATTTATTATAATAAACTCTCACTCCCATTTGGGTTATTTATAAGCCGCAATCGCCAAAATTTTAATCCTCACCTTTCCTTTTCACTTTCAACCATGTCGAGTACTAACTTGCCTAATCAATGACATCCCTTTCATATTCGGTCAAGACTACTATCCTTTTAAGTTTTTAGGCATCATCAAGTCTTCCGGTTACCTAATAAAGGGTTCTATTCACCTTGTCTCAACTTCAAAATTCATTAGTATCTATCAATAATATTCCATAGAGGCGCATCTCACTAATCACGTTGGTATCTCTATTATCATTCTTCTATAGCCATGTTAAGGATCCTTATGATAATAACTAAATATGGTATTTTCTTTAACTTACTCATCACGATGCTCCGATTGCACCATCTTAGCACCGAGTCTTCAATCTCATAGTACAACAATTGGTTCTCAACTATACCTCTCTTTGTTCGGAAGGCAATCAGTCTTGAAACAAAATGATTCTCACGATATCGATGTAATTTAGACATTCTTAACAAGATTTCAATATCTAATATCTGAAGAAATAATGAGCTCTGAATAAAAGAATCGCAACACTCAAAAGATTTATTACTTGGAAGGAAGAATACAACAAGGATTATCCTTTCATGTCCTTAGAATTTTATATTATGATGTTATAGAGAAAATTCCTTGAAAGAAATGATTGCTGAATAATAACATCAAACGAACAATGCTTGTAAGATTTACCCAATGAAAGAATACTTTTCTTTTTGAGTAATAAAAGAAATTTCGTATAACATCCTCAACCAAAGGTTAACCATTGAGGTTTCAAAGAGATATAATTTTGAAAGAAGGAATTTTATTCAATGATTAACAAATAGGGAAATATATTGTTCTTCAATCACTTTATGATTTTAATTAGATTTTATTTATATAAACAAAAGAATGGAATATTTCATGAACAAAATATTTCATAAAACTGAATATAAATTCTCGTTTGAGTGGGTTAACTAGTTAGGTCTCAATTAAATCATTCTTTGAAAATTTCATCAACAATTAAGTTTTGCATATATAATGCACTATGGAATAATAACAATTTGATTGGAAGTGGAACTAGCAAAATAATAACTAGTCCATATCAAGCAATATTATCAACCGGCTAAGAAAATGGCCAGCACAATTGGTTTGGCCCATAGCAACTAGCTAGAGCGATTAGCTAGGCTTTCATCGTATTAATTAAAATTTTGACTAGTTAGGACATTAACTAGTCGTTCATGAGAACATATAAAACTAAGCATATTTCAGTTTGTTCGAAAAAGAAAATCTCATTATCGTAACCACTAAAGAATTTGTGGCTCCCTGGATGACGATTTCAAAATAAAGAGTTTTCCAATTGGGGCTGAGAAAAGCAATTTTACCTCTGAATCGAGTGGTTTTGGCATCGGAACAATCGATAGCCTCTCATCAAATATTTCTTGCCAATAAAGTGGTACACTCAAAAGGTGCCCTCGTTCACATACTTTATCAGATTCTTAAATAAAATTGAATTCGGAATACCAATATCAAATTGGCACCCTTACTATGATTTCAAAGTTCAATATACAATTTCATCCTGATTAGAAGAAAAGGATTCCCGAGGAATCCATGGATATTAGATCATCCATGTTTTTAACAATTTGTTAGATATTTACGATCTCGACTAAGAAGCGTAAGTATGAAAGATGAATCAAATGAAGATATTCATTATGAATATTCATCGATGAGTTGAGGAATTTATGAAAAAAAAATCCTTGGATAATTGAAATAAAGTATAAATAGCTCTGAGCCGAACAAGAAGATTATAATCTATGAATGAAAGTTTATTGATCAACTAAAAGAATTGAACAAGTCCTGATGCGGAGAAAGACTATTCAAGATGGTCACATCAGAAGTTCAAAGTAGGGAATGAAAAGGATTGCCTGATATGACTTATCAAGGCAATACGAATGATCAACAGTTTGGAGGGAGTAACGTGACAGTGAGTAGGTGCCAAAATATTTCACTGATTATCCTAACTCTCGTCATTATCCATCTGAGGATGATCCCACCTCTTCTTCTTCGTAATTCCATGTTTCAAATAGTTTCTCTTTCAACATCATTTTAAAATCGCTTACTAACTTGGCTTCCATACGTATATCTGTCATTCCGGTGTTTTACCTCGAAGAACTTACTCAGAAATATTTCAAAAACATCTGTTAAGCCGATAGTAGCCTGCTACACGCATCCGTTACTAACTACAAGTGGCCAGTTCCCCTGTAAACAGATCAAAGAGATCTCTTAGGGATCTCAATGCAGTCCATAAGTTCGGTGGTATGTGTGTGTAATTGAACATACGTTATCGGATATATTAGAGGTCTATCCTTTTAAAAGGTTCTAAGATCGAACCATCGCTCGTTGTAATCTTACGCCATTTAATTGTAGACATGCCATTGATTCTCGATGCCCTTGATTTTTGAGCTAAGCCATCATAACCATACATGTTAAGCGCACTAATAATATCATGTAATGTACTCATCTTACGATAATATTAGTATATTACATTCAAATCTTTCTTACTGGAAATAAAAATCCTCAAGGGTATATCAGACACTATCTCTGCTGAATTTGTTATTAATACGATATTCACATCCTCGTTGGTAAAATGACACCTTCAACTAGTTTGGCACAATAACCTCAACTGTATATTAATAATTAGATTTTATTGTTCTCACATGTGATGCCCCTTCATGGGCAACTTAAAAAGAACTACGAGTAACAAGGCTCGTGTTATCCAAATGAATATTTGGTGTTGATAACACCGTCTTTACCCCAAATGCCCTGGAGACTCAGCTCCGAATTCTAAATCCACATCATTGCCAAATTATATATGATTTTAATTTTTCTTCTCATCATTCTGATAATCTCCAATGGTCTCATTAGTCATTCTTAAAACCTCAAACATACAGTTATCCTAACCTACACATTGGGGCTACATCCGGTAGTCCGATGATGAACTCTCTATAAGCACTTACGCAATCTCGCATCTAGAAAGATTCCTAACACTCTCGTCTCTAAGTACTATAACTTATTGCTCTGATACCATTCCTGTAACGCCCCCAAATCCGGGGTCAGGAATCTGGGTCGTCACGCCATCCTTCACTCATTTGTAACCTGTATTGATTCAATAATCCAACATACCCCAATCTCACGCACACACACAAGTTATAGCCTTAGAAACGATGTACAAAATGTAATCTTCTTTTATTACGCTCAAATGTAATTTACAGGATCTCAAACAATTATTCGTAACCTCTATATGAAGTTACAATAATTATGACTAATATCTTATACCTATTTGATACACTGGCCCACCTGAGACAAAGCTTCCAGGGATTCTCCCCATGACCGCAAGCGACTAAGTTCCACACGGACATACTGGTTATCTGTTGTGTTGTGACATTTAAAAGAAAGCAAGAGTGAGCTATAATGCCCAGCATAATAATGTATAGTATGAAATGATTGTATGATAAACTCAAGTAAAACGTCATATATGATATATATGTTTTATTCAAAAATAGTTTTCCTTGGTGATACACACCTTCTTTTGAAAACAATTTTTTAGTGGATTTATTATCCTGCGAATACCTTAATGGTAAACCCAGCACTAAGCTTGGGTTACGGTATTGCATCACAATTCCAGTTGGAAGAATAGGACGTTAATTGGAGCCGCCGCATATGATGATCAGTCGTACTACGGGAAAATAGTAACCTTTTCTACTAGTAAAAGGACGACACCTTCATATCCCGGTTATCACCCTTGCCGCATTCGGGCTACGTGCCCATTATTGGGTATACACATACTTCACAAGTTCCTGAGTACACAGAGCACCTTCATCCGCGGTACCTTTGGTAGTCCACCTAGCACACATAGTACTAGAGTCTGCCCCTCTCTTGTCCTTTAACAGAATTCTATCATATCTTGAGAACTTGAAACACATCGAAGTTCCCCCAAGCATTTTGCTTGTTGATAGAAACAATTTATTTTATTAGCTTATATATATATACGTACTTCCAAAATTTTTGGAGGAAGTACTAAGGATGTGAGTTGACCGTTGTCAACAGATAATTAAATAAGGGATAGTTTATTTTGAAACTATATTCAAAATATTTAAAATAAGTCGAGATAATATTCTCCGACAATCTGAAATTATTCGAATGAGTTTTCTGAAATACAGAAAGTATTTTAAATCATGTTTTATGATTTTTAAGTCATCTAAAAGAATATATTTGAAGTAGTATTCCTCAACTAATTTATGTTTAGATAATTAAAGTAATCTTTATTAATCGAGTTTGAAATAATTAATCATTGGAGAATAATTCTCCTATATTAAATGAATAAATGAAATAATATTCATTATTCGAGTAATTAAATATAGTTGAGGGAATACGATTTTTGGAAATCGTTTTATTGAAAGTTCGAGGTATTTAGTGTTTTGCAAGTGGGCGTCGAGTCCCTTGGAATAAAATAATTACAGACTTTTAATCGTCAATATCTCCGGGATGATTTCCGGGTTTATATTTTATAAAAACAAAAATGTCCGACTCCCGGTCTTATAACTTATACATCAGGCTCTACTATAGCGTTAATATTCTTAAATAAAGCACCTCCGGAATACTTCCGGATTTTCATAAATTTTTATTGACCAATCCTCGGTCTAAAATATATACACGCCACGCTACTCGCTAGCGTTAATGTTCTCAAATATAAACTCCTCCGGGATACTTCCGGGTTTTTATAAGCTTACACCGACCGACTCTCAGTCGAAATATAACATTTCGAACTCGGTATGAACATATACCAGAAATTATCAACAATCGAGTAATGTAATACATCTCAATCTTCGTAAAATAGTTTAAAGCAATATCATGCATATATCACAGTTGTGTAAAATATTCACAACACAACAGTTCTTAAAAGGCAGGGTTTGAAAATTTGCCTGGGTATTTCGAGGTAGAGGATGCTCTAGGGTCCGCTCGAAAATCTATAACCATAAACATAAACCGTTTCGTTAGATCCCATTCTAATTTGTAGCGACTCGCACTCATATGCTACTTATTATGCACCCTATCAACTTATATTATCCTTATTATTTCTTTAAGTACTTGTTCATGTTACGGTCGCTTCCTTTTCCGAAGCATCTTAAGTCCGTTTTCATTTTCATTGTCAGCTCCGCTTATCAATTCTATGGTATTCTAATCGCGCGGTCTCGGCTCCGATATTTTTATAAAATTGAAAATTCATTATTTTCACTTATACTTTTTATAGAAGTTAAGTAACTCTATTTACTACTCTCTTTAAAAATTTCATGATTTATGAATATTTTTAAGTCGGTCATTTTTATTTCCAAAGTTTGTAATTCGTAGCAGTTTTTGTCGCGTAAATCACTTTTAGTAAAATGGCCATAACTTTTGATCCGTAAATCGGAATCAAGCGATTCAAGCACCTAAATGATCTTTATAATATTTTATATCATAATAAAGTGTTATAATTCAAGAAACTACAGTTTATATCTTCGGGAATTTCTGCAGAAACTTAATATTACGTTTTGTTCGTTTTAGCGGGATTACGATTACGATTCGAGTTTCATTTATGCCTTAAATCTTTATAATACCACCAACAATCATCATATCATCATCACCACACTAAATCCTCTCAAGAACATAATTTTCTTGAGGCAACAATCATCAACCTTAAATCTACTTAACTAAACATCAAGATTACAACAATACATTCACCAAAACTAGGTTTACAACTATGTTCCAAAAGAGTCTTAAACTTAAAACTTAAATAAAGATGGGTCAAAGATTTATAACTTTATTGAGAGCTTGATATGTATTCTTAATGATGGTGAAGTCTTGGGAGTGCTTGGTAGTGTTTTTGGAACCTAAAACAACCATTAAAATCAAGAAACCAAAGAAAAGTTAATATTCATACTATTCACTATCATCTTTCTTGAATTTATTTCACCCATCAAAGCTTGGTAAAATGAGTTTAAAGATTTATTTTACCTTAGTTTAGGAGGTATGAAGCTTGAGAATTAATGGGGGAATTTTTCCATGGCTAGAGCTTGGTGTTTGAGTTTTGATTTCATCTTATTTTGTGATAGGGCCGAATGAAGGTTCTTGGGAGAGAGGGAGAGAATTTTATGTTTGCTTCTTGGTTGCTTCCTTGAATAATGCTTGTATTTGATTGTTTATTCTCTAGTATATGTCCTAGAATAGATTTATGTTGGCAAATCCTTGGACAAATCTTGCTAGCCCTTTCTAGATTACAAGCTAAGCTAGTAGTTTAGCCATTAGCTTTACTATTCTCTAGCCTTAGATGATCATCCTACAACCTTAGCTTACTATTTGATAAAGTAACCATGGTTACTTTTCTACCATGGTTAGTTAGTGCGATAAGTTTATTTAATTATTTACGCGTTTGTTCGGTCGCTTAAACGTTTTCGTAATAATTTCTCGTAAACGGTCCGCGGCGTAAATCCTTTCGTATTTGTTCTTTAGGTTTTGAAGTATCATCCTTGGACATAAATCCGTAGGGTTTTAAATTCGTAATTATATTGTGATTCCCGTAATCCTTGATGATTCGTAAATATGGTCATTTTTCAAAGTTCCTTTTCTTCGAAAACTAATAGCGTTTACATACACTCATTTGGTACGTATAATCATAATATTAACTTCGAAACTCATTTTCTCATGCACCACATAGTGTGGGCTAAAAAGATTTTCCCGTCCGTCAGGGTTACTATTCATTAAGCGTTTAACAAGGTCTCAAAAAATTTGTATTATTATATTACTATTCATAAAGGTCTTTTACCGATGTCAAAAATTTGGGTTCTTACAAACTAACAGTTGAATGAGTTTATTGAAAGCTATCACAGAGTCTTCAGTAAAAATTGATGAAACCTCTGTGTCTCTGTTAGTATCATTAAGATCTACCTCAATAAGTAGTCTCTAACCAACTAAATTTTGTTTCTGAGTGGTGAACATTATTCAAAAATTATGTCACTTGATTTTTGGCAACATTTGAGAAAAGAATTCAAGTGTTTCAGTTGTGAGATGAAATTTAAGATGTAAGATATATAACTTTAGGAATTGAGTGTGAGAAACTTTCTTGATATAAAAGAAAGTCTCAAAAATATTTCTTGAAAAGACATGTTTGGATAGTTAAGTACACTCAAAGATAATAATCCTCATTAACTAAGAATTAAATCTTCCATTAATTTTTTCTTTAACAACAGTTACTTCATGTAGTGCTTAATCTGTACTGAAGTGGTCACATGAACTTAAACAGAGATTAGTTTATTCACATGCACTATTAAGATTATCTAAAGTTTAGCATGCTGTACTAATTTGGATATAACATTTAGAAGCATTCAAGCACACACACAAGAAAGTAAACAAGTATTCACTTAAGATAGCTAAGAAGCTTAAAGATTTTCATTAATAATGAAGAAACAGAGTACAAGATTTCATAGAATTTTAAGCATAAAATCCTAATACAATCAAACTACTCAGACTTCTTCTACTTCTTCACTGCTCGCTCCGCCTTCATCGCCCTGTGATGGTAAATCCTACTCATTGTGCCTGTAAGAGAGATGATATTCTCTTGCAGCTCAAGAGCTGCTTGACAAGCACGTTCTGCCAGCTCGGCACGAAGTTCTTCTTGAAGAAGAACTTCTCTAGTGAAGAAGTGTAGTTCCAACTGAACATCTCAGGAGAGATGACCATAGACAGAAGTTGGAACTTCAGTTGGGTGGTAAACTACACCACCTATATGAACCTTAAGTCCGTATGGATCAAAGTACATCTTTTCATCACTAGGATTAAAGATCGATAGATAGCATCCACCGCTACGTGTGTAAAACTGAGGTTGAACCATTTTTGATGAGTAAGGTTATGGATAGAGTGTTGAGAATATGATGAGTTGAGTATGAAGAAGATAGCGGACGGTTGTATTTATAGAAGAGAATTTAGAAACTGAAGAGACTCTTTGATTGACCATGTAATAATTATTCATAATGCAAATACACTATTGCGCGTATCTAGGTAAACAAAAAGTAATCTCTCTCTTCAGATTCCTATTTCTAATGTAAATACTCAAGTATTACAAGATACTTGCATCAGTAGCTAACCCATTTAAGTAATTAAAAGATATTCCACTCACTCACTGATTAATTAAAAATATTGTTAAATAATTTATTTTGAATAAATTTAAAATAATCAATGAAGTATAACAGTCAATCATGGTTTGACCATTATCAGTATTTTAATTACTACTATCAGGATTTATCAACTACTGACATAAACTATTAGTCAAAGCAAGTTTAACTAATAATAGAGTATGTAAGCATAATTAGTAGTTCAACATGCAATTTTCACATAAGATCATTTAGCACAATTTGCATATTATCATGGCATGATTCATTTAGCACAATAAATGGTATGTAGCAAGTACTGACACATAATAAGATACCATGCTTCAAAAATATCAGCAGACTTAATTATCAGAGTTTGAGAATTGTCCTGATCTCATTTCCAATTCATTCACCAATCTTGTGAATGTGGCTTCACAGAGAGGCTTGGTGAATATATATGCTACTTGCTGATCTGTTGGAACAAAGACCAATTCCACTATACCAGCTTCCACATGTTCCCTTATGAAATGGTATCTGATACTGATGTGCTTAGTCATTGAATGCTACACTGGATTTCCTATCATTGTAATAGCACTTTGATTATCACAATTTATAGGAATAGAAGAATAGTCTAACCCATAATCCAGTAGCTGATTCTTCATCCATAAAATCTGAGCACAACAGCTTCCTGCAGCAATGTATTCTGCTTCTACAGTTGATGTGAAAATTGACTTTTATTTCTTGCTATACCAAGAAACCAATCTGCCACCAAGGAATTGGAAGCTTCCAGAAGTGCTCTTCCTGTCTATTTTTCATCCTGCAAAATCAGCATTTGAATATCCAATTAACTTAAAGTCTGAATCTCTAGGATACCATAATCCTAGATTCATGGTGCCTTTGAGATACTTAAAAATTCTTTTCACAGATAATATATGAGGTTCTCTAGGGTCAGCTTGGAACCTTGCACAGAGACAGGTAACATACAAGATATCAGGTCTACTAGTAGTCCGATATAGGAGTGAGCCAATCATACCTCTGTAGTTAGTTATATCTACCGAAGAACCAGTATTTAAATCTAACTTGGTTGTAGTGGCCATGGGAGTTGATGCAGTTGAGCAGTCTTGCATTCCAAATCATTTAAGTAAATTCCTGGTGTATTTGGATTGATTTATGAAGATTTCTTCATCAGCCTGTTTAACTTGTAACGCCAGAAAATAACTCAATTCTCCCATCATACTCATTTGATACCTGAACTGCATTAGCTTTGCAAATCTCTCACAAAATTTATCATTAGTAGATCCAAAAATGATATCATCAACATATATCTGTACTAATAACAAGTCCTTACCGTGGTATTTATAAAATAGAGTTTTATCAATTGTACCTCTTGTGAAACCACTCTCTAGCAGAAATAGAGCAAGTGTTTCATACCAGGCCCTTGGAGCTTGCTTCAGTCCATAGAGTGCTTTATCCAGTAGTAGACATGATCTGGATACTTTGGATCAATGAACCCTGGAGGTTGTTCAACATAAACTTCCTCTTCAAGTTCTCCATTTAGAAATGCACTCTTCATATCCATTTGGAACACCAAAAACTTCTTGTGAGCAACATTGGAAAGAAGAATTTTTATTGCCTCTAACCTTGAAACTGGAGCAAATGTCTCATCATAATCAATGCCTTCTTGTTGTGAGTAGCCCTTTGCAACTTTGCAACCAGTCTTGATTTATTCCTTGTGATAATACCTCACTGTCAGTTTTGTTTCTGAACACCCACTTTGTGCTAACTACAGATTGGTTCTTTGGTCTTGGCATAAAAGTTCAGACTTTGTTCCTTTCAAATTCATTGAGTTCCTCTTGCATTTTTATGACCCAGTCAGCATCTTGCAGAGCTTCTTCAACCTTCTTAGGTTTAGTTTGAGATAGAAAAGAATGGTAGAGACATTCATTATGAGTGGCTTTTCTTGTTCTTACACCACTATCAGGGTTTTCAATGATTAAGTCAGGTGTGTATGACTTAGACCATTTTATTGCAGATGGAAGTTGACTTCTAGAAGACGAACCTCCCCCTTGATCCATGAATTCTCTGTTATTTCCTTGATTAGTACCACTATTGTTTCCTGATGCTCCCCCTGAATCAATGTTCCCATTGTTATCAGTATTTGACTCATCAAAATTTGAGGAAGATGAGTCTGACGATCTGTCTACTAATGTTTCTTGAGTTGAATCACTTGTAGTAGTCTCTGGATTTGAGTCATGTTGCTCCCCCTCAACATATGCTTTAGTGTTAGAAGAATTTCCACCATTATGTGGAACCTCAAAGCTTTGAGCGATATCAGGATTTACTGTATCAAGGTCAGGACTTAAAAGTTCAGCATAAGGTACTTCATTTTCAAATCTTAATATATCATAGTCACCTGCATCTTCTAGACCTTTTTTCTTCTTGTCATCAAAAGGTACATGAATAGATTCCATGATTGTTCTTGTTCTCAGATTGTAAACTCTGAATGCTTTTGTAGCCAATAGATATCCCACAAAAATTCCTTCATCGGCTTTCAAATCAAACTTGGTAAGCTGATCTGGATGACTTTTGAGAACAAAACACTTACAATTAAATATCTGAAAGTATTTCAAATTTGGCTTTTTTCCTCTCACCATCTCAAATTGTGTTTTTCCATGCATGTTGATCAATTTTGCATTTTGTGTAAAGAAAGCAGTTTGCACAGCCTCAACCCAAAAGTAGGTAGGCAATCTTGCTTCCTCTAGCATGGTTCTTGTAGCTTCTATCAAAGTTCTATTCTTTCTTTCAACAACTCCATTTTGTTGTGGAGTTCCAGGAGCAGAAAACTCTTGTTTTAACCCTTTAAGTTTGTAGAACGCTTCCATAGATCTGTTCTTGAATTCAGTTCCATTATCACATCTGATGATATTCACTTTGTATGTTGATCCTTTTTCCAGCTCCCTCACATGATCAAGAAGAATAGATGGAGATTCATCCTTGGTGTCCAGAAAATACACCCATGTGTATCTTGTATATTCATCAACAATTACGAGTTCATACCTCTTCTTGGCAATTGACATAACATTCACTGGACCAAAGAGATCAATATGAAGTATTGTTAGCCTCAGCATTAGCATTTTCCATGAGAGCATAATTCATCCCATCATCTGAATTTGATGAATCATCCCAATTTCTCTTCTTTGAGATCAAAGCTTGTTTCTTTTCAGCTCTGGGTTTTCTGCAGTCAGATGCAAAGTGTGCAAGTCCATCACAGTTGTAACATCTCTCTTTTGACTTGTCAAGTTTTCCAGATCTAGATTCCTTTCACTCAGTATTTCTTCTGTTGTTCCTCTTATCATTGTCAGTATCTGATTCAGTATAGTATTTGAGTCATCGTCAGAATTTAATGATTCAGTATTTGACTTGGCGATCATGGTTTTCCATTTGGAGTAACTTTTTCTCCTAGCTTTCTCTTTTGGCTTCTCTTCAACCTTGAGTGCAACTGGTCTAGCTTTTGATCCCTTTCTCTTGCTTCTTTGCTCCATCTCTAGTTCATGAGTTTTAAGAACTCCATAAATCTCATCTAGAGGTGTGATATCAAGTTTATAGTTAAACCTTATTGATGTGACTTTAAAGTCCCACTTTTCAGGGAGAGCAAGTAGGAACTTTAAGTTTGAGTCCTCCAAATCATATTCTTTATTGGCAAGGGATAAGTCATTCAACAACTTTTGAAATCTGTCATAGATCTCAGTTAAGGACTCATTATCCTTGAGTCAAAGTGCTCATATTCTTGAGTAAGTACTGTCCTCATGTTCTTCTTGATAGCAGTTGTACCTTGACACTTTACTTCTAAAGCATCTCATATTTATTTTGATATCTTACATCCAATGACTCTATTGGACATAACACTATCAAGACTGTTGTGCAGGATATGTCTTACCTTAGTATCCTTCATGATAGATGAGATATCTTCAGGAGAGTAGTCTTTCCTGTCTTTGTCTGTCATCTTCTCTGGTTCTCCTGTAAGCGAAACAACTACCTTCATTGGTCTTGAGGACCATCATAGATCCTGCATAGGTATTCAGGATTCGTGGCTTCCAAGCACATGGCCATCCTGACTTTCCAGATTGGATATTCATGTATCTTAAGGATATGCACCTTGATTGATTCATACCTACAGATGTTGCTGCTTATCTGTGATGTGGCTGGGGGTGGTGGTTTCAGATTCTGTGTCTCTTCTTCTTTGTCTCCCATTGTAGATTAATTTTCAGATCTTAAACTGTTTTTACGTTAACACCAAGCTCTAATACCAATTGTTAGTCCCTTAATCAACTGTAGAGGGGGGGGTGAATACAGTTAATACAAACGTACTCTCTCGAAAGGATGAATAATTATCCTTGAGAGCTGCTAGGTTATGCGAAAGATATAACAATGTCATAATGCTTATAGCATGAACTTAATCTGTGCTTTATATAGAGCACAACTATACAATTTATAAGAAATCCTATTCTATCACCAACAAGGAGACCTATATAATTACTTATGAGATAAAGTCCTTCCCCACCTTGAGATTTTGTTTCCTTTTCCTCATCGAAGATAAACTGATGTAACAAATACTAATTTCATTATCCGTTGAAATCATCATCCTTTGATATCATCATGCGTCGATGTCATCATCCGTTGACATGATCATCATCCATTGATAAATAAGTTCTGAAATGAACTTCTGATAGTTTCTGTTTAATATCATCAATTGCTCCTAACAGTGTAGTGTTTTATGGGGTTTCTTTAAAAAAATAGCCTAACGGTATTTCACGTGCCATTTTTAATTTTTTTTTTAAATTTTATTAAATAGGAAATGAAACATTAAATGAGACTTCATTCCGCGTTTTGTTTGGTTCTTAATTTTATTATATTATAAATGGTAGACGAAATAGTGTTACAGTCTTTTATTGTACGCATACACACTACCCAGTCCAACTTCTGCTTCTCTAGGACAAACAATGTTGTTAAAAACCTAAAACCTAAAACCCCCAATATCAAGAAAATTTGTTATATTAGTATTTTTTTAAGCTTTATTTTATTCACAATGGCTTCGGGTTTGGGATTGGGTGTGCAATCAGTTACGGTGATCGGCGTGGATTTAGACGGATGGTAATATACGACAAACTCCATTAGAGGGTTATGATAACCGGTTTCTAAGAAAGTAAGACTCGATGTATTATTTTTAGAATTGAAAATTGATAGGAGTTTATGTGATTTTAATTTGTGTTATCGATGGAAAAGTTTCAATGATATGAAATTTGGTATTGTTCTGGTTGATGATGATGATGTTTGGAATTATTGTTTCGAATGGACCTTCTTTCTTTGTTGAAATTTATTTACAAAAATTTCAACTTGTTCATTGATTGAAACAAGTTCGAGAGTTGTGAAAACTAGTTTGAGAGTTTCCGAGAGGAGTGGTAGTAGGGGTTTTGATTGTCAATCTACTAGTAGTATGTACATTGGTGGTGATGTGGGTAATAGTAGAGGTTTGGATGCTTATGATGTTATTGAGTCGGCTTTGATTACACGAGAGGAGATATCGAAGCCGATGGAGTTGAGGGAGGGGATTATATTTGATTCAAAAAAAGTGATGATGCATGTAGTTAGAGAGTTTCATATCCAGAACCATCAAGAGATTAAAGTGATTAGATCAAGTGAGGTGTATTTGTTATTCCCAAACAATAAAACAAGAATTACAGAAGGGGGGTTGAATGTAATTCTGGCTCCTTTTTGAATTTTAAGAATGTTCTAATCTTAATATATATAGCAGTGTTTGATTTGCAGTAATACGGAATAGAAGAATAATAGAAATCAAAACACTAAGTAGTAAAACACAAAGCTTTAAAACTTTCTGGTGGATTTGAATGTATCAACCAGAGATATATATCAAATTGAGAACTCTGTGATACTTTGAATAGCACACAACTGCTTACAAGTGAACAAATAAACTTATAGAGAAATTCTTAGCAAATACAGCCTTATCTATTTCTCTTGAAAATAAGTTTTCTTAGTTGTTATGTTCTACTTGCTACTCTTGGTTTATATATCACCAAGTTACATGATAATAAGACAAGACAAGAAAACAAAATGTATCTAGTCTAAAATCATGTTGCTTCGCTACTCTTTCCAACATATTTGACTGTCTTCACATTTGCATAGAAATGATAATGTTTCTTTGTTCTCTAACACCTGCAATTAGGCTGCCACATTCCATTTGCAAACACCCGATGCATGTGACTGTGTTGTCACTATCAACTACTATTTGAATTAGATCATTTGTCTGGACATTGTTGATCATCCGTCGGGATTTTGTAAACCATCCATTGGGATATTGTTGATCATCCATCGGGAGTCTTAGTAGACCATTGATCGGGAGTCTTTTCTGTCACTTGACTCCATTTCATTTATACAGAATTATAAGACATCTTATATTTACAATTAGTCACCCTATTTTATATATCAAACTAGTAGTCAACATGACTTAAATACTCCTACATAATCTACTCAACTAACATATTGTTGTTTGCAGAAATGTGCTACAAAACTTATTGTTACATAAGCTACACTTTCGATGGATGTCCAGTTATCATCCGTCGGGACTTTAAAGATCATCCGTCGGGACTATAATAAGACATCCGTCGAGAGTTACAAAATTTACTAAGTTAAATATACTAAGGTGTTTTGTTTATCTTATCATCAAGTTCACAACATATTCCTAACAGTATTGGAATATGGTTTGGAAGAATAAGGATAGTGGTTGTGAATGGAGTTTAAATGTTGGGTTGTGAAAATCACTTGGGAAATTACAAATTATAGAAACTTTGGGACCACCCACATGTCTGCGCACCACCGTTACTTTCACGCCCTGACTTAACAATTTATATTATACAACTTATTACAATAGTTGACAAAAGAAAATAAATACATCTGAATCCAAGATCTTACAGTTTGGGGTTTGGAACAAACCAACACTATTAACTATTATAACCTGATTTTTAATATCGAGTCCTCACACAAAATGATCACTTATTCTACCTGAGCTCGAACATACGAATCGGCATCACAAGTCTTACGCGCTGTCTGCTTGAATCTAACCATATCTGCTAGCTGTAATATCAGGGTGAAAGCAAGTAGTGAGCTAAATGCTCAACAAGTGCTATACAATACAATACACAAAACAAAATAAAAGAATAACAATGTGAAGGAAGAGCTAATAATAACAAGAGATAAACTTTTGGGTGATGGCATCATTTACTTGTAACAAAACAATTCAAAACCATTTCTTTATAAAAAACCATTTTATGATGCTACGGATTACAGCCGGTGATCAGCCGCGAAGTAATCCCGAACCTCACTGGGTTCTAGAACATTAATGGGATCCCTATGCAACTTTTAAGCCTATAAATTAAGAACGGAAAAGACTTGCGTCTCAGTCCAGATCCACTATTTAAAGATAATATTTGTCCCCCTTTGGGACTGGAAAACTAAATTTTAACCTTTTTATTTTTAGAAACTGATGCCAATTGACACTTAATTTCTTAAATAGTGAACATCTTTATCAAGGGTTCTAGATCAACTTTGGAAGCACTGGGAATAGGTCCACTAAATTTCAAGGCCATGATCCACTAAACTATACTCTATCAAGGGAATTACAAAGTTTCTATTTACAAGGATTTCGACAATGAGATTTAGCAAGTTTATCGGATAGTATGAAGAAACAAAGTTAAACTAGGTTCAAGGTAATGGTTCCAGATAAGACATAGGTATTAAAATATAAAGAAAGTGAGCATTAGTTCAAGGTATAACAGGGTATCATGCTTTAGGGTAAGGATAGGGTTATCAAGAAATCATGAACAAACGTTAAGGAATAACTGACTTTTAGGTATCAAGATAAGGTTAATGAGTATAACTTGTACATGGTTCAACATCACAATTACTTTGGTATACTAGCATGGTATGACTTTTGATTTACTTGCATAACAATCTTCAAGTAAAGTTAAACTACTTGCAATAAACACTTGAGGGTTCATGTCATTTTCATATAATACGAAGATAGATTTGAAACCACTTGGTTCATGTATATCAAGGTGAATTAGAATACTCACATCATATATAAGAACTGGTTATCGCACACTTGCAGTGTAAACAAAAAGGTAGGTTGAATCACTTGCCTTGAGAAAGGCTTGACTTGACTGGCAGGTAGGAGAAACTGGAAGCTTTACTTGATTTTAATGGCAAGTTTACCCTCGTCTTGAGATCCTACACAAATAATAATAACCTCATTATAATATATTCTCACCAACTCAACCTATTTGTAAACCGAAATTAAACACAATGGCACTTAGGCCTATATACACACATATTTACAATCACCTTATAATCATAATAGTACACATAGCCACATATGCTCACATACCATATTTAAGTACAAAATAATATAGCACACACTATATTGCATCACTGAGCTTGGATGATCTCACTCCACTTACTTAAGTCACTTAGTCGCTATTGACCTCCTAACTCGAAGTGCCTTTACTAAACCATCCAATTCCTATTGACCCTGACTTGGGCCTTTCACTATACTGACTTTAAGCTATCTTTCAACTATGGTGGTCAACCAAATCTTCACTCATAAGTTCTCTAAAACTATGTGATAAGTGAATGTGCTCATTACAGAGATTTCAGGATGACATCAATGGTTTCTTGGGTGCATTTGACACTCTTACACTTCAAGTTTACCTCTAAAACTTCTACACTAGACTCTTCTGATCATAAGTCAACTCCAAAACTTGTTGTGGCTTAAGGGCTTAGCTTGGGCCTCCCTAGGCCTAAGCTTAAAGTCCACGTTTCCCCTATTTTCGGGACAGAAAAGGGTCCTGATTTGAACTAACTTGTGATGCATGATTCTAACTCAAATCATATGAAATATGGCTGGAAAGACTCCCCTTACACTCCCTCTAACTAAGGCCAAATAGGGCCTAATGAGGGCCTACCTATGACATGGTCAAAACTTCCCATTTCTAAGTTGTAGAAAAACTGTCCCCTGCTGGACAGATTTAGTGTTTTCACTCGTGCACCTAACCAAACAACCTACAAACCTCTATCAAACACCTAAAAACTAAATTATACTCCTAGTTCTAACTTCTGGTGACTTGGGCCTCAAAGTGCATGATAATGACAAGGTCAAATCTCACTCTAAACCTCATGGTACCAAACTGAAATTCTGCAGAATATAATGCCCCCCTTTCCACCATGATTCTTACTTGACAAACCCAACCAAACATCATCCAAAACCTAAACCAAAACTCAACGAAGGAAATATACTGAACTAATACTCCCACACTCAATATTGGCTTAGTGGAGATCATCCTTGCCTAAGGTGCAATATAGCAAAATAAGAGTTCACACAATACACTAATTACGAGTCATTAACTTTTCAAAAATAACCACTTAAACCTTCCATATATATTCGAATTAAAATCACATATCAAGGAGAAAAAATCAAAATCAATCTCTTAACTCAACTGAAATTAAAGCCTATTAACAATTATCAATCCAAATGATCAAGAATTTTCGAAAATCATGAGTTGAATTTATGCATGCATGCCTTCGAATTTACAAGCCAAAATAATATGATTTCCATAATAGATTTTATCATAAAATCAACATGCAAGCCTAGCATTAAATATAACTAAATGATCACTTAGCATGCAAAGGGTTTTATCAAGTTTTTACTTCCAAAACCAAGCTATCATCACATTAACCTTCAAAATCAACAAGGCCACATAGAAACATCATTAAGAACCATATATTCGGCTCCCTTATGGTCATAGCCGAATGAAATGGAAGGGAAATGAGCATTAAAAAAAGAGCTTCATTCTCATGACTTGGCATCTCACCATTCCTTGTAGTTCCCTCAATAATACAACCTTAAATCCATGAGAATCAAGATTGTATTTTGAGTTCTAGTTAAAACTATGACATGCAAGATCAAAACATAAACTTTTCACTATGAACTTTTTGGAATATATATGAACAACATATAGGGAGTAAGATTACTTGAATATAGGATGGATGTTTGAGTGAAAAAAAAAAAGAAGGGGGGTGGGGCTTCAGCTATGGGAAAGCCGAGAGGGGGGGTTGAGCCGAGAGAGAGGAGAAGAGAGGGAGGAGAGAGTGAGGTGAGGGTGGAGTGTGGAGTGAAAAATGAAGTTAACATGACAACTTGTGCTTGTTTTATGGTTTTGATTTGACTAAATGTGAGTGGATTTTGTAATTGACAAAAGTAACCCTCTAGCAAGAATTGGGTCATTTTGCATGCAAGGACAAAGAAGTAATTTGGCTAGTAAAATGAGAGTTAGTGGGGTTGGAATTGTCTTTTTAGCCCTTTAAGTTGAATGGGAGGGTATTTTCATGCAAGGGTATCCATGTAAATTGCTAATTACTAAACAACTAATTTTCAAAGATTTACTTTTATAAAATAAAATAAAAACTCGAAAATTATAAAAATTGTACCATAAAATAACTTGGATTTTTACAAATTTTATGAGATAAGTTTTGTGATTTGTAAATGAAATAATTTTAAAAGATAATTTTCCCATGGTAAAGAATATTCTCTATAAATCAAGAATAAGAGCAATTAATAAAACTCTCGCTTTGAAAAAAATTCATATTTTAAATAAAGCAATTTATAATGCAGCAAATTCCATTCACACGAATGTAAAATAAATAAGTATTTTTATAATCGACTCTAATGTTATACAGAGTTCGCAGATAATATTACACAAAATGCCGGTCGTAACAGTTACCCAAGACCATCCTAATTTGATATCTCATGATATTCTTGAACTAGTTAAGGATCAAATCGTAGCCAATCCCACGGTAAAGGAAAAAGTGTTAATAGCGATGGTGAAAAGTGTTTTTGGTTACCAACCGGGAAGAAAGAAGATTAGAGATGCCAGAAATCTAGCAATGGATCAAGAACATGGATCTTGGGATGAATCATATGAATACATCCCTTTTTTGATGGAAGTGTTACAATGTTTTAATATGGGAACCAAGGTTGATTGGCTTTTCAAGGAGGATGAGATGGAAGATCGTGGGAACTTAAAGTTATTCTATTTTTCGATACTAGTATCGTATTCATGTTTAAATGCCTTTTCATATTTTTTTAATCTTTTGTAGTTAATGAGTATTTTATGTCTATATTTGGAACATGAAGTGACATTTAAGACACTATTTTGGGATTTCAAACCATGCATTGATGGATTTGAGAATTGTATGCCTATCATATATATAGATGTGACTCACCTTTATGGTCCATACCCGATTTACTATTGAATACTGTGGAAGTGGATGGCTTTAGTCATATTCTTCCATTGGCATTTGCTATTGTCAAATCTGATAACGTGTCTAGTTGGGGGGTGGTTTATGGATAGATTGAGGAGGTTTGTGGCAGGTAGGAGACACGAGATTTCTGTCATCTCTGACAGATATGCTGGGATTATGGAAGCTATGCAACAGTCATGATGGTGCGAGCCCCTTGACCATCATAGATTCTACATTAGACACTTGGCTATAAATTTTTCTAGTGCACATATGAGAAATGGATTGAAAACTAGGTTAGTTGAGTTGGCTTCTCAGGTGCAAGAGAAGAAGTTTGATTTTATATGAGAACAATTATTGATCGAGGATCCTAGGACGACGCAATGGTTTGAGGAAAAACCTTTAAGTAAATGGTCTTTAGCATATGATGGAGGGAAATGTTTTGGCATGATAACTACCAATCATGCAGAAAGTTGGAACACTGCGATCCTTGAAGCTAGAAAGCTCTCGATTAGTTCCTTGGTTAGAGCACTATTTTTGAAGAAGGTTGAGTATTTCGATGAAAGGCAGTTGGAAATTGCAACCGAGTTATCTAAAGGTCGAGTGTTTTGTTAGGCCCTTAACCAACTGTAGAGGGAGTGGTGAATACAGTTAGTATAATCAACTCGAAAAACCTTCAACATAATCAATATTTTTTATATTATCTGATAAAACTTATTACACATGTACTCTCTTGAAAGGATGAACAATTATCCTTGAGAGTTGCTAGGTTATGCAAAAGATATAACAATTTCTGAATGCATATAGCATGAACTTAAACTATGCTTTATATAGAGCACAACTACCAGTGTATAAGGAGTCCTATTCTATTAACAACAAGGAAACCTATACTATTGTTTCTGAGATAAAGTCCTTCACCGCCTTGAAGTTCCTGTTTCTTTTTCCTCTTCGAAGATCAACTGATGTGACAAATATTGATTTCATTATCCGTTGACATCATCATCCTTTGAATATCAACATCCATTGATGTCATCATCATCCGTCGATGCTTCTGATAGTTTCGGTTTGATATCATCAATTGCTCATAACAATCTCCCCTTACTTGTTCATTATGGAATTATGGACAAGTTCCAATTGATGATGTCAAAACTATCTAAATACAGGAATCAAGTATGGATATTCAACCTTGCTTCAGTGAATATCAGACTTTAACTCTTCATCATGAACTGCTTCTTTAACTTGAATAATATCAAAGGTTAATCCCACTTTCTCAGCTCAGAATGCTTCCAAAAATCTTCCTTCGATTACCAGCTTGAAGGATTTCTACTTCGAGTAAATTTTCTTCAGCTTTGGCTTTTAGTCTTTGAATTTCTTTGAATTTCTTCTATCTTCTCCTTTCCTTTAAGCTTCATGTCAGCAGTTTCAATAGCTTGTGATCTGAGAGATCTTTCATCTTCTACCTGACTGATTTCCCTTATAACTATACCTCTGGTTGTTCTGTTAGAAAGATCATCTTTATAAAGTACTTGAGAACCAACAACAAAATTAGCATTTGTTGTCTTCATATAATTTTTAAAGTCTTCCTCTATTTGCCTAGCTGTTCAAGATCAACTCCAGGATTTTCTTTTGCAAATATTCTTCTACTCACCTCGGAATCAAATAATTGAATCTTTGGATCCTTTTAGAATAAAGTTGTCTTTCTTCCTTTAACTTTCAGAGTTTGGAGATATTGGCTTGCTTCAGCGCCGACTTCTTTCTCAAGAATACCTTGGTCTTTATCAGCAACGGTTGTGACTTGTGAAGATTTTTCCATTTTAGTAGTCACAATCAATTCTTCAACTCTTCTTTCATTCCTCTTGCTTTCTCTTCCTTGTCTAGACTGAAATCTAGTGATTGCTTTTTATGAACCACTAACTCCAATTAGCTCTTTACCTCTTCTCCTTTTACTTTCCTTCTGTTCCCCCTTATTACCTCCATCAGAATTTTCATCATCAGTAATTATCAATGACAACTGTTTGCATTTAGATTTATCAATTTTCTCCCCCTTGTTGGCATCATCACCAAGCAGTAGAGAAAGAATCAGCTCCATTGAATTTTGTACTTCGGTAAGTTGATCATACATCTGAGCTTGATGAGCTTCCAATTTAGCTTGACTGGTTTCCATTGCAGTTTGTCTAGCAACTATTGGTGAAATTTGTTTCTGAATTTCCTGATGAGTAGTCAGCTTTGAAGCAATCAGTGATTCTTTAATCTGATTGATTTGAGTTGTAGTTGCTTCATGAGCTGTGTGTAAGGACCTCACAACCAAAGTTGATGCTTTCAGATGATTCTGCACATCAGGATTTGTAATCTTATGTTCTGCTATTTCTAGATGTTCAACAGCTCGAGTTCTGGAAATAGGATATGTAGCATCTTTCCAATGAGCATTCCAGAGATTATCAGAATAATCCTGCTTCTTCTTAGCATCTAACTCATTCATTTTCTGTTGTCTTACATGCATAGGCATATCTTCAGGAAAGAAAAGATCATTCTCAGGATCTAATAAAGCATTAGATACATGAGTTTCTTTACCATCATTAGATTCTTCAATAGCAGCTGGATCTTTCACTAATTTTTGAATTTTATCTTCATCTTCGGTATGCAGATTAGAATGAGAAATTTATCCAGTGGCTTCAGAAGCTTCAACACCTTCAACAGTTATCTCCACATCTTCAAGTATTGTAGATAAATGAATTGGAGCTTCAATAACTTCCAGAACTTCAGTTCCTGTAACATTCTGTGGTGATTCTGAAATGGATGAATATTTATGAATGAACTGTAGTGCTACTACATCTTCAGCAACAACAGGGATTTTCTCAGGTGATGGAAAAGTATAATGAATGGACTTTTTTTCCACAAAAATAGGGATTATCTCATGTGGTGGAATAGTAGAATATATGTCCTGCAAGAAAGTATCAATACTTAGACTTGCATGGAGATTAAAATCCTTTGATACATCAGAGTGTTCCTGAGATTCAACAAACTGTTGTTCAGCATCTGTTCCTTTAGTACTCTGAGCATCTACAAACATATAGCAAATAAAATTTAATCTCTCTATTCTTTTACAGTAGTCTCACTACTCCTCACACCACACATCTCATGACTTTTAATAGTCAGAGCTTCCTCACAAGGATTTCTAAATCCTATCTCTCATCTACCTCTCCTTTTTCCAGGAAGGATCATGCCTCTCTTAAATTCTGTTTTTCTCTAAATCTTTTCACACATCTCACAATAAAAGGCTCAGAAAGATTTTTCTACAGAAATAAGAGGTGACTAAAGAAAGGTGATTTGTGATCATACAACTAGAGGTAGTCCTTAATTAAGCTCTAGATGTAATCATGTCAATATAATTTATATCAAGAAAAATTATACTATAAATGCTAAAAGAACTAAATCAGTATTTAAAATAAATGCTGATAAAGTAACACCAATATTTATACCTTGTGAATCTGAAGATGCATAATTCGTGCGAACATTCAGTTGTGGTATTGATAAAATATCAGTAGATATTTGAGACATATGTACTCTGCCTTCAGCATCAATAATAAGAGTCACTACAGCAGGAGGAAGGCTTGAACTGCAATTTTGATGTAATGGTTCTTGTGTAGATGGAGAATTAGGAGTTGTTGGATGACTTTGACATCCAGGTTCTTGTGTACTCATCTCTACAATTGCAGTAATAGACTCCTGAGTAGTTTCAATCAGAGGCTCTTGTGCTCTAATATCCGCTGCACCACTTTGAGGTGGAGGTTCTTGTATGATTGGATCAGAAGATATAGCTGATGTACCCCTTTGAGATACGGGTTCTTGTGTGATTGATCCAGAGAAAAGTCCTTTCCCTTGCAGCCACTTGATACTAGCTTGTTCTTGCTCATGAGAGACTTCCCTTGCTCTTGGTTGATATTGCATGATTGGAGTTTCAGATAGTTCTACAAGCGCCTCAGCAGTATACTGTATATCAGAATTTAGATTTAATACATTCTATATCTCTTTGGCAATTTCCTATTTAAGCTTGAGCAAGTGCTGATTGTAATAAGCTTTGACCAATATTCTTCTCTTTGGTCTGAAATTTATGTGAGAATTAGCAGATGTGTCTTTTCCAGTTGATGAAACAGCAAGTTTTGGAGACGAATCGGATGAAAGGTTTAGAAATTTGGAAGATAAGGTAGCATTGTCCTCATTGAATCTGATTCTAATCCATCAATTAAAAGTTTCCTCTTCACAATTTCTGAAGGTTTTGAAAAATGAGGAACTTGAGATGTTTCGAGTTTTGACTTAGCTACAGCAGGATTTGTAGCTTTTTGCACCAAGTTTTTATGTCCTTTTACAACAAGTGTCTTTTGAGAGACACTTGAGGTGGCTTCTATTTGAGATGGTTTTAGTGTTTGAGTAGTTGTGCCGAGGTGAACTGCAGGGGGGTTTCCAATAGTTATTTCCTGCAGCTTAGCACATTGACTGTTAAGCAAACCATAAGTCTCAGGAAGTCTTGCTAAGAGCAAGTTTCTTGCAACTAAAGGTAACCTCAAGGGAGCTAAATGTAACCGCTTTTTATCTTGTGAAATTAAGTCAGAAAAAGCCTTTTGTCAACATAAACACATACACAATTTGATTAGAGGGGATAGGGATATTATGAAAACAAGAATTGAAAATCAACTGACAGAATCTAGCATAATATACTAAATTTCTATCAGCATTTATCCTATCACCAATAAAAGACAGAACTACTCTACCATAATCATAATGTGAACCATGAATTAGAGAGTACCCTATCTGTTGTGTCATAATGGGCAAGGCATCAAAATTTGAGGATTTGTTGTTGAACGCCTTTGTGATGCAATCGAATAAGAAATTTCATTCCTTTCTTAGCCCATTCCTTTTCAATTGACCAAGGTTCTTTAAATCCTTATCATAACCAATCTCAGTAAAGAATCTCCTTATCTCAGTATCTCCAACCAAACTCGAGTAGGAGGTATGAGTAGGCAACTTTAATGCATCTCGTACAGTATGAGGAGTTACTATCCTTATTATATTGTCAAATTCAAAAACAATGATTGGAGATCCATTAACTCCTCCATCATCAAATATGCCAGTTCTCTAGATAGCAAGCACCTAGTCACCAGAGATTTTGGGTGAAGCTGTGAGAGCAAACCAATCTCACTGGATCTAAGAAAGTCCTGAAAAATGTGAAAATCAAGTTTCACGCAGTTGTTAGACAAAATAGTTGAATAGTTATTAGTCATAAAATTGGCACCACCATAATCAAATGGTTTATAAGTAGCAGGTGAAGTCATGGTTAATTTTTCAAGAAAGATTTACGAGTAGTAGCTAGGGTTTCAGAGTTTATGATTTTAAGAAGGATAAAATAGTGGAGAGAGAATAACACATATAAGCAAAAATATTGTCTAGAATCAAAAAATGATTTTATACAATGCTCTTCTCCACTAATTTAGTCACGTTCAGTTTAATAGGACATGTGGCAACATACGATTGACTTAAAAAGTAATCATGTAAACGTGTCTTACTGTATGCACAGTTCCCAAGAATAAGGTTAAGCATTAAACGAACATGTTCCAAAACTTACTCAATAGTAAACACCTGTAACCATGAAAAATTTTCATGTGAGGCAAACTTCAACCTTGTAATTACAATGCTGTTTTAAGCATTATTCTCGTAAAAAACAGTCAACCAAAGTTTGACTATTTTCAGCAAGTAATCACAATTATCAGGATTTATCAACTATTGATATAAACTATTAGTTAAAACAGGTTCAACTAATAACAGAGTTTATAAGCATAATCAGTAGTTCAACATGCAATTTTCACATAAGATCATTTAGCACAGATTGCATGTTATCACGACATCAAGCATTCAGCATAAAAATCAATATCTAATAAGTACTGATAAATAATAAGATACCATGCTTCAAACATATCAGCAGACTTAATTATCAGAGTTTGAGAACTGCCCTGAAATCATTCCAAATTCATTCACCAATCTTGTGAATGTAGCTTCACAGAGAGGCTTGGTGAATATATCTGCTACTTGCTGATCTGTTGGAATAAAGATCTTTTCCACTGTACCAGCTTCCACATGTTCCCTTATGAAATGGTATCTAATGCTGATGTGGTTAGTCATTGAATGTTGCACTGGATTTCCTGTCATTACAATAGCACTTTGATTATCACAATATATAGGAATAGAAGAATAGTCTAACCCATAATTCAGTAGTTAATTTTTCATCCACAGAATCTGAGCACAACAGCTTCCTGCAGCAATATATTCTGCTTCTACAGTTGAAGTAGAAATTGACTTTTGTTTCTTGCTATACCAAGAAACCAATCTGCCTCTAAGAAATTGGCAGCTTCCAGAAGTACTTTTCATGTCTATTTTGCATCCTGCAAAGTCAGCATCTGAATATCCAATTAGCTTAAGTCTGAATCTCTAGGATACCATAATCCCAGATTTATGGTGCCTTTGAGAGACTTAAAAATTATTTTCACAACTAATAGATTAGGTTCTTTAGGGTCAGCTTGGAACCTTGCACATAGACATGTAGCATACATGATATCAGGTCTACTAGCAGTCAGATATAGGAGTGAGCCAATCATACCTCTGTAGTTAGTTATATCTACTGAAGAACCAGTATTTAAATCTAACTTGGTTGTAGTGGCCATAAGATTTGATGATATGAGCAGTCTTGCATTCCAAATTTTTTGAGTAAATTCCTGGTGTATTTGTCTTGATTTTATGAAGATTCCTTCATTAGTCTGTTTGACTTGTAACCCCAGAATACTCATTTAATACCTGGACTGCATTAGCTTTGCAAATATCTCAAAAAGTTTATCATTAGTAGATCCAAAAATGATATCATCAACATATACTTATAATAATAACAAGTCCTTACCATGGTATTTATAAAAGAGAGTTTTATCAATTGTACCTCTTGTGAAACCACTCTCTAGAAAAAATAGAGCAAGTCTTTCATACCAGCCCCTTGGAGCTTGCTTCAGTCCATAGAGTGTTTTATCCAGTAGATAGACATGATCTGGATATCTTTGATAAATGAACCCTGAAGGCTGTTCAACATAAATTTCCTCTTCGAGTTCTCCATTTAAGAATGCACTCTTCACATCCATTTGGAATGCCTTAAACTTCTTGTGAGCAGCATAGGCAAGAAAGATTCTTATTGCCTCTAACCTTGCAACTGGAGCAAATGTCTCAACATAATCAATGCCTTCTTGTTGAGAGTAACCATTTGCAACCAGTCTTGCTTTGTTCCTTGTAACAATGCCCTTACTGTCAGTTTTGTTTCTAAACACCCACTTTGTGCCAACTACAGATCTGTTCTTTGGTCTTGGCACAAGAGTCCAGACTTTGTTCCTTTCGAACTCATTGAGTTCCTCTTGCATTAATGTGACCCAGTCAACATCTTGCAGAGCTTCTTCAACTTTTATAAGTTCAGTTTGAGATAGAAAAAGAATGGTAGAGACATTCATTCTGAGCGGTTTTTCTTGTTCTTACACCACTGTTAGGGTTTCCAATGATTAAGTCAGGTGTGTGTGACTTAGACCATTTTCTTGCAGATGGAAGTTGACTCCTTGAAGAAGAACCTCCCCCTTGATCCATGAATTATATGTTATTTCTTTGAGTAGTACCACTGTTGTTTCCTGATGCTCCCCCTGAATCAGTGTTCCCATGGTTATCAGTATTTGACTCATCAGAATTTAAGGAATATGAGTCTAATGATCTTTCTACTAATCTTTCTTGAGATGAATCACTGATTGTATTTTCTGAATTTAAGTTATGTTGCTCCCCCTCAACATATGCTTCAGTGTTAGAAGTATTTCCACTGTCCTGTGGAATCTCAGAGCTTCGAGTGATATCAGGATTTACTGTATCAGAGTCAGGATTTAAAAGTTCAGCATAAGGTACGTCATTTTCAATTCTCAACTTGTCATGGTCATCTGCTTAATGTCTCCCCCGAAAAGGCTTCTTTCTTCTGAGGTTCTGAAAGACAGCCGGCTTGGGCTTAACAACTTAGGGGGGATCTTCTAGACCTTTTATCTTCTTGTCATCAAAAGATACACGTTTAGATTCCATGATTGTTCTTGTTCTCAGATTGTAAACTCTGAAGGATTTTGTAGTCAACGGATATCCTACAAATATTCCTTCATCAGCTTTCAGATCAAACTTGGTCAGCTGCTCCAGATGAGTTTTGAGAATAAAACACTTACAACCAAATATATGAAAGAACTTCAAATTTGGCTTCTTTCCTTTCACCATCTCAAATGGTGTCTTTCCATGCTTGTTGATCAATGTTGCATTTTATGTAAATCAAACCGTTTGCACAGGCTCAGCCCAGAAGTAGGTAGGGAATCTTGCTTCCTCTAGCATGGTCCTTGCAGCTTCTATCAGAGTTCTATTCTTTCTTTCAACAACTCCATTTTCTTGTGGAGTTTCAGGAGCAGAAAACTCTTGTTTTATCCCCTTAAGTTTGTAGAACTCTTCTATAAAGCTATTATTGAATTCGGTTCCATTATCACTTCTAATGATCTTCACTCTGTATGTTGATCCTTTCTACCGCTCCCTCACATGATCAAGAAGAATGGATGGAGATTCATCCTTGGTGTGCAGAAAATACACCCATGTGTATCTTGTGTATTCGTCAACAATCACAAGTGCATATCTCTTCTTGGCAATAGACATAACATTCGCTGGTCCAAATAGATCAACATGAAGTAGATGATTTGGTTCAAGAATGGAGGATTCAATTTTACTCTTGAAAGATGTCTTCCTTTGCTTGGCTTTCTGGCATGAATCACATAAGCCATCAGGAGTAAATACTATATTAGGAAATCCTCTTACAAGATCTTTCCTTACAAGTTTATTGATATTGTTGAATTTTAGGTGAGAAAGTATTTTATGCCAGTTCCAGCTGTCTTCCACAGATTCTCTACTCAGTAGACAAACTTTTGAATTATCAAAATTTGTGAAGACCCTGGCTTCATATAAACTACCATGTCTCACACCAGTCAATGTGATCTTTCCATCAGACTTACTGACAATTTCACAATGCTCCTTATAAAAGTTGACATGGTAACCTCTGCCACAGATTTGACTCACACTAATCAGATTATGCTTGAGTCCTGCAACTAGGGCTATATTTTCAATGATGAAATTTCCAATTTTGATTTTGCCATATCCCAAGATTTTTCCGAAGTTGCCATCTCCATAAGAAATGCTTGGGCCAGCCTTCTCCTCAAATTATGATAGCAGGGATTTATAACCAGTCATATGTCCTGAGCATCCACTATCCAAGACTAGAACATTCCTTCTATCACCCTGTAATCAGTAATTTGAATCAGTTAGTGTTTTTAAGGACCTAGAATTGTTTGGATCCTTTGGCCTCTTTATGTTTGTTAACATATGCAGCAGAAGACTTCATATCAGAGTTATGTTAACATTCTTAATGTCAGTATTTATACATGCAGAAACAGATTTTGCTTTAACTAAGAGGGTTTCAGTTTATAAAAATAATAATACAAACTGTGATACTCTTTACATGTATAAATAGAGTGTCGAACACTGCCATAATGAAAAGAAGGATTCTGTGGTTTATATCTATCTGTTCTATTCCTAAACTCTGATTTAGAAGACACGACTTTTATCTCTTGATTCTTCCTGCAAGAATTAGCAAGATGATTAGTGCTACCACAGTTTGAACAGGTCTTTTTAGGTGCATTAAGAGGAGTCACATTATTTTTATTCTTATTAACACCTACCTTGCCATTCCTATTTTTCCTAGAATGTTTCCTCTTATCTTTTATGTGTACATCCTTCAGTTTTTGCTTAAGCGATTTATGAGTCATTGAACCAATATTTACTGAATTTGTGTGAACATGTTCACTCTTTTCAGTAATTAAGTTTGATCTAGGTGTTGAGGTAGTACCTTTCTCATTGATTGATTTAATATTATTAGCACTTTGATTAAACTTAATGGTGTTTCTTTGAACCTTGTTATGTTTGACCTGACTATCAGTTTTTATTGGTTCTGTTATCTCAGTTTCTTCTCTACTTTTCTTATCAGAATTAGATCTAGCTGAATATCCTAATCCTGATCCCTAACATCCATTCTCTACGATTTCCTGAGTTGCTTTACATGAGTTAATCCAAAGTTTAATGACTTCTCTCTCTTTAGCTATCTCCTTTTCTAGATAAGCATGTTTTTCTAACAATTTTTCTTTAAGATAAACAACATTATCTCTTTGTTTTTAAATTTCTAGCATGAAAAGCAACTCAGTTTCTAGGTAATCATTCCTTTTCTCAAGCATAGAGTTTTCACTCTTGATTCTATTGTTCTCTAAGGTTTGATCCCTAAAACTAACATACAGAGACTTAAGAAATAATCTTAATTCATAGATATCATCAGTATCAAATGTAAAAGTACATTGAGGTACCTTTAATTCAGCATTGTCGGCCTCAGCATTAGTATTTTCCATGAGAGTATAATCGATGCCATCATCTGAGTCTGATGAATCATCACAGTTTCTCTTCTTTGAGATCAAAACTTGTTTGCGCTCAGCTCTGGGCTTCCTGCAGTCAGCTGGAAAATGTCCAAGTCCATCACAGTTGTAACATCTCTCTTTTGACTTGTCAGGTTTTTCATATCTAGCTTCCTTCCAATCAACATCTCTTCTGTTGTTCCTCTTATCAAAGTTTGAGGAACTACAACCTATTCTGGAAAATCTTCTCCCTCTCCTGAAGTTCTTGTAGACCATCTTCTTGAAACTTTTAACCAGTAGGGCATCCATTTGATCCATATCTTTATTATTGTTGTGATTACTGTCAGTATCTGATTCAGTATCAGGATTTGAGTCATCATCAGAGTTTGATGATTCAGTATCTGACTTAGCAATCATGGATTTCCCTTTAGAGTAGCTTTTCTTCATAGCTTTTTCCTTTGGCTTCTCTTCAACTTTGAGTGCAACTGGTCTAGATTTTGATCCTTTCCTCTTTCTCCTTTGCTCCATTTCTAGTTCATGAGTTTTCAGAACTCCATAGATCTCATCTAGAGGTGTTTTATCAAGTTCATAGTTATCTCTTATTGATGTGACCTTATAGTCCCACTTTTCAGGGAGAGTAGTAGGAACTTCAGGTTTGAGTCTTCCAAATTATATTCTTTATCGACAAGGGATAAGTCATTCAACATCTTTTGAAATCTGTCATAAATCTCAGTTAAGGACTCATTGTCCCTTGAGTCAAAGTGTTCATATTCTTGAGTAAGTACTGTCCTCCTTTTCTTCTTGATAGCAGTTGTACCTTGACACTTTACTTCTAAAGCATCCCATATCTCTTTTACAGTTTTACATCCAATGATTCTATTGGATATAACACTATCAATACTGATGTGCAGAATATGTCGATCCTTAGCATCCTTCATGATAGATGAGATATCTTCAGAAGAGTAATCCTTCATGTCTTTTTCTATCATCTTCTCTGGTTCTCCTGAAACAGAGACAACTACCTTCATTGGTTTGTGAGGACCATCATAGATCCTGTTCAGATATTCAGGATCTGTGGCTTCCAAACACATGGCCATCATGACTTTCCAGATTGGATATTCATGTATCTTCAGGTTGGGCACCTTTATTGCTTCATACCTACTCATGTTGCTGCTTATCTATGATGTGGCTGGGGGTTGTGGCTTCGGATCTAGATTCTGTGTTTCATCTTCTCCTTTTTCTGACATGGTTGATTAATCGCCAGATCTTAAACTGTTTGTGCGTCAACAGCAAGCTCTGATACCAATTGTTAGACCCTTAACAAATGTAGAGAGGGGGTGAATACAGTTAGTATAATCAACTCGACAAAGCTTCAACGGAAAAAAAGTTTTTATATTATCTGATAAAAACTTATTACACATGTACTCTCTCGAAAGGATGAACAATTATCCTTGAGAGCTGCTAGGTTATGTAAAATATATAACAAATGTCGCAATGCATGAACCTAAATTATGCTTTATATAGGGCATATCTACCAATGTATAAGGAATCATATTTTCTTAACAACAAGAAAACATGTACTATTTCTTCTGAGATAAAGTCTTTCACCGCCTTGAAGTTCCTGTTTCCTTTTCCTCTTCGAAGATGAACTGATGTGACAATTACTGATTTCATTATCCGTTGACATCATCATCCGTTGAATAACAACATCCATTAATGTCATCATCATCCGTTGATGTACTTCATCATCATCCGTTGATGCTTGTAATCATCATCCGTCGATGCTTCTGATAGTTTCTGTTTGATATCATCAATTGCTCCTAACATGTTTACCAATCATGCAAGCAAGATGTTGAGTCGGTCAATTGTGCGTGCTAGGTGTCATAATGTCAAAGTCTATGATCGATATTTTTTGTTGTTTGAAGTAGTCACTAGGAAAGTTCACCAAAAGGGGGGTAATAGGCATACCTCTAAGATTCACGAGTATTTGTATTCTTGTGGAAAATGATAAACTTATCGTATTCCTTGTTCTCATGTGATTTCCTGTTGCGCGTATTTGAAGTTGAGCCATGAACCTTTGGTTGATGAAATCTAGAGATTAGAGAATATACCAGTGATTTATAATGGTGTTTTCGAACCCATTCCGAGCAAAGGAGATTTGCATTGGTCGATGAGTATTAACTTTCCAAATGTGATCCATGACAAAGATGTTGAGAAAAAGTAGGGAAGAAGGAAGTCCACAAGGTACCGAAATGTGATAGATTTTCAAGCATCCAAGTGAAAAAATGAGTTGTTTAATTGACGTAATGTAGCATTCATAGACATTAATTAGTGAAAATTGTTTAGTATTAATGTTGGATAAAACAATTTGTTGAATTTGGAAAGTTTTATTGATCATTTTTATGTTTCGTGTGTTTTGTTATTATTAATTTCAGTGTAATGCTTTAATTTCAGTAATTAGAAATTTTTTGTATTATTTTTATATATTTTAGAAAAATTAAAAAAACTTACAGCAGCTGGGAAAAGAATAGTAGCTTCTGAGATTCAAGGTACAAAACGGAACATAAAAGAACGTTAGGCATAAACGAAACTTTATCCCGTGTTTAGCTTCTTTTATTCTGTAAAAATTAGAGAAAATGTTTTTTTAAACCGCGTTTTACCTTCGTCTAGGGCCACACGGACCATCATCTAGAGTTTTATTGTTTTTTTTGTTAAATCTATTTTCAAAATTAAAAAAATGACATTACATATTTTTAAGTAGCATCTTATATCTAGACGGACCATCGTCTAGCGTTTTACCATTTTGTGAAATTAAAAAATTGACATAAAACATACTTTTAAATAGCGTTTTACTTGTAGAAGGACCGTCATCTAGCGATTACTGTTTTGTGAAATTTAGAATGGTGAATGGAACGTAATACTATGTAGCGGTTTAGGTCTTAAGGTATATGATTCAGCGTTTTACTGGTAAAAATAGTGTAACTTGTAGAATAAAATATTTTTTGAAAAAATATATTAAAAAATAGAGTGCAGAATATATTTTAGATTTTTATACATAAAGTGTATTACTTTAAAATCTAAATAAAAAATATAATTGAACATGCAGAACAAATATTATGTGAAAACAAAATTCAAAAATAGAGTTCTAGTGCATAACTTAGCCTAGTAAAAATTATAGTATAATATAATTGATGTCGAGTAAATGTAAAAAAAATTCGCATTAATTATATTTTTCATTTGTGTTATGGATAAAATACTAACACGTATTTAATTGTAAGATTCGTGAGCTCAACGACTCTGTTTAACTCCTCTCGTATTTTTTGACTCAATCTGTCTTCACAAGATGCCTACGTACCTTGTTGTCTGCTAAGGATCAAGTCAAAAAACATAGTTCTAATATGTGGGGTGAGGCGACTTGGGATGCCTTGAGGTAGATTAGGGTTAGGAGACTTGGTGGACAAGTCTCCGTATTTCAGTGGACATCGGAGTCCTAAAACGGAGGAAGTAGATTCCTCGTTGGTTTAGGTGCCTTGAAGGCTATTTTTCAAACGATTATATCCTTCATTGGATATATTTAATGAGCTGTTAATTGGGCTTTCTTTAGGTCTATTTAATACAACATTTATTATGTCTATAGATTTATTTTCGGACCATATCATTTTCCCCCCAACTTTTGCAAAACCGGGTAAAGATTTCGCAGAATTTAAGTTTAGACCTTTTCTGGTTATCATTTTTATCGTAAAGTGTGGTTACAACGATTCTCCCTTCCATAGTTTTTCATAATTTTTTTGCTACCTTCCGGTATTTTCAAATTTTTTCCAAATGTTTTAGGAATGTTTGTGTACTCACAAGTATTTTTCATGATTTTTTGACATTTTATCAGAAAAGGTCATATCCTAGGAACAATTTTAGAAAGTACCTCATGAATTTCTTGACTTTTCTTGGAGTTTTCCATATATTTTGTAAATTTTCCACCATCTTCTCTAATTTCTGGAATTTTCCCTTATTTATGATCAAATTTCGACCAGGATGTATCTTGGTCGTCATTAGACCAGAACTCTGGTCGGATTATGGACCATTTTCTCATTCCGGTCGAACTGATTTTCGCCCAGAATACAATCTTGCTTTGACGAGAGTTTTTGGTCAAACTTCGACCAGGATGCATCCTGGTCGCCATTTTACTAGAACTCTGATCAAATTAAAAGCCATTTCGCCACTCTGGTCGAAGGAGATTTCGATCAGGATACTCCCATTATTTCGACGAGGATTCTTGTTCAAAATTCGACTAGAACTCTGGTTGGACTATGAGCTAATTTGTCATCCTGGTCGAATGAATTTTCGACCAGGATTCTTACATGTATCGACAAGCACTCTCATTAGATTATGGTCTATTTTGTTATCCTGGTCGAAAGTCGAATGAAATTCCAACCAGGATTCTCCCCTATATTAACGAGCACTCTCGTCGGATTATGAGCTATTTTGTCATCCTGTTCGAATGAAATTTCGACCAGGATTCTCCCTTATTTAGACGAGCACGTCTCCTTGTACCTTTTACAATTTTTGAGACTCTTCCTCTCATGGGCCTCCCTTTTTGGGTTGTGATGTAATGGGCTTTCAATCGATTCGAATTCCTTTTTTGAGAGCTATATGAGAGTAAAGTGAAGTGTAGTTCTTCACACATACTTTCCGTATTCTCAAAATCTCATATTCTTTCTTCCTATCAAGTTTCTGGCGAAGATTATTACACCAAACCTAGTCTTTTTTGCTAGGGTTCCACCCTGAGGCGATTTCCGGTGTCCTTTTATCCTTCACATTCCTGGATTTTCGACTGAAGATCTATTAGATCTTCATCTTCTTCACTTAATTTTATGCAAATCAAGCCTTCATCCCAAGCATTTTAATGGCGGACCGTGATCTTGCTAGGTTAGCTAAGATGAACTCTTTAAAAAGAGGTAACCTTATTGACATTCGCTCATACAAATATTCATCTCTTATAGATATGATAAATGTTAAGGGGATGAATATCCCTCATTAACTATCTAGATTCCTATAATCATGGAAATACATTCAATGAAGAAGATGGTATGATAGAAAATTATAACCGCATTTACAAACTTTCACCCTACCTTAGGATTACTCCGGTTCTTGTTGATAATAGCCCTTAGCAACCAATCTAGCTTTGTTTCTGACTACTATGCCATTTTTATCTATCTTGTTTCTAAATACCCATTTGGTGTCAATATGATTTTTGCTTTTAGGTTGGGGTACCATCTTCCAACCTTTATTTCTTTCAAATTGGTTTAGCTCTTCCTACATAGCTAAAACCCAATCAGGATCCAACAAAGCTTATTATACCTTCTTTGATTCTTCCTGAGATAGGAAGCTGTTATATAGACATTCTCCTTGAGTTACTTTCCTAGTCTACACTCTAGAAGTTACATCACCAATAATTAGTTCAAATGGGTTATCTCTAGTCTATTTTCTCTGTTGAGGTAGATTAGCTCTAGATGAAGAGGCCTCGGAGTTGTCTTGATGTGTGACTGAGTTTTGATTAGAAGAAACTCCCCCTAAGTTTGTGGATCTTTGACTTGAAGTTTGGGTCCTTTCTGAGTGTGATCTGTATTGACTTTCAACTCCTATTGATGGCTCAACGGATGTTGATCTTTGCCTTTCGACGAATGATGCATATTGTCTCTTAATGGATGATGCACTTTGCCTCTCGACGGATGTTGAATTATGTGCTTCATTTGTTGCTGACTTTTCTGCATTATCCTTAGAGATTATTTCTTGATCACTTTCATCTTCATTATCATCACAGATCATCTCAACATTGTCAAATTTGAGGCTTTGATGGAAACCTTCATCTTGCAGTCCTTCAATCTTCTTATCATCAAACACAACATGTACAGATTCTATAACGATGTTGGTTTAAGATTGTAGACTCTACATGTTTTTGTTCGTACTAAAACACAAGTGAAAATACACGCAAGCGCACGTGATCACAAGTAGTATAAGATATAAGTCAAGTTCGTTCCCACAGGGATTGGTTTAGGTTAAGTTCAGATTATGCACTTATGCAACAATGTATGATTATGGTTCACAGCTAAGACAAGAAACAAGTTTGATTTGAATTACTATTAAGAGAATTAACTAGCATATATTAACTAAGAGATTAAAAGTGAGTTACTTATATGAGAATAAAACATAGGATTCTAACTTCATTAAATACTTCATTCAAAGTTTATATCTTTATCAATATCGTGTGATGGTGATGATAACTAATCAGATAACACGAAATTAGTATACGCTATCTTTCGATATACGTATACCCTACTACTGAGCATCCACAATCAAGATAGAATCCAAATTAACACCAATTATGCTTAGATCCTATATGTCTATAAGATTTGAAAACATAATGGTTGAAGAGCAAGTTATCTATCGTGATTACATAGGGCAGATAAGATGGTTAAAATTACCTACGAATCATGCATAACATATATACATGAACCTATGCTAGCATGGCAAGTTCTAAATCTCTATATTCATTGTTGCTTCAATAGAGATTAACAAACAATCTTAGATGTTAGCTACGCATCAAAGACGAATAAGCACAACCAAACTAGGAAATCATAAATCACCACACACTAAATATTTAGAAAAATTAACTATTGAAATCGATAAATAAATCGGTTAGAACCCCATGACAATGATTAGTTCATGATCGAACACATCGTCACCTTGGTTTCCAATGAAAACATGATACTAATAAGTTCAGAATACTACGATATAATATAGAAGTACTAGGGTTTAGAACAAATCAAAAACAAGCATCCAAAAAGTATCGCCTAAATCAAAGAATACGAAAGTATGAAACTAGTTCTTCTTCTCCTTAGCCGTCTTGTATGCTCTATGTCTTTTTAATGTTCTCCCTTGCTTCCCTGTTATTAAAAACGTTTTTTATCTTTTATATAGTCCCCAAGTGGACCTGGACTCTTCAAATCTTCAAATCAGAGTAGAACAGGATTCTAGCTTTTTGAACTAGTGCGGGCTCGCTGCATACTGGCGCGGGCGCGCTGTTGCTCTGCTTCACCTGGCGCGGCCGCCCCGCTTATGGCGCGGGCACACCGTGCCTCTAACAAAAATAGTGATTTTCTTGTTTTACGCTCCTTTATTCGTGCGATCTTCCGAAACTCCATTCATGACCTCTTATTAGCATAAAAACATTGAAAAACTCATTTCTTCCTTCTGACTAGTGCCCTGTAAAAACTCGACACTCTTAGGGCAAAACACGCGCTAATAATTCACGCAAGTATATGCGTTTGCAAGTAATATAGAATCTTTTCTAGTTCGTTCCCACAGAGAATCAATTGGTTAACTATGTAATTTATGCACCTATGCACCAATGATATGGTTATTATCCAATGCTAAGACGATAACAATTTTGGGTTGTTTATACTACGAATTATACTAATGATTATAACTAAGAGAATAAAGATTGTTGTATATTATACGAGATAAACATGGGATTCTAACTTCATTAAATACTTCATTCAATAGCCTTATTATTCTTAACCTTAGCATGCAATGGTGATGATACTAATCAGATAAAACGAAACTGCTAATCGCCAACTTTCGTTGCACGAATAACATACTACCAGACATCCACAAAAGAGATAGAAGCTGAATAGACACCAATTATATTGAGACCCTACATGTTTGGAGAATTTGATAACATAAAGGTTTAAAGCACAAGTTATCTATCATGATTACACAGAGCAAGTAAGATGGGTAAAATTACCTACGAATCATGCATAACAATAACACATGAACCTATGCTAGCATGGCAAGTTCTAAATCCTTAAATTCACTGTCGCTTCATTAAGAATTAACACGCTATCTTACAAGTTCGCGACTCTTATAAGACTAATAAGCAACACCAATACTAGGTTATCATACTATCACCACACACCAAGGTATACAAACAATTTAACTAAAGAAATCCATAAATAAATCCGCTAAAAGCCCACGATAATGATTAGCCCATAATCAGACTCATCATCAACGTGGGTTCTGATGAAAGCATGGTGTAATAAACGTAGTCTTTATAACAAATTAATAAAACCAAGTACGAAACAAGAGTAAGGTTCACAAGTAAGAAAACTACCATCCAAGTTACAACTTAGAACAAAGATTCACAACTAAAAACAAGATCTTTTTCGTCTTTGTTGAATCCGTGCTAAAATGGTCTTCTTACGACTCTCCTTGCGCTCTGGCACATCTCTCTTATGAAAACGTCCTTATTTGACTATATATAGCAGCTCTAAACAATCTGGAAGTCTCCCCTTTTAGAATTAAAGTAGAATCAGGATTCTTTATTTCCGCACTGGCGCGGCCACTCGCTATCACAGCGCGGGCGCGCTGTCTCTCTGGAAACCCGGTGTGGTCGCGCGCTATCACAACGCGGCGCGTCATCCTTTTGGAAAAACTCAGATTTCATCTTTTTCCTGCTGCTTAGAGTTGGCTTTCCATGAGCTTTTATTCCAACTCCACCTGGACACCAAATTAGCACCAAAACAATGCTAATTCACCTGATTACCTAGATAATGCCTGAAATGGAAAAACACTAGAAAACACATTAAAATACTTAACAACTTGAGTACAAATGCATCAATTCAAAGCTTACTAGAGCATAAAAAAGTGTCATAAATGCCACTCAACATACCCCCAAACTTGAATCGATGCTTGTCCTCAAGCATAAACAGACTCAAAGAACAAGAAACAAAAATGCATGAATGCAACTATATGTATGCAACGATCTCAATAGAATAACTCAACCACCCAACAAGCGACATATCAACAAATGCAGTTACTCGCATGAAGATCAATCAAATCATACAAATCAACTTACAAACTAGAGACGTGCGTGTGTGAAGATGCTTACAGATATACTATCGTAAATAGATCAATAATCATGACTTACTACTCATCAAGGCAATCGCAAGGTTATAAATAAAAGAAAAAAGCTAGACTCAAAATAACTTATGACACTTCAATTCTTACAATAGAGTTTTATACGGATTCATGCTTTTATTCAAAACAAAAAAACATATATATGCTTATTTGACCGTGCAATGAGTGAGGTCCATAAAAGACTTATACAATATTACCTGTGTAGCGAGCGTTAGGTTAGCGGATCCCAGACTATAAAAGCCTTAGGTCACTAGGCACAAAGTCCCCTAAGAACTTAATAACTCGAGTACTAAAGAGCCCACGCGTGATCAATTATACATAACACTTATCTTTTTTTTCTTTTTTTCTTTTTTTCTTCTTTTTTTTCAATTTCTAAATGAGTGTGTTTCGCTCCATCTCGTTCAACCCTAAACTACTCATATAAATATGAGCCGGCTACTAGCCATTTGACACCTAGCCACAACAACTAGCAATGAAATCCAATTATTCTCCAATTTCTAAAAATCCATGTTATTTTATTATTAAGAGAATATCCTAAATTTTAAATATAAATAAGCGATTAAACCTCGACAAACAAACAACCCATGATCATGATCTAGCACTTAAGCAACCTATAAGACTTAGTGAAATAAAAGTGTCTCTAGCATGCAAATCAACTTAATATGACTTAACATCTCTAAACACGACATCATTACACTAGCATCAATATCACAAGTCAACTGGAAAAACTTATCTAAGGGATCATGTTATAATGCAAATGCATGAACTATATGAACAAACTAACATAAAAACTACAAAAATAAAAAAAACTACATGGAAAAATGCACTATATGAAATAAACTATCATGAATATGCAAACTATATGCGACTCACACAAACATATTCCTTCAACTACTACCCCAAACTTAAAATATTCACTGTCCTCAGCGATGGTAATAGTAAGGAATTCAGGCATACCTAATCAGAATCAGGCTCCCCACCCTCAACGGGTGGAGTGTCAGGTGCGTCCGGAGGTGGATACACGGAATCCTCACCAAAAACTGGCCACTAGATGTCAACACCGGTGGCTCTAAAAGCTGTCCTCAATGCCTGGGTGAGATCTCATGCGAACCTGCTATGGAAGTCATGCATCGCATCCATCCTCCTTCACAGACGCCTGTACTGTATATTTCATTTCTTCTCTGATTCCTTTAACTGTGACGGCTCTATCTCATCACCTAATAGAGCTCTCCAACCTGTTTCACGGGCATTTTTTGACCCACCAGCATAATACTGATCAGGCGGATGCTTGTCCGAATTCAAATGAAACGAATAACCAAGCCCCTTAGGATCGGGCTTACCACCATCCCACTCCACCATGTGCAATATAATCAAACTGTCAATGGAAACACTAGGGAGTTGAAGTTACTCATGTGCGGCCCAACAAACATGAACTGTCGCACACAACCTCGTCACAATGGACCCATAGGGTATATAACCCGTAGTGCTTCCTTTCAAAAATCTCAGAATACCATGGTGAATAATCCTACTAATGTCCACATAATCACCCTTGAGAATACCCCACAATAAGTGTGTGCGCTCTATAGTAACCTCATGCATATGAGACGATGGCAGAATATTAGCACAAATAAAGGCATTCCAAGCACGGTCAAATCTGTTCATACAAGAAGCAGGGAATGTAGCATACTCAGATGTGCCTCTCTTGAATGTCCAACGAGTCTTAGGTACACAGAGAGTAGCCATTATCAAATCCAAGTCAAAGTCCTCCGGAGTCTTATCATTCCAAACATCTTGACCGGGCTTGTTCTTTGGCTGATTAATTACCCTCCTTATTGATTTTGCACTATAATCCACCTTCATCCCCCAAACCACCGAGAAACCATTATTCTCATCTTTTGCATTATCATAAAACTCCCGCACAACACTCATGGGTACAACAGCGGGTTCTTCACAAAAAGAAACCCATCCCATCTCCTGGATTGTCTCCAATAGCTTACCATCCTTTACCGACGGAAGAAAACCTCGCTCCTTGATTATTGGCTTCGAAAGAAGCCTAGTATACTCCGCTTCAGCCTCGGGAGTAGAGAACCTCGGCCTTAGACCACCCACACTTGATGAATCGGTGGTGTTGCTACTAACTTGTATTCTTTGTCTCTTGGGTGCTATAGAAATTGATTAGAGAGAATAAGAGTTGTGTTTGAGAGAGAATTTGTGTTTGGGAAGTTATGAATTGGTGAAGAAGTTTGTGTATAGGGTGTATGTATATATAGGTGGTGAAAAGAGAATTATATATGGAATAGAAGTGGGATTTGATTATGGGAATAATGGGAGTAATGGGTTTGATTTTGAGAGGGATTTATGGGATGTGGGGGAGTAAATTTTGGTTAAAAATTGATTTTGGGACAAAATTCCCGTTTAACCCCCAAAACTGCTTTATATTTTTATCCAGAGTTGGGACACGGTGCGGCCGTGTACTGGGATGGCGCGGTCGCGCGCTACTTCTGCCAAACCTGCGCTGCCGCGTGCTGTAAAAGTTTGGGCGTGCCAAGCTTCTGAAGTCAGCCCTGAATTTTTTTCTTTTTCTGATTTTTTGTGATTTTCTCTTTTCTTCTTGCTTCCTCTACTTATTAATGTACAACAAACTAGGGTTGCCTCCCAAGAAGCACTTGTTTTACGTCATTAGCTTGACCTAGAACTCTAGATCAAATGGACAATAAAATGGCACTAACCACCTCGCGGTTTGCCGTGTCACCATAGTAATGCTTCAATCTCTAACCATTAACCTTGAATGCTTGGCCCGGATCATTCTCAAAAATATCCACCGCTCTATGTGGAAACACAGTTTTGACAATAAACAACCCTGACCATCTTGACTTCAACTTTCCAGGAAAAAGACGGAGACGAGAGTTGAACAAAAGAACTTGTTGCCCCGGCATAAATGATTTGAGCACTAGACCCCGATCGTGCCACCTCTTGACTTTCTCCTTATACATTTTGTTCTCGTAAGCTTGAAGTCGAAACTCATCGAGCTCATTCAATTGAAGCATCCTCTTCTTTCCAGCTGCATCCAAATCCAGATTCAATTCTTTAAATCCCAATACGCATTATTCTCTAGCTCCACCGGCAAATGACACCCATTACCATAAACCAACTGATACGGTGACATCCCTAGCGGAGTCTTGTATGTTGTTCTATAAGCCCAAACAACTTCATCAAGCTTCAAAGACCAATATGTTCTCGATGGACACACAACCTTCTCTAGAATGCGCTTGATCTCTCTGTTAGATACCTCAGCTTGAACATTAGTCTGAGGATGGTAAGCCATAGCAATGCGATGATTCACATTATACCTTTTCATCATCGCAGTGAACTTGCGGTTACAGAAATGCGACCCCTCATTACTGATTATGATCCTTGGAGTTCCAAATCTTGTGAATATCTGCTTGTGAAGAAAATTAAGCACTACCTTAGCATCATTCATTGGCAATGCCTTAACTTCAACCCATTTCGACACATAATCAACCGCCAATAAGATATACTGATTGTTACAAGATGAGACAAATGGCCCCATGAAGTCAATTCCCCAAACATCAAAGACTTCGACCTCGGGAAGCACATTAAGAGGCATCTCATCCCTTTTAGACATATTCCCCTCTCGTTGACATCGATCACATTTCAAAACGAACTGATGAGCATCCTTAAACAATGTTGGACAAAAGAAACCTACTTAAAGAATACGAGTTGCTGTCTTTTCTCCACTATAATGTCCTCCATAAGCCGTTGAGTGGCAATCTCGCAAGACCCCCCCCCCCCCCCGGTTCCCCTGTAAGGAATACATCTCCTGATGATTTGGTCAGCTCCTTGGCGAAAAAGAAATGACTCATCCCACATATACCACTTCACTTCATGTAGAAACTTCTTCCTTTGAGCGGGAGTCAATTCTGGAGGCATGACATTACTCACAAGGTAGTTCACAATATCTGCAAACCACGGTTCTTCTGCTTGCACTCCAAATAACTGCTCATCGGGAAAAGACTCATTAATCAAAGACTTATCTTGTGAAGTAGCAATTGGATCCTCTAAACGCGAGAGATGATCGGTGACTTGATTCTCAGTCCCCTTTCTGTCCTTGATCTCTAACTCAAACTCCTGAAGTAAAAGAACCCATTAAATCAGCCTTGGCTTCGAGTCCTTCTTCGAGATGAGATATCGAATTGCAGCGTGATCAGTGAAAACTATCACCTTCGTTCCAAGGAGATACGATCGAAATTTCTCAAAACCATAGACGATAGCCAAAAGTTCTTTCTCAGTAGTGGTGTAATTCAGTTGAGCACCATTAAGAGTCTTACTAGCATAGTAGACTATATGAAATATCTTGTTCTTGCATTGCCCAAGAATTGCTCTAACTGCATAGTTGCTTGCATCACACATCATTTTAAATGGTTCATACCAATCAGGTATAGTTATGACAGGTGCCGTAATCAAGCTCTTATTCAATGTCTCAAAAGCAGCATGTCACTCATCATCAAAATTGAAAGGAACGTCTTTCTCTAACAAATTGCACAACGGCTTTGAAATCTTCGAGAAGTCTTTGATGAAACGCTTATAGAAACCCACATGACTAAGAAAACTGCGAATTCCCTTAACAGATATGGGTGGAGGAAGATTTTCGATCACCCCCACCTTGGCTTTGTCCACCTCAAGACCCTTGTTAGAAACTTTGTGCCCAAGAATGATGCATTGGCGCACCATAAAATGACATTTCTCCCAATTAAGAACCAAGTTGGTCTCAACGCATCTTTTCAATACTAAACTTAGATTATGCAAGCATTCATTGTAAGAAGTTCCAAAGACCTAGAAATCGTCCATGAACACTTCTACGTTATTCCCAATCATGTCAGAGAAGATAGCCATCATACATCTCTGAAAAGTGGCTGGTGCTCCACATAGTCCAAATGAAACTCTTCATAATGCAAAAGTGCCAAACGGACATGTGAATGTAGTCTTTTCTTGATTCTCTGGAGCGATACAAATTTGATTATATTCCGAATAGACATCCAGAAGACAATAGTAATCATGCCCAGCCAATCTATCAAGCATCTGATCAATAAAAAGAAGAGGGAAGTGATCCTTCCTTGTGGCTTTGTTCAACTTCCTATAATCCATGCAAACTCTCCACCCCGTGAATGTCCGTGTCAGAATAAGCTCATTCTTCTCATTAGCCACCATAGTGATACCACCTTTCTTTGGCACACATTGAACTGGGCTCACCCATGAACTGTCAGAAATAGGATAGATAATTCCAGCATCTAGCCACTTGAGAATTTCCTTCTTCACAACCTCTTTTATGATCGGATTTAGCCTTCTATGTTGCTCAACAGTAGGCTTGCTTCCTTCCTCTAGCAGAATTTTATGCATACAATAAGAAGGGCTGATTCCCTTGATATCTGCTATAGTCCAACCAATTGCCGATTTGAACTCTCTAAGAATCCTCAAAAGCTTCTCCTCATCAGTACTTGAGAGATCAGATGCAATAATAACAGGCAAAGTAGATGCCTCACCTACAAATACATACCTCAAGTGTTCAGGTAAAGGCTTAAGCTCAAGAGTAGGAGCTTCCTCAATAGATGTCTTGAGGCATTTCAGAGAACTTTTCAACTCCTCTAATCCAAGAGATTCAAAGGGCATGTCCATCTTTCGCTTCCAGGGAGAAGAATTCAAATATTGCAAGTGCTCGTCACCCTCTTCATCTTCACTATCAGAATTCCCCAATAAGGCCTTCTCTAAGGCATCAGACCTTAGCAAACGATCGAGTTCAGAATTAACCACAGTATCGACCATTTCCACTTTAAAACACTCCTCATTTTTAGTAGGGAATTTCATGCCATTGAACACATTGAAAGTCACATCCTGATCCATCACTTGCATGGTAAGCTCAGCTTTCTACACATCTATCAAGGTTCGGCCAGTCGCCAAGAAAGGTTTTCATAAGATTATGGGAATCTTCTTATCCTCCTCGAAGTCAAGAATTACAAAATCAGCATGGAAAATGAGTTTATCCACCTTGACAAAGACATCCTCCACAATACCTCGCGGATAAGTGATAGACCGATCGGCCAACTGCAAAGTCATGTATGTAGGCTTTGGATCAGGCAAGTCCAACTTTTTGAAGATTGACAATGGTATCAGATTGATGCTAGCTCCCAAGTCGCATAGACATTTATCAAATGACACCTTTCCAATAGTGCAAGGAATAGTGAAGCTTCCAGGATCTTTAAGCTTCAGAGGCAATTTCTGTTGCACCACAACACTGCATTTCTCCCTGAGAGCAACAGTCTCTAAGTCATCAAGCTTCACCTTCTTAGAGAGAATACCTTTCATGAATTTTGCGTGACTAGGCATTTGCTCAAGAGCTTGAGCGAAAGGTATGTTGATGTGAAGTTTCTTGAACACCTCCAGAAACTTTGCAAACTGCTTATCCAGTTTCTTCTTTTGCATCCTCTTAGGAAAAGGAGGTGGAGGATAGATCTATTTATCCCCTGTATTACCCTCAGGAGGAGTGTGCTCAACAATAGTCTTCCTTGGTTCCACTTCGGCTTCCTTCTGCACTTCTTCTTCATCAGCCTCCACTTCAGAAATTAGAGTTTTAGCTACTTCAGCATTCGCAACCTTAACAAACCTGAATGTATTTTCTTCAACATGCTCCTGAGATTCCTTCTTGCCTGGCACTTCAGTATCGCTTGGAAGCGTGCCAGGTTGGCGGTTTATTAATGCATTCACAATTTTTTTAATTTGATTTTCCAAGGTCTTAATAGAGACAGCTTGGCTCTTGCACATGAGTCTCAACTCCTCCAATTCAGATTTTTCATTAACTTGAGGTAACTGCTGAAGTTGAAGTTGTTGCTTCGGGGCATATTACGGTTGCTGAAAACTAGGAGGGTTATACTGCCTTGTTGTATATGGCTGATAAGATTGTTGCACCACATTCTGATTGTTGCTCCAGCTGAAGTTAGGATAATTGCGGTTATTCGGATGATAAGTGGCTGGAGCTTGTTATTATGATCTATGAAAGTTGCTCACAAATTGAGCTGATTCGCTAGAATTAGCACACTGCTCAGTTTCATGTGCTACCGCACAAAGTTCACAAACGCTAGTAATCTGATTAACTCCATAATTTGCCAAAGATCCTCCTTCATCGTCAAAGCTTGTAGTTGAGAAGCTATAGCAGTAGCTTGATCCACTTCAAGAATTCCTACTACCTTTCCTTACATTATTCTTTGCGTAGATTATGGTATTCATTGGCTGCCATTAGCTCAATCAACTCATAAGCTTTATTGTAGCTTTTAGCCCATAAGGCTCCACCAGATGCTGCATCAAGCATAGGTCTAGAATGTGCACCTAGACCATTATAGAAACAGTTTATGATCATCCAATCAGGCATGCTGTGGTGTGGACACTTCCTTAGCATTTCCTTATAACGATCCCAAGCCTCACACAGAGATTCACCAGTTTGCTGAGCAAACTGAGTAAGAGCATTCCTGATTGTAGCAGTCTTCGCCATAGGAAAGAGTTTAGTGAGAAAATTTTGAGCAAGATCCTCCCATTTGGTGATAGACCCGGGTGGTAGACAATATAACTAAAACTTCGCTTTGTCCCTCAAAGAGAATGGGAATAGTTGCAGCTTAATGGCATCTTCAGACACATCATTGAACTTGAAAGTGTCACAGATCTCGATAAAATCCCTGATGTGCATGTTTGGGTCTTCAGTAGGATTACCCCCAAACTGAACTGAGTTATGTATCATTTGAATTGTGCTCGACTTGATCTCAAAAGTGTTAGCCTTGATGGCTGGCCTGATGATGCTTGACTGAATGTCTTTGATCTTAGGCTTAGAAAAGTCCATTAAAGCCTTAGAATTATCTACTTGCTCCTCCATCTATAATAAAGGTGGTTCTTCGAATTTCTCTTCTTTAGCTACTTTCTCTTCGTCCTCAAAATCTTCCCTACAATCAACTACAACTCCTTTCTCGCCTTTTTCCAGAATTCTCCCGCGAACTCGTGAACGCGTTTGCATAAACGGTCGCTAAATTACCTGAAATACAACAAGAAAAAGGAGTATGTAAGTAACAATGTCTGAGTCAATGAACTTTAACGATCACCGATGTCAAACACATAAACTAAAAGTTAACACTGCAGTCCCCGGTAGCGGCGCCAAAAACTTGTTAGGGCAAAATACGCGCTAATAATTTACGCAAGTATACGCGTTCGCAAGTAATATAGAATCTTTTCCAGTTCGTTCCCACAGAGACTGAATTGGTTAACTATGTAATTTATGCACCTATGCACCGATGATATGGTTATTATCCAATGCCAAGATGATAACAAAATTGGGTTGTTTATACTACAAATTATATTAATGATTATAACTAAAAGAATAAAGATTGTTGTATATTATACGAGACAAACATGGGATTCTAACTTTATTAAATACTTCATTTAATAGCCTTATTGTTCTTAACCTTAACATGCAATGGTGATGATACTAATCAGATAACACGAAACTGCTAATCGCCAACTTTCGTTGCACGAATAACATACTACCAGACATCCACAAAAGAGAAAGAAGCTGAATAGACACCAATTATATTGAGACCCTACATGTTTGTAGAATTTGACAACATAAAGATTTAAAGCACAAGTTATCTATCATGATTACACAGGGCAAGTAAGATGGGTAAAATTACCTATGAATCATGCATAACAAAAACACATGAACCTATGCTAGCATGGCAAGTTCTAAATCCTTAAATTCACTATCACTTCATTAAGAATTAACACGCTATCTTACAAGTTCGTGACTCTTATAAGACGAATAAGCACAACCAATACAAGGTTATCATACAATCACCACACACTAAGGCATACAAACAATTTGACTGAAGAAATCCATAAATAAATCCGCTAGAACCCCACGATAACGATTAGCCCATAATCGGACTCATCATCAACGTGGGTTCCGATGAAAGTATGGTGTAATAAACGTAGTCTTTATAAAAAATTAATAAAACCAAGTACGAAACAAGAGTAAGGTTCACAAGTAAGAAAACTACCATCCAAGTTACAACTTAGAACAAAGATTCACAAGTAAAAACAAGATCTTCTTCATCTTTGTTGAATCCATGCTAAAACGGTCTTCTTACGGCTCTCCTTGCGCTCTGGTACATCTATCTTATGAAAACGTCTTTATTTGAATATATATAGCAGCTCTAAATAATCTGGAAGTCTCCCCTTTAGAATTAAAGTAGAATCAGGATTCTTTATTTCCGCACTGACGCGGCCGCTCGTTATCACAACGCGAGCGCGCAGTCTCTCTGGAACCCCGGTGCGGCCGCGTGCTATCACAACGCGGGAGCGCCGTCCTTCTGGGAAAAACACAGATTTCATCTTTTTCCTGCTGCTTCGAGTTGGCTTTCCACGAGCTGTTATTCCAACACCACCTGGACACCAAATTAGCACCAAAATAATGCTAATTCACCTGATTACCTAGATAATGCCTGAAATGCAAAAACACTAGAAAACATATTAAAACACTTAACAACTTGAGTACAAATGCATCAATTCAAAGCTTATTAGAGCATAATAAAGTGTCATAAATGCCACTCAACAGACATCAAACACATTAAAAACAGCACATACTTGAGTCCAAGACACCAAATTAATCGATATGAAGCGTTCCAAGTTGATATACATTCCACTTATCCCACCCCCAAACTTAAATCGATGCTTGTCCTCAAGCATAAACAGATTCAAAAATACAAATACAACGAATGCATGAATGCAACTAAAATGAAAAATGCAACTAAAATAAAAAATGCAACTAAAATAAAAAATGCAACTAAATGAAAATGCAACGATCCCCTCAGAATAACCATAATCAATCAATAAGCAAATGTCGCTAAAAATGCAATTACTCGAAACAGAGTTCAACTAAATCCCACAAATCAAATTACAAACCAGAAACGTGCGTGTGTGCGATGCTTAACAGATATGCTTTCATCAATAGATCAATAATCATATCCTATCTTTCACCAAACCAATCACAAGTTTATACATAAAATGCACGTTAAACACATAATGACTCACAACACCTCAATTTTATGAGAGTTATACAAGGATCATGCTATTATACTGAACACATAAACACAAATGCTTATTTGCCCGTGCAATGAATGAGGTCCCAAAAGACTTATATAATAATACCCATGTAGTGAGCGTTAGGTTAATGGATCCCATACTATACAAGCCTTAGGTCACTAGTCACAAAGTCTCCTAGAACTTAATAACTCGAGTATTAAAGAGCTCATTCTTGGTCAATTCTGCATGAACATATTTTCATTTTTTTCATTTTTTTCATTTTTTTCTTTTTCCTTGCTTTTTTTCTTTTTTTCAATGAATCTGAATGAGTATGTTTCGCTCCATCTCATTCAACCCTAGACTACTCATAAAAATATGAGCCGGCTACTAGCCATTTGACGCCTAGCCTTATTCACAATAAGCAATGAAATCCATATTTTTCCCTAGTTTAAAAATTATTGTTCCTACGTCATTACGAGAATAGCAAAAATTCTAAATATAACCAAGTCATTAAATCTCAACAAGCAAACAAGTATGATCATGATCCAGTTCAAAATCTACCTATAAGACTTGTAAAAAAAACTTGTTTCTAGGCATGCAATTCAATTCATTAGGACTTAACATCCCTCTATTCGACATCACTACACTCAAATCAACATCAACAAATTAATCAGAAATAGCGCAACCTAAGGGATCATGTTATATTCATGCAAATACAACTAAATGGACTCACATACACATGACAAAATATGCAAAACAACATGCAAACAATTATATGAACAATCATGCAAAATTACGAATGAACTACATTACACATGCAATATGAATCTATATTAACACAACACACTACTAATCCTTACATTATCACCCCCAAATTTAAAATATTCAATGTCCTCATTGAAGGCAATAATAAGGATACAAGGCATACCTAGTCGTCAGAAAGATCACCCTCCTCGGGTGGAGTATCATGAGGCCGATACACAGAATCAGCTCCAAATACAGGCCAATCGACCTCGACATCAGTGGCCCGGAAAGCAGTGCCCAAAGCCTGTGTCAAATCTATTACAAAATGACTGTGAATGTTGTTGTTAGGTCCCGAATTATCGTAGAAGGGGGGGTTGAATATGATAATCACTAAATTAAAAAAATTATTTCGAATCTTTTATGGATATAAAATTTAGTGTTCGGTTAGTGGTTCTGTGTTCTTGAGGTGAATAGTGTTTGGAATAATAAAATGAGTAACACAAGATAGTTGGGGTAATATATATTCATATATAAATCCGCGAGGGATGTTGCTACACTCCGGTAAATAAATTAACCAGCTACAAACTAAGATTAACAAAGTTCCTAGCTTCTACAAAGATCAGTAAATTAAATCCTATACAACGATCTAGCTTTTGTTTGTCTAAGGATTTAATTACCGGGTAACGTTTATAATGCCCTTATAAATATACAAGAGTTAAATTGGGCATTATAACGTTACTCCGGTGAGAAGAATAACAGATATAGATCCGAGTGTGTATCTCCTATGTTTTTCTTTGCTTCTAATTTCACTAGCTCTTTGGGAGAGAAGATAAAAAGAACAATTCTTTCTCAATTGCTGAATCCTTCTGCTGCTGAGTGTAGTCTTTTATATCAATTAATATATATGGATGAAATTGAACCACACAAATTAATTGAATGTATCAACAAAGATGTGGCTGAGGAGTAAGTGGCGACCAGGTATATTCTGGTAACCTACAACCTTTATTTGCAACCTGCGACCAAGTTGATTTCTTTTGTTTTTTTAACTGGCGACCACAGGGATGGGTGTTTTGTTTGCCTTGGAAAATCTCCGAGGGACTAACCTGCGACGTACCTAGTCATTTTTGAAGTTATAAGTTAACCTGCGACTCTTTTTGGTTGCCTTCCTTTCTGTTTTCCATTTTCTCTTCTTCTTTTTTCTTTTCCTATTTTTTGTTTTTGTTTTGTTTTCTTTTTCCTTTTTTTCCTTTTCTTCTCTTTTTTATTTTGATTTTCTTTTTTCTAATTATTTAAGTTTAAATTGTAACTAAATTAATTTATAAAACAAACTTAAAAATAACTTATATAAATAAACTAATTTAAATTTATAAAATAAACTTATTTAAAGTTTATAAAATAAATCATTTTAAGTTTATTAAATAAAATATATTAAAGTCCATTGAATAAATTTATTTTATTTATTTTATTTAACAATTAAACTTTGAACTAGGCCACTCTCTCTAGCTGTTTAGCTGTATACCCTGTGCACCTTTTCTCGTAATTTAACAGATAAATATTCAATCCAAGTACGTTTCTCAACTTAACAATTCTTCTAAAAATAATACCTAGATTCCTTTCACGAGCTTTTGACGCCTAGTGCAACTGATCTGGTTCACATACGACTAACCCCGATTCAGGTCTTCATATTATAGCCTTGATTACATTGTTAAGATTGCAATAACTTTATCGCTTCAAGCATTGACTGTCAATAAACAAATGTACTTTTACTGGAATCCTTTATGGTACTTTAGACAATGTCTTCATTGCTACTATGATCTTGAATACTTCATTCACTGTTCTTCACCGATGCTTGAACATATAAATGAACTCCTGTCAGTGAGTATAATTTCAAGACTGCAGCTGTCTTCTTTAACCTCTGTCTATACCATGTCTTCAATTTTTCAGATTCCTATGCTTCATACATTGTCTATCTTCAATCAATGCCAATACACTGAAATCTTCCTATGACACATATACACTGAATCTTCATCATTTCTGAAACCCTGAAAGTCTTTATCCTTTATTCTTGACTGAGGCATGATCATATTAATGAACTTCTTTCAGTGATCTGTAAACAGACTTCAAGCCTTCTTCTAATCTTCTGATTCTTTATATTTACCTTCTCTCTATTTCTTCTGATTTCTTGTGTAGACGTGGTATTATTAACCTGTCTTGTTCTAGTGTTGTTCTCATGTTGAGTTATCACGTAACTATTCATACAGGTACCCAGTCTCACCAACAATCTCCCCCTATTTGATTTTTAAACCTAACAAATAATAAATATAGAGGATAACTCAACTAACAACTAGGACTTGTAAATAATGCTACTGGTTTTCTGGATCAAATACTTCATTTCCAGATTTCTTAAGTAACTGAAATGAAAGATGCGTGTTCCTCTAGCACTGAACTGATCTTCAAGTAGTTTCATCTTCATTTCCTTGGTTCTTCAAATCTCTTCCAGATAATACTTCTCAGTCTTGAAGTAATCATCAGCAGCTTCTTTTTGTACAACCACATTTCCTATTGAGAAGCGCATATCTCTCTTCTTCTCCCCCTATGAGAATCAATTACTTAAAGGAGATCACCTTCGTTTACCACCTCTCCCGTACAATAGGATCTGCAGATAAAAACCAATGGTACTCCCCTTTTGGAAAACAACTTCTCCCCTTATAAAGAATAGTGATGAACCAATCCACTTCTTCTGATGTTGTGTGATGTACATGTGCTTTACATTTTTCCTCCTTCCTGCTATTTCCCCCCTTAGCTGAGGAATTCTCCAAACTATTACTTAAGCTTTAATGTCCCCCTTAGAGAAGGAATGTATGTTATCATCTGAAGGAGTTCTCATATTTTACTTGGTTGGAAAAGAAATAACAAGTCAGAGTCTGATCAACTATGTCCCTTTAAATATTACAAGAATGACTTCACTGTTGATCATCATGTTCACCAATCTTCCCAAATCCTTATACCTCCCAAATGTGAGATCACCAATTGTTATGTCCCGAACTTTTTAGGTCCCGAAGTATTCTAATCCAATCTGTAAATGTTAGGTCCCTAAAAGTTAGGTTTCAATCATAAATAGATTTGAGACCCAAAGTATCAAGAACCATGTTTAGGGATAGGGAATGGGATATGGTGTTTCTCTTTATTCCTCACTGTGAATGTGTGATTCTGTTTCGTGTACCTCACATGTGTTTCACTCTTCTCTCCACTCGTGTTTACACTCATTCTCACAAGTGTATCACTCATCTCATAGCTCTAAAATCCAGATGTTTCTGCAAGGAAAATCACATTAGCCATCCTTAAGGAGGTCACATGTGGTGCAATGGGAGTTTCAAAATCCCCATCCTTGTTAGACTCATCAGATGAATCCGAGTCATAATCTACAAGTTACTAGTTTCCCTTTTAGGGTTCCAGATTTGAACTCTAGGAAGGTAGACAATGATCCAAAGAATTTAGCATAAAGATCAAAGTTTCCCCCTAATGTCTGTGAAGACATGTCCTTGTGATTCATCAGGTAAATCTAAATCACTGTCAACAAGTTGTCGATCTGCACCTATGTCAGATCCACTATCCGCAGATGCATCCAGGTGATTTAAGCCTGGGGAGGTAAATACTGACATATGGCTATTGGATCAGTATCCTCTCCTAACACCTGTAAAGGCAATTGGTCCATTAAAGAACCTTGAACAATCGAATCTCACTGTAAAATGGATGAAACTCTTATTTCTGTCAACTCTTACTTTGTGTGTATAACCTATCCTTGTGCATCAAGAATTATTTATGTTTGAGGTGCTGACACTACATCGGATACTCTGGCCGACAGGAAAATTTCAATAGACGCACCATGTTGAGAGGATGAATCTAGTAACTGTTTTTGTGCTTTTTCAGCCCTTACATCTTTTTGAGAAGATGTATGGGGGCTAGCAGTTGCCTCTGTTTAAATACTACTCATCTTTGTAGGAGACAGAGCTGTTGGGTTAACTTCAGAACCTTCCTTATGTAGTTCACTAAGGCACTTTCTCCTTCACGCTCATTCATACTTCATTTTAGGGGTAAGAGAGTGTTGTTTGGTTCTGTTTCTGTGTTTGTTTTTACAGTCTGGGATAGAAGTTGTGGGTTTTCAACCTCATGACTATCAAGTAAAAGAAGGCCATTGGAGGCTGAACCTGCATCACAGAACATATGGTAATATAGAGATAAAATGCACTTAAGATCTATAATGAATGAAAATTATGCATTTAATCTTTTGAGAGAAATGATGTACAATAGTGATTTCAAAAAGATTTTAATGAAATAAGCAATCATCACTGTAGCAAGAAGTTTGATTTTTCTCTTAAAACTGTTCGAGTGCACGAGTCTATTTTTATGCATAAAGAGATAAATAATCATGTCTTTTAATGTGAAAAAGACACAGACTCATGACCTAGCAGTATTAAGAAGAGAAAGAAAGATTTTTTCTTTCAATATGAATGAGTTTTTGTAAAAGAATTGATCACTTAGGGTAAAGTCTAAGCAATTCTAATTCATGTCAAAAGCTCTATAATCTATCTTCATAAACTTATTACCAAAAATATTATTTATTGATAAATAATCTTAATAAGAATGACTATGCTGCTGGTTCAAATTATAGTGAATCTTTCAGAAATAGAAAAACTTATAAATTCACTAGAATTTAAAATCTCACAATTATCTACAATAAAATATTAACAACATATCATTGACTGATACTTGTCAAGTATTTTAGATATCAATAATTATGTTGCACCCTATTTTAATATAATTTAAATCATGAAACTGATTTGAAATGGAATTATCTAACATCACAATTCAAATCTATTAAAATAAGATATCAATGAATTAAATACCAATTATCTATCAAATAGACATTAGCAGTCAATTTCATATTCTATACAATTGTTAACTCCTAACTATTGTAATATCTCAGACAATATTGGTTCGATAAATAAAGCAACATTAACTAACATTGTCTTGTTTGCAATCTTAGAAAGATATTCTAAGTTTCATATACTTTGATCCATTGAGTATGGCATTTGTTATCAAAGTGTTTAGGAATTTGCAAGTAAGTATAAAATTATTCTAAGTGGATAACATATGGTTACTTCTAATAAATCATTATCCACATTGACCATAGTTTTACTTAAGAAAGATTTTTAGACTTTTTAGATTACTATAAGTGACTGAGGATAAACATTGATTAGTTAGAGGAGTTCTAAGTAATGTGACAAATACTAATACTTCACAATTAGTTCGTACTTACAATCTTAACTAAATATCATTAACTGATATAAGTTAAAAATTAGCATACAACTAATCATGCTACAATCATGATTATGATTTCAGTGAATTCTTGAGATGTTAACATTTCTAATTCACTAAAACCAAAATCTCATAATTAACTTATAGCACATAAGTTACAATCAATATACTAGATATCAACCGTTGACAGATTTAGTTATAATCAATCATGCTGCTTATTTATTTTAAGTTAGTTTGAATTATGGAGAAAATAAAATCATTGAATTGCTTCAATTTCCATAATCCAAACTACCCAAAATATATACTAAATAAATAAATACTAAATACCTATGAGTTAGATATTAGCACTTACATATTTATAATTATCCTTAAATAATCACCAGTAGGATATATGACTTATATACATGGAAATCACTCTATGGATAATTAATAATTTTAGAAATACTTTCTAAGCATATAAAATATTGAGAGTTTTATGCACATAACTTAGAAAATACTTCAACTTTCAATATTAGTAATTTTAGAAAAAAATATTGATTACTTAGAATAAAAATTCTAAAAAATATCACTAATACTAAAAGTATCACAATTATTCGTACATTATACAAATAACTATGTTGCATATTATTTTAATATAATTTATATTATGAGACTGATATGGAATGGAATTGTCTACCAACATAATTTAAATTAATTAAAATAATGTTCAAACTTAATGTTAGAATACTTAACTACCAGAAATGCATGTGATATTGTAATCATGATAATCAAGATAGTAGCACTAAGTACGAGTTACTGGATCACTAATAAATTCACAAGTCCTTTAAATATTGAAGATATAATACTTGTGAACTTATATTAAGAATTCCTTACAGATGGGATGTCCAACTAATGTGCAATGAATGATATCCCACACTTACAAACAAGTCTTGAAAGATTAATTTTAACAAGTGATTTAATAAGTGTTTCTGCAAGTAACTCTTTGACTAAAAGACATGCTCTCTAAATAATGATACTTGGTGTGAAGGTGCCTTGTCATAGAGTGTTCCACAGAGTTATTGGATTTGAGGTTGTCTCTTATCATAACAAGAATTCAATCTTCTTCCATGAAGTTGACAGATTCCCGAGACGCTTCTCCTGCTAAGTTGACAGCTTCAGAGATACTTTTCCTGTCTTTCTTACAACCTACATAATCTATATCTATATAGCCAAACATGTTAAGCGTAATATCTTTAGGTTACTTTACTCCAAGAGTTGGTAGTCCCTTAAGATATCTAATAATCTTGTTAATAGCTATAAGATTGGATTTCTCTAGGATCCACTGGGAACCTTGCACTCTAGTATCTTGAGAACATTATATCGCTACACATATATAACATTATGTTTGTGCCTAGTGATAAGAGAGTTATTAATATGATGACTCTACTTATTCATATTAAACTGTAGCTTCACTTAGAGTGCCATACCATGTCCTTGACAATTTCTTGAGTAGTATACTAGTTTATACTAACCTGAAGTGAGCTTGTGAAGAAGATCTATACATAGTCCAATAGATATGCAACCGTAAAGTCCATGAACTGTTGTGCATTGACTTCCTCTTTTGACTCACCAGCGAGGAATGCACTTGTTCATATTTTATCAAAAGTCTAATTCCAGGTAGAATGTGCACCAGGTGCCTGATATGTCATAATATCCTCAAGTCTCATCACTGGTGCTTTCTGTTAGATACTGCTTCCAGATAATAACGCAGCATCCAGTTTGGCCTTGTCCCTCGTAACAATGCCATTGTCATCCAGTTTTGACTTCTGGTCATCCTTGTACCAATTACAAAATTGTCATTTGGTTTGGATACCAACTTCCCTATAATCGGCTTGCTGACTGATTGAGTTCATCTTGCTTTACAATCACCCAATAAATCCGGATCTATCAGAGCTTTGTAACTTTATTAGTTTCTTCTTTAGATAGAAAACTAGAGAATTAATCATTCATGCTCAGTTGCCCTGCTAATCATTACTCCACCATCTGGATCACTTAAGAACTAGACTATGGGAATAATATTAACGTCAAACCCTTTATCTCAGCAAATAGGTTCTTTAGTGTCCTCTGATTTTCAACGTGGTGTTGTATCTGACTAGTTGATCTTTCTATTGCTTCCCCTAAGCTGTTGCTGGGATTTCCTGAAAATCCTTACCCTTGCTGACTGGCTTCATTGAAATAATGAGTTGTGTATTACACTTCCATTCCATTTCTTGGATATGAATCATCAATACCATTAATTTCTCATTTAACAGCTTGGAGCATGGAGTTGTTGAACTGTGGACTTAGACTTTCAATCATCTTCAGTTGATCAACCACAAACGCCATGTAGGTTGTAGACTCCACTGAGTAGCCATGAAAAATATCCTCACTAGTCTTAGCTGCAAATACCAAGATCTTTAAACAACTGAAAACATTTCATTGTTTGCTACTGTAGAACATTCTCCCCAAACACTTCCAGTGTTTGCTTCTGTTGGCCATTAACTCATTAGTGGTCTTCATGTATACATCATGATCGAGGCTTGATCTTACTTGTTGTAAACTGTTTTGACTGATCCAGCCCTTTGGTATTTAAAAAGTCTTGATTAGCTTGAAATTGTCCTTGTTGCTTTAATCAAGTACCGGTTCTTCCTTTGTACCACTCCATTCTGACACGGAGCTCTCAGTGCTAAATATGTCTCATTTCTTTTACAGTTGCTTATGGCTTGATCTTCTGATATGATTAATCACCATCTGTGATGTCTTATCTTGAGAATGCATGAACAACAACTTTGTTTAATAAGAGTAGTCATCCACCATCACTAAGGTATATCTTTACTTTGATGTGATGTTGTCTTTGACTCCTCTTTCTGACATGCCTCACATTTATCATCTTCTGAATTCCAGATGAGGCAGTCCTCTCACTAAACCCTTTTCACAAAAGAGTTCCTTGTGTTGATGTTCAAGGGTGAGAGCTTCTAATGCCATAGCTAAACTTTTGTCATATAAAATTTATAGTTGAAACCATTGACTTCAACTTTCTTAAGATTTGAGTCTAGCCACGAGCATATCCTTCCTTACTCTTAACCAGAGCAAGCTTCTCAACCTTCCTGCTTCAGATGAGACACTAATCCTTTGTTGAATTGACATATTGTCCTTTGATGCAGAACCATCTGATAAGAAGATTTATGCCTTGACTCTTCAGCAAGAAAGATGCTTCAACTGTTATCAGTGACTCCAATGATTAATTGTTATCAGTGATAGCAATTTTTGAGTCCATGATGACATTCCTTTTTCATCATAGCTTGTCCCATGATGAAAATCTTTGTTGTCATCTCCAAATATTATTGACGGGACAACTTTTATCAATCACAATTTATTGTGAGGCTCTTTCTTTGATCATATTCCTTGAGTATGAATTACCAAGAATACATATGAATCAAATAACTTGTTATGTTCTGCACTCACAAATGGATTAATAGTTCTTGGTACCCAACTTATCAGTTTGGGTCCAAATGGATTAAAGATATTATTTTAAACAGAGATAACAACAGCTGCAACCTTATCATGCTAATTCTTACCTTTGACTGATCATTTTCTCCATTTTGATACCATTGATAAAATTGTCTCTAGGCTAGAAAAATGGTTCCAACCTTACATAAGGAGGACTAGTAGTCTTTTCCCTATTGAAATCCTAAACATGTTTTTATATAATTAATGCAAATACTAAGAAATGCATTCATGGCATAAAAATAAGCAAGCATTGTATTAGGAATACATAGCATTCATTCAGATACATTACGCATAAGAATTAAGCAATATAGGCTTGATATCGAACAAACAGAATTAACAAACTAATCATTAATTCTATCTAGTCCAATCATGTTGATGTATCTCATCTAGCTGTCTCAATCCAAATATAAACTAATACATCTTAACAAACAATTCAGATCAAATGAATAAATCTCAATGTAATAGGATACAGAGAGTAAGCATAAACAAAGGTCTTATATGCTGGAAAACTTATATCTCACTTAAAAAATTAATCATTGTAACACCCCCAAATCCGGGGTCGGGATCCAGGTTGTCACGAGTTCCATTTCCCTTAATAACACCCAATCTTAATAATTACTCAAATACTCTGTACAGTGACCCCACAATAAACACACAAACCACACGTTATAGTCTCAGAGATGAACATCCAAAAATAATCACAAGTCGTTTTATTCCACAATTATATGTCAATACACCTTAAAAGGTTTTCTGGATAAATTTACATTTCTTTGCCATTATTACAATTCATAATATACATAAGTCTGGTACATTATTAGTTGAAAACTTAGCCTATTGGTAATTTCTACCTCAGCTACAGTGGCCTCAACGCTTCCAGAAAGCTGCGGAATGTTTCCTATCCGCTTGCGAATTGGGAGCTTGGTCCTGTTCATCTTATCTATCTGATATTGTGTGATGAAAGAAGAAAGCAAGGGTGAGCAGCAAGCCAACCAAAATAATATGTATAATGATTAACAATATATGAGCCTACTCATAATACTCATGAAAGTCTTGGTCAAAAGAAATGAACCAAGTTGATATCTTAATGCGATGAAGTCGCAAAATATTCAGTATATATATATACATATATACTTTTCAAAATATTGGAAGTCCTCTTCCATGCATAATATACACAAAGTCCCAGTGTATAACTGTATAAAAAATATCGTTGCAAGGTGATCTCATATATCTAACCTTGTCTCAATGTTTTTCTGAAAATCTTTGTCATTCATAAGACAATTATTATTTAGATATAAGTTTAAAAGACGAAGTTACAAGATACCCCAATATACTTATATCTTTCCCAAATACTACTTGAACTACCACCGTTCAAGTTATAACCAGTTTCAAAAGTTCATCACATAGATGAGACTATAAGACAAGATTTGAATAGATTCAACCTTTGAAATATTATTAAAGGAAATGAAGTTATGATATACTTCATTTAGTTCTGATATATATATATATATCCACATATACATCTTCTTTATACATTTCCTGAAAACCTCTGTCATGTAAAGTATGAACAGAATTGCAATATCCAATAAATTTGGAAAGGAAAAGATTTTGGCATAAACCAGATATCTTGCTGATCAGGCAAAGATACCCATAAGTAACCTTTTCTACTAGTAGATGGACGAATTCCCCACTGGTCATCACCCTGGTCTCAATAGGACCTTAAGCTGGACTGCCACTCAGCCACTTATGCATTTGATGGACTCCCACTGAGCCACTTACACTATTATGGACGCCCACTGAGCCCATGTTGTTTATGCCGACTCAATAGATGGACTTACTTCCCGAACGTTGGGTAAGTAATCAATTCATTTACCAAAACTGCAACCTTGTTGCGAATATAAAATACACCACAGAGCCGAATCCCCTAGATTTTTGAGCGAGTATTCAAGTCCCCTTAAAATGGAAGATCTTGAATTTGAAAACAAGTTTTGGGATCTGCTCTACCCTTTTTAAATTCATTTTGATGACTCGAAAACATTTTTAAGAATGTTTGGAGTAATACTGATTTATTAAAATAAATCAGTCCCGATATGAAAGAAATATCTGAATATTATTATTTAAATAATATTCCCATAAAGAATAATTGAGGTAGAAGTTGGAAAACTTATACTTGAACTGAATAGCAAATAATCAAATATATACTTATACGAAAGTAATATCTTTATTTGAATAATCAAAAATAAGTTTGATTATCGACACCTTATTCTTTAATAAAATAAAGAATATATCTCAGCAAATAATCGGAGTCATAGATCCTCAAATGAATATTCAAATAATATTCATTAAATAATATAAACTGAGTCATAAGCCCTCGAATGAATATTCAAATAATATTCAATAAATAAAATAAAAGGAGTCATAAGCCCTCGAATGAATATTCAAAATAATATTCATTTAATAAAATAAAGAAGTCATAAGCCCTCGAATGAATATTCGTAATAATATTCATTAAATAAAATAAAAGGAGTCATAAGCCCTCGAATGAATATTCAAAATAATATTCATTTAATAAAATAAAGAAGTCACAAGCCCTCAAATGAATATTCGTAATAATATTCATTAAATAAAATAAATGAGTCATAAGCCCTCGAATGAATATTCGAAATAATATTCAATAATAAAATAAAGTTATCAAATAAACCTTATTCGATTTATAGTTTTGAAAACTATAACCATATATATATATAAATATATATATATACATATATACAAAATCTACTCGGGATCCTCGACTCCCGGTTTTAGAAAATGTTTTCACCTTTGGGTCCCTATACTAAGGGTATATGCAAATTACCGCTATCCTCTAGCATAGGTATTATCAACTGATCAACAGATATATATAGCAAGAATACGAAACAGGCATGCATATATATATATACCATAGCAGCATGCTTCAATATATTGTAATATTTGCTAATTAACCAACATGCATCTATCGCAAGATAATGCAAATACATATATACATCACAACAACAGTTATAACGGGTAGAAAACTTGCCTGAGCGACTGGGGGTTACGAATGGCTCGGGACGAGTCTGGTAACCTATAAGCAACAAGTAAGTTGGAATTAAACCAAAGTCACTTGTAAATCTATACTCTAACCAACTCAGACTATAACGCTCGTTTTGCGCTCGCTGGTTCTCTTAAGTCACTCGAGTACCCTCGGCTCCACCATTTTTAATAATTTAACCTTTACGAGTTTTAAGGCGATTCCTTCGCGAGTGTCTTACCAACTGCCTAACACACTTACCATAATTGTTTCATACATTAATTAACCCTTTTTGGTCTTTAACCTATGTTTCAAAGTAAGGCGAGGGGAAATGTTTCGTTCGCGAAACGCCGTCACTTGAAACGGTCGTTTCTCCTAAACCGTGCATCGGAATCGAACGAACTACATATCAAAACGAAGCTCGTAACATGAGCTATCTAAACATGGCAATGGTCAAAATCTATCAGGGGGTTCTCGGGTCCTAATGTTATTCACAAAAACAGTCTACAGAAAATCGGACGTTACGACGGCTATGTTTACGCGATTTCCCAATTTTAAACCATTCAAAACCAACCCAATTCAACCTCAAATCCAACATACAACCAACATCCATCCTTATCACATCATATCAGCCCCAACCAATTCAATGTTAACATTCATACTTATGCCTAAGCTTGAATTTAACTATACTACATTCTCTTAACCAAAACAACAACATTTACCATTCCATTTCCATACCATTTCAACCCAAACTCTAAACCACAAACATTAAGCTACAATATCACCATACTAATCAAAATCATCTTATAATACATAGGAATCTAGGGTTTGAAGATGATATACCTTCCTTGAAGTGGTGGGAGGAGCTAGGAAGCCTTAAGAAGCTTTGAGAAGTCTTAGGAATGCTTGGAACTTCAAGGAAATCAAGAAAAATTTCAAGTTAAAAACTTGAAAACACTATTCATTGTCTTCTTCTTTGATTAAATGAAGAAGATTGAGAAGTAATTGATGGCTTAAACTCATGATATAGCCCTAACTAAGCATATGGATGATTAGGGAATTATCTTACCAATTTAGGAGGCTTGGATCTTGAGTTTTGAAATTCCTTGCCTTTGGAATAGTAAAAAGCCGAGAGCATGAAGAACAATGCCTTGGTTTCTTTTTGATTTTGATGAAAAATGATTTGCTTGGCTTGGTTGGTTTGATTTTTGTGTTTGTTTTAGCTAATTACCTAGTTGCCCTTGATTTTGTGTGGTTAAAAAGCCACCACATCTCCTTCCTTCCCATGTCATGCCTATGTCATGTTGTGATGTCATCCTTCCCTCTTTGTCCTCCTCTCATTGGTTGGGTGACATCACTCTCTCTAATCCCTTTGATTAACTTCCTAATTGTTTGCCTAATGACCGCTGATCTGTTATACGGTTCGCTTAACTTTCATTCTCGTTTATCGTTTGAAGGATCATACCCGGGATCTTATTACTTAGGTTCCCTTAACCTTTCTCAATACATTATATTCCTTTTTATGATCCTCTATTATAATCCTTTAATTTAAATCCTTTTTATCCTGTTGCCTTATACTCAATTCTCTCCGTATCTAGTGTATTTCCGGGAAAATCAAAGTGTTCGGATTTGGATTCTGACGATCTTTACATACACTTATATCCCATATAAAGTACTAATAAAATCTCAGAATATCCATATCAGAACCCCTACATAGTGTGGCATGCAAAGTTTTCTCATTCAGCAAAAACACTATTCATAAGGGTTTCAAAATTTCCCAAAAATTGGGGTTATTACAGTCTCCCCTCCTTAAAAGGATTCCGTCCCGGAATCAGATAGAAATGAATAGGGATACCTTCTTAGTATTGCACTTTCTAACTCTCAAGTCAATTTTCCCACATTGTGGTCCTACCACCAAACTCTGCCTAGTTTGATAATCCTTCTCCTAAGCACTTGTTCCTTTTCACTCTATAACCCTTCCTGGTCGCTCCATATAGGTTACGTCGGGTTGCATGTCTATGCGGTCATATGCCCCTATTTATCTGGCATCTGAATTACACTTCCTTAACATTGATACGTGGAACATGTTACGACCTGCTACATGTTCGGGGTTAGGGCTAGCTCATATGCTATCCTCCCAATACGTCTTAATATATCCAAGGGTCCAACAATTCGTGGACTTAGCTTTCCTTTCTTTCCGAATCTCATCAACCCTTTTCCCAAGGGATACCTATAACATTACTAGGTCCCCTATTTCCCATTCCTTGTCCTTTCGTGTTAAATCAACATACTTCGTGTTCCCATCTTGGGCTACTACCAGCCATACTCTGATTAGATTTATCATATCCTTGGTCCTTTGGACTACTGCGGGTCCGAGCATCTTGCGCTCTACATCTTCATCCTAACATAAGGGAGATCGACATTGTCTTCCCTCAAGGATCTCATAAGGCGACATCTCGATAATGACATATGATCTATTGTCGTAAGATAACTTAATCCGCGTTAAGTGATCATTCCAAATTCTTTCAAGTCTATTGCATAGAATTTTATCACAGCTTCTAGCACTATAGCTTTGGCGTCTCAATACCCATTCTTTTCCAGTTCGTAATCGCTACTACCTTCCGTTCCTAATATTATACTGGTTACACCTTTGCTCGTTAGCATTCTATAACCTTTTAATAACCACGTCAACCTTAGTATCACGAATGTGTTTCCATTCCGAATACCACCAAAACTTTATTACTCCTTTTTTAGCTGCTTCTATCTTTGGAAGCTTAATCAATCATATAGAAGTAAAGGAATTTGTTGAGAGATCACTATGATCATGAACACTTGTTATATCGCATAGTTAGTACAGAAGGTGGCCAGTCTTTAGTACTTGACAAGCAATTAAACAAAAGATGGTATCCTACTAGGCTTCTATCACACAGATAGATAGTCATTCGGTAATACCTCCCCTTCTGGAAGGGTTGTTCTTCTCAGCTTACATGAAATGAAAAGAAGAGAAAAGAGCGAACTGAAGAGAATTGTATATATATGTAAAAAATATTGCCATAAAATATCTGGCTTGGAATCTACCTCTGAACTATAGAGGTTTGTCATAGGAGAACAAAACATATATGTATTTATATCAACATCGAGTATTATAGCATCGTATTTCACATGCCTAAATATTTTCGCTATCCCGTCCATCATTCTATGGACCCATGCTCTTCCTCGAGCTTATACACAATCACCTTTGAAACTCCCTCGATATCGAAAATCGAACCTGGGATCTCATTCTAGACCTCATCGTTACTAGAACCCATTTCTATACCGCAACCTTCTTCGTATGGGTAATACTACTCTTTATCGATAAGAAGTAATAATATTCAATAGGTAAATAATCTACTTAATTAGTCTATTAAATGATAACTTATACATCACCACGACCCGATTAGTGGTACTTAATCTCAACATCCATTCCAATACAACTCTCGCGGTTGTAATCAACTCATTACTCGCGGAATCATTACTGCATTACTATGGTCCACCACTGACCTACTGTCGTCATTCACTTTTCCATAAAATCTTAATATCTAACCATACGGAGTCCATACATGTCGTATCAAATCCTTCTAAGGAGGTAACATAATCACCATTCATGATTCATGGAGTACACTCCTGATTCTGACATACATACATGACATGAAGCAGATAAAATTACAGAAGAGTTTCGCTTAAAGCAACGATAGCAGGTTAATACCATTCTTAATCATATGCCTTCAATAGAAGACTTAACTCAAAGGTTTGTTTAGTCCTTTTTGAAATATGGTCCTGGCTTATCTCAAGATAGGACCTTCTGAGATAGATAGCCCGCCCATGGCGATTACACGAATTAAACCTTTACCAACTACTATTATGGTTGGGTATTGCACAGTCATCAGAAGGAATGTCAATCTTCCAAACCATAATACAACCTTCATAGCTTTAACCATCATCACTGTATTCCTTTGGCACAAGCGCCTATAATTATCCTCTTACCTTTAAAGTGTCGGCCACCTCTTTGGCCTTTCCTGATAGTAAAATTTCCTTACAGTCAATGTCATTTTAACCACCTCCAAATAAATTTTCTACCTTATTTCAATCACAGCTTATGTGAAGATGTTTTCCTTAAAATCTGATAAGTAAAAAAAAATATCACCATTTTTCCATAAGTTATTGCCTCAGTCTTTAGAGGTTAATCACTGTCACGACTGACTCTCAATCATACTTAGAACATCTTTTATCTTAAGTCCTAATTGCCCTGAACAATTTCGACCATTACTGGTTCGATCCATACTTTCTCGTGGTGTAACACATGCCCCACTAGGCATCATTATAATTACGACACATTTCCTTTATCAACATTTCTATTCTTGAGAAATTTTGAATATTACCTTTCTCCTTGTAAAACCTCTAAGGTTATCCTTGAATCGTTCCTCCTGTATTCCCTAGATACAGGGCATATCGAAATACCATTTACTATTACTAGAACCATTATCTATATACTTCTGAAAAATTTCTCCACTGATTCTTAAAGGTTGTTGTTACCTTAACCCTTTCCAAATCATACTGTCAAAACTCATACTATCCCTATTAAGGGTGAAATGCCAACCTTTATGCATTCCCCTAGGATTCGTTTTAAGTTACCGATATTCTATCCTTAATTCTACCTTTAAAAAGGTACAAGCATCCTTCCATGGATAAATAAAGTCATATATCCCTGATAAGGGTATCTTATTCAATCATTTCCACCTCGATAGTCTATACCGAATTTCACAATAGCATCCTTATTCAAGTTAAGGTCAATCCACATGGCCTCCAAAAGATAAAAATGGTTATCCGCTTTTCTTTCCTGATTTGGTAATGATCACATGGATGATCTGGAAGATATTGGTCGTGTTCAACGTGAACTTCTTCTTAATAATTCCTTATTTACTTTTGTTGTTTATCTCAACAGTCATCTCAATGTTGGGATACCTCTCATACCTGGCGTCTTATTATTTATCCTTCTAACTATTTAAAGGTTTCCTTGAATCCCCCCAACTTACAGGGGATAAAATATGTGTATCTCTTATTCCTTCAATCATCAACTTTAACTCATGGTGAATCACCCTCATCCTGACGATTACATACTTTTCTATTTCTATTGCTACGAGTCTTTAGGGTTTCCTCATACCCGACTCCCTTATCATTCCTCAAACTCTATTGCCTTTATATTCCTTTCCAGTTCAGTTTCTTTTTATTTTCCTTTCTCTTATCATTATTTCATGAACTAACACAACATAAGTATTGATTCCAAACATCCCGTCATTCTGGATTCGTGTCCTCAGAACGAATCTTGATAACTTTTACAACTTAGATTCATAATTCATCATACTCATCCACTTTTGTTCTAGCTCCAAAGCTTTTACACTATCTCCTTATCTTTGGGAATTACTTTCCCGAAAACAATTGATTGAACTTAAATCAGTTTATTCTAACCTCTGGCTCCGTGCCTTTCTTGGTCTTTCACCAGCGGGTGGTCTCTCTCTTAGGAGGGTAAGTGACAAAAATAGTCTTTTGTGGTTCGTCAATCATTTAGAATCTCAAATGATTCCTATATTTCCTTCAGCCAGGCTCTTGCCTCGACTGGGTCAGCTTGTTCCTTGGAACTCTGAGAGCTTAGCGACTTAAAGGTCCTGAAAGAATTTCACACCACATTGTTTCCTCAAGGTGGTGGTTGGGAATAAAATATAAGTTCTGTTTAGACTGGTCCATAAATTGTCGTATAGGAGTACCATCTCGGGTCTCCTTTCCTTACTCAACTTTCTGTTTCCTTAGTATGAAATGTTTCAACCTTCTCCCATAATCGGGGTTATCTTATACATTAAAAACCTTGTTTTCCACTCTATTATGTTATGGGTTCTTTCTTTCTTGATGGCAACCTCCCTGACTATCACATTCAGGGTTTGCCCTAAATCTTATTCCTCAAACTATGGCTCTCATCTAAGTTCTCATCCTTAAGCTCTTGAACTTTTGGAACCCAATTTCTGTAGGAACACCTCACTATCCCCTTATCATCTTTCTCGGTGTGGATCTCTTCTCCAGTCATTGACTCTCTGCCTTCATTCATCACTTTTTCTGACGCAATATGTTCTTTTCCAAAAATTCGGTCTGTATTGCAATCTCAAACAGCTTTTCGGTACCGGCTCCGGTTACCTTCACTTCTATTTCCATTTTCTCAAAATCTCTTATAAACTATTCCAAAGACGTTATCATTTTGGGTCTCTCCTTTTTACTAAGGGCATCAGCCACAACATTGGCTTTCCCTGAATGATAAAGAATCTCCCAATCATAATTCTTGATTAGCTCTAACCGCCTCCTCTGGCGTATGTTGAGCTCTTTCTACGTAAAAATGTACTAGAGCTCCTATGGTTTGTGTAAATCTTGCACTTCTCTCCATCCAAGTAGTGCCTCCAATCTTTAGGGAAAAACTATTGCCACGAGCCCAAGCTCATGGGTGGGGATATCGAATTTTATATTCCCTTAATTGTCTTGACGCGTACACGATTACCTTGTTGTGCTGTATATGAAGCACCCTAATTCCTTATGCGAAGCGTCACTACACATCACAAAATCTCATTTTCCATCCGGCAACACCAACATAGGGAACGTCACCAACCTTTGCTTCGGTTCTTAAAAGTTGTTCTCGTATTTCTCTGTCCATTCGAACTTCTCAGTCTTACGAGTAAGCCGCGTTAAAGGGGCTACTATCTTTACAAACTTGAACGAACCTCTGGTAGTGACCGGCCAATCCTACCTCTGGGAGTTGCCCTAACCATGGTCATCAATTCCTCAGTGGTCCTTTATTCATTCTTGTCAGGATCCTTCACGGGATCCTCCTCAGCAACAATCCCTTCTAGGACAACATCCTCAACCGTTACATCCTCAATATCAACATCATCCGGTCCTGCGTTAGGATGCTCTATCGGATCCACAATCCGATCTCCAATTAGTAATAAAACATCATCGCGCTGTTACTCCTCAACCTCAGGGTTCGGTGTCCTGCTACCATATACGATAACGAACTACGCTTTTATCATGATATTTATAAGGGTTCCCATAAGGGTTTTAACTGTCAGTACTACGTTAGGTAGCCCGACTATGAACTTGGCAAGAGTTCTTATCATCTTAGTGAACTTATTATCTTAACGTCACATTATCTCTGAGGTTTATAACGCTTAGCTCTGATACCATTTCTGTAACACCCCCAATTCCGGGGTCGGGGATCCGGGTTGTCACGAGTTCCATTTCCCTTAATAACACCCAATCTTAATAATTACTCAAATACTCTGTACAGTGACCCCACAATAAACACACACACCACACGTTATAGTCTCAGAGATGAACATCCAAAAATAATCACAAGTCGTTTTATTCCACAATTATATGTCAATACACCTTAAAAGGTTTTCTGGATAAATTTACATTTCTTTGCCATTATTACAATTCATAATATACATAAGTCTGGTACATTATTAGTTGAAAACTTAGCCTATTGGTAATTTCTACCTCATCTATAGCGGCCTCAACGCTTCCAGAAAGCTGCGGAACGGTTCCTATCCGCTTGCGAATTGGGAGCTTGGTCCTGTTCATCTTATCTATCTGATGTTGTGTGATGAAAGAAGAAAGCAAGGGTGAGCAGCAAGCCCATCAAAATAATATGTATAATGATTAACAATATATGAGCCTACTCATAATACTCATGAAAGTCTTGGTCAAAAGAAATGAACCAAGTTGATATCTTAATGCGATGAAGTCGCAAAATATTCAGTATATATATATACATATATACTTTTCAAAATATTGGAAGTCCTCTTCCATGCATAATATACACAAAGTCCCAGTGTATAACTGTATAAAAAATATCGTTGCAAGGTGATCTCATATATCTAACCTTGTCTCAACGTTTTTCTGAAAATCTTTGTCATTCATAAGACAATTATTAATTAGATATAAGTTTAAAAGACGAAGTTACAAGATACCCCAATATACTTATATCTTTCCCAAATACTACTTGAACTACCACCGTTCAAGTTATAACCAGTTTCAAAAGTTCATCACATAGATGAGACTATAAGACAAGATTTGAATAGATTCAACCTTTGAAATATTATTAAAGGAAATGAAGTTATGATATACTTCATTTAGTTCTGATATATATATATATATATATCCACATATACATCTTCTTTATACATTTCCTGAAAACCTCTGTCATGTAAAGTATGAACAGAATTGCAATATCCAATAAATTTGGAAAGAAAAAAATTTGGCATAAACCAGATATCTTGCTGATCAGGCAAAGATACCCATAAGTAACCTTTTCTACTAGTAGATGGACGAATTCCCCACTGGTCATCACCCTGGTCTCAATAGGACCTTATGCTGGACTGCCACTCAGCCACTTATGCATTTGATGGACTCCCACTGAGCCACTTACACTATCATGGACGCCCACTGAGCCCATGTTGCTTATGCCGACTCAATAGATGGACTTACTTCCCGAACGTTGGGTAAGTAATCAATTCATTTACCAAAACTGCAACCTTGTTGCGAATATAAAATACACCACAGAGCCGAATCCCCTAGATTTTTGAGTGAGTATTCAAGTCCCCTTAAAATGGAAGATCTTGAATTTGAAAACAAGTTTTGGGATCTGCTCTACCCTTTTTAAATTCATTTTGATGACTCGAAAACATTTTTAAGAATGTTTGGAGTAATACTGATTTATTAAAATAAATCAGTCCCGATATGAAAGAAATATCTGAATATTATTATTTAAATAATATTCCCATAAAGAATAATTGAGGTAGAAGTTGGAAAACTTATACTTGAACTGAATAGCAAATAATCAAAGATATACTTATACGAAAGTAATATCTTTATTTGAATAATCAAAAATAAGTTTGATTATCGACACCTTATTCTTTAATAAAATAAAGAATATATCTCAGCAAATAATCGGAGTCATAGATCCTCAAATGAATATTCAAATAATATTCATTAAATAATATAAACTGAGTCATAAGCCCTCGAATTAATATTCAAATAATATTCAATAAATAAAATAAAAGGAGTCATAAGCCCTCGAATGAATATTCAAAATAATATTCATTTAATAAAATAAAGAAGTCATAAGCCCTCGAATGAATATTCGTAATAATATCCATTAAATAAAATAAAAGGAGTCATAAGCCCTCGAATGAATATTCAAAATAATATTCATTTAATAAAATAAAGAAGTCATAAGCCCTCGAATGAATATTCGTAATAATATTCATTAAATAAAATAAAGGAGTCATAAGCCCTCGAATGAATATTCGAAATAATATTCAATAATAAAATAAAGTTATCGAATAAACCTTATTCGATTTATAGTTTTGAAAACTATAACCATATATATATATAAATATATATATATACATATATACAAAATCTACTCGGGATCCTCGACTCCCGGTTTTAGAAAATGTTTTCACCTTTGGGTCCCTATACTAAGGGTATATGCAAATTACCGCTATCCTCTAGCATAGGTATTATCAATTGAATCAACAGATATATATAGCAAGAATACGAAACAGGCATGCATATATATATATACCATAGCAGCATGCTTCAATATATTGCAACATTTGCTAATTAACCAACATGCATCTATCGCAAGATAATGCAAATACATATATACATCACAACAACAGTTATAACGGGTAGAAAACTTGCCTGAGCGACTGGGGGTTACGAATGGCTCGGGACGAGTCTGGTAACCTATAAGCAACAAGTAAGTTGGAATCAAACCAAAGTCACTTGTAAATCTATACTCTAACCAACTCAGACTCTAACGCTCGTTTTGCGCTCGCTTGTTCTCTTAAGTCACTCGAGTACCCTCGGCTCCACCATTTTTAATAATTTAACCTTTACGAGTTTTAAGGCGATTCCTTCGCGAGTGTCTTACCAACTGCCTAATACACTTACCATAATTGTTTCATACATTAATTAACCCTTTTTGGTCTTTAACCTATGTTTCAAAGTAAGGCGAGGGGAAATGTTTCGTTCGCGAAACGCCGTTACTTGAAACGGTCGTTTCTCCTAAACCGTGCATCGGAATCGAACGAACTACATATCAAAACGAAGCTCGTAACATGATCTATCTAAACATGGCAATGGTCAAAATCTAGCAGGGGGTTCTCGGGTCCTAATGTTATGCACAAAAACAGTCTACAGAAAATCGGACGTTACGACGGCTATATTTACGCGATTTCCCAATTTTAAACCATTCAAAACCAACCCAATTCAACCTCAAATCCAACATACAACCAACATCCATCCTTATCACATCATATCAGCCCCAACCAATTCAATTTTAACATTCATACTTATGCCTAAGCTTGAATTTAACTATACTACATTCTCTTAACCAAAACAACAACATTTACCATTCCATTTCCATACCATTTCAACCCAAACTCTAAACCACAAACATTAAGCTACAATATCACCATACTAATCAAAATCATCTTATAATACATAGGAATCTAGGGTTTGGAGATGATATACCTTCCTTGAAGTGGTGGGAGGAGCTAGGAAGCCTTAAGAAGCTTTGAGAAGTCTTAGGAATGCTTGGATCTTCAAGGAAATCAAGAAAAATTTCAAGTTAAAAACTTGAAAACACTATTCATTGTCTTCTTCTTTGATTAAATGAAGAAGATTGAGAAGGAATTGATGGCTTAAACTCATGATATAGCCCTAACTAAGCATAAGGATGATTAGGGAATTATCTTACCAATTTAGGAGGCTTGGATCTTGAGTTTTGAAATTCCTTGCCTTTGGAATAGTAAAAAGCCGAGAGCATGAAGAACAATGCCTTGGTTTCTTTTTGATTTTGATGAAAAATGATTTGCTTGGCTTGGTTGGTTTGATTTTTGTGTTTGTTTTAGCTAATTACCTAGTTGCCCTTGATTTTGTGTGGTTAAAAAGCCACCACATCTCCTTCCTTCCCATGTCATGCCTATGTCATGTTATGATGTCATCCTTCCCTCTTTGTCCTCCTCTCATTGGTTGGGTGACATCACTCTCTCTAATCCCTTTGATTAACTTCCTAATTATTTGCCTAATGACCGCTGATCTGTTATACGGTTCGCTTAACTTTCGTTCTCGTTTATCGTTTGAAGGATCATACTCGGGATCTTATTACTTAGGTTCCCTTAACCTTTCTCAATACATTATATTCCTTTTTATGATCCTCTATTATAATCCTTTAATTTAAATCCTTTTTATCCTGTTACCTTATACTCAATTCTCTCCGTATCTAGTGTATTTCCGGGAAAATCAAAGTGTTCGGATTTGGATTCTGACGATCTTTACATACACTTATATCCCATATAAAGTACTAATAAAATCTCAGAATATCCATATCAGAACCCCTACATAGTGTGGCATGCAAAGTTTTCTCATTCAGCAAAAACACTATTCATAAGGGTTTCAAAATTTCCCAAAAATTGGGGTTATTACAATCATGTTCAACAAATATTTAAACACATATTTAAGATCTTCTATAGTAACATGCACAAGTTAACCATCAATCCTAGTCACCTATTAAAATAATCTACTGAACTAGTTCAGCATTATCTATGTGTGATGCTATCATGCTTGTGCAAGTGTTAAACATTTAAACACTAAGATCTTATCATGCATTGAATATTGAGAGCAAAATATTGCAGTGGTTCAAGAAATTGAAACCTGAGATATGTGAGTTGGACCATCTTTAGAGATTGCTATAAAAGCAAGATATTTATGATCTTCCTTCTCATCATCTGATCCATCCCAACTCTTTCCCATGCACTATAAGTTTTGACTGGATGCTTCCCTAAGAAAACATTCCACCTTTGTCACAGCTCTTCCACCGAGTCCCTACTCATCATTATTTGTCAAGCTTCTTGTTCTGTTGTAGCAAAACCCCTGATAGTTACTTGACACATATATCTTATCAGAACTGTAACTGTCAAGTCTTATTTCTGTCCCAATCTCAATCTTGTAATCACCTCTTCAACTGAATCTGTAAAAGTCTATGTTTCGAAAGATAGGCTTGATCCTTGGATATAGCTCATGCACTCCTTGTAAATCTGATGTGACTAAACTTCCCTGACAAGTGAAACACTGCCCTGACGTCCAGTCCCTCAAGTACTTCTACCTGAGCTACCTCTGATTCAACTATCAGTAACTCTTACATTCTGTCCTGAGGTTCCAACTTTAATGTCTGTAACTGAGATGTTTGTATGTCCCCAATATTCTCACTGACCTCCACAATTCTTGCCTTTCTAATCTATGTGATTCCCGAATAAATGTAGCATTGGTACAAACCACTGTGTGATTGTATAATCTAGAATCATTAGAGCTGTCTTAAAATCTTCGAGAAAAATTGTACCCGTAGAAATTTCATTCATTTCCTCCATATGAAAACGCAGTGGTATCCTATGGAGTAAGCCTTTGAGGAAATTCCACAATTTTCTTCTGTAGGTCTTGAAATCAGTTTCGTTGGAATAAGAAAACCATTATCTTCAATTTTCGAGTTCGGGAATTTTCCGTTTGAACATCACATGATCTTCGTTTTCTTCGAAACATTAAAATCATCTTTAAAAACCCGGAGGAATCCTGAGTCTACTAATCCTTTGAGTACCTTTAATTTAATATTTAAGAAAAAATTAAATTTTCAATATTTTTAATTTTCTTAGAAAATAAATTATATGAAAAAATAAATATTTACGTAAAATCTAATTTTTAAGAATTTTGAATTTTCTTAAAAATTAAATAAAACATAAATTATAATTTAAGAAAAGTTTAAATTTAAGAATCTTAAATTTTATGGAAAAATAAATAAATTAGAAATAAAAAAATGGGGTTACAAAAATTTCTAACTACTAATTGATAGACTCTTAGGTAGAGATGCACAAAAGGCCCACCGGGCCGGGCTTTGACCGGGCCTTAAAAAGCCTGGGCTTTGACCGGGCTGGGCTTTTCGGGCTTTGACTTTGACCGGGCCGGGCTTTTCGGGTTTTGAATTTGACCGGGCCGGGCCGGGCTTTCCGAAAATGTCAGAGCCCGTTTGGGCCCTCGAGGCGGGCCTAACCGGGCTTTTTCTCGGGCCGGATCGGATCGGGCCGGGCTTTTTTCTAATTTAAATCGGATCGAGTATTATTAGAGATTCTGAAGAATACATATGTTAGCAACTAGATCATCGTAAAAATGTATTAGTTTACATAAAATATTTTATGAAAACATTAATTCGTTGAAAACATTTAAATTGGGCAAAAAATAAACATGTTTATAGAATAATATGTTTTATCATTGTTATGATAACAATGATATCCAAATATATATAGTGTACTTATTATATCTTCTTTCATTATTTATGCAACGAAGTATATAAATAATATTATTAATCACAAATATGTAAATATATATGTGTTTAAAATATTATTTATATATATAGTAAATGTGAATTTATAAATATATAAGAAAATATATTAGAATAATCAGATTATAACCGGGTTTTTTCGGGCTTTTAATCGGGTCGGGCCGGGCCGAAGCCCGGACTTTTAACCGGGCCGGGCCGAAGCCCATGCTTTTAACCGGGCCAGGCTTTGCCTAAAAATATAGGGCCTGTTGAGGCCCGATGCCCGGGCCGGGCTTTAACCGGACCGAATTTGACCGAGTTTTGACTGGATCGGGCCGGACCAGATTTTCGGGCCCAGGCTATTTTGCATCTCTACTATTTGGTAACCCTGTACACAGCTGTAATCGCATGTCATGCATTAGAATTTTTCAGCTCATTAACTGGTGATAACTGGCGACCACGGTGATACATTTACTTAGAAAATTTTTGTTGCCTTTAATCTATCCTGCTACGATTAGACAGCAATGCGCAGACGCGTGTAGTTCTGCGTGTGCGCGACACCACCCAGCCAATCCACGCGTCTTGCAGATGTTTTCCCCGCGCGTAAACACCAGGATGCCAGATGAAGTCTTTTGGTGATAATATCAAAATGGCAGCCAACAATGGCTCATGTAGTACATCCTCGCAGGAAGCTGATTTATAAATAGCAAAAGGAAAAAAAATTGGCAGCAACTTAATCCCAAAACTGGCAGCCAGAAATTGTTGAAAATAAATTTGAATTAAAAAATTTATTTACTAAAATTTAAGTAGTAAATTAATTTAGTATAAATTTATTTAAATTAAGTTCATAAATAAATTTATTTAAATTAAATTTATAAAATAAATTTTCTAAATCAAATTTACAGAATAAATAATGTAAATGTAAAATTAATAAAATAAAATCATTTCACGATCCTGATTTGTGTATCAATCAGTCAGTTCTGATACCAATTGTTACGTTCCGAATTATCATAGAAGGGGGAGTTGAATACGATAATTAATAAATTAAAAAAAAATCTTTTAAATCTTTTGCGGATATAAAATTTAGTACTCGGTTAGTGGTTCCGTGTTTTTGAGATGAATAGTGTTTGGAACAATAAAATGAGTAACACAAGATATCTGGGGAAATATATATATTCATATATAAATCTGCGAGGGATGTTGCTACACTCCGGTAAATAAATTAACCGGGTACAAACTAAGAACAACAAAGTTCCTAGCTTCTACAAAGAATAACAAATTAAATCTTATACAATAATCTAACTTTTGTTTGTCTAAGGATTTAATTACTGGGTAACGTTTATAATGCCTTATGAATATATAAGAGTTAAATCGGGTATTATAACCTTACTCCGGTAAGAAGAATAACGGATATGGATCTGAATGTGTATCTCATCTGTTTTTCTTTGCTTCTAATTTAACCAGCTGTTTGGCAGAAAATATGTACAGAACAATTCTTTCTCAATTGCTGAATCCTTCTACTGCTGAGTGTAGTCTTTTATATCAATTAAAATATGTGGCTGAAATTGAACCACACAAATTAATTGAATTTATCACCAAAGATGTGGTTGAGGAGTAAGTGACGATCATGTATATTCTTTTAACATGCGACGTACATAGTCATTTTGCAAGTAAAAAGTTAACCTGCGACTCTTTTTGGTTGCCTTCCTTTTTGTTTTCCATTTTCTCTTTTTTTTTGTTTTTGTTTTGTTTTCCTTTTTTTTGTTTTTCTTTTTTTCAATTTGTTTTTCTTTTCTTTTCTTTTTTCTTTTTTTTTTATTTTTCTTTCTTTTTCTTTTCTTTTGATTTTCATTTTCTATTTATTTAAGTTTAAATTATAACTAAATTAATTTATAAAATAAACTTACATAAATAAATTAATTTAGATTTATAAAATAAACTTATTTAAATTTATAAAATAAATCATTTTAAGTTTATTAAATAAATTTTATTAAAGTCCATTAAATAAATTTATTTAATTTATTTAATTTAACAATTAAATTTTGAACTAGGCCACTCGCTCTAGCTGTTTAGCTGTATACCTTGCGCACCTCTTCTCTTACTTTCACAGATAAACGTTCAATCCAAGTAAATTTCTCAACTTAACAATTCTTCTAAAAATAATACCCAGATTCCTTTCACGAGCTGTTGAAGCCTAGTACAACTGATCCGGTTCACAGACGACTAACCCCGATTCAGGTCTTCGCATTATAGCCTTGAGTACATTATTAAGCTTGAAACAACTTTATCGCTTCAAGCACTGACTGTCAATACACAAATGTACTTTCACTGGAATCCTTTATGGTGCTTTAGACAACGTCTTCATTGCTACTGCGATCTTGAATACTTCATTCATTGTTCTTCACCGACAATTGAACATATAAATGAACTCCTGTCGGTGAGTATAACTTCAAGACTTCAGCAGTCTTCTTTAATCGCTGTCTATACCCTGTCTTCAATTCTTAAGATTCTTATGCTTCATACACTGTCTATCTTCAATCAATGCCAATACACTGAAATCTTTCTGTGACACTTATACACTGAATCTTCATCATTTCTGAAACCCTGAAAGTCTTTAACTTTTATTCTTCACTGAGGCAGGATCATAAATGAACTTCTTTTAGTGATCTGTAAACAGACTTCAAGCCTTCTTCTAATCTTCTGATTCTTTGTATTTGCCTTGTCTTTATTTCTTCCGATTTCTTGTGTAGACATAGTATTATTGACCTATCCTATTCTAGTGTTATTCTCATGTTGAGTTATCACGTAACTGTTCATACAGCTACGCAGTCTCACCAACAGTCATGCATCGTATCCATGCGCCTAGTCAATTTTCTGTACTGCGCATCTCCAAGTACATAACTCTCTCATGGTCTCACCAACAGTCATGCATCGCATCCATGCGCCTAGTGTTATTCCCTAACAATACAACAAGAATTACAGAACGGGGGTTGGATGTAATTCTGGGAACTTTTTCTAGATTAAAAACTGTTCTTTCTTGATAAAATATGAAAGCAATAAAAATAAATGCTTTTAAAACTTTCTGGTGGATTTGGAAGTATCCACTATATATATATATATATCACATAGAACTATGTGAAGCTTAAATGGCTCACAGCTGCTTTACAAGTTGAACAATCAAACTACAAAGAGATTCTTAACAAGTACAACTTTATCTATCTCTCTTTGAAAATGTGTTTTCTTAGCTAATTATTCTACTGGCTACACTTGGTTTATATATCACCAAGTTTACATGTGAATAAGACAAGATAATAAAATAAAATATATCTAGTCTAACTCCATGCTGCTTCACTACTCTTTTCCAGCATCTTTGAATATCTTTTCAATTGCATGGAAATGGTAATGCTTCTTGTTCTCGAATTCCTGCTAAACAGTCTGCCACATTCCTTTTACAAACACCTGACGCATGTGACTGTGTTATCACTGTCAACTTATTTTTGAATATGATCATCCGTCGGGTAACTTTTTCAAGCATCCGTCGGGTAGCTTTGTTGATCATCCATCGGGTAGCTTTGTTGATCATTTGTCGGGTAGCTATGTTGATCATCCATCGGGTAGCTATTTGTCACTTGACTCTATTTCATTTATACAGGATTACAAGATATTACTTATTTACAATTAATTCACCTATTCTGCATATCCACTAGTAGTCAACATGACTTATAAGCTCCTACAGAATCTACACAATATGTTTGCAGAAATGTGCTACAATCTTATTTGGTAAGCTACTCACTCGATGGATGTCAAATAGTCATCCGTCGGGACTATAGAGTTCATCCGTCGGGACTATAGAGTCATCCGTCGGGACTATATTTGAACACCCGTCGAGTGCTACAAATTACACTAAGTTGAATCTACTAAGGTGTTTTGTTAATCTAATCATCAAGTTCACAACATATTCCCAATAATCTCCCCCAATTTATGTCTACTAGAATTGTAGCCATAAATTAAGAGAAACTTGATGATAACAAAACACCCTAAAAGAACAGATTAAAAAATAGTAGATAAAACTGATAAGTACTACATTATTTACTTAAAATTGGACAAGACAAAGTGTACAAAGATTTGCTCACAATCATTATCAAGGTGCTCCTCTAGTCTGAGCAGATAAATTTATTTCCTTGATGGTCTGGATTTCTTCCCAAGATTCCTGTTGTTTTTTCTATCTGATTTTGGAGTTGTCTGTGGAATTCAAGTTCATCAGCTTCTGAGAGATCTAGCATTTCTTGTATTTCCAATAGAGTCTCATTGCTAGAGATGCTCAACTGGTCCTCTAATCTGAAGAATCTTCTTACTCCCTTTTCATCCATGAATTCCATCAGCCAATAGGGCCTTAGATGCACTCTACTTCCTGTATAAGGAATAGTTAAGATTCTTGGGAGTGCATCTTTAGCTCTAATACTCCTCAGTTCTTCAATCTTCTTTAGAACAAGTCTTCTAGCAGTTACATTGAATCCAAAGTTCTTCTTGAAGGATGAATAGACCTTTATTAGTACAAATTGGCTTTCTTGAAGAATCTTATGAAGTGGCCATGTGATCTCTTTTCCTTGTTTGTACTTGAACACTATCCTTTCAGGAAGATGTCTGTAAGCATCAATCCCTCTTATTTCTTCCAGTTCATCCAGATAGAGATTTAGATCTGAAAATTCCTTGATATCACAAATATACAAGAGATCTCCCTTGTTGACTTTGGGTTGAACTTTGGCTTGTGTCTTAGATCTGAGAGTTGAAGGCTTCACTTTCTTGATTTCTCTGGCCTTTGTTTTCCTTGGCTTCATGAATGAAGGTAGATTAAATTCAGGAATTGGTAGACTATCCCAGTCTATTGGCTCATCCTTTGGAATGATAGGTTCACCATGGAAGTCCTTGAAAGAGATATGTCCTAAGTCCAATCATGTATGAGCATTTAGGAATAACTTTTATGTAATCTGTTTTGATTTCATTGATATTAATAAAAGACTTATTTTGTTTTTATTACGGGCTCTATCTATTTTAAGTGTTTAAATAAGATATACCACAGTTTAGAGTAAAGCTTTTTATGGATTATTATAAGATCATAATAATGAGACCTAAAAGATGATAACTCTAAACTTAAATAGTTCCTGGTCGTAGGATTACTAACTGGAAATTAATAACCCACAAAGATCGGTACATACTATGCTTGCTTCATTATGAAGGATGTCTGTTCTCATAGACATTTGTGTGGTGACACTATATCTAGTGTAACACCCCCAGATCCGGGGTCGGGAATCCAGGTTGTCACGGTCTTTCTTTCCACAATATCACTTCACTTAATTAATAATAAATAACCTCATGCTGTGACCCCATACTAACACACACCACAACCCGTTATAGTCTCAGAGATGAAATTGAAATAAATACAAGTCTTTGAATCCACCATTTAACAGTTATTACAACCCAAAATGATTACTTGATAAATTTACAGTTAATTGCCATTATCTGCCACAAGTTATAATTATACATAATTGATTCTCAAAAGTAGATGGTCTGATCTACAATAGATCTACCTCTGCAGCTATAGCAGCTACAACATCAACGGGAAGACGCGGGACGCTTCCCACGCGCTTGCGCTGGGTCTGCTGGAGTCTGGCCATCTTTCCTAACTGTTGTTGTGTGATGAAAGAAGAAAGCAAGGGTGAGCAGCAAGCCCACCAAAATAATATGTATAATGATTTACAATATATGAGCCTACTCATAATACTCATGAAAGTCTTGGTCAAAAGAAATGAACCAAGTTTGATATCTTAATGCGATGGAGTCGCAAAATATTCAGTATATATACATATATACTTTTCAAAATATTGGAAGTCCTCTTCCATGCATAATATACACAAAGTCCCAGTGTATAACTGTATAAAAAAATATCGTTGCAAGGTGATCTCATATATCTAACCTTGTCTCAACGTTTTTCTGAAAATCTTTGTCATTCATAAGACAATTATTAATTAGATATAAGTTTAAAAGATGAGGTTACCAAATACCCCAATATACTTATATCTTTCCCAATACTACTTGAACTACCACCGTTCAAGTTATAATCAGTTTCAAAAGTTCATCACATAGATGAGACTACAAGACAAGATTTGAATAGATTCAATCTTTGAAATATTATTGAATGAAATAAAGTTACGAGATACTTTATTTAGTCTCGATATATATATATCCACATATATATATCCACATATATATATATCTCTTAAACATTTCCTGGAACCTCTGTTATGTAAAGTATGAACAGAGTTTGAAACATCCAATGAATTTTGGAAAGGAAAAGAATTTTGGCATAAACCCGATATCTCGCTGATCAGGCAAAGATACCAATAAGTAACCTTTTCTACTGTAGATGGATGAATTCCTCACCGGTCATCACCCTGGCCGCATTAGGACCTCGCGCTAGACCGTACCCCGGCCCCTCACGCGTTGATGGACTGCCACCCAGCCACTTACACAATAATAGACCGTACCCCGGCCTGTCGCTTATGCCGACTCAATGAGATGGGCTTACTTCCCGAACGTTGGGCAAGTAATCAATTCATTTACCAAATCTGCAACCTCGTTGCGAATATAAAATACACCACAGAGCCGGATTCCCCAGGTTTTGAGCGAGTATTTAAATCCCCTTTTAAAAAGGAAGATCTTAAATATAAAAATGAGTTTTGGGATCCGCTCTGACTTTTAAAAATCATTTTGAAGACTCGAAAACACTTTAAAGAGTGTTTGGAGTAAGGCTGATTTAATGAAGTAAATCAGTCCCCAGAATATTTAGAAAATGACTGAATATTATTATTTAAATAATATTCCCAAAAAGAATAATCTTTATAAAAATAATTGAAGTAGAAGTATTAAAATTTATACTTGAAACGAGTATTAAATAACCAAAGATATACTTATATGAAAGTATTATCTTTATTTGAATAATCGAAAATAAGTTTGATTATTGACACCTTATTCTTTAATAAAATAAAGAATATACCTCAGCAAATAATCGGAGTCATAGATCCTCAAATGAATATTCAAATAATATTCATAATAATATAAAAGAGTCATAAGTCCTCGAATGAATATTCAAATAATATTCAGATAAATAAATAAAAGGAGTCATAAGCCCTCGAATAATATTCGAAATAATATTCAATAATAAAATAAAGTTTCAAGTTATCGAATAAACCTTATTCGATTAATAGTTTGGAAAACTATAACCATATATATATAAATATATAAATATATATATATATATCCATATCCATATATATAAAATCTACTCGGGATCCTCGACTCCCGGTTTTTGAAAATATTTTCACCTTTGGGTCTCTATACTAAGGGTATATGCAAGTTACCGCTATCCTCTAGCATAGGTATTATCAACTGAACCAACAGATATATATTGAAAGAATATGAAACAGGCATGCATATATATACCATAGCAGCATGCTTCAATATATTGCAACATTTGCTAATATAAACATCATGCATCTATCGTAAGATAATGCATATACATATATACATCACAACAACAGTATAACGGGTAGAAAACTTGCCTGAGCGACTTGGGGTGATAAAAGGCTCGGGACGAGTCTGGTAACCTATAAACAACAAGTAAGTTGGAATTAAACCAAAATCACTTGTAAATCTATACTTTAACTAACTTAGACTCTAACGCTTGTTTTGCGCTCACTGATTTGCTTAAGTCACTCGGGTATCCTCGGCTCCACCATTTTTAATAATTTAACCTTTACGAGTTTTAAAGCGATTCCTTCGCGAGTGTCTTACCAACTGCCTAACACACTTACCATAAATGTTTCATACATTAATTAACCCTTTTTGGTCTTTAACCTATGTTTCAAAGTAAGGCGAGGGGAAAAGTTTCGTTCGCGAAACGCCGTTACTTGAAACGGTCGTTTCTCCTAAACCGTGCATCGGAATTGAACGAACTACATATCAAAACGAAGCTCGTAATATGAACTATCTAAACATGGCAATGGTCAAAATCTAGCAGGGGGTTCTCGGGTCCTAATGTTATGCACAAAAACAGTCTAAAGAAAATCGGACGTTACGACGGCTATGTTTACGCATTTTCCCAATTTTAAACCATTCAATACCAACCACAAATCAACCCCAAATCAATCATACAACCAATATCCCTCCAAACCACATCATAACAGCCCCAACAAATCCACATTAACCATTTATACTTATTCCTCACATGAACTAAAAGCTTTACTTAGGTTCTTTAACTAATTACCAAGATTTACAACTCCAACAATGCAACAAAACCAACTAATCTCTACAAACTCAACCAAACTTCACCCATTCAAGCATCATGCTTCACATATGCTATATCAAACACATTCAATCCTAATTACTCAAAACTAAAGCTAGGGTTTGTAGTTTATACCTTCCTTGGAGAGTGGAGAATCAAGAGAATGGCTTGGAATCACCTTTAAAGCCCTCATCCAAGCTTAATCTAAACAAAACTTCAAGAACACAAATTTTAGTTCTTGAAAACACTATTCACCATCTTATTTCATGATTTATAGAAAAAGATTGGCTTGGAATTAGAAGCTTAAACTTATAGGAAGTATGTAACTATCCATGGGGAAGCTTAGATAATTACCTTGCTAAATAGTAAGTGGAGGAGCTTGGACTTCCCATTTCTTAAGAAAAAACCCGAGAGCATGAAGAAGAAGAAGAGAGATTTTTATGTTTTGGCTTGATTTGCTTTTGGTTGGTTGATTTTTGTTGTTTGCTTTAGTGAATTACCTAGTTGCCCTTGGTTTTGTGTGGTTAAAAAGTCACCACATCTCCTTCCTTTCTTGTCATGCCTATGTCATCCTCATGATGTCATCCTCCCTTCCTTGTCCTCTTTCTATTGGTTGGATGACATCATTCCCACTAATCCCTTTGATTAACTTCCTAATCGTTTGCCTAATGACCGCTGATCTGTTATATGGTTCGCTTAACTTTCATTTTCGTTTATCGTTTGAGGGATCATACCCGGGATCTTATTACTTAGGTTCCCTTAACCTTTCTCAATATATTATATTCCTTTTATGATCCTCTCCTATAATCCTTTAATTTAAATCCTTTTTATCCTGTTACCTTATACTCAATTCTCTCCGTATCTTGTGGATTTCCGGGAAAAACCAAAGTGTTCGGAATTGGATTCTGACGATCTTTACATACACTTATATACTTCATAGAGTACTAATAATATCCCAGAATATCCATAACAGAACCCCTACATAGTGTGGCATGAACAGTTTTCTCATTCAGCAAAAACACTATTCATAAGGGTTTCAAAAATTTCCAAAAATTGGGGTTATTACAGTCTCTCCTCCTTAAAAGGATTCCGTCCCGGAATCAAATAGAAAACAAATGGGGATACTTTCTTAGCATTACACTTTCTAACTCTCGAGTAAATTTTCCCACATTGTGGTTCTATCACCAAACTCTGCCTAGTTTGATAATCCTTCTCCTAAGCACTTGTTCCTTTTTACTCTATAACCCTTCCTGGTTGCTCCATATAGGTTACGTCGGGTTGCATATCTATGCGCTCATATGCCTCTATTTATCTGGCATCTGAATTACACTTCCTTAACATTGATACGTGAAACGCGTTATGACTCGCTACATGTTCGGGGTTAGGGCTAGCTCATATGCTAACTTCCCAAACGTCTTAATATATCCAAGGGTCCAACAAATTGTAGACTTAGCTTTCCTTTCTTTCCGAACCTCATCAATCCTTTCCAAGGGATACCTATAACATTACTAGGTCCCCTATTTCATACTCTTTATCCTTTCGTGTCAAATCAACATACTTATCATGTCCATCTTGGGCCACTACCAGCCGTCCTCTGATTCGATCTATCATATCCTTGGTCCTTTGGACTACTGCGGGTCCGAGCATCTTGCGCTCTACAATTTCATCCTAACATAAGGGAGATCGACATTGTCTTCCCTCAAGGATCTCATAAGGCGACACCTCGATACTGACATATGATCTATTGTCGTAAGAAAAATCAACCCGTGTTAAGTGATCATTCCAATTTCTTTCAAGTCTATTGCACAGACTCTCATCATAGCTTCTAACATTATAGCTTTTGCTTCTCAATACCCATTCTTTTCCAGTTCGTAATCGCTATCACCTTCCGTTCCTAATATTATACTGGTTATACTTTTGCTCGTTAGCGTTCTATAACCTTTTAATAACCACGTCAACCTTAGTATCACGAATGTGTTTCCATTCCGCATACTACCACCACTTTATTACTCCTTTTTCAGTTGTTTCTATTTTCCAAAATTTGATCAATCAAATAGAAGTAAAGGAATTTGTTGAGAGATCACTATGATCATGAACACTTGTTATATCGCATAGTTAGTACAGAAGGTGGCCAGCCTTTAGTACTTGACAAGCAATTAAACAATAGATGGTATCCTACTAGGCTTCTATCACAAAGATAGATAGTCATTCGGCAATACCTCCCCTTCTGGAAGGGTTGTTCTTCTCAGCTTACATGAAATGAAAAGAAGAGAAAAGAACGAACTGAAGAGAATTGTATATATGAAAAAAAATATACTGCCACAAAATATCTGGCTTGGAACCTACCTCTGAACTATAGAGGTTTGTCATAGGAGAACAAAACATATACGTATTTATATCAACATCAAGTATTATAGCATCGCATTTCACGTGCCTAAATATTTTCGCTATCCCGTCCATCATTCTATGGACCCACACTCTTCCTCGAGCTTATACATAATCACCTTTGAAACTCCCTCGATATCGAAAATCGAATCTGGGATCTTATTCTATACATCATCGTTACTAGAATTCTATGCTTGCACCGCAACCTTCCTCGTATAATAATACGATTCTCTATTGATAAGAAAGAATAATTATTCACCAGGTAGATACTCTACTTAATTAGTCTATCAATGATAACTTATACACTACCACGACCCGATTAGTGGTACTCAATCTCAACATCCATTCCAATACAACTCTCATGGTTGTAATCAGCTCACTACTCGCAGAATCATTGCTGCCTTACTATGGTCCACCACTGACCCACTGTAGTCATTCATTTTCCCTGAAGTCTTAGTAGCTAACCATACAGAGTCCATACATCTCGTATCAAATCCTTCTAAGGAGGTAACATAATCACCATTCCTGATTCATGAAGAACACTCCTGATCCTGACATACATACATAACATGAAGCAGATAAAAGTGCAGAAGAGTTTCAATCAAAGCAACGATAGCAGGTTAATACCATTCTTAATCATACGCCCTAAATAGAAGAATTAACTCAAGGGTTCATCTAGTCCTTTTTGAAACATGGTCCTGGCTTATCTCAAGATAGGACCTTCTAAGATAGATAGCCCATTCATGGCGATTACACGAATTAAACCTTTGTCAACTACTATTACGGTTGGGTATTGCACAGTCATCAGAAGGAATGTCAATCTTCCAAACCATAATACAATCTGCATAGCTTTAACCATCATCATTGTATTCCTTTGGCACAAGCGCCTATAATTATCCTCTTACCTTTAAAGTGTCGGCCACCTCTTTGGCCTTTCCTGATAGTAAAATTTCCTTACAGTCAATGTCATTTTAACCATCTCCAAATAAATTTTTCCACCTTATTTCAATCACAGCTTATGTGAAGATGTTTTCCTTAAAATCTGATGAGTAAAAAAAAATCACCATTTTTCCATAAGTTATTGCCTCAGTCTTTAGAGGTTAATCACTGTCATGACTGACTCTCAATCATATTTAGAACATCTTTTATCTTAAGTCCTAATTGCCCTGAACAATTTCGACCATTATTGGTTCGATCCATACCTTCTCGTGGTTTAACACGTGCCTCACTTGGCATCATTATAATTACGTCATATTTCCTTTATCAACATTTCCATTCTTGAGAATTTTGAATATTACCTTTCTCATTGCAAAACCTCTAAGGTTATCCTTGAATCGTTCCTCCTGTATTCCCTAGATACAGGGCATATCAACATACCCTATACTAATACTAGAACCATTATCTATATGTTTCTGAAAAATTTTCTCCACTGATACTTAAAGGTCATCATTACCTTAATATTTTCCAATTCATACTGTCAAAACTCATACTATCCCTATTAAGGGTGAAATGCCAACCTGTATGCATTCCCCTAGGATTCATTTTAAGTTACCGATGTTCTATCCTTAATTCCACCTTTAAAAAGGTACCTGCATCCTTCCATGGATAAATCAAGTCATATATCCTTGATAGATTATCTTATTCATCATTCCCATCTCGATAGTCTATACCTAACTTCATAATAGCATCCTTATTCAAATTGAGGTCAATCCATATGGCCTCCAAAAGATAACAATGGTCATCCGCTTTTCTTTCCTGATTTGGTAATGATAACATGGATGTTCTGGAAGATATTGGTCATGTTCAACGTGAACCTCTTCTTAATAATTCCTTATTTACTTTTGTTGTTTATCTCAACAGTCATCTCAATGTTGGGATATCTCTCATACCTGGCGTCTCCCTTTCTGGGTATCAAGCCACCGGTCTTACATTTCCCGTTCTTGAAGGTCACTTCCTTCATCCAATTTTCTTAATTTCTTACTTTCTTGTCTCCTCAGTCTATCCGCGTCTCATTATTTATCCTTCGAATTACCTCAAGGTTTCCTCGAATCCTCCCAACTTAAAGGGGATAAAATATACATAACTCTTATGCCTTCAACCATCAATTTTTAACTCATGGTGAATCACCCTCATCCTGACGAATGCATACTTTTCTATTTCTGTTTCTACGAGTCTTTAGGGTTTCCTCATACCCAATTCCCTTATCATACCTCAAACTCTATTGCCTTTATATTCCTTTCCACTTCAGTTTCTTTTTATTTTCCTTTCTCTTATCATTATTTCATGAACTAACACAACATAAGTATTGATTCCAAACATCCCGTCATTCTGGATTCGTGTCCTCAGAACGAATCTTGATAACTTTTACAACTTAGATTCATAATTCATCATACTCATCCACTTTTATTCTAGCTCCAAAGCTTTTACACTATCTCCTTATCTTTGGGAATTTCTTTCCCAAAAACAATTGACTGAACTTAAATCAGTTTATTCTAACCTCTGGCTCCGTGCCTTTTTTGGTCTTTCACCAGCAGGTGGTCTCTCTCTTAGGAGGGTAAGTGACAAAAACAGTCCTTTGTGGTTCGTCAATCATTTAGAATCTCGAATGATTCCTCTATTTCCTTTAGCCAGGCTCTTGCCTCGACTGGGTCAGCTTGTTCCTTGGAACTCTGAGAGCTTAGCGACTTAAAGGTCATGAAAGAATTTCCCACCGCACTGTCTCCTCAGGGTGGTGGTTGGGGATAATAGTCTAAGTTCTCTTTAGACAGGTCCATGAATTGCCGTATAGGGGTACCATCTCGGGTCTCCTTTCCTTACTCGACTTTTGTTTCCTCAGTCTAAATATTTCTTTCTACTCCCCATAATTGGGGTCATCTTACATAATTTAAATCCTCATTTTCCACTTCATCATGTTATGGGTTCCTTTTGTCTTGGTGGCAACCTCCCTGACTATCACGTTCAGGGTTTGCTCTAACTCTTATTCCTCAACTAGCTTTCATCTAAGATTTCATCTTTAAGCTCTTAAACATTTGGAACCCAAATTCTATAGGAATACCTCATTATTCCCTTATCATCTCTCTCGGTATTAATCTCATATCTATTTGTTGGCTCTCTGCCTTCATTCATCACTTTTACTGGCACAATATGTTCTTTTCCAATAATTCGGGCTGTATTGCTATCTCAAACAGCTTTTCGGTACCGGCTCCAGTTACCTTCACTACTATTTCCAAAATCTCTTATAAACTCTCCCAAAGACATTATCATCTTGAGTCTCTCCTTTTTACTAAGGGCATCAGCCACCATATTGGCTTTCCCCGAATGATAAAGAATCTCCCAATCATAATTCTTGATTTGCTCTAACCGCCTCCTCTGGCGTATGTTGAGCTCTTTCTACGTAAGAATGTACTAGAGCTCCTATGGTTTGTGAATCTCACACTTCTCTCCATACAAGTAGTGCCTCAAATCTTTAGGGCAAAACTATTGCCACGAGCCCAAGCTCATGGGTGGGGATATCGAATTTTAAATTCCCTTAATTGTCTTGACGCAGACGCGATTATCTTGCTGTGCTATATAAGAAGCACCCTAATTCCTTATGCGAAGCGTCACTTACAATTCACAAAATCTCATTTTCCATCCGGCAACGCCAACATAGGGAACGTCACCAACCTTTGCTTCAGTTCTTGAAAGCTGTTCTCGCATTTCTCTGTCCATTCGAACTTCTCAGTCTTACGAGTAAGCCGCGTTAAAGGGGCTACTATCTTTACAACTTGAACGAACCTCCGGTAGTGACCGGCCAATCCTACCTCTGGTAGTCGACCAAACCATGGTCATCAATTCATCAGTGGTCCTTTATCCAATCCTGTCAGGATCCTCCATGGGATCCTCCTCAACAACTATCCCTTCTAGGACAACATCCTCAACCGCTACATCCTCAATATCAACATCATCCGGTCCTGCATTAGGACACTCTATCGGATCCACAATTCGATCTCCAATTAGTAATAAAATATCATCGCGATGTTGCTCCTCAACCTCAGGGTTCGGAGTCCCGCTACCATATACGATAATGAACTACGCTCCTATCACGATATTTATAAGGGTTCCCATAAGGGTTTTAACTGTCAGTGCTACGTTAGGTAGCCCGACTATGAACTTGGCAAGAGTTCTTATTATCTTAGTTAACTTATTATCTTAACATCCCATCATCTCTGAGGTTTATAACGCTTAGCTCTGATACCATTTCTGTAACACCCCCAGATCCGGGGTCGGGAATCCAGGTTGTCACGGTCTTTCTTTCCACAATATCACTTCACTTAATTAATAATAAATAACCTCATGCTGTGACCCCATACTAACACACACCACAACCCGTTATAGTCTCAGAGATGAAATTGAAATAAATACAAGTCTTTGAATCCACCATTTAACAGTTATTACAACCCAAAATGATTACTTGATAAATTTACAGTTAATTGCCATTATCTGCCACAAGTTATAATTATACATAATTGATTCTCAAAAGTAGATGGTCTGATCTACAATAGATCTACCTCTGCAGCTATAGCAGCTACAACATCAACGGGAAGACGCGGGACGCTTCCCACGCGCTTGCGCTGGGTCTGCTGGAGTCTGGCCATCTTTCCTAACTGTTGTTGTGTGATGAAAGAAGAAAGCAAGGGTGAGCAGCAAGCCCACCAAAATAATATGTATAATGATTTACAATATATGAGCCTACTCATAATACTCATGAAAGTCTTGGTCAAAAGAAATGAACCAAGTTTGATATCTTAATGCGATGGAGTCGCAAAATATTCAGTATATATACATATATACTTTTCAAAATATTGGAAGTCCTCTTCCATGCATAATATACACAAAGTCCCAGTGTATAACTGTATAAAAAAATATCGTTGCAAGGTGATCTCATATATCTAACCTTGTCTCAACGTTTTTCTGAAAATCTTTGTCATTCATAAGACAATTATTAATTAGATATAAGTTTAAAAGATGAGGTTACCAAATACCCCAATATACTTATATCTTTCCCAATACTACTTGAACTACCACCGTTCAAGTTATAATCAGTTTCAAAAGTTCATCACATAGATGAGACTACAAGACAAGATTTGAATAGATTCAATCTTTGAAATATTATTGAATGAAATAAAGTTACGAGATACTTTATTTAGTCTCGATATATATATATCCACATATATATATCCACATATATATATCTCTTAAACATTTCCTGGAACCTCTGTTATGTAAAGTATGAACATAGTTTGAAACATCCAATGAATTTTGGAAAGGAAAAGAATTTTGGCATAAACCCGATATCTCGCTGATCAGGCAAAGATACCAATAAGTAACCTTTTCTACTGTAGATGGATGAATTCCTCACCGGTCATCACCCTGGCCGTATTAGGACCTCGCGCTAGACCGTACCCCGGCCCCTCACGCGTTGATGGACTGCCACCCAGCCACTTACACAATAATAGACCGTACCCCGGCCTGTCGCTTATGCCGACTCAATGAGATGGGCTTACTTCCCGAACGTTGGGCAAGTAATCAATTCATTTACCAAATCTGCAACCTCGTTGCGAATATAAAATACACCACAGAGCCGGATTCCCCAGGTTTTGAGCGAGTATTTAAATCCCCTTTTAAAAAGGAAGATCTTAAATATAAAAATGAGTTTTGGGATCCGCTCTGACTTTTAAAAATCATTTTGAAGACTCGAAAACACTTTAAAGAGTGTTTGGAGTAAGGCTGATTTAATGAAGTAAATCAGTCCCCAGAATATTTAGAAAATGACTGAATATTATTATTTAAATAATATTCCCAATAAGAATAATCTTTATAAAAATAATTGAAGTAGAAGTATTAAAATTTATACTTGAAACGAGTATTAAATAACCAAAGATATACTTATATGAAAGTATTATCTTTATTTGAATAATCGAAAATAAGTTTGATTATTGACACCTTATTCTTTAATAAAATAAAGAATATACCTCAGCAAATAATCGGAGTCATAGATCCTCAAATGAATATTCAAATAATATTCATAATAATATAAAAGAGTCATAAGTCCTCGAATGAATATTCAAATAATATTCAGATAAATAAATAAAAGGAGTCATAAGCCCTCGAATAATATTCGAAATAATATTCAATAATAAAATAAAGTTTCAAGTTATCGAATAAACCTTATTCGATTAATAGTTTGGAAAACTATAACCATATATATATAAATATATAAATATATATATATATATATATATCCATATCCATATATATAAAATCTACTCGGGATCCTCGACTCCCGGTTTTTGAAAATATTTTCACCTTTGGGTCCCTATACTAAGGGTATATGCAAGTTACCGCTATCCTCTAGCATAGGTATTATCAACTGAACCAACAGATATATATTGAAAGAATATGAAACAGGCATGCATATATATACCATAGCAGCATGCTTCAATATATTGCAACATTTGCTAATATAAACATCATGCATCTATCGCAAGATAATGCATATACATATATACATCACAACAACAGTATAACGGGTAGAAAACTTGCCTGAGCGACTTGGGGTGATAAAAGGCTCGGGACGAGTCTGGTAACCTATAAACAACAAGTAAGTTGGAATTAAACCAAAATCACTTGTAAATCTATACTTTAACTAACTTAGACTCTAACGCTTGTTTTGCGCTCACTGATTTGCTTAAGTCACTCGGGTATCCTCGGCTCCACCATTTTTAATAATTTAACCTTTACGAGTTTTAAAGCGATTCCTTCGCGAGTGTCTTACCAACTGCCTAACACACTTACCATAAATGTTTCATACATTAATTAACCCTTTTTGGTCTTTAACCTATGTTTCAAAGTAAGGCGAGGGGAAAAGTTTCGTTCGCGAAACGCCGTTACTTGAAACGGTCGTTTCTCCTAAACCGTGCATCGGAATTGAACGAACTACATATCAAAACGAAGCTCGTAATATGAACTATCTAAACATGGCAATGGTCAAAATCTAGCAGGGGGTTCTCGGGTCCTAATGTTATGCACAAAAACAGTCTAAAGAAAATCGGACGTTACGACGGCTATATTTACGCGATTTCCCAATTTTAAACCATTCAATACCAACCACAAATCAACCCCAAATCAATCATACAACCAATATCCCTCCAAACCACATCATAACAGCCCCAACAAATCCACATTAACCATTTATACTTATTCCTCACATGAACTAAAAGCTTTACTTAGGTTCTTTAACTAATTACCAAGATTTACAACTCCAACAATGCAACAAAACCAACTAATCTCTACAAACTCAACCAAACTTCACCCATTCAAGCATCATGCTTCACATATGCTATATCAAACACATTCAATCCTAATTACTCAAAACTAAAGCTAGGGTTTGTAGTTTATACCTTCCTTGGAGAGTGGAGAATCAAGAGAATGGTTTGGAATCACCTTTAAAGCCCTCATCCAAGCTTAATCTAAACAAAACTTCAAGAACACAAATTTTAGTTCTTGAAAACACTATTCACCATCTTATTTCATGATTTATAGAAAAAGATTGGCTTGGAATTAGAAGCTTAAACTTATAGGAAGTATGTAACTATCCATGGGGAAGCTTAGATAATTACCTTGCTAAATAGTAAGTGGAGGAGCTTGGACTTCCCATTTCTTAAGAAAAAACCCGAGAGCATGAAGAAGAAGAAGAGAGATTTTTGTGTTTTGGCTTGATTTGCTTTTGGTTGGTTGATTTTTGTTGTTTGCTTTAGTGAATTACCCAGTTGCCCTTGGTTTTGTGTGGTTAAAAAGTCACCACATCTCCTTCCTTTCTTGTCATGCCTATGTCATCCTCATGATGTCATCCTCCCTTCCTTGTCCTCTTTCTATTGGTTGGATGACATCATTCCCACTAATCCCTTTGATTAACTTCCTAATCGTTTGCCTAATGACCGCTGATCTGTTATACGGTTCGCTTAACTTTCGTTTTCGTTTATCGTTTGAGGGATCATACCCGGGATCTTATTACTTAGGTTACCTTAACCTTTCTCAATATATTATATTCCTTTTATGATCCTCTCTTATAATCCTTTAATTTAAATCCTTTTTATCCTGTTACCTTATACTCAATTCTCTCCGTATCTTGTGGATTTCCGGGAAAAACCAAAGTGTTCGGAATTGGATTCTGACGATCTTTACATACACTTATATACTTCATAGAGTACTAATAATATCCCAGAATATCCATAACAGAACCCCTACATAGTGTGGCATGAACAGTTTTCTCATTCAGCAAAAACACTATTCATAAGGGTTTCAAAAATTTCCAAAAATTGGGGTTATTACATCTAGTATGTAGGTGTTATTATAGAATAAGTTCACTGAACATGACTCACACAGCTGAACAACTGATGGAGTTCACTCACGTGTCAGCAGTTGTTCACATAGTGATAGTTGTACAAGTATCCTTAGACTTGAGGTCATCATAGTCATCTTGTGTACACTGAACTATGCTTTGGTTTAGTTCTTAGTCTCCAGGGATAATTATAAGGGCTCTACTGGGTATAGGAATTTGTACACGAAGATAGTGTATGATCAATAAAGGATCTACCCCTTCTAGTGAAGGAGGAGAATGTTCAATGCTGATCCACTTATGCTAGTTCAGGAATCTCTGGTCAGAGTGAATGAAATTAGAAAGGAGTTTCTAATTTACATTAAATAGAACTAAGCATAGTGAATGGGAAAGCAAATGATTAAATAAGATAGGCTTGACACAAGTTCCATGCCTTGTATTTAATTGTGACATTGCAGGGTAGAAGGAATTGATTGTACGGTAACTACTCACTGAATAGGTTCTTGATATTCTAAGCAGTGAATTCGTATTATCCGGATAGTCGCGATATGCTGAGAAGTATCCCCCACGATGTAGAATAAATATGATTAATTTATTAATTAATCATATTTAATGAATTAGAGAATTTATATAAATAATGATAAAATAGTTTTATTATTATTTATTTCTACTACCGGCTTAATATTGAACCTACAGGGTCACACCATAAAAGAGAATGATTTAATGGTGGAGGAATTAATTAATAATGGCTGATAATTATTTATTTGTGATATAAATAATTAATTAGCAGATTTAATAATTGATTAAATGAGATTTAATTAATAATATAAATTTAATTTTGGAAATTGAATCAAGTGAGAGAATTATTTTTCTAAAGTGTTTGGAAAAGGGATTAATGCTTAAAAGGTGTTTTAATTATTAGTTAATTGGTTAATAAGAATAATCAATTAAAGGGTTAATAATAATAATATTTTATGGAAAATTTTCAGTTGAAAATTTTGCCTATAAATATACTATTATAAACCCTATTTGCCTAAACCCAAATAAAAACCGTAATTCTAAAGTAGAACAAGAGGGAGGCAACTAATTCTCTCAACCTCTTCCTCCTCCATCACATTGTACTCTTGGTGGATACCGGTGGAGTGCTTCCGACCAGCTGCTAGGGATCTCCGCTCGTTGTTCTTGGATCGCTTTTAAAGTTTAGAATCGATCCCATATGTTTTAATCACGATTTGTATACTTATATTTGGATTTTATATCAAGAAAATTATTTTACCATGCTTCTGTGATAGATAAAATCCTACAATGGTATCAGAGCATAGGTTGTATTCATATAGATCTGTGATAAAAATTTCATAATTTTATGTGCTTGTATGAATTAATTATGATTTTTACAAGTTACATCATGGATTAATTATGGCTGATTAGAAATTGTTTCTCAATATTATTTTGACTATAGATCTGGGTTCTACAAGTGTTGTAGATCGTCTGGGTATTTTTTTCATAATTTTATGATGAATGGATTAATTATTATGAATTTTTGAAGTTGTTTTAATTAAATATATATATAATATGTTAGTATATATACATTAATGTTTAAAGTCACCTGCTGTGTATTGATGGTGGCACGGAAAATGTACGGCGGCACGTTTTTCTGTGCAAAGCAAAGGCGGCGGCGACTGTTAGGAATCAGGGGAGGACCGCGCGGCGCGTGTCAGACACGTGCGGGTCAAAGGTCAGAGCTGTGCTGACGTCATGCGACGTCATCAGATGACGTCATGCTGACATCAGCTTAGGGTTTGGGGCGCGTGAGGCGCGTGTGCACGTGGGGCGCGTGGAAGACAGTCAGACATGCGCCTGACAGTGCGTGTGCACGTGACGGCGCGTGGTTTACATTCTCGGGGTGCATGAGGGCGCGTGGAGTGTCAGAATGAGGCGTGCTTGGTGCCGTTGGATTCGTCTTTTGGAGACGCATCTAATGGTATATTATATGATATTTTCTGAAATTATTTCGGGCTGTTTATAGCTAACAGTAGTGTTTTAAAGCTGTTTTTGACTGTTTTAATTACTTTTAAATGCCTCATGTGATACATAGAGATGTATATTGCTTAGACTAATATGCTACATGATTTAACATGCCTACCTTTACGTTCATTCATACTAATATATGTGATATATGCCTATGTTTACCATTGGATGATAGATTTAGGTGAACTTAATTAACATAAGGCGTTTGTTAGACAATCTAGTATAATGAAATTATTTCATGACCTTAATATAAATATTATGAATACGATCATGAGATTCTTGTGTTTATGAAACACGTAATTGAATATAAATTTTCAATATTGAGAGAAAGGATGATTCTGTCAACAACAGATTTCTATCTGTAAGAAAGGGTTATTAAGTGACGCCTCTTGACAATGCTCCACCCGATCTGGGAATCATCTGATTATCGATTATTGATTTGAAATATTTAATTTAAAAGGAAGGATCTCTTTATAATGTGATTATTATTGTAACATAATATAATCCCTCTAAATTAAATAATATCAAGTAGTAATTGGCCAATGACACAACGGGCTTGTGTCGGTCATAGCCTTCCAACATTGGTAGAAAGTGGTTCTTATTTTTAAATCATTGCCGTTTCGTGCTACAGCCGAGGGCTTTGAGAAATACTTGTCTATTACATAAAGATGTGTACATTGAATTAGAATCTAAAGGTCGTTACGTGCTACAGCCGTGGGCCATTGGAGACTGATTCAATTGTACGAAATGTTGGGTTAGACTTGACTTAGAATATTGAGTTTATCGTGCTACAGCCGTGACTCTATTATTCAAGAGGCTAAAGTTTTATTAGGGAATAACATAAGATGTAATTGACAAGAGTTATCTGCCTATTGAACATCACATGACGTTTCGTGCTACAGCCGAGGTTATGTGATAGAATGTAGGATCCCTATTCCCACTAGCATTATGAATGCTTAATTTTCACTTAGGGGTTGTATAAATTAGATAAACTAGTGGGAGCCACTTATGAATAAAGACCTGATTCATATAGTATTTTGAAATGAAATTGAATATTTGCTAAGTGTTGTTATGTGTTTATCATTTACAGATTTACTATATTCGTTATGTCTTCTGCACTATCACTCCAGAGCATACTAGATGCTCACAAGTTGACTGGTCCTAATTTAGCTGTTTTCTTTCACTGTAACAAGGTGGGGCACTGGAAGAGGAACTACAAGGTTTACCTTGTAGAATTGAAGAATAAGAAGGGTAGTGAGACTACCGCTTCTGATTCAGGTATGTTCATGATCGAAGTTAATATGTCACTAGGTCAAATTTCTACTTGGGTATTAGATACTGCCTGTGGTTCTCATATTTGCAATTCGTTGCAAGGACTAAAGGGAAGTAGGACTCTTGAAAAAAATGAGGTGGTTCTACGTATGGGCAATGGAGCAAGGGTTGCGGCCATATCTGTAGGATCATTTAGTTTACATATGCCTACGGGCAAGACTATTATTCTGAATAATTATTATTACGTTCCCTCTATTGTGAGGAATATTGTTTCTATTCCTATGTTGGTTTTGGATGGTTTTTCATTTATTATTAAGAATAACGAATGTTCTATTCTTAGAGATAATGTTCTTTATGGACGTGGTATTTTAAATAATGGTCTGTATGTATGTGACGTAGAACATGATTTACTTCAGATTGAACAAACTAACAAAAGAAAACGAGATGATGAAAATCTGAACTATTTATGGCACTGTAGGCTAGGTCATATTAGTGAAAATAGACTGCGGACATTGCATAAGGAAGGGTTACTTGACCCCTTTGATTTTGAATCATATCCTACATGCGAGTCTTTTTAATTGGGTAAAATGACCAAATCTCCATTTAGTGGACATGGAAAGAGGGATGCAGATTTGCTAGGATTGGTACACACAGATGTATGTGGACCAATGTATACGCAAGCCATGGGTGGATTTTCATACTTCATTACTTTCATAGATGATAGATCTAGATTCGGATATGTGTATTTGATGAAACACAAGTCTGAAGCCTTTGAAAAGTTTAAAGAATATAAGTATGAAATGGAGAAACAAACCAAACAAAGTATTATAACTCTTCGATCAGATCGAGGTGTTGAATACTTGAATGGAGAGTTTCTAGATTATCTCAAAGAAAATGGTATAGTCTCCCAGTGGACTTCTCCATATACTCCACAGTTGAATGGGGTATCTGAAAGGAGAAATCGAAATTTGTTAGACATGGTTCGGTCCATGATGAGCTATGCGAATCTTCCAGTATTCCTCTGGGGTTATGCATTGGAAACCTCAGCATATTTACTGAATAAGGTGCCTTCCAAATCTGTTCCTCAAACTCCATATGAGATATGGAAAGAAAGGAAACTGAGTCTTAAACACGTTAAGATTTGGGGATGTCCAGCTGATGTCAAGAAAGTTGACCCAGATAAGCTGGAATCTCGATCCGTAAAATGTAATTTTGTGGGATATCCTAAAGAGACTTTGGGGTATTACTTTTACACCGATCATCGGGTGTTTGTCTCCAGACATGCTACCTTCTTGGAAAAGCAGTTTATCCTTGAAGGAAACAGTGGGAGAAAAATTGAACTTGATGAAGTTCAAGAAGCACAAACTACAACGGATCAAGTGGAAACACCTGTTCAGACTAAACAACCTTCTGTGGAATAACCCATTCGTAGGACAGGGAGAGTGTCTCGCCAACCTGAGAGGTATTATGGCCTTGTCATTGAGAATGACAATGAGTTGTCAATCATTGATGATGACGACCCTGTGACCTATAATGAGGCTATGAGTAGTGTTGACTCAGAGAAATGGCATAGTGCCATGAAATCCGAAATGGAATCTATGTATACCAACCAAGTATGGACTCTGATTGAAGCGCCTGAAGGTGTTAAGCCTATTGGGTGCAAGTGGGTATACAAAATAAAGATTGGAGCAGATGGCCAGGTGGAGACCTATAAGGCCAGGCTCGTGGCAAAAGGATTTAAACAAAGGCAAGGGATTGACTTTGATGAAACTTTTTCGCCTGTAGCCCTGTTAAAATCAATTCAGATTTTGCTTGCGATTGCTACTTACTACAACTATGAGATCTGGCAAATGGACGTGAAAACGGCCTTCCTCAATGGGGAACTTGAGGGGGAAGTGTATATGACAAAGCCAGAGGGTTTTCTTTCCAAGGGAAAAGAACACCTAGTGTGTAAGCTGTTGCGAACCATATATGGTTTAAAACAAGCTTCTCGTAGATGGAACATCCGTTTTGATGAGACAATCAAAGAGTTTGGTTTTATCAAAAACATAGATGAACCATGTGTCTACAAGAAGGTTAGTGGGAGCGTGGTAACATTTCTTGTATTGTATGTGGATGACATACTTCTTATAGGAAATGATATACCGATGCTGGAATCAGTCAAAGTATGGCTATCGAAGAACTTCACCATGAAGGACTTGGGAGAAGCATCTTACATTCTCGATATGAAGATCTATAGAGATAGATCTAGAAGAATGATAGGTCTTACCCAGGATACATACATCCAGAAAGTGCTTAAAAGGTTTAGCATGGAAAACTCCAAAAGAGGTCTCATACCGATGAGCCATAGAGTGTCCCTTTCCGGAAAGATGTCTCCTAAGACACCTGAGGAAAGAGAGCGTATGAGTAAGATTCCTTATGCTTTAGCAATATGATCTATCATGTACGTGATGTTGTGTACTAGGCCTGATGTTGCTTATTCAATTAGTGTGACGAGCAGATATCAGTCCAATCCAGGTGAAGACCACTGGAAAGCAGTGAAGAACATCCTTAAGTACTTGCGAAGGACTCAGGACATTTTTTCTTGTTTTTGGTGGTGAATCTGAGTTGAAAATAGAGGGTTATACTGACTCTAGTTTTCAATCAGAAAGTGATAGCAAATCCATGTCAGGGTACGTGTTTACTCTGAATGGTGGTGCGATTAGTTGGAAGAGTTCCAAACAGTCTACAACGGCCGACTCCACAGCGGAAGCAGAATATATAGCTGCAAGTGAGGCTGCAAAAGAAGCCGTTTGGATGAGGAAATTTATTTCTGATTTGGGAGTTGTTCCTAGCGTTGAAGAGCATATTGTGTTGTATTGTGATAACAACGCAGCAATAGCACAAGCCAAGGAACCTAGGTCTCATAAAAATTCCAAATATGTCATGCGGCGCTTTCATCTAATTAGGGAGATTGTTTAAAGAGGAGATGTCAACGTCAAGAGAGTTGACACACATAACAACATAGCAAACCCTTTAACAAATCCACTTTCTCAAAGTCACTTTGATCGTCATAAAGACAAGATGGGTATTAGATACCAGAGTGATTGGCTTTAGTACAAGTGGGAGATTGAAAGAGATATGTCCTAAGTCCAATCATGTATGAGGATTTAGGAATAACTTTTATGTAATCTGTTTTGATTCTATTGATATTAATAATAGACTTATTTTGTTTTTATTACGGGCTCTATCTATTTTAAGTGTTTAAATAAGATATACCACAGTTTAGAGTAAAGCTTTTTATGGATTGTGATGAGATCATAATAATGAGACCTAAAAGATGATAACTCTAAACATAAATAGTTCCTGGTCGTAGGATTACTAACTGGTAATTAATAATCCGCAAAGATCGGTACATACTATGCTTGCTTCATTATGAAGGATGTCTGTTCTCATAGACATTTGTGTGGTGACACTATAGCGAGTATGTAGGTGCTTATTATAGAATAAGTTCACTGAACATGACTCACACAGCTGAACAACTGATGGAGTTCACTCACGTGTCAGCAGTTGTTCACATAGTGATAGTTCTACAAGTATCCTTAGACTTGAGGTCATCATAGTCATCTTGTGTACACTGAACTATGCTTTGGTTTATTTCTTAGTCTCCAGGGACAATTATAAGGGCTCTACTGGTTATAGGAATTTGTACACGAAGATAGTGTATGATCAATAAAGGATCTACCCCATCCAGTGAAGGAGGAGAATGCTCAATGTTGATCCACTTATGCTAGTTCAGGAATCCCAGAGTGAATGAAATTAGAAAGGAGTTTCTAATTTACATTAAATAGAACTAAACATAGTGAATGGGAAAGCAAATGATTAAATAAGATAGGCTTGACACAAGTTCCATGCCTTGTATTTAATCATGACATTGCAGGGTAGAAGGAATTGATTGTACGATAACTACTCACTGAATAGGTTCTTGGTATTCTAAGCAGTGAATTCGTATTATCCGGATAGTCGCGATAAGTTGAGAAGTATCCCTCAAGATGTAGAATAAATATGATTAATTTATTAATTAATCATATTTAATGAATTATAGAACTTATATAAATAATGATAAAATAGTTTTATTATTTATTTCTACTACTGGCTTAATATTGAACCTACAGGGTCACACCATAAAAGAGAATGATTTAATGGTGGAGGAATTAATTAATAATGGCTGGTAATTATTTATTTATGAAATAAATAATTAATTAGCACATTTAATAATTGATTAAATGAGATTTAATTAATTTTTAATATTATTAATTAAGAATTTAATTTTGGAAATTAAATCAAGTGAGAGAATTATTTTTCTAAAGTGTTTAGAAAAAGGATTAATGATTAAAAGGTATTTTAAATATTAGTTAATTGGTTAATAAGAATAATCAATTAAAGGGTTAATAATAATAATATTTTATGGAAAATTTTCAGCTGAAAATTTTGCCTATAAATATACCATTATAAACCCTATTTGCCTAAACCCAAATAAAAACCCTAATTCTAAAGTAGAACAAGAGGGAGTCAACTAATTCTCTCAACCTCTTCCTCCTCCATCACATTGTACTCTTGGTGGATACCGGTGGAGTGCTTCACACTTGAGGAGCAGCTGCTAGGGATCTCCGCTCGTTTTTCTTGGATCGCTTTTAAAGGTTAGAAATCGATCCCATATGTTTTAATCACGATTTGTATTCTTATATTTGGATTTTATATCAAGAAAATTATTTTACCATGCTTCTGTGATAGATAAAATCCTACAGTTCTTGGATGGATTTATCTTGAATTCCCCATGTGCCACAGAGGGCATGGATAACTGAGTTGTAGTAGTAGTAGACTTTTTGGGAAAATAGTCTTCCATCTCCTCATCACTGAAATCCAATTTCTTCTTAATTCTTTGCTTGTACCTTGGTTTCTTTGTCTGTTGAGGTGCATCTTGCACTTTCTGATCTTTAGATTCAGCAATTCAGTTGGTTATGCAGAAATCTCTTTTGAAGTTTTCACAGCTTGAAGCTTGGCCAAGATAGCAGCTTGCTCCTTCTTTTGTTTGAGCTTTTTAGCATCTAGAGCAGCTTGCTTCTTTTATTTCTTTAATCTTCCTTTCTCTTCCCATTTTGCTTCTACAAACTGAGGGTGTTCAGCCACCACACAGATTTCTTTACCATTTCCGAAAACCTTGGCAATTCTTCTTTTCAATGCAGAATCAGCTAGATCTTTGTAAAATGGTATTGACCCGGCCAACAGCTTCTTCTCACCTGGCCTAGGTGTCTCATACACTGTATCCAAAGGATTCTTGTCTGAAAACTTTGAGTAGTTCAATTTTGGCTTCATGATCAGATTTGCCTTTGGAGATTTGATGCAGGATGTTTGGCCTTTTTCTAGATAATTCATACTCATTCCATTCACAGAGATATTCTTGACTTGAAAGTGATGAATGAATATTTTTTCTGACATCTGAATTGGACCAAATTTCTTTTGAATATTTTCATCAATTTTCTTCCAGTCTATTGCGCTCACTAGCTTCTTCTCAGCTGCTTTCAGATTGGATGTTGCTTCATTGATTAGATCAATGCTATCTTTAGTAGGTGGCTTTGTGAAAGCAATTGCTGGCACAATTGCTTTGCTTACTTGAATATTGAGCACTTTCTGCTCCCCTCACTCCTTGAACTCTCTTGTCTGATTGGGACAATGGAGTTTTCTTTCTCCCCCTTTTTGTTATCATCAAGTTGAGTAGAGAAAGTAGTTTATGCAACCACTAGCTTCTGAAGAAAGTCTGTTTACTGTGCTTGATGTAGATAAATTGCTGTGAGAGAAGCTTCCATAGCAACCATCCTTTTATCCAGGGAATCCACCTTGGTAGCAAGATCAGAGTTCTTCCTTAGCTATCTTTTAATGTCCATCATTGTTGTTTCTGGAAGTCTAGCTTCCAATCTGTCAAAAATGACCTTCTTGAGTTGATCAACCTCATTTTTGATGGAAGTGACATCTTGACTATGTTGATAGCCTTGAATTTGTTGTAATTGGAGAGAAGCAAGATGTGCTTGCAGGAGCTTCTTGGTGCTAGCATTATTGGATGATTGAAGAGCAGATTGTGTCTGACTAATGAGTTGTATGAGGGTGGTCTTGAAATGATGTTCATCATATTTCTTGGAGAATGCCCATGATGGCATGCCTGATCTGGAACTAGGGCCTACTTCTCCCCCCATGTCCAGTGGCTCCTCTTCACTATCTTCACCCTCATCACCAAAGAATTCTTCTGACCCACCAGTCTCATAGTCAATATCACCAGCTGTAGAGGGCATAGCTGTGATTGTATCCTTTGTTCTTTGCATAGACTGTGTGGTGTGCTGCAAATTCAGCATCCTTTCTGCATTGTCATTGCCCTATCCAATTAGAAGTTGATATGCTGGAACAGGATGAGTAAATGTCTCAGCATCCAAGGAGGTGGAATCTATAATAGCTTGATTTTGCTGAGATAGTCCCTCCCTGTCTGCATCCTGGACATTCATTAACTCACTAATAATGACCTCCACCCTTATTTCTCCTGTACCTGCATTTCTCTCATGATCTCTCTTTTCTTGCATCAAGGTCTCCCCTTGGCTTCCCACCCGCACACCCTCACCTTCACCATCTAAGGTGGGACTCCTCTCACTCACTTTTGCCAGTCCTGAAGAAATGGACTGCATTAATTCACTCTTTTTCTCTCCTCTTTCCTGGGAGCAACCCAGACTCTCACTCAGTTTACTTCCTTCCCTCAAACCTAAAAGTGATTGTACAATTACTAAGTCATCTGCACTTGTGACTATTGTTGAACTTTGAAGTTGTGTAGAGACTCCCTAAGGATGAGAAATATCCATCGGGGTAGTAATTTGACTATCCGACGGATGACTGCTGTTAGGCACATCCGTCGGGATACAATCACCACTCGACGGATGAACAATATCCATCGAGAGAGTAGAAATGAGTGAGTTTGGAGTGGAGACTAATGTAGACTCTGTGCAGATTGATGAAAACTTTGGCACAAATGTCTCAATAGTCTCAGAAAAAAAATGGCAAGTGAGCCAACAAATCATCTAGAAGATGATGCTCACTTACATGGATTTTTGACTTCTTCAATAGAGTTAAAGATGGAGAATTTGGTTGAGATGTATGAATCATATCTACATCCAGTGAGTGTGTGGGAGAATTTGGTGTTTGAGGTATTTCATCTTGTACAGATTTTGGCTATGACTCCATATTTGTTGGAGCCACATCAATATGAATTTGAGATGGTGCAGTGACTGGGTCTTTAGCTCCAGTTTGCACTGTGTGTGTGTTCCCTGTGCATCCCCAAGGGTTTTAGATTTCTTCTTTCTAGTGCAAGTTTATGGTGAACTTGTGTCCCTACCCCTTTTGTTCTGTGCTCCTGGCTGGGAGCTTGTTTCAATAGTGACATCTTTTTGGGAGGATAAAACTAGAATTGAGCTTATATCCTTATTAACAACCACGGTTTGTTGGGAAACTATGGTATGGCTAAGTTTGGGTACACTCTTCTCACCATCCTTATTCTTAGAAATTCTATGATTTTCGCCCTGTCCCTCACCTTTCTTGCCCACCTTCACACTCCCCTCTTTTTGTTTAGTAGGTTTTGTGGTGCCCTCCAAACCCGGGTCAGAAGTTTGGGGTACACACGCACAAATACCTTATTTATAACCTGCTTATAACAATAGTAAAGACAATAATAATATGCAGTGACCCTACTTACCAACTACCACGGACCGCAACAGGTTAAAGTATGTACACAAGCCACATACACATAGTTTATATTACAAATGTCCAAATCCCAACTATTCAAACTCAGAACTGAATATTAAACATTATTACAAACTTTTACAAACTTAAACTATCTGAAAAGATGCCAGCTAGCTTAATCGATCAACCTGGACCCCTAGCTCTCGCACTGGATTGAGGATCCTCGCTACCAACTGGTTCCTTCTTAACTGGAAAAGACCATAAACAACATCGCACAAATGAGCTAACTAGCTCAGCAAGTCACAATGATAAGACTGAGAATAATGATCATCAAGTGAAAATGATTAAGATATCAAGTGAACAAGGATTAATGATTTAGAATTGGATATTATATTTTTATTTAAAAAAATAAAGTTAGGCTGTTGATCAGTCATGCACTAACCCCGAGCAAGGCACAGAGCTCTGCTGTAATTACTGGATCCAAGGCACACATTGGCCTAACTTGACCACCAATTTGGTCTGACCACGAATCATGTCCATAATTTTATAAAACAATCCAATTCTAACATAATAACAAAATAAATAACGTAAAGCAATAGCCAAAATCATAAGCAACATTGGATATTCAATCTTCACAAAGGATCAATATGTCAATTTCAAAGAATGGCTGTTAGGTAATGAAAGAATTGGATAACAAAGGAATCAACATTTCAAGGTTACAAGGATTTGGTCTTTCAAAGCATAAGGTACAATGGTTTGAATATGTAAGCAATTTGATTCAGTGTTTGGTATTTAGTTTGTATGTATTTGTGAAGTAGTATCGTATATCGGTGGTTCGTATTCGGGTATGCAACAATCAATGGTTCAAAAAGAATAAGGTTTACGTCTCCAAGATCGACAACTAGAATCAAGGTTTAAGGTTCAGTGTTTCAAAGCACTTGCAATATAGAACAGGATTATCAATCATCAACAATATATCTCGAGAAAGTTCAGATTACTTGCCTGGTACTAACTTGCTATACTTCACTAACTTTCAATTACCACCGTCTTACTCCTCGGCTATCTGTTTCCCTTTCCTACGCCTTGCCTCTTTTGCTCACATATCATAAACATCTATCACTACTCAACTCATACGATTCTATTCGATATACACTTCTATCTACCCTTCGTTTTACCAAAATCCGATTAACGGATTGAAAGTTATGCTATAAACAAGTAAACAATGAACATATAGACCAACATGCAAACAACGAGTCACATAAAACACGTAACACGTCAAACAATCAATGATATACCATTTATAAAGAAGTCTCTGGTCATAAACAGGCTTTCGAGTATTTAATATAATTTTTAAAACATTTTTCGGAATTAAAACGGCCGTTGGATCAATTTTTAAAGAAATAAACAAGGTTCAGCTCACCACATCTGGCTTCAAAATAATTTTCTAATAATCATCGAGCCTTGAAAACAATTTAAAGTAATATTTTAAAGCTCGAAACTATTTTCCGGAAATTTTAAATCATTTTTAAATATTTAAATCTAATTAAATAAGTAATTAAAATCAATTAATAATTAATTAAATCAATTAATCAATTAATTAAATCATTTAATCAATTAATTTTCGAATTAATTGACTAATTAATCAATCAATTATCAACTAAAATTAATTAACTAACTAATTCAGATTTATTTTTGAATTAAAAATAATTTTTGGAATTAAAATAATAATTTTTGGAATTTTCAGAAATTAAAAACGGATTTTTATAATTAAAATAAATAGGAAATATGATTTTTAAACATTTTATAAACAGGAATCCTAAATTTGCAAGTTCTGGAAACTTCAGGGACCAAACTGCATCGTCTTCAAAAGTTCAGGTACTAAACTGTAATTTTACAGGGGGGTCGCCGGAAAATGTCCTATCTCGCCAGAGAAGACGATTCCGGCATCCTCACCCCACCAACACCTCCAGATCGCATCTACACAATACCAGGAACATAACCATATCATCAAATCGTCCTAACAATCCCTGAGTTGGCCGGAATCTAGCCGAGAAGTTCGCCGGTTTCCGGCGAACTCGACGAAAACTTTAAAACACAACTCCCTCCTCTACAAACCTCGTCGATTAGCAAGACTTATACGATTTGATTGCAAATTTCATAAGGAACACAACCCACCCCTCAAGAACATCTATTTATCCCGAAATAAGAAACCCCCAAATTCGATTAAGAACATTCAAACGAATTATAAACCCTAATTTCAAAATTCGAAAATCAAACTCAATTTTGAACATGTTATTGAACTCCAAATCAGTCATATGACATCTGAAAATCATCAGGAAAACAAGCTCTATAACATGCAAACATCAAATCAGTCAAACAATTATCCGAACAAAAATTCATATTTTTAATCAAAATAATTTGAAAATAAATAAAAATATATAAAATCAACCTTTAATTCTGCAGTTATGAAACTTCTATAATCTGATAGTACTCTTCAAAACCTCCGTTTTGGTTACTAGAGCTTCCCGAGCAGATTTCAATAACACCTTCAAATAGTAGTTTGATTCTTGAAAGATTATATGAATTTATAGATTTTCTCTGTAAAATTATATAATTACTGTTTACAAATGATTTTCGGTACGAAATAAAATACGGTAAAGGCTATTTATAATTACGGAAAATTAGTATCCCGTTAGATCATTCCGGATATAAAATGGTACGTTTATTTATAAAAACAGATCCAAACGGTACCGGTTTTCGGGATAATTATCCAAATCAGTACAATTTGTACTGCATTCTTGGTCTCAGCGCCTGGTTACACGTATTACGAGGTGATAATTGTAATAGTTTAATAAAAAGATCCCGTTTATCAAAAATACGAGCTTTATTGATTTACCGAAACAAATAATGTATCACAAATATTGCACTGGGACCCGCGCAGGACAAACCGTACGCCGGAATGAAAAAGTCGAAACATGGAAAATGCTCGGAATATTACAATTAGGTTAGGAAGGAGTTCTCGGAAGAGTTTCGGGTTATAAAATTGTAAAAATGGATGACGTTGGTTCGTTACCGATTATATAAAATAGTTTATAGATACTCGGAAAAAGAATTCATAAAATCCATAAATTTCCTATAAAATCATAAATCAACATAAAAATAAATAGGAAGATATGACAATTATCCATATTTTATTTTGGACATATAAAAATTAAAATAATCAATTAATTTTATTTTTAAACATCCAAATACATATACCACTTAACAATTAATTCACAGAATAAATACTGGACATGCATAATATTTATTTATTAGAAAAAATAATTACACGATATTTCCCAGATATTACATCCTTCCCCCCTTAAAGGATTCTGTCCTCAGAATCTCCTAGGAAAACAAATGAGGGTACTTTTCTCTCATATCACTTTCTGACTCCCAGGTTGACTCTTCAACCTTTGGGTTTCTCCACAATACTCTTACTAACTTTACCACTTTAGTAAAGTTAACACTTTTTCTCTTTTTTTTCTAGAATCTCTATCGGACGCTCTACATATGAAAAATCTGCTTGAAGCTCTATTGGCTCGTATTCGATTACATGCCTGGAGTCTGGATTATATTTCTTAAGCATCGATACGTGAAAAATATTGTGAATGTGCTCCATGTGCGGAGGTAACGCTAACTCGTAAGCTACTTTTCCAACACGCTTTAAAATCTCAAAAGGTCCGACATATCTTGGGCTCAGTTTTCTTTTCTTTCCAAATCTTGTTAATCCCTTCCACGGCGATACTTTCAGCAATAACAAATTCCCTTCCTCGAATTCCATATCTTTCCTTGATTGATTAGCATATTTCTCTTGACGGTCTTGTGCTGCTATCAATCTCTTCTGGATAACTTCAATAACTTCCTTTGTCTGGTGCACAAATTCAGGTTCAAGTATTTTACGTTCTCCTACTTCATCCCAATAGACAGGAGATCGACATTTACGTCCATAAAGAGCTTCATAGGGTGGCATCCCAATACTGGCATTATAACTGTTGTTGTAAGCAAATTCTACCAAGGGTAAATGCTCGTCCCAACTTCCTTTGAAATCAATGGCACAAACACGTAACATGTCTTCGATCGTCTGAATTGTTCTTTCACTCTGGCCATCCGTCTGTGGATGGTAAGCCGTACTCATATTCAGTCTTGTTCCCAAACATTCTTGAAAACTTTTCTAAAATCTCGAATTAAATCTCGGATCTCGATCAGATACGATAGACACAGGGACTCCGTGACGAACTACGATCTCTTTCAGGTATATATGGACTAACTTGTCTATTGAAAATCTTTCATTTATAGGCAGAAAATGAGCTGACTTGGTAAGTCTATCCATTATAACCCAAATGGAATCATGATTATCTTTCGTCCTTGGTAATCCAACTATGAAATCCATGGAAATATGCTCCCACTTCCACTCTGGAATCTCCAATGGCTGCAACAATCCACTTGGTCTCTGATGCTCTGCTTTAACTTTCTGACATGTATAACATCTACTAACCCATTCCGCAATTTCCCTCTTCATATCTGGCCACCAATAATTTTCCTTCAAATCTCTGTACATCTTATTACTCCCTGGATGGATTGAATACCTTGAATTATGAGCTTCCTATAAAATTTCATTCTTCAACTCCGTTACTGGTGGAATCCAAATTCTAGAAGAAAACCTAAGAATACCTTGATCGTCCTTTTGCGTGCACAATTCTTCACCTACCAAACGATTTATGTCCTGATCCATTACCTCTTCTTGACACTTCCTTATCTTCTCTAACAACTCTGGCTGGAAAGTCATACTATACACTTTCGCTTCATCAGGTTTATAAACTCTAATTTCCAATTCCAGCTTCTGAAATTCCTTGTATATCTCTCCGGGTACTGATAACACATTCAACTTTTCTTTCCGACTTAACGCGTCCGCCACAACGTTTGCTTTACCGGGATGATAGTTAATCGTGCAGTCGTAATCCTTGATCAACTCTAACCATCTTCTCTGTCTCATGTTAAGCTCCTTCTATGTAAATATGTACTTCAAGCTTTTATGATCCGTATAAATCTCGCACTTTTCTCCATATAGATAATGTCTCCAAATCTTCAAAGTGAATACTATAACTGCTAATTCTAAGTCATTAGTAGGATACTTTTGCTCATGTGGTTTCAACTGCCTTGACGCATACGCAATAACCTTATCGTGCTGCATTAGAACACATCCGAGTCCTTTATGAGAAGTATCGCTATAGATTATAAAATTCCCTTGAACATCTGGAAGTGACAAAACAGGTGCTGTAATTAATCCTCACTTCAATTCCTGAAAACTTTCTTCATATTTATCGTTCCATACGAACTTTTCATTCTTCCGTGTAAGCTTCGTCAATGGTGTTTCAATCCTTGAGAAATTCTAAACAAATCGGCGATAATATCCCGCTAATCCCAAGAAACTTCTTACCTCTGTTGGTGTTCTCGGTCTATCCCAATTAATAATTGCTTCAATCTTTGTTGGGTCCACTTTGATCCCTTCATTACTGACTATGTGTCCTAAGAACTGAACTTCCTGTAACCAAAACTCACACTTTGAAAATTTAGCGTATAACTTTTTCTTTCTTAAAATCTCCTAAGCTGTTCTCAAATGTTCTGCATGATCCCCTTATGTGTTTGAATAAATCAAATATCATCTATGAACACAATAACAAAATTATCCAAATATTCCTTGAAAATTTTGTTCATCAGGTCCATGAATGCTGCTGGGGCATTGGTTAATCCAAAATACATCATTAAAAATTCATAATGTCTATACCTTGTTTTAAAAGCTGTCTTTGGTATATCCTCTGGCTTAATCTTTAGTTGATGATATCCCGATCTCGAATCTATCTTAGAGAAGTACTTGGCTCCCTTCAATTGGTCAAACAAATCATCAATTCTGGGTAACGGATACTTGTTCTTGATTGTAATCTTGTTGAGCTCCCGATAGTCGATGCACAGTCTCATGCTCCCATCCTTCTTCTTGACAAATAATACCGGTGCACCCCACGGGGATACACTGGGTCTGATTACTCCTTTCTCTAAAAATTCTTGCAATTGCTTCGCTAGTTCCTTCATCTCAATGGGCGCCATTATGTACGGGGCCTTGGATACCGATTCCGTTCCAGGTGCTAAGTCGATTGCAAACTCAATTTCTCTATTTGGAGGAAGTCCTGGTAACTCATTGGGAAACACGTCTGGAAATTCATTGACTACTGGAATATTTTCAAATTTTGTTGGCTCCTAACTTCTATCAATCACATAAGCAACGTAATGCTCGCATCCTTGCCGTATTAACTTTTTAGCTTGAATCATTGTTAAAAACTTCTTTGCTTGTTTCTGGCCTTTAAACGTTACTATCCTCTCGTCTGGTGTCTTCACCATTACCTTCTTATTTCGACAATCTATCTGGGCATCGTGCTTAGATAACCAATCCATTCCTAAGATAACGTCAAAATCTCCTAGCTTAAATGGTATCAAATCTACACAAAACTTATTAACAGAAATCTCAATCTCACAATTCCCACAAACTTGATTAACAGATATACGTTCTTGATTTGCTAATTCCACAGTCATTATTTCATTTAAATACTCAACTGAACAGTTTGACTTACTAACAAAATCTTGAGAAATAAACAATCGAGTTGCTCCCGAATCTATTAATACTTTGGCACATAAAGAATTCACATTAAGCGTACCTGCCACGACATCAGTATCCTAGATAGCGTCCTTCACAGATATATCAAAAACTCTAGCCCTTGGAGTCTCATTCACTGCTGGGGTAGATCCCATAATTCTCAATGCATTACTGACTGGGGTTGGTGTCTTGCGATCCCTGGCTACGTGTCCTGGCTTCCCACATTTAAAGCATGTAAATCCAATAGCTGGAACCTTAACCACTGGATTCTGGATAGGCTGATCCTTATTTGCTGGCTCTCTCGCTGGCTAATTGCGGCACTCCCTCGAATAGTGCCCTTTTTTATTACACTTGAAACAAACCACGTTTAACTTATTACAAACTCCTCCGTGCTTCTTCCCACATACCTGACAATCTGGAAAAGTTAACGTTAACTGATCCGGTTGATTCACATTGACTGGACGGTTGCTTTGACCTCCCTCGCCTGCATTCTGCTTCTTGAAATTAAAATTTCTCCCTGGCTGAAACTTACCCTTCTTAATGTTTGGAAACTTCCCTGGTTGTGACTGTCCTTCATTTCTTTCAAACTTCCTCTTCTTACTTTCCTTTTCCTTCTGTGACATCTCGCTCTTTGTCTCTGTAATCATGGCCTTCTGTACAACTCCTGCATAAGTATCTAATTCAAAGATAGCTACCTTCCCCCTGATCCATGGCTTCAGCCCTTGCTGGAATCTCTTAGCCTTCTTCCTATCAGTATTCACATATGACGGCACATACCTTGACAACTCTTCAAACTTACTTTCATAATCAGCTACCGACATATTTCCTTTCTTTAACTCTAAAAACTTCAGCTCCATCTGATCCTGAACAAACTGGGGGAAATATTTTTCTAAAAACAATTCCTTAAACCTCTCCCAAGTAATGACATCTATACCTTTCAATGTCTTCACAGTCTCCCACCAATAGGTGGCCTCATTCTTCAAATAATAACTTGCAAACTCAACCTTCTGTTCTTCCTTCACTTTAACTAAAGCAAACGACTTCTCTATTTCCTTTAACCAAATATTTGCTTCAATCAGATCTAGGGAACTTGAATTCTGGTGGGTTTACCGCCTGAAAAGTTTGGAAAGTTACCTGGGGATTGGTCTGTCTTTGTTGTTGTTGAGTCAGGTGAACTGTTTGTTGAGCCAAGATTTGAAGAATCTGGGCTATTGCTGGGTCTATGGGTCCTGGGTTTACATTCTGGTTTGGGTCATCTTGATTATTATTATCGTTGTTGTTGGTTTCTTCATTCTGGGTGTTGGTGCGGGTATTTCTTCTGGGAGGCATTTTCTGTAAAGAATCAAACAACTTATTTAGATTTTAAATCAAATCCTTTACATAAAAGAAAAGTTTTGTAAAACACAAATATCTCTTTTTGAAAATAGTTGTAACAGTTGGACCAAATAAATTGCATGCTTCTTTACAGAATATAAACAGTTAAGGGAACAGGGTATATGGTATCACAAGGGTATAACCGGTGCAATAAATAAAGTAAAATAAAATAGGTGCAGTAATGTAAATGACAATGCTGGAAAGGAAAAGGTACTGATATATATAGATCAAAAGTTTTAGGTAGTACAAGCGTAAAGACGCTTCGCAAGTAAAAGTAAAAAGGGTACAACAAACCTACTCACTAGTCAGCAGATCTAGGCTATAAATACAACCCAAAAGTCTACTGATACATACTACACACTACTGCACATACTAAACAACCATAACAGCACTGATCAATATCTCCATCTCTGGATCTCTGGCTCATGGCAAGTCTGGACCCCCAATCTCCTCAAGCTCCTCTAGAACCCACTTAGCCCATTCCACAAGAAAATCAGGGGTGATATCCTCATGAGTAGCCTCAACAATCCTCACAGCAGCTGCTCTCTGAAATGCCTGAAGTCTCTCTCTGAGTCGCCTCTCACCACTCCTAACCTCTCTGGTACGCAAAATATGTAATAGCTCTTGAATCTGACCCCGTAGGAATCGCTGCTCTATAAGGCAAGCCTCGAACTGATGATATGGAACATGATAGGAAGAGAAAAAAAAAAGTACACCTGTAACTAAGTGACCAGTAAAGCCTGAGTCAGCAGGTGAGGGTCCTCTGATAGGTGTCCTCATGCCTGGGGGTGGAATAGCCTGCAGTGGTACGGGCTGCAACACAGGTGGAGGTAAAATAGCCAACACGGGTGGAACAACTGGACATGGATCCAAAGATGGTCCTCCAACTGAGGGCTCTGAGTGATCAGCTGGTACGGAGAAGAAAGAGTCGTCCATCGCTGCTATCTGAAATCATATCGTAATATAAGAATCTCGAACCACAACGCGAATTATACTAATACATGTTATACCGTCGCACTCATCTTCTCAACGTTCTATCTTTTTATTTCCTTACTTCTAATCCTAATCCTCTACCATTCCCGTCAACCTAGACTTGTGTCAGTGACTTATAACCTGTAGCTCTGATACCAAACCTGTGGCGCCCTCCAAACCCGGGTCAGAAGTAGCTCTGATACCAAACCTGTGGCGCCCTTCAAACCCGGGTCAGAAGTTTGGGGTCCACACGCACATATACCTTATTTATAACCTGCTTATAACAATAGTAAAGACAATAATAATATGTAGTGACCCTATTTACCAACTACCATGGATCGCAACAGGTTAAAGTATGTACACAAGCCACACACACACACTTTATATTACAAACGTCCAAATCCCAACTATTCAAACTCAGAACTAAATATTAAACATTATTACAAACTTTTACAAACTTAAACTATCTCAAAAGATGCCAGCTAGCTTAACTCGATCAACCTGGACCCCTAGCTCTCGCACTGGATTGGGGATCCTCGCTACCAACTGGTTCCTTCTTAACTGGAAAAGAACATAAACAACATCGCACAAATGAGCTAACTAGCTCAGCAAGTCATAATGACAAGACTGAGAATAATGATCATCAAGTGAAAAGGATTAAGGTATCAAATGAACAAGGATTAATGATTTAAAATTAGATATTATATTTTTATTTTAAAAACTAAGGTTATGTTGCTGATCAGTCACGCACTAACCCCGAGCAAGGCACACAGCTCTACTCTAATTACTGGATCCAAGGCACATATTGGCCTAACTTGATCACCAATCTAGTCTGACCACGAATCTAGTCCATAATTTTATAAAACAATCCAATTCTAACATAATAACAGAATAAACAATGTAAAGCAATAGCCAAAATCATAAGCAACATTGGATATTCAATCTTCATAAATGATCAATATGTCAATTTCAAAGAATGGCTGTTAGGTAATGAAAGAATTGGATAACAAAGGAATCAATGTTTCAAGGTTACAAGGATTTGGTCTTTCAAAGCATAAGGTACAATGGTTTGAATATATAAGTAATTTGATTCAGTGTTTGGTATTTAGTTTGTATATATTTGTGGAGTAGTATCGTATATCGGTGGTTCATATTCGGGTATGCAATAATCAATGGTTCAAAAAGAATAAGGTTTACGGCTCCAAGATCTACAACTAGAATCAAGGTTTAAGGTTCAGTGCTTCCAAGCACTTGTAATATAGAACAGGATTATCAATCATCAACAATATCCCGAGAAAGTTCAGATTACTTGCCTGGTACTAGCTTGTTATACTTCACTAACTTTCAATTACCACCGTCTTACTCCTCGGCTATCTGTTTCCCTTTCCTACGCCTTGCCTCTTCTTCTCACATATCATAAACATCTATCATTACTCATCTCATACGATTCTATTCGATATACACTTCTATCTACCCTTCGTTTTACCCAAATCCGATTAAATGATTGAAAGTTATGCTATAAACAAGTAAACACCGAACATATAGACCGACAGGCAAACAACGAGTCACATATAACACGTAACACGTCAAACAATCAACGATATATCATTTATAAAGAAGTCTCGGGTCATAAACAGGCTTTCGGGTATTTAATATAATTTTTAAAACATTGTTCGAAATTAAAACGGTCATTGGATCAATTTTTAAAGTAATAAACAGGGTTCGGTTGGCCACATCTGGCTTCAAAATAATTTTCTAATAATTATCGAGCCTTGAAAACAATTTAAAGTAATATTTTCAAGCTCGAAACTATTTTTCGGAAATTTTAAATCATTTTTAAATAATTAAATCTAATTAAATAAGTAATTAAAATCAATTAAAAATTAATTAAATCAATTAATCAATTAATTTTCGAATTAATTGACTAATTAATCAATCAATTATCATCTAAAATTAATTAACTAATTAATTCAGATTTATTTTTGAATTAAAAATAATTTTTGGAATTAAAATAATAATTTTTGGAATTTTCAGAAATTAAAAACGGATTTTAATAATTAAAATAAATAGGAAATATGATTTTTACATATTTTATAAACAGGAATCCTAAATTTGCAAGTTCTGGAAACTTCAGGGACTAAACTGCATCGTCCCCAAAAGTTCAGGTACTAAACTGTAATTTTACAAGGGGGTCGCCGAAAAATGTCCTGTCTCGCCGGAGAAGACGATTCCGGCATCCTCACCCCACCAACACCTCCAGATCACATCTACACAATACCAGGAACATAACCATATCATCAAATCATCCTAACAATCCCTAAGTTGGCCGGAATCTGGCCGAGAAATTCGCCGGTTTCCGGCGAACTCGACGAAAGCTTTAAAACTCAACTCCCTCCTCTACAAACCTCGTCGATTAGCAAGACTTATACGATTCGATTGCAAATTTCATAAGGAACACAACCCACCCCTCAAGAACATCTATTTATCCTGAAATAAGAAACCCCAAAATTCGATTAAGAACATTCAAACGAATTATAAACCCTAATTTTAAAATTCGAAAATCAAACTCAATTTTGAATATGTTATTGAACTCCAAATCAGTCATATGACATATGAAAATCATCAGGAAAACAAGCTCTACAACATGCAATCATCAAATCATTCAAACAATCATCCGAACAAAAATTCATATTTTTAATCAAATTAATTTGAAAATAAATAAAAATATATAAAATCGACCTTTGATTCTGGAGTTCTGAAACTTGTATAATCTGATAGTACTCTTCAAAACCTCCGTTTTGGTTACTAGAGCTTCCCGAGCAGATTTCAATAACACCTTCAAATAGTAGTTTGATTCTTGAAAGATTATATGAATATATAGATTTTCTCTGTAAAATTATATAATTACTGTTTGTAAATGATTTTCGGTACGAAATAAAATACCGTAAAGGCTATTTATAATTACGGAAAATTAGTATCCCGTTGGATCATTCCGGATATAAAATGGTACATTTATTTATAAAAATAGATCCAAACGGTACCGGTTTTCGGGATAATTATCCAAATCAGTACAATTTGTACTGCGGTCTTGGTCTCAGCGCCTGGTTACACGTATTACGAGTTGATAATTGTAATAGTTTATTAAAAAGATCCCGTTTATCAAAAATACGAGTTTTATTGATTTATCGAAACAAATAATATATTCGCAAATATTGCGCCGGGACCCGCACAAGACAAACCGTACGCCGGATCGAAAAAGTCGAAACATGGAAAATGCTCGGAATATTGCAATTAGGTTAGGAAGGAGTTCTCGGAAGAGTTTCAGGTTATAAAAACGTAAAAACGGATGACGTCGGTTGGTTCCCGATTATATAAAATAGTTTATAAATACTCGGAAAAAGTATTCATAAAATCCATAAATTTCCTATAAAATCATAAATCAACATAAAAATAAATAGGAAGATATGACAATTATCCATATTTTATTTTGGACATATAAAAATTAAAATACTCAATTGATATTATTTTTAAACATCCAAGTACATATACCACTTAACAATTAATTCACAGAATAAATACTGGACATGCATAATATTTATTTATTAGCAAAAATAATTACACGATATTTCCCAGATATTACAGGTTTTGCAACTGATATCTTTTGAGAGACACCAGAGGAGGCTTTTTATGTTTTTGTTTTTGAAACTTTTGTTATGGTAGCTTGGGTAGGCATCTGCTTTGTCATTGACGATGCCATTGCTACATTAGAAGGCAAAGAAATGTGTGAGGTTGGAAGAGTGGAGACAGTAGAAATTACCTCACTTACCTGAGGTCCCTCCATTACTGGAAAATAGAAGAGGGGCACCTCTTTGTGGTGGTTTGCTCTATTAAGATCTGCAATAATTCTTCTTTCTTGAACCCAACAATTCAGCTTGTTGGTTGGGTTCTCAATCACAATATTCTCAATGAGATGGTTAACATGCATCATGAAAAATCTAGCATAATACACACTCTTACCCCTCTTATTGAGATCCCCTAACTTATACCCTAGCTCAAACAAGACCAAATCACTGAAATTGAAATACTTATCAGTAACTAGCATGTAGAGCATGTTAAGCATAAAGATGTTAATAGAGTCAAAGTTACTAATCTTACCAGAAAACACTTAGTTACCACATCACACAGATAACTTCATTCTTTCCTAAGACGTAACCTTCTAATTTCACTTAATTTAGAGGTAGTGAGTGCATATCTCATGGAATTTAGCATGTTAACTATATCAGTATCTTTGTGTGGAGTAGTAACAGTATTATCAGGAATCCTAAAGCATGCTTTGACAACATCACTATTAACGGAAAACTGCTTACCTTTAAGAGTGAAAGTGATGGTCTTATCAGTTGAGTTGTACACTGCAGTTGTTCATATCTCCTCTACAACCTCACAGTAGATAGTGGGAGATTTCAGCATAGCATAGTTGAGTTTACAGGTTTTCACAAAATCCATCATTTTGTGGTAATTACCAGACTGTTGAATCTCCTTGTTCACTAGAGCTGTGAAGTTGTTCTTCTCATAGATGTATCCAGTTTGAGACATGATTTTGACGACTGGTGCCATTGTTAGAGATTGAAATTTGCAGAGAAAGAGAGAGTGATTGCTTTTGAGGAAGAAAGAAGTTAGAGCATATGGGTTGAGAGTAATAAAAGAAAAGAAAAGAAAATGAATTTTGCTTTTATACTCTCTTAAAAATAAACTGACAAATGTAATAAAGAACCAATCAAAATAGCCCAAAATAGCCGTTTAAATTAAAATAAACTGTCAAAATTCTATCAATCATCCGTCGAAATATACTTACAGACTGTAAGTAACTCGATGGATGATGTCTAGAAAATTAACGGCTAATATTTGGACAACTCGACGGATGAGTATAAATTATTGTATCCGTCGGGTTACTAAAATAATCAAGAAACGTAATTGATTTTAGATATTCTATTCCGACGGATGATCAGACTCGATGGATAATGATCATCCGTCGGGATGTAAAATTTGACTTAGCCAAAATTTCATCCAAAGCAGAAAAATCAATTAAATTTCTGGCTGCATTGCAACTTGCAAAAATATCTGAAATAATTCAAGAATAATTAAGCATACATAACTCACTTACCAACCCTAAAAAGGTGGATTCATCCAGTGGCTTGGTAAATATATCTGCAAGCTGCTTTTCAGTTGGAACAAAATGAAGTTCCACAGTACCATTCATTACATGCTTCCTAATGAAGTGGTACTTGATGTCTATGTGCTTTGTCCTTGAATGCTGTACTGGATTCTCAGTAATGGCAATTGCGCTTGTGTTATCACAGAAAATAGGAATTCTTTCCACTTACAGACCATAGTCTAGCAATTGGTTTTTCATCCACAAAATTTGTGTACAGCAACTGCCAGCAATAATATATTCAGCTTCTGTTGTAGAAGTAAAAACTGAATTTTGCTTTTTACTGAACCAGGACACTAGCTTGTTTCCTAGAAATTGACAGGTTTCTGTTGTACTTTTTCTGTCAATTCTCCAACCTGCATAATCTGCATCTGAATAACCAGTTAGATCAAAACCAGAATCTCTAGGGTACCAAATGCCATGTTTTAGTGTACCTTTGAGATATCTGAAAATTCTCTTAATAGCAATTAAGTGAGATTCTCTAGGATCATCTTGAAATCTGGCACAGAGATATGTAGCAAACATTATATCTGGCTTACTAACTGTTAAGTATAGAAGTGAGCCAACTATGCCTCTATAACTTGAAATATCCATAAACTTTTCAGTAGTGTTTAATTCAAGTTTAGTTGCAGTGGCCATGGGAGTTTTTACAGATGTGCAATCCATTAGTTCAAACTTCTTTAAAAGATAATAAATGTATTTAGTTTGACTAATGAATATTCCATCACTAACTTACTTAACTTGTAAACCAAGAAAGTAAGTTAGTTCTCCGATCATGCTCATTTCATACTTTGCATCAATTTGTCAAACTTTTTGCAAAGTTTTTCATTTATAGAGCCAAATATAATATCATCTACATAAATTTGAACAAGTATGCTATAGCCATTAACATTTTTAAAGAATAAAGTTTTGTCTACAGTACCTCTAGTGAAGTGATTCTCTAATAGAAACTTTGACAAAGTGTCATACCAGGCTCTAGGTGCTTGCTTCAATCCATAAGGTGCTTTTAGAAGATAATATACATGATCAGGTAGATTTGGATCTTCAAAACCATGAGGCTGAGTGACATAGACTTCCTCCTCCAAATCCCCATTCAGAAAGGCACTTTTGACATCCATTTGATAGACCTTGAAATTGGCATGAGCTGTATAGGCTAGGAAAATTCTGATGGCTTCTAGTCTTGCAACAGGAGCAAAGGTTTCATCAAAATCAATTCCCTCTTGTTGACAATAGCCCTTAGCAACCAATCTAGCTTTGTTCATTATAACTATGCCATTTTCATCCATCTTATTTCTGAATACCTATTTGGTGTCAATTGAGTTCTTTCCTCTAGGCTTGGGTACCAGCTTCCAAACATTGTTCCTTTCAAATTGGTTTAGCTCTTCCTGCATAGCTAAAATCCAATCAGGATCCAACAGAGCTTTTTCTACCTTTTTTGGTTCTTTCTTTGATAGGAAGCTGCTATACAGACATTCTTCTTGAGTTGCTTTCCTTGTTTGAACTCTAGAAGATGTATCACCAATAATTAGCTCATAAGGGTGATCTCTTATCCATTTTCTCTATTGAGGTAGATTTGCTCTAGATGAAGAGGCCTCATTGTTGTCTTGATGTGTGACTGAGTTTTGATTATGAGAAACTCCCCCTGAGTTTATGAATCTTTGATTTGAGAAAGGGGAACTTTCTGTGAGTGATCTACCTTGAATTTCAGCTTCTCTTAATGACCCGACGGATGATTCACTTTGAGTCCCGATGGATGAGGCTGATTGTCTCCCGACGGATAAGGCAGATTGTCTCCCGACGGATGAAGCATTTTGTAACTCGATGGATGTTGAGTTATGAGCTTCATTAGTTATAGATTTTTCTACATTATCCTTAGTGATTATTTCTTGATCACTTTCCTCATCACTGTCATTACTAATCACCTCCACATTATCAAATTTGAGGCTCTCATGGTAATCTCCATCTTGCAGTCCTTAAATCTTCTTATCATCAAACACAACATGTATTGATTCCATAACAATGTTGGTTCTTAGATTGTAGACTCTATATGCTTTACCAACAGCATATCCAACAAACCTTCATCTGCTTTAGCATCAAACTTCCCATTTTGATCAGTTTGATTCTTCAAGATATAACATTTACAGCCAAAGACATGAAGAAAATTTAGAGTTGGTTTTCTGTTCTTGAACAATTGATAGGGAGTCATGCATTTTGCTTGATTCACCAAAGAGATATTTTGAGTGTAGCAGGCAGTATTTACAGCTTCAGCCCAAAAATATGTAGGTAACTTTGATTCTTCAAGCATTGTCCTTGCAGCATCAATAAGGGATATATTCTTTCTTTCCACTACTCCATTTTGTTGTGGAGTTCATGCTGCAGAAAATTCATGCATAATCCCAATTTCTTCACAAAATGATCTTATCACAAAATTCTTAAACTCAGTTGCATTGTCACTCCTGATTCTCTTTACCTTAAAATCAGGATGATTGTTGACGTGCCTTATGTGATTGATGATGATTTTACTAGCTTCATCTTTAGACTTCAGGAAATATGTCCAAGAGAACTTTGAGAAAGCATCCACAATTACTAGGCAAAATCTTTTCCTTGAGATGGACAACACATTGACTAGTCCAAACAAATCCATGTGTAGCAATTACAAAGGTTCCTCAATTGTTGAATCAAGTTTCTTTCTGAATGATGCTTTAATTTGCTTTCCCTTTTGGCAAGCATCACACAGTCCATCTTTTGTAAACTCCACTTGAGGGATACCTCTAACCAGTTCTTTCTTGACAAGCTCATTCATGTTCTTGAAGTTTAGATGGGACAGCTTCTTGTGCCATAGCCAACTTTCATCTTGACTTGCTTTACTGAGAAGACAAGTGACAGATTCTGCATTTGATGAGTTGAAGTCAGTTAGATACACATCCCCTTTTCTCACTCTAGTGAGAACCACTTTGTTGCTCTTTTTGTTTGTCACAACACAGGCTACTGAATTGAATGTTACTGAGTTGCCCTTATCACAAAGCTGGCTGATGCTCAACAAATTATGCTTGAGACCATCCACTAGAACAACTTCTTCAATGATGACATTGTCTTTTGAAATCAAGTCATATCCCACAGTAAAACCCTTGCTGTCATCTCCAAAAGTAATACTTGGGCCAGATCTTTCCTTGAACTCAGTGAGCAGGGTAGAATCTCCAGTCATGTGCCTTGAGCAACCACTATCCAGATACCAAAGATTCTTTCTATTTCCCTGCACACATAAAAATCAAATCAAGTTGATTTTGGTACCCAAGTTTCCTTGGGTCCTGCCTTGTTTGCTTTCTTCTTTGGTTTCATTGGCTTAATCTCATTTGACTTGGGAATTTCTGATTCATTCTTGGTCATTTGAGATGGGCCTTTGAAACCAGTCATTTGAGCAGAATTATTATGCACAATTTAATTAATAGGAAAAGGCATGTTATTTGCAAACATATTATTCCAGTGGGGCATGCTAAATAGAATTTAAGGCATACTAAATGCAGAATAATAAGGATTAGGTGCTAATGGCATAGCAGGAAATTGTGCATTCATATATTGAGCAGACATAGCATTCATAGGCATAGCAGACATGGCATTCATGTTGGGAAAAAAAGGAGGTACAGTCATGGAAGTAGGCATTGCAATTTTGCAATTAACAGACAAATGATTAACACTACCACACTTAACATAGATTTTTCTTGGAGCATATTTATCAGGTGTGTAGTTGTTATATTTGTTAATTCCTACTTTCCCATTTCTATTGTTCTTCTTTTTAGCATCTGTTTTAATCTCAATCTTTTCTAATCTGTCATTCAATTGCTTGATGGACAGATGACCAACATTGACTTTCTTTTCCTTCTTGACTTGACTTGATTCTCCTGGAACAAAATTCTTGGTGACAGATCCATATTTCTCATTCAGCTTGGCTAGCTTGGCTTCGCTCACTAGTTTACTCACATCCCGGATGTGGCTCTCTTTCACTCGATGGATAATCATTTTGATTATCCGACAGATGATCTTAATCATCCGTCGAGTCCACATCTGTAGACAGTCCTTCAACCAATTTTTATTCCATCTTTTCCTTGCTTTTCTTCCAGGCTGCATCACAAAAGGACTCAATTCCTTGAACTTTAGTGATTTGAGCATGGACATCTCTGGATGATTTCCATGCCTTGATCACTTCTTGTTCACGATTAAGCTGCTTCTTCAAAATTTCTTCTTTCTTCAAGGACTTAGTTAATTCCTCCTTAGAAATCTTACACTCAATTCTTAATTTCTCAAATTCAATGAACTGAAACTCTAGCACATTGTTCCTCTCACTTAAAAACAAATTATTTTCTTTAATATTAGCATTTTCTTTGGTGAGAGACTTAAGAGTAACACGCAAGTGATATAATTCCGTGGACATATCATTAATTGCATCATTACACTCATCTTTAGTTAAATATGTTAGGTTAGTGGTGATTACCTGATTACTTGAAGAACTTGTTTCTGTCTCATCAGACTTGGCTATCGGGGCTAGGTTGACATAGCTTCTTTCTTCATCTTCATCTAGTACAGTAACTGCCCAGTCATTTTCTTGTGTTATGAAAGCCCTTTCCTTTTGCTTGAGCAACTCAAAGTACTTCTGTTTATAATCAATAGGCTCAAACTTTTTCTTGGAATCTGACTTTCTGCATTCATTTGCAAAATGACCAGCTAAGTCACATTTAAAATTTTTGATTTATCCACCATGTTTCTATTTGGCTTAGTAGCTCCAAAGTTCTTTTTGAACTTGAGCTTGTCAAACCTTCTGGATAAGAATGCTAAGTGTTCATCAATATCATCCATGTCATCTTGACTCAATTAATCTTCATTTTCAGCTACCAACCCTTTGCCCTTGCTTTCACAGACCTTTGATGTAGATTCAACAGCTTCTACCTTCATCTCCTTCTCTTTCTCTAACTCAGAAACCAGTGCTATGGACCCTACTTTCTTCCTTGCTTTCTTCCTTTCTCCATCACTTCATCTTGCTCTATTTTAAGCTCATAAGTCTTCAGAATGCCTTACAGTCTCTCTATAATATCTCCTTGTATTCTTATGAATTTCTCAAGGAGACTGTCATTGGTTTCCATTCTTTTGGAAGAGATCTAAGGAACTTGAGGTTAGAGTCTTTAGTTTGGTAGACTCTTCCATGCAACTTCAGAGCATTTAGTAGCTTTTGAAATCTACTAAAAATATCAGTGAGAGTTTCACCTTCTTCACAGTGGAAATGCTCATATTGCTGAATTAGTAACTGCATCTTGTTTTCTCCTACTTGTTCAGTGCCATCACATATTATTTGAATTGTGTCCCAAACTTCCTTGGCTGTCTTGCAGTTAATGATGTTATCAAACATGTCACCATCAACTCCATTGAATAGGATATTCATGGCCTTCTTGTCTTTCTTGACTTGTTCAATATCAGGGTCTGACCATTCATGCCTTGGTTTGGGAACAGATGGCTCATTTCCAGTTGCAGCTCTCATTGGTACATGAGGACCTCTCTCTATGCAATCCACATAGGCCTCATCTTGAGAAAGAAGATGAAGATGCATTTTCACCTTCCAGTGGTGATAATTGTCTTTGTCCAGAAAAGGAATTTTGACTCCAACATCCTTCTTGTTCATCTTGCTATTTGTTTTGATCTTTACACTCTTTGTACTTCAAGAGCTTGCTCTGATACCAATTGTTATTCCCTAACAATACAACAAGAATTACAGAAGGGGGGTTGAATGTAATTCTGGGAACTTTTTCTAAATTAAAAATTGTTCTTTCATAATAATATATAAAAGCAATAAAAGCAAATGCTTTTAAAACTTTCTGGTGGATTTGAAAGTATCCACTATATATATATATATATCAAATAGAACTCTGTGAAGCTAAAATGGCTCACAGCTGCTTTACAAGTTGGACAATCAAACTACAGAGAGATTCTTAACAAGTACAACTTTATCTATCTCTCTTTGAAAATGTGTTTACTTAGTTAATTGTTCTACTGGCTACACTTGATTTATATATCACCAAGTTTATATGTGAATAAGACAATATAATAAAATAAAACATATCTAGTCTAACTCCATGCTTCTTCACTACTCTTTTCCAGTATCTTTGAATATCTTTTCAATTGCATGGAAATGGTAATGCTTCTTGTTCGCGAATTCCTATTAAACAGGCTGCCACATTCCTTTTACAAAACACCCGACGCATGTGACTGTGTTGTCACTGTCAACTGATGTTTGAATATGATCATCTGTCGGGTAGCTTTGTCAAGCATCCGTTGGGTAGCGTAGTTGATCATCCATCGGGTAGCTTTGTTGATCATCCGTTGGGTAGCTATGTTGATCATCCGTCGGGTACCTATTTGTCACTTGACTCCATTTTATTTATACAGGATTACAAGACATTACTTATTTACAATTAATCCACCTATTCTGCATATCCACTAGTAGTCAACATGACTTATAAGCTCCTACAGAATCTACACAATATGTTTGCGGAAATGTGCTACAATCTTATTTGGTACATAAGCTACTCACTCGATGGATGTTAAATAGTCATCCGTCGGGACTATTGAGTTCATCCGCCGGGACTATATTTGAACATCCTTCGAGTGCTACAAATTACACTAAGTTGAATCTACTAAGGTGTTTTGTTAATCTAATCATCAAGTTCACAACATATTCCCAACACCTAGTCAATTGCCTGTACTGCGCATCTCCAAGTCCAGAACTCTCACAAGCCTGTTGAGTATGAGAAGATTGAGTGGTTCCACGAGAGGCTCTAATGGTTGCCTGGCGTGCCTGAGAAGAACCCCCAGCATAAGTCTGATCAGCTGGATGGCCACCCGGTAAATGATCATATGTATAGCACAAACCCTTCTCGTCGGCCTTACCACCATACCACCCCTTCAGATGCTGAATCATCGAGCTATTAATAGGAGCACTCAGAATCTGTAGCTGCTCATGCTCAGGCCACCTAACACCAACCGCGGTTCATAACCTCATAATAATGGATGCATGAGGAATCACCCCTGTGGTCCTTCCTTGCATAAAACGCAACATGTTTTAATGAATCATAAAACTGAGATCCACATACTCTTCATTCAGAACCCTCCATAACAAAATACCACGATCAACAGTAACCTCGTGCGATTGCGACGATGGCATGATATTTACACAAACAAATAAGTTCCATGCCCTAGCATATACTGGTTCATACACGAAGAAGGAAAAGTAAGCTTCTCATTTGTGCCCGCGTTGTACTTCCACTCCGTCCCAGGAACACACAACTCAGCCACAATGTAATCCAGATCAAAATCCTCCCTCATCTTTTGCACCCAATCCTCAGTAGTAGGCTTCCTCGGGGGTTGATTGATAACCCTATAAATAGCATGAGAAGTATAATCAACCGTCAACCCACGAACCACAGAAAACCCATTCTTATCCTCCTTGACATTCGCATAAAATTCTCAAACAATGCTAATCAGGACCACAGTGGGTGTCTCACAGAAAGTCTGCCATCCAAAATCAACAACCATTTCCAAAAGCTTTCCATCCTTAGCCGTGAGCAAGAAACCCCTCTCCTTCACAATCGATTTAGATATCAGCCTATTAAACTCTGCTTGTGCCTCCGGAAAAGAAAATCTGTTCACCGCGCCACCTATGCTAGATTCCTCGGTAGCCGAGGGATGAGTGCTACTACTCCCAGCGGTTCTTGCTCTCTTAGGTGCCATATCAACAATAGAATAGAGATTAGGATGCGAGTAGTGTATATGAGAAGTTAGGGTTTGAGAATATAGAAGATGTATGTATAATGAGAGAAGATGTGTATATATAGGATGGGTAAAAGGATGGGTAGGGTTTAGAAGTGTTTAGGATATAGAATTAGGCTAGAAATAGGTTAATTTTCGGGTTAAAAGTGTTTTTGTTTTGGATTCTTATGATTTTTTTTTCTTCTTTTTTCTTCCAAGAGGGTCGCGCGGCCGCCCCGCTTCCAGCGCGGGCGTGCCGTGCTTCTGGAGAAACTTGCGCGGATGCCCCGCTTCTCGCGCGGGCGCGCCGTGCTTCTGTATTTTTTTTTATTTTTTTGCTTTTTTTTTCTTGTAGATGCTACTATACAACAAACATGGGTTGCCTCCCACTAAGCGCTTGGTTTACATCACTAGCTTGACGTGATTCCTCGAATCAAGTTGTCGAAAGAACGACGCTCACTACTTCACGGTTTGCCGTATCACCATAGTAATGCTTCAACCTCTGACCATTTACCTTGAACGCTTGGTCCGGATGCTTATCAAAAATCTCTACAGCTTCATGTGGAAACACCGATTTGACAATGAACGGACCTGACCATCTTGACTTAAGCTTGCCTGGAAAAAGTCGGAGAGGAGTATTAAACAATAGAACTTGCTGACCTGGTATAAATGACTTACGCACTAACCTCCTATCATGCCATCTCTTGACCTTCTCCTTGTATACCTTGTTGTTTTCATAAGCCCGAAGACGGAACTCGTCGAGTTCATTAAGTTGAAGCATTCTTTTCTCTCCAGCAGCTGCCATATCCAGATTCAGCTTCTTTAGAGCCCAATACGCTTTATGCTCTAACTCCGCAGGCAAATAAAACGTCTTCCCATACACCAACTGGAATGGTGACATTCCTAGAGGAGTCTTGTATGCTGTAATATAGGCCCACACAACTTCATCTAGCTTTAACGACCAATCCTTCCTTGACGGACTCACAACCTTCTCCAAGATTCGCTTGATCTCTCGGTTCGACACTTCAGCTTGTCCATTAGTTTGAGGATGGTAAGTTGTGGAAACACGATGATTCACATGATATCTTTTCATTAACGCAGTGAACTTGCAATTGCAGAAATGCGATCCCCCATCACTGATTATAACTCTTGGAGTACCGAAACATGTGAATATCTGCTTCCGAAGAAAATTTATCACCACCTTCGCATCGTTGGATGACAAGGCTTTAACCTCAACCCATTTAAACACATAATCCACCGCCAAAAGAATATACTGATTATTGCATGATGAGACAAATGGCCCCATGAAGTCGATTCCCCAAACGTCGAAAATCTCAACTTCAAGAAGAATATTAAGATGCATCTCATCTCTCTTAGACATATTTCCAACTCTTTGGCAATGATCACATCTTGACACGAATTGATGAGCATCCTTAAACAAAGTAGGCCAGAAAAATCCCGCTTGAAGAATACGGGCAGTTGTCTTCTCTCCACCATAATGACCACCATACACAATAGAATGACAATCTCGCAGAATACCCTCAGTTTCACTGTACGGAATGCATCTCCTGATAATTTGATCTGCTCCTTGTCTGAACAAGAACGGCTCATCCCATCGATACCACTTCACCTCATGTAGAAACTTCTTCCTTTGAGCATAAGAGAGTTCCGGGGGAATAACATTACTCACAAGATAGTTCATAATGTTTGCAAACCATGGTTCTTCTTCTTGCACCCCAAAAAGTTGCTCATTGGGAAAAGATTCATTAATTAACGTCTTATCTTGGGAAGCATTGCCTTTATCTTCCAGTTATGAGAGATGATCCACTACTTGGTTTTCTGTACCTTTTCTATCTTTGTTTTCAAGCTCGAATTCCTGAAGCAATAGGATCCATCGAATCAAATGAGGTTTTGAATCTTTTTCGAGATCGGATATTGAATAGTAGCATGATCAGTGAAAACTGTCACTTTTGTCCCAAGTAAGTAAGATCAAAATTTTTCGAAACCATAGACTATCGCCAAAAGCTCCTTCTCTATAGTAGTGTAATTCAGTTGATCACCATTAAGGGTTTTACTAGAATAGTAAACCACATGGAATACGTTCTGCTTTCTCTGGCCAAGAACTGCTCCAACTGCATAGTCACTAGCATCACACATCATCTCAAAGGGCTCATTCCAATCAGGTGCAGTAATAACATGTGCTATAGTCAAGCTCTTCTTTAAGCTCTAAAAAGCTGCTAGACATTCATCATCGAATTTGAAGGGAACATCCTTCTCTAACAGACTGCACAAGTGTTTGGAAATTTTGGAGAAGTCTTTGATGAATCGCCGATAAAAACCCGCATGACCAAGAAAACTGCGGATCCCCTTAACTGAGATTGGTGGAGGGAGATTATCAACAACCCCCACTTTGGACTTATTCATTTAAAGACCCTTTCTAGATAACTTATGCCCAAGAATTATACCATGTTGCACCATAAAGTGACATTTTTCCTAGTTGAGCACCAGATTGGTGTCAACACATCTTTTCAGTTCCAAGACAAGGTTATGCAAGCACTCGTCATACGAAGTCCCAAACACAGAGAAATCATCCATGAACACCTCCACATTAGTGCCGATCATATCAGAGAATATGGCCATCATGCATCTCTGAAAAGTAGCAGGTGCACCATAAAGTCCGAAAGAAACTCGACAAAAAGCGAAAGTGCCAAAAGGACAAGTAAAGGTGGTCTTCTCTTGATCTTCTGGGGCAATACAAATCTTATTATAGCACAAATATCCATCCAGAAGACAATAATACTCATGACCAACCAACCTATCAAGCATTTGATCAATGAATGAAAGAGGGAAGTGATCCTTCCTGGTGGCTTTATCCAGCTTTCGATAGTCCATGCATACTTTCCACTCTGTGACTGTCCGAGTAGGAATGAGCTCGTTCTTTTCATTAACAACAACTGTAATGCCTCCGTTCTTAGGCACACTACACCGGGCTCACCCATGAACTGTCAGAAATTGGACAGATGTTCCCTGTATCCAGCCATTTAATAATTTCATTCTTCACAACCTCTTTCATGATAGGATTGAGTCTTCTCTGCAGTTCAACTGTCGGCTTACTTCATTCCTCAAGCAGAATATTATGCATGCAATAAGAAGGACCGATTCTCTTGATATCTGCTATAGTCCATCCAATTGCTGATTTAAACTCTCTTAAAATTCTCAAGAGCTTGTCTTCATCACTACCTGAAAGGTCAGATGCAAATATAACAGGCAAAGTAGATGCATCCCCTTAAAAAGCATACCTCAAGTAATCAAGCAGTGGTTTGAGCTCAAGCGTGGGAGATTCCTCAATAGATGGTTTGAGACGCTCCTGGGAATTATTAAGCTCTGATAATCCAAGAGACTCGAATGGCAAATCCAATCTCTTTTTCCATGGAGAAGCATTCAAATACTACAGTTGTTCTGCCCCTTCTTTATCTGCACTATCAGAATCCCCTATTAAGGCTCTCTCTAAGGCATCTGTCCTTAGAATTTGATCAAGATCCAAAGTTACTATAAAGTCGACCAATTCTACTTTAAAGCACTCCTCTTTATTAGTAGGGAATTTCATTGTATTGAAGACATTGAAAATCACGTCCTGACCCTGAACTCTCATAGTAAGCTCACCCTTTTCCACATCGATCAGAGTTTGGCCTGTAGCTAAGAATGGTCTTCCCAAGATAATGGGAATCTTCTTATATTCCTCGAAGTCCAGAATGACAAAATCAGCTGGGAAGATGAGTTTATCCACCTTAACCAAGACATCCTCGACTACACCTCACGGATAAGTGATGAAATGGTCAGCCAATTGTAAGGACATGTTTACCAGTTTAAGATCAGGAAGACCAAGTTTCTTGAAGATAGAGAAGGGCATCAGATTGATGCTAGCTCCCAAGTCACACAAACACTTGTCGAAAGATAGATTTCCAATGGTACAAGGTATCGTGAAGCTTCCTGGATCTTTAAGTTTCGGAGGAAGTTTTGTTGCAGCACAGCATTGCACTATTCCGTTAGATCAATGGTCTCCAACTCTTCAAGTTTAAGCTTCCGAGATAGAATAACCTTCATGAACTTAGCATAGCTTGGCATCTGTTTTAGAGCTTCCGCAAAAGGTATGTTAACGTGTAACTTCTTGAAAACCTCCAAAACTTAGCAAATTGTTTGTCGAACTTCTGCTTCTGAAGTTTTTTAGGATATGAAGATGGTGGATAGACTTGTTTGACTCCTGTATTCTGCTTTGGAGGAGTGTTTTCAACAACATTCTTCTATGGTTTATCTTTGCCATCCTTTTTCTCAGCAAAATCATCAAAAATCTCAATTTCTGAATTTTGGGAGGGCACGGGCGCGCCTGCATTCTGGAAATCTTTTTCAGCATCTTCGTTGTCTTGATTTTGAGGGCTAGTGACCCTTCCAGATCTCAGGGTAATTTCCTTCAACTATTATTTGACTTCTCTCTTGCCTAGATTAGCCTCTGGGTCACTCGGAAGAGTTCCTTGAGGTTAGTTCAATAAGGAATTAGCAATCTGCCCTATTTGATTCTCCAAAGTTTTGATAGAAACTATTTGGCTTTTGCATATAAGACTCAACTTCTCCAATTCATATTTTTCATTAGTAGATGGACCGACACCTCCATGAGATTGCTGTTGCATCCCCTGTGGCTGAAATTGCTGCCTTGGTGCATATTGTTGTTAAAAACCAGGAGGATTGAAAGGCTTGTTTCCAAACTGCTGGTAAGGCTATTGCACACTACCCTGATTATTGTTCCAGGTGAAGTTAGGATGATTTCGGTTGTTAGGATGATAAGTAGCAGGAACAGGTTGCTGCGACCTTTGAAAATTGCTCACGAACTGAGCTGATTCACTAGATATAGCACATTGCTTCATCGCATGTGATCCTGTACAAAGCTCACAAACACTCATTATTGGTTGAACACCATAGTTGGTCGGAGAATCAACGTTCATAGTCAACGCCTTTAACTGAGCAACGATTGCTGTAGCTGTGTCCACCTCTAGAATTCCTGCTACCTTTTCTTGTGCTAGCCTCTGAGTTGGATTCTGATATTCATTCGCAGCCATCATCTCAATTAGATCATAAGCTTTCTCATAGCTCTTAGCCCATAAAGCTCCACCTGATGCTGCATCGAGCATAGGTCTTGGCTGTGCTCCCAAACCATTATAAAATCAATTGATCACCATCCTGTCAGGCATTCCATGATGAGGACATTTCCTAAGTATCTCCTTGTAGCTCTCCCAAGCTTCACATAAAGATTCACCCGATTGCTGCGCGAATTGAGTAAGAGCATTCCTGATTGCAGCTGTCTTTGATATGGGGAAGAATTTAGTAAGGAATTTCTGAGCAAGATCCTCCCAAGTAGCAATAGAACCAGCTAGTAGAGAGTGTAACCAGCTCTTGGCTTTATCCCTCATAGAGAATGGGAAAAGTCTCAATTTCACAGCATCTTCAGAAACATTATTGAACTTGAAGGTGTCACAGATCTCGATGAAATCCCTAATGTGCATATTGGGATCTTCCATTGGAGCACCCCCAAACTGGACTGAATTCTGTACCATCTGAATTGTGCCAGGCTTGATCTCAAAAGTATTGTCTGCGATTGTTGTCCTGACAATGCTAGATTGAATGTCATTGATTTTGGTTGAGAAAAATCCATCAATGCTTTCGTTGGTGCTGCTGGTTCTCCCATTGTAATGATTGCTTCTTCTTCAATTTTTTCAACTTCTTCAAAAACTTCTTCTACTACTTCTTTAACTATGTCCAATATTTCTTTACGAGATTGAGAATGTGTTCGCATACACGCTCTGTAGAGTACCTGAATCACAACAAAGTAACCTTATATGTAAAATAATCTGAGTCAGTGAACTTTAACGATCACTGATGTCAAGCACATAAACAAAAATTTAACACCGATCCCCGGCAGCGGTGCCAAAAACTTGTTCGCACTAAAACACACGCAAAAATACACGCAAGTGCACGTGATCACAAGTAGTATAAGATATAAGTCAAGTTCATTCCCACAGGTATTGGTTTAGGTTAAGTTCAGATTAAGCACTTAAGCAATAATGTATGATTATCGTTCATATCTAAGACAAGTAACAAGTTTGATTTGAATTACTACTTAAGAGAATTAACTAACATATATTAACTAAGAGATTATGAGAATAAAATATGGGATTCTAACTTCATTAAATACTTCATTCAAAGTTTATGTCTTCATCAATAGCATGCGATGGTGATGATAACTAATCAGATAACACGAAATTAGTATATGTTATCTTTCGATATACGTATACCCTACTACTGAGCATCTACAATTAAGATAGAAGCCAAATAGATGCCAATTATGCTTAGACCCTATATATCTATAAGATTTGAAAACATAACGGTTGAAGAACAAGTTATCTATCGTGATTACATAGGGCAGATAAGATGGTTAAAATTACCTACGAATCATACATAACAAATATACATGAACCTATGCTAGCATGACAAGTTCTAAATCTCTATATTTACTGTCGCTTCAATAGAGATTAATAAACAATCTTAGATGTTAGCTACGCATCAAAGATGAATAAGCACAACCAAACTAGGAAATCATAAATCACCACACACTAAAGATTTAGAATAATTAACTATTGAAATCCATAAATAAATCTGTTAGAACCCCATGACAACAATTAGTTCATGATTGAACACATCGTGACCAGGGGTTCCAATGAAAACATGATACTAATAAGTTCAGAATACTATGATAGAATATATAAGCACTAGGGTTTAGAACAAATCAAAAACAAGCATCCAAAAAGTATCGCCTAAATCGAAGAATACAAAAGTATGAAACTAGATCTTCTTCTTCTTAGTCGTCTTGTGTGCTCTAGGTCTTCTTAATGTTCTCCATTGCTTCCCTGTTATTAAAAACATCTTTTTATCTTTTTATATAGGCCCCAAGTGGACCTGGACTCTTCAAATCTTCAAATCATAGTGGAATCAGGATTTTGGCTTTTTGAACTGGTGCAGGCGCGCTATATACTAGCACAGGCGCGCTGTTGCTCTGCTTCACTTGGCGCGGCCGCCCCGCTTATGGCACGGGTGTGTCGTGCCTCTGACAAAAATAGTGATTTTCTTGTTTTGCACTCTTTTCTTTGTGTGATCTTCCGAAACTCCATTCCTGACCTCTTATTAGCATAGAAATATTGAAAAACTCCTTTCTTCTTTCTGACTAGTGCCATGTAACAACTAAACAAAAAACACATTAAAAACACCATATACTTCAGTCCCAGACACCAAATTAAGCCGATATGAAGCGTTCCAAGTGGATATAAATTCCACTTATCAGCTTTTCCAACTGCAAACACAACAAAAATACCTTCATCTGCTTTGTCAACAAACTTTCCATGTTGCTCAGTTTGATTTCTTAGAATATAGCATTTACAGCCAAAGATATGAAGAAAGTTTACTTATGGCTTCCTATTCTTGAATAATTGATATGGGGTCATGCATTTAGCTTAATTGGCCAAAGAAATATTATGAGTGTATGTCACACCCCCAACTTAACAATACATAATATATAACTATTACAATATTTAAAAGAAAGCAAATATAACTAAATCCAAGATCTTACAGTTTAGGGTTTGGAACAACCCAACACTACCATCTATTACAACTAGTTTTAATATCGAGTCCTCATACAAAAATATCTCTTATTCTACCTGAGCTCGGACATATGCATCGGTATCACAAGTCTTACGTGTTGTCTGCTTGAATCTAACCATAGCTGCTAGCTGTAATATCAGGGTTAAAGCAAGGAGTGAGCCAAATGCTCAACAAGTGCTAAACAATACGATACAAAACATAAATCGAGATATATATTAAGGAATTACAATGCAAAGATATAACTAATAATATCAAGAGATGAACTTTTGGGTGATGGCATCATTTGCTTGAATTAAAACATTTTCACAATCATATCTTAATCAAAAATCATTTTATGACGCTACGGATTACAGCCGGTGATTAGCCGCGAAGTAATCCCGAACCTCGTTGGGTTCTAAAACATTAATGGGATCCCTAGGAAAATTTAAGCCTACAATATCAGTGTGGAAATGACTTGCATCTCAGTCCAGATCCACTATTTAAAGAAAACATTTATCCCCATTTGGGACTGACAATCCAAATTTTAATTATTTCAAAAACTTATGCCGATTGATAATAAAATCTCTTAAACAGTAAACATTTTTTATCAAGGGATTGAAGTTATTATGTTCACTAAATCTTAGGGCCAAGATCCACTAGACTTCACTCTTTTAGGGTAATTGAAAGATTTCCATTTACAAGAATTTTGACAAGGTGATTTAGTAGGGTTTTTGGATAATAGGAAAGAGTAATGCCAAACTAGGCTTAAAGCAATGGTTTTAGACAAGGTATAGGTATTAGAACATCAAGAAGATAAGCATCACTGGTTACAAGTATACTAGAGGTGTTAAGGTAGAAAGAAAGTGATCATTAGCTTAAGGTATATAGGATGTCAAACTTTAGGGTAAGGATAAGGTTATCAAACAATCGTGAACAACTTTAAAGAATATCTGGCTTTTAGGTATCAAGGTAAAGTTTTTATTGGGGATTAAGCATCAGGGTGAAATATCAAGATTTCTCAAGAATCAATAGCATGTTAATCAAGAGGATCAATCAAGTATTATAACAAATCTTTAATTTATCATGGCATTCCAATTACTTTGATATACTAGCATGATACGACTTTTGATCAACTTGCAATATGTACTTGAGGGTTCATGGCATTTCTATATAATACGAAGATAGATTTGAGAATCACTTGGTCCAGGTATGACAAGATAAATCAGAATACTCGCATCATATATATATAAGAATTAGCTATCACACATCCGCAGTGTAAACTGGAAGGTAGGTTGAATTACTTGCCTTGAGAAAGGCTGGACTGGTCTGGCAGGTAGGAGCAACTGGAAGCTTTATTCGACCTTTATGGCAAGTTTACCCCCGTCTCGAGATCCTACAAAAATAATAATAACCTCATTATAATATATTCTCACCAACTCAACCTATTTACAACCCGAAATTAAACACAAATGGCACTTAGGCCTATATGCACGCAATTTATAATCACCTTATAAACACAATAGTACACATAGCCACATATACTCACATATCATATTTTAATACCAAATAATATCACACACACCATAATGCAACACTAGGCTTGGATGATCTCGATCCACAACTAAGTCACTTGATCGCTAAACTAGACAAAGTCTCCAACTTTGGTCTCCTAACTCGATGAGCCTTTACTAAACCATCCAAAACCCATTGACCCTCACTTGGGCCTTTCACGCTAATGGCTTTATGCTATCTTGAAACTATAGTGGTCAACCTAGGTCTCACTCATAAGTGCTCCAAAACTATTTGGTAAGTGAAGGTGCTTACTAAGGTAAATTTCAGAATGACATCTATGGTTTCTTGAGTGCATTAGACACTCTTACACTACAATTTTACCTCCAAAACTTCTACACTAGACTCTTCTGATCATAAGGCAACTCCAAAACTTGATGTGGCTCAAGGGCCTAGCTTGGGCCTCCCTGGGCCTAAGCTTAAAGTCCATGGTTCCCCTATTTTTCTATGCAGAAAATGCCCTGACTTGAACTAACTTGCGACACATGATTCTAACTCAAATCCTATCAAATATGGCTGGAAAAACTCCTCTGACACTCCCTCTAACTATGTCCCAACAGGGCCTAATTAGGGCCTACCTATGACATGGTCAAAACTTCCTATTTCTAAGTTGCAACAAAACTGTCCCCTGCTGGACAGATTTTGTGATTTCACTCGTGCACCTAATCAAACGACTTACAAACCTCCAACAAACACCTAAAAACTTTTATATAATCCTATTTCTAGCTTCTGGTGGCTTGGGCCTCAAAGTGCACAACAAATGATCATTCAAAACTTCCCCATAAACTAGTGCATCAAATCTGAAAAAATGCAAACACTAACTAATCCCTTTCCACCTTGACTCCCACTTATTAACCAAGCATCCAACCTTTACTAAAGAAAATATAGTGCATCAACATCCTAAAATAGTGCCTCAATAGGAGGGGAGATCATCCATGCCCAAGAACATCAACATTTAAATAAAAATATAACATGCAACTCATGAAAAATACTTAACAAGATTTCGGCTAAAGCATAAAGTTTAAATTCTTTCAAATTCGACTTATACCTATTACTCTTCCTTAATAATCATGAAATATATCTTCTCTTATTTATTAATAAGAAATATATCATGGAAACAATCTATCTCAAGTACAAATATTTCGAATTTATAGATTTTTAAACATAAAAACATGATTTCGAAAAGAGTAGCATGCACAACATGGTTGATCATCATATTAACATCTTAAAACTAGCATGCATGGCTAAACATGATTATATAATGAAATTTCAGTAGCATGCAAAGGTTTTTAAAGCATGGTTTCTCCATAAAACACTTAGTTAATACATATATAAAATGTATCTCATAGAGAGCTCTTGAATTCACATGAATCAAGAGTTTCTCTTTGGAGATCACACAAAAGCTACACATGCAACCATGAAACTTCATCTCCCAAATCACAAAACTCCTGGGAAGTATATAAAATGAATGTAGGTGGAAGAATTACACTAGGGAAGATGAGAAATGGGATGGAAAATGGAAGGGAGTGGGGAAAATGGGGGTTCGGCCGAGAGCAAGGGAGGGAGGGGGAGGAGAGGAAAAAAAATGAGGTGTGTTGGAGTGTGGAGTGAGTGAAATGACTTCCCCCACTTTGTTTTTGGTTTTATACTTTTGTTTGACAAAGAAAATGAGTGGAAATGAGAATGTACAAGAATGACCTCTAGCTAAAGTTAGGCCATTTTGCATGCAAGGTTAGTGTGGTAATTTGGTTAACAACAAATGATTTAGTGGGGTTGGAAAGGTCTCCTTTGCCCTTTGGTAGAATAGAAGAGTGATTTGCATGCAAGGGCTTCCATGTAATTTGCTAATTATAACAAATAAATTTTTAAAGATTTATTTTTATAAAATAAAATACAAGTTTAAAAATTATAAAATTTATACCATAAAATAACTTGGATTTTTAGAAATTTTATAAAATCACTTTTGAAATTTGTGAACGAAATGACTTTTAAAAGAAAATTTCTCCAAGGTTTAGAATATTTCTTATAAATAAAAAATAAGGGAAATAAATAAACTTTTACTTTGAAAAAAATCATATTCTACATAAAGCAAATTTATAATGCAGAATTTTCATTCACACAAACGTACAATCATTAAGTATATTTGCATTCGGCTATAATATTATACCAAGTCCACAAATAATATTACATAAAATGCCGGTCATAACAGTGTAGCATGCAGTATTTATAGTTATGCCCAAAAGTAAGTTGGTAACTTTGATTCTTCTAGCATTGTTCTTGCAGCTTTAATAAGAGATCTGTTCTTTCTTTCCACCAGTCCATTTTGTTGTGGAGTCCTTACAGCTGATAACCCATGCATGATCCAATTTTCTTCATAAAATAACCTCATCATAGAATTCTTGAACTCAATTCCATTGTCACTTCTGATTCTTCTAACTTTGAGATCAGAATGATTGTTGACTTGCTTTATATGATTGATAATGATTTCACTAGATTCATATTTAAATTTTAGGAAATATGTCTAAGTGAACTTTGAGAAATCATCCACAATCACTAGGCAGTATCTTTTCTTTGAGATTGACAACACATTGACTGGTCCAAATAAGTCCATGTGCAATAGTTGTAGAGGTTCTTCAATTATAGATTCAAGCTTCTTGTTGAATGATGCCTTGATTTGTTTCCCTTTCTGACAGGTATCACACAGTCCATCCTTTGAGAACTCAACTTGAGGAATGCCTCTTACACGATCTTTCCTGACAAAGTCATTCATAGTCTTGAAGTACAGATGGGACAGTTTCTTGTGCCATAGCCAAATTTCATCTTGACTTGATTTGCTGAAAAAAAAAGTAATGGAATTTATACTTGATGAGTTGAAGTCATCTAGATACACATTTCCTTTTCTCACTCCAGTGAGAACCACATTGTTGTTCTTTTTGTCTGTAACAACATAGGCTTCAGAATTGAATGTTACTGAGTTGCCCTTATCACATAGCTGGCTGACACTCAAAAGATAATGTTTGAGTCCATCCACTAGAGCAACTTCTTCAACGATGACATTGTCTTTAGAAATCAAGCCATATCACATAGTATACCCTTTGTTGTCATCTCCAAAAGTAATACTTGGGCCAGCTCTTTCCTTGAACTCAGTGAGCAGGGTAGAATCTCCAGTCATGTGCCTTGAGCAACCACTATACAGATACCAAAGACTCTTTCTATTTCCCTGCACACATCAAAATCAGATCAAGTTGATTTTGGTATACAAGTCTCCTTGGGTCCTTCTTTCTTAGCCTTCTTTCTAGGTTTCTTAAGCTTTTCCTCATTTGACATTGCTGACTGAGATTCAACCTTAATTATTAGATTTGGGCTTTGAAAACCATTCATCACCACAGAATTATTATGCACAGGTTGGTTAACATGAAATGGTAAACTATGTGCAAACATGTTATTCCAGTAAGGCATGCTAAAAGTAATTTGAGGCATGTTAAATGCATAGTAAGGATTTTGTGTAAATGGCATATTAGCAAATTGTGCATTCATATTCCGTGCAGGCATAACAGGCCTAACATTTAAAGGGAATGTAGGCATGTTCGAAAATGAGGGGGTGCAGACATTGATGTAGGCATAACAGATTTGCAATTAACAGACAAGTGATTAACACTACCACACTTAACATGGATTTTTCTAGGAGCATATTTGTCAGGTGTGTAGTTGTTATATTTGTTAATACCTACTTTTCCATTACTATTATTTTTCCTTTTTGAGTCTGCTTTAACCTCAATTTTCTCCAATCTGTCATTCAGTTGCTTGATTGACAGATGTCCTACATTAGCTCTTTATTTTCCTTGACTTGACTTGTTTCTCCTGTAACAAAGTTCTTGGAAACTGATCCATATTTTTCTTTTAACTGAGCTAGCTTGACTTTTCTAACTGGATTTCTTTCACTTGATGGATGTGGTTCTTTATCTTTCGACAAATAAATCTTTTTATCTTTCGACGGATAATCTTCATTATCCATTGAATCCACATCCGTTGAAAGTCCTTCTACCAAACTAGGGTCCAGTTTCTCTTTACACTTTTTCCAGGATTCCTCACGGAAAGACTCTATACCTTGAACTTTGGTAATTTGAGTATGGACTTCTCTAGATGATTTCCAAGCCTTAATTACCTCATGTTCTCGTTCAAGTTGCTTTCTTAAAATTTCCTCTTTTTTAAGGATTCAATCAGTTCTTCCTTAGTAATTCTACACTCTATTTTCAGTTTCTCAAACTCAACAAATTGAATTTCTAACACATATTTTCTTTTGTTAGGAGCAATTGATGATATCAAGCAGAAACTATCAGAAGTTCACTTCAGAACTTATATCAACGGATGATGATGATGTTAACAGATGATGATATCAACGGATGATGCTATCAACGGATGATGATGTCAACGGATGATGAAATCAGTATTTGTCACATCAGTTGATCTTCGATAAGGAAAAGGAAACAGGAACTCAAGTAGTGAAGGAATTTATCTCATAAGCAATTGTATAGGTTTTCTTGTTGTTGATAGAATATGATTCCTTATACATTGAGTAGATGTACTCTATATAAAGCACATATTTGGTTTATTCTATATGTATTGTGACATTGTTATACCTTTCGCATAACCTAACAGCTCTCAAGGATAATTGTTCATTCTTTCGAAAGAGTACATTTGTAATAAGTTTTTATCAGTTAATATAAAACTGGTTGATTCTGTTGAAGCTTTATCGAATAGATTGTATTGATTGTATTCACCCCTCTGCCCCTCTACAGTTGATTAAGGGCCTAACAATTGCTATCAAAGTTTGATGTAAACATACAAACAGTTTAAGATCTAAAAATCAATCTATAATGGGAGACAAAGAAGAAGAAACACAGAATCCGAAACCACCAACCCCGGCCATATCAGAGATAAGTAGCAACATGAGTAGGTATGAAGCAATCAAGGTGCCTATCCTGAAGATACATGAATATCTAATCTAAAATGTCAGGATGGCCATGTCTGTGGAAGCCACGGATCCTAAATACCTAAATAACATCTATGATGGTCCTCATAGACCAATGAATGTAGTTGTTTCGCTTACAGGAGAACCAGAGAAGATGATAGACAAAGACAGGAAGAACTATACTCTTGAAGATATCTCATATATCATGAAGTATGTTAGTTAGACATATCCTGCACAATAATCTTGATAGTGTTATGTCCAATAGAGTCATTGGATGTAAAACAACAAAAAGGATATGGAATGCTTTAGAAGTCAAGGTACAACTGCTATCAAGAAGAACAAGAGGACAGTACTTACTCAAGAATATGAGCACTTTGACTCAAGGGATAATGAGTCCTTAACCGAGATCTATGATAGATTTCAGAAGTTGCTAAATGACTTATCCCTTGTCAACAAAAAATATGATTTGGAGGACTCAAACTTGAAGTTCCTACTTGCTCTCCCTGAAAAGTGGGACTTTAAAGTCACATTAATAAGGGATAACTATCAACTTGATAACACACCTCTAGATGAGATCTATGAAGTTCTGAAAAGTCATAAACTGGAGATGGAGCAAATAAGCAAGAGGAAAGGATCAAAAGCTAGACCATTTGCACTCAAGGTTGAAGAGAAGCCAACGGAGAAAGCCGGAAGAAAAGCTACTACAAAGGGAAAGCCATGGTTGCAAAGTCAGGTACTGGATCATCAAATTCTGATGATGACTCAAATACTGATGATAAATAGATACTGACAGTGATCATAATAATAATGAAGACATGGATCAAATGGCTGCCCTACTGGTTAAAAGCTTCAAGAAGATGGTCTACAAGAACTTCAAGAAAGGAAAAAGATTTTCCAGAAAAGGTTCCAGTTCCTCAAACTCTGATAAGAGGAACAATAGAAGAAATACTGATTGGAAGGAATCTAGATATGGAAAACTTGACAAGTCAAAAGAGAGATGTTATAACTGTGATGGAATTGGATACTATGTAGCTGACTGCAGAAAACCCAGAGCTAAGAAGAAACAAGATTTGATCTCGAATAAGAGAAATTGGGATGATTCATCAGATTCAGATGATGGGATCAATTATGCTCTCATGGCAAATGTTGATGCTAAGGCTGACAATGCTGAATTAAATGTACCTCAGACTACTCTTGTATTTGATATTGATGATATCTACGAATTAAGATTATTTCTTAAGTCTCTGCATGTTAGTTATAGGGATCAAACCTTAAAGAATAATAGAATCAAGAGTGAAAACTGTGAGTTAAAGAAAAGGAATTATCACCTAGAAATTGAGTTGCTTTCCATGCTAGAAATTTAAAAAGAGAGAGATAATGTTGTTTATATTAAAGAACAATTGTTAGAAAAGCATGCTTATATAGAGAAGGAGCTAGCAAAATAAAGAGAAGTTATTAAACTTTAGAGAATGGCTGTTGGGGATCAGGATTAGGATATTCAGCTAGATCTAATTCCAATAAGAAAAGTGGAAAAGAAACTGAGAAAATAGAACCAATAAAAACTTATAGCGAGGTCAAATTAAACAACGTTTAAATAAAGACTTTTAAGTTTAATCTAAGTGCTAATACTGTTAAGTCAATCCTTGAGGAAGATACGACCTCAGCACCTAGATCAAACTTAATTACTGACAAGAGTGAACAAGTTCACACAAATTCATTAAATATTGGTTCAATGACTGAGAAACAGCTTAAGCAAAAGCTGAAGGACTTACACATGAAAAACAAGAGGAAAAGGTCTTGGAAAAATAGGAATGGCAAGGTAGGTGTTAATTAGAATGGAAATTATTTAACTCCTCCTAAGCACCTAGAAAGACCTGTTCAAAGTGTGGTAGCACTAATTCTTTCTAATTCTTGTAGGAAGAATAAAGAGATAAAAGTTGTTCCTTCCAAATCAGAGTTTAGGAATAGAATAGTTAGATATAAACCACATAATCCTTGTTTTCATTGTGGCAGTGTTCGACACTCTATTTATACATGTAACGAGTATCATAGTTTATATTATTATTTTTATAAACTGAAACCCTCTTAGTTAAAGCAAAATCTATTTCTGCATGTATAAATATTGACAGTAAGAATGTTAACATTAACTATGATATGAAGTCTTTTGCTACATATGTTAGGAAACAAAAGAGGCCAAAGGATCAAACCAAGCCTGGGTCCTTAAAAACACTAACTGATTCAAATTACTGATTGCAGAGTGACAGGAGGAATGTTCTAGTCTTGGACAGTGGTTATAAATCCCTGCTATCAGAATTTGAGGAGAAGGTTGGCCCAAGCATTTCTTATGGAGATGGCAACTTAGGAAAAATCTTGGGATATGGAAAAATCAAAAATAGAAATGTCATCATTGAAAATATAGCTCTAGTTACAGGACTCAAGCATAATCTAATCAGTGTGAGTCAAATCTGTGACAGTGGTTACCATGTCAATTTTTATGAGGAGCATTGTGAAATTGACCGTAAGTCTGATGGTAAGATTACATTGACTGGTGTACGATATGGTAATTTATATGAAGACAGGGTCTCCACAAGAATTGATAATTTAGAAGTTTTTCTATTGAGTAGAGCATCTGTGGAAGATAGTTGGAACTGACATAAAAGACTTTCTCACCATAATTTCAACAATATCAATGAACTTGTGAGGAAAGATCTTGTAAGAGGATTGGCCAATACAGTGTTTACTCCTGATGGCTTATGTGATTCATTCCAGAAAGCCAAGCAAAGGAAAACATCTTTCAAGAGTAAAACTGAATCCTCCATTCTTGAAACATATCATCTACTTCATGTTGATCTCTTTGGTCCAGTGAATGTTATGTCAATTGCCAAGAAGAGGTATGCACTCGTAATTGTTGATAAATATACAAGATACACATGGGTGTATTTTATGCACACCAAGGATGAATCTCCGTCCATTCTTCTTGATGATGTGAGGGAGCTGGAAAAAGGATCAACATACAAAGTGAAGATCATCAGAAGTAATAATGGAACAGAATTCAAGAATAGCTCTATGGAAGAGTTTTACAAACTCAAACGGATAAAAGAAGAGTTTTTTGCTCCTGGAACTCCACAACAAAATGGAGTTGTTGAAAGAAAGAATAGAATTCTGATAGAAGCTGCAAGAACCATGCTAGAGGAAGGAAGATTGCCTACCTACTTCTGGGTTGAGGCTGTGCAAACTGCTTGCTTTACACAAAATGCAACATTGGTCAACGAGCATGGAAAAACACCATTTGAGATGGTGAAGGGAAATAAGCCGAATTTGAAGTACTTTCATATTTTTGGTTGTAAGTGTTTTATTCTCAAAACTCATCCGGAGCAGCTGACCAAGTTTGATCTGAAAGCTGATGAAGTAATTTTTGTGGGATATCCATTATCTACAAAAGCCTTCAGAGTTTACAATCTGATAACAAGAACAGTCATGGAGTCTATACATGTATCTTTTGATGACAAGAAGATGACAGGTCTAGAAGATGCAGATGACCATGACAAATTGAGATTTGAAAATGAAGTACCTTATGCAGAATTTTTAAGTCCTGACTCTAATACAGTAAATCCTGATATCACTCAAAGCTCCGAGGTTCCACAGAACAGTGGAAATTCTTCTAACACTGAAGCATATGTTGAGGGGGAGTAACATGACTCAAATCCAGAGACTACTACAAGTGATTCAACTCAAGAAACATCAGTAAAAAGATTATCACTCATCTTCCTCAAATTCTGATAAGTCAAGTACTGATAACAATGGGAACACTGATTCAAGGGGAACATTAGGAAACAATAGTGGTACTAATCAAAGAAATAACAGAGAATTCATGGATCAAGGGGGAGGTTCGTCTTCAAGGAGTCAACTTCCATCTGCAAGAAAATGGTCTAAGTCACACACAACTAACTTAATTATTGGAAGCCCTGACAGTGGCGTAAGAACAAGAAAAACCACTCAGAATAAATGTCTCTACCATTCTTTTCTATCTCAAACTGAACCTAAGAAGGTTGAAGAAGCTCTGCAAGATGCTGATTGGTTCACAGCAATGCAAGAGAAACTCAATGAATTTGAAAGGAACAAAGTTTGGACTCTTGTGCCAAGACCAAAGAACAGATCTGTAGTTGGCACAAAGTGGATGTTTAGAAAAAAAACTGACAGTGAGGGTATTATTATAAGGAATAAAGCAAGACTGGTTGCAAAGGGTTACTCACAACAAGAAGGCATTGATTATGATGAGACGTTTGCTCCAGTTGCAAGGCTAGAGGCAATAAGAATCATTCTTGCATATGCTTCTCACAAGAAGTTTAAGGTGTTCCAAATGGATGTGAAGAGTGCATTTCTAAATGAAGAACTTGAAAAGGAAGTTTATGTTGAATAGCATCCGGGGTTCATTGATCCAAAGTATCCATATCATGTCTACTTACTGGATAAAGCACTCTATGGATTGAAGCAAGCTCCAAGGGCCTGGTATGAAACACTTGCTCTGTTTCTACTAGAGAGTGGTTTCATAAGAGGTACAGTTGATAAAACTCTCTTTTATAAAATACCATTGTAAGGACTTGTTATTATTACAAATATATGTTAATGATATCATTTTTGGATCTACTAATGATAAACTCCGTGAGAGATTTGCAAAGCTAATGCAGTTCAGGTATCAAATGAGTATGATGGGTGATTTGAGTTATTTGCCGGGGTTACAAGTTAAACAGACTGATGAAGGGATCTTCATAAATCAATCCAAATACACCAGGAATTTACTCAAAAGATTTGGAATGTAAGACTGCTCAACTGCATCAACTCCCATGGCCACTGCAACCAAGTTAGATTTAAATACCGGTTCTTCATTATATATAACTAACTATAGAGGTATGATTGGATCACTCCTATATCTGACTGCTAGGAGACCCGATATCATGTATACTACCTGTCTCTGTGCAAGGTTCCAAGATGATCCAAGAGAACCTCATCTATTAGTTGTGAAAACAATTTTTAAGTATCTCAAAGTCACCATGAATCTGGGATTATGGTGTCCTAGAGATTCAGACTTTAAGCTAATTGGATATTCAAATGCTGATTTTGCAGGATGCAAAATAGACAGGAAAAACACTTCTGGAAGCTGCCAATTTCTTGGTGGCAGATTGGTTTTGGTATAGCAAGAAATAAAAGTCAATTTCTACATCAACTGCAAAAGCAGAATACATTGATGCAGGAAGCTGTTGTGCTCAGATTTTATGGATAAAGAATCAGCTACTGGATTATGGGTTAGACTATTTTTCTATTCCTATATATTGTGATAATTAAAGTGCTATTACAATGACAGGAAATCCAGTGCAGCATTCAATGACTAAATACATCAGCATTTGGTAGCATTTCATAAGGGAACATGTGGAAGCTGGTACAGTGGAATTGGTCTTTATTTCAATAGATCAGCAAGTAGCAGATATATTGACCAAGCCTCTCCGTGAAGCTACATTCACAATATTGGTGAATGAATTGGGAATGATATCAGGATAATTCTCAAACTCTGATAATTATGTATGCTGATATTTTTGAAGCATGGTATCTTATTATATGTCAGTACTTGTTAGATACTGATTATTGTGCTAAATGTTGATGCCATGATAACATGCAAATTGTGCTAAATGATCTTATGTAAAAACTGCATCTTGAACTACTGATTATGCTTACATGCTCTGTTATTAGTTAAACTTGTTTTGACTAGTAGGTTATGTCAGTAGTTGATAAGTTCTGATATTGGTCAACCCAATTTTGACTGATAAGTCCTGATAGTAGTAATTAAAATACTGATAATAGTCAAACCATGATTGACTATTATACTTTATTGGTTATTTTGAATTTATTCAAAATAAATTATTTCACAATATTTTTAATTAATCAGTGAGTTAGTGGAATATCTTTTAATTGCTTAAATGGGTTAGCTAATGATGCAAGTATCTTGTAATACTTGAGTATTTACATTGGGAATGGGAATCTGAAGAGAGAGGTTACTTTTTGTTTACCTAAATACGCATACTCGTGTATTTGCATTATGGATAATTATTACATGGTTAATCAAAGAGTCTCTTCCGTTTCTAACTTCTCTTCTATAAATACAACCCTCCACTCTCAAAACTTCTCACTATCTTTTCACTCACAAACGCTCATATTTTAAGACTTCTTGAACACAACTCCTCAACTTCTCAAATATTCATCGCTCAACATTTGTTTAGTACTCGTACTATTGCTGGAACTTACAATCCAGCTTTCAAGTTTGAAAAATGTCGTATCTATTATGACCCTTGGGAACGTAGAGTCAAGATTAACAATCAAATCTTTAGTCCTCATGATGTTCCATCATCAGTCTATGAGGAATTATCCAGTGATCAATGAGTGGATCTCCAATTATTTCAGTTGGAAGTCACTCTTAAGGACGAACGCTTAGCCAAAGAGGCTGAGCAGCAGAGGCTTGAAGCTCTTGAGTTGTACGAGAACATTATCTCTCCTGCAAAGACTATCTCGGGGATTTATCACCACCGAGCCATAAAGAAGCAAGAAGCTCTGAAGAAGTTGAAGATGAGATAGTTTCTAGGAATAGTTTCGGGCTTGTGTTAGGATTATTTCATGATTTTGCTTTATATTCATCTTTTTCATAATTAATGAAAATTGTAAAGCTTCTTTGCTATCTTATTTGACTACTTGTTTACTTTCTTGTGTGTGCTTGAATGCTTTTAAATGTTATATCCAAATCAATATTGCATATTTAACTTAAGATGTTTTTAATAGTGCATGTGAATAAACTAATCTTTGTTTAAGCTCATGTGACCACTTCAGTACAGATTAAGCACTAAAGGAGGAAATTGAGTGTACTATTAAAGGAAGATTTAGCCATGCTTTTAAAGGAAGATTTAATTCTTAGTCAATTCTTAAAGTTATACATCTTACGTCTTAAATTTCTTCTCACAACTGAAACACTTGAATTCTATTCTCAAATGTTGCCAAAAATCAAGTGACATAATTTTTGAATTGTGTTCACCACTCAGAAACAACATTTAGTTGGTTAGAGACTACTTGCTGAGGTAGATCTTAATGATACTAACAGATCTTAATGATACTAACAGAGACACAGAGGTTTCACAATTTTTACTGAAGACTCTGTGATAGCTTTCAATAAACAGATTAAAGTGTTAGTTCTTTGCAAGAAGAACAAGGTTTGAGATCATGATACATGATAGTAACCTGATTAAATCCTCTCCAATTCAAATGGATGTTCTCATTATTGATGAACAACAACTGTCATAACCACAATATTAACTGTGACCTTAATTGAGAATTCACAAGGTATAAATATTGTTATTACTTTATCTGCATATATTTTAAATACTGATTTAGTCCTTTCAGCATTTATTATATTTTTCATAATATAAATCATGTTGGAATGATTACTTCTAGACCTTATTCAAGGACTACCTCTAGATGTATGACCACGAATCACCTTTCTTTAGCCACCTTTTATTTCTGTAGTACAATCTTTATCAGCCTTTTTCTGTGAGATGTGTGAAAAGATTGAGAGAAAAATAGAATTTAAGAGAGGCAGGATCCTTCTTGGACTAAGGAGAGGTAGATGAGAGATATGATTTAGTAATCCTTGTGAGGAAGCTCTAACTATTAAAAGTCATGAAATGTGTGGTGTGAGGAGTAGTGAGACTACTTTAAAAGAATAGAGAGTTTAAGTTTTATTTTCTATATGTGTGCAGGTACTCAGAGTACTAGAGAAACAGATGCTGAACAACAGTCTATTGAACCTCAAGTAAACTCTGATGTACCAAGGGCTATTAATCTCCCTGCAAGTCTAAGTATTGATACTTTCTTGCAGTCCATACATTTTACTATTCCACCACATGAGATCATCCCTGTTTTTGTTGAAAAAAGTCCATTTACTCTACTTTACCATCACCTGAGGAAATCCCTGTTACTGCTAAAGATGTAGAAGCACAACAATCCATTATTAAATTTTAATCCATTTCAGAATCACCACAGCATGTTACAGGAACTAAGGTTCTGGAAGTATCTTTTGAAGCTCCAATTCATTTATCTAGTATACTTGAAGATGTGGAGTTAACTGCTGAAGGTGTGGAATCTTCTGAAGCTACTGGATCATATACTGCACCAATTTCTAATTTTATTCTACATGCTGAAGTTCAACAATTAGTGCAAAATTCAGTTGCTATTGAAGAATTTAATGATGGTGAAGAAGCTAATGTTTCTAATGCTATTTTAGATCCTGAGGATGATCTTTTCTTTCCTGAAGACATGCCTATGCATGTGAGACAATAGAAAATGAAAGAGTTAGATGCTAAGAAGAAGAAGGATGATAATCTCTGAAATGCTCATTGGAAAGATGATACATATCCTATTTCCAGAACATAAGTTGTTGCACATCTGGAAACAGAATAATAGAAGATTACAAATCCTGATATGCTGAATCATCCGAAAGCATCAACTTTCGTTGTCAGATCCTTACACACATCTCATGAAGCAACTACTACTCAAATCCATCACATTAAATAACACTGATTGCTTCAAAGCTGATTACTCATCAGGAAATTCAGAAACAAATTTCACCAATAGTTGCCAGACAAACTCCAATTGAAGCCAGTCAAGCCCTATTGGAAGCTAAACAAGCTCAAATGTCTGATCAACTTATAGAAGTACAGAATTCAATGAAGCTGATTCTTTTTCTACTGCTTGGTGATGATGCCAAAAAGGGGGATAAAATTGGTAAATCTAAATGCAAGCAACTGAAATTGACAAGTACTGATGATGAAAATCCTAATGGAGGTAATAAGGGGGGACAGAAGGAAAGTAAAAGGAGAAGAGGTAAAGAGCTAGTTGGAGTTACTGGTTCATCAAAAGCAATCACTAGATTTCAGTCTAGACAAGGTGGAGAGATTAAGAGGAATGAAAGAAGAGTAGAAGATTTGACTCTGATTACTAAAATGCAATAATCTTCATAAGTCACAACTGCTGCTGATAAAGACCAAGGTATTCTGGAGATAGAAGCTGGTGCTAAAGCAAGTCAATATCTTCAAACTCTGAAAGTTAAAGGAAGAAAGACAACTCTGTTCTACAAGGATCCAAAGATTCAATTATTTGACTCTGAGGTGAGTAGAAGAATATCTGCAAAAGAAAATCCTGGAGTTGATCTTGAACAACTAAGGCAAATGGAGGAAGACTTCAAGAATTCTATGAAGACAACAAATACCGACATTGTTGTTATTTCTCAAGTACTTTAAGAAGATGATCCTTCTAACAGACCAACCAGAGGTGTAGTTATAAGGGAAATCAGTCAGGCAGAAGATGAAAGATCTCTCAGTTCACAAGTTGTTGGAACTGCTGACAAGAAGCTTAAAAAAAGAGAGGATAGAAGAAAATTCAAAGATTTCAAAGCCTAAAGCCAAAGCTATTACAAAGAAGAAGTCAATATTAAAGGAATCTAAATCTCAAATACTGATAGATCCAATCTATACAGTAGTTCAAGCTTATGATACTGAAGAAAAATATGAAGAAGAAGAAATTAACCAAGCTCACCAAAGAAGAAAGATTTATGGAGCTAACTGGGCTGATGAACTGAAGTTAACCTCTAACATTGCTCAAGTTAAAGAAGCAGTTCACAATGAAGAGTAAAGTCTGATATTCACTAAAGCAAGATTGAATATGCATATTTGATTCCTGCATTTAGATAGTTTTGACATCATCAATCGGAACTTGTCCATATTTCCATAATGAAAAAGTTGGGGAAGATTGTTAGGATCAATTGATGATATCAAGCATAAAGTATCAGAAGTTCACTTTAAAACTTATATCAACGGATGATGATAATGTCAACGGATGATGATATCGATGGATGATGATATCAATGGATGATGATGTCAACGGATGATGAAATCAGTATTTGTCACATCAGTTGATCTCCGATAAGGAAAAGGAAACAGGAACTCAAGGCGGTGAAGGACTTTATCTCAGACACAATTGTATAGGTTTCCTTGTTGTTGATAGAATAGGATTCCTTATACATTGAGTAGTTGTGCTTTATATACAGCACATATTAGGTTCATGTTATATGCATTACGATATTGTTATATCTTTCGCATAACCTAGCAGCTCTCAAGGATAATTATTCATCCTTTCGAGAGAGTACGTTCGTAATAAGTTTTATCAGTTAATATAGAAACTATTGATTTTGTTGAAGCTTTGTCGAATAGATTGTATTGACTGTATTCACCCCCTCTACAGTTGATTAAGGGTCTAACATCTTTCACTTAGAAACAAATTATTTTCCTTAATTTTTGTGTTTTCCTTAGTGAGAGATTTTAGTGTAACACGCAAGTGATATAATTCTATAGTAATGTCATTTATAGCATCATTACACTCATCTTTAGAAAGGTGTGCTAGATTAGTAGTGATTACCTGATTGCTTGAAGAGCTAACTTCTACTTCATCTGATTTGGCCATTAGAGCTAGATTGACATTTCCTGTTTCTTCATCTTCATCTACCCCATCAGCTTCCCAGTAATTATCTTGAGTCAAGAAAGCCCTTTTTTGTTTGAGAAATTAAAAGTATTTCTTTTTGTAATCCACAGGCTCAAACTTCTTTCTTTCAGAATCAGGCTTTCTGCATTCACTTGTAAAATGACCACTCAAGCCACATTTGAAACATATAAATTTGGATTTATCCACCATGTTTCTATTTGGCTTGGCTGCTCCAAAATTCTTTTTGAATTTGAGCTTGGCAAACCTTCTTTACAGGAAAGCTAGATGTTCATCTATGTCTTCCTTTTCATTCTAAGTGAGATGGTCTTCATGCTCAGCCACTAGCCCGTTTCCTTTGCCTTCACAAACCCTGGAGTTTGGTGTAGATTCTACAACTTCAACCTTCATCTCTTTCACTCTCTTGTTCAGCTACCAGTGCTATAGATCTTCCCTTCTTTCTTCCTTTCTCTATCTTCTCATCTTGTTCTAACTCAAGTTCATAAGGTTTTAGAATCCCATACAGTCTCTCAAAGGTGAACTTCTTGTAATATTGTGAATTTCTGAGAGAGACAGCCATAGGCTTCCATTCCTTTGGTAGAGATCTAAGGAACTTAGGTTTGAATCTTTTGCCTGATAGACCCTTCCATGTAGCTTCAGTGCATTTAGTAGTTTTTGAAATCTACTAAAGATGTCACTCAGAGATTCATTGTTTTCATAATGAAAGTGCTCATACTGCTGAATTAGAAGTTGCATTTTGTTTTCCATCACTTATTCAATTCCATCACATATGATTTCAAATGTATCCCAAATATCTTTAGTTGTCTTGTAGTTGATGACATTTTCAAACATATCTTCATCAAGACCATTAAACATAATGTTCATAGCCTTCTTGTCTTTGTGTACTTGCGCAATGTCTTCATCTGTCCATTCTGCTTATCGCTTTGGAATTGTTTGCTCATTGCCTACAACTCCTTCAGTATCTGTAGAAGCTTTTCTGGGAACATGAGGGCCTTTCTCAATGCAATCAACCTACCTTTCATCTTGAGAGAGAAGATGCAGGTGCATTTTCACCTTCCAATGGTGATAGTTGTCTTTATCCAAGAACGGGATCTTTACTCCAACATCCTTCCTGCTCATCTTGTTAATTACTTTGATCTTTAAACTCTTCGTGTGTCAAGAGTTTGCTCTGATACCAATTGTTAATCCCAAACAATCTAATAACTAGAATTACAGAAGGGGGCTTGAATGTAATTCTTGGTTTCTTTTTTATTTTAAGAACTTCCCATAAATATAAATATATCAGTGTTGAATATGCAAAGTGCAGAATGAAAATATAGATGTATTCATTCACAAAGTAATTAAACACAAGTATTAAAAACTTTATGGTGGATTGAACTTACCCACCAGAGATATATATATTGATGAGAACTCTGTGATGCAAAAATGAACACAACTACTTACAAGTATGATACACTTAAAACAAAGAATTTCTTAACAGATACATCATTTTCTATTTCTCAATTCTTGCTTTTTTCTTCTACTTGCTACTCTTGGTTTATATATCACCAAGTTACAGGATAAAAAGATAAACTAATAAGAAAAAAGTGTCTTAGTCTAATTACATGCTGCTCCATTTCTCCATCCAACATCTTTGAATATCTTCAAGTTAACAAGGAAGTGGAAATGCTTTTTTGTTCTCTAAAACCTGTTAATAGGATGCCACATTCCATTTGCATATAGTCAACCCATGTGACTGTCAAGTCACTATCAACTGCTTTTGAATTTGATATCCGTTGAAACTCTGTTAGATCATCCGTTGAGAGTCTGTTTGATCATCCGTTGAAACTCTATATTACGACTGGTATCTTCGTGTAATATTATTTGTGGATTTGGTATAATATTAAAGCCGAATGAAAATATATTCAATGATTGTACGTTTGTGTGAGTACAAATTTCTGCATTATAAATTTGCTTTATGTAGTATATGATTTTTCAAAGCAAGAGTTTATTTAATTTCTTTATTTTTGATTTATAAGGAATATTCTAAGCCTTGGAAAAAAATTTCTTTAAAAGGTATTTTGTTCACAAATTTTGAAAATGATTTTATAAAGTCTCTAAAAATCCAAGTTATTTTATGGTATAAATTTTATAAATTTTGAACTTGTATTTTATTTTATAAAAATAAATCATTATAAATTTTAGTTGTCATATTTAGCAAATTACAAGAAAGCCCTTGCATGCAAACCACCCTCTCATTATTTTCAAGGACAAAAAGGACAATTCCAACCCCACTAACTCTTATTTCTCTAGCCAATTTCCTTCTTTACCCTTGCATGCAAAATGTACCAAGTATAAGTGGAGGGATAGACTTATCAATTCTCCTTTCCACTCAAATTTTTTCAAATAAAATACTATAAAAACAAGCAAATGTCATGATCATTCTCATACTCCACCCACACCTCACTCTCTCCTCCCTCCCTTCTCCCTCCTCTCGGCTCTCCCCTCTCACTCTCGGCTTAAAGCCGAAACCCCCCTCCCCATTTTTTTTTCTTCAATCCTCAACCAAGCTTCCACTCTTTACACAAGTAAATGTTACTTCCCATACCATGATCACTCATATTTCAAAGAGTTTTGAGTAGAAAGTTTAAGTTTAAAGGTTGCATGTAAAAGTTTTAGTGAAACTCAAAATACAACCTTGATTCTTGTGAGTTTAGGTTTGTTTTTGAGAGGACTACAAGGAATGGATAAGTGCTAAGTCTTGAGAAGGAAACTCTTGATGATTAAATGGCGATTCCCATCCATTTCATTCGGCCATGACCATATGGGAGCCGAATGAATGGTCCTTGAGATCATTCTTGTTGTTTTGTTCAATTTTTGCATATTTATGTAATAATGACTTGAATTTTGTGGTGAAAGTGTGATAAAACTCCTTGCATGCTAAGTGATCATCTAGGTATAGCTTATGCTAGGCTTGCATGTCAATTTTATGGTAGAATATATGTAGAAAATGTGTTGTTTTGGTTTGCAAAACCCGAGGACATGCATGCATATGGATTTCTCTTAGAATGTTATAAGATTTTGATCATTTGGAAAGATTTTGTTAGTGAGCCTTAATTTCAGTAGTAATAATGTGTTAATATTGATTAATGCTCCTTGATGCATGGTAATAATTCGTGGTTATCTTTTAATAAAAATGCATATCTTGTTGTTTCAAAGGCATGAAGATTTGTGAGTTGTGAAATGTGATCTCTTTTGTTTTGCCATAATTGTACCTTAGGTAAGGATGATCTCACCCAAGGTTATTTTGAGAATAAGGGAGTTAGTTCAGTAGATTACCATCTTCAAGTCTTGGTTTGAGTATTGGGTTGTTGGTAGTTGAGTTTGTCAAGTCAAAACCTTGGAAAATGAGAGTTATAGTTTCTGCAGAAAAATCAGTTTAGCACCCTGAGGTTTAGAGTAAGTTTTGATCATGTCATTGATGTGCACTTTGAGGCCCAAGCCACCAGAGGTTAGTATTGGGAGTATATAAAAGGTTTTAGGAGTTGGTTGGAGATTTTCATGTCTTTTGGTTAGGTGCACAAGTAGAATAACAAAATCTGTCCAACAGGGGACAGTTTTGTTGCAACTTAGAAATAGGAAGATTTGACCATGTCATGGGTAGGCCCTCATTAGGCCCTATTGAGCCTTAGTTAGAGGGAGTGTCAGAGAAGTTTTTCCAACCATACTTCATAGGATATTAGTTAGAACCATGTGTCACAAGTTAATTCAAGTCAGGGCGTTTTCTGCCCAGAAAAATAGGGGAACCTTGGACTTTTAGCTTAGGCCAAGAAGGCCCAAGCCAGGCCCTTGAGCCACATCAAGTTTGTGAGATGCCCTTAGGTCAGGAGAGTCTTGTGTAAAAGTTTTGAAGGAAAACTTGTAGTTTAAGAGTTTCTAATGCACTCAAGAAACCATAGTTGTCATTCTGAAATTTGCACCAGTGAGCGCTTTCACTTATCACATAGTTTTAGAACACTTAGAAGTGAGTATTAGGTCGACCACCATAGTTGTAAGATGGTATAAGGTCGGTAGAGCTAAAGGCACAAGTGAGGGTCAATAGGATTTGGATAATTTAGGAAAGGCACATCGAGTTAGGAAGCCAAAATTAGAAGACCTTGTCTAGTTTAGCGACCAAGTGACTTAAGTGGTGAGTCGAGATCATCCAAGCCTAGTGTTGCATTATGGTATATATGGTGTTATTTGGTGTTAATATATGATATGTGAATATGTGGCTATGTGTGTACTTTTGTAATTTAAAAGTGAATATAAAATTAAGTGCGTATAGGCCTCAGTGCCATCCGTATTTAATTTCAAGTTGTAAATAGGTTAAGATGGTAAGAATATATTATAATGAGGATTATTATTATTATGTAGGATCTCGAGACGAGGGAAAACTTGCCATAAAGGTCGAGTGAAGCTCCAGTTGCTCCTACCAGTCAGACCAGACCAGCCTTTCTCAAGGCAAGTGATTTAACTTGACCTTCGTATTTACTGCTAATAGTTCATACTTTGCTATAACTATCCTATGTCATTTGATATATTAAATCAAGCGTATCTTATGTTTATCTTTGAATTATATAGAGATGCCATGAACCCTCGAGTACGTATTGCAAGTAGTTCAAAAGTCTTTTCATGATAGTTGAATGCCATGATAAAATAAAGAGTTGTTATAATACTTGATTGATCCTCTTGATTAACATGCTAATGATTCCTAAGTATTAATATCTCACCCTGAAACTTGAACCCCTACAGAACCTTACCTTGAACTCTGATAGTCAGATACTTACCAACGTGATTCCTCATTGATTGATACCCTCTTTCTTATCTTAAATGTGACGCCCTCCAAACCCGGGGTCTAGATTTGGGGGTCACTCGCCAATAAACTAAAATAAAATAATCACAGCGGAATAATAAAATAAATACGACCCCTTTACCTGCACTGGATCGATCACAGGTTATAGTATGGAACAGGCACTACTACAAATCAAGTGTTATTACAAACCATAGTCTAATTAGTTTTACAGATTATTCAAATTTTATTACAAACCTCTAGACTATCCAAGCGTCCCAAAACAGTCTACCTGGAATACACACCACTATTTACAAGCACTCGACTTCTGGTCAAACTTGGAACTTAAGCTTGCTCTGGCCTAGCTGAAAGAATCAAGATAAGAAACAAGTATGAGCGAAAGAAATGCTCAGCAAGTAGTAAATAGCTTATGATTTGGAATAACAACAGTATATCTGATGAACAAAACCAACTACAATAACTGAACAGTATCAAAACTGATATAAATTTGATAATAAACAACATTTGCAATATATTATGTTTTGGGATTGGAATCCTCGAACGACGGTGTGTTGCCGCCGGTGATCAGCCGCGGAGCAACACCGGTATGCCGAAGCATATCCAACTAAACAAAAGGTACCCAAGGCACATATTGGCCTAGCAAGGTGTTATATCCTGTATAACACATAGCTCACACTGGACCGCCGCCACGGCCTCTTACGCAACCATCCAACCCATAAAACCATTTTCCGTCAAAGGAGTCGAATCAAATGACATCCTTAACCACATAACTCCCCATTTCTCATGGTCCAGAGTTTTCTCAACAACCAATGGCGAAATAACCAGAACAATTAGTTATTCGCTAGTCTCAATTCAAAGCTTCACTGTATAGAGTAAGTTATAGCGAAATGTAAAAATATTTAACTATTCTGAACTTAGAATAGTAGAGAAATTGAAAGAATAAAGTTCAGAGTCAATATCGATTGAATGATAAATGAAGATATAGGTACTTGCATAATATAATTCAAAATAAACGTCACTTGAACAATAAGTGAAGTCAGGGATACTTGCCTGGTATGCTCAATAATCTCTTACTTTAACTCTGTTTCTATCTGCTGGCTACTATCTCCGTCTAACACTTGACTGCGCTCCTTGCTACTTGATTCTATAAACAAAAGGACTATCTTAATTGACAGATCTAAACTCAATCGACGTAACTATACGTCTTGACATCTACCCGATCGTTTATAACTAGCATGGCATTTTAAAATTATAACAGATAGCATGTATATCACGTAACACGTAATCATGGCATTTATATAACACGTACTCACATATTTTATGTAACACATAAGTCAAATCATTAAGGGGTACGTCTCAGTGCGTTCAGAATGAAAATTAGGTCAATATTAGCATTTACCGATCAAATACCGACTTAAACTGATACACAAATCAAATGACATTGCAATACAAAAGAAATTAGGTCTCAAAAGTATTTTTATTAAAAGCGCAATATTTTTCTGAGTCTGTACGCGTTCGTTTCGTATTAAACGGACAAACGGTTGATTTATTATGAATTTTTGAACATTTTTCGGAATAAAACGGGTCTCCGAATCATTTAATAATTAAATAATAAGGCTCGAACACTCGAAAATAATTTTATAAAAATTATCGAGCTTAGAAAATAATTTAAAATAATATTTTAAAGCTCGAAACTATTTTTCAGAATTTTTAAATCAAAAATAAATAATTAAATCTAATTAAATAATCAATTAAAATTAATTAATAACTAATTAAATTAATTAATCAATTAATATTTAAATTAATTGACTAATTAAATAATTAATTATCAACTGAAATTAATTAACTAAATAATTTGGATTTATTTTTGAATTAAAATAAATTTTCAGAATTAAAATAATGATTTTTAAAATAAAAATAAATTTTCAGAAATTAAAAATAGGATTTTTGAATTATTTGTAAAAAGAAAATCCAGAAACAGCTTTTGGTTTTGAAATAGCAGAAAACAAAATCAAAACCGGGTCAAACATCAAACCCATCGGGTCAAAAAAAGAAAAAAAAAAACCGGGTCAACAAGAACCCTAGGAACAAGCCGGAATTTTTGCAGAATCCGGCGAGTTCCTTGAGTTCCGGCGAACCCCGACTAGCCGACATATCATCTCATTCCAGGCCGTTCTTTAGCTAATTCATCCAGAAATTAACTGGGCAACTCACAGTGAGTCACCACCGCAATAGACGAGCTCGAACTCGTCGATTCCGATCAAATCGCCATGGAAGCCGGCGAATACTCAAGGTTTTCCGGCGACTTCAAATCGGACACAATAAATTTAATCAAAAATACCATTAAACTCAGAGAAAGACGATCTATAATTCTGCGTAAACCAATTCAATAAACAAGTAACAATCAAGAAACCCCCAAATTCGGGTATAAACCCTAAATTACGGAATTAATAAATTACCCATCGTTTGAATGATTTGAGGGCATAAACAGAAAGAACATGAAAATCTGAACATTTTGGTTACTCATACTTCAAATTCTGAAGTCTGCATCACCCTCAAATTTGGGTTTGATTCTCAGAAATCTTCAAGAACACCAAGAACACATATTCAAGAAATTTTCAGAAATTAAAACCTCAATTTCTATATGATACCGAATCCTATTTTTGAAGTATAATATACCAAATCGACCAGAAAAATATGCTCTACAACATGGAAGCATCAAATCACATCAACAACATCAAGAACAAAAATTCATCATTTAATTATCAAATAATTCGATTATAAATAATTAAATAAGAAAATTACAGTGATTTCTGGGCAGAAACTGATGACTGATTCAGAAAGAAGATTTCGAGAGCTTCGTTTTGATATGCTGCACGCCCGAATCGGAGTTCGATAACGCCTTCGTTCGTGTGTTTGATTCTCGGGAACGTATCGGTTTTCTCGGGTTTTTCTCTGTATTTACGGTGTTTTAACTGGTTGCAAATGAATAAACGGAATAAACGAAATAAAAAAATAGGCTATTTATATTTATGGAATATTGGATCGTTCTGGATCGTTTTGGATCATTTTGGATCATTAAATTAGTTGCTTAGCCGCTAAGTAACTGCAATAATGATCCGATTCAATACTAAAATTGGATAATTATCAAAACCGGGCTTTTTATAAAACACCATATACGAACATAACGTAAAAATATCCCGTCTTTCGAGATTACGGGTTTTTATTGATTACCGAAATAACTATCGTATCGAAAATATTGCGCCGGGCCGTGCACGGGTCAAACCGTAATCCGGATCGAAAAAGTCAAAACACGGAAAATGTCCGGAATTACCAAATTAGGTTAGGAAGGAGTTTTCGGAAGAGTTTCGGGTTGTAAAAACGCAAAACGGTTGAAGTTGGAAGATTCCCGGCTTTATAAAATAATTTTATAATTATTCTGAAAATAATTAATAATTCATAAATCATTATAATTTCATATAACACTCCAAAAATTACCAGAAAAATACCACAATTATCTATATTTTATTCTGGACATATAAAAATTCAAATATTCAAATAATGTCACATATAACATTCAGATATCTATTCTACTTTTCAGATAATTCACCAAAAATTCACATAAAATCACATAAACAATTCCAAATAATAATAATAATATTTAAAAATATATGGGATATTACAATCTACCCCCCTTAACAGGATTCTGTCCTCAGAATCAGCCTAGGAAAATAAATAAGGATACTTGGATCGCATTTCGCTTTCCAATTCCCAAGTCGACTCTTCAACCTTGGGATTCCTCCACAAGACTCGCACTAAAGATACAGACTTATTCCTAAGTACTCTTTCTTTCTTATCTAAAATCTGTACTGGTTGCTCTTCAAAAGATAAATCTGGTTGGATCTCGATTGGCTCGTATTCTATCACATGGTTCGAATCAGGCAAATAATGCTTCAACATTGACACGTGGAACACGTTGTGAATATGTTGCATGTGAGGTGGTAACGCTAATTCGTAAGCAACCTTTCCCACACGTTTCAAAATCTCAAAAGGGCCAACATAACGCGGACTCAGCTTTCCTTTCTTTCCAAATCTTGATAAACCTTTCCAAGGAGAAACTTTTAATAATACTGCCTCTCCAACTTCAAATTCCATATCTTTTCTGGTAGGATCAGCATATTTGCGTTGACGATCTTGAGCTGCTGTTAATCTTTTCCGAATGAGTTCTATTTTCTCCTTCGTCTGTTGGATCAATTCTGGACCCAAAATCTTTCTTTCACCAACTTCTTCCCAACATATTGGAGATCTGCATCTTCTACCGTATAAAGCTTCGTAAGGCGGCATTCCAATACTGGCATGATAGCTGTTGTTGTAGGAGAATTCAACTAATGGCAAATGCTCGTCCCAACTACCTTCAAAATCTAGTGTACATACCCTTAGCATATCTTCAATAGTCTGAATCGTTCTTTCACTTTGACCGTCTGTCTGCGGATGATACGCGGTACTCATGTTCAGCTTCGTTCCGAGACAATCTTGAAAACTTCTCCAAAATCTTGAGTTAAATCGAGGATCTCTGTCTGAAACTATGGATACTGGAACTCCGTGTCTTGTCACAATTTCTTTAAGATATAACCGTACCAATTTATCCATTGAGAATCTCTCGTTGATAGGAAGAAAATGCACTGACTTCGTCAATCTGTCGATAATAACCCAAATAGCATCATGATTCGTCCTGGTCCTCGGTAATCCAACTACGAAATCCATCGCTATATGCTCCCATTTCCATTCTGGAATGTCCAATGGTTGTATCAGTCCACTGGGCCTTTGATGTTCCGCTTTAACTCGCTGGCAAGTGTAACACTTACTTACCCATTCTGCAATTTCCTTTTTCATGCTTGGCCACCAAAAGTTTTCTCTTAAGTCTCTATACATCTTCGTACTCCCGGGATGAATTGAATATCTAGAGTTGTGAGCGTCTCGAAGAATTTCATCTTTCAGCTCGGCTATGTTGGGTATCCATATTCTGGAAGAAAATCTTAATATCCCTTTATCATCTTTTTGACTCCCTATTTCTTCTCCTGTCAAACTGTCTTGTTCATGGCTCATTACTTTTTCCTGACATCTTCTTATCTTCTCTAATAATTCTGGTTGAAAAGACATTACACACAATACCTCTGTAGACATACTTGGAATGCTAACCTCTATTTCTAGCTTCTCAAATTCCTTGATCAATTTCTCTGATGAAATTATCATGTTTAACCTTTCTTTTCTGCTCAGAGCGTCGGCCACCACATTTGCTTTGCCTGGATGATAGTTAATAGTACAGTCGTAATCCTTGATCAATTCTAGCCATCTCCTCTGCCTCATGTTCAATTCCTTCTGGGTAAAGATATATTTCAAACTCTTGTGGTCCGTGTAGATCTCGCACTTTTCCCCGTAAAGATAATGCCTCCAAATCTTCAATGCAAATACTATAGCTGCCAATTCCAGATCATGCGTTGGATACTTCTCTTCGTGTGGTTTCAATTGTCTTGAAGCGTAAGCTATCACCTTGTCATGCTGCATCAAAACACATCCTAATCCTTTGTACGATGCGTCACTGTAGATCACAAAATTTCCTTGTTCATCTGGCAAGACTAGCACTGGAGAAGATACTAATCTATTCTTTAATTCCTGGAAACTTTCTTCGCACTTCTCATCCCATTCAAATTTCTGGTTCTTCCTGGTGAGCTTTGTCAATGGCGTAGCTATCTTTGCAAAATCTTGCACAAATCTTCTGTAGTATCCTGCCAATCCCATGAAACTTCTTACTTCCGTTGGTGTTTTTGGCCTCTCCCAGTTGATTACGGCTTCAATCTTTGCTGGATCCACTTCCACTCCTTTATTGCTAATCACGTGCCCAAGAAATCGTACTTCCTTTAACCAAAATTCACACTTGGAAAACTTTGCGTATAACTTCTCCTGTCGCAGTATCTCCAGAACTATCCTCAAATGTTCTACATGCTCCTCTTCTGTTTTGGAATAGATCAAGATGTCATCTATGAACACGATCACGAATTTATCCAAATACTTCTTAAATACTCGATTCATCAAATCCATGAAAGCTGCTGGTGCGTTGGTTAATCCAAATGCCATCACTAGAAACTCATAATGCCCATATCTGGTTCTAAATGCGGTCTTCGGAATGTCTTCAGGCTTGATCTTTAGTTGATGATATCCGGATCTTAAATCAATCTTAGAAAACCATACAGCGCCTCTCAATTGGTCAAACAAATCATCGATCCTTGGTAACGGATACTTGTTCTTAATGGTTAGCTTATTCAGTTCTCGATAGTCGATACACAACCGCATACTCCCATCCTTCTTTTTGACAAACAGTACTGGTGCGCCCCATGGGGATACACTGGGTCTTATAACTCCTTTCTCCAAAAGATCTTGCAGCTGAGATGCCAATTCTTTCATTTCCACTGGTGCCATCCGGTACGGGGCTTTAGAAACTGGTTCTGTTCCGGGTGCTAGATCAATTACAAACTCAATTTCTCTGTCGGGAGGTAATCCTGGTAGATCGTCTGGAAAAACATCTGAAAATTCGTTGACAACTGGAATCGCTTCTAGTGCTGGAACTTCTTTACTGGTGTCTACCACATGGGCCAAATATGCTTCACAATTCTGACGCAATAACTTTTTCACTTGAGCGATCGCTAAGAACTTCTTCTCTTGCCTATTTCCTCGAAATATTATCTTCTTCTTACTATCCAAAGTCTGAAGTCTCACTTTCCTATTCTTACAATCAATCTGAGCGTTATTTTCTGACAACCAATCCATTCCTAAAATAACATCAAATTCTCCCAACTTAAAAGGTATTAAGTCAGCATAGAAATGATGTCCTCCTATCTTAATATTGCACTTCGGGCACACTCGGTTGACGGAAACTTGATCCTTATTAGCTAACTCTATCATTAATGCTTGTTCTAACAACTTAACTTCACAATACAGTTTATCGACAAAACTTTGAGAAATAAATGATCTTGTAGCTCCAGAATCAAATAAAACTTTAGCATCTATGGAGTTGACTGGAAGCGTACCTGCCACCACGTCTGAACTCTGAACAGCATCCTTCATAGTCATATTGAATATCCTAGCCTTTGGCTGGTCCTTTGTTGGTGGTCCTTCAATCCTTGGCACATTAGCAGTTGGTTCAATTGTCTGGCAATCCCTGGCAATATGCCCCATCTTTCCACATTTAAAGCACACTGTCCCTGATCTCTGAGCTGTAGTCTGACTTCGACACTCATTAGCATAGTGTCCCTTCTGATTGCACTTATAACACAACACATTAGCCTTACAAATCCCAAAATGCCTTCTACCACAAAATTTGCACTCTGATGCAGGTGGACGATTGGGTCTCTGCTGATTTGAATTCTGAAAACGGTTGCCTTGTCCTCCATTTCCTGATTGTGGTCTCTTGAATCCCACATTCCTATTACCCTGAAATCCTGGCCTTTTGTTGAAATGGCCCTGAAAATTACTTGACTGCTGACCTCCCTCTGAGGTTTCCATTTTCCTTTTCTTCCCATCATTTCCTTTCTGAGACATATCACTCCTACTCTCAATCACCATTGCCTTCTGAACCATTGCCACATATGAAGTCAACTCAAACATGGCCACTCTGTTCTGAATCCAAAACTTCAATCCCTGTTCAAATCTTCTGGCTTTCTTTTCATCTGTATCAACCTGGTCTGGCACGAACCTTGCTAATTCAGTAAACTTAGCCTCGTACTCAGCCACAGTAAGATCACCCTGGGTCAGGTTCAAGAACTTAATCTCCATTTGATTCTTCATATACCTCGGAAAATACTTTTCTAAAAACAGCTCTGTGAATCTCTCCCAAGTTATAAACTCACCTCCTTCCAATGCTCGCGTGGATTCCCACCAATAGTTCGCCTCGCCCTTCAAAAAGTAACTTGCAAACTTGGTCTTCTGCTCAGCTCCTGCTCCGACCAATTCAAAAGCCTTTTCCATTTCCTTGAGCCATGCATTGGCTTCCACAGGATCAGCACTTCCCTTGAACTCAGGTGGCTTCACTGCTTGAAACTGCTTAAAAGTCACTACAGATGGTGCTGCTCGCTGCTGCTGTTGCTGCTGCGTAAGATGTAACATCTGCTGCTGCATTAGTCCCAACATCTGGATAATCGCTGGATCTGTACGACTCTCGGTACTACCCTCTCCTGAATTATTCCTTCTCTTTGGTGCCATTATTCTGGTAAGAGAACAAGCAACATATATAATAATATGTCAAGCATTGTGTCAAATATGTAGCAATTCCTTAGCATATTAAAGTTCGCAAACACTATCTCTTCTCAAAATATCATAAACTTGCTACCATATTAACACAAGCGACATGATTATCACATAATCCTGCTTATTATCTCGAGAATAATAACATAAAGAAAATTTACTCCGAATTATCCAAACCTTTTAAATCCTTGCTCGAAATCTTAACTAAACCAACAAAATAACAGGGCAATGACACAAGGCCTAAAGCTAAACGCAAAACAGGAAACCTAACAACTTAACTATAACCCAGCCCAATATCCTAAATTTAATCCTATAAAAGCTAAACTACACGCGCCTATCTTATGTGATCTTCCTATGACTCATTTATGACAATCCTACGCCTGTTTCAGTGACCATAACCTGTAGCTCTGATACCAACCTGTGACGCCCTCCAAACCCGGGGTCTAGATTTGGGGGTCACTCGCCAATAAACTAAAATAAAATAATCACAGCGGAATAATAAAATAAATACGACCCCTTTACCTGCACTGGATCGATCACAGGTTATAGTATGGAACAGGCACTACTACAAATCAAGTGTTATTACAAACCATAGTCTAATTAGTTTTACAGATTATTCAAATTTTATTACAAACCTCTAGACTATCCAAGCGTCCCAAAACAGTCTACCTGGAATACACACCACTATTTACAAGCACTCGACTTCTGGTCAAACTTGGAACTTAAGCTTGCTCTGGCCTAGCTGAAAGAATCAAGATAAGAAACAAGTATGAGCGAAAGAAATGCTCAGCAAGTAGTAAATAGCTTATGATTTGGAATAAAAATAGTATATCTGATGAACAAAACCAACTACAATAACTGAACAGTATCAAAACTGATATAAATTTGATAATAAACAACATTTGCAATATATTATGTTTTGGGATTGGAATCCTCGAACGACGGTGTGTTGCCGCCGGTGATCAGCCGCGGAGCAACACCGGTATGCCGAAGCATATCCAACTAAACAAAAGGTACCCAAGGCACATATTGGCCTAGCAAGGTGTTATATCCTGTATAACACATAGCTCACACTGGACCGCCGCCACGGCCTCTTACGCAACCATCCAACCCATAAAACCATTTTCCGTCAAAGGAGTCGAATCAAATGACATCCTTAACCACATAACTCCCCATTTCTCATGGTCCAGAGTTTTCTCAACAACCAATGGCGAAATAACCAGAACAATTAGTTATTCGCTAGTCTCAATTCAAAGCTTCACTGTATAGAGTAAGTTATAGCGAAATGTAAAAATATTTAACTATTCTGAACTTAGAATAGTAGAGAAATTGAAAGAATAAAGTTCAGAGTCAATATCGATTGAATGATAAATGAAGATATAGGTACTTGCATAATATAATTCAAAATAAACGTCACTTGAACAATAAGTGAAGTCAGGGATACTTGCCTGGTATGCTCAATAATCTCTTACTTTAACTCTGTTTCTATCTGCTGGCTACTATCTCCGTCTAACACTTGACTGCGCTCCTTGCTACTTGATTCTATAAACAAAAGGACTATCTTAATTGACAGATCTAAACTCAATCGACGTAACTATACGTCTTGACATCTACCCGATCGTTTATAACTAGCATGGCATTTTAAAATTATAACAGATAGCATGTATATCACGTAACACGTAATCATGGCATTTATATAACACGTACTCACATATTTTATGTAACACATAAGTCAAATCATTAAGGGGTACGTCTCAGTGCGTTCAGAATGAAAATTAGGTCAATATTAGCATTTACCGATCAAATACCGACTTAAACTGATACACAAATCAAATGACATTGCAATACAAAAGAAATTAGGTCTCAAAAGTATTTTTATTAAAAGCGCAATATTTTTCTGAGTCTGTACGCGTTCGTTTCGTATTAAACGGACAAACGGTTGATTTATTATGAATTTTTGAACATTTTTCGGAATAAAACGGGTCTCCGAATCATTTAATAATTAAATAATAAGGCTCGAACACTCGAAAATAATTTTATAAAAATTATCGAGCTTAGAAAATAATTTAAAATAATATTTTAAAGCTCGAAACTATTTTTCAGAATTTTTAAATCAAAAATAAATAATTAAATCTAATTAAATAATCAATTAAAATTAATTAATAACTAATTAAATTAATTAATCAATTAATATTTAAATTAATTGACTAATTAAATAATTAATTATCAACTGAAATTAATTAACTAAATAATTTGGATTTATTTTTGAATTAAAATAAATTTTCAGAACTAAAATAATGATTTTTAAAATAAAAATAAATTTTCAGAAATTAAAAATAGGATTTTTGAATTATTTGTAAAAAGAAAATCCAGAAACAGCTTTTGGTTTTGAAATAGCAGAAAACAAAATCAAAACCGGGTCAAACATCAAACCCATCGGGTCAAAAAAAGAAAAAAAAAACCGGGTCAACAAGAACCCTAGGAACAAGCCGGAATTTTTGCAGAATCCGGCGAGTTCCTTGAGTTCCGGCGAACCCCGACTAGCCGACATATCATCTCATTCCAGGCCGTTCTTTAGCTAATTCATCCAGAAATTAACTGGGCAACTCACAGTGAGTCACCACCGCAATAGACGAGCTCGAACTCGTCGATTCCGATCAAATCGCCATGGAAGCCGGCGAATACTCAAGGTTTTCCGGCGACTTCAAATCGGACACAATAAATTTAATCAAAAATACCATTAAACTCAGAGAAAGACGATCTATAATTCTGCGTAAACCAATTCAATAAACAAGTAACAATCAAGAAACCCCCAAATTCGGGTATAAACCCTAAATTACGGAATTAATAAATTACCCATCGTTTGAATGATTTGAGGGCATAAACAGAAAGAACATGAAAATCTGAACATTTTGGTTACTCATACTTCAAATTCTGAAGTCTGCATCACCCTCAAATTTGGGTTTGATTCTCAGAAATCTTCAAAAACACCAAGAACACATATTCAAGAAATTTTCAGAAATTAAAACCTCAATTTCTATATGATACCGAATCCTATTTTTGAAGTATAATATACCAAATCGACCAGAAAAATATGCTCTACAACATGGAAGCATCAAATCACATCAACAACATCAAGAACAAAAATTCATCATTTAATTATCAAATAATTCGATTATAAATAATTAAATAAGAAAATTACAGTGATTTCTGGGCAGAAACTGATGACTGATTCAGAAAGAAGATTTCGAGAGCTTCGTTTTGATATGCTGCACGCCCGAATCGGAGTTCGATAACGCCTTCGTTCGTGTGTTTGATTCTCGGGAACGTATCGGTTTTCTCGGGTTTTTCTCTGTATTTACGGTGTTTTAACTGGTTGCAAATGAATAAACGGAATAAACGAAATAAAAAAATAGGCTATTTATATTTATGGAATATTGGATCGTTCTGGATCGTTTTGGATCATTTTGGATCATTAAATTAGTTGCTTAGCCGCTAAGTAACTGCAATAATGATCCGATTCAATACTAAAATTGGATAATTATCAAAACCGGGCTTTTTATAAAACACCATATACGAACATAACGTAAAAATATCCCGTCTTTCGAGATTACGGGTTTTTATTGATTACCGAAATAACTATCGTATCGAAAATATTGCGCCGGGCCGTGCACGGGTCAAACCGTAATCCGGATCGAAAATGTCAAAACACGGAAAATGTCCGGAATTACCAAATTAGGTTAGGAAGGAGTTTTCGGAAGAGTTTCGGGTTGTAAAAACGCAAAACGGTTGAAGTTGGAAGATTCCCGGCTTTATAAAATAATTTTATAATTATTCTGAAAATAATTAATAATTCATAAATCATTATAATTTCATATAACACTCCAAAAATTACCAGAAAAATACCACAATTATCTATATTTTATTCTGGACATATAAAAATTCAAATATTCAAATAATGTCACATATAACATTCAGATATCTATTCTACTTTTCAGATAATTCACCAAAAATTCACATAAAATCACATAAACAATTCCAAATAATAATAATAATATTTAAAAATATATGGGATATTACATTAAAGCTTGACAATTCTGATATATCCTGAGTTAAAGATCATTTCTGCATACCCTAACACCCTTAGTATTCATGAAGCCTACCTTCTTGATGATCCAGCACTTGAACCTTGATGAGAAACCATTGCTTAAAGCCCAATTTGGCATTACCCTCTTATAATATCCAATAGCCTCACTGAATTCCCTTGTCTAAATCTTTGAGATATGAAAACCATTCAGTTACTTTAATAGAGTATAGTTTTGTGAATCATGGCCCTGAGATTTAGTACCATATTTCCCGTGTTTCGAGTTGATCTATATTCCCTTAATAAAAATGTTTACTGTTAAAAGAGATTTTGTTATAATTCGGCATCAGTTTTTGAAATAAATAAAATGTGGGTTTTCAGTCCCAAAGGGGGATAAATGTTTTCCTTGAATAGTGGATCTGGACTGAGACGCGAGTCCTTTCCATACTTATATTAGGCTTAAAAGTTGCCTAGGGATTCTCGTTAATGTATTAGAACCCAGCGAGGTTCGGGATTACTTCGCGGCTGATCACCGACTGTAATCCGTAGCGTCATAAAATGATTTTGATTAAGACATGATTTTAAAATTGTTTTGATACAAGCAAAATGATGCCATCTCACACAGTTTTATCTCTCATTACCATTGGTTATGTCTTTCCATTGTCATTCTTTAATGTATATCTCGATTTATGTTTTGTGTCGTACTGTTAGCACTTGTTGAGCATTTGGCCCACTCCTTGCTTTACCCTGATATTACAGCTAGCAGCTATGGTTAGATTCAAGTAGACTGGCCGTAAGACCTGTGATGCTGATGCTTATGTTCGAGCTTAGGTAGAATAAGTGATAGTAGTTTGTGTGAGGACTCGGTATTCAAAATCAGATGTAATAGTTGGTAGTGTTGGGCTGTTCCAAACCCTAAACTGTAAGATCTTGGATTTGGTTGTGTTATCTCTTTTAAAATTTTGTAATAGCTATATTTAATTTACTGTTTAAGTTGGGGGCGTGACACTCTAGTTGATCATTCGTTGAAACCTTGTGGAACATCCATTGAGAGTATCTTCATAGCTGTTAACTATATTCTTATGCAAGATTACAATGCATCTAATATTTACAATTAGACAACCTATTTTGTATATCAATCTAGTAGTCAACATGACTTAGAATATCCTACAACTTCTAGTTCTCTAAGGCATTACAATATGCAGAAATGTACTACCAAAAACTTATTTAAATATAAGCTACTCTTTCAACGGATGACATAGTACATTATCCGTTGAAAGCTACAATTACACTTTAATCAAATCTACTAAGGTGTTTTGTGGCATATCATCAAGTCTCCAACATATTCCTAACAATAATTTCCCCGCACGTTGACTCTATCGTCGATACTATTAAACAAGATCTGTAATCTTCCGTCAGGAAAATTTTTAAACTCCTTCGTAATAACGGGTCCACTTGACCCTCTGAATTTGACAATACTGGGTCCGGATCAAGTATTCTTCCGGGTAATTTAATTCTTATAACCACAAGAACTCAAGTAGTAATTTGACAACCAAATTTTAAAAACTCATTCTGTTTAAAGAACTTTTAGAAATTTTGTTAAGAAAATCTTTTTCGAAAACTTGTTTAAAATTTTGAAGATCGCACACATGGTCGTCATTACTATATGAGTTGTTTGTTATTCACAAAATCCACTAATAAGGTACTTAATAAAAGAAACCACCACATAAGGGTCCACCCATTTTGGTATATCTTCTACCCCTCATTAGGTTCATTTTGCATTCATTAGTCGACGAAAACTTCATTTACCGTTGCATACTATCTTTTTCGTAGCTCTAAATCCAATGTTGACATCTGGTACTATCTTTGATATTCTCATCATCGTCATTAATGTCATAATTATAACCAATCAACACAATTTGACGTTCTATCTGTAGATAAGGTCGTATCTTCTTATTAATCTTAACTATACCTAATAAGGTAGATGTGTCGTTCCTTGCGCAGTGCCCGAGAAATGGCTAATAATAACAAGAAAATCTCACAAAAATATCTAGGGTTAACCATTAAGTGCCTCTAAAAATGGAAGCTCTAATTCCCCGCTTGGCTAAAGGCTGATAGCTATGGCCCACTACACGATCCTAACTCGGATCATATTAAAACTCATCCATCTTTCCTTATACGAAATTCCCAAAAGAATCAATCTCTATTTCATTTAAAACCATATAAAAACCAGGGTAATTTACCCAATATCCATCGAGCCATCGATTCCTCATAACTATATGATCTGGGTACTCAATATATTTATAGCGTAAATATATTCATCTCACACCTATCTTAACAACATCTTATCTTAATAATCAATGTCGTATTCAATAATCTTAACATAAACTCAACATGAGTTTACTTCGGGCCTTCCCTATCTTATCCGACCTACTAATCTTATCTTAACTTCTACCTATTCTTATTTCAGGGACCAATAACCTAGCTCTGATACCAACTTGTAACATCCCTAAATTCGGGGTCAGGATTGGGTGTCACTAACCAACTCTAAATAATATAAACCTGTATATTAAAATAAATATATAGATGACCCTTCAAATCCGGATCGTTTACAGGTTATAGTATGAAACAAGAATCTAAACATCTAAATTCTATAACAACAAACTCATATTTTATTACCTCTTTACCATCTTCCTCATCTTATTTATTCTGACATGTCCAACTTTCTGCAGCTGGGATCTCTCCATTATTGTTGTCTATCATGAGCTATTTACTTCTATCCTTATGTTATACTGAAAGATATGGAATAACAAAGCAAGAGTGAGCCAAAATGCCCAGCAAGTATAATAGTTTAGTTTCCAGATATTTGTATCAAAATAAACCACTAGAAATAATTTTCAAAATTATTTGATAAACATCCTTGTTCGTTTAAATAGTTGAATAAATAAAACATCGGCCTTATTAGCCTTCCGTCATAAATCATATTTCTATGTAAAAGAACAACGAACATTTCACCGATTCATCTTCTGAATCAATTATTTGTTCGGCTTAAAAATCATAAAACTTTTGAAAAAGAAATATCGTTAATGGCGATCAGTAATATATAGAATGGACACTAAAACCAATATATGCACTATACTATGTTGATCAATCAGAATATAGCGCAAATCTATGCCCATCTCCATAGACCTACCATCATATCCGGTACCCAGACCCATTTTGGCCTCATATCAAAGGGTTCAGCCATCTCTGACCCTTATATCAAAGGGTCCAGCCATCTCTGGCCCTTATCGTAACCATCTAGTCCATAGAGTATTTTGATGTTAAATCATTTTGATTTCAAAACATCATGATTCAGGGTTCGCAAATAACCCAGAACAATAGGTATTTGCTCAAGAGATCACCAATAATAATAATGAACAAGAACAAAAAGGTACTTGCATAATTAAGAGTAATTGCAGCGAAATATAAAACATTTAACTATTAAGAATTTAGAATGGGGAAGAAATACTTGCCTTAATTGATCCGCTTTCTAATTTTCGATCATCATTCTATATTCACCTCTATTCTGTATCCATTCGTCTCATTTACTTTTACTATCAGTATCTGGGTTTGAATTCCTCGAACTGTGTTTATCTATCATAAAAGATATTATTTCAATTAATCGAAAATATATAATTGTATACTATACATTTATCCTTATCATCTACCCACCCGATAACAATAGATAAGGATCACATTAATCAGATAAAGTTTAATAGACTCGTGGATTCACAATTCACATAACACGTAAACATATAATGCATGTTCACATAATTCATATAACATATGATTCACTTCGTCAAAATAATCGACTCAGAGTGTTTAAAATTAAAATCGAGTCGAAATAAGACTTGTCGATAGTTACGCGACTCAGAAATATTTACAAAGTCAAGCGACATTTAGAAATGAAAGATTTTATGTCCCAAAATTATTTTTAATAGAAGCAGAATATCTTTCTAAGTCCAGACTCGTTCGTTTCGTATTAAACAGACGAACGGTCTATTTATTATGAATAAAATAAGAATAATTCAATTAATAATAATATTAATTTAATTTTAAATACCTTTATATAATTTTCAAAATCTCAAAATGATTTTTAAATCATTATTTAGCTTAATTATGAATAATTACATTTTATTTAACTATTTATAGATAAAATTAATTAATTAAATGAATTAATCAATTAATTAAATTCATAAATAACTAATTAAAATAAATTAAAAATAATTAAATCAAATTAAGATTTTCAAAATTAATAAAATAAAATAATTCATGGATTTAATATAATTCAGTTAATTATAAAAATAGTTAACCAATTTAAATATTTTGAATTAAAATCAAATTTTGAAATTAAATAATGAATTTTGAATTATTTTAAAACAGAAAATTCAGAAACAATAATTAATTTGGGAATTAGGGATTTTGGGAATCAAACCCGGGTCAATAACTGGGTTGAAACCAGGTCGACAAGAACATCGGCGGTTCTTTCCGATCCCGGCGAACTTCCGGCCATCAAACCGGGGCAAAAACAATTCGTTTAAGCTTCATTCCTTATTCTAATCAAAGACAGAACTACCTAGAAGCTCGATTAAGCCAACCATGATCGTACTCTAACGATAACTCGCGAGTTCCGGCCGAGGAGGCCATGGAAGCCGAACGAACTCGCACAAATCTGGAGACTTATCGAACTCGGCCGTTTTCAAACCAAACTCAACAATCTTCATATCAAAATAACGCTCTCAACCCGCACAATTGGTTAACAACATCAAGATCATCTAACAATTAACATATTAATCAGAAAATCGAATTAAAAATACGAACAAAACAAAAAAAATAAGAACATGGTTTACTCGATCTAGAAATTGTTTGATATAATTAAATACATGAATCGATTCCAAACATCAATATTAAGCTTAATCAAGCATCAAATTCATTCAATAACCCCAGAATCGTAAACCCCTAGTTTGAAGTATAAACCCTAAAATTGAATTAAAAATCAATACTTTTTTAAAATGATTTGATGATGTAATCTTGTAGAGCTCCTCAAGCGCTTCGATTTGGTTACAAACAACTACTGTGCTTTCCGGATCAAGCCAAAACCATGATTTGATTCCAAGAACACAAACCAAACCCTAACCCTAATTTTCAAAGAATTTTCAGAATTTTCATACTTTTTTATTTTTATATAATTAAATAATAGATAAATTCTATTTATAATTACAAAAATAATACCCCCAAAATTATTTAAGGCCTAATTGTATTATTTTTTAAAAATAATTAGCCCAAAATTAATAATTAACGGGAGTAATTCTTTATCCAATAAATATAAAAAATTATGTCAAAATTTCGCAAAATTACAAATAATCCAAAAATGCAAAAATATTGAATATTTGATAGTCCCACGATTTTGTAAAATAAAAATACGATTTTTGTAGGCTTTGACGTCCCGGTAAGGGCCCGGAAAAATTATTTTTCATGAAACAAAATATTTTCTAAATTAACTAGATGTTCGGAAAATCAATATGGTATATGCCATATTATACAAAATAAGGCCAATTTCTCTATACGAAATATCAGCTGTTAAAATGTAACCTGGATATTATAACTTTTAATATAAATCCATTTAACACGCAATAAAATACCAAAAAAATATCCCGAATGACACAGAACACATATAGAACATAACATGTAACATTTTATGATCAATTATAATTTATACTATCATAAATCACATAATACTCATTTAATATAACACAAAACAATCGTAATTTCCCGGTTGTTACATGGGGAGAACTGGTTTGTGGAGGGAGGTATTAGATCGAGAGAGAGAGGAGAGAGTCGAGCACAAAGAGCATAGAGAGTCGAGTTCTCCAGTCGATAGAATTGAGTAGAGTTCTTCAGTCAAGAGAGTAGAGAGGGAAGAAAGAGAGAGAGAGAGAGAGAGAGAGAGAGAGAGAGCGAGAATGATGAGGGTTTTTTATTTTTGTTTTATATTTTTAGATAACGGAGGGGGAGATTTGGATACTTAAAAAAAATTCAAGAAAAAATCGGGGGGATATTTAAGAGGGAATGAAATATTTGGCTAAGGGGGGAAATGGGGGAGGCACGCTGAATTATTTTTTTAAAACAAACTTACAAGGTGGGCTAAAAAATCGATGTCTATATTACAAAAGACATCGGTTGATTGAAAAGGATGTTTAAAAAACCTTTTACATCGGCTCTAGGAGCAACCAATATCTAAGCAGCGATATCTATTCTACTTTTTCTTGTAGTGCTTGATGAGCCTGTCCTTCAAATATACGTTTAAGGTGCTCAATCATGACATAAGCATCCATATGCTCATGTTGTTTCTGAAGCTCATAGTCGCTATCATTAAACAAGTGACATCCATGTCATCATCTATATGATTCTGATAAGCAGCCTATTGAACACACGTTGCACCTTCAGGAAGAGGTTCAGGGCGAGGAACATCAATGGTATGTAGCTTTCGCTCATGCCTGAGGACTATCCTCAAGTTCCTTTTCCAATCAAGGAAGTTTGTTCCTGTCAGCTTTTCCTTCTCAAGGACTGATTGCACAGAGAAGTTGTTTGAGTTGTTTGCCATTTGATATCTACAATATTAAAATGCATAAATTGAATTAATCTACAGATGATCATTAATTTATGTTCAAGTGATTATTCATATATATTCACAATATATATCTCCCAAAATTTTTATCAAATCATTAGCCCTAACTATTAATTCGGAAAGAATATCTTCTATATCCTTTTCAGTGAGCCAAGTTCCAAATTTCACAACATTTTGGTTCAACTTTGGCTTTACTCCTAAATCATGATTCAATAAGGTAGACAACATTTGATAATTATATAAACTATATAACTCTTGTATAGTTCAGTGGGATAACATTTATTCATATTTATCTGATAAATCTCGCCAAACTCCATGCCTCTAAGTTCGCAATCCTATTGTGGTAACTTAGTTAAGTCAAACCCAATAGTCAGAAACTATCAATATACTTCAACGCATCTTCTACGATAGATGGGAGTACTTCGCTCTGGCGAACCCACTCCTTATGGATCCAGGGGTTAACGCGTTGGACATATCGGCAAACATCTAAACAACTCAATATCAAATTTAGGGTTTTGTTAATATTAAAATGATCATGATCCCATCATAAAGAGATTCCTAATTTTTCCTTAAATGGAATACTTCAAATCAATATTCGTCAATGGTTTGATTTTCAGGTAGTGGGAGAGTCACAATAGGCTCGCTTAAAACCCACAACTATAAGTTCAATGAACCCGCTTTTGACAAAATCGCCCCATATCAGAAATAAAGAAAATTCATATTTTATTCCGTGTTTCTGAAACATGATAATCTCATGATCGTTTGTTAAATTTTAAAATCTTTAATCATTACAGATTTTATCTTGTTTAGCAGGCATGGCATGGGTGATATATCTAATACATACATATATTGCTAATCTAATTAAGCGTATGATATTCTAACTACTATACACATTCATTCATCACAAGATATATGCAAAGTGCAATAAAGTAAACGTATCAAGTTATGGTCCCATCCTATGTGATCTTCATCAAGCTCATGCTAAAGATCAAGGTCAATCTAAGGTGGTTAAGTATATAAATACAACTATCTATTACATCATATTTCTTCTTGCTTTATTTGCTTCCGTGTATAGCTTCCTTAGATCACTTCCAATGGACTCCTTCTTCTATACTTCAATTCTTTAGGTACATTACATGAAATATAAAAGACTAATCTAATGAACTACAAGAAAAACTCGAGTTACATTCGAGATGTAATATTACAAGAATCAAAATGACATGCAAATCGTATTTTAAAACCAAAACCACAATTTAAAAATCCATTAATCTAAGGGTCCAAAGGCCATAACCATCCACCATGCTCAAATAACATATAATAATATAATATATCATTTACTTATCATGATTAATCTAATTAATCATATCAAGTGGAACATATCTGAAACACTATTTTACAGATCGAAAACCAAACATTTATGCTTGATTCTTCATCTCTGTATCATCGTATCATATACATATAGTGTGTTCCTGTCCTCTATTGGGTCCATACACAATTAATCATAACAACAGTCATCTCAAATCATCAACACATGCATAATATCTTCATATCTATCATGGAAGATCATCAAAATAAATAATATCATCATATTTATCATGGAAAATCATCAACACTTGCATAATATCATAATATTTATCATGAAAGATTATCAACACATGCATAATATACAAATTACATAAATATAGTCATGGCAGATTGTATACACGATATTATCATCAAAATCAGTAAACACACAAACGAATTAAAACCTTTCAGGGTATAAAACACAGCGAAACAATAAATAAAACCGTAAAAACGGAATAGAACCAAAACCCGTTGCTTGATCCATGTGAAAAAACAATATTTAATTCATGGATGAGATGTTTACCTTAAAGAGTTTTACAATTATGGTTGTCAAAAGGAGATTTTAGTTTTAACCGAACAACACGTATCACGCCTTAATGATCTACGCCGTGGAGGTATCCACACAAAAGCCGGTATGGAGGAGGCGTGTACTAGTACCAAAAATGGACATGTTTTCCCCTCTCTTTCTCTCACCTTTAGTTGTTAGGGTGTTAGGAATATGTTGTAGTCTTGATGATAATTCACCAAAACACCTTAAGTAGATTTATTAAGTGTCTTTTGTAGCTTTCAACGGATGACCACAGTTATCTATATGTTGAAAGAGTAGCTTATATGAATAAGTATGTAGCACATTTTGTACACTAGAATAGCTGCGGGATTTGGGAGTTTTAGTTATTTCTAAGTCATGTTGACTACTAACAAGATATACAAAATAGGTGGGTTAATCGTAAATATAAAATTCCTTGTAATTTTGTATAAGTGAAAGAGTATCAACTGCTATGGAAACAACTTCAACTGCTAATCTACAAATCTTCAACGGATGACTCTACAAGTTTCAATGGATAACTCAATATGCTCTCAACGGATAAGCCAGTCAAGTTTCAATAAATAAAAGATAAATCTATCAATTTATGATATCAAGAAAGCTTCGACTGATAACACTTATGAAGTTTCAATGAATAATCAACAGGATATTACTTGAAAGGGACTAGGCAGAAGCTGACAGAGTCACATGGGTTGATAGTGCACAAAAGGAATGTGGTAGCTTGATTGCAGGTGTTAGAAGAAAATGAAGCATTTCCATTTCCATGCAAGACAAGCTTGTTCAAAGATGTTTTATCTAACTTGGATTGTATTGGACAGAGAAATGAAGAAACATATGAATGGACCTAGATTATAGGAATATTATTTGTCTTATTGCACATGTAACTTGGTGATATATAAACCAAGTGTAGTAAGTAACTTAGAATTAAGAAATCAACAAGAACAAGTAGAAGAAATAAGATGTATCTCTAGAAACACTCTCCAGTTCTAAGTTGTAAGTTTTACTTGTAAGCAGCTGTGTGCATTCTTGCATCACAGAGATTTTCTCAATATATACATCCCTGGTGGAAATACAAATCCACTAGAAATTTTTTAAACTCCTATTTATTTACTGTTTGATTTGAATACTTTATAATATTTATCAGCACTCTTGTATATTCAAACACATTTGTATATTTAAGAAATAATTTTTCATAAAAGTAAAAAGAAACCAGAATTCTATTCAACCCCCCTTCTGTAATTCTGTTGTTGCATTGTTAGGGAATAACAATTGGTATCAGGGCAAGTTCTTAACAAAGAGTTTAAAGATCAAAGCAATCAAACAACATGAGCAGAAAGGATGTTGGAGTGAAGATCCCACTTTTGGATAAAGACAATTATCATCACTGGAAAGTGAAAATGCACCTTCATTTACTCTCTCAAGATGAAAGTTATGTCAAGTGCATAGAAAATGGACCTCATGTTCCTCGCAGGGTAGCAACAGATATTGAAGATGCTTTTGAAAATGCGCAGACTGTTCCAAAGCCTAAGTCAGAATGGACTGATGAAGATATTGAAGCAGTTCACAAAGATAAAAAGGCCATGAACATTTTGTTCAATGGTCTTGATCAAGATATGTTTGACCATGTCATAAACTGCAAAACTTCTAAGGATATTTGGGACACTATTCAAGTGCTATGTGAGGGAACTCAACAAGTCAAAGAAAACAAGATGCAACTTCTCATACAACAATATGGACACTTCCATTTTGAAGATGGTGAGTCACTGAGTGACATTTTCAGTAGATTTCAAAAGATATTGAATTTTCTAAAGTTGTATGGAAGAATATACTAAACCAAGGATTCTAACCTAAAATTTCTGAGGTCTTTACCAAAAGAATGGAAGCCAATGATAGTCTCTCTCAGAATTTCATAAGAGTACAAAGATTTTACTCTTGAGAGACTGTATGGAATATTGAAGACCTATAAGCTTGAAATGGAACAAGTTGAGCTAATAGAAAAAGGAAGGAAGGAAGGAAGGAAGGAAGGTGGGTCTGTGGCATTGGTAGCTGAGCAAGAGAGAGAGGTGGATATGAAGGTTGAAGTTGTTAAAGCTACACCAAGCATGAATGTTTGTGAAGGCATGTCTGAAATGAGCAAGGGAAAATGGTTGATGGCTGAAGATGAAGACTTTCCGAGTCAAGATGATATGGATGAAGTTGATGAGAATCTAGCCTTTCTGTTTATAAGATTTGCAAAGCTCAAATCCAAGAAAAATTTTGGAGCTGCAAAGTCCGACAGAAACATGGTTGACAAAACCAAATTCAAATGTTTCAAGGGTGGGCTGAGTGGTCATTTTACAAATGAGTGCAGAAAGCCAAATTCTGAAAAGAAAAGATTTGAGCCTGTTGATTACAAAAAGAAATATTTTGAGTTTCTCAAACAAAAAGAAAATGCTTTCATAACTCAAGAAAATGACTGGGCAGCTAATGGAAATGATGCAAATGAAGATATGAACTATGTCCACCTTGCTCTCATGTCCAAGTCAGATGAAACAGAGGTTAACTCATCTAGAAACCAGGTAATCACTACTAATCTTGCATATCTTTCTAAAGATGAATTCAATGATGATATAAATGATATGTCTACTGAATTGTATCAGTTGTGTGTCACACTTAAATCACTCACTAAAGAGAATATTATAATTGAAGAGAATAATCAATTTTTGAGTGATAGAAATGCTACATTAGAAACTCAAATCATTGAGTTTGAGAAATTGAAAATTCAGTGTAAAGTTGCTAAAGATGAGTTAACTGAGTCTTTGAAGAAAGAGAAAATTATGAGGAAGTAGCTTGAACGTGAGCAAGAAGTCATTAAAGCCTGGAAATCTTCTAGGGATGTTAGTGCATATATTGCCAAAATTCAAGGTATAGAATCATTTTGTGAAGCATCCTGGAAGAAAGACAAGAAGAAACTGGACCAAGAGTTAGTTGATGGTCTATCAACGGATGTTGAATCAATGGATGATGAATCTTATCCGTTGAAAGACAAAGCTCATCTGTTGAAAAATGAACCTCATCTGTTGAATGAGAAAAAGACCATTAGAAAAGGAAAGCTAGCAAAGCTGAATGAGAAATATGGTTCAGTTACAAAGTACTCTGTCTTAGGAGAATCATGCAAAACCAAGGATGCATGGAAAGTGAATATAGGACATCTGTCAATGAAGCAATTGAATGCAATATTGGAAAGGATTGAGGTCAAAGAAGAATCAAAAAAGAAAATAAACATGAATAGGAAAGTAGGGATTAACAAACATAACAACTACACACCTGATAAGTATGCATCTAGAAAAATATGTGTGAAATGTTGCAGTGTTAATCGATTGTATACTAATTGCAAGTCTGTTATGAATGCACCCATGTCTGCACCTCCTTCTTTTCCTAACATTCCTATGTAACCTATGCATGTCATGCCTGTTATGCCTCCACAGAATTCACTTGCACATTTTGCTAATATATCATTTGCACAAAATCCTTATTATGATGCATTTAATATGCCACAAATGTCATATAGCATGCATGTATAAAATAAAATGATTGCACAACCTATGCCATATCATGTTAATAACAATGTGCTTGATGATTCTCAAACTAATCATGGATTTCAAAGACCTACCCCCAAGATAAAGGTTGATCTTGAATTACCAGAGTCTAGTGGTATAAAGTCCAAGAAAAATAAGAAGAAAGCTAACAAGGTAGGACCCAAGGAAACTTGGATACCAAAATCAACTTGATTTAGTTTTGATATGTGCAGGAAATAGAAATAATATAATGTATTTGGACAGTGGATGCTCAAGGCATATGACTAGAGATTCTACCATGCTCACGGAGTTTAAGGAAAGAGGTAGCCCTAGCATTACCTTTGGAGATGACAACAAATGATTTACTATGGGATATTGCTTGATTTCAAAAGGGAATGTCATCATTGATAAAGTTGCACTAGTTGATGGACTAAAGTAAAATCTTTTGAGTGTCAATCAACTATGTGATAAAGGCAACCCAGTTACCTTTAATTCTGAAGCATGTGTTGTCACTTACAAAAAGGCAGCAAAGTGGTTCTTACTTGAGTAAGAAAATGGAATATGTACTTAGTTGACTTCAACTCTAGAAATGCAGACTCAATCACTTGTCTTTTCAGCAAAGTAATTCAAGATGAAAGTTGTCTATGGCACAAGAAGCTGTCCCATTTGAATTTCAAGACAATGAATGAACTGGTCAGGAAAGACCTTATAAGAGGCATTCCTCAAGTTGAATTCTCAAAGGATGGATTATGTGGTGTTGTCAAAAAGGAAAGCAAATGAAAGCATCATTCAAACGGAAGCTTGAAATAACAATTCATGAACCATTACAACTGTTGCATATGGATCTATTTGGACCAGTCAATGTATTGACAATTTCCAAGAAGAGGTATTGCCTAGTGATTGTAGATGATTTTTCTAAATTCTCATGGACATATTTTCTTGGATCAAAAGATGAAGCAAGTGAAATCATCATCAATCATATCAGGCAACTCAAAAATCATCCTGATCTCAAAGTAAGAAGAATCAGAAGTGACAATAGAACTGAGTTCAAGAATTCTACAACGAGGTTGTTTTGTGAAGAAAATAGAATCATGCACGAGTTTTCAGCTCCAAGGACACCACAACAAAATGGAGGGGTTGAGAGAAAGAACAGATCACCAATTAAAGCTGCAAGAACTATACAGAGGAGTCAAAGTTACCAACTTATTTTTGGGTTGAGGCTATCAACACTGCATGTTACACTCATAATATTTTTTTGATCAATCAAGCCAAATGCATGACTCCTTATCAATTGTTCAAGAATAGGAATCCAACAATGAACTTTCTTCACATTTTTTGATGCAAATGTTATATTCTAAGCAATCAAGCTGATCAACATCGAAAGTTTGATGCAAAAGCTGATGAAGGTATCTTCGTTGGATATGCTGTTGGAAGAGCATATAGAGTCCATAATCTGAGAACCAATATTATTTTGGAATTTGTACATGTTGTGTTTGATGATAAAAAGATTGAAGGACTGAAAAATGAAGGTTTCCATGAAAGCCTCAAATTTGATAATTTTAAGATATATTGTGATGATAGTGATGATGAAAGTGATTTAGAAGAAATGACAAAAAATTATTCGAAATTGTCATCAAATGAAGGAACAACAGTTGATGCACAGAGTGCTACATCCGTTGAAAGACAAAGTGTAGCATTCGTTGAAAGACAAGGTACTGCGTCCGTTGAAAGACAAAGTGTAGCATCCGTTGAGATATATAATGCATCATCCGTTGAAAGGAAGAATACAACATCCGTTGATAATCATTCCAGATCATTGTTTGACAAAACCCCATCTTTAAATAAAAGATCCACAAACTCAGGAGGATTATCATCTAGTCAACACTCAGTTACACATCAAGACACCAATGAGGCACTTCATCTAGAGCAAATCTACCACCTCAAAGAAAATGGACTAAGGATCATCCATTTGAACTGATCATTGGTGATGCAACATCTAGAGTGCAAATAAGGAGAGCAACTCAAGATGAATGTCTGTACGGTAGCTTTCTATCATGGGAAAAACCAAAGAAGGTACAAGAAGCTCTAATAGATTCAGATTGAGTTTTAGTTATGCAGGAAGAGATAAACTAATTTAAAAGAAACAGAGTATAGAAGCTGGTACCCAAACCTAAAAACAAGCATTCTATTAACACTAAGGAACAAAGCTAGATTGGTTGCTAAAGGTTACTCACAGCTAGAGGGAATATATTTTGATGAGACATTTGCTTCAGTTGCAAGACTTGAAGCTATCAGAATCTTTCTGGCCTATGTAGCCCATGCCAATTTCAAAGTCTATCAAATGGATGTAAAAAGTGCCTTTCTGAATGAAAAATTGGAGGAGGAAGTCTATGTCAGTCAACTCCAGATTTTGAAGACCCAACTTTCCAGACTATGTTTATTATCTTTTGAAACCACTTTATAGATTGAAAGCAAGCACATAGAGCCTGCTATGAAACATTGTCAAAGTTCCTTTTAGATAATCACTTCACTAGAGGTAGTTTTGAAAAAAACTATTTTCTTTAAAAATATAAATGACTCTAGTATACTTGTTCAAATTTATGTAGATGATATAATATTTGGCTTTATAGATGACAAACTTTGCAAAACTAACTTACTTTCTTGGTTTACAAGTTAAGCAAGTTAGTTATGGAATATTCAGTAGTCAAACTAAATATATTCATGATCTTTTTAAGAAGTTTGACTTAATGGATTGCACATCTGTAAAAACTCCCATGGCCACTACCACCAAACTTGAATTGAACACAACTGAAAAGTCTATGGACATTTCAAGTTATAGAAGCGTGGTTGGCTCAATTTTATATTTGACAGCTAGTAGGCCAGATATAATGTTTGTTACATGTATTTGTGCTAGATTCCAAGCTGATCCTAGGGAATCTCATTTAGTAGCTATTAAGAGAATTTTCAAATATCTCAAAGGGACACCAAAACTTGGCATCTGGTACCCTAGAGATTCTGGTTTTGATCTAATTGGCTATTCAGATGCAGATTATGCAGGTTGCAAGATTTACAGAAAAAGTACTACATGAACATGTCAATATTTAGGAAATAAGTCGGTGTCCTGGTTTAGTAAGAAACAACACTCAATTTCTACTTCTATAGTTGAGGTTGAATATATTGCTACTGGTAGCTATTGTGCATAAATCTTATGGATGAGAAATCAGTTATTATATTATGGTCTACATGTGGACAATATTCCAATCTACTGTGATAAAATAAGTGCCATTGCCATTATTAAAAATCATGTGCAGTATTCAAAGACAAAGCACATTGACATCAAATATCATTTCATAAGAGAGCATGTGATGAATGGTACTGTGGAACTTTATTTTGTTCCAAGTGAGCAGCAACTTGCAGACATCATTATCAAGCCACTTGATAAATCAACTTTTACTAGGTTGGCAAGTGAGTTAGGTATGCTCAACTATTCTTAAATTTCTATTATTGATGTCTATGCAATTTATGATGCAGTCAGAAACTAATTTGATTTTCTTGAAAAAGCTAAATTTTGGTTGTCAAAATTATTCCTTAAATGGATAATTTTTATCTGTTAAAAGTCAAATATATTTCTGGATACATTATCCTTGAACGGATAATGGTGTATTGGATATTCTTTGATCAATTTTAACCGTTGATTCTAAACTTTATCCGTTGAAATATACTTAAATTTTGTATGTATACGATGATGGATAATTTTAGAATTTCTACTGTTTACTTTATTTTTAAACGGTTACTTTTGGCAATTATCACTGGGTATTTAATTTTATTTTTAATCATTTATGTGTCTTATTCAGGGAAAGTATAAAAGCCAATTTCACTTTCAGATATCACTTTTATATTTCTCTAAATTCACAAGGCAAATTTTACTCTCTTTCATCTCCAAAACCCCTTTCTCTATGTAACTTTAAAACTCAGCAAAAATGGCATCAGTTGTGAAGATTTTGTCTCAGACAGGATATGTGTATGAAAAGAACAACTTTATGGCACTTGTAGACAAGAGTGTTGCGCATGATGAGTACCACAAGATGATGGAGTTTATCAGCAACTGCAAACTCAAGTACTCCATGCTCGAGTCTCCAGTTATCTACTGTGAAGTTGTTGAGGAAGTGTGGATTACTGTTGTCTTTGATTCAAAAGACATGACTCTTACCTTTACTCTCAAAAGTAACAATTACTGTTTTAATTCAAATGTTATCCAATCTTGTTTTAAATTACCTAAAAATAACATAATTGTCTCACACACTGATGTTGTTAATATGCTTAATTCTATGGGTTATTCTCTATATACTTCTAGTTTATGTAGTATTAAGAGAAAAGGACTTAGGAAAGAGTCGAGTTACTTATGTGATGCTTTCATTAAAGTATTTTCTAGTAAGATTAGCAATTTGATGCTATAACTTCTGCTTTGCTAAACATGTTATACATGCTATTGTCTGATAAGTACTTTAATTTTATCAACTAAGTCATGCAAGAAATAGGGTATAAATTAGGAGATATTCAAAAAAGGCCTAGAAATGTGTACTATACTAGGTTTCTTATAATGCTAGCTAACCATGTTTCCAAGGACTTAGTAATTGAGAACCCAAACAACAAGTTAGATTGTTGGGTTCAAGAAAAGAGAGTTATTAAAGATCTTATAAGGAACAATCTCAACAATGAGGTGCCCCTCAACTATATTTCAATCATTGATGCACCTCATGTAAGTGAGGTAAATACTTATATTCTTATCTCTTCCTAACCACCAACTTCTTTGCTTTCAACTGTGGCTATGGAATCTGTGAAAGTGACCAAACAGAATCCTACCAAAGCCACTATAATAAAAATTTCAAAATCCAAGCCGAAGAAACCTACCTCTAGTGTCTCTCAAAAGACACCAGTTATAAAAAGCACCAAATTACTTGAGAGGAGTGATCAAGGTAGTGAGAAAGGTGAGGGAAGGGGTGAAAATCAAAGAAACCCCAAGAATAAGGAGGGTGAGGCAAGTGTAACCCCATCTAGCCACACTGCAATCTCCCAAAAGACTGAGTTGTTCAAATGGAGATTACCACATTCCTAGTTGCATCCTCCCAAAAGGATGTAACTATTGAAATAAGCTCTAAACTAGGAGCACAGAACAAAAGAGGAAGGGACAGTAAAGACCTAGCCCAAACTTACATTAGAAAAAAGAAATCTAAACCTATGGGGGAGTCATAGGGTACACGCACTGTGCAATCACAAGTCAAAGACTTCGTATCTACACCTTCTCAAATTCAGTTTGATGTGGCTCCAATAAATGTGGAGTTTGATGTGGCTCCAATAAATGTGGAGTCACAGTCCTACTCTCTAATAATTAATACACGTCAAAAACAAATCTCTCCAACCATCTCTCTGGATGTAGACATGATTTCTACATCAATTCCTGATTCTCCATCTCTTAAACTCAGGGAGGAGCCAAATACTCAAATAAGTGATCATCATCTAATTGATGATTTGTTGGATTACTTGCCATTTCTTTCTCAAATTGTTGAAGAGTTTGTGCAACAAAATCTAAAATCAATCTCCACAGACTCAACAATAGTTTCAACTTGTATTCCTCTTATTTCTTCTTCCTCAACAGATATCCATCTTCCGTTGATAAGTGATTGTCTCTCAACGGATATGCTTCACGGAAGTCAACCGTTGATAATCACAACTACACTTTTAACGGTTATTTCACATCCGTTAAAAGTCACTGCACAACTTGACATTTCAAAATTTATTACAAGTGCAGATGACTTAGTAGTGGTTCAATCACTTCTAAGATTGATGGAAAGGAGTAAAATGAGTGGGAGGCTGGGTTGCTCCCAGAAAAAAGAGAGGATGAGAGTTTATTAAAGCACACTACTTTTTCAAGTGTGGCAAAAGTGAGTGAGTGGAGTCCCACTTTAGTAGGTGAGGGTGAGGGTGTGAGTGGTGTGAGCCAGGAGGAGCCCCTGATGCAACAAAAGAGAGAAAATGAGAGAAAAACATGTACATGAGAAATAAGGGTGACATCCATTGCTAGTGAGTCAATAAATGTCAGTGATACTAAAGAGACAAGAGTATATCAACAAGAATGCAGAGCTGTTATAGATTCTATTTCTTTGGATGCTGAGACATTTACTCATCCTGTTATAGCCTATCAAACTTTGGATGTTCAGGGAAATGGCGAGTCTGAGAGGACTTTGAATCTAGTTCACACAACTACATTTATACAAAGATCCAAAGATGCAATTTCAACCTTGCCTCCTACAGCTGATGTTGATTCGGATTTTGGAGCTGATGATAATGATGAGTTTGGTGAGGATTTTGATGAGGAAGCTGGCATGAACATAGGGGGAGAAAAAGGCCCTATTTCTACAAATGATACAACTGACTGGATGTTTAGTAAAAAATACATCTCTCATCACTTCAACTCAGCACTCTTCAAGTTAATCCATCAAACTCAAGCAGCTCTAGCATCCTCCACCAATACTGGTACGAGGAGACTTCTTCAAGCCCATCTAGAGTCCCTCCAACTTCACATAATTTAAAATTGAAAACAGAATCTAGAATTGGATGGTCTCAAACTATCAATTGATGAGGTGAAGAAGGATGTATATACAAGGCTTGATGAGAAACTTCCTGAAACTATAATGAGAGAAATTCAGCTAAAGGTAAGGAAGGAAACAGACATAACAAGAAAAGTTGAGGCTTTGAGTACAAGGATGTCAAATGTTTAAACTCAGTGGCCAAGATACTTCAAAATCAAGACACTAAGACTCAACTGCTCCAACAGCTGGTGGCTGCACAAACTTCAACTCTGGTTCTTCAACTTGATGATAACAAAAAGGGGGAGAAGGATGTGCATGTTCCAGTTTCAAAAGTAATACTTCCATCTATTACTGTGCCAAAGCCTGTTAGGACCAAGCGCTTACCAGTTACTCCAAAAGCAGCTACTTTTTAGATATTGAATACAACACGGGGGGGGGGGGGGGAATGTGTTTTATATATTTTTTGAGCCTTTTGAATTTTTTTGGTTGTGTGAACAAAGCAGATAAGAGATGCAGTAATATTATGTTAGCGAAAATAGAATAGCAAACACAATATTTCAAAACTCGCTTTATTTTGTATTAAGATTAAGTTAGGTCTTGCTATAAATCCTGAGTTTTTTGTAAGTAAAGAACTTTGTTTCTATCTTGAGAGAATTACAAGAACTATGAATCTGTTTCTTACATATGAACTAAGGAACCATGCATGCTTTATACACTAGCAGCACGGGTTTACAAAACTTGCACTAAAAAGAACTAAACCATTTTCTAAAGCAACCTTTTTTATTTCCATTTCGGGCTTAACAAATCTGTGCAAAATCTTGTAGGTCTGTGACCATCCTTTGTCCAGTTAATCTTGGCCCTTGATCTTGTATTCTCCCCATATACTTTATAGACTTTTCAATCTAGTAGATAGATTTTTTGTATACTGATAATCTTGAATCTTCATTTGTTTACATTCTATATTTGAGAGGCATATCGAGATCTCCAGTTTGTTTTATAAAGAAGTGACATCTCGATAAGTATAATGAATTATCGAGATCTATGAGTTCTCTATACGTATATTTGACTTGTTGAGGTCTCTTGATATTTGCATGAATGACTTGTCGAGATGTCTGAGATCTCTACATGTAGAATTGACGTGTCGATATCTCAGAGATCTCTATATACGTTTTGACTTGTCGTTATCTCTGAGATCTCTAATGATAATTTGACTTGTCGATATCTCCAACCTTCACATCTTTAATTTAACTTGTCAATATCTCTGAGTTCTCTACAAGCAAAAATGACTTGTCGATATCTCCAACCTTTATATCTTCATTTGACATATCGATATCTCCGAGACTTCTCTATAAGCCATTTTGGACTTCTCGATTAGTCATTCTGGAGTTCTCGAATGACTTCTCTATATTCCTTGATCTATGACTTGTCGATATCTTGACTTAGAACATTTTTTATTAAACAGATTTAATCGACTCCAAGCTTATGTATCATTTCTCTGAGGCATGATCTATCTAGATCTTCTTCCAGAGTTTATTCCTTAGGCTTGAACTGATTACAGAAAAATACTTCAGTCTAATCTTCTAACCATTTTTATAAACTCAATTAATACAATACAAAATACAAAGTCGATTATCAACCAAATAAATCTTAGAGCTATCAATTTAACTTAGTCTTGTTATTGTATAGGCATGTCTTGCACCACAATCTCCCCCAATTTGTAAGAAGATTGTTTATCACAAATTCATGCCTGATAACAAGACTAACCCCAAGTCACAAGAAAAAATAAAATGATTACATAAAACAGACAGAATAATAAATACATCTTTTATACACTGAGTGATTACATGAGTTCAGTAAGTACATTCATCACATGAAATTCTCATAGCCTGATTCTTTTCTAATGAGGTCCTTTAGATTTACAAGTACTTGAAGTTCCTCTATGATTTCAGTCCCTATTAGAGCTTCCACAAGCTTGATCCAATCATCCAATGAATAACCATTCAAGTAACCAACTCTGAATCTTGAGAACCTGCCAGCTTGTATGTTTAGAAAATGTCCATCCTTATAAATTCTACTAATCCCCTTTGCCTTGAGCATATTTGATCTTTGTTTAAACATAGAAATTTCTTTTGCATACTTCCTATCCATTTCTTCCTTTTCATCCTTTGCTTTTGCTTTTCTTTCATCTCTTACTCTCAGCCATACATACATCACAGCCTTCCATGCCCTTGTACTTGTGTCATTGTCCTTCATTAAGTTAATCACCCTCTTAAATTTTATGGTTGAAAGTGTATCCATTAGTTCTGTGCCAAGTAGAGTGAAGGAGCCATCCTGATAGTATATTCTGACCTCTCTCAATGAAACAACCCAAATTTTGACTATTTCTTCAGCTAATTGTTGAAATTATTCATCATCTGTGATGCCCCAGTTTAAAGGTAGAAAATTAGTCTGATCAAAGAAATTCCAGATAACCCCCTTTCTAACTTGCAGCTTCTTTGGTTTTCTCCCAATAGTCTTGAAATTAGTTTTGATTGGTGGCTTAAATGAAGGTAGTTTTGAGAATTTCTTTAAGGTGGTTTGTCTAGAAGTGATTGGTATTATGAGTAAGGTGTTTGCAGTTTATTTGTACAAAAGTTTAGGCTTAGTTCGAGTGTTGAGTTGAAGTTTTGGTCAAAAGTTTGGAGTGTTTTGAGTGAGAATTTGTGAGTCCCTAGCAGGACCAAGCTCCAGATTGTTGGGGCATAGTATAAGCTTGAGAGTAGTGGCCATAGGTTGAGTAAATGCTTCGATTTTGATGAGTGCATTGGTGTAAAACCGAGACCAACCCAAACAGGAACATTTTTGGAGTTAGTGTATTTAGAGTCCAAGTTAGGTTGGTTTTGGGTAAGTAAACCACGGGCCTTGATAGGTAAAGATGTAATGGAGTCTAGGGAAGCTTAGTAAGCCATTAGATCCAACTTATGGCAAGATCAAGGGGTTTTAAGTTGGGTAAAACAGGAAAGTTTGCCAAGTTGAAACTGCAGAATTGTGTCAACTTCATAGGAAGCCATAGGTGAGCCCAAGTGTGGCCTTAGTGTCAATCAAAGTTTGGGAGTTAGTTTTATGAGTAAGGAATTAGGAAAAGTCAGAATTGAGTGAATTCACTAAGTAGAAGGGTTCGAATTTGCCGAGGCACACAAGGTGGTGCCGAATGGTGCTCTCGGTAAGGATGGGTTTATGTGGGGTGTTTGTGAGTTCAATTAGGTAAGGCCTAGGTGTGACTTGAATTTTATAGGATATGAAAAGGTCAGTATAAGATAATGTGATAAGAATAATTAAGAAAATTAGATTTATAGTACTTAGGAATTTCAGAGTTTGGTGATTAAGAGTAAGAGTTAGGGATAATCGAGTGATCAAGGGTAGAGTGTCTCGAGATCATTCGATACTCTTCTAATTATGTGAACTATATGACATGTTACTCTGTGACTACTTCTAATTATATGTGATTATATGTACTAAGTGAATGTTTGATAGAAATGCATGATAATAAGTGAACTCGTATAAGTAACGCTTATGTGTTGTATTAGAGTCGAGTAGTAAATAATAGTCCTTCGAGTTGTGTATAGAACCTTTAGTAATGAGGTTATATTATATGTGCAGGTTCAAGAGAAGATAGAGGAAAGACTCTTGCCATCAAAGTTGAGTAGGGGAACTCAAGGTTGCTTTTGTGTTAACAAGAACTTTAGGAGAGGCAAGTACTCCCGAAAGGCAAGTACTCCCGAATTTTCTTGTTATATATTGCATGTCTCTCAACCTTATCGTTTGTGATTTCATTTTATTTGTTTAAGGAAATGTTGATACTTTTCAATACTTTTAATTTCTGTATGCAAGTGCCGCTTCCCTTTCAAACATTATTTTATGCAAGTATTCTGTTTCCAACTTATGATCATTATAAGTGTTTCTATTTTATGCAAGTTTCTCAACCCTATCGTTCGTGATCTCAACTTTATTCTCACAAGGAAATGCTTATACTTATCAATGCTTTTAAATTGGCTGTTTTATCTTAACCCATTGATTATTGATACACTTTTTTCAATACTTTCTTCCTTAGTCATTGAACCTTATGATACCATGATTATGATTCTTGATCTTGTGAATTATGCAATATTCCCATGATTAGTTCATACTTTCGAAACCTTAATATATAATTTTAATTCTATTGTCTAGAATCCCTTGAAAACGGAACAATTGATATCCTTGTTTAGAATCTTCGTAACTTTTCTCTGTCATCGGGTTTATAAAAGACAATTGCTTAAAAGAGATTTTCAAACAAAAGAATGTTTTATTGAGATTAGTGAATTGGACGAAGACGCAAGTCCCTTTCACACTTATTAAATTAGGCTTAAAAGTTGCCTAAGGATCCCAACTATAATTTGTTAGAACCCGGTGAGGTTCGGGATTAATTTGCGGCTGATCACCGGTTGTAATCCGTAGCGTCATAAAATGAATTTTGAGCAATGATTGATTTTAAAAATGCTTTGACTTAGTAATGATGCCATTCACCCTAATTCTGAATTATGAATTTCTATATTGTTAATTTTTGTCTCATTATATATATCTTGATGAGCATTCGGCTCACCTCTTGCTATTTATTCATGTTATTTCGTTTAGCAAGCATGGTTAGATTCAAGCAGACTGCTCGTAAATCTACCAGTAGAGATGCTGAGGCGTTTATGAGAGCTCAGGTAGTATAGCCAGCGTGCGTGTGAGGACCGGTAGTTATATAAAAGCTGTAATAGTTGTTAGTGTTGGACTGTTCAAATGCTGAACCTTTGTGATCTTGGATTATATTGTAAACAACCGTTTGTAATAATTATGTTTATTAGTTCTTATCTTTTAGTTATATTTTCGGGCTACCACAGGCCAGCCATTTCCTCAAACCGTGATAGCACTAGATAGATATTGAATATAACACGGGGGGGTGAATGTGTTTTAGATATTTTTTAAGCCTTTTTGGATTTTGTTGGTTGTGTGAACAAAGTAGATAAGAGATGCAGTTATATTATGTTAGCAGAAATAGAACAACAAACACAATATTTCAAAACTCACTTAATTTTGTATTAAAATTAAGTTAGGTCTTGCTACAAATCATGGGTTCTTTGTAAGTAAAGAACTCAACTTCTATCCTGAGAGAATTACAAGAACTATGAATCTATTTGTTGCATGTGAACTAAGGACCCATGCATGCTTTATACACCGGCAGCACGGGTTTACAAAACTTGCACTAAAAAGAAAACCATTTTCTAAAGCAACCTTTTTCTATTTCCATTTTTGTCTTAGAAAATCTGTGCAAAATCTTGTAGGTCTGTGAACACCCTTTGTCCAGTTAATCTTGACCCTTGATCTTGTATTCTTCCTAGCTACTTTGTAGATTTTTCAATCTAGTTGATAGATTGTTTGTTGACTGATAATCTTGAATCTTCATTTATTTGCATTCTGTATTTAAGAGGCATATCGAGATCTCCAGTTTGTTCTATAAAGAAGTGACATCTCGATAAGTATAATGACTTATCGAGATCTCTGAGTTCTCTATAGGTATATTTGACTTGTCGAGGTCTCTTGATATTTGCATGCTAAATGACTTGTCGATATGTCTGAGATTTCTATATGTCAAATTGACTTGTCAATATCTCATAGATCTCTATATACATTTTGACTTGTCGATATCTCTGAGATCTCTAATAATAATTTGACTTGTCGATATCTCCAATCTTCACATTTCAATTTAACTTGTCGATATCTCTGAGTTCTCTACATGCCGAAATGACTTGTCGACATCTCTAACCTTCATATCTTCATTTGACTTATCGATATTTTTGAGACTGCTCTGTAAGTCATTTTGGACTTCTCGATAAGTTATTCTGGAGTTCTCAAATGACTTCTCTATATTCCTTGATCTGTGACTTATCAAAATCTTGTCTTAGAATATTTTTCATAAAACAGCTTTATTCAACTCCAAGCTTCTGTATCATTTCTCTAAGACATGATCTATCTTGATCTTCTTCCAGAGTTTATTCCTTAGGATTAAACTGTTTATAGAATAATACTCCAGTCTAATCTTCTACCTATTTTTACAGACTCAAGTAATAAAATATAAAATACAAAGTTGATTATCAACCAACTAAATCATAGGGATGCCAATTTAACTTAGTCTTGTTATTGTATAGACATGCCTTGTACAACAAGCAGGTACAGGATAAATAAGAGTGACAACCATTGCTAGTGAGTCAATGAATGTCAGTGACGTTGAAGAGAAAAGACTATATCAACAAGAATAAAGAGCTGTTACAAATTCTATTTCTATGGATGCTGAGACATTTACTCATCATGTTACATCCTATCAACTTTGGTTGTTCAGGGACTTAGGGAGGCTGAGACGACTTTGAATCTAGTTCACACAACTGCATCTATGCAAAAAGCCAAAGATGCAATTTCAACCTTGCCTCCTACAGCTGATATTATAACACCCTCCAAATCCGGGGTATAGATTTGGGGCATTATTAATATCAACTACAAACTAAACCTGTACAAGCAGAATATAAATATAATAATTACCCCGAACTACCGCTACTCAGGATCTTTTAAGGTTAAGAGTTAAAAATAAGAACGACACACTAACTTTATTACAAACCCAAATAAAAACAATCTGTCTCAAGAACTCTCTTTATTACAAAACTTTATTCTATCTACATTCTCACTACACAACTTTTATTCAAACCAACATTACAACTTATCCTGTTAAACCTGATCTGATAACTCCAAGCTCTCTTCTGGGATAGGGATGGACACTCTTGGTATAAGAGGGTCCCGCTGCTTGACTCGTTTCTTGACTATGCGGGTTCTGATGGGTTTCATTCTCTACCTTAACTGTAAAACAATAGGAATAACAATAAAAGGGGATGAGCCAAAATTTCTCAACAAGCCTGGAACAATATATATATAGTATAAAGAGAGAAGAATAAATGAATCGATAAGCTGCTATTTTGAACAACCATCTGTTTCTGTATAGAATAATAATTTGTCAACACTGGCGAGTGCCAAATGAATAAGACTGGAAACAAGAACCAACATATGCACTATAACCTACTGATCAGTCAGGATACAGTGCAGATCTATACCAAACTGCATAGACCCAACCAATATAAGGAGTACTCAGGCAACTATGGCCTATTAATTAAAGGTCTGGATAAAACCCAGCTCGTATCGTAACCATTCAGTCCAAAGTTTAGCATCCGGAACAATCGGAATGCTTTTGATGTATCCCAACATCAGGATATATCGGAGTATATATAACAAACGTAAAAGTATTGGAATATGAATAGGGAATTCAATAAATTGGGAGAAATCAAGAATCAAAATCAAATAGAAATAAGAATCAATAATTACTTAACAGTGTATATGAACAAGAATTATCAAAGTGTAACTGATATGGAAAATGGGGTATAATTCATTATTCTGAATTAAGAATAGGGGAAAAACTTGCATTGCGCGTACTTAACCTGGTTTAACTCACCTCCTTCTATCTCCTGCTTGATCTGCCTTGCTGATACTGAATCAATCATAGAAAGATAGTTGTTTAGATAACTTACTACATACGCTTATCTGGAATTGATACCATAAAACCATATCAATCTACCCATGCGTTTCTAACTGACTCGCATATATACACATATAATTATATAGCACATAAGGTTCACATAATCTCGTAAAGCACATAGCACATAAAGCACATAATGGATTTTTGGACTTATAAATATTTTTAGAATCGATACTAGACTCATACCTGTATTAACTAACCCTATTTGATTTTATTATAATTTTTCAGAATTTATTTGGCTCAATTCTACCCCTATTAGGGCATATAAACAATTAACTAACACAAGACCACTCTCTTCCGGAAGAAATTATGACTTACAATTATTTTTTATTGGATTCATTTCATTTTTCTGAGTCTAGGGGTCTTCGTTTCGCTCAAAACGAACTAACGGTTTAATTATTATGAATTAAACAAGATTTAATTAATTAATAATTAATTATATATAATTAATTATAATTAAATAATCCTTAACTATATTTTAAAATAATTAATAATTATTGTATTTTAAAATAATTAATCCCTAATTATTAGGATTAATTACAATTTATTACCATTATTTACAAATTATAATCACTTACTCGATTAGATCGATTATTTACAAATAAATTATCGATACAACTAATTGATACGCTATTTATCGAATAAATAATTATTATTCGCACCATAATCTAACTCAAGGATTAACTACTCGTATAAATACGAGCTACTCACATTCCTCGTATAATTATCGAACTATTATTATTATTAGTATAACTTATACAATTAATTAATTAATTAATTATCTGCATTTAATTATTCGATACGAATAATTATTACGACATTCTTCGAATGAATAAATTATCGCTCGAATACTAATTCTAACTTATCGAAACACTACTCGTATAAATAAATAATTAGATAAATAATCAAATAAATAATTAAATAAATAATTAAATTCGAATTTCTAAATTAATAAAATATTTAGAAGTTAATTATAATAATTTTCAGAATTTAAAACTGATTTTTAATTGATTTTTAGAATTTATAAAAAATAATTTTGATTTTATAAAATATAAATAAATAATTAATAATCCAGAAACATGAAACAGGGAATCAGGTTTAGGGTTTTTGGATCGAAACCGGGTCGAAACCGGGTTGGAACCGGGTCGACTCCGGGTCGTCCAAGAACACAGCCGCCTGGACTGAAACCCGACGCTGGCGGGGGAAATCTCCGGTGACTTCGAATCGAACAAACGAACCACGACGACCCCTCGTTTCTTCACGTTTTCAGTCAAGAACAACACCATAGCAACGTAACATCCTTCCTCCTCCCTCCTCTGCTGTTAACGATGCCGGAAAACTCAAGAACGGGGCGGCGGCTTTCCGACGACGCTAAAACGGAAACAAAAACACAGAAAACCGGTACCAATCGATCGAGGATTCAACGATCTACAAGCCTATACCAACAGAATCTTCTAACAACTAATCAAAATCAAAACCCGAATTTGTAAATTAAATACGAAAACACGAATATCAATTCGATCAATCAAACAATAAAAACGATTGTATAATCAGATAGAGAATCGAAAGAGCTTCACAACGGATACTTACATGTTCGATTTGATGAACAGAAACGCCTTCAATTTGTACTTTGATCCTCAAGAACTCAAAACCCTAATTTAAGAGAATTGGGAATTTTCTGATTTTTTAATTATAATAAACTACTTAATTAATAATAATTCAGGTATTTATATTTATGAAAATAATACCCCCTAAATAAAATTAAGGGTCTAATTACACATCTAATAAAAATATTTGTCCCCAATTTTTATAATTTTTGGGTATTAATTATGAATTTTTAAATATCCTATAAATATAAAATAAATACTAAAAATTCCCAAAAATTATGAATATTACAAAAATGCAAAGAAAAATGATGTATGATAATTTCATGATCATATAAAAATAAAAATGTGATTTTTGTGGGGTTTTTGGTACCCGAAGGGGTCCGGAAAAGTCATTTTTCACGAAAAAGGTAAATTTGTAAAACGTCTAGGGGTTCAGAATAGCGATATGCTATAGGTCGTTTTTGGCAAATAGGGCCAATGATTTTTGTTTGAAATACGGGCTTTTAAGACACTGTTTGAGCTGTACGGGTTTTGATATAAAATATATAACTTACGATAAAACACTCAATAAATATCCAAAACACGTTCAGATCAAAACAGACAACACGTAGTACATAACATTTAGGGTTTAACGACTCCACACAGTTAACCACATAATAATACACATAATTTATCTTTATTATAATATAATACAAGCATAATTTCTCGGTCATTACATATATTGACTCAAATATGATGATAATGATGAGTTTAGTGAGGATTTCGATGAGGAAGCTGGCATGAACATAGGGGGGAAGAAGGCCCTAGTTTTATAAATGATACACGTGACTGGATGTTTAGAAAATTAGGGTGACATCCATTTCTAGTGAGTCAATGAATGTCAGTGATACTAAAAAGACAAGACTATATCAACAAGAATGCAGAGCTGGCAAAGTAGCTGGCAAAGTCCGTCTTCTGTTCTTCCTCAACCTTAACCAACGTAAAAGCCTTTTCTATCTCCTTCAGCCAAGCTCTCGCCTTTGTAGGATCTGTGGAACCGGCAAATTCTGGAGGCTTTACCGACTGAAATTGCTTGAAAGTAACTAAAGGTGTTGCTGGTGGTACTTGATGTTCGGGATGAGCGGCTTGCTGTAACATTTGTTGTTGAAAATGCTGTTGTTGTTGCTGCATCTGTTGCTGCATCATCAGCATCTGCTGTTGCATGAGATGAAACATCTGATCCATCTGATTATTATCGTTCTGTCCCTCGGTATTTCTGTTAGACGAGTCGGGTCGTACTTTTCTTTTGGGTGCCATATTTATGTTAATAAAACAATGGGTTCTCTTAATAACAATTTACTAAATAGGTGTTATGGAATAAAAAACAGTCTTTATAATATTAAAACAACGTTAAAACAGTTGATATGGAGAAAGAAAACAATTTATTAAATATCTAAATGAATAAGTAAAACAGTGTGATGTTTAAATAAATCCTTTTAAAATAATTTAAAATTTTGAAAACATAAAGGGTGTAGCATGATTATAAATAAAACAACATTTTAAAATATGCAACAGTAAAATAGTAAAATAAATGTAAATGCTTAAGTGACTGGAAAAATAAAATAAAGAAAACGTGAAAAGGTTCATCTTATATATATATAGGTAGGACACCAGCTGCAGGTGTCAATGCTTGATACAAAAGTCTATAATATGTCAGTCGTACTGCTACTGCTATCAGTCAAAACTAGTAGCTACACTCATACAAACTAGTCATACAATACTATGTTGCCTCTATCTACAGATAATATACAAGATACAACACTCCTCTGTCTGCTGAGATCAGAATCCCGGTGGTACACGACTCAGCTCTTCCTACAAAGCCTCTAACACTGCCTATGTGAGTCTCATCGCCCTGCGATATGCTGTCTCGGTACTAATGTCCTGCTGCCTCAAGTTAGTAAGCTCCTGAGAACCAGCCCTGTGGATCTGGCGTAGTCTCTCTCTCAAGATGTAGTCTGGGTGAAGTGCTCGAACTGGACCGTCCTCCTATGTCTCAAATAACCCAAGAATCTCTCTACACTGATCCAACCATCTGACCCTCTCCTCTCTCTCTGACTGGTAGCGCTGATATATAACCGTGTGAAGATCTGTGCGGGAATCTCGAAAAGGCAATGGTAATGGCTGATCCACCACTACATCGTCCATAAACTCTGGTTGCGGGAACTGGTATACTCCGGGCACAGGGGCATAAACAGCTAGCGGTACAGGAAACAAAACAGGCTACTCCATGGGTGCATATACCGGTGGCTCTAACTCTGGCTCCATCTGTGGAATCTCTGAAATCTCAAACTGTGGCACAGGAACCTGTGGCTCTAAGTCCTTCCACTGTGGAATGTCAACCATATCAGGAACATCAAACATCGGAAACTCTAAAGGTGTAAAATCGGGTATCTCCGGCTCAAAATAAGGGAAATAATCAACAAAGTCTGGTACCTCTTGTGCAGGGGGTATCTCTGGTGCTGGTCCAGGTGGCAATGGTGGTAATGGAGGAAAAATCTGCACTGATGCTGGGGCTAGTACTGGTGCTGCTACTGGGTCTGACTCAGTCCACTCCGTAGATGACGACGAAGAATTCATTTAATATACATAACAATAATAATACAAGAACAATTAAATCACAATCCTAAAACTCATAACTTCTAATCACATAAACAAACAACCCTAACATTCTTACTTCAATCCTATATGACCTTCCTATCTTATCTTAACCCTAATGTTCTTATTTTCAAGGGTCAAAACCTATGCTCTGATGCCAACTATAACACCCTCCAAATCCGGGGTATAGATTTGGGGCATTATTAATATCAACTATAAACTAAACCTGCACAAGCGGAATATAAATATAATAATTACCCCGAACTACCGCTACTCAGGATCTTTTAAGGTTAAGAGTTGAAAACAAGAACGACACACTAACTTTATTACAAACCCAAATAAAAACAATCTGTCTCAAGAACTTTCTTTATTACAAAACTTTATTCTATCTACATTCTCACCACACAACTTTTATTCAAACCAACATTACTACTTATCCTGTTACACCTGATCCGGTAACTCAAAACTCTCTTCTGGGATAGGGATGAACACTCTTGGTATAAGAGGGTCCCACTGCTTGACTCGCATCTTGACTATGCGGGTTCTGATGGGTTTCATTCTCTACCTTAACTGTAAAATAATAGGAATAACAATAAAAGGGGATGAGCCAAAATTGCTCAACAAGCTTGCAACAATATATATAGTATAAAGAGAGAAGAATAAATGAATCGATAAGCTGCTGGTTTGAACAACCATCTGTTTCTGTATAGAATAATAATTTGCCAACACTGGCGAGTGCCAAATGAACAAGACTGGAAACAAGAACCAACATATGCACTATAACCTGCTGATCAGTCAGGATACAGTGCAGATATATACCCAACTGCATAGACCCAACTAACATAAGGAGTACTCAGGCAACTATGGCCTATTAATTAAAGGTCTGGGTAAAACCCAGCCAGTATCGTAACCTTCCAGTCCAAAGTTAGCATCCGGAACAATCATAATACTTTTGATGTATCCCAACATCAGGATATATTGGAGTATATATAACAAGGGTAAAAGTATTAGAATATGAATAGGGAATTCAATAAATTGGGAGAAATCAAGAATCGAAATGAAATAGAAACAAGAATCAATAATTGCATAACAGTGTATATGAAGAAGAATTATCAAAGTGTAACTGATATGGAAAATGGGGTATAATTCACTATTCTGAATTTAGAATAGGGGAAAAACTTGTCTTGCGCGTACTTAGCCTGGTTTAACTCACCGCCTTCTATCTCCTTCTTGATCTGCCTTGCTGATACTGAATCAATCATAGAATGATAGTCATTTAGATTACTTACTACATACGCGTATCTCGAATTGATACCACGTAACCCTATCAATCTACCCATGCGTTTCCAACTGACTCACATATATACACATATAATTATATAGCACATAAGGTTCATATAATCTCATAAAGCACATAGCACATAAAGCACATAATGGATTTTTGGACTTATAAATATTTTTAGAATCGATATTAGAATCAAACCTATATTAACTTACCCTATTTGATTTTATTATAATTTTTCGGAATTTATTTGGCTCAATTCTACCCCTATTAGGGCATATAAACAATTAACTAACACAAGACCACTCTCTTCCGGAAGAAATTATGACTTACAATTATTTTATTGGATTCATTTCATTTTTCTGAGTCTATGGGTCTTCGTTTCGCTCAAAACGGACTAACGGTTTAATTATTATGAATTAAACAAGATTTAATTAATTAATAAATAATTATAAATAATTAATTATAATTAAATAATCCTTAATTATATTTTAAAATAATTAATTAATAATTATTGTATTTTAAAATAATTAATCCATAATTATTAGGATTAGTTACAATTTATTACCATTATTTACAAATTATAATCACTTACTCGATTAGATCGATTAATTACAAATAAATAATCGATATAACTAATTGATATGCTATTTATCGAATAAATAATTACTATTCGCACCATAATCTAACTCAACGATTAACTACTCGTATAAATATGAGCTACTCACATTCCTCGTATAATTATCGAACTATTATTATTATTAGTATAACTTATACAATTAATTAATTAATTAATTATCTGCATTTAATTATTCGATACGAATAATTATTACGACATTCTTCGAATGAATAAATTATCGCTCGAATACTAACTTATTGAAACCCTACTCGTATAAATATGAGTTATTCGCAATAATCAACTAATTAACGAATTATTATTCATATTATTCGATTATTTTTAATTTTTATTATTAATTAATTACCTAATTATTAAATAATAGATAAATAAATAAATAATTAGATAAATAATTAAATAAATAATTAAATAAATAATTAAATATGAATTTCTAAATTAATAAAATAATTTAAAAGTTAATTATAATAATATTCAGAATTTAAAACTGATTTTTAATTGATTTTTAGAATTTATAAAACTAATTTTGATTTTATAAAATATAAATAAATAATTAATAATCCAGAAACATGAAACAGGGAATCAGGTTTATTGTTTTTGGATCGAAACCGGGTTGGAATCGGGTCGACTCCGGGTCGTCCAAGAACACAGCCGCCTGGACCGAAACCCGACGCTGGCGGGGGAAATCTCCGGTGACTTCGAATCGAACAAACGAACCACGACGACCCCTCGTTTCTTCACGTTTTCAGTCAAGAACAACACCATAGCAACGTACCATCCTTCTTCCTCCCTCCCTCCTCTACTGTTAACGATACCGGAAAACTCAAGAACGGGGCGTCGGTGGCGGCGTTCTGGCGACGCTAAAACGGAAACCAAAACACACAAAACCAGTACCAATCGATCGAGGATTCAACGATCTACAAGCCTATACCAACAGAATCTTCTAACAACTAATCAAAATCAAAACCCGAATTTGTAAATTAAACACGAAAACACGAATATCAATTTGATCAATCAAACAATAAAAACGATTGCATAATCAGATAGAGAATCGAAAGAGCTTCACAACGGATACTTAAATGTTTGATTTGATGAACATAAACACCTTCAATTTGTGCTTTGATCCTCAAGAACTCAAAACCTTAATTTCAGAGAATTGGGAATTTTCTTGATTTTTCTGATTTTTTTAATTATAATTAACTACTTAATTAATGATAATTCAGGTATTTATATTTATGAAAATAATACCCCTAAATAAAATTATGGGTCTAATTACACATCTAATAAAAATATTTGGCCCCATTTTTTTTAATTTTTGGGTATTAATTATGAATTTTTAAATATCCTATAAATACAAAATAAATGCTAAAAATTCCCAAAAATTATGAATATTACAAAAATGCAAAGAAAAATGATGTATGATAATTTCATGATCATATAAAAATAAAAATGTGATTTTTGTGGGGTTTTTGGTACCCGAAGGGGTCCGCAAAAGTCGTTTTTCGTGAAAAAGGTAAATATGTAAAACGTCTAGGGGTTCAGAATAACGATATGGTATAGGTCGTTTTTGGAAAAATAGGGCCAATGATTTTTGTTTGAAATACGGGCTTTTAAGACATTGTTTGAGCTGTACGGGTTTTGATATAAAATATATAACTTACGATAAAATACTCAATAAATATCCAAAACAAGTTCGGATCAAAACAGACAACACGTAACACATAGCAAATAGGGTTTAACGACTCGACACAGTTAACCACATAATAATACACATAATTTATCTTTATTATAATATAATACAAGCGTAATTTCTCGGTCATTACAGATATTGACTCAAATCTGATGATAATGATGAGTTTAGTGAGGATTTTGATGAGGAAGCTGGCATGAACATAGGGGGGAAGAATGCCCTAGTTCTGCAAATGATACATGTGACTGGATGTTTAGCAAATTAGGGTGACATCCATTTCTAGTGAGTCAATGAATGTCATTGATACTAAAAAGACAAGACTATATCAACAAGAATGCAGAGCTGTTATAGATTCTATTTCTTTGGATGCTGAGACATTTACTCATCCTGTTACAACCTATCAAACTTTGGATGTTCATGGAAATGGCGAGTCTGAGAGGACTTTGAATCCAGTTCACACAACTGCATCTATGCAAAGAGCCAAAGATGTAATTTCAACCTTGCCTCCTACAGTTGATGTTGACTCAGATTTTGGAGCTGATGATAATGATGAGTTTTGTGAGGATTTTGATGAGGAAGCTGGCATGAACATATGGGGAGAAGAAGGCCCTAGTTCTACATATGATACAACTGACTGGATGTTTAGTAAAAAATACATCTCTCATCACTTCAACTCAGCACTTTTCAAGTTAATCCATCAAACTGAAGAAGCTCTAGCATTCTCCACCAATACTGGTACAAGGACACTTCTTCAAGCCCATCTAGAGTCCCTCCAACTTCACAGAATTCAAAATCTAAAATATGATCTAGAATTGGATGGTCTCAAACTGACAATTGATGATGTGAAGAAGGATGTGTCTCAAGGCTTGATGACAAACTTCCTGAAACTACAATGAGAGAAATTCAGCTAAAGGTAAGGAAGGCAACAGACATAGAAAGAAAAGTGGAGGCTTTGAATACAAGGATGTCAAATGTTTAAAACTCAATGGCCAAGATACTTCAAAATCAAGACACTCAGACTCAACTGCTCCAACAACTAGTGGTTGCACAAACTTCAACTCCTGTTCTTCAACATGATGATAACAAAAAGGGGGAGAAGGATGTGCATGTTCAAGTTTCAAAAGTAATAGTTCCATCTATTATTGTACCAAAGCCAGTTAGGATCAAGCGCTTACCAGTTACTCCAAAAGTAGCTACTTTTGGAGAAGGCGCAACTATAACCTTTACAGTGCAGCAGCCAGCGCCACGTTTTAATATAAGGAGATGCTGGACACCCCAATAATCCCCCCCAGCATCTGCCAGCACTACCAAGTCTCCATCTGAGAAATGGTTGTCCCGTCTGAGACCATGGCTGTGAAGCATGCCTTTGGAATAAATCTCATAAATATGTGTGATAGTGGGGAATCGAACCCGTGACCTGCTCTGATACTACTTGTTAGGATCAAGCGCTTACCCGTTACTCCAAAAGCAGGTACTTGTGGAGAAGCCGCAACTATAACCTTTATAGTGTAGCAGCTAGTGCAACGTTTCGATATAAGAAGATGTTGGACACTCCAACAAAGCCACTAGCAAAAGGGGAACTAGACAACATAGATCTCATCAATCTGGCTGTAGCTGGATTAAAGAATAAGGAATAGAGGAAGAAAATTGATGAAAGAATAACTCAAGTTTTTGGCTCAACTGCAAATCAATCAAAATCTATGAAGCACTTCACACAGTTGAGGCCACTAACTCTAGGAGAAATCAAGCAGGGGACATAGGTAAAGAGAGAAATCTCAATAATTAATGAATTCAAGCCAATTATGGTGCTCAAGCCCAAACTATCAAATTTCAAATTCTCAAACAAATACCCAATGTTTCTTGACTATTCACCACCCATGCCTGATGAGCAGAAACTTATTGGCAAGATAATTGAAAGTTACAAGACAACTAAAGATGCAGCATTGAGAAGCAAAATTGCAAGAATCTACACGCATGGACAAATGACCTGTGTGATGAGTGGGCATCCTCAGTTTGTTGAAGCTAAGAAAGAAGAAGACATGATGATAAAGCCATTGCCAAAGAAAATGCAAATTCAAAAGAAGAATGAGATTGTGAAGAGTGAAATTGACTCAATTGTTTCTAATGGAACAAAGGAGTTAGTTGATCTCCCTCATGAGTGTTCTACTATAGTATGCAAATGGATCTTCAACGGGAAGTTAAACCCTAATGGCTCAACAGATACGTATAAGGTTAGGCTAGTAGCTAAGGGATTTAGGCAAATGGAAGACATTAACAATTTTGATACATCCTCTCCTGTTGTTTGAATAACAACAATCAGAATGCTTGTTACATTGGCTTCCTTACATGGTCTTTTCATCCATCAAATGGATGTAAAGACATCTTTTCTTCATGATAATCTATACTATACTATAATAATCGGAATGGGGTACAATTTGGTTCAACGGTTATTCCCTAATTTTGGCTATTAAAAAAATAAATAAATAGTTTTATATATCCGTTAAACTATTAAATTATTAAACTACTACACACATAGTCTATTTATCCTACTAAACTACAATCACGGCTTATCCTATTATTAAAAAAAATTAAAAAATAGTGTTATATATCCGCTAAACTACTAAATTGTTAAACTACTAGATATAACATACTTATCCTACTAAACTACGATCACAAATTATCCTTTTTTTATACATTTATTATTATTATTATTATATATTTATATAATAATTTTAAAATTATAATATGATGGGATAAATAAAAAAAAATAAATATTAACGGGAACCCGTGCATCGCACATGATTTAAGCTAGTACTTTTTAAGAAGAGATTTATATGAATCAACCTAAGTGATTTGTTGCTTCTGGTAATGAGAGGAAAGTTTGAAGACTAGTCAAGTCCATCTATACTTTAAACAAATTCCTATAGACTGGTATAAAAAGTTTGATAAAACTGATTCAGATTTCGAGTTTTTTGATTCAGATTTCAAGTTTTTAATTAATAAAAGTGACAAGTGTGTCTATTATAATAATATTTAAATAATAAATAAATATTTATAGGCACGGTAACAACTCATCATTCAAAAACAAAAACAGGAAATGATTTTTAAAATAATATCTATATTTATATATTCTTAATGACTACTCCTTAATTTACCCAATGGGTAAAAACTTTACCCATGACCCATTTTGCATATAAAATTATAGATCCATGGATTATCCATTTATTACCCATTTATGACTCATCCTAACACTAAATTAGTTATATTTTGAATTTTAAACATCTTATCTAAGAAAAATTACAATTTTTAAAAAGATTTGCATGATTTTCTCACATCTGTTACATCTCAAATTCGATGATAATCATTAGTTTCCTTTCAGTATTTGCAAGCATAACCTAATTTTCGTAACATTCATCATGGATCATTAGTTTGTATCATGTTCGTCATACAAATGTACAGAATATGTTGATAATCTATTATAAATTTCTTCAAGATTGACAAAATATATGATGATGGATTCTCAAGGAACAAGTACATCGGGTTTTAATCTCTAGTGATAGTTTACTTACAACATTGTTATGCATATTTCTGATGGGTTCATGTTTTTCTTATAAGTTCAAAATGATGTGTCAGTGGACGTGATGTTGATAATTTGTTAAAAAAAATTTAAAAACCAGAGAACCAAGGTATTGTACACTGTCAATCTTTTTTTGTTTCATTCATTCAAGTGGATAATGATGTTCATCTATTAACTCAGTTTTCAAATGTCGTACGCGTGGAAAAAATATGGACAAGATTCTCTCAAATACAATGAACAGATCTGATACATGTAAGTATTTTTTATGATTTTCTGATTAGTTCGTATGTATATATGTTTGACAGACCATTTTATATAGTGAACCATGTCTCTTCTCCGACTGAGAATATGACTAATGATAAAGAAAATACTACCCAAATTTACGTAACAATTATGAGAGTGTAAGAAAGATCCCGGAGAATTTGGTTCAGCACACTTTCGTGCTTAATACGAAGAGCAACTGCAATACACCAAAACAATCTAATGGTAATATTCTTAACCAATTTATTGTAATGTACATTTTTATTCAGGTTATCTGATTTTCTAACTTAAATAAAACAAGACATTCTGTAAGAACTCCGCTATCAAGAATTGATCAAAGTGTGTCACCTATGTTAGGATCAGCAACAGGTAGTTTATATCGACATCTTCTGTGAATACCAAGTTTATGATATGAATAGTAAATATATTCTTATCTTCTTTCAGGTAATTAGGCAAGACAAATTCAATATTTAAGACAATTGCCGCAAAGTGTGCTGCAGCGCCCGATTGCAATAAATCGGGAATATAAGAGAATGACAGCAGAGCAAATTAATGGTATCGTTCTTTATCAGTCTGATTGTTGTTATACATATTTCTCAATCGTCTTTTGAAGTTGCTAATGAATAGATGAATTTTGCAGCAATGAACAATACAGCAGTCCAACCTAATGGTCATCTTCTTAGAAATATTAGGATAAGATACATTATTATGCATATATCTGATGAGCTTATGTTAATAAAAAAAGCCATCATGTAAGAACTCCGCTATCAAGAATTGATCCAAGTGTGTCACCTAATATTGCGTTAGGATCAACAATTGATAAATTTATATCAGACTTCTTTTGTGAACACTAAGTTTCTGACTTGAGCGGTAAAATTTTATTCTTAACTTTTTTCAGCTAATAATTCATTTCAAATTCAATGTTTGAGACAATTGCCGCAAAGTGTATTGCAGCGCCCGCTTACAAAAAATCCGGAAAGCAACAGAATGTTACCGGTTGAAATTAATGGTATCATTCTTTATTATTCTGATTGCTCTTATGCATGGTTCTTAATTGTCTTTTCAAGTTGCTAATCAAAATTGTTCATACAACAACATTGAACAATAGCACCTTGAAGCAGCCTGTTGGGGTAAATAAATCACAACCATCTCTAAGAAGTCCTCTATCCATAATTGATCAAAATGTATCTCCTAATTTTTCATCAACCTCAAAAATAGGTTTAGTTATGCAATTTGAACAACCTTTTAATAACGTCTATTTGAAAATGTTTATCACTTTGCGTGATTTGTATGTTTCAAAAATTTTTAGTAGTGCGAAAAGTCAAGGTACGTTCAAAGAATATTAACAGAGAAGAGGTAGAGATATTTTGTAGCACCTTACCAAATGTTAAAAAAATCACCGATAAAATTTTGTCAACTCGAAATATTTAATTGTCATCTGCTACTACATCACAGTCATCAGGTAATTTTTTTGTTAAATAATCCAATACTCCATACATAAATTGGTTAGCTAATCCATGTCAGTATATGTAAATATTAATGTATTTAAACTTAATTTACATGAATATATTACAGTTCTCAGACAAATTTGCAAAGTAAAACTCCATTTGAACGCAGATTACCAAGCATTCCTCTCACATGTTATCAATTTGGTTATTCCTTTTTTCCAATACATAAGCTTCTTATTTAAACGTTGCGTCATGCTTAATATTATGTTGCACCTGATCTATATAATGCAGATCAAAATCGGGAAAATTCAGTGATTAAGAATGTTAACAGCACGGGAAACAGTACTCTCACATTCTCAATGCCTGTCTCCTGTGTCTCACTCGTTAAAAAACAAAGGTGTTTGAAAAAGAATCTTATTGATGCCGATGAAGGAGAACAATATCATTCAAAAAAAATGTGTGAAAAAATTTCTCCAGGTCCTTCGTTGTTCAATACATCAAATGTAAAAAGTACTTTTGAAAAATGTGAAAGTTCAAGGCCTAAAAATTTATTGAACGAGTTCAACGATGTTGATGACAATGCTAGCATTGACAATGATACAACATGAGGAGGTAGTAATTATCTTATTTACTAAACATCGTATACTTCCATTAAAGTGGACGTTATAAATTATAATTTATTCTTGATTTTCATATTATTGCAACAGACGTGGCAGGTAATCTTTAGGATTTTGATAAATATTTTATCTACTAAACATCACAGACTTTCAATAAATCGGACATTATAAATTATAGTTTGTTGTTTTTCTCATTTTGGTGCGACAGGCATGGCAGGTGATGATGAGGATATTGATCAATTTAAACAGTAATGAATCTATGTGGAATGTATACTTGGATCTTGGTGCTCCTAATAAATATTGTTCAAAGTGTGAAGCTGTCATCTGGAACCAAGAAAGGAACAACAAGAGTGCTCCTAATAAGTCACTAACATTTTCTCTTTGCTCAAAAAATGGTCAGGTCATTTTGGATAAGGAGAAACAACCTCCCGAACCTCTAGCTACTCTCCTTACCGGTGGTGTTCATTTTAAGCATTTCAAACAAAATATATGGATTTACAATTGCATGTTTTCTATGAGTTCTACCGGAGGAAAGATTGACCCCTCAATAAATAGAGGTGGCGCACCATATTGCTTCAAGATCGAAGGTGTTAACTACCACAATATAGGAAGTTTGGTACCAACTAATGGTAACACTCCAAAATTTTATCAGCTTTATATCTATGACACAGAGGATGAAATTAATAATAAGATGAATGCAGTTAATGATGGCAGGGATGCAGTTAATGAAGAAATTGTACAGTCTTTGTTGCATATGTTGGATCAACATAACAGGTTGGTTAAGGGTTTTCATAGGGCTCGCGAAAGAGTTAGGCAAAATGTAGTAGATGAGTTTAAATTGGTGCTTATTTCAGCGAGTTCAGCAAGTGGCCGACCAAATCACATTGCTCCATCAAATGAGGTTGCAGGATTGATTGTTACTACTCCTTATGCAAAAGGCTTTAGAGACACTATTATAGATTCTAGAGTTGATGGATTTCAGAGGATTTATGAGACAGATCCACGTTTCATGCAGCTTCAATATCCATACTTTTCCCACATGGAGATATTGGATTTTACCACGAGATCCCTTTAAATAAACCGGTCAACCAATCTAAAAAAGTAGATGCTACTGAAACTGAAGATCCTGATGAAAGAGGACCTCGAGAACATATTTCGATGAAAGAGTTTTATAATTATAAACTCATGATACGTCCATCAAAAGGTATATATTTTTTTAGAAGTAAAACACAATTATTGTAACAGTTTTATGCACATAACAATTATCTCCGTATATGATTCATTATTACCATTTCCATTAATAGGGTTGACACCGCATCTCGGAGGATGTTTATGGCAGCAATATGTTGTTGATGCTTTCACTACAATTGAGCAATACAGATTGGACTGGATTAGAGACCATCAAACTACTATACGCTTTGATCTTTACCATAATATCAGAGATACAATGCAACAGGGAGATGTAAATCCATCCAATGTTGGTAAAGCAATAATTCTTCCAGTTTCATTCACTTAAGCGGTATATGACTCAGTATTCTAAAGACTCATTAGCAATTTGTCGAACATTAGGACATCCTTCGTTGTTCCTTACTATGACCACTAATGCAAAGTGGCCCGAGATTCAGCGCATGTTAAAATATATGCCTGGTGTGGATGTTGCTGATGCTCCTGATGTTGTAGCTAGAGTCTTTAAAATGAAGAATGATCAACTTATGGATATGACTAAAAAGAAAAATTGTTTTGGCAGATGTATAGGAGGCAGTACGTATGCAATATTAAGTTTTGTATCACTTAAATTTCTTAGTAGTTATGTTATTAAATTGCAGGTTGTATATATATTTTAAATCTCCTAACTATTTTTCTTAAAATATTACACAATTATGCATATTATTGAGTTCCAGAAGCGTGGATTAGCTCACACTCATATATTAATTTGGTTACATCCTGACGATAGGCCTAAAACGACCGACCAAATTGATTCCATGGTATCAGCTGAAATACCTGATCCAGACATTGATCCGCTTAGATATAATATCGTCAGCAATTATATGATCCACGGACCATGTGGTTCTAATAATCCTAAATCTCCATGCATGGTCAAAGGCAACTGTATTAAGCATTTTCCAAAGTGGTAATTTCCGAGATACATTGTTATACATCCTTGATTTTTTGACTACCTCCAATTTTGTTTGAAGATATATTTACCAAATTTTTTATTTAAAATTTCAGGTATAATTCACACACATTTTTTGATGAATGTGGATTCCCCGTATACAAAAGAATGAGGACTGGAATTACGATTAAGAAGAAAGGAGTCAATCTTGATAATTGCTTTGTTGTCCCATTCAATCGTGATCTTTTGGTGCGATTTCAGTGTCACATGAATCTTGAGATTTGAAATAATTCAAGATCATTAAAGTACCTCTTCAAATACTGTCTAAAGGGTCATGACACGGCAACTATGTGTTTGAGGAAAAAAATAAAGGGAGTTCTGCACCAATGCCAAAAAATGCAGAAAAGCGTCCAATTGATGAGGTAAAACATTATTTGGATGGGAGATATGTTTGTGCGTCAGAAACATCTTGGAGGATTTTTGGTTTTGACATTCATTCGCGTTGGCCATCTGTTGAGAGGTTGCCGATATATTTACCAGGTGACAAACATGTATCTTTTAGGGTTGGAGATGTTTTGGAGGATGTCTGCGACAAAGCAAGTTCAAAAAAAGCAAGTTAGAGGCATGGTTCGATGCCAATCAGAGTATTTCAAATGCGAGGAATTATAGTTATTCAGAATTTCCCAACAAATTTACCTGGCATCCTCGACCTGGTATATGGAAAGAAAGGAAAAGAGGTGATGTTATTGGAAGACTCTCTGAAGTTCATTCATCAAGTGGTGAACTATTATATCTCCGCATGCTCTTGCTTAGAAAAAAAGGTGCCAAGTCATTTCAAGATCTTAAAACTTTTAACGAACAAATCCACGAAACATTCAAGGAAGCATGCTCCGCCCTTGGTCTTCTACAAAATGATAACCAGTGGCATGAAGCTATTGCCGAAAATTCCCATACATCATTGTCTCCACAGTTGCGTGTAATGTTTGTCAACATTTTGTCATATAGTCTTATTTCAGATCCACTCCGGCTTTGGGAAGCTCATTGGTGATGTATGTCGGACGATATTCTCATCATTAGGCGACATTTGCTTAATGATCCTCATCTATATCTATCAGATGACGAGTTACAAAATTATGCACTTGCAGGTGAATACATCATAAATTTTTAAATCTTTTTTTTTTGTAATTCAATAAAAATTGTTGGTTGTAAATATCATATTTATTAACCTTTTGACCTGTTATAATACTTCATATATTTTTTTTAAACAAAAATTGAAAAATTGTTTAATGACATCGGGAAGAGTTTGAGGGACTACGCCACAATGTCATTTCCAAATGATGTTTATTTTAGCAATGCTGTTAACCAGCTACTTCAAGAAGAGACTTTGATGATAAAGCAGAGATAAAAATTTTGCATGAAAAGAATCATGGAATGCTCAACCCTGAACAGAAGAACGTTTACGATTCTATCATACAAAATGTTTATTATAAGGTAGATGGTGTTTTTTTCGTATATGAAGTGGAGGGTGCGGCAAGCCATTTCTGTGGCAGACATTATGATGTCACCCTTCATTCAGAAGGAAAGATTGTGCTTCATGTTGCCTTATGTGGTATATCAGCTGTACTGTTTCCTGGTGGAAGGACTGCACATTCAAGATTCCATATTCCTTTGAAACTTGATCAAGACAGTACAGCCGGAATTAGACATGGAATCGATATTGCAGAATTAATCCAACAAACTGATTTGATCATTTAGGATGAAGCTCTGATGCAACATCGTCATACTTTTGAATGTATTGACAGTTCTTTGAGGATATAATGTCCGCTATTGATAAAAGGAGAGCAAAGAAGCCATTTGGCGGTATCACAATTGTTTTTGGCGGAGATTATAGGCAGATTTTACCCGTGATTCCAAAGGCATCGAGAGCTGAAGTAGTATGTTCCACCCTCAATAAATAAAAGCTTTTAGAATTTTTCCAAGTATATTTACTGAAGCAAAATATGCGGCTTCATGCAGGAAATACAGAAATGAAAAATAAGGTTATAGCGGAGTTCGGTAAATGGGAGCTGTCAATTGGTGATGGTAAAGTTGAGAACTTTAGTCCTGATGCTGACACTGGTAGAATGCTAATAAAGATTCCAGATCAATATGTTGTTCATACCACGTAAAATCCTATAGAAAGTCTTTTTAAAATTACTTACCCGGATTTTCTAAGAAACATGTCCTCGCATTCTTATCTCAGATCAAGAGCTATCCTAACACCAACTAATGTTGTGGTGGATGACTTAAATAACAACATTCTTGAGAAAATACCTGGAGCTCTAAACATATATCTTCGTCAGGATTCAATTGACGACACTGGTGATGAAGATAATGATTTCAGATCTACATTTCCAATTGAGTACCCGAATTCATTAAATATGCCTTGCATTCCTAAGCACGAGTTAAACATCAAGGTTGGCTTCGTTGTCATGCATATGAGAAATTTAAACCAAATTATGGGATTGTGTAATGGCACGCGAATGACTGTCACCTCCTACAAGAAGAATAATATTGAGTGTGAAATATTATGCAAATCCCATGTTGGATCAAAAGATTTGATCCCTATGATAGAATTGATGGCCTTTTGAGTTTAAAAGAATTCAGTTTCCACTCCAGATTTGTTATGCAATGACAATTAGTAAGAGCCAGGGATAATCACTTGTACGGTTGGTCTATATCTTCCCAGAGTAGTGTAATCTCATGGCCAAATCTATGTTGCCATCTCAAGAGTTACAAGATCAGAAGGTCTCCACATTCTCATCGACAGTGATAATGGTACCACCACCAATATTCATCAAATATAGTTTTTGAAGAAGTACTTTACTATCTACCGAGCATAAATGATTCTCATGAATCAGATTAGTTATTTGTACTGCACATTTCCAATTCTTTTGTGTAACTTATCATTTTTATATATTTGTTTATTTAATAAATTATTTGTTATCATATTACAATTTCATTTGGAAATAAAGTGATCAAATACTGATATGAGAAGACCAAGTCAGACTTTCGAATTGGTTTTGATGCAGATTAAATTAAGCAATATAATTCAATGTGCTATGTCCCAGAAACTTAGTTAGGCATATTACTCTTCTGGCTTACTTTAAAACTGAGTTATCAGGATTAACATTTTAAATACAACAGAATAATTAATAAATATAAATCATATGCCGTGTTTTATATGGTTAAGGAAGATATTATGATAATCAGAGAATATTATGGCATTGCATCACTATCTATCACTTAATTAACTCATATTTTACATATCTGTTTATTAGCATTCCAAATGCTAATAATTGCTCTTCTAATTTACCATAATCTTTTTTTCCATGATAATCTTTTTTTAGGCGGTTAAAGATCATCATAAAACTCGAAGAGATATCAATTGATTGAGAATTTCAAGGACTAATTATCAGTATATCACTTTAACTACAAAGATAGCGTATATCTTTAAAAAAAATACAGACGATTATCTTAAACGTTCCACACATTTGGAGTTGTCTACTATATATCCAACTCACAAACTTATTTCAGAGTTCATATGGAACAACAAAAAATTATAGTTTCAATTTATTATCTCATTATTGATATAAACATTTAACATACTTAAAATTTGTTAACATCAACTTAACTTCTCCTTTACTCAGATATGGCGGACCATCATCATTTATCAGCTCTGGATGGTAGTGATACTGCTTGGACATTGAAGGACCGCGTGACAAGAATGTGGGTATCAACTAATAGAGTTGGTGTTTTAGTCAGGCACAATCTTATTCTATTGGACTGTGAGGTTTGATTGAATAACTCTATTACTTATACCACATTTATGATTGACTGTCCCGTCTCTATCCTAAGATGATTTTCTTTTTGCAGAATAATCACATGCTTGCAACTGTTGCACCAGCTATTTGGAATATGTTTTACTTTATCATTAATCCTGGCACATTGTTACGTATCAGAAATGTTCAGTTTCTTCCAGCTGCTGGCCTTTTAAGGCATGTATGTTCCGCAAATTACATCATGTTTCTCCCCATCATAATCGTGCTATTGGAACCTGAGGGAATTTTGAGTATACCGCGCCATAAATTTGATTAGGTTCCTCTGGCGGTTCTAGACAATTGTCTTCATTGTTCTGCTCTCGATGAGCTTCCTGTTTATGCAACTGGTAGTGCATATTAAATTTATGACCAAATCATTTACACTCTGCTGTTTTTGATTATAACTTTATTGATGTAGATGTAATTGGAATTGTTGAGGAGTTGGAACCAATACAAACTATTATGACAAGATATGGTGTAAAGGAAGTTATATGCTTCAGAATTTCAGATGGCGTGTAAGACTCTATATTAACATTTTTGACATATATTAAATTATTATGCTTAATTATTAGCTACTGCTTTTATGCATTACAATTATTGAAAATATGCATGAGATCCACATTTTATTATATTTATTTTAGGTTAACCATCCAAGTGTGTTTTACCAGTTCTTTACCAATAAATTTTGAATCATTGTACGAAGATACTGAACCTGAATCAAAAATTGTTATTTCTGGCATCTGTTAGAGTCTATATCTATCGAGGTAAGATATCATGATTTTTGTCTTAAAAACCTTTATAATTCTAAGTCTTCTCATAAATTATAGAGTTTCTTCTACCACTTAAATAATATTTAAGTTTTCCTCTTAAAAACAGGTAGATCTCAGATCAACAATATTCCATCAACAAAGCTTTTGTCAATCTTGCTTATCCTAATGTCTTTAGTTTGAGGCAGAGGTAAATAAATACATGTCACACCCCCAACTTAAATAGCAAAATAGTTATAGTTATTACATCATTTTAATGAGTACTACACAACCAAAATCCAAGATCTTACAGTTTAGGGTTTGGAACAGCCCAACACTATCAACTATTACATCTGATTACAAATACCGAGTCCTCACACAGCTATTATTACTTATTCTACCTGGGCTCGAACATAAGCATCCGCATCACAGGTCTTACGGGCAGTCTGCTTGAATCTAACCATGGCTGCTAGCTGTAATATCAGGGTAAAGCAAGAAGTGAGCCAAAAGCTCAACAAGTGCTAACAATACAACGCAAAGCATAAATCGAGATATACCTTTAGGAATGACAATGGAATGACATAATCAATGATAATCGAGAGATAAATCTTATGTGAGTTGGCATCAATTTGCTTGCATCAAAACAAATTTTAAAACCATTCTTAATCAAAATCATTTTATGACGCTACGGATTACAGCCGGTGATCAGCCGCGAAGTAATCCCGAACCTCGCTGGGTTCTAAAACATTATTGGGAATCCCTAGGCAACTTTTAAGCCTAATATAAGTGTGGAAAGGACTCGCGTCTCAGTCCAGATCCACCATTCAAGAAAACATTTGTCCCCCTTTGGGACTGAAAAATCCACGTTTTAATCATTTTAAAAACTGATGCCGATTTATGACAAAATTTCTTTCGACTGTAATTATTTTTATCAAGGGATTATAGATCAACTTGAAACACTGGAAATATGACTCTAAATCTCAGGGCCATGATCTACTAGACTTTACTATATTAGGGTAGTTGAGAGGTTTCCATAAACAAGAACTTAGACAAGGAAATTAAGCCAGGCTATTGGATAAGATGAAAGAGTAATGCCAAACTAGACTTAAAGCAACAGTTGTAGACAAGATATAGGTATTAGAACATCAAAAGATAGGCATCACTGGTTCCAATAGGATAAAGGTGTTAAAATATAAAGAAGGCGATCATCAGCTCAGTATATAACAGGGTGTCAAGCTTTAGGGTAAGGATAGGGTTATCAAACAATCATGAATGTATTTAAGAAATGATTGGCTTTTAGGTATCAAAATAAAGTTTCTATCGAGGCTATTTCAAGAGTTGAATCAAAGCATCAGGGTGCAACATCAAGATTTCTCAGGGATCAGTAGCATGATAAACAAAAGGATCAATAAGATATTATAACGCATCTCTAATTTATCATGGCATTAAACTATCATGAAAGACTTTTGAACTACTTGCAATATGTACTCGAGGGTTCATGGCATTTCTATGTAACTCAAAGATAAACAAAAGATACTCTTGATTTAAATATATCAAAATGACTCAGGATAATTGCATCGATATATATATGAACTGTTTACAGTAAATGCGAAGGTCAAGTTGAATCACTTGCCTTGAGATAGACTGGTCTGGTCTGACTGGTAGGAGCAACAACTGGAGCTTCACTCGACTTTTATGGCAAGTTTTCCCTCGTCTCGAGATCCTACATAATAATAATAATCCTCATTATAATATATTCTTTCCATCTTAACCTATTTACAACCCGAAATTAAACATGGATGGCACTTAGGCCTATACGCACTTAATTCATATCCACCTTTATATTTTCAAATGTACACATGTAACCACATAATCACATATCGTATATTAATACCAAATAACATCATATACACCATAATGCCACACTAGGCTTGGATGATCTCGACTCACCACTCAAGTTACTTGGTCGCTAACTAAACGAAGTCTTCGAATTTGGGCTTCCTAACTCAATGTGCCTTTCCTAAATTATCCAAAACCTATTGACCCTCACTTGTGCCTTTTGTTCTACTGACCTTATACTATCTTACAACTATGGTGGTCGACCTAATACTCACTTCTAAGTGTCCTAAAACTATGCGATAAGTGAAAGTGCTCACTGGTGCAAATTTCAGAATGGTAACTAAGGTTTCTTGAGTGCATTAGACACTCTTAAACTACAAGTTTTTCTTCAAAATTTTTACACAAGACTTTCCTGACCTAAGGGCATCTCACAAGCTTGATGTGGCTCAAAGGCCTGGCTTGGGCCTTCTTGGGCCTAAGCTAAAAGTCCAAGGTTCCCCTGTTTTTTTTCTGGGCAGAAAATGCCCTGACTTGAATTAACTTGTGACACGTGGTTCTAGCTCATATCCTATGAACTATGGTTGGAAAAACTTCTCTGACACACCCTCTAACTAAGGCCCAATTGGGCCTAATGAGGGCCTACCCATGACATGGCCAAATCTCCCTATTTCTAAGTTGTAACAAAACTGTCCCCTGCTGGACAGATTTTGTTATTCTACTTGTGCACCTAACCAAATGACATGCAAACCTCCAATCAACTCCTAAAACCTATTATATATTCCACATACTAACTTCTGGTGGCTTGGGCCTCAAAGTGCACATCAATGACATGGTCAAAACTCACTCTAAACCTCAGGGTACTAAACTGATTTTTCTGCAGAAACTATAACTCTCATTTTCCAAGGTTTTGACTTGACAAACCCAATTAACAACAACTAAATACTTAAACCAAGACCTATACTTGGTATTCTACTGAACTAACTCCCTTTTTCTCAAAATAACCTTGGTGAGATCATCCTTACCTAAGGTGCAACTATGGCAAAACGAAAGAGACTACTCTTAACAAATCGCAAATCTTCATGCTTTTGAAACAACAAGATATATATTTTTATAAAAGATAACCACAATTTATTACCATGCAACAAGAAGCATAAATCAATATTATCACATTATTCCTACTGAAATTAAGGCTCACTAACAAAATCTTTTCCAAATGATCAAAATCTTACAACAAACTAAGAGAATTCCACATGCATGCATGCCTTCGGGTTTTTCAAACCAAACAACATATTTTCTACATATATTCCATCTTAAAATTGACATGCAAGCCTAGCATAAGGTATACCTAGATGATCACTTAGCATGCAAGGAGTTTTATCAAATTTTCACCACAAAATTCAAGTCATTATCACATAAACATGCAAAAATTGAACAAAACAACAAGAATGATTTCAAGGACCATTCATTCGGCTCCCATATGGTCATGGCCGAATGAAATGGATGGAAATGGCCATTAAATCATCAAGAGTTTCCTTCTCAAGACTTGGCACTTATCCATTCATTGTAGTCCTCTCAAAAACAACCTTAAATCCATAAGAATCAAGATTGTATTTTGAGTTTCACTAAAACCTTTACATGCAACCCTTAAACTTAAACTTTCTACTCAAAACTCTTTGAAATATGAATGATCATGGTATGGAAGATAACATTTACTTGTATAAAGAGTAGAAGCTTGGTGGAGAAATGAAAAAAAATGGGGAGGGGTGGTTCTCGGCTAAAGGCCGAGAGTGAGAGAGAGAGAGCCGAGAGTGAGGGAGGAGGAGGGAGAGAAGAGTGAGTGTGGTGTGGGTGATGAGTAAAAATGATCATGACTTTGCTTGTCTTATGGTTTTTGTATTGGCAAAAGTGAGTGGAATTAGGAATTGACATGATTAGCCTTCCACTTGAACTTGGTTGAATTTGCATGCAAGGGTAAAGAAGGTATTTGGCTAGGAAATAAGAGTTAGTGGGGTGGTTATTGACTCTTTAGCCCTTTTGGAATGTATGGAAGGAATTTGCATGCAAGGATAACTATGGAATTTGCTAATTATATTTATAAAGATTTATTTTTATAAAATAAAACACAAGTTCAAAAATTATAAAATTTATACCATAAAATAACTTGGATTTTTAGAGATTTTATAAAGTCACTTTCAAAATTTGTGAACAAAATATCTTTTAAAAGAAAATTTCTCCAAGGCTTAGAATATTCCTTATAAATCAAAAGTAAAGGAAATAATTAAAATTTTGCTTTGAAAAAAAAAAATCATGTATTACACATAAAAATTTTATAATGCAGAAATTCTCGCTTACACAATCGTACAATAATTGAACATATTTTTATTCGGCTTTAATATTATACCAAATCCACAATTAATATTACACGAAAATGCCGGTCGTAACATCCTCTCCCCCTTAAGGGATTCTGCCCCCAGAATCTAAGAGAACAGATGAGGATACCGGGAACGCATATCAGACTCTAACTCCCAAGTCGACTCTTCGACCTTAGGGTTCCTCCAAAGTACTTTCACTAACTTTACTGATTTATTTCTAAGACTCTTTACTTGCCAGTCGAGTACTTTAACCGGTTGCTCCACAAATGACAGGTCTGCCTGAATTTCTACAGGTTCATATTCTATCACATGGCTAGCGTCAGGATTGTACTTCTTAAGCAACGACACATGGAACACATTATGCACATGCTGATACTGAGGTGGTAAGGCCAACTCGTAGGCCACCTTTCCTACTTGACTCAAAATCTCAAAAGGACCTACGTATCTAGGTGCTAACTTTCCTTTCTTGCCAAATCTTATCAACCCTTTCCTAGGTGACACTTTTAGCAACACAGCTTCGCCAATTTGGAATTGAACATCCTTACGCGCTGGATCCGCATACTTCCTCTGTCTATCTTGAGCAGCAAGCAACCTTTTCTGAATTAACTTGACTGAGTTATGCAACTGTTGTACCAATTCTGAGCCGAGAATTCTTCCTTCTCCTACTTCATCCCAACTTGTTGGTGATCTACATTTTCGCCCGTACAAAGCTTCATATGGTGGCATGCCGATACTGGAATGATAGCTGTTGTTATATGAAAATTCAATTAATGGCAGGTGGTCGTCCCAACTTCCAGCAAAATCGATTGCACAACTGCGCAACATGTCTTCAATTGTTTGAATTGTTCTTTCACTCTGGCCATCAGTCTGCGGGTGATACGCCGTGCTCATATTCAACTTCGTGCCAAGACATTCCTGGAATTGCTTCCAGAATCTTGAGTTAAATCGGGGATCTCTGTCTGAAACTATTGATACAGGTACTCCATGCCTTAATACGATTTCGTGCACATACAGATGAACCAACTTGTCCAGTGACGACTTCTCATTTATTGGAAGGAAATGCGCCGACTTCGTAAGACGATCAATTATAACCCATATTGCGTCATGTCCGGATTTTGTTCGCGGTAGTCCTACTATAAAGTCCATAGCGATATTTTCCCATTTCCATTCTGGAATCTTCAGGGGCTGAATTAACCCGCTTGGTCGTTGATGTTCTGCCTTTACTTTCTGACAAGTATAGCACTTCGCAACCCATTCTGCCACGTCTCGCTTCATATTTGGCCACCAAAAGTTCTTCTTTAAGTCTTGATACATCTTGGTGCTTCCCGGGTGGATTGAGAATTTCGAATGGTGGGCTTCATGGAGGATCTCATTCTTTAATTCAGATACATGGGGAATCCATATTCTGGATGAAAACCTTAGTATTCCTTGCTCATCCCTTTTAGTATTAATCTCTTCTCCAGATAACTGATTTTTCTCTTTTTCCATTACTTCCTCTTGATACTTCTTTATCTTTTCCAGTAGTATTGGCTGAAAGGTCATTGCATGACAAACTTCTTTGACTTCCCCATAAGCACAAAGTTCCAATTCAAATTTTCCGATTTCTTCAGATAACTCTTTTGATGTTATCATTGCATTCAATCTTTCCTTCCGACTCAGCGCATCGGCCACTACGTTCGCCTTTCCAGGATGGTAATTTATCGAACAGTCATAGTCCTTAATCAATTCCAGCCATCTCCTCTGCCTCATATTGAGCTCTTTCTGAGTAAAAATGTATTTTAAACTCTTGTGATCCGTGTAGATTTCACACTTTTCTCCATAGAGATAGTGTCTCCAAATCTTGAGTGCGAATACTATGGCGGCTAGTTCCAAGTCATGCGTCGGATACTTTAACTCGTGCGGCTTCAACTGTCTTGACGCATATGCTATTACCTTACTGTGTTGCATCAACACACAACCCAAACCCTTATGTGAAGCGTCGCTGAATATTACAAAATTCCCTTGATCATCTGGAAGTACTAACACCGGCGCTGTTACCAACTTCTGTTTTAACTCTTGAAAGCTACTTTCACATTCTGCACTCCATTCAAACCTTTGATTCTTTCTGGTTAACTTGGTCAATGGCGTGGCGATCTTCGAGAAATCCTTGACGAATCTTCTATAGTATCCGGCCAATCCTAGAAAACTTCGCACTTCCGTAGGAGTCCTTGGCCTCTCCCAACTCATAACTGCATCAATCTTCGCCGGATCCACTTTAATTCCATCATTTCCAATAACATGCCCCAAAAATTGAACTTCCTTTAACCAAAACTCACATTTGGTAAACTTGGCATACAACTTCTCTTGTCGGAGTATCTCCAAGGCTATCCAGAGATGCTGCATATGTTCTTCTTCCGATTTAGAATAAATAAGGATGTCATCAATAAATACCACGACAAATTTATCCAAATACTTCTTAAATACCCGATTCATCAGATCCATGAATGCGGCCGGGGCGTTGGTCAATCCAAACGGCATTACTAGGAATTCATAATGCCCATATCTGGTCCTAAATGCGGTCTTGGGAATATCTTCTTCCTTGATCTTTAATTGATGGTATCCCGATCTCAAGTCAATCTTCGAAAAACATTTTGCTCCCTTTAACTGATCAAAAAGGTCATCTATCCTTGGTAGCGGGTAGCGGTTCTTGATCGTTACTTTATTCAACTCCCGGTAATCTATGCATAGACGCATACTCCCATCTTTCTTCTTCACAAAGAGAACAGGTGCTCCCCATGGCGACGTACTTGGTCGTATCACTCCCTTATCCAATAATTCTTGTAGCTGGCTCGCCAACTCTTTCATTTCTGCTGGTGCCATCCTATACGGAGCCTTTGAAACTGGTTCCGTGCCTGGAGCAAGGTTGATCTCGAACTCAATTTGTCGATCTGGTGGTAAGCCTGGTAGTTCGTCGGGAAACACATCGGGGAACTCATTAACTACAGGAATATCTTCCATGCTGGGGCTGCCTCTCTCTGAATCCACTACATATGCTAGGAACGACTCACAACCTTTTCTAAGTAACTTCTTAGCCTGAATAATTGTAAGAAATAGTCGCTCTTGCCTCTGTCCCTTAAATACTACCTTCTCTCCACTCTTCGTCTTTAAATTCACTCTCTTGGTCTTACAATTTATCTGCGCGCTATTCTCTCCTAACCAATCCATTCCTAAGATTATATCAAATTCTCCCAGCTTGAAGAGTATCAAGTCGGCCGAGAACTTATATCCTGAAATATCAATCTCACATTTTGGACAAAATCGATTCACAGGAATCTTCTCTTGGTTCGCAATTACCACATTTACTACCTCACTCATAACCGTTTTATCACATTGGATCTTATCAACAAAAGATTCTGATATGAAGGATCTTGTGGCTCCCGAATCAATCAATACTTTGGCTTTGACATTATTGAGTAAAAGTGTACCTGCTATCACCTCAGAATTCTGAACAGCATCTTTCATCTTTAGATCAAATGTCCTTGCTGTTGCTTGCGGGGTTGGTGCGGGTGGTGGAGGTAATGCCAATACCTCAGCTGGCACGCTTGCACTGGTACTTGCCACGTTCATCAGAGCTCTGACTGGTCCTGTTGCCTTACATTCCCTAGCCATGTGTCCAGTCTTCCCACATTTGTAGCACGTAACTCCTGGCTTCGGCATCTTGCACTCATTTGCCAAATGTCCCTTCTGATTGCACCTATAACAGGTCATACTCAGCTTATTGCATACTCCGGGGTGCCTTCTTCCACAGTGCTTGCATTCTGGCCTCTGGAACCTGTTTTCTCCAACTTGCCCTTGGTTTGCCTGATTGTTCCCTTTTGATTCTTGCCTTTTGCCCAAATTTCCTTTCCTTTGAAAATTTCCGCCCTTCTGGAAACCAATCCTCTTTACATTCCGATCTTGCGAACTTCCAGCTTCAGACTTTTCTCCATAAAATGGAACCTTCCTCTTCTTGTTATCCCTCTCTTTCCTTGACTGCATCCCATTATTCTCAATCAGAGCAGCTTTCTGTACTACTCCCGCATAAGTCTCAAGTTCAAACATAGCCACCCTATCTCTGATCCAAGGCTCCAATCCTTGTTGAAATTTCTTTGCTTTTTCTTCCTCAGTGCTGGTATACTTTGTCACAAACCTTGACAACTCAGTGAACTTCTTCTCATATTCCAGTACAGTCATGTTCCCTTGTTTTAACTCAAGAAATTTTAGCTCCATCTGATTCTGCATGTACTTAGGGTAATACTTGTCCAGAAATAACTTCTTAAATCTTTCCCAAGAAATCTGCTGAGTGACTTCCATAACTTTTACTGATTCCCACCAATAAATGACTTCTCCCTTCAAGAAGTAAGTGGCATACAGCGTCTTCTGATCGTCCCCTAACTGTACCAACTCAAAAGCCCTTTCCATCTCCTTGATCCATGTGTTTGCTATCACTGGATCAGTGGTATCCTGAAATACAGGTGGATTCACATTCTGAAAAGCCTTGAAAGTGACAATTTGTCTTGGTGGTACTGGTGGTTCAGGTGGTTGATATGGCTCACGGTTATCTTGGTTTTCAATTCGTTGTTGAAGAGTTAATTGTTGTTGAGCTATAGCATTGGTTTGCTGTTGCAAGGTTTCCAGTAGTTGAAGAATATTTGGGTCTGTGGTGAAGGTGGTTGTTGGATTCTTCTTTTTGGGAGGCATGATCCTGAAATAAGAGTTGTGTTATAACAAATATGAATGATAAAATGATTCGAGGGTATCGCATGGCATTCTTGTTTACATATGGGGTCACGTTTCCAAATTAAGCAGATATGATGATAAAAACATAAAATAACAGTTGAGAGCAAATGGAACAATAGCACATAATTATTGAAATTTTAAAGGTCACAGTACATAGGATTGGGACATAGTCTGATTCTAGAAATAACAGGCTTATTTAAAGGAAAGACAGAAGCAACTGGGGATTCCTTAGAGTTTGATAGTACAACAACATGAAAGGTAAATGGAAAGAACTAAGGCTCCACTCCATCTGAACGGGGCTTGGTAGACTTTTCCTCTCGAAGTGTCTTCACAATGCTCTGGAGCTCATCCGCCACCATCTGAATGACATACTGGCTGGTACGGTCCCGGTGCGCTGGCATCTCTTCAAGCTTAGTGTTGACGTACCCAACCAAGGTCTCAAGTCTCGCAATCATCTGCTCCTTGGGCTTCCCTTCGTAGTTTCGACTGTCCGGATACACGTTCTTCAGTCGGTCTATCAGTCGGTCGTACTTGCCCTGAAGCATGTCGAACTCGCGCCTCAACTCAGCATACACGGAGAAAGCAATAGTGTCGTCCGACCCAGAGGATGACGAGGAATGCGCCCTTTGCTGACAACCAATAAGAGGAGTATTAATAATAATTTACTTTACCTACTCTCTCGCATAGTATCTATAACCTACTCACAAGTCCTATAACCTATTTGGGCTGTCCAGGGACTCTAAACCGTAGCTCTGATACCAAAACCTGTCACACCCCCAACTTAAATAGCAAAATAGTTATAGTTATTACATCATTTTAATGAGTACTACACAACCAAAATCCAAGATCTTACAGTTTAGGGTTTGGAACAGCCCAACACTATCAACTATTACATCTGATTACAAATACCGAGTCCTCACACAGCTATTATTACTTATTCTACCTGGGCTCGAACATAAGCATCCGCATCACAGGTCTTACGGGCAGTCTGCTTGAATCTAACCATGGCTGCTAGCTGTAATATCAGGGTAAAGCAAGAAGTGAGCCAAAAGCTCAACAAGTGCTAACAATACAACGCAAAGCATAAATCGAGATATACCTTTAGGAATGACAATGGAATGACATAATCAATGATAATCGAGAGATAAATCTTATGTGAGTTGGCATCAATTTGCTTGCATCAAAACAAATTTTAAAACCATTCTTAATCAAAATCATTTTATGACGCTACGGATTACAGCCGGTGATCAGCCGCGAAGTAATCCCGAACCTCGCTGGGTTCTAAAACATTATTGGGAATCCCTAGGCAACTTTTAAGCCTAATATAAGTGTGGAAAGGACTCGCGTCTCAGTCCAGATCCACCATTCAAGAAAACATTTGTCCCCCTTTGGGACTGAAAAATCCACGTTTTAATCATTTTAAAAACTGATGCCGATTTATGACAAAATTTCTTTCGACTGTAATTATTTTTATCAAGGGATTATAGATCAACTTGAAACACTGGAAATATGACTCTAAATCTCAGGGCCATGATCTACTAGACTTTACTATATTAGGGTAGTTGAGAGGTTTCCATAAACAAGAACTTAGACAAGGAAATTAAGCCAGGCTATTGGATAAGATGAAAGAGTAATGCCAAACTAGACTTAAAGCAACAGTTGTAGACAAGATATAGGTATTAGAACATCAAAAGATAGGCATCACTGGTTCCAATAGGATAAAGGTGTTAAAATATAAAGAAGGCGATCATCAGCTCAGTATATAACAGGGTGTCAAGCTTTAGGGTAAGGATAGGGTTATCAAACAATCATGAATGTATTTAAGAAATGATTGGCTTTTAGGTATCAGAATAAAGTTTCTATCGAGGCTATTTCAAGAGTTGAATCAAAGCATCAGGGTGCAACATCAAGATTTCTCAGGGATCAGTAGCATGATAAACAAAAGGATCAATAAGATATTATAACGCATCTCTAATTTATCATGGCATTAAACTATCATGAAAGACTTTTGAACTACTTGCAATATGTACTCGAGGGTTCATGGCATTTCTATGTAACTCAAAGATAAACAAAAGATACTCTTGATTTAAATATATCAAAATGACTCAGGATAATTGCATCGATATATATATGAACTGTTTACAGTAAATGCGAAGGTCAAGTTGAATCACTTGCCTTGAGATAGACTGGTCTGGTCTGACTGGTAGGAGCAACAACTGGAGCTTCACTCGACTTTTATGGCAAGTTTTCCCTCGTCTCGAGATCCTACATAATAATAATAATCCTCATTATAATATATTCTTTCCATCTTAACCTATTTACAACCCGAAATTAAACATGGATGGCACTTAGGCCTATACGCACTTAATTCATATCCACCTTTATATTTTCAAATGTACACATGTAACCACATAATCACATATCGTATATTAATACCAAATAACATCATATACACCATAATGCCACACTAGGCTTGGATGATCTCGACTCACCACTCAAGTTACTTGGTCGCTAACTAAACGAAGTCTTCGAATTTGGGCTTCCTAACTCAATGTGCCTTTCCTAAATTATCCAAAACCTATTGACCCTCACTTGTGCCTTTTGTTCTACTGACCTTATACTATCTTACAACTATGGTGGTCGACCTAATACTCACTTCTAAGTGTCCTAAAACTATGCGATAAGTGAAAGTGCTCACTGGTGCAAATTTCAGAATGGTAACTAAGGTTTCTTGAGTGCATTAGACACTCTTAAACTACAAGTTTTTCTTCAAAATTTTTACACAAGACTTTCCTGACCTAAGGGCATCTCACAAGCTTGATGTGGCTCAAAGGCCTGGCTTGGGCCTTCTTGGGCCTAAGCTAAAAGTCCAAGGTTCCCCTGTTTTTTTTCTGGGCAGAAAATGCCCTGACTTGAATTAACTTGTGACACGTGGTTCTAGCTCATATCCTATGAACTATGGTTGGAAAAACTTCTCTGACACACCCTCTAACTAAGGCCCAATTGGGCCTAATGAGGGCCTACCCATGACATGGCCAAATCTCCCTATTTCTAAGTTGTAACAAAACTGTCCCCTGCTGGACAGATTTTGTTATTCTACTTGTGCACCTAACCAAATGACATGCAAACCTCCAATCAACTCCTAAAACCTATTATATATTCCACATACTAACTTCTGGTGGCTTGGGCCTCAAAGTGCACATCAATGACATGGTCAAAACTCACTCTAAACCTCAGGGTACTAAACTGATTTTTCTGCAGAAACTATAACTCTCATTTTCCAAGGTTTTGACTTGACAAACCCAATTAACAACAACTAAATACTTAAACCAAGACCTATACTTGGTATTCTACTGAACTAACTCCCTTTTTCTCAAAATAACCTTGGTGAGATCATCCTTACCTAAGGTGCAACTATGGCAAAACGAAAGAGACTACTCTTAACAAATCGCAAATCTTCATGCTTTTGAAACAACAAGATATATATTTTTATAAAAGATAACCACAATTTATTACCATGCAACAAGAAGCATAAATCAATATTATCACATTATTCCTACTGAAATTAAGGCTCACTAACAAAATCTTTTCCAAATGATCAAAATCTTACAACAAACTAAGAGAATTCCACATGCATGCATGCCTTCGGGTTTTTCAAACCAAACAACATATTTTCTACATATATTCCATCTTAAAATTGACATGCAAGCCTAGCATAAGGTATACCTAGATGATCACTTAGCATGCAAGGAGTTTTATCAAATTTTCACCACAAAATTCAAGTCATTATCACATAAACATGCAAAAATTGAACAAAACAACAAGAATGATTTCAAGGACCATTCATTCGGCTCCCATATGGTCATGGCCGAATGAAATGGATGGAAATGGCCATTAAATCATCAAGAGTTTCCTTCTCAAGACTTGGCACTTATCCATTCATTGTAGTCCTCTCAAAAACAACCTTAAATCCATAAGAATCAAGATTGTATTTTGAGTTTCACTAAAACCTTTACATGCAACCCTTAAACTTAAACTTTCTACTCAAAACTCTTTGAAATATGAATGATCATGGTATGGAAGATAACATTTACTTGTATAAAGAGTAGAAGCTTGGTGGAGAAATGAAAAAAAATGGGGAGGGGTGGTTCTCGGCTAAAGGCCGAGAGTGAGAGAGAGAGAGCCGAGAGTGAGGGAGGAGGAGGGAGAGAAGAGTGAGTGTGGTGTGGGTGATGAGTAAAAATGATCATGACTTTGCTTGTCTTATGGTTTTTGTATTGGCAAAAGTGAGTGGAATTAGGAATTGACATGATTAGCCTTCCACTTGAACTTGGTTGAATTTGCATGCAAGGGTAAAGAAGGTATTTGGCTAGGAAATAAGAGTTAGTGGGGTGGTTATTGACTCTTTAGCCCTTTTGGAATGTATGGAAGGAATTTGCATGCAAGGATAACTATGGAATTTGCTAATTATATTTATAAAGATTTATTTTTATAAAATAAAACACAAGTTCAAAAATTATAAAATTTATACCATAAAATAACTTGGATTTTTAGAGATTTTATAAAGTCACTTTCAAAATTTGTGAACAAAATATCTTTTAAAAGAAAATTTCTCCAAGGCTTAGAATATTCCTTATAAATCAAAAGTAAAGGAAATAATTAAAATTTTGCTTTGAAAAAAAAAAAAAAATCATGTATTACACATAAAAATTTTATAATGCAGAAATTCTCGCTTACACAATCGTACAATAATTGAACATATTTTTATTCGGCTTTAATATTATACCAAATCCACAATTAATATTACACGAAAATGCCGGTCGTAACAATACACATTATATATTTAGATTTGTACATGATGTTTTTCATACTGGCATTTATAATTTTGTACATATTACGCAATATAGGTTGATGGACAATTGACAATCAATGCGACGATCCAGAAATACTCCCGTCAATGAAGTTTGAAGATATTTTCTTTTAATAAAATTGCTATAAAATCCATCAAGCAGTCCTTTTTTAAATGTTGGAAAAAGTGTGCTAATTGATTAAAGCTTATTGTCGTATTTGTTTTTATTAAACTTATTGACGGTGTGCTTGATTATTTTGTAATTTCCGTTTCATACCTGAATTGTCTCAGTATTTGTCTTTTATTAAATATTGGAGTAAGTTTGATTTTATTATCTCAACTCAATAGTTCAATTTTAAATGAATAATTCTTAAAATTAATATAAAATGATTCACCGCGAAATGCTTATTATCCAAAATAATCACTGAGACCGATGTGGATAATGAACAAAGTGATAGTAAATGAATATGTTAAAAAACTTGGTTGAACCACATCACGGAGAAGCCTATGAATTCGGAAAACAAAATGAGAATTTAACATCAATACAAATAAAGTAATTATATAGTCTAAAGTTCAGAAGAAATATGTTTTCACTTGATATCGAAAGAACCAAACAGATTTCAATATAAATATTGATAATGGTTGCATATTTTAGGCATATTTTTAAAATAATTAGAGAAATAAATGGAGATATGAACAGAAATATTAAAGTTCATGTGTAAAGTAATTAAAAGATGACGAAAAATAGTGGATTTATAATACTTTGATTGTGATAATTGGAATAACTTCATTGATGAACCTTAATTAACTCAATTCTAAAATTTTAAAATATTGTATTTCGTTACATCTAAATTGTAGCTATATATTTAAGAATTATATGAAATACATGAGAAAATAATTGATGATTAATTAGAGAATCAATCAGGATAATATTATTGCCAGTCTTTATCATGCAGCTAAAATAGAGTATCAATTATCATCATTTTACCAGGATGAACAGTAATCATAACCTATCAAGTTGCATATATCATTTGCATATATCATGTTTAAATGACATCACCAAAAGGTACAATGGAGTTTGCGTTATTCCATCATATTGAAAACCTTGATAAGTCGACTACCAACTGAAAGATTAAGGCTAGAGTACGTAGGATGTGGATCAGCGTAAGCTCATAGAATGGATCAGTCAAAGGATATAATTTTATTCTTCTTGATGATGATGTAAGTCTTATATGAAAGCATTTTATTACTATTTACGTCAAATTCTACCTTCTTTTGTATACCAAATGGTAACATCTTTATTTTTTTAGAATAATCATGTTCGTGCATTTGCTTATCCCAATATTTGGAATGGATTCAAAACTCCGGTGATTAAAGGAGGTGTTTATGTTTTTGACTAATTTTCTGTGAAAGATGCTGCTGGTAAACTGAAGCATGTACAATCTGATCTCTGCATCAGATTTACACAATACACTATGGTCACCGCTGTTGAAGATGATGGCATGATTCTTACCTAGAAATTTGAATTTTTGGATTTAGGTGACCTTTTGCTAAGGCTAGCAAATATCAACCACAACAACAGCCTGAATTTGCTATAGGTGACCTTTAATATAATACTCTTTTTGTTAAAATGGTAGTTCTTTAAGCTGTGTTCCTTAATATTCCACGATATTTTTAACTTTCACTAAATTAACTACATTAACCTGTATAATGTAGATTTAATTGGAGTTATTGAGAAATTTGAACCTCTGGCGAAACTTGACACAAAATTTGGCATGCGAGACATTGTGAAATTCAGGATTTTTGATTCAAGGTTTGTCAATTGGCTTGATCTATCCTGTAATTTTAATTTTTTATCGGAATATGCCTCTAACGTGGAAGTGTTATATCCTAAAATTTATGTTCATTTTCCAATATAGTTATCACCACAAAGTCAGTGTCTGGGGAGATCTTGCTGTATTTGCCTATAACAATTATACTAAGGAACTTCAGACTCCAGTTATTGCAATATTAACAAGCACAAAAGTTACAACGTTCATGAGTAAGTTGTCTTTACCAACTTCCTAAATAGTCCTGGACACATTAGACAACAATTTCCTGAACTATATTGCTTTGATTCAGATACGGTGCAGATTGGTACTTTGTTATCTTCAAAAATGTACCTCAATCTGGATATTGAATCTGTGACTGATATGAGGCTGAGGTACTATGATTAAGAATTATAATAATTACATATTTTATATTATATACTAATTATCAATTTTCACACATTTAGGTTGAAGGAGGAGAGATATTTATCAAAGAGAGATAACTATCTTAAGGCGGCAAAATCTGAATTCGTTCAAACCTTTATGGAAAGAATGACATTAAAGGATCTTAATGAAAAGTTGACATATAATGACTTGAAGGTTATATAACTACCTTTTTTCCCGACACAACGATATTGACTCTGAAATTTTTCAAAATATTATATTTTTTTCACGTCAAACAGAAAAGGATATACACCACATTCTCAATTGTTAAAGGTGGATGAGGATGTAGCATGGTGGTTTTACAGTTTTAACAAATGTCAACAAGAGGTTGAGCGGCTTGACAGGAGGTTTAGATGTAATAATTATCCTCGCATAATTCCCGTTGCCCTTAAAAGGTACAAGAAATTAGTCTTATATATACAATTCATTAATCTTTACTATGTATTAAATCCAACTTGCATTATTTTTCACTTAATTCTTTATCAAAACAGGTTTCGTATCATGGTGTTTGCTGAAGATGATACATTATCCTGTAATGTTATTCTCATGGACCGAGCTTCTAGAAGGATTATTGGCACAAGTACAACAAAAGCTTATAATAATTTTGAGAAAGTATAAATTATTTTTTACCATTCAGATCCAATATAATATTCTAAGTTTTCAATTCAATATTTAATAATGCCCGCATTGTCTCAGGCACCTGAAGAAGGCCTTCCTCAAGTACTTAAAGATTTGGTTGGAAAGGAAGTCACAGTCATTATACAGTTTAACAAAGCAAATGTAACCAAGGATAGTACCATATTTGATGCAGATGACATATTTTACATAACTATGCCGACTGCAAGTCCATCTGAGTCTCCACATATATCAGAATCTTCTTCTATCAAATTTTCTGTTAATGTAAGTTTAGTTCTTATATGTTATAATATTCCAATCCTAATTTATAAATTTTAGTCCGCCAACAAATCTTTATACAAAGTACTTTTTTATATTTTAGTCGATTGATCTTGATGTCAATGATCATACTCTAGGCTCTGCAAGATCAGTGACCAAAAAAATTAAAAAGGTAAGATACATTTATGCAATGTATTTTTTTTGCATTAAATCACTTACCTTTCGTTGTTCAATAGTTGTTTCACATTGCATTTACTACGACAAATTTAAAGAATTAAATATTGGTTTTGGTTTTTACAAGAAGTCTGAGTTGATAAACATGTTCTTGAGGATTGCTAAACAAGTGTTTGAGGATTGCTAAATATGTGTCAGTCTAATGCTGGAGATGTACTGCTTCAAGTTTGCTATTGAAGATTTGCCATTTTCTATTTTAAACATAAAATTGCCAATGTGGCTTACTATGTACGGATTTTACATTATCTTCATTTGTTTTGTGATTATCAATAATGATTCAAATATTTGTGTTCATTTTAACTATAATTAGATAGGTCTATTATTTAACTAGTATTTGCAAATTTCCTAATAATATTGTGATAAATTGAAAAGCATTCTAATTTATTTTATAAAACTGTACTAACAAACACATTCTATAAATTCTACTAATAAGACATAAGTACTTACTAAAATTTTATCTTACTTCACTATAGGAGTTATAGATCATCTAAAAAACAACATTAGACATCTAAGTTACGTTTGACATTACAACGTAAAGTTTGCACAAGCTTATTGACATAATACAATCAAAATATTCAAATATGATATAAATGACAATAAAAAGAAAGTAAAACTCAGAAGTATTAGATAATACTTAGTGTTCCACTTTTTAGTAGTGGGATAAATCTGTTCTAACACCATGATCATTCAAGTCAGTTGTGACGGCCTCAACCCCAGGGTCAGGAGTTGACGTCACCAAAAAAATTAATATTAAACATAATATCATTCGAATCATTAATAATACATAACCACGACCCATTTACCAAGATCTTTTCCAGGTTTAAGTATGATTTAGGCTACACAACCAACACAACCAACACAACCCAAATTACCTTACACAATCCTGACCACTGACTTAATACAACAACTCAATAGACCTCATGTGGTCTGAACATAACTACCTCAGAGGAGCCTGGAACGGAAGGAACTGGAACTCTGCCCTGACTATCAAGGAAGAATCTCCTAGGCATCTGCAATACTTATATAAAATATTCTGTAAGGGTGAGCAATCAATTGCTCAGCAGTACCACTATATGAATAACAAGTATAACGATTTAAAGTAAAGCAGTTATAGGAACCGAATTCATAACTTGCTAGAAAACCACCAAAACATTCAGGAACTGGATATTCAAAACTAGCATGCTCTATAAAACAATATCATGAGTCGTGTGATGTGCATAAATACCAGAGTTAAATTTTAGCATGCTATTTCATTCTCAAATCATCCATCTTAACAAGTTGATTTGTTAAACAATTTTCAAAATTGAATCAATCAAATCTATTGGACGTTCAACGGCTGAAGATAGCTGATCATTCTATCCTCATCGGACAGTGACTAACTACCATCCAGAATAAAGAATGTGTTCCGGAACTTGGGAAAAGACTAGCTAGGTGTCACGACCGGTATTTCTAAATCATATATATATAATTATGTGTTTATAATTGAGATTTAAATTGTGTGGAATTATAAATGTGGGTGAGTATTGTGTTGAGTGTCTATAAATTAAGTGTTTAATGTATTAGTATATATATAAAATTTTTGAAAGGAGAATCTTATTATTTAGTATTTTTAAATGATAATCAAAAGTACTTCATTTTATATGAAAAATCGATTTTAAAAATCTTTTAACAACAAATTTTTAAATCTTATATCATTAAATTTCTAAAATCATAAGCTATTTATGATATATATTTTGTGATTTATGGAAGCGCATTTATATTTATATAAATTGTTTTACATAAATTAGTTGAATTTTAATTTGCAATTTACTTAGTTTCCCATGCATGCATTTTGATCCCAATACAAGTTAAGGGCAAACTTGGAAATTCCAACCCCACTAACTCCCACTTTATTAGCCAATTACTTATATATCCTTGCATGCAAAATGGCACAAGCTTGCTAGAAGGTTGTTTTTGTCAATTTCCAACTCCACTCACATTTTAGTCAAATCAAACCATAAAAACACTACGCCATAGATGGCCTACAGCAACACCCAAAAAATGTTACAACAGGCCAAAAAAATGTTACCATAGCCACCCAAAAGACCTAGGTAACATAAAATTTAAGTTGCTTTTTTCGAGTTACCTTTGTCCCCTAAGGTAACATTTCCTTTGCCCTAGTGCAACATGGACTTTTTTGTTACAATAGATATCAAAGGTAACATTAATGTATGTCTATAGTATCACACTATTTATGTTACCTTTGGACTTTGAATTTGCAAAAAAAAAGAATGGGGCCCACATGTGGGGCCCAAATATGGGCCCCACATGTGGGCCCCATTTTTATAATGATTTGTATTATATTAATTTGACATAATTTGTTTGTAAATTGAACATATATATCATTAACATGTTTTTTATACGTAAAAAGCAATACTACATGAAATTCTGCTATTTGAAATCGAACAATCCCAAAATATCATTACATACCATAAAATGTATTACATCCAAACCAACTCAAACATTCAAACCATCACATGTCTAAAACCATGACAACAACAATTATTTTATTCATCAAGATTTTGCAACTTGCACGCAGCAATTGATATTTTTTTGTGTTTTATTTGCTGCTCATTCTCTAAAAACTGAAAAGCTGCTCCTTGACCTCGTAACTTTGGGTGTGCTCCTCAGGAATGAAAGGCTCCTGCTCAAACACCATTGCACCACAATTAGAAAACTCTATCAACACAGAAGCTTCCACAAAACATATTATACAACTATATATGGATAAAGAAAGTACATTCATTATCTAAAAGAATGATAAGAATCAAGTACTAAAAAATAATCAAGTATGGTTCTTTACTGCTTTAAGAGTTAAACATACTATGCATAATACTAACAAACCCGTGTGGAGATCAAGTAATGACCACCAGTTCTAAGATAGGATCGAGCATTCATAGCAATATAATTCACAGTTGATGCAAGGGAACCTATCAACACTAGTGCTTTTGTTGTAGAATACACAATTGATATGCTACCTTCTAGAACATGAGATTGGACTAGCATATTGCAAGTATTAATACAGAGGATATGCTACCTTCTAGAACATGAGATTGAAGAGAGTTAATTGCTTAGGAAAACATAGAACATCATTTGTTTAACATGGACATCCTGGTAGGCTTAGATAATCATGTAAAATTAAGCCTGGAACAAAAGTAAAACTATTTTTTCATATAGCTCGGAAGTATTAATGTGTAGCAATCATGTCCACAACCAACTAATCTAAACTACACTTAGATTAGAATTAATAAATGAAGTGATCAAATCGATCCATAATCATTGGTTTACCCATGTTAGTCAGCAGTCAAACTCCTATTTAGGATTTGCATTTAATGATAAGCAGGTAGGCTAATTATATAGATGCAAAAAGAGGAAATTAAAAAAAATTGAAAATTACCAGCATCAAATATGAGCCCTGGATCTAAAGCAGCTCTAGGATTTACATGGCCACTTCCATAATCAAAAGGTGTAGATAGGACAAGCGACACAATCTCAGATCCAGAATATTGTTGGGCTTGAAGAGGCGTCCCTGCCCTGTCAAGTGTAATTGATGTGGTCATTAATGCTGATTTAATGGTAGCACGACTCTCGTGAAAGTGTTTCTGCTTTACCAGAGCAGCAATTCCTGCTATATGTGGTGCATCCACGGTAGTCCCAGATATCATGGCAAATCCTGCACCTACTCCAAGGAAAATGGTTCTTTGAGTTGGTTTTATCATGCATGATGTTACCTGCTTAACTCCAATATTCATATACAATATTATCTTATGATGTATCTTTGTATAGCTTCAATTACACATCTCAATTTGTAACCAAGACATGGAGAAATAGATTATAAAGACGTGGAGTAATTTGTTCTAAATGCACATCTAATGGGTGGAACTAGCTAGAGAAGAATTCACAGTGCTTCTGTTGGAAGCAGGCGATGCAGCAACACTAGTGCTTCTATTGCAGAATACATAGTTGATGCAGGGGGAACCAATCAACAAGAAAAAAAAGGTAATGTACCTCTTTTACCTTGTGTGTGTCAAGTAGACATCAGATTCCTGTTGCTGCTGCTGATATCACTCATGGCTGAATGAATAAAGACTTCATATTTTCTAGCTTATGTTCTTTATGTTTGTCATATATTACTTATGTGGTCTGAAGTATGAACTAACGTCTATATAGGATATCCCCTAAGACTTATAATAGCGCAGACATACATCTCTAAGATGGAATTACTGGCTACTATATGTCAGTACTTGTTAAAGGATCGTGTCTTTTTGTGGTACAGTTGTGTGGAAAGTTAAAAAAATGTAGCCTGCTTGCCCTTTTTTGTTACTGTAACCAATTGATCAGTAAGCACGGTTTATGATGGACAAATTAGTATTTCCTAATAATTTAGGATTTTTATCCTTTTGGAGTACGAGTACCCTAAATCTAAACAAAACATGATTGGAGACATTGGGCAATATCAACATCTCTAAATAGGAGCAATTAACAGAGGAGAACAAACAATTTGAATTGGTATGCAAGGAGCATAATCATACCGATAAACCAGATTTTTTTCACTCGCAACAATAGTACAAGAGTACTCGAAACCTGATCATGACATAAAGGACTAGGACCGTAACCAAACCTGGTGGAAACCGGGAGGTAAACTGCAAATTGTTTAAAAAACAGTAGGGCAACCCTCAACCGGAGACATTTGAAAATGCTCAGTCCACCTTAAATAAATTCAGCACAATCAGTTAAATGAAAATAAGCAAAAAATACAACAATTCAACCACATTTAAAACTGCCGAAAAGCAGCAACGCTAGTTACAAACAAAAATCCTAAACTCTCACCCCGTAAATGAACCGCTGAGATAAACACTTCTGCCTCCATAAGGCCACACAAATCTTGTAGGTATAAGCACTGTCCCAGTAGCAGCAACACCACTTCAAATTCTCCACGATATTTTGTTCCAGCAATAAGAAGACCCATATCAAGGGTTATAACCTGAATATAAAGACATATAACTCTCAGAAAGAGTTCCAAACACACAAAATACGAAACCAGTATCGAGAAAACCCTCCCAAAATACACAAAAATACATATGTAAATTGACATTCAGAACTAAATTAGAGAATTTCCTTGAGCACTTTGCCAGTGAGTGGTTGTAAGTGAAACGAGACGATGGAGAAAATGTGGAACTCTGTCGCTAGAATCTCTCAGCACTACTTAGCATTTCAGACCACCAATCTCCACAAACATCTACAAATAAATAAACAAATAAAAACAATAACCCACAAAAACCCTAATTGTAAGACCCAATTTTGAAAAATACCCTAATTGAGAAACCCGATTGCAGAAGAAGAACCGATTATAAAACAAGAAGACCCGATATTAATGAAGCCCCAAACCAATTATGTTGAGAAACAAGAAGACCCGGTTGAATCCTTTTGCAGTGAAGCCCCAAATCCTAGCTAATTTATAATTCAGTTCAATTGAAAACTGAGAGATACTGAGACAGAGATATGTTTAGACTGATAGAAACCCTAGCTCGAGTCCAATTAGCGACTTGGAGAGAGAGAATGAGAGAGTGAGATAGAATGAGGGAGAATAAGAGAGAATGAGAGGGAAATAAGAATATGTCTGAAATTTTACCGCTTCTCCGAAAATTTTGAGCCCGCCTGATTGAAATCCCAGCTAATTTCATTTCTTTTTTAATAAATTTTAAATTTTAATAGTGTTTAAATTTTATATTGATCAAAAATTATATTTAATAATTAATAGAGTTTATAAAAAAATATTTTATCAATCTTAACTAATATTAATATTTTTTCTTAATTATATTATAAAAATTGATTAATTTTCATGTCAAATAATTATATATATTTAATTTTTTGTAAAATGTACTCCTTTTTTTATCCATTAACACTCTATTGTAACATAAATTCCTACATGTTACTCGTATGTAACACTTTGAATCTATAGTAACATATTATAAAGGCTATAATAACATAAAAATTACTACGTTGCGGTTGGCTAAGATGAGCATACCTAAGGTAACATAATTTTGTAACATGCATGATTAAACCATTGCGATAGGCAATCTATGGTGTAGTGAAAATAAATACAAAATGTCATAATCACTCCACTCCATACTCCACCTCGCCTCTCTTCTCCCTCCTCCCTCCCCTCTCTCTCTCGGCCATCCCTCTCTCCCGACTCTTCCCTTAGTCGAAGCCCCCCACCCCCCTTTTTTCTTCATTTTCATTCAAACATTCATCTTCCATCAAAGTAATCTTACTTCCTATATCTTGTTCATATATAATCTAAAGAGTTTAGGGTGAAAAGTTTATGATTTGATCTTGCATGGTGGTGTTTTGTTAAACTCAAAGTGAACACCCTTGATTCTTGTGAATCTAAGGCCTTCACCATGAGATATATTATCATAGGATTGAGAATTGATAGATATGGGTGTGCTACACTCATTCAAATGTTGTTTTCACCCTAATCCATTCGGCCATGACTTGTTAGGAGCCGAATGGATGGTGTTTTGTTGCCTTGTTTGATTTTTGAATGTTTATGTGATAATAGCTTGGTTTTGGAAATAAAAAATTGGTAAAACTCTTTGCATGCTAAGTGATCATATAGTTATGGTTAATTCTAGTCTTTCATGTTGATGCTATGATGAAATTTATATGGAAACCATATTATTTTTGGCTTGTAAATTCGAAAGCATGCATGCATAGGTCTAACTCATGATTTTCGAAAGTTCTTGATCATTTGGATTGATTTTTGTTAATAATCTCTAATTTTAGTTAAGTTAGGATATTAATTATTATTTGTGCTCCTTGTTATGTGATTTTAATTCGTATATATATGGAGGATTTAAGTTGTTATTTTCAAAGTGTGATGACTTGTAATTAGTGTATTGTGTTAACTCTTGTTTTGCTATATTGCACCTTAGGTAAGGATGATCTCCACTAAGCCAATATTGTACGTGGGAGTGTTATTTCATTAGTTTGCCTTGGTTGAGGATTAGTTTGAGTTTTGGGTGATGTTTGATTTGGTTTGGAAAGTGGGAAACATGGTGGAAAGGGGTACAATAGATTCTGCAGATTTTCAGTTTGGTATCATGAGGTTTAGAGTGAGATTTGACCATGTCATTGTAATGCACTTTGAGGCCCAAGTCACCAGAAGCTATTACAAGGGGTATACTTTAGATTTCAGGTGTTTGTTAGAGGTTTGTAGGTTGATTGGTTAGGTGCACGAGTGAAAACACCAAATCTGTCCAGCAGGGGACATTTTTGCTACAACTTAGAAAATGATGAGTTTTGACCATATTATGGGTAGGCCCTCATTAGGACTTGGTTGGCCTTAGTTAGAGGGAGTTTCATAGGTGTTTTCCAGCCATATTTCATAGAAATTGAGTTAGAATCATGTGTTACAAGTTAGGGCAAAACATGACACTTTTTTGTCTAGAAAACAGGGGAACCATGGACTTTAAGCCTAGGCCTAGGGAGGCCCAAGCTAGGCCCTCGAGCCACATTGAGTTTGGGAGTTGTATTATGGTCAGAAAGGTCTAGTATAAAAATTTGGGAGGTAAAAGTTGAAGTGTAAGGGTGTTAATTGTACTAAAAAACCCATTAGTGTCATACTGAAATCATTATCATGAGCACATTCACTTTAAATTTAGTTTTAGAGAACTTATGAGTGAGACCTAGATTGATCACTGATAAGTGGATTTTATATCCACTTGGAATGCTTTATTACAAGCTTAAATTGGTGTTTTGGACTCAAGTTGTTGGTATTTAGATGTGTTTTTGTGTTATTACATTTCAGGTATCAGTTAAAATGAAGAAATGAGCTTTTAAAGGAAATATGATGAAAAGTGATCATATTTGGAAGCCTATCCCATTGTCAAGTTGTAGAGAATCTCGTTAGCTTCGCGTGGTCAGTTGAATCGCCTAATTCTGACGAGTAGAACTCACGTTATGGCCAAAACAAGATTCATCAGAATTTTTTCTAGACATGCTCCAGGCGCCCGCCTGGGATGTGGGGCAGCCGCTTGGGAGCTGAGGCGCCCCGCCTGGAGAACTAAGGCGGCCGCCTGAGGTGTGGCTGGTCGCTGATTTCGCTGAAAAAGCCTTTTTTGAGTGAAATTTGGCAATTTTAAGGGTCCAGGTCCAGTAGGGGCGTATATATACTTAAAAAAAAAGGGTTTTCATCATCCGGGAAGATTGGGATACCAAGGAGAAGACCTAGAAGCACAAAACAACTCCGAAAAAGAAGATCTTGTTTTCAACTTGTGATACTTTGAATTAGTTGTAACTTTGGATGCTCGTTTTCATTCTTGTTGAACCTAGATCTCGTTTATTCGTACTTTGATTATTATTCAGTTTATTAAGACCTTGTTTTATACCATACTTTCATTGGAACCCATGGTGACGATGAGTTCGATTATGAACTAATCGTTATCATGGGATTTTAGCGGATTTACTTATGGATTTCAATGATTAATTGTTCCGATATCTTGGTGTGTGGTGATTGATTGATATCCTAGTATTGGTTGTGCTTATTCGTCTTATGTGCGTAGCTAACATATAAGATAGCGTGTTAATCTCTATTGAAACGACAGTGAATATAGAGGTTTAGAACTTGCCATGCTAGCATAGGTTCATGTATTTGTTATGCATGATTCGTAGGTAATTTTAACCATCTTACTTGTCCTATGTAATCATTACGGATAACTTGTGCTTAAACCGTTATGTTGTCAAATTCTATAGACATATAGGGTCTCAATATTATTGGTGCATATTCAACTTCTATCTCGTTTGTGGATGTCTAGTAGAATGGTACCCGTGCAATGAAAGTTGGCGTTTATCAGTTTCGTGTTATCTGATTAGTGTCATCACCATTACATGCTAAGGTTAAGAATAATAAGGCTATTGAATGAAGTATTTAATAAAGTTAGAATCCTATATTTGTCATATATAGTAATTCAACCTCAATTCTTTTAGTTAATGTTATTTAGTTTAATCTCCTAGTTTAATAAAAACCTAATTTGTTAATTGTCTTAGTATTGAGCGATAACCATACATTGTTGCATATGTGCATAAATTGAAGTTAACCTAAACCAGTCTCTATGGGAACGAATCTGATTTAAATCTTATACTACTTGCGAACGCGTATACTTGCGTGAATATTAGCGCGTGTTTTCGCCCTAACAAGTTTTTGGCGCCATTGCCGGGGACTCGGTGTTAATTTTTAGTTTATGTGCTTGTCATCAGTGGTCGTTAAAGTTCACTGACTCGAATTCTTTTACTTTCACGGTTTATTTGTTTTTTTTCCAGGTAATCATTACAATGGGAGATGCAGCAGCACGAACGAGAGCCTTAATGGATTTTTCTCAACCCAAGATCAATGACATTCAATCTAGCATTGTCAGGCCAACTATCACAGTTAATACCTTTGAGATCAAGCCTGGCATAATTCAATGGGTACAGAATTCAATCCAGTTTGGGGGTTCTCCAATGGAAGAATCCAATATACACATTAGGGATTTCATTAAGATCTGTGACACCTTCAAGTTCAACGGTGTTTCTGAAGATGTTGTGAAGCTGAGACTGTTCCCATTTTCTCTGAGGGACAAGGCTAAGAGCTGGTTACACTCTCTACCAGCTGGTTCGATTACTACTTGGGAAGATCTTGCTCAGAAGTTTCTTACTAAATTCTTCCCTATGGCGAAGACAGCTGCAATCAGGAATGCTCTTACTCAATTTATGCTGCAATTAGGAGAATCTTTATATGAAGCTTGGTTGCGCTACAGGGAGATGCTTAGGAAGTGTCCTCATCATGAAATTCCTGATTGGATGATCATCACTTATTTTTACAATGGGTTGGGAGCACAGTCCAGACCAATGCTCGATGCAGCATCATGCAGAGCATTATGGGCAAAGAGCTATGAGGAAGCATATGATCTAATTGAACTGATGGCTGCTAATGAATATCAGTATCCAACCCAGATATGTCCACAGGACAAGGTAGCAGGAGTTCTTGAAGTGGATACAGTTACGGCTATCACTGCTCAACTAAAGGCGTTGTCTACGAAGATTGATTCTCTGGCTAACTTGGGTGTTAATCAGATAACCAGTGTTTGTGAGCTATGTGCAGGTTCGCATGCGATGTAGTAATGCGCTATATCTAGTGACTCAGCTCAGTTTATGAGCAACTTTTAGAGATCGCAGCAACCAGTTCCAGACACTTATCATCTTGACAACTGGAATCATCCTAACTTCAGCTGGAGCAACAATCAGAATACGATGCAACAGCCGTTCCAGAAGTTTGGAAATAAGCTATTCAACCCTCCTGGTTTTCAGCAACAAATTACACCAAAACAACAAACTCTTGGTGTATGTCTATCTTCGAATAAAAAATCTGAATTAGAGGAGTTGAGGCTTATGTGCAAAAACCAGGCTCTTATATGCCAAAGCCAGGCTGTTTCTATCCAGAATCTGGAGAACCAAATAGGGCAAATTGCTAATGCCTTATTGAATCGACCACCAGGAACGCTTCCTAGTGCTACAGAAGCCAATCTAGGCAAGAGGGAAGTTGAAGAACCGGTGAACGCCATCACCTTAAGGTCTGGAAAGGTCGCAAGCCCCCAAATTCAGCAAGACAAAGAGCCTGAAAAATCTCAAGTTTCAGAACATGCTGTTGTGGTTGAAGAAGAAGTGCAGAAGGAAGCAGAGGTGGAACCAAGGAAGACTACTATGGAACACACTCCTCTTGAGGGTAATACAGGGGAGAAATAGATATATCCTCCACCTCCTTTTCCTAAGAGGCTGCAGAAGAAAAAAGCTGGATAAGCAGTTTGAGAAGTTTTTGGAGGTGTTCAAGAAACTTCATATCAACATACCTTTCGCAGAAGCTCTTGAACAGATGCCTAGCTATGCGAGGTTTATGAAATATATTCTCTCTCGGAAAGTGAAGCTCGATGACTTAGAGACCGTTGCTCTAACGGAGGAATGCAGTATTGTGCTGCAACAGAAGTTGCCTCCGAAGCTTAAAGATCTTGGAAGCTTCACTATTCCTTGCACCATCGAAAACTTATCGTTCGATAAGTGTTTATGTGATTTAGGAGCTAGCATCAATCTGATGCCCTTATCTATCTTCAAGAAGCTTGGTCTGCCTGATCCGAAACAACCATACATGTCATTGCAACTAGCTGACCATTCCATCGCTTATCCACGAGGTATAGTGGAGGATGTCTTGGTCAAGGTAGATAAACTCATCTTTCCTGCTGACTTTGTAATTCTTGATTTCGAGGAAGATAAGAAGATTCCCATCATCTTGGGAAGACCATTCTTGGCTACAGGCCGAACTATGATCAATGTGCAAAAATGAGAGCTTTCGATGAAGGTTTACGATCAAAAGGTCACTTTTAATGCGTTCAAGGAAATAAAGTTACCCACAGCTAAAGAGGAGTGCTTTAAAGTAGAGTTGGTCGACTCTGTAGTAAATTCAGAGCTTGAGCAATTGCCAAAGTCAGAGACCTTAGAGAGATCCTTAATAGGGGAATCAATTATTGAAGATAAAAAAGGAGCAGAGCAATTGCAGGATTTGAATGCATTTCCATGGAAGAGGATATGCCATTCGATTCTCTTGGGTTAGCAGAGCTGAAAGTTTCTCAGGAGCGTCTCGAGCCGTCTATTGAAGATGTTTCCACACTTGAGCTCAACCGAAAGCCAGATCACTTGAGTTATTCATTCTTAGGTGCAACCCATAATAAGGGGTAAGGATATATTTTTGATGATGTAGAGAGTGGCTGGACGGATATTCCAGTGCCCACAGAGGGTTCTTCTCATGTGCAGCAGGTAGTTGATAGGACTGGTCTTGGTGATGAGCAGTACAGGCAAGTGACTAGGCGTATGGAGGCCATGCAGGATATTCACCATCGTTTTGCTGAAGGTTTGACACACACTTTCAATACTGTTGTCCGAGACACTGGTGGCGAGGTTGATTGGCCACCTGATCCTCCACCCTACGAGGGTGACCCTCCCGCTAATTAGGTATGCCTGAAATCCTTATTACCTTCAATAAGGACATTGAAAATTTTAAGTTTGGGGGTGATAATATAAGGATTAGTAGTGTGTGTGTCCATATAGATTTATATATAGATTCATATTGCATGTTTAGTTGTAGTTCATTCATATTTTTGCATGATTTATTCATTTAGGACATATTTGTTTTTTTTATGTGATTTCATATAGTTGCATTTGCATGCATATTTAGCATGATCCCGTAAGATGAACTATGATATTTGATAAGTTGATGTTGATTTGAGTGTGGTGATGACGAATAGAGGGATGTTTAAGTCCTAATGAATTGATTTACATGCCAGAAACAAATATTTTCACAAAGTTTTATAGGGTTTCTTTTGATCTAGATCATGATCATACTTGTTTGTTGTTGAGATTTAATCACTTGGTTATATTTAGAATTTGTGATATTCTCGTAATGACGTAAAAACACTGATTTTTTAATTTGGAGAAAAACTTGGATTTCATTGCTAGTTGTTGTAAGGCTAAGCGTCAAATGGCTAGTAGCCGGCTCATATTTTTATGAGTAGTCTAGGGTTGAATGAGATGGAGGGAGATGCACTCATTCAGAAATTATTGAAAAAAAGAAAAAAAAGAAAAAAAAAGTATGTGTTTATGCATAATTGATCAAGAGTGAGCTCTTTAATACTCGAGTTATTAAGTTCTTAGGGGACTTTGTGCCTAGTGACCTAAGACTTTTTATAGTCTGGGATCCGCTAACCTAACGCTCGCTACATGGGTATTATTGCATAAGTCTTTTGGGACCTCATTCATTGCACGGTCAAATAAGCATCTTTGTTATGTGTTCAACAATAGTTTGAATCCTTGTATAACTCTAGTAGAAAGGAGGTGTTGTGAGTTATAATGTGTTTATTGTCTATTCTGTTTATAAACTTTTAATTGTTTCGATGATAGATAAGTTATGGTTATTGATCTAGTATCGAGAGATATCTGTTAAGCATTCCACACACGCACGTTTCTGGTTTGTGAGTTGGTTTGTGGGATTTATTTGAACTCTGTTTTAAGTCATTGCATTCTTAGAGGCATTGGCTTATTCATTTGGTTATGGCTATTCTGAGGGGATCGATTGCATTATCATTTAGTTGCATTCACGTAGTTGTATTCATGCATTAGGTTTGTTTTGTAGTTTTGAGTCTGTTTATACTTGAGGACAAGCATCGATTCAAGTTTGGGGGTGTGATAAGTGGATTTTATATCCCCTTGGAACGCTTTATTACAAGCTTGAATTGGTGTTTTGGACTCAAGTTATTGGTATTTTGATGTATTTTGTGTTATTGCATTTTAGGTATCACTTAAATGAAGAAAGGAGCTTTTAAAGAAAATATGATGAAAAGTGATCAGATTTGGAAGCTTAGTGATGCAATATAGTGTGTTGATATATTATTATGTACTTGAATGTGTTATGTGAGCATATGTGGCTATGTGAACTATTATGCTTATAAGGTGATTGTAAATATGTATGTGCATATAGGCCTAAGTACCAAAGTGGTTAATTTTGGTTTATAATTAGGTTGAGTTGGTGAGAATATATTAATGAGGTTATTATTATTTTGTGTAGGCTCGCGAGACGAGGGTAAACTTGCCATTAAAGTCGAGTAGAGCTCCCAGTTGCTCCCACCTGCCAGTCAAGTCAAGCCTTTCTTAAGGCAAGTGTTTCAACCTACCTTTTGTTTACACTGCAAGTGTGTATTAACCCAGCTTTTATATATGATGCGAGAATTCTAATTCACCTTGATATACATGTACACATCTATCTTTCGTATTATATGCAAGTGCCATGAACCCTCAAGTATTTATTGCAAGTAGTTTAACTTTACTTGAAGATTTCTATGCAAGTGATTCAAAAGTCATACCATGCTAGTATACCAAAGTAATTGTGATGTTGAACAATGTGCAAGTTATACTCAGTAACCTTATCTCGATACCTAAAAGTTAGTTATTCCTTAAAGTCGTTCATGATTGCTTGAAAACCCTATTCTTACCCCTAAAACATGATACCATGTTATACTTTGAACTGATGCTCACCTTCTTTATATTTTAATACATATGTCTTATCCGGAACCATTACCTTGAACCTAGTTTGACTTAGTTCATTTATACTATCCAACAACCTTGTTAAACCTCATTGTCAAATTCCTTGTGAATAGAAACTTTACGATTCCATTTGATAAGGTATTAGTGTAGTTGATCATGGCTTTAAAGTTGATCTAGAACCCTTTGATAAAGATGTTCATTGTTTAATAGTTTAACCATCACTTGGCATCAATTCAATTTTTATAATAAAACTTAAAAAGTGGATTTTCAGTTCCAAAGTGGGACAATTGTTTTCTTTAAATAGTGGATCTGGACTGAGACATAAGTCATTTCCTCTCTTAATTTGTAGGATTAAAGGTTGCCTAGGGATCCCATTAATGTTTTAGAACCCAGCAAGGTTCGAGATTACTTCGCGGCTGATCACCGGCTGTAATCCGTAGCGTCATAAAATGGTTTTTGATAAAGAAATGGTTTTGAATTATTTTATTACAAGAAAAAGATGCCATCACCCTGAAAGTTTATCTCTTGATACTATATTGTTGAATCTTTCTCCATTGTTATTCTTTTATTCTTGTTTATGTATATTATAGCACTTGTTGAGCATTTGGCTCATTACTTGCTTTACCCTGTTATTACAGCTAGCAGATATGGTTAGATTCAAGCAGACAGCGCGTAAGACATGTGATGACGATTCGTATGTTCGAGCTCGGGTATATTAGTGATCGTTTAGTGTGAGGACTCAAAATTAAAATCAGGTTGTAATAGTTAATAGTGTTGGGTTATTCCGAACCCCAAACTGTAAGGTCTTGGATTCTGATGTATTTATTTCCTTTTGTTAACTATTGTAATAATTCGTATAGTGTCTTTTGTTAAATTTGGGGCGTGACACTAGGTCTTTCCCCTAACGCTGGACAAATCAGTTAAACAGAGCGCCCAACCGAATTAGCTACTTACGCCTACTCAATTCCAATAGATCAACTGAATTCCCCATTTTTCCTCTTTCCAAAATTCCATGACATAGGTGGATCAAAACATTCCACGATATAGGTGGATCAAAACCTTTCACGACATAGGTGGATCAAACCTTCTCTTTATCCAGTTTCCAAAATTACTATCACCTATCTCTTTTTAAAACCATTTTGTCACAGCACACTGTTCAAAACTTCTTTTTATTTTAATCACGTTTAGAGATAGGTACTTTCAAAAGTTACTTTTCCCCAAAACACATTTAAACAACATTTTCAAATACAGGGGATACGTAACTTAAAACGTTTATGTTCCTTTACGAGAATAAAACATTAGCTATTCACATATACTGAACCATAAAAGAACGGTCAGGGGTACTTGCCTTGCAGAGCTTTACAATGATTACTGATCGACTCTGAGCCGACTCGGACGCTCAGGCTTTATCGTCTAACCACTAGATCACCTTGGATTCAACTTCGACACTCATGTTCTTCGGTTGAAACCCTACTGAGCTCGTCGACTATCCACTAGGTTATCCTTAGTCCAACATCCACTTTCGGTTTCCCGACTAGAACCTATAGGGTCAAAATACTCTATGTTAGACGTCTAGGTATGCTTGACATATCCTCAATAAAAAAAACCTACCCATTCGATATCAAATCCTGACTCGTAATTTTACATATTGTAATAACACACGCAACAATTAGTGTAACATTTGGGAAATATCGTATAATTATTTATATCAATATATGATTATTATGTGAATATTATATGAATTTTTGGTGAATTATCTGGTGTTTGATAATAATATTTGAATGTTTGTATGTAATAAAATGTGAGTATGTTAATTTTAATATGTTCAGAATAAAATATAGATAATTAAGGTATTTTTCTGGTAATTTTTGGAGTGTTAGATGATTTTATAATAATTTATGAAATTATTAATTATTTTCTGAATAATTACAAAATTATTTTATAAAGCCGGGAATCAGCCGACTTCAATCATTTTTACGTTTTTATAACCCGAAACTCTTCCGAAAACTCCTTCCTAACCTAATCTGGTAATTCCGGACATTTTCCGTGTTTTGACTTTTTCGATCCGGATTACGGTTTGACCCGTGCGCGGCCCAGCGCAATATTTTCGATATGATAGTCATTTCGGTGAACCAACGAAACCCGTATTTTCAAAAGACGGGATATTATTACATTATTTCCGTATAAAGTATTTTATAAAAAGCCCAGTTGGGATAATTATCCAAAAACTGATATCAAATCGGATCGTTATTGCAATTACTTAGTGGCTAAGTAACTAATTTAACGATCCAAAACGATCCAAAATGATCCTGAACGATCCAATATTCCATAAATATAAATAGCCTATTTCTTATTTCGTTTATTCTGTTTATTCATTTGCAACCGGTTAAAACACCGTAAATACAGAGAAAAACCCGAGAAAACCGATACGTTTCCGAGAATCAAACACACGAACGAAGGCGTTATCGAACTCCGATTCGGGCGTGCAGCATATCAAAACGAAACTCTCGAAATCTTCTTTCTGAATCAATCATCAGTTTCTGCCCAGAAATCATGGTAATTTTCTTATTTATTTATTTACATTCGAATTATTTGATAATTAAATTATGAAAATTTGTTTTTGATGTTGTTGATGTGATTTGATGCTTCCATGTTGTAGAGCATGTTTTTCTGGTCGATTTGGTATATTATACTTCAGAAATAGAGTTCAATATCATATAGAAATTAAGGTTTGAATTTTCTGGAAATTATTTGAATATGTGTTCTTGGTGTTCTTGGAGAATTCTGAAAATCAAAGGCAATTTTGGAGGTGTTATTGAACACCAAATCACAAGTATTTGTAACCGATGTGAATCCCTCAATCTGTTCTATCTGATTTTAGCATCAAAATCAACTGAGGATTGGTAATTTTTAAATTCATAAATTTAGGGTTTATGCTCGATTTGGGAATTTCTATTCTGTTAATTCTGGGAATATTTGAAGGTTATCAGTATGTTTAACGTGATGAGAGGAATCGATTCATGATTTTTAGTTGATTTAAGGAGTCATAGTTTAGCAGATCGGAAAACTGAAGCCACGACGGTGACGGGTTTTTCCCGTTGGTTTTCCGGCCGTTTTGTTAATCGTTAGGACGATTTGATTGCATATATAGATTTCTGGAAAGGTGTAGATGGTTTCCTGTAAGTTTGATCGAGTTCTGACCTCGATTGAAGCTTTCCGGCGAGCTCGGTGTCGCCGGCAATGGCGACGCCGGCGACCTGGTGAAGGAGATGGTCAAACTACAGTTTGACCCCTGTAGTTTGATCAACCTTACAAATCAGTCCCTGTATTTTCTATAAGTTTTAAAAATGTGATTTCTGTTTACAAAACTTTCAGAATTAGGATTTCTGTTTTAAATATTTTCAAAAACAAGATTTCTTTTTATAAAATGATTTTTGAAAATAGTTTTAATTATTTTAAAACTTTAAAAATTATTTATTTTAATTCCAAAAATTATTTTTAATAAATCTGAATTAATTAGTTAATTAATTCAGTTAAATTTTATTTAGTTGGTCAATTAATTCGAAAATTAATTGATTAATTGATTTACTTAATTATTAATTGATTTTAATTAATTATTTAATTAGATTTAATTATTTAAAAAAATGATTTAAAAAAATTCCGAAAAATAGTTTTGAGCTTTAAAATATTATTCTAAATTATTTTTAAGGCTCGATAATTATTCTAAAAATGTTTCGGAGCAAGAATTGGCCAACCGAACCCTGTTTATTATTCCGAAATTGATCCAACGACTCGTTTTAATTCCGAAAAATGTTCAAAAATTCATAATAAATCAACCGTTCGTCCGTTTGATACGAAACGAACGCCTCTAGACTCAGAAAAATATTCTGCTTTTATTAAAAATATTTTCGAGACCTAAATTCTTTTGTATTAAAAGGATGTTTGTTTCACGAATCATCCTTAGTCGGTAATTGATTGATAAAATGTTCTTTTTGACCCAATTTCAACTCTAAACATATCGAGACCTATCTTTTGACGATTCAACTTATAGGTTACGTGAATTACGTGATTATGTGTTATCTGGATAATATGATTAACTGCCCTATGTGTATGTATTATGCAAATAATGAGTCAGCATGTCTTTTGAATGTTATCTGAATGAGATGTGATTCTTATATATTATTATTATCGGACGGGTAGACGATAGGGATAATTGTATAGACTAGTCAATTATATACTGTCAGTTCATTGAATAGTATTATTTGTGATAAATGCATATAGTGCGAGACGTTCAAAGCCAGATAGACATTGTAGAAGGTAAAGCCTGATTGCGTGTAGACTTGAAACGAGTGGATTCAGAATAAAGATAAACCTAAGAAGGTAAATAATAAGAAAGGTCAAGTAGCCGTCAAGGGTAGTACAGATGCGACATGACTGAGTGATATGGCAGCTAGTTAAAGATCAGAGGGATTCTCAATTGAGGCAAGTATCTCTATCATCACTTATTGTTCAAGTGATATTTATTTTAAATTTTATCATGCAAGTATTGCTTTCCCTATTCTCAGTTTAGAATCGATAAACATATCGCTGAATTAAATAATTCTGTTTATGCAAGTATTCGTGAGTTTCTTTTAAATACTGCAAGTATTCCTAACCTTTCTCCTTAAATACTGCAAATATTTATTCGCTCCTATTCTAAGTTCAGAATAGTTAACTGTTTTATATTTCGCTGCAATTACTCTTATTATGCCAGTTCTTTTAATTATTGTTCCTATAATTAAATTGCTCTTTTGAGCAAATACCCGTTCGTTCGGGTTATTTGCGAACCCTAATTTGGGATGTTTTGAAATCAGAATGATTTGATATCAAAATACTCTACGGGCTGGACGATTATTATGAGGACCAGTGATGAGCTGGATCCTATGGGCCGGAGATGGATCGGACCCTTTAGGCCATAGTTGCCTGGGTGCCCCATATGTTGGTTGGGTCTATGCAGTTGGGTATAGATCCGCACTATCTCCTGACTGATCAGCAGGTTATAGTGCATATGTTGGTTTCTAGTGTTCAGTCCAATTTGTTGTTGATCGCCATTAATGGCATTTCCTCTTGAAATAAAATGTGATTATGGGTTAAAGTTATTCTTTCTTAGCACTCAGTTTGGGAAATTACAATGTTTCTAAATATATTCGAGGTTCAGATTGTGGCTGCAGCATTAGTTGCTCAGTGATAGTTAGGATCTCGAATGAATTGAGATCTTCTTAATTATTCAACCCGTCCTTATCAGGCTGGTTTAGCAGGCTAAGTCTATGGAAACTTAGTCGATAATGATGGATACTGAATAGTTAGGAATTTCTTGAACGTCGTTTTATGAATAGTTATTGCATCCATTGCTCAATTATGAAATGATACCAGAAGCTATTTTGAAAACACGCGATCTCTAAAAGCTCTGACAAAAATGTCATTATGTCCTATGTGATTTATAGCAATGCAAATCAAATTGATTTTAAGTTGATAAAGTATATCCTTTAAATGATTTCGTGTTTCGCTCTTCAAAATATTTCCGAGATTTTGTCTGAAAGTTTTCTTTGAAATTAATGTTTAAGACTCAAATTATATACTTGCTGGGCATTTTTGGCTCACTCTTGCTTTGTCAATTCTTATTTCTGCCAGAAACAGATAAGGATACAAATGAATAGCTTAGATAGACAGCAGAAGATCGAGAAATCTCCGCTGCGAGAGATTGAAGAAGTTAGAAGAATATGATTCGAGCATTAGTTCAGAGGTATTTACAATTGTATATTAGTAGTTGTAAGTTGTAGAAGATTAGATTCTTGTTTCATACCATAACCTGTAAACGATCCAGATTCAAGGGGTTATTTATTTATTTCTTTATTCTATGTAAGGATTGTTTAGTGACACCAAATCTTGACCCCAGATTTGGGGTTGTTACAGTTGGTATCAGAGCTACAGGTTATTGGTCACTGAAATAAGAATAGATGAGAGTAAGATAGGAATGATAGGCCGTACAAGATAGGAAAGATCCTAGGCATATTCAGGATAAATTGAGTTGAGTCCGAACTAGGGTTAGCAGATCCAATAAGGAGATGGTAAGATAGGATTGCTGAGAAAGTGTAAGGCGAATATCACAACATTATAGGTATATTGAGTTTTCAGATTCTATAGTAATGAGAAATCGACAGATCGACGGAGACTGGGTAGGTTACCCTACTTTCATGTGGTTTTAAGGAAAATGCGATTGAGTCGTGTGAGAACTTCGTGAGTTTCAGTACGATTTAACTTAGAATTAGGTAGTAAGACAAGCTCCACGCCGAAGGTAACCAGTTGATGGAAGCTGATGAAGAACCAACATTGCGCGTTTCGAAGGCACCACCGTTGCGAGAAGATTCTTATCACTTATCGGAAGCTGCGCACGGAACAATATTTACCTTACTAGGTATAGGTACAACTAGCAAGAAGATGCGCCTTTATCTACAGACAGAACATCGAATCGCATGAGTGGTTGTGAGCATAACGTCAAGGACGATGACAGGAATGTTAAAGATAGTACTAAACGTCAGTATTGCGATAGAATTGCGAATACAATGATTTACGATGGCGAATGAAGTTTCGGCGACTAATCAGTGCAAGCTGAATCCGAGGAAATATAGAAGAGGTACCAAAGTGAAGAGACCCTTATATGGACATTATTTTAATTAGACATGTCATTGGTAAACCATAAAAAAAAAATAGCAAGTAATGTATATAGTAATGACGACCAAATATTTGATTTCCAAAACTTTAAAATGAGATTTCAGAAAAGATTTTCTTAATCAACTTTCAGAAGATTTTTGCATGAAATGAGTTTTACAAATTGGTTGTCAAATTACTGCTTATGTTCTTGTTATTATAAACAGAAAATGACCTAAAAAGAAGAATGGAATTAGACTCAGTGTTGTTAATTCAAAGGACCAAGTAGACCCACCAGCAGGGAGAAGGCTTAAGGTTTGCTGTGAAAAATGAAAGTAAACATCGTTTAATAAAATCAATAATTAAATCAACATATTAAAATATTATTTACCCCAATTCATGAAATTATTAAAATTTAACGAGATTCGTGATTCGAATGGACGGAGGATGATTGAAGGAAATGGCAGAATCTTCTAGATGATTAGAGAAGAATCGTATTTTATCGACGAAATTGAGGCATTGCGTGATCGATGGGTATTTTACGCGACATAGATGAAATCTGAAGCCGTGATTATAAATTTCGGGAGGACGCGATTAAGATCAAATTATTGAAGCATTTGATGTAAAGGCATTTCCAGATAGCACTTCGAAGCAATGATGTGACTTGAATCATGAACCTGTACTCGCACGATCCTGAAGACAGATATAGGTGAAGCATGGAAGGTGATCAACACTAATATTCTTTCTTCTAATACGATAGTATATGTTTATCTTGATTTGTGAATACGACTGAGTTTCTTCTGTTGATAAATTATATGAGGCGAAAACGAAAGAAAATTTATTGTATTCCTTCTGAATTGTTTCTCTTTTCGAATCCTTGATTTCTGATTGAGACAACAGTGCTGTGATATGACATTTTGTCGAAATGACGAAAAGTCGGGTGGGACGCCACCTAATCATGTGTTGCATGCCATATAGTATGAAAGACTGGCCATCTTAAGTACGAATATGGTTGTCTCATTTTTCACTCATTTTTCTTCTTTCAATTTTCTGATTTACCAGTTCTCCCGATTATCTGTGGCATTGTTATTTCTTATTCAATTTTCAATCAAAATCATATTCACAAACTCTCCTCTTGCGTAGAGTCTGTTCTCTGACGATTTCAAAAGAAATGAAATAGAGTGATACGTGGAACCATACAACGAACATAGATACGACTGCAAATCGATGAATGGTGGACATCTGCGAACGAGGAAAAATGTATGCACCGATAAATGTGGACATGACAAAGATATCAAGTAAGACAGTTGTTCGTGTTACAAGGATCTCATGAGTACGGTAGATTACGTTAATGCGATACACTTCGAATTGGAAAATTTTGATAAGGAACGAATCGTTAGTGAACCGTAATAATTAGATCAATTATAAAATAAGGAAGTAAAGTTGTGTGCGTCAAACGGAGCAAACGAGTATCGGGACGACGATCGAAAAAAAAAAATCAAGGAAATTCTGAACAATGACTCAGACATGCAATTACGACGTGAAACATCTCTTCGTCGCTGAAAGATACCTATCGTGAAGATTCAAGATGGAATGACGCAGCTTAATTCTTAAAAGTAACTGTACACAATGGGTAATGATAAGAAATAAGTTAAGATACTCGCGAAATAAAATTTTGAAAAACGAGACAAATTTTAAAGTTTACTAATAAAATTTTATAAGATTTTGAAAGAACTGGAAAGGGAGTGGTTATGTTAATCCTTGTTGATTTAAGACCTTAAGTCTTATTTTAAAAGATATATGATATGCCAGACAGGTGCTGATCAAGATGATAAAATGTGAATTGTGGAAAAATTGATGATTTTGGTTAATAAAAGTGGGTGGATATGAATGTGGATGATCTGGTTGATTGATGAGGTCGGCTTGAATCCGACTGGTAGTCAATGGTATTGGGGAAGTGCTGCCCAAATTTTCAGAAATTATCCTATAGTTAAGAACAAAGAAATATATTATCGTTCTCGTCAGTACTTCAAATAATTGCAATCTCGGTGCTTGAGAAAGTTGTTATGACCAAAACCGACTTTATGTAATTGGTCTTTGATTCCAATTAGCTAGTCAGCACTTGGTTTAAGTGATCATTTAAAGGAGTTGATTGATCCACTTTGCCAACTAATGGTTAGTTAAATGGAAATCAATTCCAATTAGATTGAGTCAAACTCTAACATGATTTCCAGATCCGAAATTAGAGTGATAAGAAATTTGGAGAAAGTAATGGCGTTAACGTAAATTAAAAGGCCTAGTTCAATTAACGTGATGTTATTGTAATCAGGGGTAAGGTGTGATCCAGAAGAATATGCTCTTTTTGATGAATAAAAAGGAATAGGAAGTTATTGGTTCATGCTAGTAAGAAGAATATTTCAAGACCGGAAGGTATGAGATAAAACCAAGAAATTATATCATATGCAATAGCGTTCCAGGAAAAACTTTGGTGTGTACCCATATCGAATGATGAATTAATAAAATATTTGAATGTACACTTCTTTTGAACGGCGGTTGAATAGAAGTTGCTGTAGAATAATGGAAAGCTCGCAAATTCAAGCATCCAATGAAAGACGGAGATTGATGAAGTCCGTAGGTGAACTCAGGAAAAGAGATGATAGTCAATGAAGAGAAGTCAAACACGCGATTTGTGATACACCAAGCAAGGATAAGAAACTAGCTACCGAGGAAATTCGATAATTCTATTAGTAAGAATTTAAATAGTACATATAAAAGCCTTCATTCCAGTGTGAACTTCAGAAATGACCTATCCAATAATAAACAGAGTAATATTACTAAGAAAAAGAAATTTGTTATGTATGAAAAAGATAATGAATAATGAAAACAAAGAACTAATCAAGACAAGAAGTGGAATCAAAAGGATGATAAAGAAATTTTATAAAATAATCCAGAAAATATATAAGTTGGGAACGTCGGTTGTGCCAGAACTATTAAGAGAATAAGATGGAACGTCGATAGTTGAAAATAGGAGTTCGTTCCAAGAATGCATGTAAGCAGGGGAATGAATAAAGGGATAGGAAAAGTTAGAAATTGGGAGCAGGTTTGATCCGACTTCTGGAATATACTAATACTTATTTTGTTGTTAAATATCAAAGGTGGTATTAATATAGATGATTGGTGTTGACTTCAGTATGGAACGTTGTTAGCATCAAAGTTCATATTTATATCTAATTTAATATGACAATAAAATTAGTATTAGTACCAAGAGTTCGGTTTTGAATAAAGTTATGGTTCATTCTATTCCAAATTAATATTCTATTTAAAGAGTAAAAGATTTCACTTGATGAATCTATTTGTTTAAAAAAAAAAAAGAAATTGAAAAATACTACAAAATGGTGAGTTAAATGCGATGGTCGAGATTGCCTTTTTAATTGTTAGTTTTAATATATTCAAAACATTTCTAAGCATTAAACGCCATGAGTTTAGTATATCGGGCGGATACGGAGTGAAAGTACAAGAAACCAACTAAAGGTTCTCGAATACGATTAAAAACAATTATAGGCCAGATTAACCAAACAGAAGGAGACGCGAGAAGTAAAGTTGAACAGTCAGGAAAATAGAAGGTGCATAATCGCAAATTGTTAAAATTAGAAAGAAAATCAGATTGGTATAACTCAAGTTAATCCATCAAGACAATGAGATAGATAGAACGGTTACGAATGAGCTGACCCTTTTGTTATAGGCATAACGAGTTCATAAGATATTTAAATATATATGGCTGAGAAAGGTAATTTCGTTCCCTACGTATAAAAATGAAGGGTGATTCAGGTTATGTGAGTAACTGACAGATTTAATGTCAGTGAAAGACCGCTAAATTGTGATTAAAATAATGAGACCGAGGAATTATAGGAAAGGTACTTGGGGAATATCATAATTAACGTCAGAAAGCCAATGCACCCCGGTTCCCGTGTATCATTTACAAATGAAGAAGAAGATTACAGGAACGGTTACCTCCAGTGTGATAGGAAGTGATTACAAATTAGATTATTTGAACGAAGAAACATATGAGGACGAGATTCAACACCGAGTAACAATGGGAAATGCATGTAGGCACGAGTTACTAGAATTAGAAAGAAAAAGAGAATTAAGATGTGTTATGTTGCTCCTCCTAAGTAGTAAATAGACATGATAAGTAGAAGTGAGTTGGCTTCACCGTTACCCATACAGCGTATTCATAAGGCGTTTATCTGTAGATATTCGGAAGGAGTAGGTTAGCTCCAATATATATAGGAGATAGAGAGTTGAATTGAGTTATGCAAGCAATAAATAAAATATGATGTTAGCAAGAGGCTATAAAGGAAAGATTGGTGTTATACGTTAAAGTTATAAAAAAAAAAAAAAAAATTATGAGGTTGAGAGATTAACCTGAGAAAATGAAAGTTATATATTTGAAAAATAATGGTATTATTCCTTAGCGTTATTCTGAGGACAGAATCCTTTTAAGGGGGGAAGGATGTAACATCTGGGAAATATCGTATAATTATTTATATCAATATATGATTATTATGTGAATATTATATGAATTTTTGGTGAATTATCTGGTGTTTGATAATAATATTTGAATGTTTGTATGTAATAAAATGTGAGTATGTTAATTTTAATATGTTCAGAATAAAATATAGATAATTAAGGTATTTTTCTGGTAATTTTTGGAGTGTTAGATGATTTTATAATAATTTATGAAATTATTAATTATTTTCTGAATAATTACAAAATTATTTTATAAAGCCGGGAATCAGCCGACTTCAATCATTTTTACGTTTTTATAACCCGAAACTCTTCCGAAAACTCCTTCCTAACCTAATATGGTAATTCCGGACATTTTCCGTGTTTTGACTTTTTCGATCCGGATTACGGTTTGACCCGTGCGCGGCCCAGCGCAATATTTTCGATATGATAGTCATTTCGGTGAACCAACGAAACCCGTATTTTCAAAAGACGGGATATTATTACATTATTTCCGTATAAAGTATTTTATAAAAAGCCCAGTTGGGATAATTATCCAAAAACTGATATCAAATCGGATCGTTATTGCAATTACTTAGTGGCTAAGTAACTAATTTAACGATCCAAAACGATCCAAAATGATCCTGAACGATCCAATATTCCATAAATATAAATAGCCTATTTCTTATTTCGTTTATTCCGTTTATTCATTTGCAACCAGTTAAAACACCGTAAATACAGAGAAAAACCCGAGAAAACCGATACGTTTCCGAGAATCAAACACACGAACGAAGGCGTTATCGAACTCCGATTCGGGCGTGCAGCATATCAAAACGAAACTCTCGAAATCTTCTTTCTGAATCAATCATCAGTTTCTGCCCAGAAATCATGGTAATTTTCTTATTTATTTATTTACATTCGAATTATTTGATAATTAAATTATGAAAATTTGTTTTTGATGTTGTTGATGTGATTTGATGCTTCCATGTTGTAGAGCATGTTTTTCTGGTCGATTTGGTATATTATACTTCAGAAATAGAGTTCAATATCATATAGAAATTAAGGTTTGAATTTTCTGGAAATTATTTGAATATGTGTTCTTGGTGTTCTTGGAGAATTCTGAAAATCAAAGGCAATTTTGGAGGTGTTATTGAACACCAAATCACAAGTATTTGTAACCGATGTGAATCCCTCAATCTGTTCTATCTGATTTTAGCATCAAAATCAACTGAGGATTGGTAATTTTTAAATTCATAAATTTAGGGTTTATGCTCGATTTGGGAATTTCTATTCTGTTAATTCTGGGAATATTTGAAGGTTATCAGTATGTTTAACGTGATGAGAGGAATCGATTCATGATTTTTAGTTGATTTAAGGAGTCATAGTTTAGCAGATCGGAAAACTGAAGCCACGACGGTGACGGGTTTTTCCCGTTGGTTTTCCGGCCGTTTTGTTAATCGTTAGGACGATTTGATTGCATATATAGATTTCTGGAAAGGTGTAGATGGTTTCCTGTAAGTTTGATCGAGTTCTGACCTCGATTGAAGCTTTCCGGCGAGCTCGGTGTCGCCGGCAATGGCGACGCCGGCGACCTGGTGAAGGAGATGGTCAAACTACAGTTTGACCCCTGTAGTTTGATCAACCTTACAAATCAGTCCCTGTATTTTCTATAAGTTTTAAAAATGTGATTTCTGTTTACAAAACTTTCAGAATTAGGATTTCTGTTTTAAATATTTTCAAAAACAAGATTTCTTTTTATAAAGTGATTTTTGAAAATAGTTTTAATTATTTTAAAACTTTAAAAATTATTTATTTTAATTCCAAAAATTATTTTTAATAAATCTGAATTAATTAGTTAATTAATTCAGTTAATTTTTATTTAGTTGGTCAATTAATTCGAAAATTAATTGATTAATTGATTTACTTAATTATTAATTGATTTTAATTAATTATTTAATTAGATTTAATTATTTAAAAAAATGATTTAAAAAAATTCCGAAAAATAGTTTTGAGCTTTAAAATATTATTCTAAATTATTTTTAAGGCTCGATAATTATTCTAAAAATGTTTCGGAGCAAGAATTGGCCAACCGAACCCTGTTTATTATTCCGAAATTGATCCAACGACTCGTTTTAATTCTGAAAAATGTTCAAAAATTCATAATAAATCAACCGTTCGTCCGTTTGATACGAAACGAACGCCTCTAGACTCAGAAAAATATTCTGCTTTTATTAAAAATATTTTCGAGACCTAAATTCTTTTGTATTAAAAGGATGTTTGTTTCACGAATCATCCTTAGTCGGTAATTGATTGATAAAATGTTCTTTTTGACCCAATTTCAACTCTAAACATATCGAGACCTATCTTTTGACGATTCAACTTATAGGTTACGTGAATTACGTGATTATGTGTTATCTGGATAATATGATTAACTGCCCTATGTGTATGTATTATGCAAATAATGAGTCAGCATGTCTTTTGAATGTTATCTGAATGAGATGTGATTCTTATATATTATTATTATCGGACGGGTAGACGATAGGGATAATTGTATAGACTAGTCAATTATATACTGTCAGTTCATTGAATAGTATTATTTGTGATAAATGCATATAGTGCGAGACGTTCAAAGCCAGATAGACATTGTAGAAGGTAAAGCCTGATTGCGTGTAGACTTGAAACGAGTGGATTCAGAATAAAGATAAACCTAAGAAGGTAAATAATAAGAAAGGTCAAGTAGCCGTCAAGGGTAGTACAGATGCGACATGACTGAGTGGTATGGCAGCTAGTTAAAGATTAGAGGGATTCTCAATTGAGGCAAGTATCTCTATCATCACTTATTGTTCAAGTGATATTTATTTTAAATTTTATCATGCAAGTATTGCTTTCCCTATTCTCAGTTTAGAATCGATAAACATATCGCTGAATTAAATAATTCTGTTTATGCAAGTATTCGTGAGTTTCTTTTAAATACTGCAAGTATTCCTAACCTTTCTCCTTAAATACTGCAAATATTTATTCGCTCCTATTCTAAGTTCAGAATAGTTAACTGTTTTATATTTCGCTGCAATTACTCTTATTATGCCAGTTCTTTTAATTCTTGTTCCTATAATTAAATTGCTCTTTTGAGCAAATACCCATTCGTTCGGGTTATTTGCGAACCCTAATTTGGGATGTTTTGAAATCAGAATGATTTGATATCAAAATACTCTACGGGCTGGACGATTATTATGAGGACCAGTGATGAGCTGGATCCTATGGGCCGGAGATGGATCGGACCCTTTAGGCCATAGTTGCCTGGGTGCCCCATATGTTGGTTGGGTCTATGCAGTTGGGTATAGATCCGCACTATCTCCTGACTGATCAGCAGGTTATAGTGCATATGTTGGTTTCTAGTGTTCAGTCCAATTTGTTGTTGATCGCCATTAATGGCATTTCCTCTTGAAATAAAATGTGATTATGGGTTAAAGTTATTCTTTCTTAGCACTCAGTTTGGGAAATTACAATGTTTCTAAATATATTCGAGGTTCAGATTGTGGCTGCAGCATTAGTTGCTCAGTGATAGTTAGGATCTCGAATGAATTGAGATCTTCTTAATTATTCAACCCGTCCTTATCAGGCTGGTTTAGCAGGCTAAGTCTATGGAAACTTAGTCGATAATGATGGATACTGAATAGTTAGGAATTTCTTGAACGTCGTTTTATGAATAGTTATTGCATCCATTGCTCAATTATGAAATGATACCAGAAGCTATTTTGAAAACACGCGATCTCTAAAAGCTCTGACAAAAATGTCATTATGTCCTATGTGATTTATAGCAATGCAAATCAAATTGATTTTAAGTTGATAAAGTATATCCTTTAAATGATTTCGTGTTTCGCTCTTCAAAATATTTCCGAGATTTTGTCTGAAAGTTTTCTTTGAAATTAATGTTTAAGACTCAAATTATATACTTGCTGGGCATTTTTGGCTCACTCTTGCTTTGTCAATTCTTATTTCTGCCAGAAACAGATAAGGATACAAATGAATAGCTTAGATAGACAGCAGAAGATCGAGAAATCTCCGCTGCGAGAGATTGAAGAAGTTAAAAGAATATGATTCGAGCATTAGTTCAGAGGTATTTACAATTGTATATTAGTAGTTGTAAGTTGTAGAAGATTAGATTCTTGTTTCATACCATAACCTGTAAACGATCCAGATTCAAGGGGTTATTTATTTATTTCTTTATTCTATGTAAGGATTGTTTAGTGACACCAAATCTTGACCCCAGATTTGGGGTTGTTACAATTAGGGTTCATGTTCTCGAAAATCGGTTTGGTGTTCATTTTCAGAAAATACATATACTCGTCATTTTACGAAATTAGGGTTATTGGTTTTGGAAAAATATTTCACCACCAAATATAATCAAGTTTTGTATAAAAATATATATATAATCACTCGATGTCCCGATAATTACCGGATACGCTTCCGTATTTCCGTAGTTTTGATTTCCCGGAAATCGGGCAGCGTCTCCTTTGTTTATCGGACTACCCGTCGAAACATAAATCGATGTCAATTCAACAACAACTAATCAATCCCACAATCCAGAATTTCACAAATCCCAATCGCAACCATAATTTAATTCCAGCACAAACCAACAATTACAACTACTATTTCGCATCGAACTTATAAATAAAATTTATACATTTATTATTTATTTATTTAAAATATTAGTACTCAGATAACGATCATCACGGTCCACCGTCGGCTCGCCGAGGCTCATCGCCGACGGCGGCAAAACTCACGGGTACCCGATTAATTCGGGTTTCCCATGCGAAGTTCACCGATAAAATTTTCGGAATAATCGAAAATTAGTACAAAAAAATTCGCATAATCAAGAATTTTGTTTTTCATTCCAAATTTTTCACAACAACACTCAATAATCCGAAACCCTTAAAAGTTAAAGGAATCGAATTGCACTGAATTGAACCAATAGCAGCGCACACAGATATAATACAACCTACGCGCACAACTACTAGCAACAAACTGGAACAGAAAAATCAGGTGATAATTCTCCAGAAAAAGGGAAGTAAAAGCACAGCCTATCGGCTCTCACACACACATACACAAAAATGCACACACACAGGCACTATAAAAGCACACAATCAAGCACACCGCCACCGTTACCTCACCGGAGAACCGGCGGCAACAGAGCGGCCGGAAAAAAAGGGACCAAGGTGGCCAGAACAACTCGCCAGAAAGGGAAATCAGTGGAAAGAGGGAAAAAAATCGAGAGTACGGAAGAGATGAGGGATTGAGAGAAGAAAACCGAGAGAGATTGATCAAGGAGGGATGAGAGATTTCTGGAGAGAGAAAAGAAAATTATAGGTGTGTATATAGATGAGGTTTTGTATGAATAACTTGAATGTACCCGTGTATAACCTTTCTGTTCAACACGTGTTCAATTAATTGACACGTATAGACTTCCTGGTTGCAAGCATCTTCTCGTATCGTTTTTAATCGATTATACGATACCATGGGTGACTAAATTTTAATCCAAATAATACCAAAATAATATTAAAATCTCCTAATTATTCTGAAACTAAAAAAACATAATTCTCGTAATTTTTAAAATAATTTTTGAAACGCAATTCATACCCGCTTTTAACAATTAAACAAAACAACGCGCAGATGAAATTAATCCTAAAAATTCCTATAAATAATTTTAAAATTATCGGAATATTTCAAACTTAAATAAATATGAGTTTCGTAATTTTTGAAGAATTTTGGAATTAATTACGGAATTTTATTTATAAATGCAATCTGAAAATTATACAGGGCTAAATAATTGATGAAATATTTAATTCTAAATTTTATAAAATCCCAAAAATTATTATTGTAATTATAAAACCATAAAAACAATTTTAGAGACATTCCAAATATTTATGCAAATAAATTTGCATTCAATCCACTTTTAAAAGTGAAAACAATTCAGTACAACTCAATAATTAATTACACGAGCAACCCGATACACCATAAATCACACATAGATAATAATAAAACAGCACATAGCGGTCAAAACCAATACACATATTTTGTTTAAATAATTATTAAATAATTATACTTTTAAATAATATAAAAGTATACGAGTCGTTACATCAGTCATTTGATACTTAAACATCCGTAGAGGATCTACTACCATTTATAAGAAGTTATATAATACGAAGACATAGATTTTTAAATGATCGGATTGACTTCAGTGTCAAACACAGGAACGTCTGCATCTTCTCGCAATGTGAAACACAAGGTATCATTTTCCTTGAGGTTTTTATCACTGACAAATTTGCTCCAGTCTCCAGAAAATCTTCCTCTACCTTTATTTAAAATAATTTTGATATCCCAAGTCCTTCCATCATTTATAAACATGACCTGATCCTCGGCTTTCCAGTCACGATTCCAGAATTTAATGTCCTTTGGAATATGTTGTCCATTCCAAAACGTTAAGTTTAGAAAAACTATACATTCACAAAAGCAAGAATAGCAAATTGTTAAATACAAAATATCGTAGGCGCTACTGTTTTAAGCATAAAAGTAAATAAAATAAAAGATTAACATCATGGTATACTAATATAACACAAACATCAAGTTCAAATTATATGTAGATCTTCACACACCAATAACCAATAGCAATCTTATATATAAAACTAACGACTCCATGGCATTTGTTGTTAAGATTGCTTCCAAACAACGTCTTTCAGAAGTGCTGACCCAAAACATTTTCCGCATTATGTTTAGGGTTCACTTCATTAACATCAACAACTTCAATTTCATCATATATTCCCACATTAACATCAGTTTGCATAGGTACCGTACCAAGGACCTCAACTTCCTCATTTGCATTTAATTTGATACATGAGAAAAATAAATTAATTTGCGTGAGTTATTCAAATATATGTCAACTACCAAAAAAAATAAAAATATTCAAAAAAACATAAAAGCACATATGCCTCAAAGTAATGCATAATCAAACTATGAATTCCAAATTTTATAGCATGGTATAAGTTAAATTATAAGCTTAATTCTACTTAACATAATGACTCTATGCAGCGTTTAAGGAAGAGAACAAGATAATAAGAAAGCGAAAAATTTGAAAAAGGTGAAAACATTTAAAAAGTCATACATGTGTTATGAAACAAATCTATCCCAGTAGTCTCAAATATAAAACAATATTTGTTATTCCCAAACAATCTAACAAAGAATTACAGAAGGGGGGTTGAATATAATTCTGGTTTCTTTTTTATTTCAAGAACTATTATATCTTAAATATATAATTGTGTTTGATTTGGATAAAGTGCGGAATGAAAGTATTGAAGAAATAAAACACAAAGTAATTAAATACAAGTATTTAAAAACTTTCTGGTGGATTGAACTTTTCCACCAGAATATAAAATCGAGAACTATGTGATACAAGATTTGCACACAGCTGCTTACAAGTAGAACTTACAAAGAATAGAGAAATTTTTTACAGATACAGCTTTATTTATTTCTCTGGTAAATTGCTTACTAACTCGATAATGTTCTACTTTCTCATATATTACCAACTTACATGATAAAAAGATAAAATAAATAGGACAAAATGTATCTCAGTCTAATTACATGCTTCTTCATTTCTCTATCCAGCATCTTTGAATATCTTCAAGTTAGCATGGAAATGGAAATGCTTCTTTGTTCTCTAAAACCTGTAAATAGGATGCCACATTCCATTTACATCTAATCAATCCATGTGACTGTCAAGTCACTATCAACTGCTATTTGAATTAAAACATCCGTTGAAACTTCATTGGATCATCCGTTGAATCTGTGTTGAATCATCCGTCGAAGCTTCACTAGTTCATCTGTTAAATGTTTCTTGGGTCATCCGTCGAAGCCTTGTAGAATCATCCGTTAAAAGTCTTCCATAGCAGTTAAATCTATTTCACTTATGCAAAATTATAAGGCATATAATATTTACAATTAGCCAACCTATTTTGCATATCAAACTAGTAGTCAACATGACTTTGAATATCCTACAACTTCTAGATCTTTAAGGTATTGTAGAATGTAGAAATGTGTTACAAAATTTATTGATATATAAGCTACTCTCTCAACGGATGTTCAAGTGATCATCCGTTGAAAGCTACAAAATACACTAAATTAAATCTACTAAGGTGTTTTGTTTAACTTATCATAAAGTACACAACATATTTCTAAAAATCTCCCCCAATTTATGTCTACTGGAATTGTAGGCATAAATTAAGAGAAACTTGATGATAATAAAACACCTTATGAATACAGATTGATTTATAGTAGATAAAATTAACAAGTGTTGCAGTTTATTAAAAATTATGCAGAGGAAGGTTTATAGAGAATCTCATAATCCATTCTCAAGGTGCTCCTCTAGATTGAGCAAATATAACTTATTTCCTTGACTATCTGAACTTATTTCCTAATTTCTCATTATTCTCTTCAATCTGGTTTTGAAGTTTCCTGTAGAAATCAGATTCATCTTCATTTTTCTGATCCAGCATTTCTTGCATCTCCATAAGAGTTTCATTGCTTAAAATTTTGAGCTGATCTTCTAATCTGAAGAATCTTGTTGTGCATTTCTCATCCTTGAACTTCATCAACCAGTATGGCCTCAAAAATTCACTTTATTTCCTGTGTATGGAATTGTTAAGACTCTTGGGAGTGTATTTGGGCCTCTCCAGCTATTTTTTATCTCCTCAATTTTATTCAGTACCATATTTTTGGCAACAATGTTCTTATTCCCAATCAAAGTAACAAGAATTATGGAGGGAGGGGGTTGAATGTAGGTCTGGCTTCTTTTTTAGATTTTAAGGATGTTCTTACTTAATATATAACTGTGTTTGATTTTGTAAGAAGTGTGGAATAAAAAGAAAATAGAAATCAAAACACAAAGCAATAAAATACAAGGCTTTAAAACTTTCTACTGGATTTGAATTTATCCATCAGATATATATATAAAGATGAGAACTCTGTGATGTCTGAATAGCACACAACTGCTTACAAGTTAACTTACAGAATTATTGAGAGATTCTTAACAGATGCAACTTTTTTTATCTCTCTTAAAATAAATATGTCTATCTCAGTTATTTGTTCTACTTGCTACACTTGGTTATATACCACCAAGTTACATGATAAAAAGACAAACAAGTAAAACAAAATTGTCTCTAGTCTTCTTTCATGCTCCTTCATTACAATGTCCAACATCTTTGAATATCTTCATATTTGTATGGAAATGGTAATGCTTCTTGTTCTCTAAATCCTGCAATTAGGCTGCCACATTCCTTTTGCAAACACCCGACGCATGTGACTGTGATGTCACTGTCAACTGCTATTTTGAAATAGATCATCCGTCAGGACTATATTCTTCATCCGTCGGGAGCCTTTTATTGATCATACATCAGGAGTCTTTGTAGGCCATCCGTCGGGAGCCTTTTCTGGCACTTGACTCTATTTCACTTATACAGAATTTAAAGACATCTTATATTTATAATTAGTCACCCTATTCTGTATCAAACTAGTCAACATGACTTAGAAAATCCTACAGAATCTATTCAACTAATACATTGTTGTTTGCAGATATGTACTACAAGACTTGTTGTGCATATGTTGTGTACTTGATGATTACATGAACAAAACACCTAAGTAGATTTTACTTAGTGAAATAATGTAGCACTCGACGGATAAGAATTATAGTCCCGACGGATAACTCATTATAGTCCCGACGGATGATGACTTATTATCCATCGAGTGAGTAGCTTATGTAATAATGAGTCTGTAGCATATTTCTACATACACATTTGTATAGATTCTTTAGTAGCATATATGTCATGTCGACTTTAACTAGATGTGCAGAATAGGTTGATTAATTGTACATAGATGATGTCTTGTAATTCTGCATAAATGAATTGAAGTCAAGTGCCAAAATAGCTACCGACGGATGATTAACAAATCCATCGACGGATGATCAAATGGCTATCAACGGATGTTCAATATAGTAGTCGACGGATGATCAATGAAGCCATCGACGGATGATCATAAAATCGATGAATGATCATGTACTAAACGGATAAAGAATTCAAATATCAGTTGATAGTGACAGCATAGTCACATGCGTCGAAGTGTATGCAAATAAAATGAGGAAGCCTATTAACTGGGTAATAGAAAACAAAGTAGCAAAGCATTAGACCCAATAGTTTTTATAATGATTCTGTCTTTTGACTTTGTAATCTTGGTAATATTTAAACCAAGAAGTAGCAAATAGAAACATGAATCTGAGATAAAAAAAAGGTGAGAAACATTTGTAAGCAGAATTCTTAGCATTTCTCTGTACTCTCAGTAGTTCAATATTTGTAAGCAGCTGTGAGCATTCTTGCACACAGGGTTCTCTCGATATATAATATATATCTCTGGTGGAATCATTCAAATCCACCAGAAAGTTTTTAAAGACTCTTGTTTTTAATTACTTGTGTTTTGATTCACTTAAGTTTTATTCCGCATTGTGCTAATCAATACACTTATATTTATATTTGAGTTAGAACATTTTATTTCAAGAAAAAGTTTCAAGAATTCCATTCAACCCCCCTTCTGTAATTCTTGTCATATTGTTAATGGACTAACAGGACTTATCATTACATAAGCTACACTCTCGATGGATGTTCTGAGGTCATCCGTCGGGACTATAAAGATCATCCGTCGGGACTATAATAGAACATCCGTCGAGAGCTACAAAATCACTAAGTTAAATCTACTAAGGTGTTTTGTTCAATTTATCATCAAGTTTACAACATATTCCTAATAAGTGTTGAATCCAAAGTTCTTCTTTATTGAGGAGAAAATATTTACTAGAGCAGAATAGTCTTCATTTAGAATTCTATGAAGAGGCCAAGTTAGCTCTCTTCCACCCTTAAACCTGAAGACTAATCTCTTTAGAAGATGCTTGTAAGCATCAATAGATCTTACTTCTTCTAGCTCATCCATATAGAGATTTATGTCTGAAAATTTCTTGATGTCACAGATGAAGAGTTGATCTCCCTTTTTGACAGTTGGTTTGGGTTTGGCTAAGGCTTTGGATTGAAGTTTGATAGGTTTGGCCTTTTTGATTGCTCCTTTCTGTGTTTTCCTTGGTTTGGTTTTGATTGGGATGTTTAGAACATAGAGTGGCAGGCTTTCCCAATCTATAGGTTCATTCTTGGGAATTTTGGGTTCACCATGAAAGTTTGTGTCAGAATAGACATTGAATTCAGCCTGCTCCATTGTGGTCATGGCTGGTTGACTTGAAGTGGTAGATTGGGTAGGCATGAATTCTTCCTTGTCTTCATTAAAATCCAGCTTCCTCTTTGGTCTGAATTCCAATCTTGGCTTCTTTGTCTGCTTTGGTGCTTCTTGCTTTTTTTGATTCGGAGACTCAACTATCACAATAGGCATTTCAGATTTTGTGGTTGCAGGTTTCTTAGCTTGGTTCTTGGCATATAAGGCGGCTTGCCTTTGCTGTTGTTTAAGCCTCACCTTTTCTACTTTATTAGCTTCTGCAAACTGTGAATGTCCAGCCATCACACAGATCAATTTACCATTCATGTAGATTTTAGAAATTCTTTTCTTCAAGATTGAGTCTCTGGGATCTTTGAGATAGGAAATAGATCTACCAAGCAGCTTCTTCTCATCAGGCTTGGGAGTTTCATAGACTAGGTCCAATGGATTTTTGTCTAATTTCTTTGGATAGTTTTTCTTTGGCTGAAAAATCACATTGGCCTGTGGAGATTTTATTGCTGAGGGTTGACCCTTTTCATATTCCCTAAGCTTATTTCATTGACTGAAATTGGTCTCAATTGAGAGAAGTGAGAGAAGGCTTTGTCTTGATTCTTAATTGGACCAAAATTCTTCTCAATGTTCTCATCAAATTTCTTCCATTTTTCTTTCAGCTCTAGCTCAACTGCTGCTATCTTGATCAAGTCAATGTTGTCAAGAACTAGTGGCTTAGATAAAGTAATTGCTGGAATAATAACTTTATTGGCTTGAATGTTGTGCACTTATTCCCCCTCACTAACTGGAATGATTGCAGATGTCTCCCCTTCACTCACTGAGACAAGTACATCTTTCTCCCCCTTTTTGTTAGCATCAAGTTGAGTAGGGTTAGAATTTTATGCGGCCACAAATTTATGAAGAAGGAGTTTCTGTTGAGCTTGGTGCAGTTGGATTTTAGTGATGGAAGTTTCTAGGGTCTTCATCCTAGTGTCCAAAGAATCAACCTTGCTACTGAGGTCAGAATCTTTCCTGAGTTTCCTGTTAATATCTCTCATTGTAGAGTCGGGAAGAGTGACCTCTAATCTTTCATTGATGTCCTTCTTGACTTGTCCAATTTTTGTCTTGAAGAGCTGTTTGAGTCTGATGGATTATGTGAAATAGAGTTGATTTGAAGTGATGCTCACTGCAGTCTTTGCTAAACATCCATGCTGGAGTGTTTGTGCTTGAGCTAGGACCTGCCTCTCCCCCTATGTCCATGAAATCTCCTTCATCATTCTCACCATCATTCCCAAAAGTGTCTTCAGAACCACCAGTTGGATATTCAAAGTCATCACCAACTGTGGAGGGCATAGCAGTGATTGCATCCTTGGCCCGTAGAATAGACGTTGTTGTCTGCACCAAGTTCAGAATCTTCTCAGCCGCCTCATTGCCCAGTCCAGCCAGAATTTGATAAGCTGTAATAGGATGAGTAAATGTCTCAGCATCCAAAGAGATAGAATTTATAACAACTTGATATTCTTGCTAATATAGTCTCTCCTTTTCTGCATCACTGACATTCATTGACTCACTAGCAATGGTTTCCATCCTTATATCTCATGTACCTACATTTCTCTCATTTTCTCTCTATTTTTGCATTAAGGGCTCCCCTTGGCTTCCCACCCTCACCTTCACCATCTAACTTGGGACTGTTCTCACTCTCTTTTTCCAAGCTGGAAGAATTAGCTTGCATTGGTTCACTCTTTTCCTCTCCTTTTTCATGAGAGTAACTCAACCTCTCACTCTGGTCACTCCCTTCCCTAAATCCTTAAAGTGCTTGTACAACTATTAGATCATCATCATTTGTAACAATAGTTGAAATTTTAAGTGGTGCAGTGATATTCAACGGATGAGAAACATCTGTAAAAACCCAAATTTTTGACATTGGTAAAAGACCTTATAAATAGTAACCTTGCGGTTTAATAAAAACATTTGCGACCACAACACATACGAGTTTTTAGTTTAAGATTCCGAGTTGATATTATGATTATATGTAGAAAATGAGTGTATGTAAACGCCATTACTTTTCGAAGAAAATGAACTTTGAAAAATGACCATATCTACGAACCATCAAGGATTACGGGAATCACAACATAATTACTAATTTAAAACCCTACGAATTTATATCCAAGGATGATACTTCAAAATATAAAGAATAAATACGAAAGGATTTACGTCGCGAACCGTTTACGAGAAATTATTACGAAAATGTTAAACGATTGAACAAATGCGTAAACGATTAAATAAACGTATCGCACTAACTAATCATGGTAGAAAAGTAACCATAGTTACTTTATCAAATAGTAAGATATAGATGTAGGAATGATCATCCAAGGCTAAGAATAGTGAGCTAAAACCTAAAAGGCCAACTAGGTTAGGTTGTAACCTAGGAATGCTAGCTAGAATTGTCCAAATATTTGCCAACATAAATCTATCCTAGGACATATACTAGAGAATAAACAATGAAACACAAGCAATCTTCCAAGAGAAGGATTCAAGAAGCAACAAACTCTCTCTCTCTCTCACACAAAACACCATGCTGATTTTCAAGAACACCATGGAGAGAAAAATTCATATCTCATGTTCTACTCATTCAAAAATCACCAAATTTTTACCAAACCTCTCTCATATCATGGGTAAGTCACGCACCGAATTTAATGCCCATCCATAAAGTTCTAAATTTTATAAAAATATTTGAAGTTGAGGGTGAATAGTAACTCCGAAAATTACTAACTTGTTTTCTTAATTTTTCATGAAATTTTAAGGCTCCTAAAGCTAGAACAAGGCTTCATCAAGGATATTAGGATTTTACTAAGTATTAACAAGCTTCAAGGAAGGTATACAAATTCATCCAAACTTTGTTTAAGTTTTAAGTTTCAAGAAAAGTAAGGATCTTGGATATAAGTATGGTTTTGATAATTAATTTCATATTATCTTGATGATTAGTTAATTAGTTTTAAGGTTGATGATTGTTGCCTCAAGAACATGATGTTCTTGTGAGGATTTAGTGTTGAGATGATTATTTGATGGTTGTTGATGGTGGTATAATGATTTAAGACGTAAACGAAACTCGGATCGTAATCGTAATCTCGTTAAAACGAATAAAACTCAACTTAAGTTTCTGCAGAATTTCCCGAATGTTTAACTATAGTGTTCTGAAAAGGGAGAATTGATTATGATATACAATATTATGAGGATCGTTTAGGCGCTTGAATCGCTTGATTCTGATTTACGGATCAAAAGTTATGACTGTTTTAGTAAAAGGGATTTACGCGACAAAACTGCTACAAATTACGAACTTTGTAAATATAAATGATCGACTTAACAATATTTTAAAATTATTAAATTTTTACATAGAGTAAGAAATAAAGTTTGTTAACTGCCATACAAATTTCAAGTAAAAATGTTGATTTTTCAATTTTATAAAAATGTCGGAGCCGAGGTCGCGCGGAGTACGAATGTCAAAAACAACCCCTGTTAGGAAACTACCACCTCGGGATTTTCACCCCTGTTACCAGAAAACCATTTTCAAATAATAAAACGACACTCGATAAAAATAGCAAGAGTAATGACGAGGGTCAGACTTGGGTCTCTGATCCCTCACGTCGTCTCGTCCCCGCGCGGATGGAAGTTCGGCCCGGTTTTTGGTTCTAAATTTTGTCTAAATCGTGCACGCAAAAACGGTGCATCATTTGAGTTAACGATTTAAGAGATATCAACGTTTTAGTGAAAGCGGTTTGAATAGTAAAACTCCGTAGTTGACCAAACCTTTTAAATGCTTTTTACCTAATTAAATTAATTTTATCAAAATGAAACTTTTAGGATAAATATTAAAAGCACTCAAGAAGCTCCTCAAGGTGGTTTTGTATTAAAATATTAATTTTTCAATTTATTAAAAATGATAGAGTGCGAGTCGCGTAATAGTAATATTCGGTAAAGTCAATTCTAGAAGACCACTTTGACCGTCCATTTCGACCAAGGAGTGATACTTATTTCGAGTCAGTTGAATAATGAAAGTTATGAAGTATTGAACTTATTAGAAATATAAGTTGGTGATGAGAGTAGGAATACTGATTAAGATTATGATGTTTGTTGATTAGAAAACCTGGAACGAGAGGAAGTCGGGAAACATGTCCTGGACTCCAGGAAAGTTTTCAAACCCTACTTTTTTGAAACTGTTGTGTTGTGTTTGTTTTCAAATAATGTCGATATATACATGATGCTATATTTACGATGTTTTACGAATTATGTTATATAATATCATACGATATGATAATGATTTTGGTATATGAATATTACCGAATTTCAATCGATAACGCTAGAGAGTAGCTTTGTATATATGAGGAGTATATTTTAGAGTATAATTTTATGAAAACCCGGAAGTATTCCGGAGGTGTTTTATTTAAGAATACAAACGCTATAGTAGAGCATGATATATAAGTTATAAGACCAAGAGTCGGTCAGTTTTTATAAAGTATAAACTCGGGAATCATCCCGGAGATGTTTTGGACCATTAAAAGTCCATATCAGTTACGTTTTAAGGGACTCAACGTCCACTTGCGAAACATTAAATACCTCAAACTTTTATTAAAACGATTTCCAAAGATCGTATTCCCTCAACTATATTTTATTGCTAGAATAATAAATATTAATTAACTGTTCATTTATTTTGGGAGGTGTATTCTCCAACGATTATTTATTTCAAACCCGATTAAATATTAAAGATTATTAAATTACTTAAATACAAATTAGTTGAGGAAATATTATTTCAATATTCTTTTAAAGCCTAATTATTTATGGTTTAATTATTTAATGATTGATTTTTAATTATTAAATATTCTTAAATGATTTATTTATGATTTAAAAATCGTAAAACCCGATCTATCATACTTTTGATTCTCCGAAAATCATTCGAATAATTTCAGATCATTGAAGAATATTATCTCGACTTATTTTAAATATTTTGAATATAGTTTTAAAAGAAACTTTTCCTTATTTAATTATCTGTTGACAACGGTCAACTCACATCCTTAGTACTTCCTCCGAAAAATTCGAAAGTACGTATACATATACATATATACGCTAATAAAATAAGATGTTTCTATCAACAAGCAAAATGCTTGGGGGAACTTCGATGTGGTTCGAGTTCTCAAGATATGATAGAATTCTGTAAAGGACAAGGGAGGGGTAGACTCTAGTACTATGTGTGCTAAGTAGACTACCAAAGGTACCGCAGGAGAAGGTACTCTGTGTACTCAGGAACTTGTGAAGTATGTGTATACCCAAAAATGGGACACGTAGCCCGAATGCGGCAAGGGTGATAACCGGGATACAAAGGTGTCGTCCTTCTACTAGTAGAAAAGGTTACTATTTTCCCGTAGTACGACTGATCATCGTATGCGGCGGCTCCAATTAACTTCCTATTCTTCTAACTGGAATTATGATGCAATACCGTAACCCAAGCTTAGGTGCTGGGTTTACCATTAAGGTATTCGGAGGATAATATATCCACCAAAGAACTGTTTTCAAAAGATGGTGTGTATCACCAAGGAAAAACTACTTTTGAATAAAACGTATTTATCATATATGATGTTTTACTTGAGTTTATCATATAGGTATAAGATATCAGTCGTAATTATTGTAACTTCATGTAGAGGTTATGAATAATTGTTTGAGATCTTGTAAAGTGCATTTGAGTTTTAATAACAGATGATACTTGTTGTATGTCGTTTCTAAGGCTATAACTTGTGAGTGTTTGAGATTGAGGGTCTGTGATATGGAATTATTGGATTATTAAGTTAATGCAGGTTACAAATATTTGAAGGATTGCGTGACGACCCAGATTCCTGACCCCGGATTTAGCGGCGTTACAACATCCGTCGAGGTAGTAGTTGAGAGTTTCAACGGATGACTGCTGTTAAGCACATCCGTTGAGATACAATCACTAGTCGACGGATGAGGAATATCCGTCGTGATGGTAGAAATGACAGAGTTTGGAGTTGAGACCATTATAGAATCTGTGGTGATTAATTTGATATTTTTCACAGATTTCTCAGTAGAATCGGAAAGAAATGGCAAGTGAGCCAACAAATCATCTAAAAGATGATTCTCACTTGCTTGAGATTTTGGCTTCTCCATGAGAGTTAAAGATGGAGAATCAGTAATTGATGAGTGAATCATGTCCACATCCAAAGAGTTAGTGGGTGAGTTTTGTGTGTGAGGTGCTTCTATTGTAAGAGATTTTGGTTGTGATTCCACATTTACTGGAGCCATATCAGTCTGACTTTGAGAATGTGCTGTAATTGAGTCTTTGACTGCAGTTTGCACAGTGTGTGCATCATGTGTATCCCCAAGTATTTTAGATTTCTTCTTTCTTGTGTAAGTTTGGGCGAGTCTGTGTCCCTAACCCTTTTGACCTATGCTCTTGGCTGAGAGATTTGTTCAATAGTTACATCCTTTTGGGAGGATGCAACTAGTAATGAGCTAGATTCCTTATGTGATGAAAGCCCTTTCCTTTAGCTTGAGAAACTCAAAGTATTTCTGCTTATAATCAACAGGATCAAACTTCTTTTTACCAAAATCAGGCTTTCTGCACTCATTAGCAAAATGACCTTCCAAACCACACTTGAAACATTTGAACTTAGACTTATCAACCATGTTTCTGTTTGACTTGGGTGCTCCAAAATTCTTCTTGAATTTGAGCTTGGCAAATCTCCTGGATAGAAAAGCAAGATGTTCATTTATGCCATCCATATCATCTTGACTAAAATGGTCTTCATGTTCAGCTACTAGCCCTTTTCCTTTGCATTCATAAACTCTAAGGTTTGGTGCAGAATCAACAACTTTAACCTTTATCTCCTTCTCCTTTTCTTGCTCAGCAACCAATGCAATGGATCCTCCTTTCTTTCTTCCTTTCTCCATCTTCTCAACTTGCTCTATTTCAAGCTCATAGGTTTTTAGGATACCATACAGTCTATCCAAGGTGAATTTCTTGTAATCTTGAGAATTTCTCAATGAGACTGTCATAGCTTTCCATTCCTTTGGCAGAGATCTAAGGAATTTGAGGTTTGAATCTTTTATTTGATAGACCCTTCCATGTAATTTTAGAGCATTCATTAGTTTTTGGAATTTACTGAAAATATCAGTGAGTGATTCACTTTCTTCACTGTGTAAATGCTCATATTGCTGAATCAGGAGTTGCATCTTGTTCTCCCTTACTTGATCAGTTCCATCACATATAACTTGGATTGTATCCCAAACATCCTTAGCAGTCTTGCAGTTAATGATGTTGTCAAACATGTCACTGTCAACACCATTAAACAAAATGTTCATGGCCTTTTTATCCTTTTGAACTTGTTCTTTATCTGGATCTGACCATTCTGCTTGAGGCTTTGGGACTGATGCTTCATTTCCTGTAGCAGCTCTCATAGGGACATGTGGACCTTTTTCAATGCAGTCCACATAAGCTTCATCTTGAGACAGGAGATGTAGGTGCATCTTCACCTTCCAATGGTGATAGTTGTCTTTGTCTAGAAATGGAATCTTTACTCTAACATCTTTTCTGTTCATCTTGTTGATTGATGATCTTTACATTCTTTGTACTTCAAGAGCTTGCTCGGATACCAATTGTTTTTCCTTATCAATGTAACAAAAATTACTGAAGGGGGGGTTGAATGTAATTCTAGCTTCTTTTTCATATTTTAAGAATGTTCTTACTTAATATATGACTGTGTTTGATTTGCAAGAAGTGTGGAATAAAAAAAATAGAAATCAAAACACAAAGCAATAAAACACAAGACTTTAAAACTTTCTGGTGGATTTGAACTTATCCACCAGAAATATATATAAAGATGAGAACTTTGTGATGCTTGAATAGCACACAGCTGCTTACAAGTTAACTTACAGAATTATTGAGAGAATATTAACAAATATAGCTTTTTCTATCTCTCTTAAAATAAATCTTTCTATCTCGGTTATTTGTTCTACTTGCTATACTTGGTTTATATACCACCAAGTTACATGATAAAAAGACAAACAAGAAAAACAAAATTGTCTCTAGTCTTCTTTCATGCTGCTTCATTACACTGTCCAACATCTTTGAATATCTTCATATTTACATGGAAATGGTAATGCTTCTTGTTCTCTAAATCCTGCAATTAGGCTACCATATTCCTTTTGTAAACACCCGACGCATGTGACTGTGTTGTCACTGTCAACTGCTATTTTGAAATAGATCATTCGTCGGGACTATATTGGTCATCCGTCGGGAGCCTTTTGTTGATCATCCTTCGGGAGACTTTGTAGACCATCCGTTGGGAGCCTTTTCTGCCACTTAACTCTATTTCACATATACAGAATTACAAGACATCTTATATTTACAATTAGTCACCCTATTTTGTATATCAAGCTAGTAGTCAATATGGCATAAAGAATCCTACAGAATCTACTCAACTAATACATTGTTATTTGCATATATGTGCTACAAGACTTATTATTACATAAGCTACACTCTCGATGGATGTTCAGAGGTCATCCGTCAGGACTATAATAGAACATTTGTCAAGAGCTACAAAATCACTAAGTTAAATCTATTAAGGTGTTTTGTTCAACATATCATCAAGTTCACAACATATTCCTAAAAATCTCCCCCAATTTATATCTACTAGAATTGTAGCCATAAATTAAGAGAAACTTGATGATAACAAAACACCCTAAATGTACAGATTGAATTAAGGTAGATAAAATTGGTAAGCGTTACAGTTTATTTGAAAATTGAATAAAGTAAAGTGTACAAAGAGTTCTCACAATCATTTTCAAGGTGCTCCTCTTGTCTGAGCAAATTTGTTCTATCTTCTTGATTGTCTTAATTTCTTCCCAAGCTTCCTGTTGTTTTCTTCTATTTGATTTTGGAGTTGTCTGTGAAATTCAAGTTCTTCAGAATTTGTTAGATTAATCTTTTCTTGCATTTCCACTAGAGTCTCATTACTTGAGATGCTCAATTGGTCCTCCAATCTGAAAAATCTCCTAACACCCCTTATCATCCTTGAATTCCATCAGCCAGTAAGGCCTCAAGTGCACTCTGTTTCCTGTGAAGGCAATTGAAAGAGTCTTTGGGAGTGGATTGGGAGTGCATCTGAAGCTTTACTACTCCTTAGTTCTTCTATCTTCTTTAAGATCATTCTCTTAGCAGTCACATTGAATCCAAAATCTTTCTTGAAGGATGAGAAGATCTTTATTAGAACAGAACAGCTCTCTAGAAAAATCCTGTGAAAGGGACATGTGAACTCTTTCCCAGCCTTGTATTTGAACACTAGTCTTTCAGGAAGATTTCTATGAGCATCAATTTCTCTCACTTCTTCTAGCTCATCAATGTACAGATTTATATCTGAAAATTTCTTGATGGTGCTGATATATAGAAGATCTCCCTTGTTGACAGTTGATTGAGTTTTGGTTAAGGTTTTGGTCTTGAGTCTCACAGGCTTCCCTTTCTTGATTTCTCTAGTCTTTGTCTTCTTTAGCTTGTTGAAGATTGGTAAATTAAGTTCAGGAATTGGTAGACTTTCCCAGTCTATTGGCTCATCCTTGGGAATTATAGGCTCACCATGAAAATTCTTTGTAGGAACCATCTTAAATTCCTCATGCACCACTGAGGGCTTGGATGTTTGAGTTATAGTAGTAGACTCTCTAGGAATGTAGTCTTCCATCTTGTCATCATCAAAATCCAACATTCTTTTGGGAAAAATCTTGTATCTGAACTTTTTTTTCTGTTGAGGTTCCTTTCGCATTTTCTGATCTTGATCTTCAGCTACTACAGGTTGTTTCTCAGAAATGTCAGTTGCAGTTTTCACAGCTTGGAGTTTGGATAATATAGTAGCTTGCTTTTTTCTTTTGTTTGAGCTTTTTAGCATCCAAAGCAGCTTGCTTCTTTTCCTCTTTAATTCTCTCATTTTCTTCCTTCTTGGCTTCTGCAAACTGAGGGTGTCCAGCCACCACACATATTTCTTTCCCATTCTTGTAGATCTTAGCAATTCTTCTCTTTAGCACTGCGTCAGTTGGACCTTTGAAGAATTCAATGGACCTTGCCAACAGCTTCTTTTCATCTGGCCTTAGAGTTTCAAACATGAGATCCAAGGGATTTTTGTCAGATGACTTTGGATAGTTTCTTTTGGGCTTCAAAACCAAATTGGCTTTTGGAGTCTTTTTTCATGAAGGTTGGCCCTTTTCCATATTACACAGACTCATTTCATTCACCGAGATTTGCTTGACTTGAGATGAGTGATGAAAGATCTTGTGTGGTTTCTCTAATTGTCGAAATTTTTCCTTGATGTTTTCACCAAGCTTCTGCCACTGTGCATCTAGTGCTTTTTCAACAACTACTACATCAATTTGTTTAAGATGTTCACTGCACTTCAACTTGGCAGCTGCTAATTGGATTAGATCAATGTTATCCAAGACAGGTGACTTTGTGAAGGTAATTGTTGGCATAATTACTTTGCTGACTTGAATGATTAACACTTGCTCCCCCTCACTTGTTGACCCTCCTTGACTAACTGGGACAATTTATTCTTCTTTCTCCCCCTTTTTGTTAGCATCAAGTTGAGTAGAGGTAGGGAGTTGTGCAGCAACTAGTTTCTGCAGTAGTTGAGTCTGTTGAGCTTGATGTAGATGGATGACAGTTAGAGATCCTTCTAGTTGGAGAGAGTTGAGATGAGCTTGGAGAAGCTTCTTGGTGTTTGCATTGGTGGTGGCATGAAGAGATGCATGTGTCTATTGAATGATGTGGAAGAGGGTAGACTTGAAATGCTGCTCATCACATTCCTTAGAAAACACCCAAGATGGAATGTTGGAACTGGAGCTAGGGTCTGCTTCGCCCCCTATGTCCATAAACCCTTATTCATCATCATCTTCATCCCCAAAGAAGTCTTCAGAGCCACCATATGGGTAATCAACATCATCATCAGCCTTGGTTGGCATGGCTGTGATGGCATCTTTGGCCCTTTGCATAGAAGTAGTAGTATGCACCAAATTTAGCATTTTCTCAGCAGCCACATTGTCATGTTCAGCTAGAACTTGATATGCTGAAACAGGGTGAGTAAATGCCTCAGCTTCATAAGAAACAAAGTCTAAAACCAGTTGATATTCTTGCTGAATTAGTTGTTTCTTTTCAGCCTCATTGACATCCATTAACTCACTTACAATGGGCTTTTCTCATTCGTGTGCACCTGCTTTTCTCTCATTTTCTCTCTTTTTGCATCAAGGGCTCCCCTTGGCTCACCACCCTCACCTTCACCTACTAAGGTGGAATTCCCCTCACTCACTTTTTCTAGGCTAAAAGAAATGGCCTGCATTGTTTCTCTCATTTCCTCTCCTTTTGCCTGAGAGCAACTCAGCCTCTCACTCTGTTCACTCCCTTCCCTCAATCCTAGAAGTGATTTTACTACTACTAGCTCATCTACACTTGTAACAATAGTTGAAAATTCAGTTTGTGTAGTGAGTACTGACGGATGGGGAACATCCATCGGGGTAGTAGTTAGAATAGTCGACGGATGACTGCTGTTAGGCACATCCGTCGGGATACAATCACTAGCCGATTGATGAATAATATCCATCAGAATAGAAGAAATGATAGAGTTGGGAGTGGAAACTATTATAGACTCTGTGGAGATTGATGATAATTTTGGCACAGAAGTCTCAATAGTTCCTGAAAGAATAGGCAAGTTAGCCAATAAATCATCTAGAAGATGATGCTCACTTGCACTGAATTTTGGCTTCCCCAATAGAGTTAAAGAAGGGGAATCAGGAGTTGATGTGTGAATCATATCCACATCCAGAGAATTTTTGGGAGAGTTTTGTGTGTGAGGTGCTTCAATTATTAAAGATTTTGGCTGTGACTCCACATTTACAGGAGCCACATCAACCTGACTTTGAGAAGGTGCATGTACTGAGTCTTGGACTGCAGTAGGCACTATGTGTTCACCCTGTGTATCCCCAACGTGTTTAGATTTCTTCTTTCTAGCATAGGTTGGGGGTGAGCTTGTGTCCCTTACCCTTTTTGTAACGACCGAGAAATTACGTTTGTATTATATCATAATAAAGATAAATTATGTGTATTATTATGTGATTAAATGTGTTGAGTCGTTAAACACTAATTGCTATGTGTTATGTGTTGTCTGTTTGATCAGAATGTGATTCAGATATTTATTGAGTGTTATATCATAAGTTGTGTGTTTTATATTAAAACCCGTACAACTCAAACAGTGTTTTAAAAGCCCATATTTTAAACAAAATCATTGGCCCTATTTTGCCAAAAATGACCTATATCATATCGCTATTCTGAACCCCTAGACGTTTTACAAATTTACCTTTTTCACGAAAAAATGACTTTTCCGGACCCCTTTGGGTACCAAAAGCCCTAAAAAAATCACATTTCAATTTTTATATGATCATGAAATTATCATACATCATTTTTCTTTGCATTTTTGTAATATTCATAATTTTTGGGAATTTTAGCATTTATTTTGTATTTATTGGATATTTAAAATTTTATTATTGATACCCAAAAATTATAAAAATTGGGGCCAAATATTTTTATTAGGAGTGTAATTAGCCCCTTAATTTTATTTGGGGGTATTTTTTTCATAAATATAAATAGCTGATTATTAGTAATTAATTAGTTAATTAATCATAAAAAAATTAGAAAATTCAAGAAAATCCCCAATTCTCTGAAATTAGGATAAGTTCTTGAGGATCAAAACACAAATTGAAGGTGTTTCTGTTCATCAAATCGAACATGTAAGTATCCGTTGTGAAGCTCTTTCGATTCCCTATCTGATTATGCAATCGTTTTTAGTGATTGATTAGCCGATTTTAATTTTGTATTTTTGGATTATTTCTTTGAATTCGGGTTTTGTGTTTGAGTAGTTGTTTGATGATTTTGTTGATGGGGAAGTATAGATCGTCGAATTTCTGATTGTTTGGTACCAGTTTTGTCGAAGCTGGTGTTGATTTCGGTATCGCCGGAAACCGCCGCTACCGGCGGCATTTTCTTGTTTTTCCGGCTACGTTTTGGCGAAGGAAGGGAGAGAGAGACCCTGGGATCGAGGGGAAGGGAAGTTACAGAAGGAACGAGGCCGATTGATCACCGTTTGTTCGCTGTCGTTCGCCGGAAAGCCACCGGCGGCGTGTTCTTGATCGACCCGAGGTCGACCCGGTTTCGACCCGGGAAACGACCCGGGTTTGATCCTGAAATCCCCAACCTGTATTTCAGATTTCTGTTTCTGCAATTTTATTAATTATTTATATTTTATTAAATCAAAAATCAGTTTTAATAAATTCTAAAAATCAAATAAAAATTTGTTTTAAATTCTGAAAATTATTATAATTAATTTCTAAATTATTTTATTGATTTAGAAATTCGAAAATTATTATTTATTTAATCATTTAATTATTTATTTAATAATTTAATTATTTAGTTTTTATTTAATAAGTAAGTAATTAATTAATAAATATGATTAATAATGATCGAATAATATGATTAATAACTCGATAATTAGTTGAATATTACGAGTAACTCTATATGAGTATTGGTTCGATAAGTAGAATTATTATTCGAAGAATTTCGTAATGATTATTCGTATCGAATAATTAAATACAGATAATTAATTAATCGTATAGTTTATAGTAATAATAATAATAGTCCGATAATTATACGAGGATTGCGAGTAGCTCGTATTTATCCGAGTAATTAATCGTTTAGATAGATTATGATTCGAGTAATAATTATTTATTCGATAAATAGCGTATTAGTTAGTTGTATCAATTAGTTATTTGAAAATAATCGATCTAATCGAGTAAGTAATAATAATTTATAAATTATTGTAATAAATTGTAATTAATCCTAATAATTAAGGATTAATTATTTTAAAATACAATAATTATTAATTAATTATTCAAAAAATATAATTAAGGATTATTTAATTATAATTAATTATTTTTAATTAATTATTAATTAATTAAATCTTGTTTAATTCGTAGTAATTAAACCGTTAGTCCGATTTGAGCGAAACGAAGACCTCTAGACTCAGAAAAATGAAACGAATCCAATAAAAATAAATGTAAATCATAATTTCTTCTGAAAGAGAGTGGTTTTGTGTTAGTTAATTGTTATATGCCCTAATAGGGGTAGAATCGAGTCAAATAAATTCCGAAAAATTATAATAAAATCAAATAGGGTTAGTTAATACAGGTCTGAGCCTAGTATCGATTCTAAAAAAATATTTATAAGTCCAAAAATCAATTATGTGCTTTATGTGCTATGTGCTTTACATGATTATATAAACCTTATGTGTTATATAATTACATGTGTATATATGCGAGTCAGTTAGAAATGCATGGGTAGATTGATAGGGTTACATGGTATTAATTCGAGATACGCGTATGTAGTAAGTTATCTAAACGACTATCTTTCTATGATTGATTCAGTATCAGCAAGGTAGATCAAGCAGGAGACCGAAGGCGGTGAGCTGAACCAGGTTAAGTACGCGCCAGGCAAGTTTTTCCCCTATTCTAAATTCAGAATAGTGAATTATACCCCTTTTTCTATATCAGTTACACTTTGATAATTCTTGTTCATATACAATGATACACAATTATTGATTCTTGTTTCTATATCATTTCGATTCTTGATTTCTCCCAATTTATTGAATCCTTTATTCATATTCCAATATTTTCACCCTTGTTACATATATTACGGTATATCCTGATGTTGGGATACATCGAAAGTATTCCGATTGTTCCGGATGCTCAGCTTTGGACTGGATAGTTACGATACGGGTTGGGTTTTACCCAGACCTTTAATCAATAGGCCATAGTTGCCTGAGTACTCCTTATGTTGGTTGGGTCTATGCAGGTGGGTATAGATCTGCACTATGTCCTGACTGATCAGCAGGTTATAGTGCATATGTTGGTTCTTGTTTCCAGTCTTGTTCATTTGGCACTAGCTAGTAATGGAAAATTATTATTCCTTATAGAAACAGATTATCGGTTTGTTTATTCTTTTCCTTTATACTATATATATTGTTGCAGGCTTGTTGAGCAATTTTGGCTCATCCCATTTTATTGTTATTCTTATTGTTTTCCAGTTAAGGTAGAGAATGAAACCCATCAGAACCCATATAGTCAAGAAGCGAGTCAAGAAGCAGGACCCTTTTATACCAAGAGTGTTCATCCCTATCCCAGAAGAGAGCTTTGAGTTACCAGATCAGGTGTAACAGGATAAGTAGTAATGTTGGTTTGAATAAAAGTTATGTGGTGAGAATGTATATAGAATAAAGTTTTATAATAAAGAGAGTTCTTGAGATAGATTGTCACGACCAGCATTTTCGTGTAATATTATTTGTAGTTTTGGTATAATATTAATGTCGAAAGTAAATATGTTCAATGATTGCGCGTTTGTGTTAGTGAGAATTTCTGTATTATAAAATTTTTAAGTGTAGTACATGATTTTTCAAAGTAAAAGTTTAATTATTTCCTTTATTTTTGATTTATAAGGAATATACTAAGCCTTCGAGAAATTTTCTTTTAAAAGATATTTTGTTCACAAATTTTGAAAGTGGTTTTATAAAATTTCTAAAAATCCAAATTATTTTATTGTATAAATTTTATAATTTTCGAAATTTTATTTTATTATATAAAAAATAAATCTTTGAAAATTTGTTGCTTGATGATTATCAAATTACATGTATATCCTTGCATGCAAACTCTCTTCTATTCAACTAAAGTGCTAAAAAGGACAATTACAACCCCACTAACTCTCATCTTGCTAACCAAATTACTCCTTTGTCCTTGCATGCAAAATGGTCTTAGTATGTTGGAAGGTTAATCTTGTCAATTCTCATTTCCACTCACTTATTTCAATCAATCAAAATCATAAAAACCCAAAATGCAAAGTGTTGTGATCATTCACCCCACTCCACACTCCACCCTCACTCTCTTCTCCCTCCCTCCTCCCTCACCTCTCGGCTTCTTCTCCCTCTCGGCAATCACCATAGCCGAAGCCCCCATCCCCTTTCTTTTCTTCATTCTTTCACTCAAACATCCATCTTATATTCAAGTAATCTTACTCCCTACATGTTGTCCATATATATTTCAAAGAGTTTTGAGAAAAAAATTTAAGTTTTAAGGTTGCATGTCAAGATTTTAGTTGGAACTCAAAGTACAATCTTGATTCTTATGGATTTAAGGTTGTTTTTGAGAGGACTACAAGGAATGGTGAAGTGCCAAGTCTTGAGAAGGAAACTCTTGATGTTGAATGGCCATTTCTCTTCCATTTCATTCGGCCATGACCTTAAGGGAGCCGAATGAATGGTCCTTGAGATCATTCTTGTTGTTGTGTTCAATTCTTGTATTATTATGTGGTAATGGCATGAATTTTGTAGTGAAAACTTGATGAAACTCTTTGCATGCTAAGTGATCATATAGATATAGCTTATGCTAGGCTTGCATGTCAATGTCATGATAGAATATATTTAGAAAATATGTTGTTTTGGTTTGTAAAACTCGAAGTTATGCATGCATGTGGATTTCTCTTAGAATGTTGGAAGATTTTGATCATTTGGAAAGATTTTGTTAGTAAGCTTTAATTTCAGTAGGGATAAGGTGTTAATCTTGATTAGTGCTCCTTGATGTATGGTAATAATTCGTGTATATATGTGGCTATGTGCGCAATTATATTTTAAAGGTGAATATAAATTAAGTGCATATAGGCCTAAGTGCCATTCGTGTTTAAATTCGGGTTGTAAATAGGTTAAGTTGGTGAGAATATATTATAATGAGGATTATTATTATTTATGTAGGATCTCGAGACGAGGGTAAACTTGCCATAAAGGTCGAGTGAAGCTTCCAGTTGCTCCAACCAGTCAGACCAGACCAGCCTTTCTCAAGGCAAGTGATTGAACTTGTCTTTCGTATTCACTACAAGTAGTTCATATATATTGATGCAACTATCCTGAGTCATTTTGATATATTTGAATCAAGCATATCTTATGCTTATCTTTGAATCATATAGAAATGCCATGATCCCTTAAGTACGTATTGCAAGTAGTTCAAAAGTCTTATCATGATAGTATGTTAAAGTAATTTGAATGCCATGATTAAAATAAAGAGTTGTTACAACACTTGGTCGATCCTCTTGATTAACATGCTAATGATTCCTAAGTATTGATATCTCATCCTAATGTTTGAACCCCTATAGAACCTTACCTTGATACCTAAAAGCCAGAAATTCATCAAAGTTGTTCCTAATTGAGTGATACCCCTCTTTCTTATCCTAAAGCTTGACAATTCTGATATATCCTGAGTAAAAGATCATTTCTTCATACCTTAATACCCTTAGTATTCATGAAGCTTATCATCTTGATGGTCTAGAACTTGCACCTTGTCGAGAAACCATTGCTTTAAGCCTAATTTGGCATTACCCCTTCATAATATCCAATAGCCTCACTAAAATTCCTTGTCCAAGTTTTTATATATGAAAACCTTTCAGTTACCCTACTAGAGTAAAGATTAGTGGATCATGGCCCTAGATTTAGTATCATATTTCCAGGATTTCAAGTTGATCTATAATCCCTTGATAAAAAAAGGTTTATTTTGTCATAAATCGGCATTAGTTTTGAAATAAATAAAATATGGATTTTCAGTCCCAAAGGGGGATAAATGTTTTCTTTGAATAGTGGATCTGGACTGAGACGCGAGTCTTTTCCACACTTATATTAGGCTTAAAAGTTGCCTAGGGATCCCATTAATGTTTTAGAACCCAGCGAGGTTCGGGATTACTTCGCGGCTGATCACCGGCTGTAGTCCGTAGCGTCATAAAATGATTTTGATTAAGATATGATTTTGAAAATGTTTTGATACAAGCAAATGATGCCATCATCCAAAGTTTTATCTCTTGTTATTATTGGTTATGTCTTCACATTCTTTAATATATATCTCGATTTATGTTTTGTATCATATTGTTTAGCACTTGTTGAGCATTTAGCTCACTCCTTGCTTTACCCTGATATTACAGCTAGCAACTATGGTTAGATTCAAGCAGACCGCCCGTAAGACCTGTGACGCTGATGCATATGTTCGAGCTCAGGTAGAATAAGAGATAGTTTTGTGTGAGAACTCGATATTAAAATCAGTTGTAATAGATGGTAGTATTGGGCTGTTCCAAACCCTAAACTATAAGATCTTGGATTTGGTTATGTTTACTTATTTTTAAAATGTTGTAATAGTTATATTTAAATTGTTGGTTAAGTTGGGGGTATGACAGGTTTTGGTATCAGAGCTACAGTTTAGAGTCCCTAGATAGCCCAAATAGGTTATAGGGTATATGTATAGGCTATAGATAATATGCGAGAGAGTAGGTTAGGTAAATTTATTATTAATACTCCTCTTATTGGTTTGTTAGCAAAGGGCGCATTCCTCGTCATCCTCTGGGTCGGACGACACTATTGCTTTCTCCGTGTATGCTGAGTTGAGGCGTGAGTTCAACATGCTTCAGGGCAAGTACGACCGACTGATAGACCGACTTAAGAACGTGTACCCGGACAACCGAAGCTATGAAGGGAAGCCCAAGGAACAGATGACTGCGAGACTTGAGACCTTGGTTCAGTACGTCAACACTAAGCTTGAGGAGATGCCAGCGCACCGGGACCGCACCAGCCAGTATGTCATTCAGATGGTGGCGGATGAGCTCCAGAGCATTGTGAAGACCCTTCGAGAGGAAAAGACTACCAAGCCCCGTTCAGATGGAGTGGAGCCTTAGTTCTTTCCATTTACCTTTTCATGTTGTTGTATCAGACTCCGTAGAATTCCCAGTTGTTTCCGTTATTTCCTTTAAATAAGCCTGTTGTTCCTAGAATCAGACTTTGTCCTAATCCTGATGTATTGTTACCTTTAAATTTAAATAATCATGCACTATTGTTCCATTTGCTCTCAACTGTTATTTTACGCCTTCATATGTATTGCCATATCTGCTTAATTTGAAACTTGACCTCATATATAAATAAGAATGCCATGTGATACCCTCAAATTATTTTATCATTCATATCTGTTTTGACATAACCCTTATTTCACGATCATGCCTCCCAAAAAGAAGAACCCAACAACCACATCTACCACATACCCAAATATTCTTCGACTACTGGAAACTTTGTAACATCAAACCAATGCTATAGCTCAACAACAACTAACTCTTCAACAACGAATTGAAAACCAAGATAAAAGTGAACCACACCAACCACCCAAACCACCAGTACCACCTAGACAAGTTGTCACTTTCAAGGCATTTTAGAATGTGAATCCACCTGCATTTCATGATACCACTGATCCAGTAATAGCTAACACATGGATTAAGGAAATGGAAAGGGCTTTTGAGTTGGTGCAGTTAGGAGACGATCAGAAGACGCCATATGCTACTTACTTCTTGAAGGGCGAAGTCATCTATTGGTGGGAATCAGTAAAAGCTATGGAAGCAACTCAGCAGGTTTCTTGGGAGAGATTTAAAAAGTTATTTCTGGATAAGTATTACCCTAAGTACATGCAGAATCAGATGGAGCTTAAATTTCTTGAGTTGAAGCAAGGGAACATGACGGTACTGGAGTATGAGAAGAAATTCACTGAGTTGTCAAGGTTTGTGACAAAGTATACCAGCACTGAGGAGGAAAAAGCAAAGAAATTTCAGCAAGGATTGGAGCCTTGGATCAGAGATAGAGTGGCTATGTTTGAACTTGAAACCTTTGCGGGAGTAGTACAGAAAGCTGCTCTGATTGAGAATAATGGGATGCAGTCAATGAAGGAAAGGGATAACAAGAAGAGGAAGGTTCCATTTTATGGAGAAAAGTCTGAAGCCGGAAGTTCACAAGATCAGAATATAAGGAGGATTGGATTCCATAAGGGCGGAAATTTTCAAAGGAAGGGAAATTTGGGCAAAAGGAAAGAATCAAAGGGGAACAACCAGACAAGCCAAGGGCAAGTTGGAGAAAATAGGTTCCCGAGACCGGAATGCAAGCACTGTGGAAGAAGGCACCCTGGAGTGTGCAATAAACTGAGCATGACCTGCTATAGGTGTAACCAGAAGGGACATTTGGCAAATGAGTGCAAGATGCCGAAGCCAGGAGTTACGTGTTACAAGTATGGGAAGACTGGATATATAGCTAGGGAGTGCAAGGCAACCGGACCAATCAAAGCTCTAATGAATGTGGCAAGTACCAGTGCGAGCGTGCCAGCTGAGGTATTGGCATTACCTCCACCACCTACAACAACCCCGCAAGCAACAGCAAGGACATTCGATCTGAAGATGAAGGATGCTGTTCAGAATTCTGAGATGATAGCAGGTACACTTTTACTCAATAATGTCAAAGCTAAAGTATTGATTGATTCGGGAGCAACAAGATCTTTCATATCAGAAACTTTTGTTGATAAACTTCGATGTGATAAAATGGTTATGAGCGAGGTAGTAAATGTGGTAATTGTGAACCAAGAGAAGATTCCTATGAATCAATTCTTTCCGGAATGTGAGATTGATATTTCGGGGTATAAGTTTTCAGCCGACTTGATACTCTTCAAGTTGGGAGAGTTCGATATAATTTTAGGAATGAATTGGTTAGGGAAGAATAACGCCCAGATTAATTGTAAGACCAAGAAAGTGTATTTAAAGACGAAGAGTGGAGAGAAGGTAGTATTTAAGGGGCAGAGGAAAGAACAACTATTTCTTACAATTGTCCAGGCTAAGAAGTTACTTAGAAAAGGTTGTGAGTCGTTCCTAGCTTATGTAGTGGATTCAGAAAAAGGCAGTCCCAACATAGAAGATATTCCCGTAGTTAACGAGTTTCCCGATGTGTTTCCAGACGAACTACCAGGCTTACCACCAGATCGACAAATCGAGTTCGAGATCAACCTTGCTCCAGGAACGGAACCAGTTTCAAAGGCCCCATATAGAATGGCACCTGCAGAAATGAAAGAGTTGGCGAGCCAGCTACAAGAATTATTGGATAAGGGAGTGATACGGCCAAGTACATCGCCATGGGGAGCACCTGTTCTGTTTGTAAAGAAGAAAGATGGGAGTATGCGGCTCTGCATAGATTATCGGGAGTTGAATAAGGTAACGATCAAGAACCGCTACCCGCTACCAAGAATATATGACCTTTTTGACCAGCTGAAGGGAGCAAAATGCTTTTCAAAGATTGACTTGAGATCGGGATACCATCAATTAAAGATCAAGGAAAAAGATATTCCCAAGACAGCATTCAGGACCAGATATGGGCATTATGAATTCCTAGTAATGCCGTTTGGATTGACCAACGCCCCGGCCGAATTTATGGATCTGATGAATCGAGTATTCAAGAAGTATTTGGACAAGTTTGTAGTGGTATTCATTGATGACATCCTTATTTATTCTAAGTTGGAAGAAGAACATAAGCAGCACCTCTGGATAGCATTGGAGATACTTCGTCAAGAGAAGTTGTATGCCAAGTTTACCAAATGTGAGTTTTGGTTAAAGGAAGTTCAATTCTTGGGGCACGTCATTGGAAATGAAGGAGTTAAAGTGGATCCGGCAAAGATTGAGGCGGTTATGAGTTGGGAAAGGCCAAAGACACCTACGGAAGTGCGAAGTTTCCTAGGATTGGCAGGATACTATAGAAGGTTTGTCAAGGATTTTTCGAAAATCACCACGCCATTGACCAAGTTAACCCGGAAGAATCAGAAGTTCGAATGGAGTGTAGAATGTGAGGATTGCTTTCAAGAGTTGAAACAGAGGTTGGTAACAGCTCCGGTGTTAGTACTACCAGATGACCAAGGGAACTTTGTGATATTCAGTGACGCTTCATATAAGGGATTGGGTTGTGTGTTAATGCAACACAGTAAGGTGATCGCGTATGCGTCAAGACAGTTGAAACCGCATGAGTTGAAGTACCCGACGCATGACTTGGAACTAGCTGCCATAGTGTTCGCACTTAAGATTTGGAGACATTACTTCTACGGAGAAAAGTGTGAGATCTACACAGATCATAAGAGTTTAAAGTACATTTTCACTAAGCAGGAAGGAGAGATTGAATATGATGGAAACACCAAAGGAACTGACTGAAGAGATCAAGAGATTTGGACTGGAATTCTGTGATTGTGGAAAAGTTGAAGAAGTTTGTCGTGCAATGACTTTTCAGCCAACATTAGTGGAAAGGATAAAGAAATGTCAAGAAGAAGTAATGGAGAAAGAGAAGAATCAGTTGACTGGAGAAGAGATTGGCACTCAAAAGGACGAACAAGGTATACTAAGGTTTTCCTCAAGAATTTGGGTTCCTCATGTACCTGAATTGAAGAATGAAATCCTACAAGAAGCCCACAATTCGAAATTTTCAATCCACCTGGGAAGCACTAAGATGTATCGGGATTTAAAGTAAAATTTTTGGTGGCCAAATGTGAAGCGAGACGTGGCAGAATGGGTTGCGAAGTGTTATACTTGTCAGAAAGTGAAGGCAGAACATCAACGACCAAGCGGATTAATTCAGCCCCTAAAGATTCCAGAATGGAAATGGGAAAATATTGCTATGGATTTTATAGTGGGACTACCGCGAACGAAATCTAGACATGACGCTATATGGGTTATAGTTGATCGTCTTACGAAGTCAGCGCATTTCCTTCCAATTAACGAGAAGTCGTCATTGGACAAATTGGTTCATCTGTATGTGCGCGAAATCGTACTAAGGCATGGAGTACCCATATCGATAGTTTCAGACAGAGATCCCCGATTTAACTCGAGATTCTGGAAGCAATTTCAAGAAAGTCTTTGCATAAAGTTGAATATGAGCACGGAGTACCACCCGCAGACTGATGGTCAGAGCGAAAGGACAATTCAAACGATTGAAGACATGTTGCGCAGTTGTGCAATCGATTTTCAGGAAGTTGGGACGACCACTTGCCATTGATTGAATTCTCTTACAATAATAGCTATCATTCCAGTATTGGCATGCCACCATATGAAGCTTTGTACGGGCGAAAATGTAGATCACCGATAAGTTGGGATGAAGTAGGAGAAGGAAGGATTCTCGGCTCGGAATTGGTACAATAGTTGCAAGACACAGTCAAGTTAATTCAGAAAAGGTTGCTTGCTGCTCAAGATAGACAAAGGAAGTATGCGGATCCAGCGCGTAAGGATGTTCGATTCCAAGTTGGCGAAGCTGTTTTGCTGAAGGTGTCACCTAGAAAAGGGTTGTCTAGATTTGGCAAGAAAGGGAAGTTAGCACCTAGATATATAGGTCCTTTTAAAATTTTGAGTCAAGTGGGGAAGGTGGCCTATGAGTTGGCTTTACCACCTCAGTATCAACATGTGCATAATGTGTTCCATGTGTCGTTGCTTAAGAAGTACAATCTTGACGCCTGCCATGTGATAGAATATGAACCTGTAGGAATTCAGGCAGACCTGTCATTTGTGGAGCAACCTGTCAAAATACTCGACTGGCAAGAGAAGAGTCTTAGAAATAAGACAGTAAAGTTAGTAAAAGTACTTTGGAGGAACCCTAAGGTCGAAGAATCGACTTGGGAGTTAGAGTCTGATATGCGTTTCTGGTATCCTCATATGTTCTCTTAGATTCTGGGGACGGAATCCCTTAAGGGGGAGAGGATGTTACGACAGGCATTTTTGTGTAATATTATTTGTAGTTTTGGTATAATATTAATGTCGAAAGTAAATATGTTCAATGATTGCGCATTTGTGTTAGTGAGAATTTCTGCATTATAAAATTTTTAAGTGTAGTACATGATTTTTCAAAGTAAAAGTTTAATTATTTCCTTTATTTTTGATTTATAAGGAATATACTAAGCCTTGGAGAAATTTTCTTTTAAAAGATATTTTGTTCACAAATTTTGAAAGTGGTTTTATAAAATTTCTAAAAATCCAAATTATTTTATGGTATAAATTTTATAATTTTCAAACGTTTATTTTATTAAATAAAAAATAAATCTTTGAAAATTTGTTGCTTGATGATTATCAAATTACATGTATATCCTTGCATGCAAACTCTCTTCTATTCAACTAAAGGGCTAAAAAGGACAATTACAACCCCACTAACTCTAATCTTGCTAACCAAATTACTCCTTTGTCCTTGCATGCAAAATGGTCTTAGTATGTTGGAAGGTTAATCTTGTCAATTCTCATTTCCACTCACTTATTTCAGTCAATCAAAATCATAAAAACCCAAAATGCAAAGTGTTGTGATCATTCACCCCACTCCACACTCCACCCTCACTCTCTCCTCCCTCCCTCCTCCCTCGCCTCTCGGCTTCTTCTCCCTCTCGGCAATCACCATAGCCGAAGCCCCCATCCCCTTTCTTTTCTTCATTCTTTCACTCAAACATCCATCTTATATTCAAGTAATCTTACTCCCTACATGTTGTCCATATATATTTCAAAGAGTTTTGAGAAAAAAATTTAAGTTTTAAGGTTGCATGTCAAGGTTTTAGTTGGAACTCAAAGTACAATCTTGATTCTTATGGATTTAAGGTTGTTTTTGAGAGGACTACAAGGAATGGTGAAGTGCCAAGTCTTGAGAAGAAAACTCTTGATGTTGAATGGCCATTTCCCTTCCATTTCATTCAACTATGACCTTAAGGGAGCCGAATGAATGGTCCTTGAGATCATTCTTGTTGTTGTGTTCAATTCTTGTATGATTATGTGGTAATGGCATGAATTTTGTAGTGAAAACTTGATGAAACTCTTTGCATGCTAAGTGATCATCTAGATATAGCTTATGCTAGGCTTGTATGTCAATGTCATGATAGAATATATTTAGAAAATATGTTGTTTTGGTTTGTAAAACTCGAAGTTATGCATGCATGTGGATTTCTCTTAGAATGTTCGAAGATTTTGATTATTTGGAAAGATTTTGTTAGTAAGATTTAATTTCAGTAGGGATAAGGTGTTAATCTTGATTAGTGCTCCTTGATGTATGGTAATAATTCATGTATATATTTTATAAAAATACACAACTTGTTATTTTCAAAAACTTGATGATTTGTGAGTTGTGAAATGTGATTTCCTTTGTTTTGCCATGATGCACCTTAGGTAAGGATGATCTCCACCAAGATTATTTTGAGTGTAAGGGGGTTAGTTCAGTAGATCACCATGTTTAAGTCTTGGTTTTGGTATTGGGTTGTTGGTGGTTGAGTTTGTCAAGTAAAAACCTTGGAGAAAGGAGAGTCATAGTTTCTGCAGAAAATCAGTTTAGTACCCTGAGGTTTAGAGTGAGTTTTGACCATGTTATTGATGTGCACTTTGAGGCCCAAGCCACCAGAAGTTAGTATTAGGAGTATATAAAAGGTTTTAGGAGTTGGTTGGAGGTTTGCATGTCGTTTGGTTAGGTGCACAAGTGGAATAACAAAATCTGTCCAGCAGGGGACAGTTTTGTTGCAACTTAGAAATAGGAAGTTTTGACCATGTCATGGGTAGGCCCTCATTAGGCCCTGTTGGGCCTTAGTTAGAGGGAGTGTCATAGAAGTTTTTCCAACCATATTACATAGGATATGATTTAGAACCATGTGTCACAAGTTAATTCAAGTCAGGGTGTTTTCTGCCCAGAAAAACAGGGGAACCATGGACTTTAAGCTTAGGCCCAAGGAGGCCCAAGCCAGGCCCTTGAGCCACATCAAGTTTGGGAGATGCCCTAAAGTCAGGCGAGTCTTGTGTAAGAGTTTTTGTAATAACCCCCAAAATTTTCAACTTTTTTGTAACCCTTGTGAATAGTGTTTTTGCTGAATGAGAGAACTTTTCATGCCACACTATGTAGGGGTTCTATTATGGATATTCTGAGATTTTATTAGTACTCTATATGGTATATGAGTGTATGTAAAGATCGTCAGGATCCAATTCCGAACACTTTGATTTTTCCCAGAAATACACTAGATACGAAGAGAATTGAGTATAAGGTAACAGGATAAAAATGATTTAAATTAAAGGATTATAATAGAGGATCATAAAAAGGAATATAATGTATTGAGAAAGGTTATGGGAACCTAAGTAATAAGATCCCGGGTATGATCCTTCAAACGATAAACGAAAACGAAAGTTAAGCGAACCGTATAACAGATCAGCGGTCATTAGGCAAACAATTAGGAAGTTAAGCAAAGGGATAAGAGAGAGTGATGTCACCCAACCAATGAGAAGAGGACAAGGAGGGAAAGATGACATCACAACATGACATAGGCATGACATGGGAAGGAAGGTGATGTGGTGGATTTTTAACAACACAAAATCAAGGTTAAATTGGTAATTAACCAAAAACAAAACAAAACCAAATCAACCAAGCCAAATATTTCATTCTTCATCAAAACAAAAAGAAACCAAGGCATTATTTTCTTCTTTAGCTCTCGGCTTTTTACTATTCCAAAGGCAAGAAATTTCAAAAATTCAAGATCCAAGCTTCCTAAATTGGTGAGTTAATTCCCTAATCATCCTTATGCATAGTTAGGGCTATATCATGAGTTTAAGCCATCAATTCTTTCTCAATCTTCTTCATTAAATCAATGAAGAAGACAATGAATAGTGTTTTCAAGTTTTTAACTTGAAATTTTTCTTGTTTTCCTTTAAGATCCAAGCATCCCTAAGACTTCTCAAAGCTTCTTAAGGCTTCCTAGCTACTCCCACCACTTCAAGGAAGGTATATCATCTCCAAACCCTAGATTCCTATGTTTAATAAGATGATTTTGATTATTATGGTGATATTGTAGCTTAATGTTTGTGGTTTAGAGTTTGGGTTGAAGTGGTATTGAAATGGAATGGTAAATCTTGTTGTTTTGGTTAAAAGAATGTAGTATAGTTAAATTCAAGCTTAGGCATAAGTATGAATGTTGAAAATTGAATTGACTGGGGCTGTTATGATGTGATAAGGATGGATGTTGGTTGTATGATTGATTTGAGGTTGAATTGGGATGGTTTTTGAATGGTTTAAAATTGGGAAATCGCGTAAACATAGCCGTCGTAACGTCCGATTTTCTTTAGACTGTTTTTGTGCATAACATTAGGACCCGAGAACCCCCTGCTAGATTATGACCATTGCCATGTCTAGATAGCTCATGTTACGAGCTTCGTTTTGATATGTAGTTCGTTCGATTCCGATGCACGGTTTAGGAGAAACGACCGTTTCAAGTAACGGCGTTTCGCGAACGAAACTTTTTCCCCTCGCCTTACTTTGAAACATAGGTTAAAGACCAAAAAGGGTTAATTAATGTATGAAACATTTATGGTAAGTGTGTTAGGCAGTTGGTAAGACACTCGCGAAGGAATCGCCTTAAAACTCATAAAGGTTAAATTATTAAAAATGGTGGAGCCGAGGGTACTCGAGTGACTTAAGAGAATCAATAAGCGCAAAACAAGCGTTAGAGTCTAAGTTAGTTAAAGTATAGATTTACAAGTGACTTTGGTTTAATTCCAACTTACTTGTTGTTTATAGGTTACCAGACTCGTCCCGAGCCTTTTATCACCCCAAGTCGCTCAGGCAAGTTTTCTACCCGTTATAACTGTTGTTGTGATGTATTTGTGTATATGCATGATCTTGCGTTAAATGCATATTTGTTATGGCAAATTCTTGCGATATATTGTAGCATCTTATATGGTACATATGCATGCCTGTTTCGTATTCTTGCCATATATATCTGATTGGTTCAGTTGATAATACCTATGCTAGAGGATAACGGTAATTTGCATATACCCTTAGTATAGGGACCCAAAAGGTGAAAACATTTTCTAAAACCGGGAGTCGAGGATCCCGAGTAGATTTTGTATATATGTATATATATATATATTTATATATATATATATGGTTATAGTTTTCAAAACTATTAATCGAATAAGGGTTATTCGATAACTTTATTTTATTATTGAATATTATTTCGAATATTCATCCGAGGACTTATGACTCCTTTATTTTATTATTGAATATTATTTCGAATATTCATCCGAGGACTTATGACTCCTTTATTTTATTATTGAATATTATTTCGAATATTCATTCGAGGGCTTATGACTCAGTTTATATTATTTAATGATTATTAATTGGATAGACATTTGAGGATGTATTGACTCCTTTATTTTATTTAATGAATATTATTTATAATATTCATTCGAGGTATTATGACTCCGCTTATTATTTAATAATATTCTTTATTTTATTTAAGAATAATGTTTGATAATCAAACTTACTTTTGATATTCAAATAAAGATATTACTTTCGTATAAGTATATCTTTGGTTATTTTATACTCATTTCAAGTATAAGTCTTACAGCTTCTACTTCAATTATTTGTATAAAGATTATTCTTTATGGGAATATTATTTAAATAATAATATTCAGAGATTTTCTAAATATATTGGGACTGATTTACTTCATTAAATCAGCATTACTCCAAACACTCTTTAAAGTATTTTCGAGTCTTCAAAATGATTTTTTTAAAAGTTAGAGCGGATCCCAAAACTCATTTTTATATTTAAGATCTTCCTTTCAAAAAGGGGATTTAAATACTCGCTCAAAACCTGAGGGATCCGGCTCTATGGTGTATTTTATATTCGCAACAAGGTTGCAGTTTTGGTAAATGAATTGATTACTTACCCAACGTTCGGGAAGTAAGTCCATCTATCGAGTCGGCATAAGCAACATGGGCTTAGTGGGCGTCCATGATAGTGTAAGTGGCTCAGTGGGAGTCCATCAAATGCATAAGTGGCTGAGTGGCAGTCCAGCATAAGGTCCTATTGCGACCAGGGTGATGACCAGTGGGGAATTCGTCCATCTACTAGTAGAAAAGGTTACTTATTGGTATCTTTGCCTGATCAGCAAGATACCTGGTTTATGCCAAAATTCTTTTCCTTTCCAAAATTCATTGGATGTTTTAAACTCTGTTCATACTTTACATGACAGAGGTTTTCAGGAAATGTATAAAGAAGATGTATATGTGGATTTATATATATATATATATATCAGAACTTAATGAAGTATATCATAACTTCATTTCCTTTAATAATATTTCAAAGATTTAATCTATTCAAATCTTGTCTTGTAGTCTCATCTATGTGATGAACTGTTGAAAGCTCATTATACTTTGAACAGTGGTAGTTCAAGTAGCTTTATAAATGATATAAGTGTAGTGAAGTATCTGGTAACTTCATCCCTTGTTTTTACTTATATCTAGTAAGTAATTATCTTGCACATGATAAAAGATTCTAGTAAGTATCCATTTAGATACTTATATTATTGTTATCACTATATATTATCTTGCGAGCTGTAAGGCTCACTCTTGCTTTATTTCTTCATCACACAACAACAGTTAGGAAAGATGGCTAGACTCCAGCAGACCCAGCGCAAGCGCGTGGGAAGCGTCCCGCGTCTTCCCGATGATGTTGTAGCTACTATAGCTGCAGAGGTAGATCTATTGGTAGACCAGGCACTCTACTTTTGAGAATCAAATTATGTATAATTATAACTTGTGGTAGATAATGGCAATTAACTGTAAATTTATCAAGTAATCATTTTGGGTTGTAATAACTTTTAAATTATGGATTTAAAGACTTGTACTTATTTCAATTTTATCTCTGAGACTATAACGGGTTGTGGTGTGTGTTAGTGTGGGGTCATAGCATAAGGTTATTTATTTTTAATTAAGTGAAGTGATATTGTGGAAAGAAAGACCGTGACGACACGGATCCCCGATCCCGGATCTGGGGGTTTTACAGAAATGGTATCAGAGCTAAGCGTTATAAACCTCAGAGATGATGCGACGATATAATAATAAACTCACAAAGATAATAAGAACTCTTGCCAAGTTCATGGTCGGACTACTTAAAGTAGCACTGACAGTTAAAACCCTTACGGGAACCCTTATAAGTATCATGATAGTAACTTAGCTCGTTTAATGTGTAGGCGCCTGAGATAGAGGACCCTGAGATGTTCGAGCGTGAGCATGATGAGGCACTGCTAGATGTTGAGGATCAGGAGGAGCCTGAGATGGAGGAGGATGAGGAGGACCCCTCAGAGGAGTCAGAGACGGAGGTCATTGCTATTTCAGATGAGGAGGACCCCTCAGAGGAGTCAGAGACAGAGGTTATTGTTATTCCAGATGAGGAGGACCCGGATGAGGTCCCAGTAGCTGAGGAGCGTGTTGGACCTATGGTACTGTATGCTGGTACCCCTTTACCCACACTTCCGGTGGTCAGAGCTCCTACCCCTCCACCACTATCTTGGATTCCCTATGATGACAGCTCAGAGACCCATACTTCCGAGCCTAGGCAGACCGAGGAGGCACCCCCAGCGGCTCCGGATTCACCACCTCTTGACCCTGCCCACAGGCAGTCTTCGTTAGCTCATGGATATGTTCAGGATTAACTGAGGACCCGAGTGGCTGTTGCCGAGGCCCGACTGGATGAGGCCAGGAGGGAGTTGGATGCGGAGAGGGCGGGTAGGCGTACCCGAGCTTATGAGACTAGGGCTTCTATACCACGATCCTTGAGGAGGGAGCTTACGGGGATAGAGCTCACGTCCCGAGCGAGACTCAGATCTCTCCAGGGGGACATGCGTGGTAGGATCTCCAGGCGGCAGGCCGACTATATTTTCCGTCGTGCGATGGAAAGGGTATGGGAGCTGACCCGCTCCGGTGTGATTCAGGATTGACGATGGAATAGTCTAGTTGTCTAGTTAGCCGAGGCCTTAGTAAGAGCCAATTTTACGGGATAGTTAACTTGTATATAGCATCCCTTTTTCTGACTAGACAGATAGACTCTTGTGTATCACTTTTGGGACAGATGGCTGTAGCACTGTTGTACTTTTGACCAGATTAAACTATGTATTTCTCGTTTTATGTATATATTTGTTTCGTTTCGGTTCAGTTCCTTAGTGACGAGGTCACTATTTTTATCATTATTATTATTGCACTTCGTATTAGAACTTTCATAAAATAATAGAATTGCGATATACGTTCTCCCCATTATGAAGCTGTGCAAGGCACAATGTTGTATATGATTGTGACCTAACGTTGCATTTCCCAATAATTTTTTTTTATTATCAGAATCATGCCGCCAAGAAAGATTAGAACTACGGCGAACCCTGGATCTGAGGACCAGGGAAGCCATAACCAGGATGATAGGAACCAGGAATACAGTGAAGAGGAAGATGAGGATTATGTGGAACAGGATGACTCCCTGTATGAAGAGGAAGAGGAAACATATGATGTTGAGGGATTTGAGATAGAGGCTGAAGAAGGAGAAACTGAGGTTGAGCAACCAGTACCAAACCCAGGCATGGATCCCATGGGCCAGTTCATGCAACTCCTAAGGCAGAATTTGGAACGTCAACCCAACCCACCCCCTCAAGGAAATAACAATACTGTGGCAAACTCTTTCAGGGCTTTTAAGTCCCTTAAGCCCCCTGAGTTCCATGGATCAGCCGACCCAGTTGAGGCAAGGGCATGGTTAAAGGAAATGGAGAAATCCTTTGAGAATTTGAGTACCGATGAGGCACAGAAGACTGTATTTGCTACCTACCTTCTGAAAGGAGAAGCTAACTACTGGTGGGAGGCCAAGAAAAACATGGAGACAGATGCTATTATAACCTGGGAGAGATTTAGTCAGTTGTTTCTGGGAAAGTATTTCCCGAGGTTTATGGAAAACCAGATGGAGCTCAAGTTCTTGGAGCTAAAGCAGAATAATTTATCGGTAGCAGAGTACGAAGCGAAATTTACTGAGTTATCAAGGTTTGTGCCGGAATTTGTGAGCACCGAGGAAAAGAAAGCTAGGAGGTTTCAGCAGGGACTGAAACCGTGGATTCAGAATAGGGTGGCAATCCTTGAGCTTACGGACTATGCCACTCTGGTGCAAAAGGCAATGATTGTAGAAGTCGGAAGTGAACAGATGCAGAAGGAAAGAGAGAAGAAAGGAATAAAGAGGAAAATTATGAGCATGGGTGGAGGTTCCGCAGGAAGGAGCTTCCCAACTAGATTTAATCGAGGAGCAGTGTCCCTACCAGGAAGGAACACTGGGTTTAAGCGGCCAATGAGTGTGAGTGTGAGCCAGGGCGGCCAAAAGTCAAGAATGTCCTATCCCAACCAGTCTCGACCCCCATTGCCAGCCTGTAACATATGTGGAAGGAATCACACTGGGGAGTGTAAAGGAAATCCAGTAACCTGCTTTAAGTGCGGTCGGGAAGGTCACTATTCAACTAAGTGCCCATCATCAACCCCTGCCGTCATTCCAACCACCACTTGTCATCAGTGTGGACGCCCGGGTCATTGGAAGAGGGAATGCCCAATGAACAAACCAGCAGCTTCGGGAGCAAGCAGGGCTGCTTCTAATAAGCCACCTACTGCAAGGACTTTCAACATGACAGTCCAGGATGCTATGAAAGATTCAGATGTGATAGCAGGTACCCTTTCTCTAAATTCAGTTAGTGCAAACGTTTTATTTGATTCGGGAGCAACTAAATCTTTTATATCAAAGGACCTTGCGCGTAAGTTAAGACTTAAGGCTGAACCCTTGATAGAACCCTTACAAGTAGAAATAGCCAATCATGAAATTATTCCTGTTAACCAGATTCACCCCGCCTGTGAGATAGGCATAGGGGAGCAATCTTTTAGTGTTGATCTGATTCCTTTTAAATTAGGGGAGTTTGATGTAATTTTGGGAATGGACTGGCTATCTAGCAATGATGCTCAGATAGACTGTAAAGGGAAGAAAGTTAATCTAAATATCCCAGGGAAGAAAGAAGTTATATTTAAAGGAAAGAGGCAGACGCAGAAATTTTTGACTATGACCCAGGCCAGAAGGATGCTACGAAAAGGAAATGAGGCCTACCTAGCCTATGTGGTGGAAACGGATAAGGAGGTGCCCAACTTACAAGATATTCCAGTAGTCAACGAATTTGAAGATGTATTCCCACAAGACCTTCCGGGATTACCACCCGATAGAGTGATTGAATTTGCTATTGAGTTGGCCCCAGGGACGGCGCCAGTTTCAAAAGCACCTTACCGGTTAGCCCCGTTAGAAATGAAGGAATTAGCTATCCAATTGCAGGAACTCTTGGATAAGGGTATGATAAGACCCAGTGTGTCTCCATGGGGAGCACCAGTTTTATTTGTTAAGAAGATAGATGGGAGCATGAGGCTGTGCATCGACTATCGAGAGTTGAACAAGCTAACCATAAAGAACAGGTACCCATTACCTAGAATAGACGATTTATTTGACCAGCTAAAGGATGCTGTTTATTTTTCCAAGATTGACCTGAGAACTGGATATCACCAACTGAAGATTAAACCCGAAGATATTCCCAAGACAGTGTTCCGTACCAGGTATGGGCATTATGAGTTCTTGGTAATGTCCTTTGGATTAACCAACGCCCCAGCGGCTTTCATGGATTTAATGAATAGAGTATTTAAGAAGTACTTGGACAAATGTGTGATAGTTTTTATCGATGATATTTTGATCTAGTCAAGGACTGAGGCAGAACATGCAGAGCATTTGAGGATAGCTCTAGGAATACTCAGAGAGGAACAGTTATATGCCAAATTCTCGAAGTGTAAATTCTGGCAGAATGAAGTACAGTTTTTAGGACATGTGATCAATAAAGAAGGAGTATTGGTCGACCCCTCCAAGATAGAGGCGGTCTCAAATTGGGAAAGGCCAAAAACACCCACAGAGGTAAGGAGTTTCATAGGATTGGCCGGCTACTATCGTAGATTTGTACAGGACTTTGCGAAGATCGCAGCCCCTTTGACCCGACTTACTCGTAAGACAGAGAAGTTTGAATGGATGGAGAAATGCGAGAACAGTTTTCAGGAATTAAAGAAAAGGTTGACAACGGCTCCGGTGTTGGCATTGCCGGACGGAAAAGGAGATTTTATGATATATAGTGACGCGTCGCACAAAGGATTAGGATGTGTGCATATGCAGCACGGTAAAGTGATTGCGTATGCGTCGAGATAATTGAAGGAATACGAGGTTAGATATCCTACTCATGACCTTGAGCTCGCGGCAATAGTATTTGCCTTAAAAATTTGGAGGCACTACTTGTATGGAGAGAAGTGCGAGATTTTCACAGACCATAAAAGCCTCAAGTACATATTTACGCAGAAAGAGCTCAACATGTGCCAGAGGAGATGGTTAGAACTAATCAAGGACTATGATTGTGAGATTCTCTATCATCCAGGGAAAGCCAATGTGGTGGCTGATGCCCTTAGTAGAAAGGAAAGCCTCAGAATGATAACGACTTCAGAAGAATTGATAAGGGATTTTGAGAGAATGGAAATAGAAGTAAAGGTAACCGGAACCGGAACTTAAAAGCTTTTTGAGATCTCAATGCAGCCAGAGTTATTGGAAAAGATCAGATTGTGCCAAGAGAAAATAATGAATGAAGGCAGAGTGTCAATGACTGGAGAGAAGATCCATACTGAGAAAGATGATAAAGGGATAATGAGGTACTCCTACCGGATTTGGTTTCCGAATGTTCAAGAGCTTAAAGATGAGATTTTGGATGAAAGCCATAGTTCAAGGTATTCCATTCACCCGGGAAGTACCAAGATGTATAAGGATTTGAAGGAATATTACTGGTGGCCCAACATGAAGAGGGACTTAGCAGAATGGGTAAACAAATGTTTGACTTGCCAAAGGGTAAAAGCAGAGCACCAGAGACCCAGTGGACTCTTACGACCCCTGGAGATTCCCGAATGGAAATAGGAACAGATAGCGATGGATTTTGTTGTAGGCTTGCCAAGGACGAAAGCCAATCACGACGCCATTTGGGTAATTATAGACCGACTGACAAAGTCAGCTCATTTCATTCCTATCAATGAGAGATACACAGTCGATAGACTGGTGGACATTTACCTTAAGGAAATAGTGACGCGGCATGGAGTCCCAGCGTCCATTGTCTCAGACCGAGACCCCAGGTTCAACTCCAGATTTTGGAGGAGCTTTCAGGAATGTGCGGGGACTAAGTTAAATATGAGTACCGCGTACCATCCCCAGACGGATGGGTAGAGTGAAAGGACCATCCAGACACTAGAGGATATGTTGAGAGTCTGTGCAATAGACTTTAAAGGGAGTTGGGATGATCACTTACCATTGATCGAGTTTTCTTATAACAATAGCTTTCATGCTAGCATCGGAATGCCGCCTTATGAGGCCCTGTACGGAAGAAGGTGTCGATCTCCCTTATACTGGGATGAAGTGGGGGAGCGGAAGATGCTCGGACCCAAAGTGGTCCAAAGGACCAAAGATATAGTGGATCTTATCAGAGGGCGACTTGTAGCAGCCGAAGACAGACAGAAGAAATATGCAGACCTAGCCCGAAAGGACAAGGAATATGAAGTAGGGGACTTAGTACTGCTAAAGGTATCCCCTTGGAAGGGATTAATGAGGTTCGGAAGGAAAGGAAAACTAAGCCCAAGATACATTGGACCTTTTGAGATATTAAGACGGATTGGAAAGTTAGCTTACGAGCTAGCCTTACCCCCCAACTTGCAACAAGTTCATAATGTGTTCCATGTGTCAATGCTAAGGAAGTATCATCGGGATGCCAGACACATAGTGGAGTACGAGCAGGTGGATATGCAGCTAGATCTAACTTACGTGGAGAAGCCAGTAAGGATTATAGATAAGAAGGAGCAGGTGCTTCGGAACAAAGTGATCAAGCTAGTCAGAGTACTATGGCAGAATCATAATATAGAAGAATCGACTTGGGAACTAGAGAGCGCAATGCTAGAAAAGTACCCCCATTTGTTTTCTGTTTGATTCCGGGGCGGAATCCTTTTAAGGAGGGGAGACTGTAATAACCCCCAAAATTTTCAACTTTTTTGTAACCCTTGTGAATATTGTTTTTGCTGAATGAGAGAACTTTTCATGCCACACTATGTAGGGGTTCTATTATGGATATTCTGAGATTTTATTAGTACTCTATATGGTATATGAGTGTATGTAAAGGTCGTCAGAATCCAATTCCGAACACTTTGATTTTTCCCGGAAATACACTAGATACGGAGAGAATTGAGTATAACGTAACAGGATAAAAAGGATTTAAATTAAAGGATTATAATAGAGGATCATAAAAAGGAATATAATGTATTGAGAAAGGTTATGGGAACCTAAGTAATAAGATCCCGGGTATGATCCTTCAAATGATAAATAAAAACGAAAGTTAAGCGAACCGTATAACAGATCAGCGGTCATTAGGCAAACAATTAGGAAGTTAAGCAAAGGGATTAGAGAGAGTGATGTCACCCAACCAATGAGAAGAGGACAAGGAGGGAAAGATGACATCACAACATGACATAGGCATGACATGGGAAGGAAGGAGATGTGGTGGATTTTTAACCACACAAAATCAAGGTTAAATTGGTAATTAACCAAAAACAAAACAAAACCAAATCAACCAAGCCAAATAATTCATTCTTCATCAAAACAAAAAGAAACCAAGGCATTATTTTCTTCTTTAGCTCTCGGCTTTTTACTATTCCAAAGGCAAGAAATTTCAAAAATTCAAGATCCAAGCTTCCTAAATTGGTGAGTTAATTCCCTAATCATCCTTATGCATAGTTAGGGCTATATCATGAGTTTAAGCCATCAATTCTTTCTCAATCTTCTTCATTAAATCAATGAAGAAGACAATGAATAGTGTTTTCAAGTTTTTAACTTGAAATTTTTCTTGTTTTCCTTTAAGATCCAAGCATCCCTAAGACTTCTCAAAGCTTCTTAAGGCTTCCTAGCTACTCCCACCACTTCAAGGAAGGTATATCATCTCCAAACCCTAGATTCCTATGTTTAATAAGATGATTTTGATTATTATAGTGATATTGTAGCTTAATGTTTGTGGTTTAGAGTTTGGGTTGAAGTGGTATTGAAATGGAATGGTAAATCTTGTTGTTTTGGTTAAAAGAATGTAGTATAGTTAAATTCAAGCTTAGGCATAAGTATGAATGTTAAAAATTGAATTGATTGGGGCTGTTATGATGTCATAAGGATGGATGTTGGTTGTATGATTGATTTGAGGTTGAATTGGGATGGTTTTTGAATGGTTTAAAATTGGGAAATCGCGTAAACATATCCGTCGTAACGTCCGATTTTCTTTAGACTGTTGTTGTGCATAACATTAGGACCCGAGAACCCCCTGCTAGATTATGACTATTTCCATGTCTAGATAGCTCGTGTTACGAGCTTCGTTTTGATATGTAGTTCGTTCGATTCCGATGCACGGTTTAGGAGAAACGACCGTTTCAAGTAACGGCGTTTCGTGAACCAAACTTTTTCCCCTCGCCTTACTTTGAAACATAGGTTAAAGACCAAAAAGGGTTAATTAATGTATGAAACATTTATGGTAAGTGTGTTAGGCAGTTGGTAAGACACTCGCGAAGGAATCGCCTTAAAACTCGTAAAGGTTAAATTTTTAAAAATGGTGGAGCCGAGGGTACTCGAGCGACTTAAGAGAATCAATAAGCGCAAAACAAGTGTTGGAGTCTAAGTTAGTTAAAGTATAGATTTACAAGTGACTTTGGTTTAATTCCAACTTACTTGTTGTTTATAGGTTACCAGACTCGTCCCGAGCCTTTTATCACCCCAAGTCGCTCAGGCAAGTTTTCTACCCGTTATAACTGTTGTTGTGATGTATTTGTGTATATGCATGATCTTGCGTTAAATGCATATTTGTTATGGAAAATTCTTGCGATATATTGTAGCATGTTATATGGTACATATGCATGCCTGTTTCGTATTCTTTCCATATATATCTGATTGGTTCAGTTGATAATACCTATGCTAGAGGATAGCGGTAATTTGCATATACCCTTAGTATAGGGACCCAAAAGGTGAAAATATTTTCTAAAACCGGGAGTCGAGGATCCCGAGTAGATTTTGTATATATGTATATATATATATTTATATATATATATGGTTATAGTTTTCAAAACTATTAATCGAATAAGGGTTATTCGATAACTTTATTTTATTATTGAATATTATTTCGAATATTCATCCGAGGACTTATGACTCCTTTATTTTATTATTGAATATTATTTCAAATATTCATCCGAGGACTTATGACTCCTTTATTTTATTATTGAATATTATTTCGAATATTCATCCGAGGACTTATGACTCCTTTATTTTATTATTGAATATTATTTCGAATATTCATTCAAGGGCTTATGACTCAGTTTATATTATTTAATGATTATTAATTGGATAGTCATTTGAGGATGTATTGACTCCTTTATTTTATTTAATGAATATTATTTATAATATTCATTCGAGGTATTATGACTCCGCTTATTATTTAATAATATTCTTTATTTTATTTAAGAATAATGTTCGATAATCAAACTTACTTTTGATATTCAAATAAAGATATTACTTTCGTGTAAGTATATCTTTGGTTATTTAATACTCATTTCAAGTATAAGTCTTACAGCTTCTACTTCAATTATTTGTATAAAGATTATTCTTTATGGGAATATTATTTAAATAATAATATTCAGAGATTTTCTAAATATATTGGGACTGATTTACTTCATTAAATCAGCATTACTCCAAACACTCTTTAAAGTGTTTTCGAGTCTTCAAAATGATTTTTTTAAAAGTTAGAGCGGATCCCAAAACTCATTTTTATATTTAAGATCTTCCTTTTAAAAAGGGGATTTAAATACTCGCTCAAAACCTGAGGGATCCGGCTCTATGGTGTATTTTATATTCGCAACAAGGTTGCAGTTTTGGTAAATGAATTGATTACTTACCCAACGTTCGGGAAGTAAGTCCATCTATCGAGTCGGCATAAGCAACATGGGCTCAGTGGGCGTCCATGATAGTGTAAGTGGCTCAGTGGGAGTCCATCAAATGCATAAGTGGCTGAGTGGCAGTCCAGCATAAGGTCCTATTGCGACCAGGGTGATGACCAGTGGGGAATTAGTCCATCTACTAGTAGAAAAGGTTACTTATTGGTATCTTTGCCTGATCAGCAAGATACCTGGTTTATGCCAAAATTCTTTTCCTTTCCAAAATTCATTGGATGTTTCAAACTCTGTTCATACTTTACATGACAGAGGTTTTCAGGAAATGTATAAAGAAGATGTATATGTGGATATATATATATATATCAGAACTTAATGAAGTATATCATAACTTCATTTCCTTTAATAATATTTCAAAGATTTAATCTATTCAAATCTTGTCTTGTAGTCTCATCTATGTGATGAACTGTTGAAAGCTCATTATACTTTGAACAGTGGTAGTTCAAGTAGCTTTATAAATGATATAAGTGTAGTGAAGTATCTGGTAACTTCATCCCTTGTTTTTAATTATATCTAGTAAGTAATTATCTTGCACATGATAAAAGATTCTAGTAAGTATCCATTTAGATACTTATATTATTGTTATCACTATATATTATCTTGTGAGCTGTAAGGCTCACTCTTGCTTTATTTCTTCATCACACAACAACAGTTAGGAAAGATGGCCAGACTCCAGCAGACCCAGCGCAAGCGCGTGGGAAGCGTCCCGCGTCTTCCCGGTGATGTTGTAGCTGCTATAGCTGCAGAGGTAGATCTATTGGTAGACCAGGCACTCTACTTTTGAGAATCAAATTATGTATAATTATAACTTGTGGCAGATAATGGCAATTAACTGTAAATTTATCAAGTAATCATTTTGGGTTGTAATAACTTTTAAATTGTGGATTTAAAGACTTGTACTTATTTCAATTTCATCTCTGAGACTATAACGGGTTGTGGTGTGTGTTAGTGTGGGGTCATAGCATAAGGTTATTTATTATTAATTAAGTGAAGTGATATTGTGGAAAGAAAGACCGTGACAACCCGGATCCCCGACCCCGGATCTGGGGGTGTTACAGAAATGGTATCAGAGCTAAGCGTTATAAACCTCAGAGATGATGCGATGATATAATAATAAACTCACAAAGATAATAAGAACTCTTGCCAAGTTCATGGTCGGACTACTTAAAGTAGCACTGACAGTTAAAACCCTTACAGGAACCCTTATAAGTATCATGATAGTAACTTAGCTCGTTTAATGTGTAGGCGCCTGAGATAGAGGACCCTGAGATGTTCGAGCGTGAACATGATGAGGCACTGCTAGATGTTGAGGATCAGGAGGAGCCTGAGATGGAGGAGGATGAGGAGGACCCCTCAGAGGAGTCAGAGACGGAGGTCATTGCTATTTCAGATGAGGAGGACCCCTCAGAGGAGTCAGAGACAGAGGTTATTGCTATTCCAGATGAGGAGGACCCGGATGAGGTCCCAGTAGCTGAGGAGCGTGTTGGACCTATGGTACTGTATGCTGGTACCCCTTTACCCACACTTCCGATGGTCAGAGCTCCTACCCCTCCACCACTATCTTGGATTCCCTATGATGACAGCTCAGAGACCTATACTTCCGAGCCTAGGCAGACCGAGGAGGCACCCCAGCGGCTTCGGATTCACCACCTCTTGACCCTGCCCACAGGCAGTCTTCGTTAGCTCATGGATATGTTCAGGATGTTCTGAGGACCCGAGTGGCTGTTGCCGAGGCCCGACTGGATGAGGCCAGGAGGGAGTTGGATGCGGAGAGGGCGGGTAGGCGTACCCGAGCTTATGAGACTAGGGCTTCTATACCCCGATCCTTGAGGAGGGAGCTTACGGGGATAGAGCTCACATCCCGTGCGAGACTCAGATCTCTCCAGGGGGACAGGCGTGGTAGGATCTCCAGGCGGCAGGCCGACTATATTTTCCATCGTGCGATGGAAAGGGTATGGGAGCTGACCCGCTCCGGTGTGTGATTCAGGATTGACGATGGAATAGTCTAGTTGTCTAGTTAGCCGAGACCTTAGTAAGAGCCAATTTTCCGGGATAGTTAACTTGTATATAGCATCCCTTTTTCTGACTAGACAGATAGACTCTTGTGTATCACTTTTGGGACAGATGGCTGTAGCACTGTTGTACTTTTGATCAGATCAAACTATGTATTTCTCGTATTATGTATATATTTGTTTCGTTTCGGTTCAGTTCCTTAGTGACGAGGTCACTATTTTTATCATTATTATTATTGCACTTCGTATTAGAACTTTCATAAAATAATAGAATTGCGATATACGTTCTCCCCATTATGAAGTTGTGCAAGGCACAATGTTGTATATGATTGTGACCTAACGTTGAATTTCCCAATAAAATTTTTTTATTATCAGAATCATGCCGCCAAGAAAGATTGGAACTAGGGCGAACCCTGGATCTGAGGACCAGGGAAGCCATAACCAGGATGATAGGAACCAGGAACACAGTGAAGAAGAAGATGAGGATTATGAGGAATAGGATGACTCCCTGTATGAAGAGGAAGAGGAAACATATGATGTTGAGGGATTTGAGATAGAGGCTGAAGAAGGAGAAACTGAGGTTGAGCAACCAGTACCAAACCCAGGCATGGATCCCATGGGCCAGTTCATGCAACTCCTAAGGCAGAATTAGGAACGTCAACCCAACCCACCCCCTCAAGGAAATAACAATACTGTGGCAAACTCTTTCAGGGCTTTTAAGTCCCTTAAGCCCCCTGAGTTCCACGGATCAGCCGACCCAGTTGAGGCAAGGGCATGGTTAAAGGAAATGGAGAAATCCTTTGAGATTTTGAGTACCGATGAGGCACAGAAGACTGTATTTGCTACCTACCTTCTGAAAGGAGAAGCTAACTACTGGTGGGAGGCCAAGAAAAACATGGAGACAGATGCTATTATAACCTGGGAGAGATTTAGTCAGTTATTTCTGGGAAAGTATTTATCGAGGTTTATGGAAAACCAGATGGAGCTCAAGTTCTTGAAGCTAAAGCAGAATAATTTATCGGTAGCAGAGTACGAAGCGAAATTTACTGAGTTATCAAGGTTTGTGCTGGAATTTGTGAGCACCGAGGAAAAGAAAGCTAGGAGGTTTCAGCAGGGACTGAAACCGTGGATTCAGAATAGGGTGGCAATCCTTGAGCTTACAGACTATGCCACTCTGGTGCAAAAGGCAACGATTGTAGAAGTCGGAAGTGAACAGATGCAGAAGGAAAGAGAGAAGAAAGGAATAAAGAGGAAAAGTATGAGCATGGGTGGAGGTTCCGCAGGAAGGAGCTTCCCACCTAGATTTAATCGAGGAGCAGTGTCCCTACCAGGAAGGAACACTGGGTTTAAGCGGCCAATGAGTGTGAGTATGAGCCAGGGTGGCCAGAAGTCAAGAATGTCCTATCCCAACCAGTCTCGACCCCCATTGCCAGCCTGTAACATATGTGGAAGGAATCACACTGGGGAGTGTAAAGGAAAGCCAGTAACCTGCTTTAAGTGTGGTCGGGAAGGTCACTATTCAACTAAGTGCCCATCATCAACCCCTGTCGTCATTCCAACAACCACTTGTCATCAGTGTGGATGCCCGGGTCATTGGAAGAGGGAATGCCCAATGAACAAACCAGCAGCTTCGGGAGCAAGCAGGGCTGCTTCTAATAAGCCACCTACTGCAAGGACTTTCAACATGACAGTCCAGGATGCTATGAAAGATTCAGATGTGATAGCAGGTACCCTTTCTCTAAATTCAGTCAGTGCAAACGTTTTATTTGATACGGGAGCAACTAAATCTTTTATATCAAAGGACCTTGCGCGTAAGTTAAGACTTAAGGCTGAACCCTTGATAGAACTCTTACAAGTAGAAATAGCCAATCATAAAATTATTCCTGTTAACCAGATTCACCCCGCCTGTGAGATAGCCATAGGGGAGCAATCTTTTAGTGTTGATCTGATTCCTTTTAAATTAGGGGAGTTTGATGTAATTTTGGGAATGGACTGGCTATCTAGCAATGATGCTCAGATAGACTGTAAAGGGAAGAAAGTTAAGCTAAATATCCCAGGGAAGAAAGAAGTTATATTTAGAGGAAAGAGGCAGACGCAGAAATTTTTGACTATGGCCCAGGCCAGAAGGATGCTACGAAAAGGAAATGAGGCCTACCTAGCCTATATGGTGGACACGCATAAGGAGGTGCCCAACTTACAAGATATTCCAGTAGTCAACGAATTTGAAGATGTATTCCCACAAGACCTTCCGGGATTACCACCCGATAGAGTGATTGAATTTGCTATTGAGTTGGCCCCAGGGACGGCGCCAGTTTCAAAAGCACCTTACCGGTTAGCCCCGTTAGAAATGAAGGAATTAGCTATCCAATTGCAGGAACTCTTGGATAAGGGTATGATAAGACCCAGTGTGTCTCCATGGGGAGCACCAGTTTTATTTGTTAAGAAGAAAGATGGGAGCATGAGGCTGTGCATCGACTATCGAGAGTTGAACAAGCTAACCATAAAGAACAGGTACCCATTACCTAGAATAGACGATTTATTCGACCAGCTAAAGGATGCTGTTTATTTTTCCAAGATTGACCTGAGAACTGGATATCACCAACTGAAGATTAAACCCGAAGATATTCCCAAGACAGCGTTCCGTACCAGGTATGGGCATTATGAGTTCTTGGTAATGTCCTTTGGATTAACCAACGCCCCAGCGGCTTTCATGGATTTAATGAATAGAGTATTTAAGAAGTACTTGGACAAATGTGTGATAGTTTTTATCGATGATATTTTGATCTACTCAAGGACTAAGGCAGAACATGCAGAGCATTTGAGGATAGCTCTAGGAATACTCAGAGAGGAACAGTTATATGCCAAATTCTCGAAGTGTGAATTCTGGCAGAATGAAGTACAGTTTTAGGACATGTGATCAATAAAGAAGGAGTATTGGTCGACCCCTCCAAGATAGAGGCGGTCTCAAATTGGGAAAGGCCAAAAACACCCACAGAGGTAAGGAGTTTCATAGGATTGGCCGGCTACTATCGTAGATTTGTACAGGACTTTGCGAAGATCGCAGCCCCTTTGACCTGACTTACTTGTAAGACAGAGAAGTTTGAATGGACAGAGAAATGCGAGAACAGTTTTCAGGAATTAAAGAAAAGGTTGATAACGGCTCCGGTGTTGGCATTGCCGGACGGAAAAGGAGATTTTGTGATATATAGTGACGCGTCGCACAAAGGATTAGGATGTGTGCTTATGCAGCACGGTAAAGTGATTGCGTATGCGTCGAGACAATTGAAGGAATACGAGGTTAAATATCCTACTCATGACCTTGAGCTCGCGGCAATAGTATTTGCCTTAAAAATTTGGAGGCACTACTTGTATGGAGAGAAGTGCGAGATTTTCACAGACCATAAAAGCCTCAAGTACATATTTACGCAGAAAGAGCTCAACATACGCCAGAGGAGATGGTTAGAACTAATCAAGGACTATGATTGTGAGATTCTCTATCATCCAGGGAAAGCCAATGTGGTGGCTGATGCCCTTAGTAGAAAGGAAAGACTCAGAATGATAATGACTTCAGAAGAATTGATAAGGGATTTTGAGAGAATGGAAATAGAAGTAAAGGTAACCGGAACCGGAACTTAAAAGCTTTTTGAGATCTCAATGCAGCCAGAGTTATTGGAAAAGATCAGATTATGCCAAGAGAAAATAATGAATGAAGGCAGAGAGTCAATGACTGGAGAGAAGATCCATAGTGAGAAAGATGATAAAGGGATAATGAGGTACTCCTACCGGATTTGGGTTCCGAATGTTCAAGAGCTTAAAGATGAGATTTTGGATGAAAGCCATAGTTCAAGGTATTCCATTCACCCGGGAAGTACCAAGATGTATAGGGATTTGAAGGAATATTACTGGTGGCCCAACATGAAGAGGGACGTAGCAGAATGGGTAAACAAATGTTTGACTTGCCAAAGGGTAAAAGCAGAGCACCAGAGACCCAGTGGACTCTTACGACCACTGGAGATTCCCGAATGGAAATGGGAACAGATAGCGATGGATTTTGTTGTAGGCTTGCCAAGGACGAAAGCCAATCACGATGCCATTTGGGTAATTATAGACCGACTGACAAAGTCAGCTCATTTTATTCCTATCAATGAGAGATACACAGTCGATAGACTGGTGGACATTTACCTTAAGGAAATAGTGACGCGGCATGGAGTCCCAGCGTCCATTGTCTCAGACCGAGACCCCAGGTTCAACTCCAGATTTTGGAGGAGCTTTCAGGAATGTGCGGGGACCAAGTTAAATATGAGTACCGCGTACCATCCCCAGACGGATGGGTAGAGTGAAAGGACCATCCAGACACTAGAGGATATGTTGAGAGTCTGTGCAATAGACTTTAAAAGGAGTTGGGATGATCACTTGCCGTTGATCGAGTTTTCTTATAACAATAGCTTTCATGCTAGCATCGGAATGCCGCCTTATGAGGCCCTGTACGGAAGAAGGTGTCGATCTCCCTTATACTGGGATGAAGTGGGGGAGCGGAAGATGCTCGGACCCGAAGTGGTCCAAAGGACCAAAGATATAGTGGATCTTATCAGAGGGCGACTTGTAGCAGCCCAAGACAGACAGAAGAAATATATAGACCTAGCCCGAAAGGACAAGGAATATGAAGTAGGGGACTTAGTAATGCTAAAGGTATCCCCTTGGAAGGGATTAATGAGGTTCGGAAGGAAAGGAAAACTAAGCCCAAGATACATTGGACCTTTTGAGATATTAAGACGGATTGGAAAGTTAGCTTACGAGCTAGCCTTACCCCCCAACTTGCAACAAGTTCATAATGTGTTCCATGTGTCAATGCTAAGGAAGTATCATCGGGATGCCAGACACATAGTGGAGTACGAGCAGGTGGATATGCAACTAGATCTAACTTACGTGGAGAAGCCAGTAAGGATTATAGATAAGAAGGAGCAGGTGCTTCGGAACAAAGTGATCAAGCTAGTCAGAGTACTATGGCAGAATCATAATATAGAAGAATCGACTTGGGAACTAGAGAGCGCAATGCTAGAAAAGTACCCCCATTTGTTTTCTGTTTGATTCCGGGGCGGAATCCTTTTAAGGAGGGGAGACTGTAATAACCCCCAAAATTTTCAACTTTTTTGTAACCCTTGTGAATAGTGTTTTTGCTGAATGAGAGAACTTTTCATGCCACACTATGTAGGGGTTCTATTATGGATATTCTGAGATTTTATTAGTACTCTATATGGTATATGAGTGTATGTAAAGGTCGTCAGAATCCAATTCCGAACACTTTGATTTTTCCCGGAAATACACTAGATACGGAGAGAATTGAGTATAAGGTAACAGGATAAAAAGGATTTAAATTAAAGGATTATAATAGAGGATCATAAAAAGGAATATAATGTATTGAGAAAGGTTATGGGAACCTAAGTAATAAGATCCCGGGTATGATCCTTCAAACGATAAATGAAAATGAAAGTTAAGCGAACCGTATAACAGATCAGCGGTCATTAGGCAAACAATTAAGAAGTTAAGCAAAGGGATTAGAGAGAGTGATGTCACCCAACCAATGAGAAGAGGACAAGGAGGGAAAGATGACATCACAACATGACATAGGCATGACATGGGAAGGAAGGAGATGTGGTGGATTTTTAACCACACAAAATCAAGGTTAAATTGGTAATTAACCAAAAACAAAACAAAACCAAATCAACCAAGCCAAATAATTCATTCTTCATCAAAACAAAAAGAAACCAAGGCATTATTTTCTTCTTTAGCTCTCGGCTTTTTACTATTCCAAAGGCAAGAAATTTCAAAAATTCAAGATCCAAGCTTCCTAAATTGGTGAGTTAATTCCCTAATCATCCTTATGCATAGTTAGGGCTATATCATGAGTTTAAGCCATCAATTCTTTCTCAATCTTCTTCATTAAATCAATGAAGAAGACAATGAATAGTGTTTTCAAGTTTTTAACTTGAAATTTTTCTTGTTTTCCTTTAAGATCCAAGCATCCCTAAGACTTCTCAAAGCTTCTTAAGGCTTCCTAGCTACTCCCACCACTTCAAGGAAGGTATATCATCTCCAAACCCTAGATTCCTATGTTTAATAAGATGATTTTGATTATTATGGTGATATTGTAGCTTAATGTTTGTGGTTTAGAGTTTGGGTTGAAGTGGTATTGAAATGGAATGGTAAATCTTGTTGTTTTGGTTAAAAGAATGTAGTATAGTTAAATTCAAGCTTAGGCATAAGTATGAATGTTAAAAATTGAATTGATTGGGGCTGTTATGATGTGATAAGGATGGATGTTGGTTGAATGATTGATTTGAGGTTGAATTGGGATGGTTTTTGAATGGTTTAAAATTGGGAAATCGCGTAAACATAGCCGTCGTAACGTCCGATTTTCTTTAGACTGTTTTTGTGCATAACATTAGGACCCGAGAACCCCCTGCTAGAATATGACCATTGCCATGTCTAGATAGCTCGTGTTATGAGCTTCGTTTTGATATGTAGTTCGTTCGATTCCGATGCACGGTTTAGGAGAAACGACCGTTTCAAGTAACGACGTTTCGCGAACGAAACTTTTTCCCCTCGCCTTATTTTGAAACATAGGTTAAAGACCAAAAAGGGTTAATTAATGTATGAAAAATTTATGGTAAGTGTGTTAGGCAGTTGGTAAGACACTCGCGAAGGAATCACCTTAAAACTCGTAAAAGTTAAATTATTAAAAATGGTGGAGCCGAGGGTACTCGAGTGACTTAAGAGAATCAATAAGCGCAAAACAAGCGTTAGAGTCTAAGTTAGTTAAAGTATAGATTTACAAGTGACTTTGGTTTAATTCCAACTTACTTGTCGTTTATAGGTTACCAGACTCGTCTCGAGCCTTTTATCACCCCAAGTCGCTCAGGCAAGTTTTCTACCCGTTATAACTGTTGTTGTGATGTATTTGTGTATATGCATGATCTTGCGTTAAATGCATATTTGTTATGGAAAATTCTTACGATATATTGTAGCATGTTATATGGTACATATGCATGCCTGTTTCGTATTCTTGCCATATATATCTGATTGGTTCAGTTGATAATACCTATGCTAGAGGATAGCGGTAATTTGCATATACCCTTAGTATAGGGACCCAAAAGGTGAAAATATTTTCTAAAACCGGGAGTCGAGGATCCCGAGTAGATTTTGTATATATGTATATATATATATATTTATATATATATATATGGTTATAGTTTTCAAAACTATTAATCGAATAAGGGTTATTCGATAACTTTATTTTATTATTGAATATTATTTCGAATATTCATCCGAGGACTTATGACTCCTTTATTTTATTATTGAATATTATTTCGAATATTCATCCGAGGACTTATGACTCCTTTATTTTATTATTGAATATTATTTCGAATATTCATCCGAGGACTTATGACTCCTTTATTTTATTATTGAATATTATTTCGAATATTCATTCGAGGGCTTATGACTCAGTTTATATTATTTAATGATTATTAATTGGATAGTCATTTGAGGATGTATTGACTCCTTTATTTTATTTAATGAATATTATTTATAATATTCATTCGAGGTATTATGACTCCGCTTATTATTTAATAATATTCATTATTTTATTTAAGAATAATGTTCGATAATCAAACTTACTTTTGATATTCAAATAAAGATATTACTTTCGTATAAGTATATCTTTGGTTATTTTATACTCATTTCAAGTATAAGTCTTACAGCTTCTACTTCAATTATTTGTATAAAGATTATTCTTTATGGGAATATTATTTAAATAATAATATTCAGAGATTTTCTAAATATATTGGGACTGATTTACTTCATTAAATCAACCTTACTCCAAACACTCTTTAAAGTGTTTTCGAGTCTTCAAAATGATTTTTTTAAAAGTTAGAGCGGATCCCAAAACTCATTTTTATATTTAAGATCTTCCTTTTAAAAAGGGGATTTAAATATTCGCTCAAAACCTGAGGGATCCGGCTCTATGGTGTATTTTATATTCGCAACAAGGTTGCAGTTTTGGTAAATGAATTGATTACTTACCCAACGTTCGGGAAGTAAGTCCATCTATCGAGTCGGCATAAGCAACATGGGCTTAGTGGGCGTCCATGATAGTGTAAGTGGCTCAGTGGGAGTCTATCAAATGCATAAGTGGCTGAGTGGCAGTCCAGCATAAGGTCCTATTGCGACCAGGGTGATGACCAGTGGGGAATTCGTCCATCTACTAGTAGAAAAGGTTACTTATTGGTATCTTTTCCTGATCAGCAAGATACCTGGTTTATGCCAAAATTCTTTTCCTTTCCAAAATTCATTGGATGTTTCAAACTCTGTTCATACTTTACATGACAGAGGTTTTCAGGAAATGTATAAAGAAGATGTATATGTGGATATATATATATATCAGAACTTAATGAAGTATATCATAAATTCATTTCCTTTAATAATATTTCAAAGATTTAATCTATTCAAATCTTGTCTTGTAGTCTCATCTATGTGATGAACTGTTGAAAGCTCATTATACTTTGAACAGTGGGAGTTCAAGTAGCTTTATAAATGATATAAGTGTAGTGAAGTATCTGGTAACTTCATCCCTTGTTTTTACTTATATCTAGTAAGTAATTATCTTGCACATGATAAAAGATTCTAGTAAGTATCCATTTAGATACTTATATTATTGTTATCACTATATATTATCTTGCGAGCTCTAAGGCTCACTCTTGCTTTATTTCTTCATCACACAACAACAGTTAGGAAAGATGGCCAGACTCCAGCAGACCCAGCACAAGCGCGTGGGAAGCGTCCCGCGTCTTCCCGATGATGTTGTAGCTGCTATAGCTGCAGAGGTAGATCTATTGGTAGACCAGGCACTCTACTTTTGAGAATCAAATTATGTATAATTATAACTTGTGGCAGATAATGGCAATTAACTGTAAATTTATCAAGTAATCATTTTGGGTTGTAATAACTTTTAAATTATGGATTCAAAGACTTGTACTTATTTCAATTTCATCTCTGAGACTATAACGGGTTGTGGTGTGTGTTAGTGTGGGGCACAGCATAAGGTTATTTATTATTAATTAAGTGAAGTGATATTGTGGAAAGAAAGACCGTGACGACCCGGATCCCCGACCCCGGATCTGGGGGTGTTACAGTTTTGGATGAAAACTTGTAGTTTAAGGGTGTCTAATGCACTCAAGAAACCATAGATATCATTCTGAAATTTACACCAGTGAGCACTTTCACTTATCACATAGTTTTAGAACACTTAGGAGTGAGATTTAGGTTGACCACCATGGTTGTAAGATAGTATAAAGTCAGTAGAGCAAAAGGCCCAAGTGAGGGTCAGTAGGTCTTGAATAGTTTAGTAAAGGCACATCGAGTTAGAAAGCCAAAATTTAGAGACTTTGTCTGTATAGTGACTAAGTGACTTAAGTTGTGAGTCAAGATCATCCAAGCCTAGTGTTGCATTATGGTGTATGTGGTGTTATTTGGTATTAAAATATGATATGTGAGCATATGTGGCTATGTGCGTAATTATATTTTAAAGGTGAATATAAATTAGGAGCATATAGGCCTAAGTGACATTCGTGTTTAAATTCGGGTTATAAATAGGTTAAGTTGGTGAGAATATATTATAATGAGGATTATTATTATTTATGTAGGATCTCGAGACGAGGGTAAACTTGCCATAAAGGTCGAGTGAAGCTTCCAGTTGCTCCTACCAGTCAGACCAGACCAGCCTTTCTCAAGGCAAGTGATTCAACTTGTCTTTCGTATTCACTACAAGTAGTTCATATATATTGATGCAACTATCCTGAGTCATTTTGATATATTTGAATCAAGCGTATCTTATGCTTATCTTTGAATCATATAGAAATGCCATGAACCCTCGAGTACGTATTGTAAGTAGTTCAAAAGTCTTATCATGATAGTATGTTAAAGTAATTTGAATGCCATGATCAAAATAAAGAGTTGTTACAACACTTGGTCGATCCTCTTGATTAACATGCTAATGATTCCTAAGTATTGATATCTCATCCTGATGCTTGAACCCCTATAGAACCTTACCTTGATACCTAAAAGCCAGACATTCATCAAAGTTGTTCCTAATTGAGTGATACCTCTCTTTCTTATCCTAAAGCTTGACAATTCCGATATATCCTGAGTTAAAGATCATTTCTTCATACCTTAATACCCTTAGTATTCATGAAGCTTATCATCTTGATGATCTAGCACTTGCACCTTGTCGAGAAACCATTGCTTTAAGCCTGATTTAGCATTACCCCTTCATAATATCCAATAGCCTCACTAAAATTCCTTGTCCAAGTTTTTATATATGAAAACCTTTCAGTTACCCTACTTGTAATAACCCCAATTTTTGGAAATTTTTGAAACCCTTATGAATGGTGATTTTGCAGATTATGCTGAATGAGAAAACTTTTCATGCTACTCTATGTAGAGGTTATTTTATGGATATTCTGAGATTTTATTGGCACTCTATATGACATATAAGTGTATGTAAAGATCGTCATAATCCAATTCCGAACACTTTGATTTTTCCCGGAAATCCACTAGATACGGAAAGAATTGAGTATAAGGTAACAGGATAAAAAGGATTTAAATAAAAGGATTATAAGAGAGGATCATAAAAGGATTAGAATGTATTGAGAAAGGTTAAGGAAACCCAAGTAATAAGATCCCGGGTATGATCCCTCAAACGAGAAACGAGAACGAAAGTTAAGCGAACCGTATAACAGATCAGCGGTCATTAGGCAAACAATTAGAAGCTAATCAAAGAGATTAGAGGGCATGATGTCATCCAACCAATGAGAAGAGGGCAAGAAAGGGATGATGACATAGCAATGTGATATAAGCATGACATAGGAGGGAAGGAAGTGTGGTTGAATGATAACCACACAAAGTCAAGGTTAATTAGGTAATTAACCTAAAACAAATCAAAATTCAACCAACCAAGCAAAACATTTCATTTTTTTCATCAAATAAAACACAAAACCCTCCATTTCTTCATGAAGCTCTCGGCTTCTTTCTTAGCAAAATGAAGATCCAAGCTCCCCCACTTACTATTTAGCAAGGTATTTATCTAAGCTTCCCCATGGATAGTTACATACTTCCTATAAGTTTAAGCTTCTAATTCCAAGCCAATCTTTTTTTATAAATCAAGGAAGAAGATGGTGAATAGTAACCTTCAAGAAATAACTTTGGTTTTCTTGATTTTTATGAAAGTTCAAGGTAGCTTAAGCATAGATCAAGGCTTCCATGGGCATTCCAAGGATCTTTCATTGATTAAGAAGCTTCAAAGAAGGTATAACATCTCCGAACCCTAGCTTTACTTTGTATATTAGGGTGATTTTGGTTGTTTTGGTATTAGAGTAGCTTAATGATGGATGGTTAAGAGTTGGGTTGAAATGGTGGAGATTGGAATGTTGAAATCTTATGATTTGATTAAAGAATGTAGTATAGTTTAAATTCAAGTTTTAGGATTAAGTAAATTGATTATAATGAGTTGATTTGGGGCTGTTGTAAAGTAATATTGATGGAGTTTTGATTGGGTTGTGAATTGGGGTTGATTGGTGGTTGTTTTGGAATGGTTTAAATTTGGGAAATCGCGTAAACATAGCCGTCGTAATGCCCGATTTACCGTAGACTCTTTTTTTCTTAACATCAGAACCCTTGAACTCACTGCTAGGTTTTGATCATTGCCATGTTTAGATAGTTCATGTTACGAGCTTCGTTTTGATATGTGGTTCGTTGGATTCCGATGAACGGTTTAGGAGAAATGGCCGTTTTAAGTAACGACGTTTCGCGGACGAACCCTTACCCCTCGCCTTACTTTGAAACATAGGTTAAAGACCTTAAAGGACTAATTGAAGTATGAAACATTTATGTAAGGTGTAATAGGCAGTTGGTAAGACACTCGCGAAGGAATCGCCTTAAAACTCGTAATGGTTAAATTATTAAAAATGGTGGAGCCGAGGGTACTCGAGTGACTTAAGAGAATCAGTAAGCGCAAAGCGAGCGTTAGAGTCTAAGTTGGTTAATGTATAGATTTACAAGTGACTTTGGTTTAATTCCAACTTACTTGTTGTTTATAGGTTACCAGACTCGTCCCGAGCCATTGTAACCCCTAGTCGCTCAGGCAAGTTTTCTACCCGTTATACTGTTGTTGTGATGTATATATGTATATGCATTATCTTGTGATAGATGCATGTTAGTTAATTAGCAAATTTTGCGATATATTGAAGCATGCTGATATGGTATATATATGCATGCCTGTTTCATATTCTTTCCATATATATCTGTTGGTTCAGTTGATAATACCTATGCTAGAGAATAGCGGTAATTTGTATATACCCTTAGTATAGGGACCCAAAGGTGAAAACATTATCTAAAACCGGGAGTCGAAGATCCCGAGTAGATTTTATATATATATATATTTATATATATATATATGGTTATAGTTTTCAAAACTATTAATCGAATAAGGTTTATTCGATAACTTTATTTTATTAATGAATATTATCTTGAATATTTATTCGAGGACTTATGACTCCTTTATATTATTTATTGAATATTACTTGGATATTCATTTGAGGATGTATGACTCCTTTATTTTATTTAATGAATATTATTTATAATATTCATTCGAGGTATTATGACTCAGCTTATTATTTAATGAATATTATTTCGAATATTCATTCGAGGTATTATGACTCAGCTTATTATTCAATGAATATTATTTCGAATATTCATTCGAGGTATTATGACTCAGCTTATTATTTAATGAATATTATTTCGAATATTCATTCGAGGTATTATGACTCAGCTTATTATTTAATGAATATTATTTCGAATATTCATTCGAGGGCTTATGACTCAGCTTATTTATTTATTGAATATTATTTCGAATATTCATTCGAGGGCTTATGACTCAGCTTATTTTATTTATTGAATATTATTTGAATATTCATTTGAGGATCTATGACTCCGATTATTTGCTGAGATATATTCTTTATTTTATTAAAGAATAAGGTGTCGATAATCAAACTCACTTTTAATTATCCAAATAAAGATAGTACTTTCGTATAGGTATATCTTTGGTTATTTAATATTCATTTCAAGTATAAGTTTTAAAACTTCTACTTCAATTATTTTTATAAAGATTATTCTTTATGGAAATATTATTTAAATAATAATATTCTGATATTTTCTAATATATTGGGACTGATTTATTTTGTTAAATCAGCATCACTCCAAACATTTTTAAAAATGTTTTGCGAGTCTTCAAAATGATTTTTAAAAGTTAGAGCGGATCCCAAAACTCATTTTTATATTTAAGATCCTCCTTTCGAAGGGGATTTAAATACTCGCTCAAAACCTGAGGGATCCGGCTCTGTGGTGTGTTTTATATTCGCAACAAGGTTGCTGTTTTGTTAAATGAATTGATTACTTACCCAACACTACGGAAGTAAAATTCTTGGAACAAGTTAATCCATTAACAGGCATCGCCTGGGAAATATCGGTGAGTTCTCCTTTCCAACTAGATACGACTTCTTGGTGGAGCCGTATCAACAAGTTTCTACTTGGGGAAAGGGGGAACGAGCTTTACGTTTCAGAGTCATGGATTTCATCTGAACTAGGAGTGGCGTAAGTGGTCGAGCGGCGCCGGCCTAGCCTTATTATATTGGCCCAAATGGCCTGGAAGTTCCGCTAAGGCGGTCTATTCCTTAGGAGTTCAGTGTTCGGTTGACAAGTAAATCCGACAGGTTCTCCTCTACATGTAGAAAATGGTGGGGTTGCACTACTACGACTGATCATCGTAAGTGGTCTTCCTGGCGCGGCAAACTCCCGTAATGAGTTCATCATCCAATTGGATATTTCTGCAACACTACCCAGAGCACTTCAATAGAAAGGCTACGGTTGGGCGATTGTTGAGTGTTGGCAGGGTCAAGTTTTCAAAATGATGTTTGCATCAAATAAAGTATCTCGTAACTTCATTTTATTTTGATGATATTTTAAAAGATTTAATCTATTCAAATCTGGTCTTGTAGTCTCATCTATGTGATGAACTTTTGAAACTATTTATAACTTGAACGGTGGTAGTTCAAGTAGTATTTGGAAAATATATAAGTATATTGGAGTATCTTGTAACTTCACCTTTTAAACTTATATCTAGTTAATGGTTGTCTTATGAATGATAAAGACTTTCAGAAAAACGTTGAGACAAGGTTAGATATATGAGATCACCTTGCAACGATATTTTTTATACAGTTATAAACTGGAACTTTGTGTATATTATACATGGAAGAGGACTTCCAAGATTTTGAAAAGTATATATGTATATATACTGAATATTTTGCGACTTCATCGCATTAAAATATCAAACTTGGTTCATTTCTTTTTACCAAGACTTTCATGAGTACTATGAAAAGGCTCATATATTGTTAATCATTATAAATATTATTTTAGTGGGCTTGCTGCTCACCCTTGCTTTCTTCTTTCATCACACAACATCAGATAGACAAGACGAACAGGACCAAGCTCCCAATTCGCGAGCGGATAGGAAACGTTCCACAGCTTCCTATAGGCATTGATGTCGCTGTAGCTGAGGTAGGAACTACCAATAGGCTAGGCTTCAACTTTTGATGTACCAGATTTATGTATATTTATGAATTGTAATAATGGCAAAGAAAATGTAAATTTATTCAGAAAACCTTTTAAGGTGTACTGGCAGATAATTGTGGAATAAAATGACTTGTGATTATTTTTGGATGTTCATCTCTGAGACTATAACTTGTGGTGTATGTGTTTATTGTGAGGTCACAATACAGAGTAGTTGATTATTTATTAAGATTGGGTGTTATTAAGGGAAATGGAACTCGTGACAACCCGGATCCCCGACCCCAGATTTGGGGGTGTTACAGAAGTGGTATCAGAGCTAAGCGTTATAAACCTCAGAGATGATGTGACGTAAAGATAATAAGTTCACTAAGATAATAAGAACTCTTTCCAAGTTCATAGTCGGGCTACCTAACGTAGTATTGAAAATTAAAACCCTTATGGGAACCCTTATAAATATCGTGATAGAAGCGTAGTTCGTTATCGTATATGGTAGCGGGACTCCGAACCCTGAGGTTGAGGAGCAACAACGCGATAATGTTTTATTACTTATTGGAGATCAGATTATGGATCCGATAGAGCGTCCTAACGCGGGATCGGATGCTGTTCATTTTGAGGATGTAGCGGTTGAGGATGTTGTCCTAGAAGGGACAGTTGCTGAGGAGGATCCCATGGAGGATCCTGACAAGAATGAATAAAGGACCACTGATGAATTGATGACCATGGTTAGGTCGACTACCAGAGGTAGGATTGGTCGATCACTACCGGAGGTTCGTTCAAGTTTCTAAAGATAGTAGCCCCCTTTAATGTGGCTTACTCGTAAGACTGAGAAGTTTGAATGGACAGAGAAATGCGAGAACAGCTTTCAAGAACTGAAGCAAAGGTTGGTGACGGCCCCTATGCTGGCGTTGCCGGATGGAAAAGGAGATTTTGTGAAGTATAGTGACGCTTCGCACAAGGGCTTAGGGTGCGTGCTTATGCAGCACGGTAAGGTAATCGCGTACGCGTCAAGACAATTAAGGGAATATAAAATTCGATATCCCCGCCCATGAGCTTAGGCTCGTGGCAATAGTTTTACCCTAAAGATTGGAGGCACTACTTGTATGGAGAGAAGTGCGGGATTTACACAAACCATAGGAGCTCTAGTACATTTTTACGTAGAAAGAGCTCAACATACGCCAGAGGAGGCGGTTAGAGCTAATCAAGAATTATGATTGGGAAATTCTTTATCATTCGGGGAAAGCCAATATGGTGGCTGATGCCCTTAGTAAAAAGGAGAGACTCAAGATGATAATGTCTTTTGGAGAGTTTATAAGAGATTTTGAAAAAAAAATGGAAATAGAAGTGAAGGTAACCGGAGCCGGTACCGAAAAGCTATTTGAGATCGCTATGCGGTCTGAATTATTGGAAAATTTATTATTGTGCCAAGAAAAAGTGATCAATGAAGGCAGAGAGCCAACAATTAGATAAAAGTTTAATACCGAGAAAGATGATAAGGGAATAATGAGGTATTCCTACAGGATTTGGGTTCCAAATGTTCAAGAGCTTAAAGATGAGATCCTAGATGAAAGCTAGTTTGTGGAATAAGATTTAGAGCAAAACCTGAATGTGATAGTCAGGGAGGTCGCCATCACGATAGAATGAACCCATAACATAATGAAGTGGAAAATGAGGATTTAAAATGTATAAAATAACCCCAAGTATGGGAGAAGGATGAAACATTTCATACTAAGGAAACAGAAAGTCGAGTAAGGAAAGGAGACCCGAGACGGTACTCCTATACGGCAATTTATGGACCTGTCTAGACAGAACTTAGACTATTATCTCCAACCACCACCCTGAGGAAACAATGAGGTGAGAAATTCTTTCAGGACCTTTAAGTCGCTAAGCTCTCCGAGTTCTAAGGAACAAGCTGACCCAGTCGAGGCAAGAGCCTGACTAAAGGTAATATAGGAATCATTTGAGATTCTAAATGATTGACGAATCACAAAATAGTGTTTTTGTCACTTACCCTCCTAAGAGAGAGACCACCCGCTGGTGAAAGGCCAAGGAAGGCATGGAGCAAGAGATTATAATAAACTGATTTAAGTTCAGTCAATTGTTTTCAGGAAAGTACTTCCCAAGGTTATGGAGATAGTGTAAAAGCTTTAGAGCCAGAACAAAGGCAGACGAGTATGATGAATTGTGAATCTAAGTTGTAAAAGTTGTCAAGATTCGTTCTAAGGGCACGAATCCAGAATGACGGGATGTTTGAAATCAATGCTTATATTGTGTTGGTTCATGAAATAATGATAAGAGAAAGGAAAATTAAAAGAAATTGAAGTAGAAAGGAATATAACGTCAATAGAGTTTGAGGAATGATAAGGGAGTTGGGTATGAGAAAACCCTAAAGACTCGTAGCAATAGAAATAGAAAAGTATGTAATCGTCAGGATGAGGGTGATTCACCATGAGTTAAAATTGATGGTTGAAGGCATAAGAGATACATATAGTTTACCCCCTGTAAGTTGGGAGGATTTGAGGAAACCTTGAGATAAATTGAAGGATAAATAATGAGACGCAGATAGACTGAGGAGACAAGGAAGTAAGAAATTAGGAGAATTGGATGAAGGAAGTGACCTTCAAGAATGTGAAGTGTAAGACCGGTGGCTTTATACCCAGAAAGGGAAATGCCAGGTATGAAAGATATCTCAATATTGAGGTAACTGTTGAGATAAATAACAAAAGTAAATAAGGAATTATTAAGAAGAAGTTCACGTTGAACACGACCAATATCTTCCAGAACATCCTTGTTATCGTTACCAAATTAGGCAAGAAAAGCGGATAACCGTTGTTATCTTTTGAAGGCCATATGGGTTGACCTCAGTTTGAATACAAATGTTATTGTGAAATTAGACATGTACTATCGAGGTGGGAATGATTGAATAAGACACCCTTATCAGGGATATATGACTTGATTAATCCATGGAAGGATGCATGTACCTTTTTAAAGGTAGGAAGTAAGGATAGAACATCGGTAACTTAAAATGAATCCTAGGGGAATGCATAAAGGTTGGCATTTCACCCTTAGTAGGGACAGTATGAGTTTTGACAGTATGATTTGGAAAGGGTTAAGGTAACAACAACCTTTAAGGATCAGTGGAGAAATTTTTCAGAAGTATATAGATAATGATTCTGGTATTAGTAAATGGTGTTTTGATATGCCCTGTATCTAGGGAATATAGGAGGAATGATTCAAGGATAACCTTAGAGGTTTTACAAGGAAAAAGGTAATATTCAAAATTCTCAAGAATAAAAATATTGATAAAGGAAATGTGACATAATTATAATGATGCCAAGTATAACGACTCGTGTAATCTTTTTGAATTATTTAATTATGCAACTATGGAAATTATTAAATAAGTAAAATATGTGTATTGGTTTTGACCGCTATGTGTTATTTGATTATTATATATGTGTGATTTATGGTGTATCGGATTGTCCGCGTGGTTAATTATGGAGTCATATTGAATTGCTTTCACTATTTACATTGAATTTAGTGCAAATTTATTTGCATAAATATTTGAAATGTCTTTAAAATTATTTTTATGGTTTTACAATAATACTAATTATTTTTGGGATTTTATAAAATTGAAAAATCAACATTTCATCAATTATTTAACCCTGTATGATTTTCTGATTGTATTTATTTGTAAAATCTATATTTAATTCAGAAAATCTTTAAAAATTATGAAACTCATATTTATTTAAGTTTAAAATATTTCGAAAATTTTAAAATTATTTCGGAAATTTTCAGGATTAATTTCACCCGCGCGTCGATTCCTTTAATTGCGAAAAGCGGGTATAAACTACTTTTCGGAAATTATTTTAAAATTACGAAATTTATGTTTTTACAATCATCGGGATATTTATGATATTTTAAGACTATTTCCATAATTTTCAGAATTTGTTTAAAGTGCACCTCGGGTCGTATATATTGAAACACGGAATAAAAAAATCTGATTATACAGAGGGGTACGTGTCTAATAGCTGGACACGTGTTATGCAGAATAGATATACACGAATACCCTCCTGTTTCTTTTGTTCCGATTAAAACAATCTCTCTGATTCCTCTTCTCTTTAATCTCGAAGTCTCTCTCTCTCTCTCGATTTTATGCTCTTTAATCTCTTCTCTCTCTCACTTTTCTCCTCTAATTCCCCTGTATCTCTCTGTTTCCCTTATCTCCGCGTGTGTTCTCGCGACTTTCCGGTAAGTTGCCGGTGTTTCTTTTTCCGGCCGCTTCTTTCCCTTTTTCCGATGATGCTCTGTTTCGGCTTATTTCTTGATTCAGTCATGGAAATTCATTTGTATATATATATTGACGTGTATGCGTGTATATTATAATGGATGTGTGTGCGTTTAAGTGTGTGCAAGTGTACCCAGTGTGTGTGTGTTGCAGTGTAGCGACTGTGGGTGTTGTGGTTTGATGTGCTATCGCCGGTTGTTTTCCTGCTGTGTTCGTTCAGTGTTGTTGGCGCGTGTTTGTACGCGTGCGTTTTGATGGAAATTTTCTCAATTATCTTAATTAATTTTTGCAGGAATTACTTGATTGGTTTAGTGAAAGAAAGTATATTTTTTGCGGGAATTATTTCGGTTAATCGGTGGAACTCGTGACTGGAAACCCGACATGGGTACCTCCGGGTTTTGCCGCCGTTAGCAATGAATTTCGATGAGCTGACGGTGGACGGTGATGAATTTATTCTGAGTCCTAATACGAAAAAATAAAATAAAATAATAATAATAATAATAATATATGAATAAGAGTAATAGTTAAATAATATCAGTGATTGGGATTCATGCAATTGGATTGTGATTTGGATTGTCATTGTAGCTTTTGTGAATTGATTTGACGTCGATATTGTGTTCGACGGGTAGCCCAATAAACAAAGGAGGCGCTGCCCGATTTCTGGGAAACTGAACTATGTAAAAACATGAACGTATCTGATGATTATCAGGACGTCGAGTGACTATATATGGTATATCTGTGTGTTTTATATGAAACTTGATTGTGCAATGTGATAAAATACTTTGCCAAATCGATAACCCTAATTTCATAAAATAAAGAATATATGTATTTTCCAAAAATGAACACCGAACCGATCTTCGAGATTTTGAACCCTATTTGTTGCGTATGTTAATATAATATTCATAATTACGAGTCGGGTTTGAATATCGTTGGGTAAGAACTAGTATCGAGAATATGTCAAGCATACCTAGACGTCTAACGTAGGATATTTCGACCCTGTAGGTTATAATCGGGAACCTGTAAGTGGGCGATGGACTAGTGATGACCTGGTAGTCAGTCGACGAACTCAATAGAGTTTCAACAGGAAAACTTAAGTATCAAAGTTGAATCCAATGGGATCTAGTGATTGGACGTTAGAGCCTGAGCGGCAGAGTCGGCTCAGAGTTGATCAATAATAGTTGTAAAGCCTTGTAAGGCAAGTATTTCTGAACTTTTCTTCAAGATATATTACCAATGTTTTCGAACTGTTTCATAACATGTTGCTATTATTAAACATAACTCCTATTTTATAATGTAAGTGCTTTAAACTATTTACCCTTGAATCCTGATTCTTTCTTGATCTTGAGCCATAAGCCTTAATCTTTGTAAATCATCCTTCATTGATTTTCAGATACCAAACCACCCAAATATGATACTAATCCCCAAATGTATAACTACCAAACACCAAACACTTGAAGAAAATTTGTTTGAAAACACAGGAATTTTTATACTCCAAACATTTTTAATAACCTCAAAGAACCATACCCTGAAACATCATTACTGGTCTGACACCTGACCCTTGTACAAACTAAAAGCCGTTTCTTATACATACCCTGATATACCCTTGAGATATCCATGAGTTTCCTTACGTTTTATTCAAATGTTTAATCATCATTGATTATGATCTTGTGTTATCGAATTATATTGTTTATCGTATTGAACTGCTTTAGGATTGGATAGTTTTTATATATGTGGACCAGATTCGTGGTCAGACCATACTAATGGTCAAGTTAGGCCAATGTGTGCCTTGGATCCAGTAATTAGAGCAGTGCTGTGTGCTTTGCTCGGGGTTAGTGCGTGACTGATCAGCAGCCTAACCTTGGTTTTAAAACTTAAAATGAATATCCAATTCTAATAATTAGTTAAAAAGAAACTTGATTCCTTTGAATCCTCTCATTTGATCATTGTTTAACTTCAGTTATCTTTATCGTGACTTGCTGAGCTAGTTAGCTCACCCTTGCGATTCTTTTATATATTTTACAGTTGAAAAGAATATGGATGATAGTGAAGTTTCTCAGTCCAAAGTGCGGGCTAAGGTTCCAGTTGAGTTGGATCGAGCTAGTAGAAGTTTCATGCGGTAAAGAGATAGTTAGATTGTAAGAATGATTTTATTATCAATTGTAAGTTAAATTAGTTGAGATTGGTACGATGTAATAAATCAAGGTGGTGGCTTGTTTTCATACTTTAACCTGTTGCGATCCGTGGTTTTGTGAAGCAGGGTCATTATAAATAATATTTCTTATACAGGTTGATATATCGTGATTGTGTTGTGGACCCCAAACTTCTGACCCGGGTTTGGAGGGCGTCACAGGTTGGTATCAGAGCTACAGGTTATAAGTCACTGAAACAAGCCTAGATTATCGGGATTTGGTAGAGGGTTAGGATTAGGAATAGGAAATAGAAAGATAAGACGTTGTGAGGTTGAGTGCGACGGTATAGTAAGTCTTTGGTACGGTTCGTGTTGTGATTCGGGATTCTCAGCTTGCGACGTGAATTCCAGACAACGGCAATGGCAGATCCTGATTTCTCTGCATCAACTGATCGTTTGGAGCTTTTCGTTCGAGGATCGTCATCTTCTCTCAGATTTGATTTGCACATTGTTCCTACACCAGTATTAATAGCATTACCTTTTGTTATAACGGTTGCACTTCTTCAAGTTATTCTACGCTACTTTTCCACCTCTTGATACGAGATTATCTATTCAAGAACCTCCACCTGTTTATTCTTGTTTCACTGGACATTCGGCTGTCAGTATATCTCTTTAGTTTACCCTACATCCTGTTCTATATCCCCAGTTTAGAACTTGTCCTATGAAGCGATTGTACCTACGAGGATGGATTCGAGAGCTACAGTAAATGGTGAGTGCTTGAGATATAAATAAAGGTGAGAAGAAGTTTAGAGAGGAGATTTAATTGTTTCAGAGAATAGTTGTTATCGGGTTAAAGAAAGCCATTAGTGACTACGCCACCCGTGAATAATTATGGGATGGATTAGTTGAATTTTGAAAAGAGCTAGAGAAAAAGGTATAAATCTAAATTTTTGGTGGAATTGAATGATGGTGCTATGATAAATGCGATATGGAAAGTAGTGTTGTGATGTGATACGAGCTAACCTTGTTCTATGAAATAGACTTGTTGACTATTGAGTAACCTGTTCTACTTAACTACTGCAACGACAATATTGGGAGTATTACTAGTATGGGAGCCTTGATGTGAAGCTACGAATAGGATAATGTGCGACAACAATTGAAGTTTGGTCGATTAAGGAGGGTAAGTGGACACGATGAAGGAGATAAGGTAGATTGAAGTGATCGGACCTTTATGTGAATGTTTTTTTTTAATTTGGTACCTAGTTATAGGTCGGAAGGACAACAACCAACTCATATAGTAAGGACAACCAGGTTTATAATTTTCTAAACTTTTTAAACAAGTTTTCGAAAAAGATTTTCCTTTATAAATTTCCAAAAGCCTTTTTGAATAAAATAAGTTTTAAACCTTGGTTGTCAAGTTACTACTTGAGTTTCTTGTTTGTTAAAACCCTGGATTGCCTGGAAGGATACTTACTTCAGACTTAGTATTGCTAATTTCGAGAACGAAGTAACCTATGATTATGAAGAAGTTGATTATTCCTAGAAGTAAAGTGCAAGTATTGTTTGAAAAAAAAAATATTTACAATAGAATCAGCGCACGGAGTAACTATACATACAATTACTAGGACTATCAGAGTTCGAAGAATTCATTGATTTAACAGAAGCCGGAGCGTGATCGCAGAAGATTGGAAAGATTTCCAGACCTCTCTAAAAGCAGAATATTATTAACAAAAGGATCGTTATATCGAACGGTACGTGGTTATTCTACATTAAAAGAGGAATCTCGAAGTTACCTAGTAGGAATGCCATTATGATCGAATTGTTAAAGTATTATCCGTATGGGTGCGATATTCAAGACGCAAGATATGACAAGTAGAAATTTACCATAATGCTTAATTTGCGAAGGCATTTCAGCGTACTTTCTAAAGTTGTTATATGATACAATTGGGATATGATCGAACGAGCTCGAAAGATGAATACAAGTGAAATGTGGATGGTGACCAATGGTATCGATTAGTTTTCAATATTATAGCATATGTTCCTTCTCAATCCCTAAAAATGTATGAACTTCTTTTCTCAAATAAATTCTTTTCTATAATATCAAAAAGGAGGATATTCCATTCCTTTCAAACTCATTTGCTCCCCTCAAGTTTTGCTTTCTGATTGGGATAAACAGTGTTATGGTGAGACACTTTGTCAGAATGACGAAGAGTCGGGTGGGACGCTACCTAATCATGTGCTGTATGCCATATGGTACGAAAGACTGGCCATCTTAAGTACCAATGTGGTTGTCTCATTCGTATTCAAATCCTTGTTTCTTCTTTCTTTTCAACTCTATTTTTGGTTGAATTTTGAATCCTTCTAGTCATTTCATTGTACTGTCGTTCTTTGCAAGAGGTTTTCAAACAGAAATCAACGAATTATGGACCAAGTGGGCAAAGTTCCACCTACTTCTCACGCATGGAAAGTAAACAAGGGCATATGGCGAGAATTACAAATCACTAACCCTGTCAGGGATGCACTAAGAGTCAAGGGAATCTACTCCAATCAGGAATATGTCTTCGAGAATGAGAAATTGTGATTTTTTTTCTGTGAAATATGTTACTCAGAATTCGGACGTGGTGATGTCAATAATTATCGTGGATACTTTATGTGTTAAAGAATTAAAAGATGTGAAAGCAACTTGATTGCTTAGCTCCCAAGGTTATGTTGATAAGATGAATTACCCTGTTGATTTAATAAGACCGTGATTAAAGGACTAGCGAGTCAAGAACGTGTAGTTGTTAAATAAGTACCAATAGTGAGATTGAGATTTATGGCAATAAGTTGTGAAGAATTGATATCATTGAGATAAGAGGATTTGACATTATTCTAAGGAATGGATTAACTATTTAAGCGTGATGCCCAGTCAAACTGTCGTGGTGAAAAGATAGTCCTGAATACGTCAAACGAAAATATGATGAGGTATAAAGGAAGAAGGAGGGTAAAGAATTTGCCAGCAATGATTACAGTGATCAATATGTGAGCATTACGGTGATTATGGGATACATAAAAGTCAGAAGCAAACAAAATTTGAAGATTCAATAGCAATTAAGGAGTTTCAAGATATGTTTTAGATGAGTTATCAACATTTCTTCCCGATAGAGAAAGGAAGCTCGCGATTGACTTAGCGCCTGAAACGAAGCCAATGACTATGGCCTTACCCAAAATGGCACCAGTTAAAATGCGGAAGTTAGCAAAGTAGACACAAGAGATAATTGAGGAAGAAGCGATTAGACCCAACAGATCCTATAAGGTGCACTAGTACTAATTGTTAATAAGAAAATGGAAGTATGAGATTATGCATCGACTAGCGAAAGCTCAACAAGTTTACTATCAAAAGAAAGTATATGTTACCTCGACCCAATGATTTGTTTGATCAAACGAAAGAAGCAAAGTACTTTTATGAGATTGATTTAAGACTTGGTATTTCACCAACTGAAGATTAAACCTATGGATATATCAAAGGTAATTTTCAGAACTAAGTACTGTTCTCGTATCGTTAATTGGATTAACCAATATACCAGTAATATTTGAACCGGATGGACAAAACCTTTAAGGGATATCCGGGTAAGCCATAGTTGTGATACCTAAAGTCAACGGAGGACCATGCAAAGCATTTAATGATGACTGGGAAGTTGTAGAAGGAAGAAGTTGTAAGAAAGGTAGTTCTTAGCATAAATAGTCAATGTAGAGAAGATTAAAAGAAGTTCAGCAGAAGTTAAAATTACTATAAATGAAAAGAGACCAGAAACACCAGCAAAAGTAAGAAGTGTTATCATAAGCCGGTTACAATTGAAAATTTGTGCAAGATTTCTTGGAAGTTGCCATGTCTTGGACGAAGTTGACCAGGAGAAGCAAGAAGTTTATGTGAAGTAGAGAAGGGTAAAGAAAGTTTTACGGAGTTACATGAAGGAATGGTTTCAGCACCTGTTTTATCAATTTAAAAGTATTAAGGAGGTTTGATAGTTGATAGTGATACTTCTCATAAGGGAATAGGATGTGTGTTGATGCAGCACAATAAAATTATTGTATGTGTATCCAGACAACCGAAACCTCATGAGCAGAAGTATCCTACTCATAAATTGGGACTAGTAGAAATAATATTCATTTTAAAAGATTGGGGAAACATGATATGTATGGAGAAAGGTGTAAAATCTATACGGACCATAAGAGTTAAAGTATGTATTCACGAGGAAAAGCAACAAGCGATAGGCAAAAAGGAGAGAACGAATATAGAATCTGTACCAGAAAAAGTAACTAGGGAATTTTGGAAGTTGGAATTGGAAGCTAAAGGTTATAATCCAAAAGGAGCAAGAATGGATAGTATGACGAGATGTCCAGAGAGGATAATGGATCACGATGTTAGCAATAAGAAAGAGGAAATTTATGCACTTAGGAAAATGATCACGATATCTCCAGATTTTCTTCCAGCACCTGGATGCTACAAGTAGAAGAATTAAGAAATGAGATTCCATTGGAAAATTCACAACATTAAGTATTTAAGCTATTGAAGAGATGCCAAGATATATGGAAATTTAAGGAAAAATAGTGATAACCAGGTATAAGAAACGAATTTCAAGATAGATCAGGAGGTAATTGGACATGTCAAAGAGTTAAGACGAAGTATAGGAAAGCCTAGTGGATAAGGCAGACCCAGGAAGTAACTTTATAAGAGGCGAATCGTGAAGAGGGAGTTTAGAAAAACAACGAATAAGAATAAGTGACCCCTATAAAGAATTAATTTCCTGCGAGACCTAATTCAAGCAATATATTATATCTCGAGGATTAACTTAAGATCCAACCTAAGAAAATTTCAGAGATTACGATTAAGGTGAGTTAAGAGCATTGCAAGCTCGGGTGATATTATGTGAAATGACGAGTGCATCAGGTGATTATAAGAAATTAAGGAACGTGGTGTATAAGGAGTGCTTGGATAAGCAAACTGTATTTATTGATAACATCCTCAGCTACTCAAAGAATAAGAAAGTCTGTGTGAAATGCCCAAGAATTTCTCTCCAAGGATCAGAAGGAAAGTAACTATGCGTTGAGTCTTCAAGAATGAAATTTTGACTAGGGTTAACAAGAGATTCTGAATTAATCCATTAACAACTACTTAAGTAAAACTGTATGGTAACAGATGCATTATGCCGGCAGAGAAGATTGGATGTAATTAAGACCTCCGAGGAGCTAATAGACGAATTGGAAAGAGTGGAATCTGGAGTTTAAATACTTAAAGGTGATAATACGTGAATATATGAGACTACTTTTCAGCCTTAATTGATGAAAAAGAATAAGAGATGCTTAAACGTTTAGAAACCAAGTTAAAAACGAGCACCGTCTAACATCCTTATGTGGAAAGTCAAAGTACGGAAATGATTTGGGAAATGTAAGATATGTTGAGAGGTGAAGTTTTAAGGATACACCGGAATGATCATTTATCAGCAATGTCAGTTTTGGAATGCCCCTATATCAAGCTTCATGTGAACGCAAGTGTAGGTTCCCATTTCTATTAGAATAAAGTGGGAGAAAGAAAATTGTTAAATCCTAAGTTGTTAAATCCTAAGTTAAATCGGCACGCCAAGAGCGTAGTGCTATTAGTTGAAGCAGCTCGGAGTAGACAAAGAAAGAAAACGAAATTGTATTGAGAGAAAGTATGAGTATAGAAATAGGACCAGTAGTGTTAGTAAAAATGTCGTCTTGAAAGAGATTGGATAAGTTTGAGTAGAAGGGACAAGCTAAGTCCTAAAATTAGTAAACCATTCGAGGTATTGATACATATAGATAAAGTTGTTTATAAAATGATATGACCGTCACTCCAGTGTACATACCTAATGTATTTTGCTTGTCAATATTAAAGTGATAAGTATTGGGTTTAAACTAAGTAATTGATCAAGAAGCCAATGGGGCTCTTGTCTAAGTTGTTCTGCATATAGTGATCAATCCAAATTCTTGATCGTTAAAGGCAAGTTCTTGGAAATGAGTATATACCTATAGTAAATACGTTTGAACCCTCGAGTAGAAGAGTCTACTTAGAAATTTGAGTCAGATATGCTTGACAAATATCCTCACTTAATTAATTAGACAAGATTCTGAGGACAGAATCCTTTTAAGGGGGGAAGGATATAACGACTCGTGTAATCTTTTTAAATTATTTAATTATGCAACTATGGAAATTATTAAATAAGTAAAATATGTGTATTGGTTTTGACCGCTATGTGTTATTTGATTATTATATATGTGTGATTTATGGTGTATCGGATTGCCCGCGTGGTTAATTATGGAGTCATATTGAATTGCTTTCACTATTTATATTGAATTTAGTGCAAATTTATTTGCATAAATATTTGAAATGTCTTTAAAATTATTTTTATGGTTTTACAATAATACTAATTATTTTTGGGATTTTATAAAATTGAAAAATCAACATTTCATCAATTATTTAACCCTGTATGATTTTCTGATTGTATTTATTTGTAAAATCTATATTTAATTCAGAAAATCTTTAAAAATTATGAAACTCATATTTATTTAAGTTTAAAATATTTCGAGAATTTTAAAATTATTTCGGAAATTTTCAGGATTAATTTCACCCGCGCGTCGATTCCTTTAATTACGAAAAGCGGGTATAAACTACTTTTCGGAAATTATTTTAAAATTACGAAATTTATGTTTTTACAATCATCGGGATATTTATGATATTTTAAGACTATTTCCATAATTTTCAGAATTTGTTTAAAGTGCACCTCGGGTCGTATATATTGAAACACGGAATAAAAAAATCTGATTATACAGAGGGGTACGTGTCCAATAGCTGGACACGTGTTATGCAGAATAGATATACACGAATACCCTCTTGTTTCTTTTGTTCCGATTAAAACAATCTCTCTGATTCCTCTTCTCTTTAATCTCGAAGTCTCTCTCTCTCTCTCGATTTTATGCTCTTTAATCTCTTCTCTCTCTCACTTTTCTCCTCTAATTCCCCTGTATCTCTCTGTTTCCCTTGTCTCCGCGTGTGTTCTCGCGACTTTCCGGTAAGTTGCCGGTGTTTCTTTTTCCGGCCGCTTCTTTCCCTTTTTCCGATGATGCTCTGTTTCGGCTTATGTCTTGATTCAGTCATGGAAATTCATTTGTATATATATATTGACGTGTATGCGTGTATATTATAATGGATGTGTGTGCGTTTAAGTGTGTGCAAGTGTACCCAGTGTGTGTGTGTTGCAGTGTAGCGACTGTGGGTGTTGTGGTTTGATGTGCTATCGCCGGTTGTTTTCCTGCTGTGTTCGTTCAGTGTTGTTGGCGCGTGTTTGTACGCGTGCGTTTTGATGGAAATTTTCTCAATTATCTTAATTAATTTTTGCAGGAATTACTTGATTGGTTTAGTGAAAGAAAGTATATTTTGTGCGGGAATTATTTCGGTTAATCGGTGGAACTCGTGACTGGAAACCCGACATGGGTACCTCCGGGTTTTGCCGCCGTTAGCAATGAATTTCGATGAGCTGACGGTGGACGGTGATGAATTTATTCTGAGTCCTAATACGAAAAAATAAAATAAAATAATAATAATAATAATATATGAATAAGAGTAATAGTTAAATAATATCAGTGATTGGGATTCATGCAATTGGATTGTGATTTGGATTGTCATTGTAGCTTTTGTGAATTGATTTGACGTCGATATTGTGTTCGACGGGTAGCCCAATAAACAAAGGAGGCGCTGCCCGATTTCCGGGAAACTGAACTACGTAAAAACATGAACGTATCTGATGATTATCGGGACGTCGAGTGACTATATATGGTCTATCTGTGTGTTTTATACGAAACTTGATTGTGCAATGTGATAAAATACTTTGCCAAATCGATAACCTTAATTTCATAAAATAAAGAATATATGTATTTCTCAAAAATGAACACCGAACCGATCTTCGAGATTTTGAACCCTATTTGTTGCGTATGTTAATATAATATTCATAATTACGAGTCGGGTTTGAATATCGTTGGGTAAGAACTAGTATCGAGAATATGTCAAGCATACCTAGACGTCTAACGTAGGATATTTCGACCCTGTAGGTTATAATCGGGAACCTGTAAGTGGGCAATGGACTAGTGATGACCTGGTAGTCAGTCGACGAACTCAATAGAGTTTCAACAGGAAAACTTAAGTATCAAAGTCGAATCCAATGGGATCTAGTGATTGGACGTTAGAGCCTGAGCGGCAGAGTCGGCTCAGAGTTGATAAATAATAGTTGTAAAGCCTTGTAAGGCAAGTATTTCTGAACTTTTCTTCAAGATATATTACCAATGTTTTCGAACTGTTTCATAACATGTTGCTATTATTAAACATAACTCCTGTTTTATAATGTAAGTGCTTTAAACTATTTACCCTTGAATCCTGATTCTTTCTTGATCTTGAGCCATAAGCCTTAATCTTTGTAAATCATCCTTCATTGATTTTCAGATACCAAACCACCCAAATATGATACTAATCCCCAAATGTATAACTACCAAACACCAAACACTTGAAGAAAATTTGTTTGAAAACACAGGAATTTTTATACTCCAAACATTTTTAATAACCTCAAAGAACCATACCCTGAAACATCATTACTGGTCTGACACCTGACCCTTGTACAAACTAAAAGCCGTTTCTTATACATACCCTGATATACCCTTGAGATATCCATGAGTTTCCTTACGTTTTATTCAAATGTTTAATCATCATTGATTATGATCTTGTGTTATCGAATTATATTGTTTATCGTATTGAACTGCTTTAGGATTGGATAGTTTTTATATATGTGGACCAGATTCGTGGTCAGACCATACTAATGGTCAAGTTAGGCCAATGTGTGCCTTGGATCCAGTAATTAGAGCAGTGCTGTGTGCTTTGCTCGGGGTTAGTGCGTGACTGATCAGCAGCCTAACCTTGGTTTTAAAACTTAAAATGAATATCCAATTCTAATAATTAGTTAAAAAGAAACTTGATTCCTTTGAATCCTCTCATTTGATCATTGTTTAACTTCAGTTATCTTTATCGTGACTTGCTGAGCTAGTTAGCTCACCCTTGCGATTCTTTTATATATTTTACAGTTGAAAAGAATATGGATGATAGTGAAGTTTCTCAGTCCAAAGTGCGGGCTAAGGTTCCAGTTGAGTTGGATCGAGCTAGTAGAAGTTTCATGCGGTAAAGAGATAGTTAGATTGTAAGAATGATTTTATTATCAATTGTAAGTTAAATTAGTTCAGATTGGTACGATGTAATAAATCAAGGTGGTGGCTTGTTTTCATACTTTAACCTGTTGCGATCCGTGGTTTTGTGAAGCAGGGTCATTATAAATAATATTTCTTATACAGGTTGATATATCGTGATTGTGTTGTGGACCCCAAACTTCTGACCCGGGTTTGGAGGGCGTCACACCAAGTGGGGCACGTGTTAAACCACGAGAAAGTATGGATCGAACCAGTAAAGGTCGAAATTGTTCAGGGCAATTAGTACCTAAGATAAAAGATGTCCTAAGTATGATCGAGAGTCAGTCGTGATAATGATTAACCTCTAAAGACTGAGGCAATAACTTATAGAAAAATGGTGATATTTTTTTTTACCCATCAGATTTTAAGGAAAACATCTTCACATAAGCAGTGATTGAAATGAGGTAGAAAATTTATTTGGAGGTAGTTAAAATGACATTGACTATAAGGAAAATTTTACTATCAGGAAAGGCCAAAGAGGTGGCTGACACTTTAAAGGTAAGAGGATAATTATAGGCGCTCGTGCCAGAGGAATACAGTGATAATGGTTGAAGCCGTCAAGGTTGTATTATGGTTTAGAAGATTGACATTCCTTCTGATGACTGTGCAATACCCAACCGTAATAGTAGTTGGTAAAGGTTTAATTCGTGTGATCGCCATGAGCGGGCTATCTATCTCAGAAGGAACTACCCGGAGGATAATCCCCGACCATGTTTCAAAAAGGACTAAACGAACCTTGAGATAAGTCTTCTATTTAAGGCATACGAGTAAGAATGGTATTAACCTGCTATCGTTGCTTTGATTGAAACTCTTCTGCAATTTTATCTGCTTCATGTCAGGTATGTATGTCAGGATCAGGAGTGTTCTTCATGAATCATGAATGGTGATTATGTTACCTCCTTAGAAGAATTTTATACGACATATATGGACTCTGTATGGTTAGATATTAAGATTTCATGGAAAGTGAATGATGACAGTAGGTCAGTGGTGGACCATAGTAAGGCAGCAATGATTCTACGAGTAATGAGCTGATTATAACCATGAGAGTTGTATTGGAATGGATGTTGAGATTAAGTACCACTAATCGGGTCGTGGTAGTGTATAAGTTATCATTGATAGACTAATTAAGTAGAGTATCTACCTATTGAATATTTATTCCTTCCTATCAATAGAGAGTCGTATTACTATACGAGGAAGGTTGCGATGCAAGCATGGAATTCTAGTAACGATGATGTCTAGAATGAGATCCCAGATTCGATTTTCAATGTCGAGGGAGTTTCAAAGGTGATTGTGTATAAGCTCGAGGAAGAGCATGGATCCATAGAATGATGGACGGAATAGCAAAAATATTTAAACATGTGAAATGCGATGCGATAATACTTGATGTTGATATATATACACATATGTTTTGTTCTCCTATGACAAACCTCTATAATTCAGAGGTAGGTTCCAAGCCAGATATTTTATGGCAGTATATTTTTTTCATATATACAATTCTCTTCAGTTCGTTCTTTTCTCTTCTTTTCATTCCATATAAACTGAGAAGAACAACCCTTCCAGAAGGGTAGGTATTGCCGAATGACTATCTATCTGTGTGATAGAAGCCGAGTAGGATACCAGCTATTGTTTAATTGCTTGTCAAGTACTAAAGGCTGGCCACCTTCTGTACTAACTATGCGATATAACAAGTGTTCATGATCATAGTGATCTCTCAATGAATTCTTTTACTTCTATATGATTGATCAAACTTTGGGAAATAGAAACAGCTGAGAAAGGAGTAGTAAAGTTATGGTGGTAGTCAAAATGGAAGCATATTCGTGATACTAAGGTTGACGTGGTTATTAAAAGGTTATAGAACTGTAACGAGTAAAAGTATAACCAGTATAATATTAGGAACAGAAGGTAGTAGCGATTACGAACTGGAAAAGAATGGGTATTGAGAAGCAAAAGCTATAATGCTAGAAACTATGATGAGAGCCGGTGCAATAGACTTGAAAGAATTTGGAATGATCACTTAACGCGGATTAAGTTATCTTATGACAATAGATCATATGTCATTATCGAGATGTCGCCTTATGAGATCCTTGAGGGAAGACAATATCGATCTCCCTTATGTTAGGATGAAGTTGTAGAGCGCAAGATGCTCGGACCAGCAGTGGTCCAAAGGACCAAGGATTTAATAGATTTAATCAGAGGACGGCTGGTAGTAGCCCAAGATGGACATAAGAAGTATGTTGATTTGACATGAAAGGACAAAGAATAGGAAGTAGGGGACCTAGTGTTGTTAAAGGTATCCCCTTGGAAACCTTTGGAAAGGATTGATGAGATTCGGAAAGAAAGGAAAGCTAAGTCCATAATTTATCGGACCCTTGGATGTATTAAGACGTTTTGGGAAGTTAGCATATGAGCTAGCCCTACCCCCGAACATGTAGCAAGTCATAACGTGTTCCACGTATCAATGTTAAGGAAGTATAATTCGGATGCCAGACAAATAGGGGCATATGAGCGCATAGACATGCAACCAGACGTAACCTACATGGAGCAACCAGGAAGGGTTATAGATCAAAAATGGACAAATGCTTAGGAGAAGAGTTATCAAACTAGTCAGAGTTTGTTGGTAAAACCACAATGTGGGAAAATTTACTCGAGAGTTAGAAAGTGCGATGCTAAGAGAGTATCCCTATTCATTTTCTATCTGATTTCGGGACGGAATCCTTTTAAGGAGGGGAGACTGTAATAATACCAATTTTTGGAAATTTTTGAAACCCTTATGAATAGTGATTTTGCAGATTATGCTGAATGAGAAAACTTTTCATGCCACTCTATGTAGAGGTTCTTTTATCGGCACTCTATATGACATATAAGTGTATGTAAAGATCGTCAGAATCCAATTCCGAACACTTTGATTTTTCCCGAAAATCCACTAGATACGGAAAGAATTGAGTATAAGGTAATAGGATAAAAAGGATTTAAATAAAAGGATTATAAGAGAGGATCATAAAAGGATTAGAATGAATTGAGAAAGGTTAAGGAAACCCAAGTAATAAGATCCCGGGTATGATCCCTCAAACGAGAAACGAGAACGAAAGTTAAGCGAACCGTATAACAGATCAGCGGTCATTAGGCAAACAATTAGAAGCTAATCAAAGAGATTAGAGGGGATGATGTCATCCAACCAATGAGAAGAGGGCAAGAAAGGGATGATGACATAGCAATGTGATGTAAGCATGACATAGGAGGGAAAGGAAGTGTGGTTGAATGATAACCACACAAAGTCAAGGTTAATTAGGTAATTAACCTAAAACAAATCAAAATTCAACCAACCAGGCAAAACATTTCATTTTTTTCATCAAACAAAACACAAAACCCTCCATTTCTTCATGAAGCTCTCGGCTTATTTCTTAGCAAAATAAAGATCCAAGCTCCACCACTTACTATTTAGCAAGGTATTTATCTAAGCTTCCCCATGGATAGTTACATACTTCCTATAAGTTTAAGCTTCTAATTCCAAGCCAATCTTTTTTTATAAATAAAGGAAGAAGATGTTGAATAGTAACCTTCAAGAAATAACTTTGGTTTTCTTGATTTTTATGAAAGTTCAAGGTAGCTTAAGCATAGATCAAGGCTTCCATGGGCATTCCAAGGATCTTTCATTGATTAAGAAGCTTCAAGGAAGGTATAACATCTCCCAACCCAAGCTCTACTTTGTATATTAGGGTTATTTTGGTTGTTTTGGTATTAGAGTAGCTTAATGATGGATGGTTTAGAGTTGGGTTGAAATGGTGGAGATTGGAATGTTGAAATCTTACGATTTGATTAAAGAATGTAGTATAGTTTAAATTCAAGTTTTAGGATTAAGTAAATTGATTATAATGAGTTGATTTGGGGCTGTTGTAAAGTAATATGGATGGAGTTTTGATTGGGTTGTGAATTGGGGTTGATTGGTGGTTGTTTTGGAATGGTTTAAATTTGGGAAATCGCATAAACATAGCCGTCGTAATGCCCGATTTACCGTAGACTATTTTTGTTCTTAACATCAGAACCCTTGAACTCACTGCTAGGTTTTTACCATTGCCATGTTTAGATAGTTCATGTTACGAGCTTCGTTTTGATATGTGGTTCGTTGGATTCCGATGAACGGTTTAAGAGAAACGGCCGTTTTAAGTAACGACGTTTCGCGAACGAACCCTTACCCCTCGCCTTAATTTGAAACATAGGTTAAAGACCTTAAAGGACTAATTGAAGTATGAAACATTTATGTAAGGTGTAATAGGCAGTTGGTAAGACACTCGCAAAGGAATCGCCTTAAAACTCGTAATGGTTAAATTATTAAAAATGGTGGAGCCGAGGGTACTCGAGTGACTTAAGAGAATCAGTAAGCGCAAAGCGAGCGTTAGAGTCTAAGTTGGTTAATGTATAGATTTACAAGTGACTTTGGTTTAATTCTAACTTACTTGTTGTTTATAGGTTACCAGACTCATCCCGAGCCATTGTAACCCCCAGTCGCTCAGGCAAGTTTTCTACCCGTTATACTGTTGTTGTGATGTATTTATGTATATGCATTATCTTGTAATAGATGCATATTGGTTAATTAGCAAATTTTGCGATATATTGAAGTATGCTGATATGGTATATATATGCATGCCTGTTTCATATTCTTGCCATATATATCTGTTGGTTCAGTTGATAATACCTATGCTAGAGAATAGCGGTAATTTGCATATACCCTTAGTATAGGGACCCAAAGGTGAAAACATTTTCTAAAACCGGGAGTCGAGGATCCCGAGTAGATTTTATATATATATATATTTATATATATATATGGTTATAGTTTTCAAAACTATTAATCGAATAAGGTTTATTCGATAACTTTATTTTATTAATGAATATTATCTTGAATATTCATTCGAGGACTTATGACTCCTTTATATTATTTATTGAATATTACTTGGATATTCATTTGAGGATGTATGACTCAGCTTATTATTTAATGAATATTATTTTGAATATTCATTCGAGGGCTTATGACTCAGCTTATTTATTTATTGAATATTATTTCGAATATTCATTCGAGGGCTTATGACTCAGCTTATTTTATTTATTGATTATTATTTGAATATTCATTTGAGGATCTATGACTCCGATTATTTGCTGAGATATATTCTTTATTTTATTAAAGAATAAGGTGTCGATAATCAAACTCACTTTTGATTATCCAAATAAAGATAGTACTTTCGTATAGGTATATCTTTAGTTATTTAATATTCATTTCAAGTATAAGTTTTAAAACTTCTACTTCAATTATTTTTATAAAGATTATTCTTTATGGAAATATTATTTAAATAATAATATTCAGATATTTTCTAATATATTGGGACTGATTTATTTTGTTAAATCAGCATCACTCCAAACATTCTTAAAAATGTTTTGCGAGTCTTCAAAATGATTTTTAAAAGTTAGAGCGGATCCCAAAACTCATTTTTATATTTAAGATCCTCCTTTCGAAGGGGATTTAAATACTCGCTCAAAACCTGAGGGATCCGGCTCTGTGGTGTGTTTTATATTCGCAACAAGGTTGCTGTTTTGTTAAATGAATTGATTACTTACCCAACACTCGGGAAGTAAAATTCTTGGAACAAGTTAATCCATTAACAGGCATCGCCTGGGAAATATCGGTGAGTTCTCCTTTCCAACTAGATACGACTTCTTGGTGGAGCCGTATCAACAAGTTTCTACTTGGGGAAAGGGGGAACGAGCTTTACGTTTCAGAGTCATGGATTTCATCTGAACTAGGAGTGGCGTAAGTGGTCGAGTGGCGCCGGCCCAGCCTTATTATATTGGCCCAAATGGCCTGGAAGTTCCGCTAAGGCGGTCCATTCCTTAGGAGTTCAGTGTTCGGTTGACAAGTAAATCCGACAGGTTCTCCTCTACATGTAGAAAATGGTGGGGTTGCTGTAATATCCGGGATATATCGTGTAATTATTTTTGCTATTATATAATTATTATGTGTGTTCAGTATCTATTCTATGAGCTAATTGTTAAGTGTTATCTGTACTTGAATATTCAAAAATAATAATAATTGAGTATTTTAATTTTTATATGTCAAAAATAAAATATAGATAATTGTCATATCTTCCTAATTATTTTTATGTTGGTTTATAGATTTATAAGAATCATATAAAATTTCTAAATTTTTTTTCCGGGTAATTAAAATCTATTTTATAAAAATGGGAACCAACCGACGTCAACCGTTGTTACGTTTTTGGAACCCGAAACTCTTTCGAGAACTCCTTCCTAACCTAATTGTAATATTCCGAGCATATTCCATGTTTCGACTTTTTCGATCCGGCTTACGGTTTGTCCTGCGCGGTTCCCGGCGCAACATTTTCGATACAATATTCGTTTCGGTAAATCAATAAAACCCGTATTTTCGATAAACGGGAGCTTTTTATTAAACTATCCCAATTATCACTTCGTAATACGTGTAACCAGGCGCTGAGACCAAGACCGCAGTACAAATTGTACTGATTTGGATAATTATCCCGAAAACCGATACCGTTTGGATCAGTTTTTACAAATAAACGTACCGTTTTATATCCGGAATGATCCAACGGGATACAAATTTTTCATAATTATAAATAGTCTTTTACCGTATTTTATTTCGTATCAAAATCATTTGCAGATAGTTAATTATATAATTTTCAGAGAAAAGCCCTAATTTCTTAAAACTGTTCTAAGAATCAAACAGCAAAACGAAGGCGTTACCGATCTCTGTTTTCAAAGCTTGAGTAACCAAAACGAAGGATTTGAGGTGTTCTATCAGATTCTGAGCTTTGTTTCACTGCAGAAATCAAGGTTATTTTTCTAAAAATTTATTTATTTTCGAATTTATTTTATTAAAAATATGAATTTTTGTTCGGATGATTGTTTGTATGATTTGATGATTGCATGTTGTAGAGCTTGTTTTCCTGATGATTTTCATATGTCATACGTCTGATTTGGAGTTCAATAACATGTTCAAATTTGAGTTTGATTTTCGAATTTCAAAATTAGGGTTTATAACCCGTATGAATGTTCTTAATTGAAATTTGGGGGTTTCTTATTCTGTGATAGATTGATGTTGTGTGATAGTGGGTTGTGTTCTCTGTGAAATTTGCAATCTAGTCGTATAAGTTTCATGAACCAACGAGGTCTGTAGAGAAGGGAGTTGTGTTTTGAAGTTTTCCGATGTTCGCCGGAAACTGGAAAACTTCACGGCCAAATTCCGGCCAACTCAGGGATTGTTAGGATGAATTGATTGCATGGTTGTGTTCCTGATGTTGTGTAGATGTGATCTGGAGCTTGTGGTAAGGTGAAGAGGTCGGAATCGTGTTCTCCGGCGAACCCGACTGTTTTCCGGCGACGGGGTGTAAAATTGCAGTTTGGTCCCTGGACTTTTGGGGACGATATAGTTAGGTCCCTGAAGTTTCCAGACTTTGCAAATTTAGGATTCCTGTTTATAAAATATTTAAAAATCATATTTCCTTTTTATTTTTATTATAAAAATTCGTTTTTAATTTATGAAAATTCTAAAAATTATTATTTTAATTCTGAAAATTATTTTTAATTCACAAATAAATCTAAATTAATTAGTTAATTAATTTCAGTTAATTTATAATTGATTAATTGGTCAATTAATTCGAAAATTAATTGATTAATTGATCTAATTAATTATTAATTGATTTTAATTAGTTATTTAATTAGATTTAATTATTTAAAAATGATTTAAAAATTCTGAAAAATAGTTTCGAGCTTTAAAATATTATTCTAAATTATTTCCAAGGCTCGATAATTATTCTAAAATTATTTCGGAGCCAGAATGAGCCAACCGAACCCTGTTTATTAACCCGAAATTGATCCAACGACCCGCTTTAATTCCGAAAAATGTTTTAAAAATCATTTTAAATACCAGAAAGCCTATTTATGACCCGAGACTTCTTTATAAATAATATATCATTGATTACGTGATGTATTATGTGCTACATGTGACTTGTTAATTGACTATCGGTCTATATATTCGGTGTTTACTTGATTATTGCATAACTTTCAATCCGTTAATCGGATTTGGGTAAAACGAAGGGTAGATAGAAGTATGTGTTGAATAGAATTCCATGAGTAAATTATTGATAGATGCTTATGATATATGAGCAGAAGAGGCAAGACGTAGGAAAGGGAAACATGTAGTTGAGGAGTAAAATGGTTGTGATTGGAAGCGAGTGCAGTGTAGTAAGCTAATACCAGGCAAGTGTTCTGAACTTTCTCGAGATATTGTAGTACTTGATAATCCTGTGATATTGCAAGTGCTTTGAAGCACAGAAACCTAAATCCTGATTTCAGTTATTGTCCTTGAGCCATGAATCATATTCTTTCTAATCCATTGATTATTGTATACCCCAAACAAGAACCACAAATCTACGATACTACTCTACAAATACATACAAACTAAATACCAAACACTGAAATGAACTATTATATACTCAACCCATGGTATCTTATACTTTGAAAGATCGAATCCTTGAAACCTTGAAACGTTGATTCCTTTATCATCCAATTCTTTCATTACCCAGCATCCAAGCTTTTAAATTGCCTTATTGATCCTTACAAGGATTGAAACCCTTTCATTGTTAAACATTTACTGTTGTTAATGATTTCGGTTATTGTTTATTATTGCATATTATGTTATTATGTTAGAATTGGATTGTTTTTATAAAATTGTGGACCAGATTCGTGGTCAGACCATATAATGGTCAAGTTAGGCCAATGTGTGCCTTGGATCCAGTAGTTAGAGCAATGTTGTGTGCCTTGCTCGGGGTTAGTGCGTGACTGATCAACAGCCTAACCTTGGTTTTTAAATTAAAATTATAATATCCAATTCTAAATCATAATCCATTGTTCACTTGATATCATAAACATATTCACCTGATGATCATTATTCTTAGTTTTGTCATTGTGACTTGCTGAGCTAGTTAGCTCATTCGTGCAATGTTGTTTATATTCTTTCCAGTTAAAAAGGAACCAGTTGGTAAAGAGGATCCTCAGTCCAGCGCGAGAGCTAGGGGTTTAGGTTGAGAAAGCTGAGCTAGTAGGCTTCTTTTGGAATAATTTAAGTTTGTAAAAGTTTGTAATAATGTTTAATACTCAGTTTGAATTTGAAATAGTTGGGATTTGAACGGTTTGTAATATATTAGTGTGTTTGGCTTGTGTGCATACTTTAACCTGTTGCGGTCCGTGGTGATTGGTAAGTAGGGTCATTGCATATATTATTATTATCTTTATTATTGTTATAAGCAGGTTATAATTAAGGTGTGTGGACCCCAAACTTCTGACCCGGGTTTGGAGGGCGCCACAGTTGCACTACTACGACTGATCATCGTAAGTGGTCTTCCTGGCGCGGCAAACTCCCGTAATGAGTTCATCATCCAATTGGATATTTCTGCAACACTACCCAGAGCACTTCGATAGAAAGGCTACGGTTGGGCGATTGTTGAGTGTTGGCAGGGTCAAGTTTTCAAAATGATGTTTGCATCAAATGAAGTATCTCGTAACTTCATTTTATTTTGATGATATTTTAAAAGATTTAATCTATTCAAATATGGTCTTGTAGTCTCATCTATGTGATGAACTTTTGAAACTATTTATAACTTGAACGGTGGTAGTTCAAGTAGTATTTGGAAAAGATATAAGTATATTGGAGTATCTTGTAACTTCACCTTTTAAACTTATATCTAGTTAATGGTTGTCTTATGAATGACAAAGACTTTCAGAAAAACGTTGAGACAAGGTTAGATATATGAAATCACCTTGCAACAATATTTTTTATACAGTTATAAACTGGAACTTTGTGTATATTATACATGGAAGAGGACTTCCAAGATTTTGAAAAGTATATATATATATATATACTGAATATTTTGTGACTTCATCGCATTAAAATATCAAACTTGGTTCATTTCTTTTTACCAAGACTTTCATGAGTACTATGAAAAGGTTCATATATTGTTAATCATTATAAATATTATTTTGGTGGGCTTGCTGCTCACCCTTGCTTTCTTCTTTCATCACACAACATCAGATAGACAAGACGAACAGGACCAAGCTCCCAATTTACGAGCGGATAGGAAACGTTCCGCAGCTTCCTATAGGCATTGATGTCGCTGTAGCTGAGGTAGGAACTACCAATAGGCTAGGCTTCAACTTTTGATGTACCAGATTTATGTATATTTATGAATTGTAATAATGGCAAAGAAAATGTAAATTTATTCAGAAAACCTTTTAAGGTGTACTGGCAGATAATTGTGGAATAAAATGACTTGTGATTATTTTTGGATGTTCATCTCTGAGACTATAACTTGTGGTGTATGTGTTTATTGTGGGGTCACAGTACAGAGTAGTTGATTAATTATTAAGATTGGGTGTTATTAAGGGAAATGGAACTCGTGACAACCCGGATCCCCGACCCCGGATTTGGGGGTGTTACACTACTAGAGTAAATATTAGTGGATCATGGCCCTAGATTTAGTATCATATTTCCAGTATTTCAAGTTGATCTATAATCCCTTGATAAAAAAGGTTTAATTTTTCATAAATCGGCATCAGTTTTGAAATAAATAAAATGTGGATTTTCAGTCCCAAAGGGAGATAAATGTTTTCTTTGAATAGTGGATCTGGACTGAGACGCGAGTCCTTTCCACACTTATATTAGGCTTAAAAGTTGCCTAGGGATCCCGTTAATGTTTTAGAACCCAGCGAGGTTCGGGATTACTTCGCGGCTGATCACCGGCTGTAATCCGTAGCGTCATAAAATGATTTTGATTAAGATATGATTTTGAAAATGTTTTGATACAAGCAAATGATGCCATCACCCAAGTTTTATCTCTAGTTATTATTGGTTATGTCTTCACATTCTTTAATATATATCTCGATTTATGTTTTGTATCGTATTATTTAGCACTTGTTGAGCATTTAGCTCACTCCTTACTTTACCCTGATATTACAGCTAGCAACTATGGTTAGATTCAAGCAGACCGCCCGTAAGACCTGTGACGCTGATGCATATGTTCGAGCTCAGGTAGAATAATAGATAGTTTTGTGTGAGGACTCGATATTAAAATCAGTTGTAATAGATGGTAGTGTTGGGCTGTTCCAAACCCTAAACTGTAAGATCTTGGATTTGGTTATGTTTACTTATTTTTAAAATGTTGTAATAGTTATATTTAAATTGTTGGTTAAGTTGGGGGTGTGACATAGATTATTTTTAAACTGGTTTGTAATAAAGTTAGTGTGTCATTCTTGTTTTCAACTCTTAACCTTAAAAGATCCTGAGTAGCAGTAGTTCGGGGTAATTATTATATTTATATTCTGCTTATGTAGGTTTAGTGAGTAGGTGATATTAATAATGCCCCAAATCTATACCCCGGATTTGGAGGGTGTTATACTTTTGGCATGTGCTCTTGGCTGAGAGCTTTGATCAATAGTTACATCCTTTTGAGAGGATGCAACTAGTAATGAGCTAATTTCCTTATTAATCACTACAGTTTGTTGGGGAACTGCAGTGTGGCTAGGCTGGGATTCACTCACCTCTCCAACCTTATTCTTAGGGTTTCTGTTATGTTCACCTTGTCCCTTAGCAATCTTACCCACCTTCACACTCCCCTCCTTGGTTTTGGTAGATTTTGAAACTGGCACCTTTTGAGAGACACCATAGTGTGGTTTCTTTGACTTGGATTTTGAAGGTTTGGATTTTATAGCTTGGGTAGGCATCTGTTGGGTCAAAGACATAGATGCCAGAGCCGTAGTCAAGGGCAAAGAAATTTGAGAGGTAGAAGGAGTAGGGATAGATGTGTTTACCTGACTTACCTGAGGGCCCTCCATAATAGGAAAATAAACCAAGGGAACCTCCTTGTGATCATCAGCTCTGTTTAAATCTGCAGTTACTATTCTTTCTTGAACCCAACAATCCAATTTGTTGGTTGGGTTCTCAATCACAAGATCCTCACAGACATGGTTAGCAATAATTATAAGGAATCTAGCATAATAAACATGTTTAGATCTCTTATTAATCTCTCCTAACTTGTATCCTAACTCAAGCATGATATCATCATTAAAATTATAGTACTTATCAGTAAGAAACATGTAAAGAATGTTAAGCATTGTAGTGTTGACAGAATCAAAGTTACTTATTTTACCATAAAACACTTTGTTAACTACATCACACAAATAACTCCACTCTTTCCTAAGACCTAGCCTCCTAATTTCACTTAACTTAGTGGTAGGAAGTGCATAGCCCATAAAATTAAGCAAATTAACTATATCAGCATATGTGTGTGGTTTAGTAGTAGTGTTATCAGGAATTTTAAAGCATGCTTTAATAATATCATTGTTAATGCAATATTCTTTACCTTTAATGGAGAGAGTGATAATTTTTTCATTAGACTGATATGCAGCAGTAGTCCACATCTCTTCCACAACTTCATAGTAGATTATGGGTGATTTCAGCATGGCATAGCTAAGCTTGCATCCCTTCACAAAATCCATCATTTTTTGATAGTCTTCAGAGGCTGAAATCCCTTTATTCACAAGACCCAAAAAATTGTTCTTCTCATAGATTAATCCTGACTGAGACATGATTTTGACTACTGGTGCCATTGTTAGAGCAAGAAAAGTTGCAGAAAGAAAGAGGGTTTTGTTTTGAGGAAGAAGAGAGCAGTTAATTGCAGTAGAGAAAGATAAAAGTTAAAATGAACTTGAAGTCAGGCTTTTATATTTTCTCAGATAAAACGGGATAAAAATTAAAAGCAAAAATTAAAGACCCAACAAGAATTGCCCAAAATAGCCATTTAAAAATAAAATAAACTGTCAAGCTTCTATCAATTATCCGTCATGATATACTTACAGACTGTAAGTAAATCCGATGAATAATGTTTAGAACTTTAACGGCTAGGATGTCGACAATTCGACGGATGAGAGTAAAACAATTTATCCGTCGGGTTTAAAATAACCCAGCAAAGTAATTGATTTTTATCAGGCTTTTCTATTTCGATGGATGATCAAACTCGATAAATAATGGACATCCGTCGAGATGTAGAATTTGACTTAGCCAAATTTTCATTTAAAAATATAAGAATCAATTAAGTTTTTGGCTGCATTTCAACTTGCAAAAATATCAAAAATGATTTAAGAATAATTAAGCATACCTAACTCACTTACCAACCTACAGAAGGTGGATTCATCAAGTGGCTTGGTAAAGATATCTGCAAGTTGTTTTTCACTTGGAACAAAATAAAATTCCACAGTACCATTCATTACATGTTCCCTAATGAAGTGGTACTTGATGTCTATGTGCTTTGTTCTTGAATGTTTACTGGATTTCCAGTAATGGCAATTGCACTTGTGTTATCACAGAAAATAGGAATTATGTCCACTTGCAGACCATAGTCTAGCAATTGATTTTTCATCCATAAAATTTATGCACAGCCACTACCAGCAGCAATATATTCAGATTCAGCTGTAGAAGTAGAAACTGAATTTTGCTTTTTACTGAACCAGGATACCAGCTTGTTTCCTAGAAATTGTCAGGTTCCTGTGGTACTTTTTCTATCAATTTTACAACCTACATAATCTTCATCTGAATAACCAGTTAGATCAAAACCAGAATCTCTAGGATACCAAATGCCAAGTTTTGGTGTACCCTTGAGATATCTGAAAATTCTCTTAATACCTATTAAGTGAGATTCTCTAGGATCAGCCTGAAATCTAGCACAGAGACAAGTAGCAAATCTGGCCAACTAGCTGTTAAGTACAAAAGTGAGCCAACCATGCCTCTATAACTTGAAATATCCACAGACTTTTCAGTAGTGTTTAATTCAAGATTAGTAGCAGTGGCCATGGGAGTGTTTGCATATGTGCAATCCATTAGTTCAAACTTCTTTAAAAGATCATAAATGTATTTGGTTTGACTAATGAATATTCCATCACTAACTTGCTTAACTTGTAAACCAAGAAAGTAAGTTAGTTCTCCCATCATGCTCATTTCATACTTACTTTGCATTAATTTGGAAAATGTTTTGCAAAGTTTTTCATCTGTAAAGCCAAATATAATATCATCTACATAAATTTGAACAAGTATGCTAGAGCCATTAACATTTCTAAAGAATAAAGTTTTGTCAACAGTACCTCTAGTGAAGTGATTTTCTAAGAGAAACTTTGACAAAGTATCATACCAGGCTCTAGGTGTTGCTTCAATCCATAAAGTGCTTTCAGAAGATAGTAGACATATTCTGGAAAATTTGGATCTTCAAAACCAGGAGGTTGACTGATATAGACTTCCTCTAAATCTCCATTTAGAAAGGCACTTTTGACATCTATTTGATAGACTTTGAAATTGGCATGGGTTGCATAGGCTAGGAAAATTCTGATTGCTTCAAGTCTTGCAACAGGGGCAAAAGTTTCATCAAAATCTATTCCTTCTTGTTGACAATAGCCCGTAGCAACCAATTTTGCTTTGTTCCTGATGACTATGCCATTTTTATCCATCTTGTTTCTAAATACCCATTTTGTGTCAATTGAATTCTTTCCTTTAGGCTTGGGTACCAGCTTTCATACCTTATTTCTCTCAAATTGGTTTAGCTCTATGCAAAACCCAATCGGGATCCAACCGAGCTTCTTCTACCTTTTTAGGTTCTGCCTTAGATAGAAAACTGCTATAGAGATATTCCTCTTGAGTTGCCTTCCTGGTTTGCACTCTTGAGGATACATCACCAATGATCAATTCAAATGGGTGATCTCTAGTCCATTTTCTCTGTTGTGGTAGATTAGCTCTAGATGAAGAGGCCTCATTATTGTCTTAATTTGTGACTGAGTTTTGATTTGAAGAAACTCCCCCTGAGTTTATGTATCTTTGATTTGAGGTGGGAGTTCTTTCTGTAAGTGACCTGTTTTGATTCTTAGCTTCTCTCATTATTCCGACGGATGATGCACTTTGTATCTCGATGGATGAAGCTGACTGTCTTCCGATGGATGATGCATTTTGTATTTCGATTGATGCTGAATCATGGGAGATAGTCTTTTTTGTATTATCCTTAGCCACTATTTATTAATCACTATCATCATCACTCTCATCGCATCTTATCTCAATATTATCAAATATGAGGCTATCATGGAAACCTTCATCTTTTAGTCCTTCAATTTTCTTGTCATCCAACACAACATGTACAGATTCCATGATAATGTTTGTTCTAAGACTGTAGACTCTGAATTCTTTTCCAACAGCATGTCCAACAAAAATTCCTTCATCTGCTTTAGCATCAAACTTTCCATGTTGTTCAGTTTGATTCCTTAGAATGTAACATTTGCATCCAAAGAAATGAATAAAATTTAGAGTTGGCTTCCTGTTCTTGAACAATTGGTAGGGTGTCATGCATTTTGCTTGATTGACCAAGGAAATACTCTGAGTGTAGCTATGCAGTATTCACAGCTTCAGCCCAGAAATATGTTGGTAGTTTTGACTCTTCTAGCATTGTCTTTGCAGCTTCAATAAGAGATTTGTTCTTCCTTTCCACCACTCCATTTTTTTTTGGAGTTCTAGCTGCAGAAAACTCATGCATGATCCCATTCTTTTCACAAAATGATCTCATCACAGAATTCTTGAACTCAGTTCCATTGTCATTCCTGATTCTTCTAACTTTGAAATTAGTATGATTGTTAACTTGCCTTATGTGATTGATGATGATTTCACTAGCTTCATCTTTGGATTTTAGAAAATATGTCCAAGAGAACTTTGAAAAATCATCTACAATTACTAGGCAATATCTTTTCCTTGAGATGGACAATACATTGACTGGTCCAAATAAATCCATGTGCAACAGTTGTAAAGGTTCTTCAATTGTTGATTCAAGCTTCCTTTTGAATGATTCTTTAATCTGCTTTCCTTTCAGGCAGACATCACACAATCCATCCTTTGAAAACTCCACTTGAGGAATACCTCTAACCAATTCTGTCTTGACTAGCTCATTCATGGTCTTGAAGTTTATATGGGACAGCTTTTTGTGCCATAGCCAACTTTTATCTTGACTTGCTTTACTGAGAAAACAAGTTACAGATTATGCATTTGTTGAGTTGAAGTCAGCTAGATACATATTGCCTTTTCTTACTCCAGTGAGAACCACTTTGTTGCTTTTCTAGTTTGTCACAACACAGGCTTCTGCATTGAAATTAACTGAGTTACCCATAACACAAAGCTGGCTGATACTCAATAGATTGTGCTTGAGACCATTCACTAGGGAAATTTTCTCAATGATGACATTATCCTTTGAAATCAAGCAATATCCCATAGTATAACCCTTGCTGTCATCTCCAAAAGTAATACTTGGGTAAACTCTTTCCTTGAACTTGGAGAGCAGGGTAGAATCTCCAATCATGTGCCTTGAGCAACCACTATCCAGATACCAAAAGATTCTTTTTATTTTCCTACACACATCAAAATCAAATCAAGTTGATTTTGGTACCCAAGTTTCCTTGGGTCCTGCCTTGTTAGCCTTTTTCTTTGGTTTCTTAGGTTTGACCTAACTGACTTTGTTTGACTCGATGGATGAACCTTTTTCTCATCCAACAGATGATCCTCATCATCCGTCGAATCAACATCTATCAAGTTACCATCTTTCAGATTGGAATCCAGTTTGTCCTTACTCTTTTTCCAGGCTGCATCACAAAAAGATTCTATACCTTAAACTTTAGTAATTTGAGCATGGACATCTCTAGATGATTTCCATGCCATAATTACTTCCTGCTCTCGTTCAAGTTTCTTTCTTAAAATATCCTCTTTCTTTAAGGATTCAGTTAGTTCATCTTTAGAAATCTTGCATTCAATTCTCAATTTTTCAAATTCAATAAATTGAGACTCTAGCACATTATACCTCTAACTTAAAAATAGGTTGTTTTCTTTAATCTTGGTATTTTCCTTAGTGAGGGATTTAAGAGTTACACGCAAATGATACAATTCAGTAGACAAATCATTGATGGCATCATTGCACTCAGATTTAGTTAAATGTGCTAGGTTAGTAGTGAGTACATGATTGCTTGATGAACTTGTTTCTGTTTCATCTAATTAGGCCATAAGTTCTAGATTGATATAGCTTGTATCTTCATCCTCTTCCAATCTATCTGCAGCCCAGTCATTTTCTTGTGTGATGAAAGCCCTTTCCTTTTTCTTGAGAAACTCAAAGAATTTATTCTTATAATCAACAGGCTCAAACTTCTTTTTACTAGAATCAGGCTTTCTGCACTCAATAGCAAAATGACCTGCTAAGCCACACTTGAAATATTTGAACTTAGACTTATCAACCATGTTTCTGTTTGACTTAGGTGCTCCAAAATTCTTCTTGAATTTGAGCTTGGCAAATATCCTGGATAGAAAGCAAGATGCTCATCTATGTCATCCATGTTATCTTGACTAAAATGGTCTTCATGTTCAGCTACTAGACATTTTCCCTTGCATTCACAAACTCTAGGGTTTGGTGCAGAATCAACAACTTCAACCTTTATCTCCTTCTCCTTTTCTTGCTCAGCAACCAATGCAATGGATCCTCCTTTCTTTCTTCCTTTCTCCATCTTCTCATCTTGCTCTATTTCAAGCTCATAGGTTTTTAGTATACCATACAGTCTATCCAAGGTAAATTTCTTGGAATCTTGAGAATTTCTCAATGAGACTATCATAGGTTTCCATTCCTTTGGTAGAGATCTAAGGAATTTGAGGTTTGAATCTTTTATATGATAAACCCTTCCATGCAATTTTAGAGCATTCAATAGTTTTTGGAATCTACTAAAAATATCAGTGAGTAATTTGCTTTCTTCACTGTGGAAATGCTCATATTGCTGAATCAAGAGTTACATCTTATTCTCCCTTACTTGATCAGTTCCATCACATATAACTTGGTTTGTATCCCAAACATCCTTAGCAGTGTTGCAGTTAATGATGTTGTCAAACATGTCACTCTCAACACCATTAAACAAAATGTTCATGGCCTTTTTATCATTTTGAACTTGTTCTTTGTTAGGCCTCAATGATACTATAGAAGGGGGTTGAATATAGTATCTACAATCAATTCGATTATAAACATAAGTATGTAATAGAAAACAAGTTTATTCAATATATCAAACTCTATTATAGTAGGTTTAATCTACTCTCTTAGTGATGTATGATATCACTAAGAACTGCTAGGGTTACAATGAATAATATTCTCGTGAATGATAACACATATAGTGTAAACCCTAATCTTTGTTTATATACTACACAGTTACAAGATATCTCCTAATTGATATGATATGTTCTGTTTCCTAAAATACATCAATCGGAGATAATCTACTGTAGTCCTTTAGCTGTACAACTCTCCAAGCATATCTTCTTTTGTTTAATCCAGATCCTCTCCTGTAAATTAGTCGCTTTTCATCCCTGAAGTGTATCTGCACTTAAGTTCTGATGTAAGTCCTAATGGCTTAAGTTCTGATAACTTCCTGTCTTCAGTAAGTTCTGATTTCCAGTTAAGTTCTGATAGTAAGTTCTGAAACTAAACAAATCAGATTAGACATGACATCACAAATATATCTAATAATCTCCCCCAACTTGTAAATTATAAAAATATACAAGTTTATAGATTTGATGATGTCAAAAACATTTAAGTACAAATGCAATGAGAGTTTAGATATATAACTTACAGTCCATGCAGCTTTTACCAAATTCACTGAATCAGCCTGAATCCATAATGATTCCTTACAAAGTCTGATACCAGCTTGGTCTCTGCATTTCTTTTAACTTCAAGTAACTGAGCTTTGGCTTGCTGCAGTTCTTTATCTTCAGTATCACCAATCTGATATATGGCAACTCTGAGTGCAGAAATTGGATTTCTTTCAAGTCCATCTCCCAGTCTGATTACCCTTGGATGTGTAGAATCTTGATTATAGCATAAGCATCTTTCTTTCAGAATTACTTCTACCTTAGCAGAATTCTTCCTCATGGGAATTTCTCTTCCATCATCCTCAGTCTTCATTGGAGTATACTCTGTCATTCTTGCACCAGAAATTCTGAGTAAATCTCTTATTGTCTTCAGAATATATTCTGACCATTTCCTGGTAACATTAGAATTTACCTCCAGTAGATAATGAATATATTGGAGCTCTTTAACAGATTTTTTCAGCACATCAGATTCAGATAATCTATAAGTTCTGCCATCAATCAGAAACAAGATCAATTTCTCTTTTTCTTCATAATCATCATGAGTATCCATCACTACTTGAGCAGAAAGCACTTTGTCAAGGTGCTTCTATGTGAACTCTTTATATGGCTTGTCAGTCAATGTGAATAGATCTCTAATATCAACTTCTATCCCAGTCTAAAATTTCTCTCAGTCAGAACCTAATCCAAAAGTGTCTCTAGCTTGCTTGGCTTTTACCCCAAATGCTGCAAGTTGGTTCAACGTCTGATTTGTCTTAGGCTGAACTGGAATAGACTTGTTCCATAGCAGCTTCTTCTTGTCTTCTAATGTTAAGCTGTCTATGTCAACTTGAGCAGTGTCAGAGGTTGATGTCTTGATGAATTGGTCGGGATTTGCAGTTTCATCTGTAGCTTGCTATTATGAATTATCTTCAGGATTTATTAAGTTCTGCACTTCTTCACTCTGAACAACTTGATCTATGTCAGAGGTTGTCTTAGATTCTTCTGTCATCCTCTTTCTCTTCAGAGTTTCAACTGTTTCATCTTTAGCAGCAACATCATCAAAGACTTGAACCATCTTGCACACAGGATCCATCAGAATTTGAGGAATCTTCATCTTCTGTTTCTTGACTGTCTCCCCAACTTTTCCTTTACCCTTGTCTTTGGGATCAATAGTAGTTTGAGATCTAGTCCTTGATCTAGGAATCTCTGTGGTAGATCTTTCTCTTATCACAATCCCCTTTTCTTTTGGCCTTGGTGGCTTTTTAGCATCAGAAGCTTTTAACTTGGGTTTGCTCTTCTCAGCAGCAAATTTAGCTTCTTCTTCTCTTAATTCCTCTAAATCCACTCCTGGATTATCCTTAAGGAATAGTCTTTTGGCCAATTCTTCATCAACAGATTGAATTTTGGGATCTTTGTAGAAGAATGTTGCTTTATTTCCTTTGAATTTTAAAGTCTACAAAAACGTCTGTGACTCTTGGCTTCCAGCTTGGACTATCACATCAGAAGTAGTCGTCAGAACTTGATCATCAGTATTTGAAGTATCAGCATTTGTGATCAACAAAGGAACATCCTGATTTGTTGGCTTCTTTCCTTCCTTATTCCTCCCTTGCATAGCAAATCTATCAGAGTTCTTGCTACCAGACATTCTCTGATGAGAACTTGTCTGTTGAGTGGGAATTCTGCTCAGCTACTTCCCTTGACCTTGACCTCTACTCTTTTCACAGTTTCCCTGGCCATCTCCATGATCATCCTTTTTCTTCAGTGTTTGGCTTGGTGAGCATTTGGATCTATCCTTTATTTCTGAACACCTATTTTGTACCAACAATTGATCTATCCTTTGGGCTTGGTACTAGGGTCCAGACTTTATTTCTTTCAAATTCATTTAACTCTTCTTGCATTGCTTGCACCCAATCAGCATCTTGAAGAGCTTCTTCCACTTTCTTTGGTTCAGTCTGAGATAGAAAGGAATGATAGAGACATTCATTTGTTGTTGTTGTTCTAGTTCTGACACTTGCTTCAGGATCTCCAATTATTAAGTCAGGTGTGTGTGATTTAGTCCACTTCCTTGAAGATGGAAGTTGATCTCTAGAATTGGATCCTCCCCCATGATCCATGATGTCTCCATCAGCATTTTCTGATGCTCCCCCTGAAGTTATGCTCTCTGAGATTCCAGAATTTGAGTTGGATCCTTCAGTAATTGAAGAATTAGAGTTTCCAGAATTGTCAGAATTTTGCTCATCAGAACTTGATGAACCAAAACTTGAAGAGCCAGTGACTGGTTCTGATGCTTCTTGAGAGTCTTGAGATGTGGTATGATCATCAGCTTGCTCCCCCTGAACAGGTGCATTTTCCTTTGGAGCAGTTACCACGGTTTCAATGACATCAGAATTTAACCCGTCAGAACTTACAGGATCAGGATTTAGGTCATCGGAATTTACAGAATCAGAATTTACATCTTCATTTTCAAATCTCAGCTAATCATGATCATTGAAATCTTCAAGTCCAGTAATCTTTTTATCATCAAAAGATACATTGATAAATTCCATGACAACCCTTGTCCTTAAATTGTAGACTCTGAAGGCTTTTGTGGAAAGTGGATATCTAACAGAAATTCCTTCATCATCTTTTAGATCAAATTTTGACAGTTGTTCAGGATGAGTCTTAAGAACAAAACACTTGCATCCAAATACATGAAAGTATTTCAGATTTGGCTTCTTTTTCTTCACCATCTCATTTGGTGTTTTTCCATGCTTGTTTATGAGTGTAGCATTCTGTGTAAAACAAGCAGTCTGCACAGTTTCAGCCTAAAAATAGGTTGATAGCTTTGCATAGTTCGTGCAGCTTCAATAAGAGTCATGTTCTTTCTTTCTACAACTCCATTCTGCTGTGGAGTTCCAGGTGCAGAAAATTCCTGCTTTATTCCCTGCTCTTTGCAGAACTCTTCCATGATTGAATTCTTGAACTCAGTGCCATTATCACTTCTTATTATTTTAACAGAATCTTTGACTAACTTATCCAGCTGTCTGACATGATTAGTTAGAGTAGATGCAGTTTCATTTTTCTTGTGCAAGAAATACACCCAAGTGTATCTTGTGAACTCATCCACTATAACCATAGCATATTTCTTCTTTGCAATTGACATGACATTGACTGGACCAAAATAGATCAACATGCAGTAAGTGATAAGGCTCAAGAATTGAGGATTCAGTTTTGCTCTTGAATGAAGATTTTCTTCGTTTTGCCTTTTGAGATGAGTTACAAAGACCATCAGGAGCAAATATTGTTTTTGGAAGTCCTCTCACAAGATCTTTCTTTACTAGTTCATTTATGTTATTGAAATTTAAATGAGAGAGTCTCTTATGCCAATTCCAACTTTCTTCAATTGATGCTCTACTTAACAGATAGATTGCAGAACCATCAGAATTTGTTGAAAGTCTGGCTTCATATACGTTACCATGTCTGTAACCTTTCATAACCACTTTGCCTGTAGAATTACTTACAACATCACAGTGTTCTTCAAAGAAATCCACATGATAACCTCTGTCATAAATTTGACTCACACTTAGCATATTATGTTTAAGTCCTGAGACAAGAGCTACTGTTTTAATTATGACATTCCCAAGATTGATATTGTCATATCCCAGAGTCTTTCCCATGTTGCCATCTCCATAAAAAACTTTTGGGCCAGCTTTCTCCACAAAGTCTGATAGCAGGGCTTTATTTCCAGTCATATGTCCTGAACATCCACTGTCCAGAACCAAGATGTTTTTACTGTTGCCCTGCAATCACAAAGACCACTATTGATTAGTTTGAAGGACCCAGACTTGCTTGGATCCTTTGGCCTTGTTAAGTTTGTTAGCATTTGCAACGGATTTAGTTCAGAGTTTATGCTAACATGCTTTTTATCAGACTTTATATCAGACTTTGCATCGGAATTTACAATAGAAGGAATTACACTAATTTTCTTTAAAGAAGGTTTTATTTCATAATAATCATAGTACAAACTACGATATTCCTTACAAGTATAAATAGAATGCCATAAACTACCACAATGAAAACAAGGATTTTGTGGTTTAAACCTAACAGACTGACTCTTAAATCCTGATCTAGGAGGTAAAGAGTTTATATCTTTATTTTTCCTGCAAAAAGAAGCAAGATGGTTAGAGTTTCCACAATTATAGCATTTCTTTCTAGGAGCATTAGGAACATTCATATAATTATTACTTTTATTCACACCTTCCTTTCCATTCCTATTTTTCCTAGTTTCCTTTACCTTGTTCACATTTTTAATCTCTTTCAGCTTATACTTAAGCTGCTTCTTTTTCATTAAGCCAATATTTACCAAAGCTGGTTTATCCTGTTTTAATTTGTTAGAAGTTGACTTTTCTTTTACTTCTGTTTTAGAGTCTTTCATCTCTTCAGAATCAGACACAACAGTTTTTGCAACAAATTTAATAGGATTTACCTTTGGCTTTTATGTCTGTTTGATAGCAATTGGCTTAATTGGAAAAGTCCCTTTCTAACTTTTACCATCTTTATAACCTAACCCAACTTTCCAGTTTCCACTACTTAGAATATTATGAGTTGTTCTGCCTGAGTTAGTCCAAGTCCTGATGATTTCTCTTTCTTTTTCTAATTCAGTTTTTAGATAATCATTCTGTTTAAGCAATTTATTCTTAACATACACAACATTATCTCTCTTTATCTGAATAGTGTTCATCTTGACTAACTCTTCTTCAAGATAGCTATTTCTGTTTTTGTACTTTAGATTTTCAGATTTTAATATTTCATTCTCTAAAGTCTGATCTCTATAGCTAATATAAATGTTTTTCAGAAATAATCTCAACTCAGTAATATCTCCTGTATCAAAAGCAAGAGTTGATAGAGGTACCTTTAGTTCAGCAGCATCAGAACTGCTATCAGCATTTGCCATTAAGGCATAGTTCACCTCTTCTTCGGATTCTGAAGTGTCTGCCCAGTTTTTCTTCTTTGTGATAAGTGCCTGGCCTTTATCACCTTTTCCTTTCTTGCAATCAGGAGAGATGTGGCCTCTTTCACCATAATTGTAGCATTTGACATTTGAGTTGTCTCCTCTGTCAGACTTTCCTCCTTTGCCTTCAGTCTTTCTGAACCCTTTCTTGTCAGAACTTCCACCTATCCTAGAAAACTTCTTACCCTTTCTAAATTTCTTGTAGGCTATCTTTGTGATACCCTTCACCATAAGAGCACACAGTTGCATCATCTATGCATCAACATCCACTTCAGATAAATTTTTAGGTTCTGAATCATCATCATCAGAATCTGATGACTCTGAATCAGACTGTATGATGAGAGCCTTTCCTTTTACCTTCCTAGAGACAATTGGCTTTTCTTCAGTCTTTAAAGCAATTGTCTTAGACTTCCCTCCATGCCTCTTCTTTCTTTGCTCCATCTCAAGTTCATGACTCTTGAGCATCCCATAGATTTCATCAAGAGACATATTAGCAAGTTCATAGTTGTCTCTTATTGTAGTAGCTTTCAAATCCCACTTTTCAGGAAGAGCTAGTAGGAATTTCAGATTTGAATCTTCTGGATCATATTCCTTATCCACTAGTGACAGATCATTCAACAGCTTTGTAAATCTGTCATATGTATCACTTAGTGACTCATCAGATTTTGAGTCAAAGTGCTCATACTCCTGTGTGAGTATTGTCTTCATGTTCTTTTTGATGGCATTGGTTCCTTGACATCTCACTTCTAATGCATCCCATATTTCTTTTGCAGTCTTGCATCCAATCACCATATTTGACATGACATTGTCAAGTGCACTATAAAGCAAGTGTCTTACTTTTGCATCCTTGCCTAGTGAAGAGATGTCTTCAGTGGTGAGTTCTCTCTTTTCTCTGGGAATCATCTTATGTGGCTCATTCCCAACTCCAACAAAAAGCTTTGTGGGCTTGTGTGGACCATCATAAATTCTGTCTAAATATTCTGGATCTGTAGCTTCCAGAAACATGGCCATTTTCACACTCCATATAGGGTACTCAGACACCCTGAGCATAGGAACCCTGATGGTTTCATATCTACTGGTGTTTTGAATGGGTTAAACCTTTACAGGTTCTTGAGGGTCTTGTGTTTTTGATTGATCAGACATGATTGATTGTTTTTTTGGATCTTAACTATTTGTAAGCTTAACAGATTGGCTCTGATACCATTGTTAGGCCTCAATGATACTATAGAAGGGGGTTGAATATAGTATCTACAATCAATTCGATTATAAACACAAGTATGTAACAGAAAACAAGTTTATTCAATATATCAAACTCTGTTACAGTAGGTTTAATCTACCCTCTCAGTGATGTATGATATCACTAAGAGCTGTTAGGGTTACAATGAATAATATTCTCGTAAATGATAACACATATAGTGTAAACCCTAATCTGTGTTTATATACTACACAGTTACAAGATATCTCCTAATTGATATGATATATTCTGTTTACTAAAATACATCAATCAGAGATTATCTACTTAGTCCTTTAGTTGTACAACTCTCAAAGCATATCTTCTTTTGTTTAATCAAGATCCTCTCCTGTAAATCAGCCGCTTTTCATCCCTGAAGTGTATCCGCACTTAAGTTCTGATGTAAGTCCTGATGGCTTAAGTTCTGATAACTTCTTGTCTTCAGTAAGTTCTGATTTTCATTTAAGTTCTGATAGTAAGTTCTGAAACTAAACAAATCAGATTAGACATGACATCACAAATATATCTAACATTCTTTATATGGATCTGACCATTCTGCTTGAGGCTTTGGGACTGATGCTTCATTTCCTGTAGCAACTCTCATAGGGACATGTGGACCTTTTTCAATGCAGTCCACATAAGGTTCATCTTGAGACAGGAGATGCAGGTGCATCTTCACCTTCCAATGGTGATAGTTGTCTTTGTCTAGAAATAAAATCTTTACTCCAACATTTTTTCTGTTCATCTTGTTGATTGATGATCTTTACACTCTTTGTACTTCAAGATCTTGCTCTGATACCAATTTTTTTTCCCAATCAATGTAACAAGAATTACAGAAGGGGGGTTGAATGTAATTCTGGCTACTTTTTCAGATTTTAAGAATGTTCTTACTTAATATATAACTGTGTTTGATTTTGCAAAAAGTGTGGAATAAAAAGAAAATAGAAATTAAAACACAAAGCAATAAAACACAAGGCTTTAAAACTTTCTGGTGGATTTGAACTTATCCACCAGAGATATATATAAAGATGAGAACTCTGTGATGCTTGAATAGCACACAGCTGCTTACAAGTTAACTTACAGAATTATTGAGAGATTCTTAACATATACAGCTTTTTCTATCTCTCTTAAAATAAATCTGTCTATCTCAGTTATTTGTTCTACTTGCTACACTTGGTTTATATACCACCAAGTTACATGATAAAAAGACAAACAAGTAAAACAAAATTGTCTCTAATCTTCTTTCATGCTGCTTCATTACACTTTCCAGCATCTTTGAATATCTTCATATTTGCATGGAAATGGAAATGGTAATGCTTCTTGTTTTCTAAATCCTGCAATTAGGCTGCCACATTCCTTTTGCAAACACCCGACGCATGTGACTATGTTGTCACTGTCAACTATTATTTTGAAATAGATCATCCGTCGGGACTATATTGGTCATCCGTCGGGAGCCTTTTGTTGATCATCCATCGGGAGTCTTTGTAGACCATCCGTCAGGAGCCTTTTCTGCCACTTGACTCTATTTCACTTATACAAAATTACAAGACATCTTATATTTACAATTAGTCCCCCTATTCTGTATATCAAATTAGTAGTCAATATGACCTAGAGAATCCTACAGAATCTACTCAACTAATACATTGTTGTTTGCAGATATGTGCTACAAGACTTATTATTACATAAGCTACACTCTCGATGGATGTTCATAGGTCATCCGTCGGGACTATAAAGATCATCCGTCGGGACTATAATAGAATATCCGTCGAGAGCTACAAAATCACTAAGTTAAATCTACTAAGGTGTTTTGTTCAACATATTATCAAGTTCACAACATATTCCTAGTAAATGTTGAATCTAAAGTTCTTCTTTATTAAGGAGAAAATATTTACTAGAGCAGAATAGTCTTCATTGAGAATTCTGTGAAGAGGCGAAGTTAGCTCTCTTCCACCCTTAAACATGAAGACTAATCTCTCTAGAAGATGCTTGTAAGCAGCAATAGCTCTTACTTCTTCTAGGTCATCCAGATAGAGATTTATGTCTGAAAATTTCTTAATGTCACGGATGAAGAGTTGATCTCCCTTTTTGACAGTTGGTTTGGGTTTGGCTAAGGCTTTGGATTGAAGTTTGATAGGTTTGGCCTTTTTGATTGCTCCTTTCTTTGTTTTCATTGGTATGGTTTTGATTGGGATGTTTAGAACATGGAGTGGCAGGATTTCCCAATCTATAGGTTCATTCTTGGGAATTTTGGGTTCACCATGAAAGTTTGTGTCAGAATAGACCTTGAATTCAGCCTGCTCCATTGTGGGCATGGCTGGTTGACTTGAAGTGGTAGATTGGGTAGGCATGAATTCTTCCTTGTCTTCATTAAAATCCAGCTTCGTCTTTGGTCTGAATTCCTATCTTGGTTTCTTTGTCTGCTTTGGTGCTTCTTGTTTTTTTTTATTCAGAGACTCAACTATCACAATAGGCATTTCAGAATTTTTGGTTGCAGGTTTCTTAGCTTGGTTCTTGGCATATAAGGCAGCTTGCCTTTGCTGTTGTTTAAGCCTCACCTTTTCTTCTTTATTAGCTTCTGCAAACTATGGATGTTCGGCCATCACACAGATCAATTTACCATTCATGTAGATTTTAGAATATTTTTTTTCAAAATTGAGTCTTTGTGATCTTTGAGATAGGCAATAGATCTACCAAGAAGCTTCTACTCATCAGGCTTGGGAGTTTCATAGACTAGGTCCAATGGATTTTTGTCTGATTTCTTTGGATAGTTTTTCTTTGGCTGAAAAATCACATTGGCATGTGGAGAGTTTATTGTTGAGGGTTGACCCTTTTCATATTCCCTAAGCTTATTTCATTGACTGAAATTGGTCTCAATTATGAGAAGTGAGAGAAGGCTTTGTCTTGCTTCTCAATTGGACCAAAATTCTTCTCAATATTCTCATCAAAATTCTTCCATTTTTCTTTCAGCTCTAGTTCAGCTGCTGCTATCTTGATCAAGTCAATGTTGTCAAGAACTGGTGGCTTAGAGAAAGTAATTGTTGGAACAATCACTTTACTGACTTTAATGTTGTGCACTTGCTCCCCCTCACTAACTGGAATGATTGCAGATGTCTCCCCTTCACTCACTGACACAAGTACATCTTTCCCCCCTTTTTGTCAGCATCAAGTTGAGTAGGGTTGGAATTTTATGCAGTCACCAATTTATGAAGAAGGAGTTTCTGTTGAGCTTGGTGCAGTTGGATTTTAGTGATGGAAGTTTCTAGGGTCTTCAGCCTAGTGTCCAAAGAATCAACCTTGCTACTGAGGTCAGAATCTTTCCTGAGTTTCCTGTTAATACTTCTCATTGTAGAGTCATGAAAAGTGGCCTATAATCTTTCATTGATGTCCTTCTTGACTTGTCCAATTTCTGTCTTGAAGAGCTGTTTGAGTCTGAAGAGCTGTTTGAGTCTGATGGATTATATGAAATAGAGTTGATTTGAAGTGATGCTCACTGCAGTCTTTGCTAAACATCCATGCTGGAGTGTTTGTGCTTGAGCTAGCCTCTCCCCCTATATCCATGAAATCTCCTTCATCATTCTCACCATCATCTCCAAAGGTGTCTTCAGAACCACCAGTTGGATATTCAAAGTCATCACCAACTGTGGAGGGCATAGCACTGATTGCATCCTTAGCCCTTAGCATAGATGTTGTTTTGTGCACCAAGTTCAGAATCTTCTCAACCGCCTCATTTGTTAGTGTTTGTGCCCTAGAGACAACACTATGATGTTTTAGTTTAAGACATTAGGATTATTAATGTTTATGTTTTATCGATTATTCTCTTTATAATTTATTAATTCTTAATTTACTGCGATATGAATGTTAGATTAATAATTGTCTTTGGAATATGATATGCAATTTTATATCTCTAAGTACGTGACTTAGAAATGAGATTATGAGAAAAGTATCAATATTCTTAAAGGTCCCTAGTCGAGTATTATTATTAAGGGACAATAATAATGCATTAAGACTGGTGTGTATATTGACTGATGATCACATCTCATTGATCATAGGTATAGTGATACTAAAGTAAAAAACACAGGCATGTGTATATGTACATGGTGCTGGACAGACCCAATGTGATATTCTACATGTCTGTTGTGTCATAAGTAATTCTCACAGTGATAATGATGTAATGGTCCTTAGACCTGAAGTCATTATATTTCTATACGAGAATTAATATACATTGATTCCATTAAAAGTAATCCTTGACCGGGTAATGATAAAATTGGACATTGGGTATATTATGAATCGTATGAGAAATATGAATGATCTAGATGGGATTTAACCCTCCTATTTTAGGAGTGATATTATTGGCCTCTTGTGTGAGCTAGACTATGAAATGCTTGACAACGCTTAAATGTTGATTTGATATGATAGTCTACTCATTGATCAAGGAAACTTGGATTAAACTATGATGAGGATGACACATTACATGCCTCTAGTTTAATCTAAAATATTTAGTTAAAGGGATTATATTACATTGTACATTATTCACAAAAGGTTTAATCGATCACCGATTCAATTATTATTACTTAGGTAGCAATGATGGATTACTAGATGCCGCTCATTGTTTACGATTTTAAATTAGATTTAAAATTTGTTGCCAACGTAATAATAACCTATAGGGTCACACAATAAGAATGCTTGAAGGATTATTTAATTTAAATTAGATTTAAATTATATTAAAGTAATTCAAATTATTTATAATATTAATTAAGTATGAATTAATTAATTAGATAAATATTGATTTTCAAATTTACTAATATTAATTATGAAATTTATTTGTTAAATAATTAAGTGAGACTAAATTATAATACAATAGGAATTTCGAATTAATAATAACTCCTAATTAGTTAAGAGTTATAATTCATTTTTTTACTCTCTATATAATATCTCTTGTATGGCTGATTTTTAAAGCAAGAGTTTTACTATAACCCTAACCACCAAGGGAGAAGATGGAGAGAGGAAGAAGAAACGAGTTTGTGCTAATACACATTCAATCCTTGAGTTCAAGCATTCATGTGGATACCGATAGAGCGTAGATCACGAGAGCGGGATGCGTGGTGATTGAACAAGCTTTGGATCTCCATTAGTCAACCAATTTTTAAAGCTTCTTACGGTAAACAATCTGATCTACGAATTTAATATATATTTTTTGCATGGATCCTGCGGTGGGTTTCAAAATTCTATTTTTTTACGTTTTTAATTATTGTTTCCGTTGCGTTTATGTGCTCGAAACCCAACAATGACATCAGAGCTACTTGCGAAAAGTGTTTAATTATTTATGTGTTTACTGGTTTTATGATGATAACATGTATACAATATTCCATGACTGTTATGTATGCGATTTTGTATATTTTACATGTTGTTATGTTTATATATGCGTATGTATATATATGTTTTGAATATATGATATTCATGAGAGTTGTATAATCATATGATGATTATATAATATATATATACTGATATATACATATTTTGTGTTTGTTCTTATTATAAGAATTGTATTTGATACGATTCTGAATCGGATGTAGCGAATTTGCTGAAATTTGTGTCTGGTGTCCAATTTTGGCAAACGAATACGCTATTTCATATGGAATCGAGCGTCAAAACGTAACTGATAGAGAAAGCTATCATCGACTGATCTATAAGGCGTTTGACATCGTTTAGGCCCTGTAATCTGCGATTTAATGTTATCGGATTTAATTTTGAATTTTCTGATTTTTTTTCAGTATTTGGTTTTTATGATTAGATCATGATTGATATGATATGTTAAGATCGGATTATATATTTTAACATGTTATTTTGTGTTAATTGAGCATGGTGGATGGTTATGGCTTATGACCTTAGGTTAATGGTTTTTGTTTTTCAAATACGGCTTGCATGTCGTTTAATCTTGTAAGTTCATTAGATTAGTTTTCATATTTCAGTCTTGTAATGTACATAAAGATATGAAGATTTGAAGATCAAGGGTAATCCTACACGGAGGCCATCCAAGGAAGCAATACAAGAAAGAAGACATGTAATAGTTAGCCTATATTTATTTTCCATCTTAGATTGACCTAGATCTTTGTCATTAGCTTGATAAAGATCACATAGGATAAAACCATAACCAACCACATTTATTTATTGCACTTTACATATATATGCGTATATGATGAATGTATGTGTAGAGCAGTTTATAAAGATGCATGTTTAATTAGATTAAGAATGTATGTATTAGATACGACACCCATGGCATACTTGCTAAACAAGATAAAATATGTAATGATTCAAGATTTTAAAATGAACAAACAATTATGAGATTCTCTTGTTTATGAAACACGAAATAAAATACAAATTTTCTTTGTTTCTGACATGGGGCGATTTTGTCAAAAACGAGTTTATTGAACTTGTAAGGTTGTGGGTTTTAAGCGAGACCGTTGTGACTCCGTCACTACCTGGAAATCAAACCATTGACGAATATTGATTTGATGTATTTTATTCAAGGAAAAATTGGGAATCTCTTTATGATGGGATCATGATCGTTTTAAAATTAACAAAACCCTAAAGTTAATATTAAGTTGATCATATGCCTTCCAATGAGTCCAATGCGTTAACCCCTAGATCGACCAGGAGTGGGTTCGCCAAAGCGAATTACTCCTATCTATCGCGGGAGATGTGTTGAAGTATATTGATACTTTTTGACTATTGGGTTTGACTTAACTAAGTTATCACAATAGGATTTTGAACTTAGATGCATAGAGTTTGGCGAGATTTATTAGATAAATATGAACAAATGTTGTTCCACCAAGCTATCCAAGAGTTATATAGTTGATATAATTGATAAATGTTGTCTACCTAAATAATCATGTTTTAGGAGAAAAGCCAAAGCTGACCTAACGCGTGGTGAAATATGGATCTTGGCTCACTAGAAAGGAAATAGAAGATATTTTTTCCGAATTAATAGTTAGGGCTATTGATCTGATAAAAATAGTGGGAGATATATATTGTGAATATATATATATATATATGAATAATCACTTGAACATAATTTAATGATCATATGTACACTAAGTCATTTTATGCACTTTAATATTGTAAATATCAAATGACAAATAACACAAATAACTTCTCTATGTAATAGTCCTTAAGAAGGACAAGCTGACATGAAATAATTTCCTCGATTGACATGGGAACTTGAGGATTGTCCTCGGGTTCAAGGATGTCACTCAAACCCCTCTCTTATTTCTTCTAACTGAGAATGAAACATGTGTAGAACAAAATGCTTACTAGAAGCAAATTAATTATGCAACTGATATTTCATGTCTCATGCTTGTAATTATGAGTGCTGAGCTTTAGAAGTAACAAGAGCATAATGATGCTTATGATATGATTGAGCACCTTCAAAAGATGTTTGAAGGATAGGCTCGTCAGAAAGATTTGACAATAATAAGGCACCATACTTTTGCATTAATGGGAGAATCATATCCGGTTGGACCACATCTTCTAAAGGTGATAGGCATATGTACCTTGATATTTTGGGTTTCAAGAATGGTCTAGAGACTCAGCTTGATTTGATCAAACGATCTTTGAACAACTTCTATTCTCAGTTTGTTAAGAACAAAAGGAATAAGATAGACAGAACACTCACTGAGTTGTTAAGCATGTTTAGAACTGCTAAAAATAACACGGTAAAGGCATGAAATACGTCCATATTGATGATGTACACACGGAATGCAAATGGGAAAGAAAAGTGGATAGGCAAGGTGAAGATTTGATCTTATTCGATGCCAAACCAAAGTCAAATCCCAAAGGGCTTGTTAGATATATTTGTGATGTCATATATAATCTTATTTCTTTAGTTTCAGAACTTACTATCCGAACTTAACTGGAAATCAGAATTTACTGAAGATAGGAAGTTATCAGAACTTAAGCCATCAGGATTTACATCGGAACTTAAGAGCGGATATATTTCAGGGATGAAAAGTGGCTGATTTACAGGAGAGGATCTGGATTAAATAAAAGAAGATATGCTTGGAGAGTTGTACAACAAAAGGACTACAGTAGATAATCTCTGATTGATGTATTTTAGGAAATAGAACATATCATATTAATTATGAGATATCTTGTAACTGTGTAGTATATAAACACGGATTAGGGTTTACACTATGAATGTTATCATTCAGGAGAATATTATTCATTGCAACCCTAGCAGTTCTTAGTGATATCATACATCACTGAGAGAGTAGATTAAACCTACTATAATCGAGTTTGATATATTGAATAAACTTGTTTTCTGTTACATACTTGTGTTTATAATCGAATTGATTATAGATATATATTCAACCCCTTCTATAGTATCATTGAGGCCTAACAAGTGGTATTAGAGCCAATATGTTAAGCTTAGAAACAGTTAATATCCAAATAAACAATCAATCATGTCTGATCAATCAAAAACACAAGACCCTCAAGAACGTGCAAAGGTTCAACCCATTCAAAACACCAGTAGATATGAAACAATCAGGGTTCCTATGCTTAGGGTGTCTGAGTACCCTATATGGAGTGTGAAGATGACCATGTTTCTGGAAGCTACAGATCCAGAATATTTAGATAGAATTTATGATGGTCCACACAAGCCCACAAAGCTTTCTGTTGCAGTTGGGAATGAGCCCCAGAAGATGATTCCCAAAGAAAAGAGAGAACTCACCACTGAAGACATCTCTTCACTAGGCAAGGATGCAAAAGTAAGACACTTGCTTCATAGTGCACTTGACAATGTCATGTCAAACAGGGTGATTGGATGCAAGACTGCAAAAGAAATCTGGGATGCATTGGAAGTGAGATGTCAAGGAACCAATGCCATCAAAAAGAACATGAAGACAATACTCACACAGGAGTATGAGCACTTTGACTCAAAATCTGATGAGTCACTAGCTGATACATATGACAGATTCACAAAGCTGTTGAATGATCTGTCACTAGTAGATAAGGAATATGATCCAGAAGATTCAAATATGAAATTCCTACAAGCTCTTCCTGACAAGTTGGATTTGAAAGCTACTACAATAAGAGACAACTATGAACCTGCTAATATGTCTCTTGATGAAATCTATGGGATGCTCAAGACTCATGAACTTGAGATGGAGCAAAGAAAGAAGAGGCATGGAGGGAAGTCTAAGACAGTTGCTTTAAAGATTGAAGAAAAGCCAGTTGTCTCTAGGAAAGCAAAAGGAAAGGCTCTCATCATACAGTCTGATTCAGAGTCATCAGATTCTGATGATGATGATTCAGAACCTGAAAATTTATCTGAAGTGGATGTTGATGCAGAGATGATGCAACTGTGTGCTCTTATGGTGAAGGGTATCACAAAGATAGCCTACAAGAAATTCAGAAAGGGTAAGAAGTTTTCCAGGAAAGGTGGAAGTTCTGACAAGAAAGGATTCAGAAAGACTGAAGGCAAAGGATGAAAGTCTGACAGAGGAGACAACTCAAATGTCAAATGCTACAATTGTGGTGAAAGAGGCCACATCTCTCCTGATTGCAAGAAAGGAAAAGGTGATAAAGGCCAGGCACTTATCACAAAGAAGAAAAATTGGGCAGATATTTCAGAATCTGAAGAAGAGGTGAACTATGCCTTAATGGCAAATGCTGATAGCAGTTCTGATGCTGCTGAACTAAAGGTACCTCTATCAACTCTTGCTTTTGATACAGAAGATATTACTGAGTTGAGATTATTTCTGAAAAACATTTATATTAGCTATAGAGATCATACTTTAGAGAATGAAAGATTAAAATCTGAAGTACAAAAACAGAAATAGCTATCTTGAAGAAGAGTTAGTCAAGATGAACACTATTCTGACAGAGAGAGATAATGCTGTGTATGTTAAGAATGAATTGCTTAAACATAATGATTATCTAAAAACTGAATTAAAAAAAGAAAGAGAAATCATCAGGACTTGGACTAACTCAGGCAGAACAACTTATAATATTTTAAGTAGTGGAAACTAGAAAGAGGGGTTAGGTTATAAAGATGGTAAAAGTGAGAAAGGGACTTTTCCAATTAAGCGAATTGCTATCAAACAGACTGAAAATGATGGGTTCCGAGGCATAAAACGCAGCGGATAAACGTAAATAAAACAAAAATAATTTGAAACCCAAAAACAGGATCCATGTATAATTATGGGCAGATTATGGAGATAACGAATCATACCTTTCAAGAGCCTGACTTTCACGAACTCAACGGAGATCCTAGCTATCACGCTTTGTGTCTACCACTGGGAGAAACAACTATATGGTATCCACACGAGCACTTCCAAGAATGTCTCACGAACTTGACTACGGAATGGATGTACTAGCCTCCTTCTTGATGATCCGAATTTCCTCTGCCTCTTTTTGCTGCTAGGGTTTTCTCCAAAAACGTACAAGCCTCTTTAGCCTATCATTAGCTGTTTATAATGGCTGATTAAAAGGCCCATAACAGCAAAGCCCAACCCTAGTAGGTATAGGATTAAATAATAAAAATGAATTTTTATTATTTAATTAATAACTAAGTCATACTTAATTATTATGGGCAAAAACATTCCCTTTTATTCGAATTTATATTATCTCAATTAAGTCTTACTTAATTATAATAAAATTCAAATAATCATCAATTAATTTAAATCCATAATTTAAATTAACTATTCCATTAAGTGCTCTATTTATGCGACCCTATAGGCTATTATTTAATTGGCAATAATTTTATTCTCTAATAAAATTATAAACAATGAGCGGTATCTAGTAATACATCATTGTTACCCAATTAAATAATAATTAAATCGTGATTAGATAAAACCTTTCGTGATTAATGTTTTTCGTGTAATATAATCCCTTTAACCATACATATTATAGATTAAACTCGAGGCATGTATTTAGTCATCCTCTTCAACATTTAATCCGGGTTTACTTGATCCATGAATAGACTATCAAGACAAATCATTATTTGAGAATGGCCATGCTTTTTATAATCTCACTCAATCAAGAGGCCAATAATATCTCTCCTAATTATAGGAGGGTTAAATCCTTTATCTATCATTCATATTTCTTATACGACTCATGATATACCCGATGTCCATTTTTATCATCACCCGATCAAAAGTAACTTTTAATGTAGTCAAAGTATATTAATCCTCATATAGAAATATAATGATTTCAAGTCAAAGGATCGTTACACCATTATCACTGTGAGTCTTTCTTATGACTTTATTAAACATGAAGAATCTCACGGTGGGTCTGTCCAGTACCATGTACTCTCACATGTACCTATATATTGACTTTAGTATCCCCACACTTATAACCAATGAGATATGGTTATCTCTTCAAATAACATACTAGTCTATCTATGTATTATTATTGTCCTATATAATAATACTCGACTAGGGACCTTTAAGAATATGATATATTATATAATCTCAAGTTCAAGTCATGTACTTAAACTATACAATGTGTATCATGATTCTAAGGACATTTATTATGCTAACAAAATATTGCAGTAATTAAGGTCATAATAAATACATTTATTGAATGATCAACTGACATAAAGATTTAAAAGAATAATGTATTGCCTCTAGGGCACCTACACTAATAATCTCCCACTTGCACTAGAGCCAATCACCCATATATCTAATACCCATGGAACTAGTGTGACCATCGTGCTTCTGCTGCGACAAGCCTTTGGTCAGTGGGTCTGCAATGTTATCATTTATGTGCACTTTACATATGTGTATATCACCCCTTTCATTAATCTCTCGAATAAGGTGAAATCTCCTGAGTATATGTTTGGCCCAGGAGTGTGATCTAGGTTCTTTAACCTATGCAATGGCTCCATTATTAGCGCAGTATAGATCAATGGGATCTGCAATCGATAGAACCACTCCCAAATCAGAAATGAACTTTCGAATCAAAACGGTCTCCTTAGCTGCTTCACAAGCTGCAATGTACTCAACCTCCATTGTAGAATCAGCTACTGTTTCTTGCTTTGAACTCTTCCAGCTTACAGCACCTCCGTTTAGACAAAACACAAAACCAGACTGTGATACAGTATCATCTCTGTCTGTTTGGAAACTTGTATCGGTGTAACCTTTTACAATGAGTTTCTCTTATCCTCTATACACCAAGAATGAATCTTTAGTTCTTTTCAGGTACTTAAGAATATTCTTGACTGCCGTCTAGTGACCTTCACCCGGATTAGACTGGTATCTGCTCGTCATGCTCAAAGCATACGAGACATCTGGGCGAGTACATACCATTGCATACATGATAGATCCAATTGCTGAAGCATATGGAACTTTATTCATGTGGTCCTTCTCATCCAATGATTTCGGACACTGGTCCTTAGAGATCATTATCCCTTGAGACACAGGGACATATCCCTTTTTTGCATTTTGCATTCCAAAATGATGCAAAACCTTATCAATGTATGTGCTCTGACTTAGACCAATCATCCTTCTAGATCTTTCTCTATAGATCCTCATTCCTAGAATGTAGGATGCCTTTCCTAAGTCTTTCATGGAGAAATTGCTCCCTAACCAAGTCCTAACAGCCTTTAGAGAAGGTATGTCATTCCCCATTAGTAGTATATCATCAACATATAGTACTATGAATGCCACATATCTCCCACTAACCTTCTTGTAAACACACGGTTCATCTTCGTTTTGAACAAAGCCATACTCAGTGACTATTTCATCAAAATGTATATTCCATCTCCTAGAGGATCGCTTCAATTCATAAATGGATTGACGCAATTTACATACCTTTCCAGCATTCCTTGGATCGAAAAAACCCTCAGGTTGTGTCATGTACACATCCTCTTCAAGGCTTCCATTAAGGAAGGCTGTTTTGACATCCATTTTCCAGATTGCATAATCATGGAATGCTGCAATGGCAAGTAAAATCCTTATAGACTTGACCATAGCCACTGGTGAGAAAGTTTCATCATAGTCAATATCATGAATTTATTTGAAACCTTTTGCAACCAGCCTAGCTTTATAGGTCTGAACATTTCCATCTATGCCTTTTTTCTTCTTAAAAACCCATTTGCACCCTATGGGTTTTACCCCTTCAGGTGGATCAACCAAAGTCCATACTTGGTTTTCGTACATGGAATCTATCTCGGATTTCATGGCTTCAAGCCATCTCTTAGAGTCTGGACTGTTCATAGCATCTTGGTATGTGAGAGGCTCATCTTCATCTATGAGCATTAAATCACCACACTGAGTCAAGAGAAATCCATATCTCTCTGGCTCATGGCGAATTCTAACAGATCTACGAACAACCTGTGTTTGTTGAGCATTATCATTATTCTGCTCTTGTTCCACTTCAGGTTCAATGCTATTTTGTGGTTCTCGATCTTCATCGAGATCTATAGTTCTCCCACTATTTCTTTTTGAAACAAAATCTCTTTCCGTGAAGACTGCATCTCGAGCAATAAACATTTTCTGCTCAGAAGGACTATAAAAATAATACGCCTTTGTTTTATTAGGGTATCCCACAAAAATGCACTCTTCGGATTTAGGTCCAAGCTTGTCAGATTCTTGACGTTTCACAAATGCCTTACATCCCCAAACTTTCATAAAGTTCATGCCTGGCCGTTTCTCCTTCCATATCTCATATAGAGTCTTTTGAACCTTCTTAGTAGAAACACGTTAAGTGTGAAAGCCATTATTTCTAGAGCATAACCCCAGAAACTTATTGGAAGATCTGCATGACTCATCATCAATCGCACCATGTTCAACAAGGTGCGATTTCTCCTCTCTGAAACTCCATTCCATTGAGGTGTTCCTGGCGGAGTGAGTTGTGATACAATACCACACTCTTTCAAATACTCTCTAAATTTGGTGCTTAAGTATTCACCCCCACGATCCGATCGTAAGATCTTAATACTTACACCTCCGCCAATTTGCTTCTCTACTTCAACCTTGTATTCTTTAAATTGTTCAAAAGAATCGGATTTGTTCTTCATAAGATATACATATCCATATCTACTGAAATCATCAGTAAATGTTATGAAGTAGTAGTAGCCTCCTCTAGTCATCACACGTATTGGGCCACATACATCACTATGTATTAGCTCCAGACGTTTAGTGGCCCTTTAACCCTTACCAGTGAAAGGGGCTTTAGTCATCTTACCAAGCAAACAAGATTCGCATTCTTGGTATGATTCAAAATCAAACTTATCCAAGTATCCATCCTTACGTAATTTGGATATGCGTTTCTCATTTATGTGGCCTAGACGACAATGCCAGAGGTATGTTTGATTTGAGTCATTCATTTTAAGTTATTTGTTTTCTATATTACAGACAGGATTATCTAAATCAAGAACATATGAACATTTAAATAAACGCACAACACCATAGGTTAAATCATTCAAAGCAAAAGAGCAATTGTTGTTCTTTATTGTAAACGAAAAACCTTTCATGTCCAAACAAGAAACATAAATAATGTTTCTGTGAATCGCAGGCACGTAAAAATAGTCTTCTAGTTCTAAAACAAGCCTAGAGGGCATAGATAAATAATAAGTCCCTACAGCTAAAGCAGCAACTTTTTCTCCATTGCCTACTCTTAGGTCCACTTCTCCCTTAGCCAAAGTTCTACTTCTCTGCAGGCCCTGCACATTTATACAAATGTGAGAAGCACATCCAGTATCCAATACCCAAGATGTAGAAATAGACAAATTGACTTCTATAACATAAATACCTGATCCAGAAATCTGAACTGCTTTCTTTTTCTTCAGATCCTCCAAGTAAATTGGACAGTCTCTCTTCCAGTGACCATCTTTCTTACAGTAGTGACATTCACCCTTGGCCACACCACCTTTAGGCTTTAAAGCCTGTTTGGGACCTGACTTTGGCTTGGGTGTAGAATCAGATCCAATCTTCTTCTTACCCTTCCACTTGCCCTTCCTTTTGGCCTTACCTTTATTTCCCACCATCAGTATGGGAGCAGGTTCAACTGTCTTCATGTTGGTCTCATATGTTCTCAACATATGCAACAATTCAGTAGGTGTTTTGTCAAATTCTATCATATTGTAGTTCACAACAAACTGAGTGAATTTGTTGTTCAAAGAATTCATGATTAGGTCAATACCAGTTTCCGGACCAATCGAGAAACCCAAAGTTTCAAGGTACTCAATGTAACCAATCATCTTCAGAATATGTGGGCCAACTGGTTCACTTGCCCCTTGTTTGTAATTAAAAAGTGACTTACTCGTGTTGAACCTTTCTTGACGAGTTTGGCTTGCAAACAGGCTTTGCAAGTGCTCATTGATAGTATATGCATCCATATGCACATGTTGTCTTTGAAGCTCAGCACTCATAGTTTCCAACATAAGACATGCAACATCATTTGCATCATTCTCATCCCTTGTGCGTGCTGCTCGTTCATCAGCAATAGCACCCTCAGGAAGGGGGCCTGGAGGAGGAATATCAATGACATGAAGCTTGCGCTCCTGCCTGAGGACAATCCTCAAATTCCTCTACCAGTCTAGGAAGTTGTTTCCTCCTGTGAGCTTGTCCTTCTCAAGGACTGAATGTACGGATAATGTGTTTGTGTTGTTTGCCATTACTCAGTATCTACAATAATAAAAGCGCAAAATAAACATTAGATCGTCTGAGTTAAAATTTTATGTTCATATGATTATGATATATTCATAATATATCTCCCACTATTTTTTATCCAATTAATAGCCCTAACTATTAATTCGGAAAATATATCCCATAAATCTTTCTAGTGAGCCAAGATCCATATTTCGTCATGTCCTAAGTCAACCACTGGTATCCTTAAAACATGATTATTTAGGTAGACAATAGTTGTCAATTATATCATATATAATTCTTGGACAGTTTGGTGAACAACAATTGATCTTATCTATCTAATAGATTTTTTAACCAAACTCTATGCTTCTAAGTTCATAATAGTTGAATATAACCGTTTATATTCACCTTATTATGATGACTCAGTTAAGTTAGACCTAAAGATACAACGTCCGAATATAACCATTTATATTCATCGCATTTCACCACGATAGATAGGAGTCCCCTGCCACTGACAGCCCTTCCCCTTATTGATCTAGGATTCAATGAGTGTTCATTCATTGGAAAGCATCTGATTAAAACTTAATATTTTTACTTAGGGATTTTTAATTTAGAACGATCATGATCCCATCATAAAGAGATTCCCAATTTTTCCTTGAATAAAATACTTCAAATCAATACTCGTTAATAGTTTGATTTCCAGGTAGTGGAAGAGTCACATCGGTCACGCTTAAAACCCACAGCCTTACAAGTTCTATGAACCCATTGTTGACAAAATCGCCCCATGTCAGAAATAAAGAAAATTCGTATTTTATTCCGTGTTTCATAAACACGAGAATATCATGATCGTTTGTTAATTTTAAATCTTGAGTCGTTACAGATTTTATCTTGTTTAAAGGCATGGCATGGGTGATGTATCTAATACATACATGCATCATTAATCTAATTAAAACATGCATTTTCTACTCTACACATACTATTTATACATCATATGAAAAGTGCATAAATTAAACGTGCAATAGTTATGGCCCAATCCTATGTGATCTTTTCAGGCTAATGAAAAGATCAAGGTCAATCTATGGTGCAAAAATAACTATTACATATGTCTTCTCTATTGCTTCCATTGTCTCCTTGGCCTCCATAGGATGCCTCCGTGTTCGCTTGTCCTTCTTGGATGTTACATTAGGAATTATACTAATGAACTTACAAAAGAACTCGAGTTACATTCGAGATAAAATAGCTACAAATAGAAAATGACATGCAAGTCGTATTTATTACAAACCAAAAGAATAAACCATTACAACTAAGGTCTTAAGGCCATAACTATGCACCATGCTCAAGTAACCATTAAAGAACATGATAGATCATATAAAGATGACATACTATTTATTACTTTTCATGATCCAATCAAGAATAATAAATAAGTAAAGCATATGTCATAAGCACAGATTAAAACGAAACCCTAAACACGCGGATCTCTGGGGGGTTCGGGGAAGCAGCGAGCCCCCCGATGGCGGAAATTTTTGCAAAATCAAGTATCAGAATACTAGCAAAACATGTATCAGAATACTATTCCAGAAGCATGTATCAGTATACACTCGACCCATATCCCAATTACCAAAAACATGTATCAATATACATATTTTAAAAGATCGCATATATATGAGTTATGGCAGATCTTAAACATACTAGTATCATCATATAGATCATTAACAGATTCATCATATCATTCATATAACATAATTGCTATCATGGCAGACTCATATAACATAACAGTTATCATGGCAGACTCATATAACATAACTGTTATCATGGCAGACTCATCACACATGCATACTTGTAAAAATACAGTAAACACGTAACCAAATCAGCCCCTTATACACGTACCTCTGATACCATTGATGGGTTCCGAGGCATAAAACGCAGCGGATAAACGTAAATAAAATAAAAAAAATTCGAAACCCAAAAACAGGATCCATGTATAATTGTGGGCAGATTATGGAGATAACGAATCATACCTTTCAAGAGCCTGACTTTCAGGAACTCAACGGAGATCCTAGCTATCACGCTTTGTGTCTACCTCTCGGAGAAACACCTCTATGGTATCCACACGAGCACTTCCAAGAACGTCTCACGAACTTGACTACGGAATGGATGTACTAGCCTCCTTCTTGATGATCCGAATTGCATCTGCCTCTCTTTGCTGCTAGGGTTTTCTCCAAAAACGTACAAGCCTCTTTAACCTATCATTAGCTATCTATAATGGCTGATTAAAATTGTAAGAACCCTGATTTTTGTAATATTTTAAAACTTCTGTGAATAGTAACTTGAGCTGATTAAGTAATACGTATGGGGATCATCATAAAATGAATAGTGGAATTTTGAGAATCCGAGATCATATTCTTGTTTATCGAGGAAAATAAGTGAATGTAAAAGCCGACGGAATTCGAAGATTCACAATTATACTACGTGTTTCTGTATCCGTAAAGAATGGCTTAGAACAGGGAATACTACGTGAAATAAATAATATATCAAGGTGTTTCTATGATCAAGAGAAGGAATGGAATTGGTTATAGGATTATAAGCGATAAAAGAAATCGCTACGAAACAAGTCGTTATACGTGGAAACTATCGGAATGGAATGACGATTGCGTTTACGATAAATAAACGAATAAGAAATTAAATCCCTTGCAAGTTGGCCATGCATAACCAAGTCCAAACTAGTAGTTAGGATTGTAACTAGATGATTAGAAGTTAACTAGAATAGTTAGTGGAATAGTGTTGAATAGTGATGGGAGACAAACAAGTACACAAGCCATACTTCTCCCTTTTCTCACTTCACCACACAATCAAAACAACCCATATCTTTGCCAAATTATTGTCAAATATGCTGCATACATCCCATATATTCATTATACACTTCCACACTTTAGCCACAAAAGAAAACAACCCCTTTCCCTCACTTAAAGCTCTCCCATTTTTCATTCCAGCAGTTCGGGTTTTCTGAGCAAGGGAGAAAGAAAAATTCACTAGCTTCTATATACCATGAGTAAGCTTCGTACCAAATTTCATCCTCAAATTATTTTTTTTCAATTTTATAAAAATGTTTGAATGAGGTGCTGAAAGGTAACTCCAAAATTCTAACTTGTTTCTTGGTTTTGTTTCTTAAGGATCTAGCCCCTCTAAGTGTTTTCTAAGCAAACCAAGCCTCAATCATCCTAGCACTAACCTTCCTAGTTTCCAAGAAGTTGTAACTTTCAACCCTTTAAGGTTTTATGGTTGGATTTAAGAGTTATGTTTGTTGAAGTGTTAAGATCCAAAAGATTGTGTTTGTTTGAGTTTGTATTGATTATGTTCTTGCTAAAGGCTTGAGATGTTGAGTTTTAATCCATGTATGTGGTACTAGATAGAGCATATAAGGTGTATGTGGGTGGATCTTGAGAAGTACTTGTGTTTATGATGGTTATAGGTAGTGATTGTGTTAAAGATCAAGTAGTAGAAATTGAGTTTGGACATTTTTTCACTTGATCTGTTTTCTGCAGGACATTCGGCCATGAAAATGGTTAAAATTTGACCACCACTGGCCATTTCTAAATATATCTTGTTTTTTAGTTTCTATACATGTGTATATCATCATGAGGAGATTTACGGTTTAGGAGTTATGGTCGTTTTAGTGTAAAACATTTCTGTGATTAGCCAACTGCACTTAAGTCTACTTGCATGGTGATTTTGAAGGACTTAAAATAATTTCGAGATTCTGGAAAAATTATGAAAAATGGATATGACAGTAGAGAAGACGTTCCAAAAACAATTTTGAGAAAATATTAATTTTTCGAGTTTATAAAAATATTTTGGTAAAGCGAGCGCAAGCGAGAAATGTATAAAAACCTAGTTTTGACGCGCATTTTCTCACGTTCGAGCTTAATACTCGAAATGGACTTTCTAAAGCGAATAATCGATTTCAAAACTCGACCATGTTATAAAGTGAGAATATAAGTGTTGAGAATGTGACGATAGGAGATTCGTTATACTTGAGTAGTTGCGAAAGTTGCTTAATAAAAGCGAGACGTTAATCGCGTACTAACTTAGACCGTTGGTTCTTGTTTATAGATCGCCAACCAAACACCAGAGACCATACCACTTCGATTACTCGAGGAAAGTTTTCGAAACCCTATCTCATACTATCCATGCTATATATATACTGTTGTGATATTGATGTCATGATTTACAGTTCAAATATATATGCTTGTCTATGATATCAATGCATACGAATTATACGAATTATAGGATACCAAATCCTATTTTGATTATTTGATTAAGGTGTCTCCATTCATTGGACCTTATTCAGAAATATTTTATATTTAAGGTTTTTTTTATCCATTCATTGAAACTTAATTAGAAATAATTTGTACTTAAGATTTTATCAATTCATTGAACCATATTCAGAGATATTTTATATATAAGATTTTTATCAATTCATTGAACCTTATACGGAGATGTTTTATTTATAAGATTTTATCAATTCATTGAATCCCTCTTAAATTATTATGAGACCTTAGATATTTAATATCTTCGGACTTCTAAAAACTTATTTAAAAATAGACATAGTTCCCAAAGGTACTTTCTAAATTATTCGAAACTCTTGAATGAAATTAATCATTTGAAACGTATCAAAACCTTAGGGAACTTAGTCTAGAAGCATAAGAGTTTTGCTTCCTCGCTCAATGAAAATCAAGTGAACAATATATGTAAAACTTTACTACAGTTAAGGGTTTGAAAATGATTTTAAATTCAAAACTCCGACAACTCCCAAGGATCAATTGAATTAAAAGTGATGAATAAATTATCTTATTTAAAGGTCAACTCAGAACGATCTATTCCTTCGATAAAGGATTTTGTGTAAATGATATAATTGTTTTGGGACGGGAATGTGGCCTGCCCGGCACGGAGAGGTATCGGGTAGTGACCAGGCGCGGAGTGGCGCAGTGTACAGTTATATGGTCTCTGTGACCATTGACTTTTGGACTTGCACGGAAATGGGAAACCATCGTGTAATGTCTTGATAAGCCCAAAGGCGGCTAGGTTTGTATTCCTTCTACTAGTAGAGAAAATTTCGTACTCGGCTGATCTCCGGTACGTGGTTTATTCCAGTATAGTCCCTTTCTTCCATTTTGGAAAATTATTGTGGAATATACAACAGAGAGCCGATAAGGCTGAGTTTTAAACAAGGATATTGATGATTATATATCAAATCCATTTGAGAAATCTGCCAATAAGGCTGAGTTTTAAATTGGGATGTTAATGAATATATATCACACCCATTTGAGAATCTTGGTTCGAGTAACATGTTGAGATTTTGAAATAAAACGAGTACGAGTATAAAATGATTTTGAGAAAGAGATGAATACAAGTATCCAGTGGATATACTATTGTAGTTGATTTTGAAAATATTATAAATTTGGCAAGGATATAAACTTTCAGAACGCTTTGGAGATACAAAGTATAATTATTGGTTTTATTTATCCTTACATACTTGATTATGGGGATATATACCTTGCTGAGCTATAATGCTCACCCTTGTTTTTATATATCATATCACAACAGACTACCAGAATAGATCAGACTAGGACTGCTGTCCGTAGGCGGGTAAGGAACGCTCGTGAGTTCTGTAGGCTTTTTGTGCGCCAGCCCCGTCAGGTAGATAAGTGGAGATGATTTATTTGATACTGTTTCCAAGCATATACCCTGTGTGTGTATGAGTTTGAATAAAAGGTCGAGTAATATTGTGAAAAGAGAATTATTTAATTAATAAGTGATCATAACGACCTGAATTCACGACCTTGGATTTGAGAGTGTTACAGAAATGGTATTAGAGCCAAAGGTTATAAGTCTTGGAAACAGTAAGAGTAAAATGGGTAGACTGAGGATCTAAAAGTTAACAAGAACTCTCATCGAGTTCGTAGTCGGATTACTGTGGAGTAGTCACGATGGTAGGACCCAAGGGGACCTTAGCCTTAAGAGTTGAGGCATTGGTTGAGTTATTAACAGTCGATTGAAAAGCCAGCATTAAGGGAAGAGAATGAGTTGTAGCACTCAGAGAAAAGAGTGCTAAGAGTTATATGCAAAAGAGAGTCCATTGGTTGAGCCGATAGAGTTTGTTGATGGACTACCAGGAGTTATGTTGAAGTGTTTATGTGAAGTGTTATACGAAAATTGATGGAATCGTTTAAGATCGACAGAATGAGGAAAGGAGAAAATTGTACATAATTTTTTTTTAATGTTGATATAGAAGTGGAGCTAAGTCTCCGGAGAAAGCGGGATGAAGACGATACCCCAATACCATGGGTTGATTGAAAAACCCGAGTCTTGCCACTCATAGCTCTTTATAGAGTGTCCTTGAGGAGACATATTAGGCAAGAATCAAGATGCTTAATTCTTTTACTATTAAGATTATTACGTTACCTAAATTGGTTGAAAGTATTGTTCCGATAATAAGGGTTCAATACATGACGAACAGCGATTCTACCAAGAAGGGTATTCGCTATACCATTGAGGAATCTATGTCCTATAAGGAAGATTTTAGCGTGTCCCAAGATGAGAATGCTATGCGATAATACGAAATCATTTCATCCGTTAAGCCATTATGGTTCGGCACGGAAAGTGAGAATCGACAGAATAATTTCTGAAAAGTTTCATGCTCCTGCAATCAACGCAGCAAGCTTCGAACTACTGGAGGAGAAGACCAATAAGTCTGACGCAGAATTCCAAGAGTAGGATGTCACTAGGAGCTACGTGTATATTCTCGACAGGATGTCGTCTTTTGTTAACGCATCAAATCAGGTGCGTGGGCACAACATTATGAGTAACTAAAGAGGAATGAAGAATGTATTGGTGACAAAGCGAGTTATTAAGTGACTTTAACATAATGAGTAGAGACGCGAATAATGTTATATTAGTGATCTTTTATATTAGCATAACGATGCCACCCCGACATATTGGGAAACTAGAGCAAACCCTGCTGAATTGGTAAACCAAAATAACCAAGAACACGAGGAAGTCGAATATAATGAATTCGGCTTAGAGGATTACAATGAAGAAGAAACTATGGATACTAATGAGGGGGAAGGCCGGAGCGGAAACCCCATGGACCAAATTATGAATCTTCTTCGAGAGAATTTAAATTGTCACCCTCAACCCAGGTTGATCAAGTTCCAGTTACTAATGTCTTTAAGGCCTTTAAGTTGTTAAAACCCCCAGAAATTTCAAGGGACTGCTAACCTGTTAAGGCCAGAGCTTGGCTGAAAGAAATGGAAAAGAGCTTTGAGATAGTGCCCATAGAAGAGACGCAAAAGACCGTGTTCACCAATTATATGTTGAAAGGAGAAGAAAATTATTAGTGGGAACCTAAAGGAACCCTGGAGACTGATGTGATTATCACACGGGGAAAGTATTTCCCAGGTTTATGGAGGCTCAGATGGAGTTGAAGTTTCTAGAGATTAAATAAGATAAGATGTCAGTGGCTGTGTACAAAGCCAAATTTATTGAACTGTCGAGATTCGTGCCGGAGTTTGTGAACACGAAAGAGAAAAAGGCAAGAAGATTTCAGCAAGGGCTGAAATAATGGATTCAGGACCGAGTGTCATTACTTGAGATAACAGACTATGTGCAAAAAGGCCTCAATTGTAGAGGCAATGGGGGAGCAAAGTCAAAAAGAAGAAGAGAGCAAGAAGAGGAGTTCGGAAGCTAAAGCGGCAGAGCGATAAACAGAAGTTACTTATTAGGATTGAGAGGGGAACGGTGTCCCAACCCGCAGTGGGTACCAGGTTTAGCGAACCGGTAAGCAAGAGTATCGCCCAGGGAGGTGGTCAATATAACACTACGTTTCATAACCAGTTTCGGTCACCCCTACCAGATCATAAGTCATGTGGGGAGAAACATCCAGGGGCATGTAATTTGGGAAAAGAGCTACTGAGGTGCTTTAATTGCAACCAACCAGGACATTATTCTAGCAACTGCCCCAACCCAGCTAGGGCGTGATAGCAGGTAACCTTTTACTCAATTTGGTTACTGCAAATATTCTGTTTAATTCTGAAGCAACTAAGTATTTTATATCGCGAGATTTTTGGCCAACTTAAAACTTAATGTGATTCCAACGCGAGAATTATTGCGAATAGAAATAGTGAATCGAGAGGTTGTTCCAATTAATGAGATTCATCTAATCTGCAAGTGGGAACTATGAGGGAAGGACTTTAAGTTGGACTTAATTCCTTTCAGGCTGAGAGAATTTGGTGTGGTCTTAAAAATGGATTGGTTGTCGAAAAATGGTGCTCAGATTGATTATAAAGGAAAGAAAGTTAAAATCCGAATGCCTAACGGCAAGGAAATTGTGATTAAGGGTCAGCTTCAGACCCAGAAATTTTTGAATATTGCTCAAGCGAAGCAATTATTGAGGAAAGATAGCAAAGCGTATTTAGCATACATGGCGGGTACCAAGAGAGAAGCCCCGATGTACGTGACATACCAGTTGTTAATGAATTTGAGGATGTGTTTTCCAAAGACATTTCAGGATTATCAGCTGACAGAGAGATAAAGTTCGCTATCGAATTAGTATCAGGAACGACATCAGTTTCAAAAAGCCCCATATAGGCTAGCCCCGGTTGAAATGAAAGAATTGACTTCACAGTTGCAAGAACTGTTAAACAAAGGAATGATGAGACCTAATGGGTCACCATGAGGCACACCAATGTTGTTTGTCAAAAAGAAGGATGGCAGTATGCGATTGTGCACAGAGTATAGGGAACTGAATAAACTGACTATTAAGAACAGATACCCTCTCTCTAGAATTGACAATTCATTTGACCAACTTAAAGGAGTGGTACACTTTTCGAAAATTGATCTAAGAACGGGATATCACCAACTGAAGATTAAAACAGGGGACAAATACTGTATTTCGCACGAGGTATGGACATTATGAGTTCTTGGTGACGTCGTTCGGGCTAAAGAATGCCCCAGTAGCTTTTATGGACTTTGTGAATCGAGTGTTTAAAAAGTATTTGGAAGTGTGCGTCATTATTTTTATTGATAATATTTTAGTCTATTTTAAAACGGAAGAAGAACATGCGGAATATCTGAGGATAGTGGTAGAAGTATTGAGAAGAGAAAAGTTGTTTGCCAAATTCTCAAGGTGCGAATTCTGGCAAAATAAAGTTCAGATCTTAGGACAATTGATGAGCAGTGAAGGAGTGTTAGTTGACCCTACCAATGTTGAGGCAGTATTCCAATGAGAAAGAATAACCACACCTACGGAAGTAGGAACTTTTTGGGAATTAACCGGTTTTATGAGAGGTTCGTACAGGATTTCGCTAAGATATCAGGACCTTTGACTAGGCCTACTTACAAAACAGAAAAGGTTGTGTGGAACAAAAAATGTGTGGAAAGTTTTCAGGAATTGAAAAGGAGTTTGGTAACAGCCCTCATGCTGGCATTGCCCGATGGAAAGGGTGATTTTGTGATCTATAGTGATGCATCACATAAAGGATTAGGATGCATGCTCATGCAGCATGGGAAAGTGGTTGCTTATGCCTCACGGCAGCTGAAGGAATATGAAGTAAGATACCCTACTCATGAATTAGAATTAGCAGCAATAGTTTTGCTTTGAAAAATTGGAGACAATATCCATACAGAGAAAATTGTGAGATCTACACTAACCATAAGAGCCTTAAGTATATATTTACTCAGAAAGAACTCAACAGGAGACAGAGGAGATGGTTAGAGTTAATGAAAGACTATGTCGGTGAGATTTTATATCACCCAGGGAAGGCTAAAATGGTGGCCGATGCCCTTAGTAGTAAAGAGAGACTCAAGATGTTGACAACGCCGGAGGAACTAGTGAGAGAACTCGAGGAGATTGAGATAGAGGTGAAGTCACCGGTAAAGGGACTGATGGACTATTTGAGATCAAATTAGAACCGGAATTGTTAGAAAAGATGGGACATTGTCTGGAAGAGAAGACGAATGAAGAGCGAGAATCTTTGACTGAGAAGAAGTCAAATGTGAGAAAGATGAGAAGGGAATTATGAGGTATGCAAACCGTATTTGGATTCTGAATGTTCGAGAATTAAAAGATGAAATTTTACACGAAGGAAATAATTCTAGATATTCAATTCATCCTGGAGGTACCAAGATGTATCGAGATCCAAAGGAATATTATTGATGATCCAACATGAAAAGAGACGTGGCCAATTGGGTCAGTAAGTGTTTGACCTGTTAAAGAGTGAAGGTGGAACATCAGCGACCGAGGGGACTCCTACAACCCTTAGGAATTCCGATGTGAAAGTGGGAACAAATAGCCATGGATTCTGTGGTAGGATTTCCCTGAGCTAAGGCTAACCGTGATGCAATATGAGTAATTATATATCGACTGACCAAGTCAGCATACTTTCTTCCAATCAAGAAAACCTACATATTGGATAGATTAGCAGAGCTATACATCAAGGAAATTGTGATAAGACATGGAGTCTCTGTAGCTATCGTATCTGACAGAGATCCCCGATTCAACTCCAGATTTTTTGAGGAGCTTTCAGGAATGCTTATGAACCAAACTGAATGTGAGTACTGCATACCATCCCCAAACCGATGGACAAAGTGAGTGAGTCATTCAGACATTGGAGTACATGTTAAGAAATTGTGTAATTGATTTTTAAGGTTATGGAGATGAACACCTATCTTTGATAGAGTTTTCCTACAGTCATAGTTATCATGCGAGTATAGAAATGCCCCCACATGAGGCGCTGTATGGTCGGAGGTGTCATTCACCCTTGTACTGGTATGAAGTTGGTGAAAGAAAGTTACTAGGTCCTGACTTGGTGTAAAGAACGAGGGACATAGTCGAGTTGATCAGAGGATGCTTAGCGGCAGCCCAAGACCGACAACATAAATATGCCGACTTAGCACGAAAAGACAGAGAGTATGAAGTGGGTGACCAGGTATTTTTTTGAAAGTGTCACCATGGGAAGGACTGATGAGATTTGGAAAGAAAGGGAAGCTGAGTTCCTGATATATGGGTCCTTTGAGATTTTGTGACGAATAGAACCGTGGCATACGAATTGGCTTTACCTCCAAACCTTCAACAGGTTCATAGTGTTTTTCATGTGCCAATGTTGAGAAAGTATAATGCGGATACCAAGAATATAGTGAAACATGAGAAAGTACTAGATCTATCCTACATTGAGCAACCAGTTGAAATCATTGGTTGAAAAGAGCAAGTACTCAGGGAAAAGAGTGTCAAGCTATTCAGAGTCTTGTTGAGACATCCCAAGGTCGAGGAGTCGACTTGGGAATTAGAGAGCCACCTGCGAGAAAGGTACCCCCATCTATTTGTGAGTTGATTCTGGGACGGAATCCTTTTAAGGGGGGAGATTGTAAGAACCTTGATTTTTGTAATATTTTAAAACGTCTGTGAATAGTAACTTGAGCTGATTAAGTAATACGTATGGGGATCATCATAAAATGAATAGTGGAATTTTGAAAATCCGAGATCATATTCTTGTTTATCGAGGAAAATAAGTGAATGTAAAAGCCGACGGAATTGGAAGATTCACGATTATACTACGTGTTTCCGTATCCGTAAAGAATGGCGTAGAACCGGGAATACTACGTGAAATAAATAATATATCAAGGTGTTTCTATGATCAAGAGAAGGAATGGAATTGGTAATAGGATTAGAAGCGATAAAAGAAATCGCTACGAAACAAGTCGTTATACGTGGAAACTATCGGAATGGAACGACGATTGCGTTTATGATAAATAAACGAATGAGAAAATAAATCCCATGCAAGTTGGCCATGCATAACCAAGTCCTAACTAGTAGTTAGGAGTGTAACTAGATAATTAGAAGTTAACTAAAATAGTTAGTGGAATAGTGTTGAATAGTGATGGGAGACAAACAAGTACACAAGCCATACTTCTCCCTTTTCTCACTTCACCACAGAATCAAAACAACCCATAACTTTGCCAAATTATTGTCAAATCTGCTGCATACATCCCATATATTCATTATACACTTCCACACTTTAGCCATAAAAGAAAACAACCCCTTTTCTTTCACTTAAAGCTCTCCCATTTTTCATTCCAGCAGTTCGGGTTTTCTGAGCAAGGGAGAAAGAAAAATTTATAACTCAAATTATACTCATTCAAATATCATGAAATTTGTACCATAGCTTCTATATATCATGAGTAAGCTTCTTACCAAATTTCAGCCTCAAATTATTTTATAAAAATGTTTGAATGAGGTGCTGAAAGGTAACTCCGAAATTCTAACTTGTTTCTTGGTTTTGTTTCTTAAGGATCTAGCCCCTCTAAGTGTTTTCTAAGCAAACCAAGCCTCAATAATCCTAGCAATAACCTTCCTAGTTTCTAAGAAGGTATAACTTTCAACCCTTTAAGGTTTTATGGTTGGATTTAAGAGTTATGTTTGTTGTAGTGTTAAGATCCAAAGGATTGTGTTTGTTTGAGTTTGTATTGATTATGTTCTTGCTAAAGGCTTGAGATGTTGAGTTTTAATCCATGTATGTGGTACTAGATAGAGCATATAAGGTGTATGTGGGTGGATATTGAGAGGTAATTGTGTTTATGATGGTTATAGGTAGTGATTGTGTTTAGATCAAGTAGTAGAAATTGAGTTTGGGCATTCTTGCACTTGATCTGTTTTCTGCAGGACATTCGGCCATGAAAATGGTTAAAATTTGAACACCACTGGCCATTACTAGATAGATCTTGTTTTTTAGTTTCTATACATGTGTAGATCATCATGAGGAGATTTACAGTTTAGGAGTTATGGTCGTTTTAGTGTAAAACATTTCTACAATTAGCCAACTGCACTTAAGTCCACTTTCATGGTGATTTTGAAGGACTTAAAATAATTTCGAGATTCTGGAAAAATTATGAAAAATGGATATGACAGTAGAGAAGACTTTCCAAAAAGAATTTTGAGAAAATATTAATTTTTCGATTTTATAAAAATGTTTTGGTAAAGCGAGCGCAAGCGAGAAACGCATAAAAACCTAGTTTTGACGCGCGTTTTCTCACGTTCGAGCTTAAAACTCGAAATGGACTTTCTAAAGCGAACGATCGACTTCAAAACTCGACCATGTTATAAAGTGAGAATATAAGTGTTGAGAATGTGATGATCGGAGATTCGTTATACTTGAGTAGTTGCGAAAGTTGCTTAATAAAAGCGAGACGTTAATCGCGTACTAACTTAGACCGTTGGTTCTTGTTTATAGATCGCCAACCAAACACCAGAGACCATACCACTTCGATTACTCGAGGCAAGTTTTTGAAACCCTATCTCATACTATCCATGCTATATATATACTGTTGTGATATTGATGCCATGATTTACAGTTCAAATATATATGCTTGTCTATGATATCAATGCATACGAATTATGCGATTGTTTACGAAAACAAATTTCATTTTACACGAGTATAAGAAATTGAAACGTATTTCAAATATAATATATGATAATGGGAGTCGAGATATTTTAATAACGATTTAATTTCGGAGAGAGCCGGACGCGAAAGATTTCTATTTCGATAAACAAAGTACGTTCGCGTAATATATATATCAAGCGAATGATTGAGATTTTGACTTAAACTTCGAGAAATATTGGTTTATTCATTTAAGGGACACCCTTACTTGATTGATTATTTTATAAAGCGATACTTAAGGGATTATTAAATATCCAGAAAGTATTTAAAAATATACTGAATAGTTTATAAATCATTTCACATTATTTAATAAAGATTTAACTATTCAAAGAGCAATTATAGGATACCAAATCCTGTTTTGATTATTTGATTAAGGTGTCTCCATTCGTTGGACCTTATTCAGAAATATTTTGTATTTAAGGTTTTTTTATCCATTCATTGAACCTTAATTAGACATACTTTGTACTTCAGATTTTATCAATTCATTGAACCATATTCAGAGATATTTTATATATAAGGTTTCTATCAATTCATTGAACCTTATACAGAGATGTTTTATTTATAAGATTTTATCAATTCATTGAATCCCTCTTAAATTATTATGAGACCTTAGATATTTAATATCTTCGGACTTCTAACAACTTATTTAAAAATAGACATAGTTCCCAAAGGTACTTTCTAAATTATTCAAAACTCTTGAAAGAGATTAATAATTTGAAACGTATCAAAACCTTAGGGAACTTAGTCTAGAAGCATAAGAGTTTTGCTTCCCCGCTCAATGAAAAACAAGTGAACAATATATGTAAAACTTTACTACAGTTAAGTGTTTGAAAATGATTTTAAATTCAAAACTCTGACAACTCCCAAGGATCAATTGAATTAAAAGTGATGAATAAATTATCTTATATAAAGGTCAACTCAGAACGATTTATTCCTTCGATAAAGGATTTTGTGTAAATGATATAATTGTTTTGGGACGGTAATGTGGCCTGCCCGGCACGGAGAGGTATTGGGTAGTGACCAGGCGCGGAGTGGTGCAGTGTACAGTTATATGGTCTCTATGACCATTGACTTTCGGACTTGCACGGAAATGGGAAACTATCGTGTAATGTCATGATAAGCCCAAAGGCGGCTAGGTTTGTATTCCTTCTACTAGTAGAGAAAATTTTGTACTCGGCTGATCACCAGTACGTGGTTTATTCCAGTATAGTCCCTTTCTTCCATTTTGGAAAATTATTGTGAAATACAACAGAGAGCCGATAAGGCTGAGTTTTAAACAAGGATATTGATGATTATATATCAAATCCATTTGAGAAATATGCCAATAAGGCTGAGTTTTAATTTGGGATGTTGATGAATATATATCACACCCATTTGAGAATCTTGGTTCGAGTACCATCTTGAGATTTTGAAATAAAATGAGTACGAGTATAAAATGATTTTGAGAAAGAGATGAATACAAGTATCCAGTGGATATACTATTGTAGTTGATTTTGAGAATATTATAAATTTGACAAGCATATAAACTTTCAGAACGCTTTGGAGATACAAAGTATAATTATTGGTTTTATTTATCCTTACATACTTAATTATGGGGATATATACCTTGCTGAGCTATAATGCTCACCCTTGCTTTTATATATCATATCACAACAGACTACCAGCATGGATCAGACCAGGATTGCTGTCCGTAGGCGGGTAAGGAACGCTCGTGAGTTCTGTAGGCTTTTTGTGCACCAGCCCCGTCAGGTAGATAAGTGGAGATGATTTATTTGATACTGTTTCCAAGCATATAACATGTGTGTGTGTGAGTTTGAATAAAAGGTCGAGTAATATTGTGAAAAGAGAATTATTTAATTAATAAGTGATCGTAACGACCCGAATTCACGACCTTGGATTTGGGGGTGTTACAAAAAGGCCCATAACAGCAAAGCCCAACCCTAGTAGGTATATGATTAAATAATAAAAACGAATTTCTATTATTTAATTAATAACTAAGTCATACTTAATTGTTATGGGCAAAAACATTCCCTTTAATTCGAATTTATATTATCTCAATTAAGTCTTACTTAATTATAATAAAATTCAAATAATCATCAATTAATTTAAATCCATAATTTAAATTAACTATTCCATTAAGTGCTCTATTTGTGCGACCGTATAGGCTATTATTTAATTTGCAATAATTTTATTCTCTAATAAAATTATAAACAATGAGCGGTATCTAGTAATACATCATTGTTACCCAATTAAACAATAATTAAATCGTTATTAGATAAAACCTTTCGCGATTAATGTTTTTCGTGTAATATAATCCCTTTAACCATACATATTATAGATTAAACTCGAGGCATGTATTTAGTCATCCTCTTCAACATTTAATCCAGGTTTACTTGATCTATGAGTAGACTATCAAGACAAATCATTATTTGAGCATGGCCATGCTTTTTATAATCTCACTCAATCAAGAGGTCAATAATATCTCTCATAATTATAGGAGGGTTAAATCTATCAATGTATCAATTTAAGAATAAGGGTTGTCATGGAATCTACCAATGTACCTTTTGATGATAAAAAGATTATTGGACTTGAAGATTTCAATGATCATGATCAGCTCAGATTTGAAAATGAAGATGTAAATTCTGATTCTGTAAATTCTGATGACCTAAATCCTGATCCTGTAAGTTCTGACGGGTTAAATTCTGATGTCATTGAAATTGTGGTAACTGCTCCAAAGGAAAATGCACCTGTTCAGGGGGAGCAAGCATATGATCATACCACATCTCAAGACTCTCAAGAAGCATCAGAACCAGTCACTTGCTCTTCAAGTTCTGATTCATCAAGGTCTGATGAGCCAAATATTGATAATTCTGCAAACTCTAATTCTTCAATTCCTGAAGGATCCAACTCAAATTCTGGAATCTCAGAGAGCATAACTTTAGGGGGAGCATCAGAAAATGTTGATGGAGACAGCATGGATCATGGGGGAGGATCCAGTTCTAGAGATCAACTTCCATCTGCAAGGAAGTGGACTAAATAACACACACCTGACTTAATAATTCAAGATCCTGAAGCAGGTATCAAAACTAGAATAGCAACAATAAATGAATGTCTCTATCATTCCTTTCTATCTCAGACTAAACCAAAGAAAGTGGAAAAAGCTCTTCAAGATGCTGATTGGGTGCAAGCAATGCAGGAAGAGTTAAATGAATTTGAAAGAAATAAAGTCTAGACCCTAGTACCAAGACCAAAGGACAGATCAATTGTTGGTACAAAATGGGTGTTCAGAAATAAAACTGATAGTGATGGCATTATTACAAGAAACAAAGCAAGGTTGGTTGCTAAAGGTTACTCTCGAGGGTATTGACTATGATGAAACATTTGCTCCAGTTGCTAGATTGGAAGCCATAAGAATCTTTTTGGCTTATGATGCTCACAAGAAGTTTAAAGTCTTTCAAATGGATGTGAAAAGTGCTTTTCTCAATGGAGAATTGGAAGAAGATGTATATGTTGAACAACCTCCAGGCTTTGTAGATCCAAAATTTCCAAATCATGTCTACAGACTTGATAAAGCACTCCATTGCCTTAAGCAAGCTCCAAGAGCATGGTATAAGACTTTAGCTCAATTTCTTCTAGAAAGTGGATTTACCAGAGGCACTATGTTAGGTCACACACACTATAGAGGGGGTGAATACAATGTAAAGTACAATCAAATCGAACTCTAAAAACTCAAGTAACAGAAAACAAACTTTATTGAAATAATAAACTCTGTTACAGTATGGAACTGTTACCTCTCAGTGATGAATAAATATCACGAGAGCTGCTAGGGTTATAATGAATAATCTTCTCGAATATGATAACACTTATAGTGTAAACCCTATGTCTGTGTTTATATACTACAAAGTTACAAGATAATCGCTAATTGATATGAAATATAATTTGGCTTCCTAAAATATATCAATCAGATATCTTTTCTTCCAAGTATTCTATTCTTCATAGAATTCCTTCTTCATGCATATCTCTTCTTATGTTTATCTCGATCTTCTTTCCTTTAATCAACTACTGTCCTTATCTGAACGTCCTTCAACACTTAAGTTCTGATATCCATCTTCTGATGATTATCTCCTGATAATATAAGTACTGATATCCTTAAGTCCTGACCTCCAGTAAGTACTGATTTATCCTATTTAAGTAAGATCTAAACATAAATCATATTAGCCATGACATTATCAAATATATCTAACAATCTCCCCCAACTTGTAAATTAGCATAATATACAAGTTTAATAGATATTTGATGATGTCAAAAACATTAAGTACAAATGCATGAGAATTAGACTAGATAACTACAACTTATAGTCCTTAAAGCTTTACCAATATTTAGCTTCTAATAACAGCTTCAGTCTGTACAAATATCAGAATTTAATCAGTTATAGATCTTGACTTGGCTTCATCTTCTTATCTCTCTGATGTCAGGAGTTGTTCTGAGATAGTTCTTCAACAAACATCTCTCAGCATATCTAAGTTCATCAATCATCCTCCTTTTAGCATCTTTAAACTCTGCAGTATCTTCACCAATTTGAAAGATTGCAGTCCTGAGATCATTAATCTTAGCTTTTCTTATATCCTGATCCAGTCTGATCAAATATGCCTTATCAGACTCAAGATTGAATTCCACAGCCCTGTAACCCAGAAAGGTAGTTATAATTTTAGCAGTGTTGGGCTTCATTTCAACTATATCACCCTTGTGATCTTTGTACTTTGGAACATATGTGCTGTCAGACTTAACAGAATAAAGCCTTTTCTGTCTCTGAATCTGATCCTTCAAATAGTTTGCAGCACTTCCTGTCAATCTGTCATCCACTTGAAGTAAAAATAGTACATGCTCCAATTCTTCAAAATACTTCAATGGAATGGCATTTTGCCTTATATGATAAACCCTACCATCTGTCATGAAGTACAACAAGATGTATTCTTTCAAGTAGGTATGGTAAACCATTTGTACAGATTCCAGTTGATTCAATCTCTCAGGAGTTGCTCCAATACCTGGTTCACTCAAGGAAGTTGGATCATTGGTAGTGTTCTGTATTCTTCTTTCATCAGCACTTCCCAATCCAGTTTTATCTCTTGCTTCCTTTCCAGTAACTACTCTTGCTTCAAAACCACTTGCAGCAGTATTCAAAGGTTGAGTCTGTTTTGCTTTAGTGAATCCTGGTAGGAGTTTCTTTGATCTATCTTCTGATATCAAGTTAACTTGAGCTGTGTCAGAGGTTACTTGCTTCTTCAAAATATCAGAACTTACAGTCTCTTGACTCTGAACAACTTGAGCCATGTCAGAGGTTGTTTTAAGAACTTTTCTTGAAGTCAGAGCAAGATCATCCTTTTCATCAGTGATTTCTTCATTCTCAGGAGGCACAAAAACCTTGATAGGTTCACCAACCTTTTCTTTACCTTTGGATCTTGGATCTATCTGCGGTTGTGATTTAGCCAATGTTGCTTCAGTATTTGTCCTTTCTTTTATCACAATGCCTTTGAGTTTTGGAAGTGTCTTTTCACCAGAAGCTTCAGATTTAGATGTGACTTTCTCTGATTTAAGTCTGGCTTCTTCTTCCATTAAACTCTCCAAGTACATTCCTGGATTTTCCTGAAGAAATAACTGTCTTGACATTTCTTCATCAAGATCTAAAAGTTCATCAGAACTTTTCCTTTTACCAGTAGCAGAACTAATTCTTTTCCCAGTATCAGAACTTGTCCTGTGACTTGTGATTTCAGCTTTTCTTGATGAGAAACCTCTACCTGGACTATGTCCTCTACCATTCCAGAGTTTCCTTGATCATCCCTTTCATCATCCTTCCCCTTCAGTGTCTTATCAGTTTTGCATTTGGACTTAATTACTTTCTCCCCCTTTTTGGCATCAGCAGGTAATAGAAGAGAGACAAGCAATTCCACTGAGGCTTGGATTTCATTAAGTTGAGATTGCTGAGAAGCTTGATTTTTCAGAATATCATCAATCTGAGCTTGTTGAGTATCTTGAGTCTTCTCAATATAAGCACCCTGTCAAAGGTAGGTTGGAAGAACTTTTTCTTATCAATCTTTTGAATTCGTTCCTGTTTTATGAATTCTTCCTGAATCTTGTGTAGCTCTACATGAGTAGTAGAATGAAGACATTGTAGATGTTTAGTACTCAATGCAGTGACTCTAAGCTGAGTTTTTAAATAATCGGTATTTAACATCTCATCACCTTTTGTCAAGTGCTCAGCCAGATTCTTTGCAGATAGAACACAAGTAATTGAGTTCCATTCCTTAGTCCACTCCTGTCCTGCAGGAGTTTCACTCCAAGGCACTGGTGCTTCTCTTGTAACAAACTTTTTAACAAGTTCAGATTTAAGAACAGTTTGTTAAGGGGCATGTCCTGAAGGACCTGTTTCATCAGCATCTGCATTTGGAGCAGCATCACCAATATCTCCGGCATTTGCAGCATCAGAACTTACAGAATCAGTATTGTCACACCCCAACTTAACCAGCAGATTAAAGATAACTATTACAACATTTTAAAAAGAAGTATACACAACCAACTCCAAGATCTTACAGTTTAGGGTTTGGAACAGCCCAACACTACCAACTATTACATCTGATTTTAATTACCGAGTCCTCACACAAACTACTATCACTTATTCTACCTGAGCTCGAACATAAGCATCAGCATCACAGGTCTTACGGGCAGTCTGCTTGAATCTAACCATAGCTGCTAGCCGTAATATCAGGGTAAAGCAAGGAGTGAGCCAAATGCTCAACAAGTGCTAACAGTACGATACAAAACATAAATCGAGATATACATTTAAAAAATGACAATGGAAAGACATAACCAATGATAACGAGGGATAAAACTATGAGTGATGGCATCATTTTTACTTGTATCAAAACAATTTCAAAATCATGTCTTAATCAAAATCATTTTATGATGCTATGGATTACAGCTGGTGATCAGCCGCGAAGTAATCCTGAACCTCGCTGGGTTCTAAAACATTAATGGGAATCCCTAGGAAACTTTTAAGCCTAATATAAGTGTGGAAAGGACTCGCGTCTCAGTCCAGATCCACCATCCAAAGAAAACATTTATCCCCCTTTGGGACTGAAAACCCACATTTTATTTATTTCAAAAACTGATGCCGAATTATAACTAAAATCTCTTTTTACAGTAAACATTTTTATCAAGGGATTATAGATTAACTCGAAACACGGGGAAAATGGTACTAACTCTCAGAGCCATGAATTACAAAACTATACTCTATTAGGGTAACTAAACGGTTTTCAAATATCAAAGTTTGGACAAGGGAATTTAGTGAGGCTATTGGATATCATGAAGGGAAATGCCAAATTGGGCTTAAACCAATGGTTTCTCATCAAGGCTCAAGTGCTGGATCATCAAGGAGGTAAGCTTTATGAATACTAAGGGTGTTAGGGTATACAGAAATGATCTTTAACTCAGGATATATCAGAATTGTCAAGCTTTAGGATAAGAAAGAGGGTATCAATCAATGAGGAATCACATTGGTAAGTATCAGACTATCAGAGTTCAAGGTAGGGTTCTATAGGATTTCAAGTTTTAGGGTGAGGTATTAATACTTAGGAATCATTAGCATGTTAATCAAGAGGATCAATCAAGTATTATAATAACTCTTTATTTTATCATGGCATTCAACTATCATGAAAAGACTTTTGAACTACTTGCAATACGTACTCGAGGGTTCATGACATCTTTATATAATTCAAAGATAACATAAGATACGCTTGATTTAATATATGAAATGACAAGGATAGTTGTAGCAATGTATGAACTATTAGCAGTAAATACGAAGGTCAAGTTGAATCACTTGCCTTGAGAAAGGCTGGTCTGGTCTGACTGGTAGGAGCAACTGGAGCTTCACTCGACCTTTACGGCAAGTTTTCCCTCGTCTCGAGATCCTACATAAATAATAATAATCCTTATTATAATATATTCTCACCAACTTAACCTATTTACAACCCGAAATTAAACACGGATGGCACTTAGGCCTATATGCACTTAATTTTATATTCACTTTTAAATTACAAAAGTACACACATAGTCACATAATCACATATCATATATTAATACCAAAATAACTCCATATACACCATAATGCAACACTAGGCTTGGATGATCTCGACTCACAACTTAAGTCACTTGGTCGCTAAACTAGACAAAGTCTTCTAATTTTGGCTTCCTAACTTGATGTGCCTTTACTAAACTATCGAAGACCTATTGACCCTCACTTGTGCCTTTTTCTCTACTGACCTTATACTATCTTACAACTATGGTGGTCAACCTAAATCTCACTCCTAAATGTTCTAAAACTATGTGATAAGTGAAAGTGCTCACTGGTGCAAATTTCAGAATGACAACTATGGTTTCTTGAGTGCATTAGACACTCTTAAACTACAAGTTTCCCTTCCAAACTTTTACACAAGACTCTCCTGACCTAAGGGCATCTCACAAACTTGATGTGGCTCAAGGGCCTGGCTGGGCCTTCTTGGGCCTAAGTTAAAAGTCCAAGGTTCCCCTGTTTTTCTGGGCAGAAAATGCCCTGACTTGAATTAACTTGTGACACATGGTTCTAACTCATATCCTATGAACTATGGTTGGAAAAACTTCTCTGACACTCCCTCTAACTAAGGCCCACAGGGCCTAATGAGGGCCTACCCATGAAATGGTCAAATCTCCCTATTTCTAAGTTGCAACAAAACTGTCCCCTCCCCTGCTGGACAGATTTTGTTATTCTACTTGTGCACCTAACCAAATGACATGCAAACCTCCAACCAACACCTAAAACCTTTTATATACTCCCAATACTAACTTTTGGTGGCTTGGGCCTCAAAGTGCACATCAATGACATGGTCAAAACTCACTCTAAACCTCAGGGTACTAAACTGATTTTCTGCAGAAACTATAACTCTCCTTTCTCCAAAGTCTTGACTTGACAAACTCAACTACCAACAACCCAATACTCAAACCAAGACTTAAACATAGTAATCTACTGAACTAACTCCCTTATTCTCAAAATAACCTTGGGTGAGATCATCACTTACCTAAGGTACAATTATGGCAAAACAAAAGAAACTACACTTCTCAATTCATAAATCATCAAGTTTTTGAAACAACAAGATATGCATTTTTATGAAAGATAACCATGAATTATTACCATGCATCAAGGAGAATTAATCAATATTAACACCTTATTTCTACTGAGATTAAAGCTCACTAACAAAATCTTTCCAAATGATCAAGATCTTATAATATTCTAAGAGAAATCCACATGCATGCATGTCTTCGGGTTTTGCAAACCAAAACAACATATTTTCTACATATATTCTATCATAAAATTGACATGCAAGACTAGCATAAGCTATACCTAGATGATCACTTAACATGCAAAGAGTTTTATCAAATTTTCACCATAAAATTTAAGCCATTATCACATAAACATGCAAAAATTGAATTAAGCAACAAGAATAGTCTTAAGGACCATTCATTCGGCTCCTATATGGTCATGGACGAATGAAATGGAAGGGAATGGCCATTTATTCATCAAGAGTTTCCCTCTCAAGACTTGACACTTCTCGATTCCTTGTAGTCCTCTAAAAAACAACCCTAAACTCACAAGAATCAAGGTTGTACTTTGAGTTTCAACTAAAACCTTTACATGCAACCTTTAAACTTAAACTTTCTACTCAAAACTCTTTGAAATATGAGTGATCATGGAAGGGAAAGTAACATTTACTTGTATAAAGAGTGGAAGCTTGGTTGATGATTGAAGAAAAAAAATTGGGGAGGGGGGTTTCGGCTAAAAGCCGAGAGTGAGGGAGAGAGGAGGGAGAGAAGAATGAGTGTGGTGGTGAGTGATGTATGAAATGATCATGACTTTACTTGTTTTATAGTTTTTGTGTTGTAAAATGTGAGTGGAATTAGGAATTGACATGATTAGCCTTCCACTTGAACTTGGTTCAATTTGCATGCAAGGGTAAAGAAGGTATTTGGCTAGGAAATAAGAGTTAGTGGGGTGGTTATTGACTCTTTAGCCCTTTTGGAATGTATAGAAGGTATTTGCATGCAAGGATAACTATGTAATTTGCTAATTATAACAATTAACATTTATAAAGATTTATTTTTATAAAATAAAACACAAGTTCAAAAATTATAAAATTTATACCATAAAATAACTTGGATTTTTAGAAATTTTATAAAACTACTTTTGAATTTTGTGAACAAATAACTTTTAACAAGATATTTATTCAAGGTTTAAAAATATTCCTTATAAATCAAAAATGAAAGAAATAAATAATTTTTTTTTTTTGCTTTGAAAATTCATATACCACATAATGAAAATTTAAGACGCAGAAATTCTCATTCACACAAGCATACAATAGTTGAATATATTTACATTCGGCTTTATAATTACACCAAATTTACAATTAATATTATACAAAAATGCCGGTTGTAAAATCCTCTCCCCCTTAAGGGATTCTGTCCCCAGAATCTAAGAGAACAGATGAGGATACCGGGAACGCATATCAGACTCTAACTCCCAAGTCGATTCTTCGACCTTAGGGTTCCTCCAAAGTACTTTTACTAACTTTACTGACTTATTTCTAAGGCTCTTCTCTTGCCAGTCGAGTATTTTAACCGGTTGCTCCACAAATGACAGGTCTGCCTGAATTTCTACAAGTTCATATTCTATCACATGACTAGCGTTAGGATTATACTTCTTAAGCAACGACACATGGAACACATTATGAACATGCTGATACTGAGGTGGTAAGGCCAACTCGTATGCCACATTTCCCACTTGACTCAATATTTCAAAAGGACCTATATATCTAGGTGCTAACTTCCCTTTTTTGCCAAATCTCATCAACCCTTTTCTAGGTGACACCTTCAACAAAACAGCTTCGCCAATTTGGAATTAAAAATCCTTACGCGCTAGATCCGCATACTTCCTCTGTCTATCTTGAGCAGCAAGCAACCTTTTTTGAATTAACTTGACTGAATCATGCAATTGTTGTACCAATTCCGAGCCGAGAATTCTTCCTTCTCCTACTTCATCCCAACTTGTTGGTGATCTACATTTTCGCCCGTACAAAGCTTCGTATGGTGGCATACTGATACTGGAATGATAGCTATTATTGTAAGAGAATTCAATCAACGGCAAGTGATCGTCCCAACTTCCTGCAAAATGGATTGCACAACTGCGAAACATGTCTTCGATTATTTGAATTGTCCTTTCGCTCTGACCATTAGTCTGCGGGTGGTATGCCATGCTCATATTCAACTTCGTGCCAAGACATTCCAGAAATTGCTTCCAGAATCTCGAGTTAAATCGGGGATCTCTGTCTGAAACTATTGATACGGGTACTCCATGCCTCAGTACGATTTCGCGCACATACAGATGAACCAATTTGTCCAATGACGACTTCTCGTTAATTGGAAGGAAATGCGCTGACTTCGTAAGACGATCAACTATAACCCATATTGCGTCATGCCCGGATTTCGTTCGCGGTAGTCCTACTATAAAGTCCATAGCGATATTTTCCTATTTCCATTCTGGAATCTTCAGGGGCTGAATTAATCCGCTTGGTCGTTGATGTTCTGCCTTCACTTTCTGACAAGTATAACACTTTGCAACCCATTCTGCCACGTCTCGCTTCATATTTGGCCACCAAAAGTTCTTCTTTAAGTCTCGATATATCTTGGTACTTCCCGGGTGGATTGAAAATTTCGAATTGTGGGCTTCATGGAGGATCTCATTCTTTAATTTAGGTACATGAGGAATCCATATTCTGGAAGAGAACCTTAGTATCCCTTGCTCATCCCTTTGAGTATTAATCTCCTCTCCAGATAAGTGATTCTTCTCTTTCTCCATTACTTCTTCTTGACATTTCTTTATCTTTTCCACTAGTGTTGGCTGAAAAGTCATTGCGCGACAAACTTCCTCAACTTTTCCACAATCACAAAGTTCCAGTTCAAATCTCTTGATTTCTTCAGATAATTCCTTTGGTGTTGTCATCTTATTTAGTCTCTCCTTCCTACTTAGAGCATCGGCCACAACATTCGCCTTTCCAGGATGGTAATTTATCGAGCAGTCATAGTCCTTGATCAATTCCAGCCATCTCCTCTGCCTCATATTGAGCTCCTTCTGAGTGAAAATGTACTTAAAACTCTTGTGATCCGTGTATATTTCACACTTCTCTCCGTAGAGGTAATGTCTCCAAATCTTAAGTGCGAACACTATGGCGGCTAGTTCCAAGTCATGCGTCGGGTACTTTAACTCATGCGGTTTCAACTGTCTTGACGCATATGCGATCACTTTACTGTGTTGCATCAACACACAACCCAAACCCTTATGTGAAGCGTCACTGAATATTACAAAGTTCCCTTGATCGTCTGGAAGTACTAACACTGGAGCTGTTACCAATTTCTGCTTCAACTCTTGAAAGCTATCCTCACATTCTGCACTCCATTCAAACTTTTGATTCTTTCTGGTTAACTTGATCAATGGCGTGGCGATTTTCAAGAAATCCTTGACGAACCTTCTATAGTATCCGACCAATCCTAGAAAACTTCGCACTTCCGTAGGAGTCTTTGGCCTTTCCCAACTCATAACTGCCTCAATCTTTGCCGGATCCACTTTAACTCCTTCATTGCCAATGACATGCCCCAAAAATTGAACTTCCCTTAACCAAAACTCACATTTGGTGAACTTGGCATACAACTTTTCTTGACGAATTATCTCTAATGCTATCCAGAGTTGTTGCTTATGTTCTTCTTCTGACTTAGAATAAATAAGGATGTTATCAATGAACACCACGACAAACTTGTCTAAATACTTCTTAAATACTCGATTCATCAGATCCATAAATGTGGCCGGAGCATTGGTCAATCCAAACGGCATTACTAGGAATTCATAATTCCCATATCTGGTCCTAAATGCGGTCTTGGGAATATCTTCTTCCTTGATCTTTAATTGATGGTATCCCAATCTCAAATCGATCTTTAAAAAGCATTTTGCTCCCTTCAGCTGATCAAAAAGGTCATCTATTCTTGGTAGCGGGTAGCGGTTTTTGATCGTCACCTTATTCAACTCCCGATAATCTATGCATAGCTGCATACTCCCATCTTTCTTTTTGACAAACAGAACAGGTGCTCCCCATGGCGACGTACTTGGCCGTATCACTCCTTGAATACTACCTTCTTTCCATTCTTCATCTTTAAATACACCTTCTTGGTCTTACAATTAATCTGAGCACTATTTTCTCCTAACCAATCCATGCCTAAAATTATGTCAAACTCTCCCAACTTGAAGAGTATCAAGTCGGCTGAAAACTTATGCCCGGAAATATCGATCTCACACTTTGGACAAAATTGATTCACAGGAATCTTCTCTTGGTTCGCAATTACCACATTTACTATCTCACTCATAATCATTTTATCACATTGAAACTTATCAACAAAAGATCTGATACGAAAGATCTTGTTGCTCCCGAATCAATCAATACTTTAGCTTTGACATTATTGAGTAAAAGTGTACCTGCTATTACCTCAGAATTCTGAACAGCATCCTTCATCTTCAGATCAAATGTCCTTGCTGTTGCTTGCGGGGTTGGTGCGGGTGGTGGAGGTAATGTTAATACCTCGGCTGGCACGCTTGTACTGGTACTTGCCATGTTCATCAGAGCTTTGACTGGTCCGGTTGCCTTGCACTCCTTAGCTATGTGTCCAGTTCTCCCACACTTGTAACACGTAACTCCTGGCTTCGGCATCTTGCACTCATTTGCCATATGTCCCTTCTGATTGCACCTATAACATGTCATGCTCAACTTATTACACACTCCGGGGTGCCTTCTTCCACAGTGCTTACATTTCGGTCTCTGGAACCTGTTTTCTCCAACTTGCCCTTGGCTTGCCTGATTGTTCCCCTTCGATTCTTGCCTTTTACCCAAATTTCCTTTCTTTTGAAAATTTCCGCCCTTCTGGAATCCGATCCTCTTTACATTCCGATCTTGTGAACTTCCCACTTCAGACTTTTCTCCATAAAATGGAACCTTCCTCTTCTTGTTATCCCTCTCCTTCCTGGACTGCATCCCATTATTCTCAATCAGAGCAGCTTTCTGTACTACTCCCGCATAAGTATCAAGCTCAAACATAGTCACTTTATCTCTGATCCAAGGCTCCAATCCTTGTTGAAATTTCTTTGCTTTTTCCTCCTCAGTGCTGGTAAACTTCGTCACAAACCTTGATAACTCAGTAAACTTTTTCTCATACTCCAGTACAGTCATGTTCCCTTGCTTCAACTCAAGAAATTTAAGCTCCATCTGATTCTGCATGTACTTAGGGTAATACTTGTCCAGAAATAATTTCTTAAATCTCTCCCAAGAAACCTGCTGAGTGAATTTCATAGCTTTTACTGACTCCCACCAATAGATGACTTTTCCCTTCAAGAAGTAAGTAGCATACGGCGTCTTCTGATCGTCCCCTAACTGTACCAACTCAAAAGCCCTTTCCATCTCCTTGATCCATGTGTTAGCTATCACTGGATCAGTGGTATCATGAAATGCAGGTGGATTCACACTCTGAAAAGCCTTCAAAGTGACAATTTGTCTAGGTGGTACTGGTGGTTCAGGTGGTTGGTGTGGTTCACGGTTATCTTGGTTTTCAATTCGTTGTTGAAGAGTTAGTTGTTGTTGAGCTATAACATTGGTTTGCTGTTGCAAAGTTTCCAGTAGTCGAAAAATATTTGGGTCTGTGGGGGATGTGGTTGTTGGGTTCTTCTTTTTGGGAGGCATTATCCTGAAATAAGAGTTATGTTAAAACAGATATGAATGATAAAATGATTCGAGGGTATCGCATGGCAATCTTATTTACATATGGGGTCAAGTTTCCAAATTAAGCAGATATGGTGATGCATATAAAATTGTAAAATAATAGTTGAGAGAAAATGGAACGTTAGAACATAATTATTGAAATTTTAAAGGTCACAATACATAGGATTAGGACAAAGTCTGATTCTAGGAATCACAGGCTTATTTTAAGGAAACAACGTAAATAACTGGGGATTCCACAGAGACTAATAGTACAACATCATGAAAGGTAAATGGAAAGAACTAAGGCTCCACTCCATCTGAACGGGGCTTGGTAGTCTTTTCCTCTCGAAGCGTCTTCACAATGCTCTGGAGCTCATCCGCCACCATCTGAATGACATACTGGCTGGTACGGTCCCGGTGCGGTGGCATCTCCTCAAGCTTAGTGTTGACGTACTGAACCAAGGTCTCAAGTCTCGCAGTCATCTGCTCCTTGGGCTTCCCTTCGTTGTTTCAGCTGTCCGGATACACGTTCTTCAGTCGGTCTATCAGTCGGTCGTACTTGCCCTGAAGCATGTCGAACTCGCGCCTCAACTCAGCATACACCGTGAAAGTAATAGTGTCATCCGACCCAGAGGATGACGAGGAATGCGCCCTTTGCTGACAACCAATAAGAGGAGTATTAATAATAAATTTACTTAACCGACTCTCTCGCATATTATCTATAACCTACACACATATCCTATAACCTATTTGGGCTGTCCAGGGACTCTAAACTGTGGCTCTGATACCAAAACCTGTCATACCCCAACTTAACCAGCAGATTAAATATAACTATTACAACATTTTAAAAAGAAGTATACACAACCAACTCCAAGATCTTACAGTTTAGGGTTTGGAACAACCCAACACTACCAACTATTACATCTGATTTTAATTACCGAGTCCTCACACAAACTACTATCACTTATTCTACCTGAGCTCGAACATAAGCATCAGCATCACAGGTCTTACGGGCAGTCTGCTTGAATCTAACCATAGCTGCTAGCTGTAATATCAGGGTAAAGCAAGGAGTGAGCCAAATGCTCAACAAGTGCTAACAGTACGATACAAAACATAAATCGAGATATACATTAAAAAAATGATAATGGAAAGACATAACCAATAATAACGAGGAATAAAACTATGAGTGATGACATCATTTTTACTTGTATCAAAACAATTTCAAAATCATGTCTTAATCAAAATCATTTCATGACGCTATGGATTACAGTCGGTGATGAGCCGTGAAGTAATCCCGAACCTCGCTGGGCTCTAAAACATTAATGGGAATCCCTAGGAACTTTTAAGCCTAATATAAGTGTGGAAAGGACTCGCGTCTCAGTCCAGATCCACCATTCAAAGAAAACATTTATCCCCCTTTGGGACTGAAAACCCACATTTTATTTATTTCAAAAACTGATGCCGAATTATAACTAAAATCTCTTTTTACAGTAAACATTTTTATCAAGGGATTATAGATTAACTCGAAACACGGGGAAAATGGTACTAACTCTCAGAGCCATGAATTACAAAATTATACTCTATTAGGGTAACTGAACGGTTTTCAAATATCAAAGTTTGGACAAGGGAATTTAGTGAGGCTATTGGATATCATGAAGGGATATGCCAAATTGGGCTTAAAGCAATGGTTTCTCAACAAGGCTCAAGTGCTGGATCATCAAGGAGGTAAGCTTCATGAATACTAAGGGTGTTAGGGTATGCAGAAATGATCTTTAACTCAGGATATATCAGAATTGTCAAGCTTTAGGATAAGAAAGAGGGTATCAATCAATGAGGAATCACGTTGGTATGTATCTGACTATCAGAGTTCAACGTAGGGTTCTATAGGGTTTCAAGTTTCAGGGTGAGGTATTAATTCTTAGGAATCATTAGCATGTTAATCAAGAGGATCAATCAAGTATTATAACAACTCTTTATTTTATCATGGCATTCAACTATCATGAAAAGACTTTTGAACTACTTGCAATACGTACTCGAGGGTTCATGACATCTTTATATAATTCAAAGATAACATAAGATACGCTTGATTTAATATATGAAATGACAAGGATAGTTGTAGCAATGTATGAACTATTAGCAATAAATACGAAGGTCAAGTTGAATCACTTGCCTTGAGAAAGGCTGGTATGGTCTGACTGGTAGGAGCAACTGGAGCTTCACTCGACCTTTACGGCAAGTTTTCCCTCGTCTCGAGATCTTACATAAATAATAATAATCCTTACTATAATATATTCTCACCAACTTAACCTATTTACAACCCGAAATTAAACACAGATGACACTTAGGCCTATATGCACTTAATTTTATATTCACTTTTAAATTACAAAAGTACACACATAGCCACATAATCACATATCATATATTAATACCAAAATAACTCCATATACACCATAATGCAACACTAGGCTTGGATGATCTCGACTCACAACTTAAGTCACTTGGTCGCTAAACTAGACAAAGTCTTCTAATTTTGGCATCCTAACTTGATGTGCCTTTACTAAACTATCCAAGACCTATTGACCCTCACTTGTGCTTTTTTCTCTACTGACCTTATACTATCTTACAACTATGGTGGTCAACCTAAATCTCACTCCTAAATGTTCTAAAACTATGTGATAAGTAAAAGTGCTCACTGGTGCAAATTTCAGAATGACAACTATGGTTTCTTGAGTGCATTAGACACTCTTAAACTACAAGTTTCCCTTCAAAACTTTTACACAAGACTCTCCTTACCTAAGGGCATCTCACAAACTTGATGTGGCTCAAGGGCCTGGCTTGGGCCTTCTTGGGCCTAAGCTAAAAGTCCAAGGTTCCCCTGTTTTTCTGGGCAGAAAACGCCCTGACTTGAATTAACTTGTGACACATTGTTCTAACTCATATCCTATGAAATATGGTTGGAAAAACTTCTCTGACACTCCCTCTAACTAAGGCCCAACAGGGCCTAATGAGGGCCTACTCATGACATGGTCAAATCTCCCTATTTCTAAGTTACAACAAAACTGTCCCCTGCTGGACAGATTTTATTATTCTACTTGTGCACCTAACCAAATGACATGCAAACCTCCAACCAACACCTAAAACCTTTTATATACTCCCAATACTAACTTCTGGTGGCCTGGGCCTCAAAGTGCACATCAATGACATGGTCAAAACTCACTCTAAACCTCAGGGTACTAAACTGATTTTCTGTAGAAACTATAACTCTCCTTTCTCCAAAGTCTTGACTTGACAAACTCAACTACCAACAACCCAATACTCAAACCAAGACTTAAACATGGTAATCTACTGAACGAACTCCCTTATTCTCAAAATAACCTTGGGTGAGATCATCCCTTACCTAAGGTACAATTATAGCAAAACAAAAGAAACTACACTTCTCAATTCACAAATCATCAAGTTTTTGAAACAACAAGATATGCATTTTTATGAAAGATAACCACGAATTATTACCATGCATCAAGGAGAATTAATCAATTTTAACACCTTATTTCTACTGAGATTAAAGCTCACTAACAAAATCTTTCCAAATGATCAAAATCTTATAACATTCTAAGAGAAATCCACATGCATGCATGTCTTTGGGTTTTACAAACCAAAACAACATATTTTCTATATATATTCTATCATAAAATTGACATGCAAGACTAGCATAAGCTATACCTAGATGATCACTTAGCATGCAAAGAGTTTTATCAAATTTTCACCATAAAATTCAAGCCATTATCACATAAACATGCAAAAATTGAATTAAGCAACAAGAATAGTCTTAAGGACCATTCATTCGGCTCCCATATGGTCATGGCTGAATGAAATGGAAGGGAATGGCCATTTAATCATCAAGAGTTTCCCTCTCAAGACTTGGCACTTCTCCATTCCTTGTAGTCCTCTAAAAAATAACCCTAAACTCATAAGAATCAAGGTTGTACTTTGAGTTTCAACTAAAACCTTTACATGCAACCTTTAAACTTAAACTTTCTACTCAAAACTCTTTGAAATATGAGTGATCATGGAAGGGAAAGTAACATTTACTTGTATAAAGAGTGGAAGCTTGGTTGAGGATTGAAGAAAAAAAATTGGGGAGGGGGGTTTCGGCTAAAAGCCGAGAGTGAAGGAGAGAGGAGGGAGAGAAGAATGAGTGTGGTGGTGAGTGATGTATGAAATGATCATGACTTTGCTTGTTTTATGGTTTTTGTGTTGCTAAATGTGAGTGGAATTAGGAATTGACATGATTAGCCTTCCACTTGAACTTGGTTCAATTTGCATGCAAGGGTAAAGAAGGTATTTCACTAGGAAATAAGAGTTAGTGGGGTGGTTATTGACTCTTTAGCCCTTTATTTCTTTGCCATTATTAAAATTCATAAATATACATAAATCTAGTACATCAAAAGTTGAAGCCTAGCCTATTGGTAGTTCCTACCTCAGCTACAGCGACATCAATGCCTATAGGAAAATGCGGAACGTTTCCTATCCGCTCGCGAATTGGAAGCTTGGTCCTGTTCATCTTTTCTATCTGTTGTTGTGTGATAAAAGAAGAAAGCAAGGGTGAGCAGCAAGCCCACCAAAATAATATGTATAATGATTAACAATGTATGAGCATTCTCATAGTACTCATGAAAGTCTTGGTCAAAAGAAATGAACCAAGTTTGATATCTTAATGCGATGAAGTCGCAAAATATTCAGTATATATACATATATACTTTTCAAAATTTTGGAAGTCCTCTTCCATGCATAATATACACAGAGTTCCAGTTTATAACTGTATAAAACTATCGTTGCAAGGTGATCTCATATATCTAACCTTGTCTCAACGTTTTTCTGAAAATCTTTGACATACATAAGATAATCATTTACTAGATATAAGTTTAAAAGATGAAGTTACAAGATACTCCAATATACTTATATATTTTCCAAATACTACTTGAACTACCACCGTTCAAGTTATAATTAGTTTCAAAAGTTCATCACCTAGATGAGACTACAAGATAATACTTGAATATATTCCATCTTTGAAATATTATTGAATGAAATAAAGTTACGAGATACTTCATTAAGTCCCGATATATATATATACACCTATATATATATCTCATACATTTCCTAAAAACCTCTGTCATGTAAAGTATGAACAGAGTTGCAATATCCAATGAATTTGGAAAGAAAAGAAATTTTGGCATAAACCTGATATCTTGCTGATCAGGCAAAGATACCAATAAGTAACCTTTTCTACTAGTAGATGGATGAATCCCCCACCGATCAGCACCCTGGCCACATAAGGACCTTGTACTGGACCGCCACCCGGCCTCTTACGTGTTGATGGACTGCCACCCAGCCACTTACACTTTGATAGATCGTACCCCGGCCTGTCGCTTATGCCGACTCAATTAGAGGGACTTACTTCCCGAACGTTGGGCAAGTAATCAAATTGTTTTCTCAAAACAGCAACCACGTTGCGAATGTAAAATACACCACAGAGCCGGATCCCCCAGGTTTTGAGCGAGTATTTAAATCCCCTTCGAAAGGAGGATCTTAAATATAAAAGAATGAGTTTTTGGGATCCGCCCTAACTTTTAGAAATCATTTTGAAGACTCGAAAACATTTTTAAGAATGTTTAGAGTACTGCTGATTTATTAAAATAAATCAGTCCCGATATATTAGAATATCTGAATATTATTATTTAAATAATATTCTCATAAAGATAATCCTTATAAAAATAATCGAAGTAGAAGTATCTCTTATTTATCCTTCGAATTATCTCAAGGTTTCCTCGAATCCTCCCAACTTACAGGGGATAAAATATATGTATCTCTTATGCCTTCAACCATCAATTTTAACTCATGGTGAATCACCCTCATCCTGACGATTACATACTTTTCTATTTCTATTGCTACGAGTCTTTAGGGTTTCCTCATACCCAACTCCTTTATCATTCCTCAAACTCTATTGCATTTATATTCCTTTCCACTTCAGTTTCTTTTTATTTTCCTTTCTCTTGTCATTATTTCATGAACCAATACAACATAAGCATTGATTTCAAACATCCCGTCATTCTGGATTCGTGTCCTCAGAACGAATCTTGATAACTTTTACAGCTTAGATTCATAATTCATCATACTCGTCTGCCTTTGTTCTGGCTCTAAAGCTTTTACACTATCTCTATAACCTTGGGAAGTACTTTCCTGAAAACAATTGATTGAACTTAAATCAGTTTATTATAATCTCTTGCTCCGTGCCTTCCTTGGCCTTTCACCAGTGGGTGGCCTCTCTCTTAGGAGGGTAAGTGACAAAACAGTCTTTTATGATTCGTCAATCATTTAGAATCTCAAATGATTCCTATATTTCCTTTAGCCAGGCTCTTGCCCCGACTGGGTCATCCTGTTCCTTGGAACTCTGAGAGCTTAGCGATTTAAAGGTCATGAAAGAATTTCCTACCGCATTATTTCCTCAAAGTGGTGGTTGGGGATAATAGTCTAAGTCCTTTTTAGACAGGTCCATGAATTACCGTAAAGGAGTACCGTCTCGAGTCTCCTTTCCTTACTCGACTTTCTGTTTCCTTAGTATGAAATGTTTCATCCTTCTCCCATACTTGTGGTTATCTTATACGTTAAAATCCTCATTTTCCACTTCATTATGTTATGGGTTCCTTCTATCTTGATGGCGTCCTCCCTGACTATCACATTCAGGGTTTGCCCTTAATCTTATTCCTTGAACTATGACTTTCATCTAAGATCTCATCTTTAAGCTCTTAAACATTTGGAACCCAAATTCTATAGGAATACCTCATTATTCCCTTATCATCTTTCTCGATATTAATCTCATATCTATTTGTTGGCTCTCTGCCTTCATTCATCACTTACTCTGGCACAATATGTTCTTTTCCAATAATTCGGTCTGTATTGCAATCTCAAACAGCTTTTCGGTACCGGCTCCGATTACCTTCACTTCTATTTCCATTTTCTCAAAATCTCTTATAAACTCTCCCAAAGACATTATTATCTTGAGTCTCTCCTTTTTACTAAGGGCATCAGCCACCACATTGGCTTTCCCTGAATGATAAAGAATCTCCCAATCATAATTCTTGATTAGCTCTAACCACCTCATTTGGCGCATGTTGAGCTCTTTCTGCGTGAAAATGTACTAGAGCACTTATGGCTTAGGTAAATCTCACACTTCTCTCCATACAAGTAGTGCCTCCAATCTTTAGGGCAAAACTATTGCCACGAGCCCAAGCTCATGGGTGGGGATATCGAATTTTATATTCCCTTAATTTTCTTGACGCGTACGCGAGTACCTTGTTGTGCTGTATAAGAGCACCCTAATTCCTTATGCGAAGCGTCAATACAAATCACAAAATCTCCTTTTTCCATCCGACAATGCCAACATAGGGGCCGTCACCAACCTTTGCTTCAGTTGTTAAAAGCTTTTCTCATATTTCTCTGTCCATTCAAACTTCTCAGTCTTACGAGTAAGCCGCGTTAAAGGGGCTACTATCTTTACAAACTTGAACGAACCTCCGGTAGTGACCAGCCAATCCTACCTCTGGTAGTTTCCCTAACCATGGTCATCAATTCCTCAATGGTCCTTTATTCATTCTTGTTAGGATCTTCCACGAGATCCTCCTCAGCAACAATCCCATCTAGGACAACATCCTCAACCACTACATCCTCAATATGAACATCATCCGGTCCTGCGTTAGGACGCTCTATCGGATCCACAATTCGATCTCCAATTAGTAATAAAACATCATCGCGCTGTCGCTCCTCAACCTCAGGGTTCGGAGTCCCGCTACCATCTACGATAACGAACTACGCTTCTATCACGGTATTTATAAGGGTTCCCATAAGGGTTTTAACTGTCAATACTACGTTAGGTAGCCCGACTATGAACTTGGAAAGAGTTCTTATTATCTTAATAAACTTATTATCTTAACGTCACATCATCTCTGAGGTTTATAACACTTACCTCTGATACCATTTATGTAGCACCCCCAAATCCAGGGTCAGGGATCCGAGTTGTCACGAGTTCCATTTCCCTTAATAACACCCAATCTTAATAAATAATCAACTACTCTGTACTGTGACCCCACAATAAACACACACACCACAAGTTATAGTCTCAGAGATGAATATCCAAAAATAATCACAAGTCATTTTATTCCACAATTATCTGCCAATACACTTTAAAAGGGTTTCTGAATAATTTACATTTCTTTGCCATTATTACAATTCATAAATATACATAAATCTGGTACATCAAAAGTTGAAGCCTAGCCTATTGGTAGTTCCTACCTCAGCTACAGCGACATCAATGACTGTAGGAAACTGCGGAATGTTTCCTATCCGCTCGCGAATTGGGAGCTTGGTCCTGTTCATCTTTTCTATCTATTGTTGTGTAATGAAAGAAGAAAGCAAGGGTGAGCAGGAAGCCCACCAAAATAATATGTATAATGATTAACAATATATGAGCCTTCTCATAGTACTCATGAAAGTCTTGGTCAAAAGAAATGAACCAAGTTTGATATCTTAATGCGACGAAGTCGCAAAATATTCAGTATATATATACTTTTCAAAATCTTGGAAGTCCTCTTCCATGCATAATATACACAGAGTTCCAGTTTATAACTGTATAAAACTATCGTTGCAAGGTGATCTCATATATCTAACCTTGTCTCAACGATTTTCTGAAAATCTTTGACATATATAAGATAATCATTTACTAGATATAAGTTTAAAAGATGAAGTTACAAGATACTCCAATATACTTATATATTTTCCAAATACTGCTTGAACTACCACCGTTCAAGTTATAATTAGTTTCAAAAGTTCATCACCTAGATGAGACTACAAGATAATACTTGAATAGATTCAATCTTTGAAATATTATTGAATGAAATGAAGTTACGAGATACTTCATTAAGTCCCGATATATATATACACCTATATATATCTCTCGTACATTTACTGAAAACCTCTGTCATGTAAAGTATGAACAGATTTTCAATATCCAATGAATTTGGAAAGAAAAGAAATTTTGGCATAAACCTGATATCTTGCTGATCAGGCAAAGATACCAATAAGTAACCTTTTCTACTAGTAGATGGATGAATCCCCCACCGGTCATCACCCTGGCCATATAAGGACCTTGTGCTGGACCGCCACTCGGCCTCTTACGCGTTGATGGACTGCCACCCAGCCACTTACACTTTGATAGACCGTACCCCGGCCTGTCACTTATGCCGACTCAATTAGAGGGACTTACTTCCCGAACGTTGGACAAGTAATCAAATTGTTTTCTCAAAACGGCAACCACGTTGCGAATGTAAAATACACCACAGAGCCGGATCCCCCAGTTTTTGAGCGAGTATTTAAATCCCCTTCGAAAGGAGGATCTTAAATATAAAAGAATGAGTTTTTGGGATCCGCCCTAACTTTTAGAAATAATTTTGAAGACTCGAAAACATTTTTAAGAATGTTTGGAGTACTGCTGATTTATTAAAATAAATCAGTCCCGATATATTAGAATATCTGAATATTATTATTTAAATAATATTCTTATAAAGATAATCCTTATAAAAATAATCGAAGTAGAAGTTTTAAAACTCATACTTGAAATGGATATTAAATAACCAAAGATATACTTATATGAAAGTACTATCTTTATTTGAATAATCGAAAATAAGTTGGATTATCGAAACTTTATTCTTTAATAAAATAAAGAATATTATTAAATAATAAGCGGAGTCATAATACCTCGAATTAATATTATAAAAAATATTCATTAAATAAAATAATCGGAGTCTTACATCCTCAAATGAATATCCAATTAATAATCATTAAATAGAATAAACAGAGTCATAAGTCCTCGAATGAATATTCAAATAATATTCGTTAAATAAAATAACGTTATCGAATAAACCTTATTCGATCAATAGTTTTGAAAACTATATCCATATATATATATATTATATATATATAATATACTCGGGAACATCGACTCCCGGTTTAGAAATATGTTCTCCTTTTGATCCCCTATACTAAGGGCAAACTCAAATACTGCTTATTTCTAGCATAGGTATTATGCAACTATAAGTATTTGAACCAACATATATATAAATCAAGAATATGAAACAAGCATGTATATATACCATATCACATGCTACAATATATCGCAAGAATTTGCTAATAACAAATATGCATTTATCGTAAGATCATGCATAGACACATATACATCACAACAACAGTTATACGGGTAGAAAACTTGCCTGAGCGACTGGGGTTTACAAATGGCTTGGGACGAGTCTGGTAACCTATAAACAACATGTGAGTTAGAATTAAACCAAAGTCACTTGTCAATCTATACTTTAACCAAATTAGACTCTAACGCTCGCTTTGCGCTTACTGATTCTCTTAAGTCACTCGAGTACCCTCGGCTCCACCATTTTTAATAATTTAACCATTACGAGTTTTAAGGCGATTCCTTCGCGAGTGTCTTACCGACTTCCTATTACACTTTACATAAATGTTTCATACTCCAATTATTCCTTTAAGGTCTTTAACCTATGTTTTAAAGTAAGGTGAGGGGTAATGGTTCGTTCGCGAAACGTCGTTACTTAAAACGGCCGTTTCTCCTAAACCGTACATCGGAAACAAATGAACCACATATCAAAACGAAGCTCGTAACATGAACTATCTAAACATGGCAATGGTCAAAACTTAGCAGGGAGTTCTCGGGTCCTAATGTTATGAACAAAAGCAGTCTAAAGTAAATCGGACATTACGACAACTATATTTACGCGATTTCCCAATTTTATACCATTCCAATTCAACCACCAATCAATCCCAATTCATTCATACAACCAACATCCATCCAAAACACACTACAACAGTCCCAACACCTCAAGTTTTTCCAATTTATGTTATTCTCATCATGAATTTAAATTATACTTAATTCCTTTAACAAATCAACAAGATTCAACATTCATTTCACTACAACTCCAACCCAAACTCTAAACAAACAAGCTTCATGCTTCACATATACTATATCAATCATAACCATTCCTAAATACTCAAAACTAAAGCTAGGGTTTGGAGTTTATACCTTCTTGAAGCTTCTTAACACAACACAAGAGCTTTAAATGCCTAAAGAACCCTGATCCTTGATTGTATAACCTTGAACTTTCATAAAATTCAAGAAAACTAAAGTTATTTTTTTGAAAGTTACTATTCACCATCTTCTTCCTTGAATTATTGGAAGAGATTGTGAAGGAATTTGAAGCTTAAACTCATGGGATAGCTATATCTATGCATAAGGAGTACTAGATAATTAACTTACCAATTAAGGACGCTTGGAACTTGAATTTTGAAATTCTTCTTCTTGAAAATGGGGAAAAGCCGAGAGCAAGCTTGGAATAAAGAGAGATTTTTGTGTTTGTGATTTGTGTAGATTATCTTGGTTGGTTTTGTTTTGATTTTTTGGTTAATTACCTTATTAACCTTATATTTGTGTGGTTATTAACCAACCACACCTCCTCCTTCCCTATGTCATGCTTGCATCACCTTATTGTGTCATCATCTCTTACTTGCCCTCTCCTTATTGGTTGGATGACCTCATCATCCCTAACCTCCTTGACTAACTTCCTAATTGTTTGCCTAATGACCGCTGATCTGTTATACGGTTCGCTTAACTTTTGTTTTCGTTTATCGTTTGAGGGATCATACCCGGGATCTTATTACTTGGGTTTCCATAACCTTTCTCAATACATTATAATCCTTTTATGATCCTCTATTATAATCCTTTAATTTAAATCATTTTTATCATGTTACCTTATACTCAATTCTTTCCGTATCTAGTGGATTTCCGGGAAAAATCAAAGTGTTCGGAATTGGATTCTGACGATCTTCACATACACTTATATACCATATAGAGTACTAATAAAATCTCAGAATATCCATAACAGAACCCGTACATAGTGTGGCATGAAAAGTTTTCTCATTCGGCAAATACACTATTCATAAGGGTTTCAAAAATTTTCCAAAAATTGGGGTTATTACAGTCTCCCCTCCTTAAAAGGATTCCATCCCGGAATCAGATAGAAAATGAATAGGGATACTCTCTTAGCATTGCACTTTCTAACTCTCGAGTAAATTTTCCCACATTGTGGTCCTACCACCAAACTCTGCCTAGTTTGATAACCCTTCTCCTAAGCACTTGTTCCTTTTCACTCTATAACCCTTCCTGGTTGCTCCATATAGGTTACGTGGGGTTGCATGTCTATGCGCTCATATGCCCCTATTTAACTGGCATCCGAATTACACTTTCTTAACATTGATACGTGGAACACGTTATGAACTTGCTACAGGTTCGGGGGTAGGGCTAGCTCGTATGCTAAATTCCCAATATGTTTTAGTATATCCAAGGGTCCGACAAATTGTGGACTTAGCTTTCCTTTCTTTCCGAATCTTATCAATCCATTCCAAGGGATACCTATAACATTACTAGGTCCCCTATTTCATACTATTTGTCCTTTCGAGTCAAATCAGCATACCTCTTATGTCCATCTTGGGTTACTACCAGCCGTCCTCTAATTAGATCTATTATATCCCTGGTCCTTTGGACTACTGCGGGTCCGAGCATCTTGCGCTCTTACAACTTTATCCTAACATAAGGGAGATCGACATTGTCTTCCCTCAAGGATCTCATAAGGCGATATCTCAATACTGACATATGATCTATTGTTGTAAGAAAACTCAATCCGTGTTAAGTGACCATTTCAAATTCTTTCAAGTCTATTGCACAGACTCTCATCATAGTTTCTAGCATTATAGCTTTTACTTCTCAATACCCATTCTTTTCCAGTTCGTAGTCATTACTATCTTCCGTACCTAATACTATACTGGTCATACTTTTGCTCGTTAGCGTTCTATAACCTTTTAATAACCACGTCAACCTCAGTATCACGAATGTGTCAGATTCGGAATACCACCGTACTGATACTACTCCTTTCTAGCTGCTTCTATCTTTGAAAGCTTGATCCATCATATAGAAGTAAAAGAATTCATTGAGAGATCACTATAATCATGAACACTTGTTACATTGCATAGTTAGTACAGAAGGTGGCCAGCCTTTAGTACTTGACAAGCAATTAAACAATAGCTGGTATCCTACTCGGCTTCTATCACACAGATAGATAGTCATTTGGCAATACCTCCCCTTCTGGAAGGGTTGTTCTTCTCAGTTTATATGAAATGAAAAGAAGAGAAAATAACGAATTGAAGAGAATTGTATATATGAAAAAAAATATACTGCCACAAAATATCTGGCTTGGAACCTACCTCTGAACTATAGAGGTTTGTCGTAGGAGAAAAAAACATATGTGTATATATATCAAGTATTATCGCATCGCATTTCACATGCTTAAATATTTTTGCTATTCCGTCCATCATTCTATGGACCCTTGCTCTTCCTCGAGCTTATACACAATCACCTTTGAAGCTCCCTCGACATCGAAAATCGAATCTGGGATTTCATTCTAGATATCATCGTTACTAGAATTCTATGCTTGCATCGCAACCTTTCTCGTATAGTCATACGACCCTCTATTGATAAGGAGGAATAAATATTCAATAGGTAAATAATTTAATTAATTAGTCTATTCAATGGTAACTTATACACCACCACGACCCGAGTAGTGGTACTCAATCTCAACATCCATTCCAATACAACTCTCACGGTTGTAATCGACTCATTACTCGCAGAATTATTGCTGCATTACTATGGTCCACCACTGACCTACTGTCGTCATTCACTTTCCATGAAATCTTAATAACTAACCATACGGAGTCCATACATGTCGTATAGAATACTTCTAAGGAGTTAACATAACCACCAATCATAATTCATGAAGAACACTCCAAACTCTGACGTACTTTCATGACATGAAGTAGATAAAATTGCAGAAGAGTTTCAGTCAAAGCAACGATAAAATTGCAGAAGAGTTTCACTCGTAACATAAACTATCTAAACAATGCAATGGTCAAAACCTAGCAGGGAGTTCTCGGGTCCTAATGTTATGAACAAAAGTAGTCTAAAGTAAATCGGACATTACAACGGCTATGTTTACGCGATTTCCCAATTTTATACCATTCCAATTCAACCACCGATCAATCCCAATTCATTCATACAACCAACATCCATCCAAAACACACTACAACAGTCCCAACACCTCAAGTTTTTCCAATTTATGTTATTCTCATCATGAATTTAAACTATACTTAATTCCTTTAACAAATCAACAAGATTCAACATTCATTTCACTACCACTCCAACCCAAACTCTAACCAAACAAGCTTCATGCTTCACATATACTATATCAATCATAACCATTCCTAAATACTCAAAACTAAAGCTAGGGTTTGGAGTTTATACCTTCTTGAAGCTTCTTAACACAACACAAGAGCTTTGAATGCCTAAAGAACCTTGATCCTTGCTTGTATAACCTTAAACTTTCATAAAATTCAAGAAAACTAAAGTTATTTTTTTTGAAAGTTACTATTCACCATCTTCTTCCTTGAATTATTGGAAGAGATTGTGAAGGAATTTGAAGCTTAAACTCATGGGATAGCTATATCTATGCATACGGAGTACTAGATAATTAACTTACCAATTAAGGACGCTTGGAACTTGAATTTTAAAATTCTTCTTCTTGAAAAAGGGAAAAAGCCGAGAGCAAGCTTGGAAGAAAGAGAGATTTTTGTGTTTGTGATTTGTTTAGCTTAGCTTGGTTGGTTTTGTTTTGATTTTTTGGTTAATTACCTTATTAACCTTATATTTGTGTGGTTATTAACCAACCACACCTCCTCCTTCCCTATGTCATGCTTGCATCACCTTATTGTGTCATCATCTCTTACTTGCCCTCTCCTTATTGGTAAGATGACCTCATCATCCCTAACCTCCTTGATTAACTTCCTAATTGTTTGTCTAATGACCGCTGATCTGTTATACGGTTCGCTTAACTTTGGTTTTCGTTTATCGTTTGAGGGATCATACCCGGGATCTTATTACTTGGGTTTCCTTAACCTTTCTCAATACATTATAATCCTTTTATGATCCTCTCTTATAATCCTTTAATTTAAATCCTTTTTATCCTGTTACCTTATACTCAATTCTTTCCGTATCTAGTAGATTTCCCGGAAAAATCAAAGTGTTCGGAATTGGATTCTGACGATCTTTACATACACTTATATACCATATAGAGTACTAATAAAATCTCAGAATATCCATAACAGAACCCCTACATAGTGTGGCATGAAAAGTTTTCTCATTCGGCAAAAACACTATTCATAAGGGTTTCAAAAATTTTCCAAAAATTGGGGTTATTACAACAGATGTTGAGTTTTGTGCTTCATTGGTAGTAGATTTATCTGCATTATCCTTATACAGTATTTCTTGATCATTTTTATCATCACTGTCATCACTAACCATCTCCACATTGTCAAATTTGAGGCTCTCATGGTAATCTCCATCTTTCAGTCCTTCAATCTTTTTATCATCAAACACAACATGTATAGATTCCACAACAATGTTGGTTCTTAGATTGTAGACTCTATATGCTTTACCAACAGCATATCCAACAAAAATTCCTTCATCTGCTTTAGCATCAAACTTCCCATTTTGATCAGTTTGATTTCTCAGAATATAGCATTTGCAGCCAAAGACTTGAAGAAAGTTTAGAGTTGGCTTCTTGTTCTTGAAAAATTGATAGGGAGTCATGCATCTTGCTTGATTAACCAGAGAAATGTTCTGAGTGTAGCATGCAGTATTTACAGCTTCAGCCCAGAAATATGTTGGTAGTTTAGATTCTTCAAGCATTGTCCTTGCAGCTTCAATAAGTGACCTGTTCTTCCTTTCCACTACTCCATTCTGTTGTGGAGTCCTTGCTGCTGAAAACTCATGCAGAATCCCATTTTCCTCACAAAATGCTCTAATGACAGAATTCTTGAACTCGGTTCCATTGTCACTCCTGATTCTTCTAACTTTGAAATCAGGATGATTGTTGACTTGCCTTATGTGATTGATGATGATTTCACTACCCTCATCTTTAGACTTTAGGAAATATGTCCAAGAGAACTTTGAGAAATTATCTACAATTACTAGGAAAAATCTTTTCCTTGAGATGGACAATACATTGACTGGTCCAAACAAATCCATGTGAAGCAGTTGCAAAGGCTCTTCAATTGTTGAATCAAGTTTCTTCCTGAATGATGCTTTAATCTGCTTCCCTTTTTGGCAGGCATCACACAGTCCATCCTTTGAAAACTCTACCAGAGGAATGCCTCTTACCAGTTCTTTCTTTACCAGCTCATTCATGGTCTTGAAGTTTAAATGGGATAGCTTCTTGTGCCATAGCCAACTTTCATCTTGACTTTCTTTACTGAGAAGACAAGTTACAGATTATGCATTAGATGAGTTGAAATCAGCTAGATACACATTTCCTTTTCTCACACCAGTGAGAACCACTTTGTTGCTTCTTATATTAGTCACAACACAGGCTTCTGAGTTGAAGGTTACTGAATTGCCTTTGTCACAAATCTGGCTGATACTCAACAGATTGTGTTTGAGACCATCCACTAATGCAACCTCCTCAATGATGACATTGTCCTTTGAAATCAAGCCATATCCCACAGTATAACCCTTGTTGTCATCTCCAAAAGTAATACTTGGGCCAGCTCTCTCCTTAAACTCTGTGAGCAGGGTAGAATCACCAGTCATGTGTCTTGAACAACCACTATCCAAGTACCAAAGCTTCTTTATGTTTCCCTGCACACATCAAAATCAAATCAAGTTAATTTTGGTACCCAAATTTCCTTGGGTCCTGCCTTGTTAGCTTTCTTTTCTGTTTCTTAGGTCTTATCTCATTTGACTTAGGAATTTCAGATTCATCCTTAGTCATTTGAGTTGGACCTTTGAAACCATTCATTGCAACAGAACTATCATGCATATTATGACTAACAGGAAATGGCATGCTTGTTGTAAACATGTTATTCCAGTAAGGCATGCTAAATGGCATTTGTGGCATACTGTATGCAACATAATAAGGATTAGGTGTAAATGACATATTAGCAAACTGAGCATTCATGTTCTGTGTAGACATAACATTAACAGACATGGGAGGCATGGCATTCATGTTAGGAAATTGAGACTGAACAGACATGGGAGTAGGCATGGAGGATTTGCAATTAACGGATAAATGATTTACACTACCACACTTGACACAGATTTTTCTAGGAGCATATTTATTAGGTGTGTAGTTATTGTGTTTATTAATCCCTACTTTACCATTCCTATTGTTTTTCCTTTTAGTCTCTGCTTTTACCTCAATTTTCTCAAGTCTGTCACTTAACTGTTTGACAGTCATGTGACCAACATTAGCCTTTTTCGCTTTCTTAACTTGACTTGACTCTCCTGAAACAAAGTTCTTGGAAACAGACCCATACTTCTCATTCAACTTAATTAGTTTGGCTTTGCTAATGGGCTTGCTCACAGCCGACGAATGAGGATTTTCATCATTCGACGGATAACACTTTTTGTTATCCGACGGATAGTCCTCATCATCCATTGAGTCTACATCTGTTAGCAGTCCATCTACCAAATTAGGTTCTAGTTTCTCTTTGTTCTTTTTCCAGGCTTCATCATAGAAGGACTCAATTCCTTGAACTTTGGTGATTTGAGCATGGACATCCCTGGATGTTTTCCATGCTTTAATCACCTCTTATTCATGCTCGAGCTGCTTCTTTAAAATCTCTTCCTTTTTCAAGGACTCAGTTAATTCCTCCTTGGTAATCTTACACTCAATTCTTAATTTCTCAAAATCAATTAACTGAGACTCAAGCACATTATTCCTCTCACTTAAAAACAAATTGTTTTCTTTGATTTTAGCATTTTCTTTAGTAAGAGACTTAAGTGTAACACGCAAATGATATAATTCTGTAGACATGTCATTTATGGCATCATTACACTCAGCTTTAGATAAATGTGCAAGGTTTGTAGTAATTACCTAATTGCTTGAGGAACTTGTCTCTGTCTCATCAGACTTGGCCATTAGGGCTAGATTGACATAGCTGACATCTTCATCTTCATCCAGACCATCTGCTGCCCAGTCATTTTCTTGTGTAATAAAAGCCCTTTTCTTTTGTTTGAGTAGATCAAAGTATTTTTGCTTATAATCCACAGACTCAAACTTTTTCTTACTGGAATCTGACTTTCTACACTCATTGGCAAAATGCCCTGCCAAACCACATTTGAAACATTTGAATTTTGACTTATCCACCATGTTTCTATTTGGCTTGGCTGCTCCAAAGTTCTTCTTGAACTTGAGCTTGGAAAATCTCCTGGAAAGAAATGCTAGGTGCTCATCAATGTCCTCCATGTCATCTTCGCTCAATGAATCTTCACTTTCTACTGCAAGCCCCTTGCCCTTGTTCTCACAGACCTTCGAAGTTGATTCAACAGCTTCCATCTTCACTTCCTTCTCGTTTTCCAACTCAGCAACTAGTGCAATGGATCCTCCTTTCTTCTTTCCTCTCTCCATCCTTTCATCCTGCTCTATTTCAAGCTCATAGGTTTTCAGGATGCCATACAGTCTCTCCAAAGTAAACTCCTTATAATCTTGTGAGTTTCTTAATGAGACTGTCATTGGTTTCCATTCCTTTGGAAGAGATCTAAGGAAGTTCAGATTAGAGTCTTTAGGCTGATAGACTCTTCCATGCAACTTAAGAGCATTTAGCAGTTTTTGAAACCTACTAAAAATGTCAGTGAGAGACTCACTTTCCTCATTGTGAAAATGCTCATATTGCTGAATCAAGAGCTGCATCTTATTTTCTCTAACTTGCTCAGTGCCATCACAGATTATCTGTATAGTATCCCAGACTTCCTTGGCAGTTTTGCAGTTGATAATGTTGTCAAACATGTCTGCATCAACTCCATTAAACAGAATATTCATGGCCTTTTTATCCTTCCCGACTTGTTCAATGTCAGGATCAGACCATTCATGCCTTGGCTTGGGGACTGATGGCTCCTTTCCTGTCGCAGCTCTCATTGGAACATGAGGGCCTCTTTCTATGCAGTCCACATAGGCCTCATCTTGAGAAAGCATATGAAGATGCATCTTTACCTTCCAATGATGGTAATTATCTTTATCTAGAAAAGGAATCTTGACTCCAACATCCTTCTTGTTCATCTTGCTGAATTATTTTGATCTTTAAACTCTTTGTAGATTAAGAGCTTGCTCTGATACCAATTGTTAGTCCCTTAAAAATATAGCAAGAATTACAGAAGGGGGTTGAATGGAATTCTTGAACCTTTTTCTTAAAATAAAAATGTTCAAACTCGAATACAAATATAAGTGTTTTGATTAGCACAATGCAGAATGAAAACTTAAGTGAATCAAAATATAAGTGATTAAAAACAAGAGACTTTAAAAACTTTCTGGTGGATTTAAACAATTCCACCAGAGATATATATTATATCGAGAGAACTCTGTGCGCAAGAATGCTCACAGTTGCTTACAAATTTGAACTACTGAGAATACAGAGAAATGCTAATAATTCTGCTTACAAATGTTTCTCACTTTTTCTATCTCATATCTTTTTTTTATTTGCTACTTCTTTGTTTATATATTACCAAGATTACAAAGTCAAAAGATAGAATCATTATAAAAACTATCAGTTTTTATGCTTTGCTACTTTGTTCTCTATTACCCAGTTAATAGGCTTCCTCATTCCATTTGCATACATCTCGACGCATGTGACCAGTTGTCACTGTAACTGATGTTTGAATTCTTTATCCGTTAGGTTCATGATCATCTGTCGAGTTAATGATCATCCGTTGGATTGTTGATCATCCGTCGGGTGCTTTGTAGATTATCCGTCGGGTAGCAATCAGGAACTTGACTTCATTTCACTTATGCAGAATTACAAGACATCATCTATGTACAATTAATCAACCTATTCAGCATATCTAGTTAAAGTCAACATGACTTATATGCTACTACAGAATCTATACAAAGGTGTATGCAGAAATGTGCTACAGACTCATTATTACATAAGCTACTCACTCGATGGATAATAAATCATTATCCGTCGGGACTATAAAGATTTATCCGTCGGGACTAAAATTCTTATCCGTCGAGTGCTACATTATTTCACTAAGTAAAATCTACTTAGGTGTTTTGTTTGTTAAATCATCAAGTACACAACATATGCACAACAATTCCAGTAAGATCTGAAGCCATGGATCAGAGGGAAGGTAGCCATCTTTGAATTGGATACCTATGCAGGAGTTGTACAAAAGGCCATGATTGCAGAGACAGAGAGCGAGATGTCACAGTAGGAAAAGGAAAGTAAGAAGAGGAAGTTTGAAGGGAATGAAGGTCAGTCATAACCAGGGAAGTTTCCAAATTTTAAGAAGGGAAAGTTTCAGCCAGGGAGAAATTTTAATTTCAGAAAGCAAAATGCAGGCGATGGAGGTCAAAGCAACCGTCCAGTCAACATAAATCAGCCGAATCAGTTGAGGCTAACTTTTCCAGATTGTCAGGTATGTGGGAAGAAACATATAGGAGTCTGTAATAAGTTGAATGTGGTTTGTTTCAAGTGTAATAAAAAAGGGCACTATTCGAGGAAGTGCCGCAATCAGCCAGCGAGAGAGCCAGCAAACAAGGATCAGCCTATCCGGAATCCAGCGGTTAAGGTTCCAGCTATTGGATTTACATGCTTTAAGTATGGGAAGCCAGGACATATAGCCAGGGATTGCAAGACACCAGCCCCAGTCAGTAATGCATTGAGAATTATGGGATCTACCCCAGCAGTAAATGAGACTCCAAGGACTAGAGTTTTGATATACCTGTGAAGGACGCTATCCAGGATACTGATGTCATGGCAGGTACGCTTAATGTGAATTCTTAATGTGCCAAAGTGTTAATAGATTCAGGAGCAACTCGATCGTTTATTTCTCAAGATTTTGTTAGTAAGTTAAATTGTCCGGTTGAGTATTTAAATGAAATAATGACTGTGGAATTAGCAAATTAAGAACGTATATCTGTTAATCAAGTTTGTTGGAATTATGAGATTGAGATTTCTGGTAGTAAGTTTTGTGTAGATTTGATACCATTTAAGCTAAGAGAGTTTGACGTTATCTTAGGAATGGATTGGTTATCTAAGCACGATGCCCAGATAGATTGTCGAAATAAGAAGGTAATGATAAATACGTCAGACGAGAGGATAGTAACGTTTAAGGGTCAAAAGCAAGCAAAGAAGTTCTTAACAATGATTCAAGCTAAAAAGTTACTATGGCAATGATGCGAGCATTTCGTTGCTTATGTGATTGATAGAAGTCAGGAGCCAGCAAAACTTGAAGATATTCCAGTAGTCAATGAATTTCCAGATGTGTTTCCCGATGAGTTGCCAGGACTTCCTCCAGACAGAGAAATTGAGTTTGTAATCGACTTAGCACCTGGAACGGAACCAGTATCCAAGGCTCCGTACAGAATGGCGCCCGTTGAGATGAAGGAACTAGAAAAACAATTGCAAGAATTGTTAGAGAAAGGAGTAATCAGACCCTGTGTATCCCCGTGGGGTGCACCGGTACTATTTGTCAAGAAGAAGGATGGAAGCATGAGACTGTGCATCGACTATCGGGAGCTCAACAAGCTTACAATTAAGAACAAGTATCAGTTACCCAGAATTGATGATTTGTTTGACCAATTGAAAGGAGCCAAGTACTTCTCCAAAATCGATTTGAGATTGGGATATCATCAACTAAAGATTAAGCTAGAGGATATACCAAAGACAGCTTTTAGGATAAGGTATGGACATTATGAATTCTTAGTGATGTCATTTGGATTGACCAATGCCCCGGCAACATTCATGGACCCGATGAACAGAATTTTCAAAGAATACCTGGAAAAGTTTGTTATTGTGTTTATAGATGATATTTTGATTTATTCAAAGACAGAAGAGGATCATACAGAACATTTGAAGACAGATTTGGAGATTTTGAGAAAGAAAAAGTTATACGCTAAATTTTCAAAGTGTGAGTTTTGGTTACAAGAAGTTTCGTTCTTAGGATACATAGTCAGTAATGAATGGATCAAAGTGGACCCAATGAAGATTGAAGCAATTACAAATTTGGAAAGACCGAGAACACCAAAAGAGGTAAGAAGTTTCTTGGGATTAGCAGGATATTATCGCCGATTTGTTCAAAATTTCTCAAGGATTGCAACACCATTGACGAAGCTTACATGGATGAATGAAAAGTTTGTATGGAATGATAAATATGAAGAAAGTTTTCAGGAATTAGAGCAAAGATTAATTACAGCACCTGTTTCGTCACTTCCAGATCATCAAGGGAATTTTGTAATTTATAGCGATGCTTCTCATAAAGGGCTCAGATGTGTTCTGATGCAGCACGATAAGGTTATTGCGTATGCGTCAAGGCAATTGAAACCACACGAAAGTAAGTATCCTACCCATGATTTGGAGCTAGCAGCTATAGTATTCGCTTTGAAGATTTGGAGACATTATCTATATGGAGAGAAATGCGAGATTTATACGGATCACAAAGGCTTAAAGTACATATTTACATAGAAGGAGCCTAATATGAGACATAAGAGATGGTTAGAGTTGATCAAGGATTACAACTGCACGATTAACTATCATTCCGGTAAATCAAACTTTATGGCGGACGCGTTAAGTCGGAAAGAAAAGTTGAATGTGTTATCAGTACCCGAAGAGATATACAAGGAATTTCAGAAACTGGAATTGGAAATTAGAGTTTGTAAGCCCGTTGAAGCGAAAGTGTATAGTATGACTTTCCAGCCAGAGTTGTTAGAGAAGATAAGGAAGTGTCAAGAAGAGGTAATGGATCAGGACATAAATCATTTGGTAGGTGAAGAATTGTGCACGTAAAAGGATGATCAAGGTATTCTTAGGTTTTCTTCTTGAATTGGATTCCACCAGTAACGGAGTTGAAGAATGAAATTTTACAGAAAGCTCATAATTCAAGGTATTTAATCCATCCAGGAAGTACCAAAATATACAGAGATTTAAAGGAAAATTATTGGTGGCCGGATATGAAGAGGGAAATTGCGGAATGGGTTAGTAGATGTTATACATGTTAGAGAGTTAAAGCAGAGCATCAAAGACCAAGTGGATTGTTGCAGCCATTGGAGATTCCAGAGTGGAAGTGGGAGCATATTGCCATGGATTTCATAGTCATATTACCAAGGACAAAAGCCAATCATGATGCCATTTGGGTTATAGTGGACAGACTTACCAAGTAAGCTCATTTTCTGCCTATAAATAAAAGATTTTCAATAGACAAGTTAGTCCATATGTACTTGAAAGAAATTGTAGTTCGTCATAGAGTCCCTGTGTCTATCGTATCCGATCGAGATCCGAGATTTAATTCGAGGTTTTGGAAAAGTTTTCAAGAATGTTTGGGAACGAGACTGAATATGAGTACGGCTTACCATCCACAGATGGACGACCAAAGCGAAAGGACAATCCAGACGATCGAAGACATGTTACGTGTTTGTGCCATTAATTTCAAAGGAAGTTGGGACGAGCATTTACCCTTGGTAGAATTTTCTTACAACAATAGTTATCATGCCAGTATTGGGATGCCACCCTACGAAGCTCTTTATGGACGCAAATGTCGATCTCCCGTGTATTGGGACGAAGTAGGAGAACGCAAAATACTTGGACCTGAATTGGTGCAACAGACGAAGGAAGTTATTGAAGTTATCCAGAAGAGATTGATAGCAGCACAAGACCGTCAAAGGAAATATGCAGATCAATCAAGGAAAGATATGGAATTTGAAAAAGGAAATCTGGTGTTACTGAAAGTATCGCCGTGGAAAGGATTGACACGATTTGAAAAGAAAGGAAAACTGAACCCAAGATATGTCGGACCTTTTGAGATTTTAAAGCGCGTTGGCAAAGTAGCTTACGAGTTGGCGTTACCTCCGCACATGGATCACATTCATAATGTTTTTCACGTATCGATGCTTAAGAAGTATAATCCAGACTCCAGGCATGTAATCGAATATGAGCCAGTAGAACTTCAAGCAGATTTATCATATGTAGAGAGTCCGATAGAGGTTCTAGAAGAAAGAGAGAAAGTGTTAAGAAATAAAGTGGTAAAGTTAGTAAGAGTACTGTGGAGAAACCCAAAGGATGAAGAGTCAACCTGAGAGTTAGAAAGTGATATGAGAGAAAAGTACCCTCATTTGTTTCCTTAGGAGATTCTGAGGACAGAATCCTTTTAAGGGGGGAAGGATGTAATATCTGGGATATATCGTGTAATTATTTTTGCTAATAAATAAATATTATGTATGTTTAGTATTTATTCTGTGAATTAATTGTTAAGTGGTATATGTATTTGGATGTTTAAAAATAATATCAATTGAGTATTTTAAATTTTTATATGTCCAAAATAAAATATAGATAATTGTCATATCTTCCTATTTATTTTTATGTTGATTTATGATTTTATAGGAAATTTATGGATTTTATAAAATCTTTTTTTCCGAGTATCTATAAACTATTTTATATAATCGGGAACCAACCGACGTCGCCCGATTTTACGTTTTAATAACCCGGAACTCTTCTGAGAACTCCTTCCTAAACTAATTGCAATATTCCGAGCATTTTCCATGTTTCGACTTTTTCGATCCGGCGTACGGTTTGTCCTGTGCGGGTCCTGGCGCAATATTTTCGATACATTATTCATTTCGGTAAATCAATAAAACTTGTATTTTTTATAAACGAGATCTTTTTATTAAACTATTACAATTATCACATCGTAATACGTGTAACCAGGCGCTGAGACCAAGACCGCAGTACAAATTGTACTGATTTGGATAATTATCCCGAAATCCGGTACCATTTGGATCTGTTTTTTTTATAAATAAACGTACCATTTTGTATCCGGAATGATCCAACGGGATACTAATTTTCCATAATTATAAATAGCCTTTACCGTATTTTATTCCGTACCGAAAATCATTTGCAAACAGTAATTATAGAATTTTCCAGAGAAAAAACCTAATTTCATAAAACTTACCGAGAATCAAACCTCAATTTCAAGGTGTTACCGGAATCCGTTGGTGAAGCTCGAGTACTCAAATCAAAGCCCTTGAAATATACTATCAGAATCTATGCATCATATCACTGCAGAATCAAAGGTTTATTTTCTGTAATTTTATTTATTTTCGAATTATTTTGATTAAAAATATAAATTTTTGTACGGATGATTGTTTGAATGATTTGATGCTTGCATGTTGTAGAGCTTGTTCTCCTGATGATTTTCATATGTAATATGACTGATTTGGAGTTCAATAAAAAAGTTCAAAATTGAGTTTAATTTTCGAATTTTAAAATTAGGGTTTATAACCCGTATGAATGTTCTTAATTGAAAATTAGGGCTTTTGGTTCTAGGGGTTATTAGTTGTTGAAATATAGTGGGTTGTGTTCCTTATGAAATTTGCAATCGATTGGTGTATAGCTCATTAACAGAGGAATCCTGAATCGAAGGGAGTTGTGTTTTTAAGTTTACGTCGAGCTCGCCGGAAACCGGCGAACTTCCCGACCATTTTCCGGCCAACTCGGGGGTTATCTGTGTGATTGAATGGTATAGTTAAATTCCTTGTGAATTGTAGATTAATTCTGGAGCTTTTGATGATGGGAGGATTCCGGGAACGAATTCTCCGGCGAACCCAGACTGTTTTCCGGCGAGGGGTGGTAAAATTGCAGTTAGGTCCCTGTATTTTTGAAGATGGTGAAGTTTAGTCCCAGTAGTTTGCAAAGTTTTCAAAAATAGGATTTCTGTTTATAAAATGTTTAAAAATCATATTTCCTATTTATTTTAAATATACAAATTTATTTTAATTTATGAAAATTCCAAAAATTATTATTTTAATTCCAAAAATTATTTTTAATTCAAAAATAAATCTAAATTAATTAGTTAATTAATTTTAGTTAATAATTAAATTGATTAATTAGTCAATTAATTTGAAAAATTAATTGATTAATTGATTTAATTAATTATTAATTGATTTTAATTATTTATTTAATTAGATTTAATTATTTAAAAATGATTTAAAAATTCTAAAAAATAGTTTTGAGCTTTAAAATATTATTTTAAATTGTTTTCAAGGCTCGATAATTATTAGAAAATTATTTTGAAGCCAGATGTGGCCAACCGAACCCTGTTTATTGCTTTAAAATTTATCCAACGACCCGTTTTAATTCCGAAAAATATTTTTAAAATTATATTAAATACCCGAAAGCCTGTTTATGACCCAAGACTCCTTTATAAATGATATATCATTGATTGTTTGACGGGTTACGTGTTATATGTGACTTGTTGCTTGACTAACGGTCTCTATGTTCGGTGTTTACTTGTTTATAGCATAACTTTCAATTCGTTAATCAGATTTGGGTAAAACGAAGGGTAGATAGAAGTGTATATCAAATAGAATCGTATGAGTTGAGTATTGATAGATGTTTATGATATGTGAGTAGAAGAGGCAAGGCGTAGGAAAGGGAAACAGATAGTCGAGGAGTAGGAGATTGCGATTGGAAGTTAGAGAAGTATAGCAGGCTAATATCAGGCAAGTGTTCTGAACTTTCTCGAAATATATTGTAGATGATTGATAGTTCCATTCTATATTGCAAGTGATTTGAAGCACTGAACCCTAAACCTTGATTCCAGTTGTTGATCTTTGAGCCGTAAACCTTATTCTTTCTGAACCATTGATTGTTGTATACCCGAATACGAATCACAGATATACGATACTACTCCATAAATAGATACAAACTAAATGCCAAACACTGACTCAAATTGCTTACATACTCAAACTATTATACCTTATGCTTTGAAAGAACAAATCCTTGCAACCTTGAAACTTTGATTCCTTTGTTATCCAATTCTTTCATTACCTAACAGTTGCTTATGATTTTGTTTATTGCTTTATATTGTTTATTCTGTTATTATGTTAGAATTGGATTTATTTATAAAATTGTGGACCAGATTCGTGGTCAGACTAGATTGGTGGTCAAGTTAGGCTAATGTGTGCCTTAGATCCAGTAATTAGAGAAGAGTTGTGTGCCTTGCTCGGGGTTAGTCAGTGACTGATCAGCAGCCTAACCTTGGTTTTTAAAATAAAAATATAATATCCAATTACAAATCATTAATCATTGTTCAGTTGATCCTTAATCCTTTTTACTTGATGATCATTATTCTCAGTCTTGTCATTGTGATTTGCTGAGCTAGTTAGCTCATTTGTGCGATATTGTTTATGTTCTTTTCCAGTTAAGAAGGAACCAGTTGGTAGCGAGGATCCCCAATCCAGTGCGAGAGCTAGGGGTCCAGGTTGATCAAGTTAAGCTAGCAGACAGCTTTTGAGATAGTTTAAGTTTGTAAAAGTTTGTAATAATGTTTAATATCCAGTTCTAAATTTGAATAGTTGGGATTTGGACGTTGTAATATAAAGTGTGTATGTGTGGCTTTTGGATATACTTTAACCTGTTGCGGTCCATGGTAGTTGGTAAGTAGGGTCACTGCATATTACTATTATCTTTATTATTGTTATAAGCAGGTTATAAATAAGGTATGTATGTGTGTGTGGACCCCAAACTTCTGACCTGGGTTTGGAGGGCGCCACACGTGGTCATATTAGGCCAATGCGTGCCTTGGATCCAGTATATAGAGCTAAGCTAGGAGCTTTGCTCGGGGTTAGTACGTGACTGATCAGCAGCCTAACCTTGGTTTTTAAAAATAAAAAGAATATCCAATTCTATTCATTGCTTTTCCAGAAACTTGATTCTTATGAATCATTTCAACTGATCATTGCTGACCCTCAGTTATTGTTATTATGACTTGCTGAGCTAGTTAGCTCACTCTTGCAAATCTGTTATGTTATTTTACAGTTGAAAAGGAAATTGTGGATAACGAGGATTCCCAGTCCAGTGTGCGAGATAGGATTCCAGGATAAGATAGACCGAGTTGGCCAGAGCTTTATATTGTAGATGAGTTCTGTAAGATTGTAAGAATGATGTCATTATCAGTTGTAAGCGGAACTATTTGGGATTTGGTACGATGTAATAAAAGTTAAGGTTGTGGCTTGTTTTCATACTTTAACCTGTTGCAATCCATGGTTAGAGTAAGTAGGGTATTTACATATATTACTTTCATAAGCAGTATATATATTGAGTGTGTGTGTGTTGTGAACCCCAAATTTCTGACCCGGGTTCGGAGGGCATCACAATCAAATTGTATCATTTTTATAGTTACTTAACCGCTAAGTAATCTATTTCCGGATCGACATATAAGTGAAATTATGGAAATATTAAATAAATAAAATATGTTATGGTTATGTCAGCAGAGTGTTCTATTTATTATCGAGGATTAATTGTATTATTAAATATTGAGTTGTTTAGTTTTCACTTTTTAAAAAATGATTTTATTGAAAATTTATTTTCATAAATATTGGAATTTTATTACGGTTTAAATGGATTTATGTTAAAATTTATATTATCCAGGTTTCATTTTAATAGCTGATATTTCATATAGAGCAACTGGCTTTATTTTTCATTCCATGGCGTATACCAAAATGATCATCTGAATATCTAGTTAATTTAAAAAATATTTTATTTCATGAAAAATGACTTTTCCGGGCCCCCACTAGGACGTCAAAGCCCACAAAAATCGTATTTTTATTTTTATAAAATCGTGGGATTGTCAAATATTTAATATTCTTGCATATTTGAATTATTCATAATTTTTGGAAAATTTTGACATAATTTTTGTATTTATTGAATTAAAAATTATTCCCCGTTAATTATTAATTTTTGGCTAATTATTTTTATTAGATATTATAATTAGGCCCTAAATAATTTTGGGGGTATTATTTTTATAACTATAAATACCCTTTATTTATTATTTAATTAATATTGTATTATAAAAAATCAGAAAATAAATAATAATTCTGAAAAATTCTCTGAAATTGTTCTTGGTGTTCTTGAGAATCAAAGTCTGATTTTGATGTGATCTAGAAAGAAAAATCATTGATGTTTGTAATTAAATAGAAGCTCTTGAGGAGCTCTACAAGATTATATTATCAAAAGGTACCTCAGATCAGTAATTTTTAAAATTCGATTTTAGGGTTTATGTTCGAATTGGGGATTTTTGATTCATGTATCGTTTGCTGATTCTGATGATAGGGATAACTTTATTACATGATTTACAATCGATTGGTATATATAATTGATGATTATAACCCCCGGATTAGTATACACGAGTTCTTGATTTTATTGGTTTTTATTTTTGATTTTCTGATTAACATGTTGATTGTTAGAGGTTATGGCTATAGGAATTAGATTCTACGTGTTCTAAGCTTTAATTCTCCATATAATTTGTTGATTTTGGTGTGAGTTTTAGTAAAATTGATTTTTTCCGATTTGTTCATCGGAAAAATATTTTGATTTGATCGGAATCGATGGATAGTCGATTGCTTGGGTCAAATAAAGATTGAATGATGTTCCAGAGTTGGTATTGAGTGAAAATCCGCTGAAAATTGATTGTTTTAGTGCGGTTTTGCCAGGATTGAAGATGCTGGACTTCGACCAGTCGTCGACCGGATTCTGGGAATCCCAGTTTCCTGCGACTCCCCGCCTGCAGCTCCGGTCGTCTTCCCCACCTGTAGCTCCGGTCGTCTTCCCCACCAAGGTCGTCGTTTGATCCTCCTAATTGTAAAACTATTTCAGGATAGTGTTTCTGGCATTTTATTTTAAAAATAAATTTAAAATTCAATTTTGAAATTCAAAAAAATTACTTTTAAATTCCAAAAATAATTTAGTTAATTATTTTAAATAATTAACTGAATTATTTTAATTCTAAAATTTATTTTCTTTTATTATTTTAAAAAATCTAAATTTGATTTAATTATTTATAATTTATTTTAATCAATTATTTATGGATTTAATTGATCGATAATACTATTTTTGACCCGATTTCAATTCTTTTGTATCAAAAGTTTGCTTGTGTTGCAAGACGTTCTGAGTCGGTTATTGATCGATAATACTATTTTTGACCCGATTTCAATTCTGAATGTATCGAATCGATGTTTTGACGAACTGAATCATATGTTATATGAATTGTATTATACGTGCCTTATATGTTTACGTGTTAAGTGAATTGTGAGTCCACGTGTCTTTTAAACTTCATAAGATTAAATGTGGTTCCTATCTGTTAGTATCGGGCGGGTAGACGATAAGGATAAGTATATAATATGCAATTATATATTATCAGTTAATTGAAATGGTATCTTTTATGATAGATACACATAGTTTGAGGCATTCAAAGCCAGATACTGAGATTTAAAAGTGAAGCTTTTTTATATAAAATACACGAGACGAGTAAATACAGAGATAAGACAAATATAGAATGATGATTGATAAGAAGGATCAGATAGTCTGTTGATGGAAACATAGATATACCAGAACTGAATTATATGGCAGATAATTAAAGATTAAAGGGTTATCAATTGAGGCAAGTAGACCTAGACTTTCTTCTGATATACAGCAAGTATTTCTTTCCTATTCTAAGTTCAGAATAGTTAAGTGTTTTATATTTTGCTGCAATTACTCTTAATTATGCACGTACCTTTCATTATTGTTCCTTTATTATCGACTGATCTCTTGAGCAAATATCTATTATTCCGGGTTATTTGCGAACCCTGAATCGAGATGTTTTAAAATCAAAATGGTTTGATATCAAAATACTCTACGGACTGGATGGTTACGATAGGGCCAGGGATGGACTGGACCCTAAGGGCCGGGGATGGACCGAACCTCTGATATTGGGCCATAGTTCCTGGGTACCCGAATGGATCTATAGAGGTAGGTATAGATCTACACTATATCCTAACTGATCAGCAGGGTATGAGTGTGAACGTTGATCTAGTGTCCAGTCTAATTTATTATTGATCTCCAATAACGACATTCCCTCTTAAAAAGTTTTATGATTACAAAACCGGACAAAGACCTGATTCAAAATATGAATCAGTAAATTAATCGTTGCTTTTGATTTACGAATGAGGGCTAATAAAGGCCAATATTTTATTCGCTCAACTATTTCAAATAAATAAAAAATGTTTATAAATTATTTAAAGATTGTGTCCAAATATTTCTTTTGATATTGATACTTGTAAATCAGTTATGTTACTTGCTGGGCATTTTTGGCTCACTCTTGATTTGTGAATTCTTATTTCTTTCAGTTTCGAATGAGGATTAAAGTGAATAGCTCTTAATAGACAGCAAAGTTGGAAAAATCCCAGCTGCAAGAGGATGGAGATGTTAGAATGATTAAGACAAGTGAATTAGTAAAGAGGTAATAAAATTGTATTTAGTTTAAATTTTAGAAGGTTAGATAAGAGTTTCATACCATAACCTGTAAACGATCCGGATTTGAGGGGTTATCTGTATATTTGTTTAAATATACAGGTCTATATTATTTAAAGTTATTTGGTGACACCCAATACTGACCCCGGATTTGGGGCTGTTACACGTATTTTTTAGTAATAGGACCAAAGTAACATTTAAACAAATTTAGGTGGTATAGATGTCACACATTGTGGCGTACCAGAAACTTATGGTGTTTAAATGTTAGTGCATTAATTTTAATAATTGTTAGAGGAACCAATATGTCTTAATATTTAATGCCCCTTTATGTGTTATATGATATTTTTATGCATGATTCTCAGGATACAATGGGCTTTAATCTACTTTACTCTATACTTAAGGAAAACAAACTTACCGGACCTAATTATATTGAATGGAAACGAAATTTGGACATTGTGTTAACTGCTGAGGAGTACAAGTTTTGCACTTATGAACCCAATCCAGATCAGCCTGTTGCTGATGCTCCTGAAGATATGAAAGAGTATTATAAGCGGTGGATTAAGGCTGATGAGATGTCGTGATGTTACATTCTGGCAGCAATGTCGGGTGTTTTGTAGCATCAACATCAGTCTATGGTCACTGTTGCGGATATGCTCTTTAATTTTAAGGAACTTTTTGGAGATCAGAATAGGGCTGCTAGGCAAGTAGCCATGAAGGCTTTAATGAACACTTAGATGGCTTAAGAGACACTTGTAAGGGATCAAGTTCTCAAGATGATGTCGCATCCGAATGAGATAGAGATCCTTGGTGCTGAACTTGACGGGGAAACCCAGATTGACATTATCCTTATGAGCTTGTCTAAGAGTTTTAATCAGTTTCGTTTGAATTACAACATGAACAAGAGGTTGTATAGTCTCACGGAACTCCTGACAGAACTTCAGGCATCTGAAGGATTATTTCGGCAAAGTGTTCAAGTAAATGTGGCAGAGAAAGGTTCTTCCTCTAAACCGAAAGGTATGAAGAAGAAGAAAAAGGTTCAGACACAGGAAGCTGTGAAGGCAGTGGGAGTTCAAGGTGGTGTGAAAAAGCCTAAGGGAAAGTGCTTCAGGTGCAAGCAGTCAGGTCACTGGAAACAGGATTGTCCTTTTCCTAGGAAGACAAACAATACTGGTATGTCTCTTTCTATAGTTAAAGAAACATATGTAGCGGCTATATCTACGAGCACATGGTGTGTAGATACATGAGCCACTGATCATGTTTGTAATTCTATGCAGGGATTCCAGCTATCCAAAATGCTTAGAGATGGTGATATATATGTGTTCATGGGAGATGCTACGAAAGTAGCAGTAGTTGCATTAAGAGTTATTCATTTATCTTTTGGTTCTGATAGGATTTTAGTTTTGAACAATTGTCTTTATATACCTTCTTTTAGAATAAATCTAATTTCGGTTTCTAAGCTTGCTATGGATGGTTATAATGTTTGTTTGGATCGTAATGTTTCTATTATGATGAATAAATGAATTATATGTTCTGGTACATTGCAAGACAATTTATATATAATTAATCCTAGTCAACCTGCACTGTAACTACAATATAGGGAATTGAACAACACGTCTTCTACCTCTACTAAAATAAAGGAACCTTCTAGTTTGAACCAAACATATCTTTGGCACTTGAGATTGGGTCATAATAACTTGAGGAAGATTCAAAGACTAGTAGTAGACGGGCCTTTAAGCTCATTGGCAGTGGAGCCATTTCCAGTTTGTGAATCCTGCTTGGAAGATAAAATGACTAATAAGCATTTCATGGCAAAGGGGAATAGAGCCAAAGAAGTGTTAGAATTGGTTCACACTGATTTATGTGGACCCATAAATATCCAAGCAAGAGGTGGTTATGAGTATTTCATCATATTTATTGACGATTATTCTAGATATGGGTACGTTTATTTGTTGCACCGTAAGTCTGAGTGCTTTAAGAAGTTCAAATAGTACAAAGCTAAAACGGGGAAGCGACTTAATAATAATATCAAGTTACTACGATCAGATTGTGGTGGCGAACACTTGCTTGGATAATTTAGGGAATATTTATCAAAAAATGGGATAGAATCCCAGTTAACTGCACCAGGCACACCCTAGCAAAATGGTGTAGCAAAGAGAAGGAACCAGACTCTTTTAGAGAGTGTTAGATCAATGATGAGTTATTCAGATTTACCCAAGTTGTTTTAGGGATATTCCTTAGAAACAACAGCTTATCTTCTGAACCAAGTACCTTCTAAATCGGTTCCTAAAACCCCCTTAAAATTGTGGACCGAGGACAAATCGAGCCTAAGACACATTCAGATATGGGGTTGTCCTACATATTTGCTGAACAAGAACGCGACTAAGTTAGAATCTCCTACATAAGTAACGTTGTTTGTAGGCTACCCCATGGGAATGAAAGGTTATTTATTTTATAGTCCAAAGAATCGGGATGTCATTGTTAGCACTAATGCTAGATTCTTAGAGCAAGACTATATAATAAATCACAAACCCATGAGTAGTGTCGTTTTAGAGGAACTAGTGGGAGGGGCAAATAGTACCCAGAAACCTATAGCACAGGTAGAACAACCACAACAAAATGCACAACTTGTCACTAATACCGCACCAGTGCCTCGTCGTAGTGGGAGGGTTGTTCGACAGCCTGATAGATTCATGTTTTTGGGAGAGTTTTTAAACTTGGTCTCTGGTGAACATGATGATGATCCCCGGATATACGAAGATGCACAGCAAGATAAAGATGCAGATCTTTGGCAAAAGGTAATAGAATATGAGATTGAAGCGATGTATTCTAATCAGGTTTGGGAGCTAGTGGAACCATCCAAAGGTATAAAACCTATTGGATGTAAGTGGATCTACAAGAAAAAGAGAGGATCAGATAAAAAGGTGAAAGCTTGGAAAGCAAGACTTGTTGCAAAAGGGTATACTCAAAAAGAAGGTATCGATTACAAGGAAACCTTTCACCAGTGGTCATGCTTAAGTCAATCCGTATTTTTTTATCTATATCAGCTCATCTCGATTATAAGATTTGGCAAATGGATGTCAAGACAGCTTTCCTTAATGGAAGTCTTGAAGAAACCATCTATATGCAGCAACCAGAGGGATTCATTAAGGAAGGACAAGAACATCTTGTATGTAAGCTTAGCAGGTCTATTTATGGACTTAAACAAGCTTCTAGGTATTGGAACATTCGTTTTGATCAGGCAACCCAGTCGTATGGTTTTGATCAAAGTCCAAGTGAAGCATGTGTGTAAAAGAAATGTGAGGGAAATGTAGTGGTTTTCTAGTGCTATATGTAGATGTTGTAAAAGACATGCATGTACTTTAACAAGACTAAGATATTTTGTCAACCCTAAGTAAGTTATATTGTTATCTTAATTTGTATTTTGTACTTGTAACATTTAAAGTCTGTAAAATGTCAAAGGAGCAGACTCGAGCCTTTTTCTATAAACAGTGCCAAGCCTAAGAATTCTATCTGGAAGAAGATCAAGAAAATCATGCCTCAGAAGAATTATGAAGAAGCTTGGACTTGAATAAATCTGTTTTAGGAAAAATACTCTAAGTCAAGATCTCTACAAGTCACAGATTTATTGTTATAGAGAAGTCATTCGAGAACTCTAGAATAGCTTATCGAGAAGTCAGGAAAGCTACTAGAGAACTCAGTGAGATATCGACAAGTCAAGAAGACATGAAGGTTGGAGATATCGACAAGTCATTTCTTCACTAGAGAACTCAGAGTTATCGACAAGTCTACATTCATTAGAGAACTATGAGTTATCGATAAGTCAAAGTCTACTAGAGAACTCAGAGATATCGATAAGTCAAAATTCACTAGAGAACTCAGAGACATCGACAAGTTAAATTTTGACTAGAGAACTCTCAGATATCGACAAGTTAAATTTGACTAGAGAACTCTGAGATATCGACAAGTTAAATTTGACTAGAGAACTTTGAGATATCGACAAATCAAGAAGCTACTAGTGAACTAAGAGTTATCGATAAGTCAAAGTGAAGATGTGAAGACCAGAGATCTCGACAAGCGGAAATTCTCTTATAGAGAACTGAAGACCTTTACAAGCCAAACTAAATATAGAGTACTAGAGATCTCGATAAGCAAATATACTTATCAAGATGTCAAGTGTTCTACAGACCTAAACTGGAGATCTCGAGGTACAATCTCAAAGTACAAAGTTGCAGATCAGTTCAATATCCAAGATAAACAATCAACAAACAATCCAATAGCTGGATTGACAAGTCTACAAAAAGTAGCTTGAAGAATGTGCAAGATCAATGGTAAAGATTAAATGACAGAGGAAGATTAAAGTGAACACGGGATGCTAAAGATATGCTAAGCCAGAAATGGAAGATCTACTTTTCTATAAATAGAAATGAAAAGTGACACTTTAGAAAAGCTAATAGCATGTCTGATTACACACTGTGTAAACCAGCAGTTAACTGAGTTATAAAATTAACACTGATCCTTAGTCAGTTGTAACAGTTTGGATCAAATTTCTTGTAACACTCTCAAGGAGAAGCTAAGCTCTTTATCAACAAAGAGCCTAGAAATTTTATAGCAAAATAGTCTTAATTTTAATATAAAATTAAGTGAGTTTTAAAGATTTGTGTTCTTTATTTTCTGCAAGCTTAAATTTTGCATGAACACATTTCACTACAAGAATTAATTTACTTTGTTCAACCAAGCCAAAAACATTCAAGAAAAGCCTAAATACAGTAAAAACACATTCACCCCCCCTCTCTGTGTGTTATTCATTTCCTAACAAGTGGTATCAGAGCAAAATCTGAAAGTAAACATATTCAAGATCTTGGAAGAATGAATACACAGAAAATCAGTAGCATCAAAATTCCTACTTTTGACAAAACTAACTGCACTCTTTGGAAAAAGAAAATGATGTTGTTTATCAGGATGACTAATTCATCCTACATTCAGATCCTCAAGAATGGACCCTTCATTCCTAGGTTAGAGTTGAGGAATCTACAGATAGAGACATGGTTATTCCAGTTCATTATGCTCCAAAAGATCCTTCTGAGTATAGTGACCCTGAAAAAGAGAAAGTTTCCCTGGATAGCAGCTTGCAATTAATATTGATTGAGTCACTTGATAATGTAATGTACAACAACATTGTCAACTGTGACACTGCCAAGCAAATATGGGAAAAGATTGAGATACTCTGTGAGGGAACTGAGGAAGTTAGAACAAATCAAAGAAGGATACTGATTTCACAGTATGAGGGTTTCATGGCTAAGCCAAAGGAAAGCATTACTGATGTGTTTGAAAGATTCAATAAGCTGATAAATGACTTGCAACTTTATGACAAATACTATGAAGCTAAATAAGTGAATCTAAAGTTCTTGCTTACTCTTCCTGATCATTTGGAATAGAAAATCTCAGCAATAAGGGAAGGGAGAGACTTGAGGAGAATAACTTTGGAAGTTCTATATGGAATTCTCAAAACATATGAACTAGAGATGATTTAAAGGCAATCATTGAGATCTGGTCAAGGACATATTATGGATGACTCAAGTGCCTTAATTGTAAATGAAAGCTAAACATCCAATGATGAACCAAGATCTCAAACTTCAGTTGCCTTAACAAGTGAAAAAAGAACAAATGATTCACAAGAGCAAGTCATTCTGGAATTGGAAAAAGATGAGTTCTATACTCTTGAAGAACTGGATGAGCTAGATCAGTCAATGGCCTATTTGGCCAGGAAATTCTCTAATATTAGAGTAAAGAAGCCAATATACTTCAGGAATAAAGGACATTCTTTCAACAAAGATAGCAGCTGGAAGGAACAAGCGAAGTACAATTCTGATAGCAAGAATGGCTACAAAACTGGATCTGTTAACAGATCTCATATAAGGTGCTTCAATTATGATGAACTAGGCCACTTTGCTACAGAATATAGGAAACGCAAGAAGGAAAATAAAGACAAAGCTTATCTTGAACTGAAAGAAAAGTATGAAGCTCTTCTGAAAAAGCAGCAAAGCAAAGCTTACATTGCATAGGGAAAGAGTTGGGATGATTCAGATAATGATGAAAATGAGGAAGCTGGAAACTATGCTCTAATGGCTTTGGAGCAAGGTGAATCATCCTCATCAAAAGCACATACACCAACTCTTTCCACTATTGATTTAAATATGAATCAATATAAGGAAACTGTTGAAAAGATGAGCATAAAAATGTTTCACATTCACACAAGCATGGTTGCTGCTAATGAAGAAGTTAGCAGATTAACAAAGATAAATGAGAAGCTTGAAAGTGAGAAGCAAGAAACTAAATTTTTGTTGGTGGAGCTTGAATATTTAAAACAAGAAAATGCTTATCTAAAGAACAAGCTTAAATGTGCAAATGAAATTGAAGCAGTGCTAAGGGAGAAGCTGGAAAAGAATGAAGTGAAGTTGAAATCTTTCAGAAATGCATCTGAACTGGCTGGACAGTATCATGAGAAGAATAAGCCATGTGCAAATATTGCTATTGTTATTCCCAGTGGACTAACAATGAGATTTACAGAAGGGGGGTTGAATGTAAATCTCAAAACTTTTTCAAGTTTTGAGTAGTTTCTAAGGCTAAGTGTTTAAGTGAACAAATGCGTGTGAATTGCTTGAAGCTGATACAGACATATATATATTCAAACACAAATGTAAAGAACACAAAGAACTTAAAAACTTTTCTGGTGGATTTGTTGTTCCACCAGAGATGTGTTATTTCAGAAAATCTGTGATTCAAAGAATTAAATCACAGCTGCTTCCTAGTACAAACTAGATGATTTTCTCTCTGGATATTTCTAAACATCTCAGGAAAATTCTTATCTAATTACTAGCTGCTACTTGGTTTATATATCACCAAGTTTACAAGTGAAGACAAAACTGTAAAATACAATTAAAAAGATTCTTCACATGTTTCTTCTTCATTTCTCTATCCAATGCAATCTAGGATAATCTGTAAATCTTTGAATACTTCCTTGTTTATATCAGAATGGAAATGCTGCATTTTCTTGATTTCTCCTAGAGGCTTCCACATTCCAGTTTGTCTCTGTCAACCCATGTGCCTCTGTCAGCTTGTGAATTGTCACTATCAACTGCTAATGAACTAAGCATCGGTTGAAGCTTTCATCCGTTGATGCCTTATCCGTTGAGGCTTTATCCGTTGAAGCTTTATCCGTTGATGCATTATCAGTTGAAGTCTTTATCCGTTGAAGCACTTATCCGTTGATGGATATTATCCATTGAAGCATTAGAGACATCCGTTAAAGCTTTGTTTTTTATCCGTTGAAGGTCTTCAATATCCGTTGATACTTTTTCACTTATACAAAATTACAAGGCATGAAATATTTACAATTAGCCCTCCTATTTGCATATCCATTAGTAGTCAACATGACTGATAATTTCCTACAACATCTAAGAATTACAACTTGAATCCAGAGAATGAAATGTGCTACAATACTAAACTTATTGCTAAGTAAAGCTACTCCTTCAACGGATAGCCAAGATGGTCTTATTCGTTGAGGCTACAAATACTAGATTTCTACTTAAGTGTTTTGTTTAACTTATCATCAAACTAATACACATATTCCTAACAATCTCCCCCTATTTATGTCTGCTAGAACTGTAGGCATAAATTTGGGTTTAGCTTGATGATAACAAAACACTTGACAAATATATAAACTGTAATAAAGCAGAAATTCAAAAGTGCTACAAAAATGTGTATGCTGAGATGGAATTGAAGAATTACATTGTTTCCAAGGGTGCTCCTTTAGCCTGAGCAGATTAGTTTCTTTTCCTTTGATTCCTTGTTTTCTTTCCTAGCCTCCTGTCATTCTCCTCTATTTGAAGTTGAAGTTGTCTGTAGAATTCAGCTTCATCTTCTTCATTGATGTCCAACTTAGATTGCATATCCTTGAGAGTTTCATTACTGGAAATCTTGAGCTGATCTTCAATTCTGAAAAATCTTCTGACTCCTTTGTTGTCTCTGAACTCCATCAACCAATGAGGTGATTTGTGAATTGTAATTCCTCCTTCTTGAATGAGTAATATGCTAGGCAAAGCATTGGGCTCCCTCCAAGTTTTCCTTATGTTGGCAATCTTGTTGAGAATCTCAGTCTTGGCAGTCCTGGTAAAGCCAGAATCCCTTTGTATGGCTGAGTAGACTCTAATCAAGGTAGAGTAGCCTTCATTCAAAATTCTGTAAAGAGGCCAGGTTCTTTCCCCATCTCCTTTGTATTTGAACACTAGTCTTTCTGGTAGCTGTCTGTAGGCAGCTATTCCCCTTACTTCATCCAGCTCATCCAGATAGAGTTCAATGTCTGAAAATTCTTTTATGTCACAGATGTGAACATAATCATCCTTAGAGGCTTGAGGCTTAGGCTTAGGCTTCTGTGTGAATTTGATTGAGGCTTTAGAGGGTGTTGATTTGATTCTTCTTTTCCGCTTCTTTGATGGTGGAGAAGAGGTTAGGAAGGTGGGAAATTTGATGGTGTCCCAATCAATTGGTTCCTCCTTGGGAATGATTGTTTCACCATGAATGTTCATGAAGGGGTCAGGCACAATGGGTTCGGGAATAGAGGGTAGTGGTTTGGATATTGATTGGGTTTCTTCAGTCTCATCTACCATCTTTCTCTTTGCATTGACCTTCTTTCTGTTCCCTTTCTGCCATTCTTCTCTTCCCTTACTTCTTTCCTCCATATCAGTATCAACCATGTCCCCCATAGCTTCATCTTCACTTTTGTCTTCAATTTCTTTCTGTTCTTCAGCCGGACTTGTGCTCTTTTGTCAGCCTTTAGCTGTTTGGCTTCTTCTTTCAACCTTCTGGTTTCTTCCCTCTTGGCTATTGAGAATTTGGGATGTCCTTGCAACACACATATGCTCTTTCCCTCTCTGAAGATAATAGCCATGTTCCTCCTTACAGCCACATCCATAGTCTCTTTGAGCTTTGTGATACTTCTACCCAAAAGCTTGTCCTCATCAGCTTTTGGAAGAGGAAAATCAACTTCTTTCAGAGGATTCTTTGTAGAGTCCTTATTGGATCTGTTGTTGGGCTTGAGAACCATAGGTTTCAGATCATTGGAAGAAGTCTCTCCAACCTTATTCCTCCCTACTGGCTTGAGCTCCATAATAATTGATTCCTTTTTGTGCTATGCTTCACAGATTGTGATTGAGAAGTTGTAGAACCAAATATTTGTTGCATCTTTTCATCAATCTTCTTCCTTTGCTCTTTGACTTGCAATTCAGCTACTGCTATCTAGATTAGATCAATTCCATCAAGCTTTCCTTTGATTTGAATAATTGGAGAAGTGGTGATGGCAGGAACTAGCACTTGAGAAATTTGAACTGTTGTTGATGGCTCTCCTTCCCCTTCCCCTTTATTCTCCCCCTTTTTGTTATCATCAAGGGTAGGGGTCAAGCCTTGTGCATTTGCCAGCTGCATGAGTAGATTTGTTTGAGTTTGTTGATTCTGAAGAATGGTGACCATAGAGTCTTCAATGATCTGAACTCTAGTTTCCAATCTGGCCAGTCTCTTGTCAGCATCAGATTCTTTCCTCAGTCTCCCTAACAAATCTTGCATAGTACCATAAGGTATGACTGAATCCAACTTCTCAGCATTGTAGGATTTTAGATCAACAATATCCTGCTTGAGCTCATCCACGCTTAGATTCTGTTTGAAATGCTGCAACTGCAGGAGATGCAGAGATTCCAGATGAGCTTGAAGAATTGCATTGGTACCAGCATCTGTAGTCTCCTGAAGGGCCTTCTGAATTGTCATGACTTGTCTGACCAGAGTGACACCAAACTCTCCTGGTGTTGATGCTTTTGCCCATGCCCATTTAGGAAGATCTGGAACATAACTTGGGCCTGCTACTCCCCCTAAGTTCATGCTCTCATCCAAAGAATCAGAGTCATCATCATTAGAATTTACTCCAAATTCTTCAGATGGCTCACCAGCTTGTTAACAGCAGCTTTGTCTCTGAGAAGAGATTCTGAAGTGTGTACAATGTTTAATGTCTGTTCTGCCTCCACATTGCCCTGAGCAGCCAATAATTGATAGGCTGAAACAGGATGAGTAAAAGTGTCAGCATCCAAGGAAATGTTATCAATTACAGCTTTGTAATGTTGCTGAAATTGTCTTTCCTTTTCTGCATCATCCACTTTCATTGACTCACTAGCAATGGCTGGATCCACCCTTATAGCTTTTGTACCTTCATTTCTCTCTTTTTCTCTATTTTCTTGCATCAGGGGCTCCCCCTAGCTCACACACACCCTCACACCCTCACCCTCACCTTCTAAGGTGGCACTCCCCTCACTCACTTTTGCCATGCTGGAAGAAATAGCATGCATAAGGTGACTCTCAACCTCTCCTTTTGCCTGGGAGCAACCCAGCCTCTCACTCAAAAGATCACTCCCTTCCCTCAAACCTAAAAGTGATTGTACAGTAGCCATGTCCTCTACAGTTGGAATTGTTTCTGTTATGGGTGTAGAGACCATCAACGGATAGGGAGTATCCGTTGAAGTGGAAACTGATGGTATCAACGGATAACTGCTGTTAAGCTTATCCGTTGAAGAACAACCACTTGTCAACGGATGAGAGATATCCGTTGAAAAAGGAAAAGATGTAGATATAGAAAGTGACATAATTGTTGAGTCTGTGTGAATTGATTTTAAGTGAGGTAACACAGATTCTTCAACTACATCTGAAAGAATTGGCTGATGATCCAACAAATCATCTAAAAGATGATGATCATCAGGTTTTGAGTGGGGCTCCTCCCTAAGTTTTAATGAGGGAGAATCAGGAATTGATGTGAATATCATATCCACATCCAGAGAGGGTGATGGAGAGTTTGATGATTGGTGTGTTTCTATTATGAGAGAATGGGGCTGTGACTCCACATTTGCTGGAATCACATCAAGCTGAATTTGAGAAGGCTCAGATACAGGTGGATGTATCTGTGCTGTGTGTGCCCCTTATGTGGAAACTAGGGTCTTGACCTTCTTCTTCCTTGAAAAGGCTTTAATTGGTGAATGTGTGGCTTCAGTGTCCCTCCCTCTTTTGGTCTGTGTCCCTGGTTGGGGACTATTTTCAATAGTTGCACCCTTTTGGGAGGATGCAACTAGGGATGTGTTAGACTCTTTTTGAACCACCACAGTCTTTTGAGAGACTGTGGCTTGGCTGTCTTGGGTACCACTCACCTCTCCCACCTTATCCTGGGGGGTTTCTTGATGTTCACCCCTCCCCTCACCACTCACACCCTGTTCACTCCCTTCAGGGTTTATGGTAGTTGTTACAACTGTTGTCTTTTGAGAAACAACAGAGGTAGTTTTCTTTGACTTGAGTTTTGAAACTTTAGTTTTGGTGGCTTTGGTAGGAACCTGTTTGGGCAAAGACACGGATCCCATTGCCACACTGGAAGACAAAGAAACAATGGGGTTGGAGATAGTAGGAGTTATAGAAGTGTTTACCTCACTTACCTGTGGTGCATTCATGATTGGAAAATATACCAATGGCACCTGGCTGTTGAGGTTCATTCTCAAAAGGTCTGCAAGGACCCTTTTCTCTTGTGCCCAGCATTTGAGTTTATTATTCTCATTTGATATAACCAATCCTTCAGCAACATGGTTAGCCAATAACATAAAGAATCTAGCATAGTAGATGTTATGTGGTCTATTAGCTTTGTTACCTAATCTGGAACCTAATTCTAGCATGACACAGTTGCTAAAATTAAAGTACCTATCAGAAACTAGCATATAAAGCATATTAACAAGAGATGAAGTTATGGCATCAAAATTGCTAATCTTCCCAGAGAAAACCTTAATAAAGGCATCTCCAAGAAAACTCCATTGTTTCCTAAGGCCTTTCCTTCTAATGCTACCTAAACTAGCAGAATCAAAAGCATAGCCTATGGAATCTAGCATAGCAGATACATCTTTATCAGTGTGTGGTGTTATGGCATTATTCTCAGGCAACTTAAAGCAAGACTGTATATCATCACAGTTAATGCAATAATCCTTACCTTTGAGAGAGAAGGCAATAGTCATATCTGTGGAGTTGAACTCTGCAGTTGTCCAAATCTCCTCAATCACCTTACAGTAGATGGTTAGGGCTTCCAGCATTGCATAGCTCAGTTTGCAATGTTTGATGAAGTCAATCATCTTGTGATAATCAGAATGGGCTTCATTCTTTTCAACCAAGGCTGTGAAATTATTCTTTTCATAAACAAATCTTGTTTGAGACATAATTTTGACTACTGGTGTCATTGTTGTGAGTAGAGGTTGCAGAGAAAAACTTGAGAATTTTGGAAGAGAAGGAGAATGAAAATTGTAAGAAAGCTTAAAGTGAAAAATAAGAGTTCAATGGGCTTTTATACTTTCTTGAATTAAAACGTAAATAAAATGATACTTTTAAGTAAATTACAGCCGTTTAAGAATAAATAAAACTGTAGAAATTCTAAACTTCCTTTAAAACAAATACATACAACAGTGTATATCTGTATCAACGGTTAAGTAAAGAAATCAACGGCTGTGATTTACTGAAAGTAACTGATGTGACACTTCAACGGATAAGGTAAATAGTTATCCGTTGATGACCAACACTATTTTATCCGTTGAGGGATAAAATTACCAGAAATGTATTTGTCTTTCAACGGATAATGAACATCCGTTGATAGAACAATTTTGGCTTTCAACGGATAGGGAATATCCGTTGATAGGATAGGTCTTTCTTGAAGCCAACTTTGTTCTTGCAGCAAATTCATTTCAGGCTTCAATACAGATTATATAGAGGACATAAATTTATGAATAATTAAGCATACCTAGCTCACTTACTAATCTTGTGAATGTTGATTCATCAAGTGGCTTGGTAAATATGTCTTCAATCTGCTTTTCACTTGGAACAAAATAAAGTTCCACTGTACCTTTCATCACATGTTCCCTAATGAAATGATACTTGATATCAATGTGCTTGGTTCTTGAGTGCTGCACTGGATTTTCAGTAATGGCAATGGCACTTGTGTTGTCACAGAATATTGGAATTTTGTCAACAGTCAAACCATAGTCAAATAGTTGATTCCTCATCCATAGTATCTGTGCACAGCAACTACCAGCAGCAATGTACTCAGCTTCAGCTGTTGATGTAGAAACAGAGTTTTGCTTCTTGCTGAACCATGACACAAGATTGTTCCCTAGAAATTGACAGGTGCCAGTTGTGCTTTTCCTGTCTATTTTACAGCCTGCATAATCTGCATCTGAGTAGCCAATTAGATCAAAACTAGACTCTCTAGGGTACCAAATTCCTAGATTTGGAGTCCCTTTGAGATATCTGAAGATTCTTTTAATAGCCACTAAGTGAGATTCTTTAGGGTCAGCTTGAAATCTAGCACAGAGATATGTAGAAAACATTATATCAGGTCTACTAGCAGTTAAATATAAAAGTGAGCCAACCATGCCTCTATAACTTGAAATATCCACAGACTTTTCAGCCTTGTTTAATTCAAGCTTGGTGGCAGTGGTCATGGGAGTTTTTGCAGATGAACAATCCATTAAGTCAAACTTCTTTAAAAGATCATAAATGTATTTAGTTTGACTAATGAAAATTCCATCACTAACTTGTTTAACTTGTAAACCAAGAAAATAAGTTAGCTCTCCCATCATGCTCATTTCATATTTACTTTGCATTAACTTAGCAAACTTTTTACAAAGCTTATCATCTGTAGATCCAAATATAATATCATCTACATAAATTTGAACAAGTATTTTAGAGCCATTAACATTTCTAAAGAAGAGAGTTTTGTCAACAGTACCTCTTGTGAAGTGATTATCTAGAAGGAATTTTGACAAAGTCTCATACCAGGCTCTAGGTGCTTGCTTTAGTCCATAGAGTGCTTTCAACAGATAATACACATAGTCTGGAAAGTTTGGATCTTCAAATCCTGGAGGTTGGCTTACATAAACTTCTTCCTCCAATTCCCCATTTAGAAATGCACTCTTGACATCCATTTGATAGACTTTGAAATTGGCATGGGCTGCAGAGGATAGAAAGATTCTGATGGCCTCAAGTCTGGCAACTGGAGCAAATGTTTCATCAAATTCTATCCCTTCTTGTTGAGAATAGCCTTTAGCAACCAATCTGGCTTTATTCCTTATGACAATGCCATTTTCATCCATCTTGTTTCTGAATACCCATTTTGTGTCAATAGAACTCTTGTTCTTTGGCTTGGGTACCAGCTTCCATACTTTGTTCCTTTCAAATTGGTTTAGCTCCTCTTGCATTGCTAAAATCCAATCTGGATCCAATAGAGCTTCTTCCACTCTCTTAGGTTCCTCCTGTGATAGAAAGCTACTATACAGACATTCATCTTGAGTAGCCCTTCTAGTTAGCACTTTAGATGTAACATCACCAATGATCAGTTCAAAAGGGTGATTCTTGGTCCATTTCCTTTGAGGTGGTAGATTAGCTCTAGATGAGGTTGCCTCAGTATTGTCATGATGTGAGATAGAATGTTGATTGGTTGAAACTCCCCCTGAGTTGCTGATCCTTTGAAAGGAATTGGGAGCTCTATCAACTGATGAAGTGAATTGATTATCCGTTGACAGACTGTGATCAACGGATGCTTCATTATGAACTTCAACGGATGATGCACTTTGTCTTTCAACGGATGCTGCATTGCTTCTTTCAACGGAAGCTGAATTATGACTTTTAACGGATGCAGCATTTTGTACATTATCCAAAGGCAGATTCTGAATTCTTCTTGAGATGCCTTCTTCATCATTCTCATCATCACTATCATCACAATATATCTCAATGTTGTCAAATTTGAGTCCTTCATGATGTCCCTCATCTGTTAGTCCATCAATCTTTTTATCATCAAACACAACATGCACAGATTCCATGACAATGTTGGTTCTTAGATTGTAGACCCTATATGATTTTCCAGTAGAATAACCAACAAATATTCCTTCATCAGCCTTTGCATCAAACTTTCCTTTGTGATCACATTGATTCCTTAAGATGTAACATTTGCAACCAAAGACATGCAGAAAGTTTAAAGTTGGTTTTCTTCTCTTGAATAATTGATAGGGAGTCATGCCTTTTGCCTGATTGATTAGAGAAATATTCTGAGTGTAACATGCACAGTTAACAGCCTCAGCCCAAAAGTAAGTTGGGAGTTTTGACTCTTCAAGCATTGTCCTTGCAGCTTCAATTAGTGATCTGTTCTTCGTTTCCACCACACCATTTTGTTATGGGGTCCTTGGAGCTGAGAACTCATGTATGATCCCATTTTCTTCACAGAACAACTTCATGGTTGAATTCTTGAACTCAGTTCCATTGTCACTCCTAATATTCCTTACTTTGAAATCAGGATGATTGTTGACTTGCTTGATATGATTGATAATGATTTCACTAGCTGCATCCTTTGATCCAAGAAAATAGACCCATGAAAACTTAGAGAAATCATCAACAATCACTAGGCAATATCTTTTCCTTGAAATTGATAATACATTGACTGGTCCAAAAAGATCCATGTGTAGCAGTTGTAATGGTTCATCAATTGCAGATTCAAGCTTCTTACTGAATGATACTTTCTTTTGCTTTCCTTTCTGACAAGCATCACACAGTCCATCCCTTGTGAATTCCACTAGAGGCATTCCTCTAACTAAGTCCTTTTTGACTAGATCATTCATTGTCTTGAAATTCAAATGGGATAGCTTCTTGTGCCATAGCCAACTTTCAACTGCACTTGCTTTGCTGAAAAGACAAGTAATGGATTCTGCATCTGTAGAGTTGAAGTCAGCTAAGTACACATTCCCTTTTCTAACTCCATTTAGAACCACTTTATTGTCCTTTTTACTTGTGACAATACAGGCTTCAGAATTGAAGGAAACAGTATTTCCTCTGTCACATAGTTGACTGATGCTTAATAAGTTGTGTTTGAGACCATCAACTAATGCAACTTCATCAATGATGACATTTTCTTTTGAAATCAAGCCATATCCCATAGTGAATCCTTTGCTGTCATCTCCAAAGGTTATGCTAGGGCCAACTCTCTCCTTAAACTCTGTGAGCAGGGTAAAATCTCTTGTCATGTGTCTTGAACAACCACTGTCCAAGTACCATAGATTCCTTCTTTTTCCCTGCACACAACAAAATCAATCAAGTTGATTTTGGTACCCAAGTTTCCTTGGGTCCAGCCTTGTTAGTCTTTTTCCTTGACTTCATTCCTCCTGCATCTTTTGACTTAGGTAACTTTGGGTCAACCTTGATCTCAGATGTGGTTGGTTGAAGTGTAGGGTTAGTCACAGAATCATTTAGCACATTTGATTGAATTTTATAAGGCATAGATTATGCAAACATGTTATTCCACATAGGCATATTGCATGGCATTTGAGGCATACTAAATGCAGTAAAATAAGGATTATTAATATATGGCATGTTTGCAAAATGTGCATGGGGATTCTGATGAGACATAACAGACATGACATGCAGAGGTGACATAGACATGTTAGGCATAGAGGGATTTGAAGGCATGGGAGAATTTTTAATAGATTTGCAATTATCAGATAGGTGATTAACACTTTTACAATGCACACAGCTTTTTCGAGGAGCATACCTATCAGGTGTGTAATTGTTATATTTATTAATCCCTACCTTCCCATTTCTTTTACATTTTCTTTTAATTTCCTTCTTATCCTCAACCAACTTAAGCCTATTTTTCAGCTGATCCAAAGTCATGTGTCCTATATTCACCTTACTGGCATCTTTGGATGTGCTAGCTCCTTCTTTGACAAAGTTCTTGAGAGTCGAATCATTCTTCTTATTAAGGTTTTTATTTTTAAAATTACTTGCCTGTTTTAATTGATGAGCCTTCAACGGATGCTCCTTTTGTTCCTTCAACGAATAACTTTCATCATCCGTTGATTCCACATCCGTTGACAATCCATCAATTAATTCTAACTCCTTTTTGTTTTTTTCCAAGGCATCCTCACAGAATGATTCAATTCCCTGAACCTTGGCAATTTGAACACTAACATCCCTAGATGTTTTCCAAGCCTTGATTACCTCTTGCTCACTTTCTAACTGTTTAGAAAGAATTTCTACTTTCTTAACAGCTTCTTCTAGTTCACTCTCAACAGTCAAGCATTTAAGTTTAATCTTTTCAAGCTCAATTACCTGATTCTCTAACACAGCATTCCTATCACTTAAAAACACATTATTCTCTTTGATCCTAGTGTTTTCTTTAGCTAGTGATGTAAGGGAAACACGCAAATGATATAATTCATTGGACATATCAATTATGGCTTCATTGCATTCATGTTTAGAAAGCTGAGAGAGATCAATAGTAATTACCTGGTTGCTTGATGAACTAGTTTCATTTTCATCAGAATTAGCCATCAGGGCTAGGTTGACATATTCCACATCATCATCTTCATTGACCCCATCTGCTGCCCAATCATCTTGAGTGAGAAAAGCTCTTTCCTTTTGTTTGAGCAAATCAAAATACTTCTTTTTGTAATCAACTTGCTCAAATTTCTTTTAATCAGAGGTTGGCTACCTACACTCACTTGCAAAGTGTCCACTAATGCCACAGTTGTAACATTTGAACTTCGATTTGTCCACCATGTTTTTATTTGGCTTAGTGAATTTTGTATTTTTCCTGAACTTCATCTTTGCAAACCTTCTGGACAGAAAAGCCAGATGTTCATCAATATCATCAGAGTCATCCTGACTGGAATTGTCTTCATCCTCAGCTATTTGCTCTTTACCCTTGCTTGATTCTGATTTGCTTGTGCCAATTTTGAGACTTGGCATTGTCTTTTCCACATTCCTGGCTTCAACCTGCTCACTGTCAGCTACAAGTGCAACTGATCCTCCTTTTCTCTTTCCCTTTTCCAACAACTCATCTTGCTCCATCTCAAGTTCATATGTCTTCAAAATTCCATATAATCTTTCAAGTGTGAAGTCCTTATAATCTTGAGAATTTCTTAGAGAAACAGTCATAGGCTTCCATTCCTTTGGTAGAGACCTTAGAAATTTTAAATTGGAGTCCTTGACTTGGTACACTCTCCCATACAGCTTCAATCCATTCAACAGTTTCTGAAATCTGTTGAAGGTATCATTCAATGATTCTCCTTCTTCAAAGTGAAAATATTCATACTGTTGAATGAGAAGCTGCATTTTGTTTTCTCTAACTTGCTTAGTGCCTTCACAGATAAGCTGCACAGTATCCCAAATTTCCTTAGCAGTTTGGTTGTTGATGACATTGTCAAACATATCTTGATCCAGGCTATTAAACAGAATGTTCATGGCTTTCTTGTCCTTATGGACCTCTTCAATATCTTCAACAGTCCATTCTGCCTTTGGCTTGGGAATAGACTGTCCAATAGCAACTGTTGCAGTAGCAGCTGTTGCCACCTTGTGTGGGATGTGAGGACCATTCTCAATGCAGTTGATGTAGCTTTCATCTTAAGAGAGAAGATGTAAATGCATCTTCACCTTCCAGTGATGATAGTTATCTCTTTCCAGGATTGGAATCTTTACACCAATATCCTTCTTACTCATGATGTTAGCAGAATAGATCTTTAAACTCTTTGTATGTTAAGAGCTAGCTCTGATTCCAATTGTTATTCCCAGTGGACTAACAATGAGATTTACAGAAGGGGGTTGAATGTAAATCTCAAAACTTTTTCAAGTTTTGAGTAGTTTCTAAGGCTAAGTGTTTAAGTGAACAAATGTGTATGAATTGCTTGAAGCTGATACAGACAGATATATATTCAAACACAAATGTAAAGAACACAAAGAACTTAAAAACTTTTCTGGTGGATTTGTTGTTCCACCAGAGATGTGTTATTTCAGAAAATTTGTGATTCAAAGAATTAAATCACAGTTGCTTCCTAGTACAAACTAGATGATTTTCTCTGGATATTTCTAAACAGCTCAGGAAAATTCTTATCTAATTACTAGCTGCTACTTGGTTTATATATCACCAAGTTTACAAGTGAAGACAAAACTGTAAAATACAATTAAAAAGATTCTTCACATGTTTCTTCTTCATTTCTCTATCCAATGCAATCTAGGATAATCTGTAAATCTTTGAATACTTCCTTGTTTGCATCAAAATGGAAATGCTGCATTTTCTTGATTCCTCCTAGAGGCTTCCACATTCCAGTTTGTCTCTTTCAACCCATGTGCCTCTGTCAGCTTGTGAATTGTCACTATCAACTGCTAATGAACTAAGCATTCGTTGAAGCTTTCATCCGTTGATGCCTTATCCGTTGAGGCTTTATCCATTGAAGCTTTATCCGTTGATGCATTATCAGTTGAAGTCTTTATCCGTTGAAGCACTTATCCGTTGATGGATATTATTCGTTGAAGCATTAGAGACATCCATTGAAGCTTTGTTTCTTATCCGTTGAAGGTCTTGAATATCCGTTGATACTTCTTCACTTATACAAAATTACAAGGCATGAAATATTTACAATTAGCCCTCTTATTTGCATATCCATTAGTAGTCAACATGACTGATAATTTCCTACAACATCTAAGAATTACAACTTGAATTGAGAGAATGAAATGTGTTACAATACTAAACTTATTGCTAAGGAAAGCTACTCCTTCAACAGATAGCCAAGATGGTCTTATCCGTTGAGGCTACAAACACTAGATTTCTACTTAAGTGTTTTGTTTAACTTATCATCAAACTAATACACATATTCCTAACAGCTATTGGCCTTGACTATGATGCCATGAATGACAAAAAGAAGATTGTAGATGACAAAGGGAAAGCAAAGAAAACTGAGAATGCTCCAACCTTTTTGAAAGAGGTTAATGCACCTATATTCAAAGCATGTGAAGTCAACTTCAGTGAAGAAGAATTGATTATCAAGCAAGAAATTGCTGATGAAGATAAAGAGAAGAAAACTGAAGAATCAGTTCAGTCTTCCAATACTGAGGAGAAGCTTATGAACAAATAAAGTCCTAAGACTCCTGTTAAAGAAACCAAAACTGAAGATGCAAGAAAGTAAAAGAAAAATAGAGGGGAAAATAGGGATAAACAAAAGCAATAATTTCTCTTATGTTGCAAATACTCCTAGAAAGAAGTGAGAAAAATGTGGCTCTACAAATCAACTAACTCACCTTTGTAAAAAGGTTGTTAGCAAGCCAGTTGAAGGAACTTGCAAATACAATGAAGCAGATTCAAATGATCCCTATTCATTCTGTGACAAGTTTGACTGCATTTCTTACAAATTGAAAGTAATGAAGAGTTACCACAAACTGAAAGTAGACCTTAAAGAAACAAGAAATGAGTCCACATCAGAAGGAAAACATGCACAACAATCACTGAATTCTATTTTTCTAAAACAACTCATTCTACTTCTGCTGAACAAGTTACCAAGAAGAAACTACCCAACACTGCTTCGGTTTCCAAACACACTTAATACTCATTGTGTGCAAGGCATAGTGTAAAGAGTCATCTGGATCATAGATAGTGGATGTTCCAGGCATATGACAGGTGATAAAGCCCTGCTATCATAATTTAAGGGAAAGGCTGGCCCTTTGGTGACCTTTGGAGACAACAGCAAAAGATTCACAATGGGATATGGCAAGATTGTTTCTGAAAATGTTGTCTTTGATAATGTAGCACTGGTAGCTGGTCTTGTAGTGAATCTTCTCAGAGTTAGCAAATTTGCAGACAAAGGCCTTAAGTCTTATTCTACAAAGAAGAATGCACTGTTATCAGCAAGAAAACTGGTAAAGTTGCTCTGAAAGAAGCAAGGAAAGGAAGCTTGCTTGTTGTAGATTTTAACTCAACAAATAAGGATGGTGTTTGTTGCTTCTACACCAAACCATCAGAAGAAGTAAACAAGCTCTGGCATAAAAATCTGCCTCACATGAATTTCAAGTAAATTAACACCTTGTCAAAAAGGAGTTGGTGAGAGACATGACTAAGCTGGAGCTTGCTCAAGTTGAAGTTTGTGAAGTCTATCAGAAAAGAAAAATGAAGAAACTACTCAACAGGAAAATCATGAAAATGGAAGCTCATCTCATACACCTGAATTTAATTGCACAAACTCAGGGGGAGAAAGAGGATCTTCAGATACTTGAAGGAAACTCCAAACTTTGGATTATGGTATCCTAAGGGACTGGTTTTGAAGCTGTTGGTTACACAGATGCAGATTTTGCTGGATGCAGGGTTGACAAAAAGAGTACTAGTGGAAGTTATCAATTTCTTGGACAAAGAATTGCATCCTGGTATAGCAAGTAACAACAATCTATATCAACTTCTACAGCTGAAGCCGAACACACAGCGGCAGGAAGTTTTTATGCTCAAGTGAGGTATCATTACATCAGAGAACATGCTACAAATGGTACCATTGAGCTCATTTTTGTACCAACAGAAAAACAATTAGATGACATTTTTACTAAACCTTTGGATGAAGCAACTTTGACTAGACTTGTAGGTGAAATTGGAATGCTTAATTCTTCATCCTAAGGCAAGAACTCAGCTAATGTTTTACAGCAGATTAATCTCCAGTAAATCAAAATTAATTTGATTGAATTGGAAAATAACTGAAATATGAATTATAAATATTTCAGAAATCTCTGCATATTTGTTTTTCAAATTCAAATTCAACTTGGAATTTTTCAAATTCTAAGTAAACTGCTCAATTGTTGATTTACATTCTTAATATGTAAAATTAACACAAGCAATAATTACAAAAACCAAAAGTATATATAGAGAACTGAGTTCTCGATAAGTAAAAATTGACTTCTCGACAAGTCATTTTAGGACTTCTCGAGTGAGTCCTCGATAAGTCAATTTACTGACTTCTCGAGTGACTTCTCGCTAGGCTTAAAAATGACTTATCGATAAATCCTTGTAAAGTTCTCTAGTAATGTTTATTCACAGAGTTCTCTACAAGTACAATTTTTGACTTATCAATACCTCAGATTTGAGATAATTTAAATTAATAAATTATTATGGTAAAATACTCTTGGAAAATTCATTCTAATTTTATTTTGAATTTATTCAAATAAAAGTTGGAATTAATTCAGTCTTTTTTGGACAAACTAAGTATTTATTTGACATCTCGATAAGTCAAATCTGAGTTCTCTAAAAGAGTAATTTAAAATGACTTCTCGATATGTACATTTCTTAAAATGACTTCTCGATTGACAAACTCCAAATGTCTATTTTTGAGTTCTCGACAAGTCATTTACTTTTTCTATAAATACCCAGACTTCTCGATACATACACTTACTTACAACTTTCGAGATCTAAATTAACCTAGCCTTTCAAGCAAAAACCCATTTCTCACTCGTTTCTATTCCTTTCTCAAAAATTCTTCTTACCCATTCTCTCTTACTATACTACAATGGCACAAAACACTATTAGAGCAACTATCCTAGAGAAAGGAACAAACTACTTGGCTTTTACTGATGCTAACCAAGCCCCTGACCATTTCAAGGGGTTTGTGAAATTTTTGTTTGAATCTTATATTGTAGGAGCCTTGACTGCTAATTTAGTGTTGTACCTGGATGTGTTATATGTTGTTTGGACTACAGCTGTGGTGAGGACTGTGATGCATGATGATGTTGTATCCTTGGTAGGGACTTGCTTAGTTGGAGGTCAACAAATTGAGTTTAATGAGAAGGATGTGAACCTAGCTTTGGGACTGCATACTGCAAATGTGGTGGAGGTGCCAACTCCTGATGAGCTGATTGAGTTTCTTGACTTCATCAATTATGGTGAAAGAATTAACTTATTAAGCCTGAACATAAAATCTAAGGAAGGAGTGGTCATTCATTTTTGATTCAGTGGTGAGAGCCTTTACATGCAGGAAGACATGATATGACAACATTTCAAGTGTGGTGCAAAAGTTGGTGTATTCAATTGCCCACAACAGACACTTGAATGTTGGTCTGCTGATCCTGGAAGAACTTGCAACCAGGCTAACTATGCCCCTGTCAGATAGAGGTAAGGAAATTTTCTTCCCTATATTTATTATGTCCACTTTAAATTATAAAGTAGCTGACATACACCTACTGAATGGTATAGAGAGTACTAAAATAGGCAATTGTAAGCAAGTGTCCAAAATAATATTTGGCTCACTTACTACAAAGAATAAGGTCAATGTAAGTCTGAAAATCACTCCATTTATATTGGAGAGGTTTAGGATTACCCTTATCATATGCCTGACATGAGATCTAACATACAATCTAGCTCAACTATGATTCCTGAACTTGTGGAAGTACAAACACAGAAACACCCACAGGGATCTTCCCAAGCTGCAACCATTCTTTCAAAACCCTTAAAAGCTAGGCAACCAACCACCTCATCTTCTCAAAAGGATGAGGTGAGTAAAAAGAAGAGAAAAGGGATAAACCTAGCTGTCATAACTGAGAGTGGTGAAGAGAGAGTTGAAACAGAGATACCTCTGGTCAAAAGATCCAAAAGGAATAAACAAACTGAGCTGACCACTCTAACCTCCTCTACATCCTCCCAACAGGATGCAGTTGTAGAAACAACCAGGAGTGAGTCTGCACAGCCAGCACAAGAAGCAATTCAAGTGTATGGTAGGAGGAACAAGGAAGGCACACACTGTGAGGACACATCACTTGAAGCTCCCTCATCTATTCAGGGGGAGCTGCCAATACTCATAACTAAGCAACAAATTCTTATAACTAAAATTTCTTTTATTCCAACTCCACTTGAATCCACTTCTCAAGTGCAACAAAAATCAAGTGACTTAGCTCAAGAAGCTTTGCTCACCACCCAGACACTCCATTTAGATGGTGAGAGGCTACATGTTGGGGTAGACCTTGATGACACCATCACAAACATGGGGGACTCATCAGTTTTTAATGAAGACCCCATGGATACTTCTAATGCATCTTCATGTGCAAAATAGTCTTCACAGACTGAAAGGTTTAAGGGTAGTACTCCTTAGGGGGGGCTATCTAAATCCTCTCCAATTCAATTGGAGGTTCCTCAAGAAGGGACAACTCCCCTCACAACTCTAGAAGAGACTGCCTTAGCAGTTGAAGCTAGAAGTACAATTGTCCATGATCTCGTCATAGGGGAGGCAAGCTTAACACATTCAAGTGCAGGTGTGTTGCAAGATACAAAAGGGTTTGAGGCTGGTTTACATGATAGTAACCCAGTCAAATCCCCTCCAATTCAATTGGAGGTTCCCACTACAAGTGGAGGACAACACACTGTCAAAACCACAGAGCCATCTTTGAGTCAAACTGTGACTTCAGTCACAGGTGTTTCTGATGAACCATCCACCTCACAACCTCAACAATCTTACATACGCTCTCAGTGGCTACAAGAATCTTCTTCTCAACCAGCTTCTATAGATGATCTACTAGTGGAGCAGATATCTGGACTGGCCAACATCTCACAACATCTCCCGACTTCAAATATGAGCAACCAGGACTATCAAGCTATCATGCTTGCATACAATGAAGAGGTTGAGGAGCAAAAGGAGAAAATTGTTGATGATGCTGAGCAAGATGGGAATGTGGATGCATGGCTGTCTGATGACTTTCTCTTGGAGATGAATCAAGTTTTGTCCAGATTCAGAGAAGAGTATGTTACCATTCTGGGCAGCAATGTAAAAGACTTGAGTCCGGAAGCTGTCTATGATGCCATTATAGATGTATACAAAGCTCAGCTTAAAGCATTTCATCTGTTTGGTAAGGCTCTTAAAATCAAGCTTATTGGCCATGAAGACAGAATCAGAAAACTGGTGAATGAGAAAATGGACAAGATCATACCATCTCAAGAGAAGATCTCCTCTAAATTCAAGCATTTTACTGAGCAAATGGCTAGGATGGATCTTGCCTCTATTGGGAAACAAGTCAAAAACCTCAAACTATCCTTCGCCAATCTCCATACAGTGATCCAGCAACAAATTACTCACTCAAATGAGACCAAACTTCAGCTAGATCAACTTCACTAGAGCAGAGATAAGCCTTCAGCTTTGCTAATGGAAGGGATCAAACAGGCTGTAGAAGAACACTTTGGCATATCTAGCAGCTTTTATCAGCCTGGATCCACTTCAACAAATCTGTAAATTCAGTCTTTACAAGGTCAAGTCACAGCGTTGCAAGATTCCAACTCCTCTCTCACTGCCCAAGTTCAGGCCTTGTCATTTCTTGTCAAGATCCAACAAACAGATATCCAAACCCTGGTAGACTCCCATAAGCATCTTCAAATGCATAATTCTGTAACCTTGGGAGCCATCATGGGTAAACTCAACATACCACTACCTTCTTTTCCTGAACAAGTAAGGCCTGAAATCCCTACTCCCCTTCTAATGCCTGTCAACAAGACTAAGGGGGAGATAGAGGCTAGGTTGACACGATCAAGGTCATCTCAACAGCAAGTCCAAGGTGCTGAAAAGAAATCTAAAGAAGTTGATCAAGTCCAGGGTGCTGAAAAGAAAGCTAAAGAAGTTGATTTTGACATTGAGAGACTTATTAGGGATGCTGAAGGACCTAGTCTGAGTAGGGAGTTTGATGAATTACTCATAGCTTTCAAAGCTTCTCTCAATAATAATCACTTCATATACAAGAAGGCTCTGGACAAGACAATTAATTTCATAAGAGTGATCAAGGTCAATCAAGACAACTTCGTGCATAATAGGATAGTGATCAATGCAAATGACTCTGGGACAGACAGATGTATGCAGGTGTCTCTAAATTACCTTGTCTCAAGGAGGGCATCTGAGTTAGATATCTTTATCGGCAAAGTTAGAGTTATAACTCGTGAAGATACCATGTTATTAACTGATTTGAGAGACGCTCAAGTGGCTGCCTTTCCTGAAGCATATCTACAACCAAGCAAGGGTATAGCATACGTCTATCCAACCACCAAACAATTCAGACATTTCAATATCCCCAAACACTGTGTCATGAGCAACAAGAAGCTTATCATGATCCTAGGAACTAGCCTACAAGCTAAGAAAAACAAGAACAATGATGATATGGAAATGATAAAGCTACTAAGGAGATATCTGGAAAATGCAGAAGCCAACTTGCCCAAAACACAGTTCAACAAGGATGACTTGGATGATGATGAACAGAAGAAGAATGATCAAAATCCTTCTAGCTCAAATCCTAGTCAGTCCAGTAAGCCATCTGGGAGCAAGGGTGGAGAGAAGAAGAAGGAGGATGACAAGAAAGATGAAGAAAAGAAGAGAAGAGGTGAGAGGAAGAGTAGAAAGCCTCATGATGATTCAGAAACTCAAATAACCCTAAAAATCAAAACACAACCAACTCAAACCTTAGCTCAACCTACAACATCAACTATCTCTAACATCAAACCTTACTAAACATCTAAGCCAAAATTTCTATACAAATAAACAGCCAACTCTTTCCTAAAAATTCCAATCACCTTAAGCCAAGCTAATCTCAAGAAAATGACAACCCTACCTTTAGCCAAGCCTTCACTAAAATTCAAGCTCAAATTTGTTGGGAGAAAACCTAAGAAATTTAAGCCTACAAAGAAAAGAGAAGTTATTGAAAGGGCCATCTATAATTGCTTTAAGGAATCTGACTTTCTTCCTCTAAATTGGTGCATCTCAGATGAAGACCATTTCCAATATATAGCTGAGGAAATTGTTGAAGTTTTAATTGTATCCTTGAGAGAAGTTAGAATTTATTTTGAGAATGGTACATTCACTCTTCTATAAAATTTTTTAATGAATTCTTTGGCTCCCAAGAAATTAAAAGAGTAATAAATTTGTTAAAAGACAAGGATACTGCTACAAGGGCATGAAGATCATCTCTAGCTGAATGGTTGATTGAAAAGGAGGAAACAAAGAAAAGAGATGAGGCTGAAGCTGAAGAAAGAAGAAGGAGGCATGATGAAGAAATAGATATGTTCATAAAAAGATCAGAAGAGTTAAAAGCAAAAAGAATGAGCAGAATTTCTAAATATGGGAGATTTCTAAACATTAGAGCTGGTGGATTGTCAAGATTCTGCCTAGAGGTTATGGACAATGGTTATCCCAAGGCAGCAATACAAAAACTTGTAGAAGCCCTAAGTGGAACACTTATCATAGAAGAACTTGAAATTCTTGACCATTTGAAGGATAAACTTAGAGAAGAAGCAAATGTAAAAACTATCTTTACCTGAGTCTTGTAGTCAGTGAACCTTGTGAATCTTATGGTGTACAAGTTATAATTCTATCAAGCCCTATGTATTAATTTTATTCTCCATCATTTCAAACTTGGGGTTAGTCTTTTTAACAAGCATGAATTTGTGTTAAGCAATCTTCTCACAAATTGGGGGAGATTGTTGTAAAAGACATGCCTATACTTTAACAAGACTAAGACATTTTGCCAACCCTAAGTAAGTTATATTGTTATCTTAATTTGTATTTTGTACTTGTAACATTTAAAGTCTGTAAAATGTCAAAGGAGCAGACTGTATCCTTTTTCTATAAATAGTGTCAAGCCTAAGAATTCTATCTGGAAGAAGATCAAGAAGATCATGCCTCAGAAGAATTATGAAGAAGCATGGAGTTGAATAAATCTATTTTAGGAAAAATACTCTAATTCAAGATCTATACAAGTCACAAATTTAATGTTATAGAGAAGTCATTCGAGAACTCCAGAATGGCTTATCGAGAAGTCAGGAAAGCTACTAGAGAACTCAGTGAGATATTGACAAGTCAAGAAGACATGAAGGTTGAAGATATCGACAAGTCATTTCTTCACTAGAGAACTCAGAGTTATCGACAAGTCTACATTCATTAGAGAACTTTGAGTTATCGATAAGTCTAAGTCTACTAGAGAACTCAGAGATATTGATAAGTCAAAATTCAATAGAGAACTCAGAGACATCGACAAGTTAAATTTTGACTAGAGAACTCTGAGATATTGACAAGTTAAATTTGACTAGTGAACTCTGAGATATCAAAAAATCAAGAAGCTACTAGTGAACTAAGAGTTATCGATAAGTCAAAGTGAAGATGTGAAGACCAGAGATCTCGACAAGCCTAAATTCTCTCATAGAGAACTGAAGACCTTTACAAGCCAAACTAAATATAGAGTACTAGAGATCTCGATAAGCAAATATACTTATTGAGATGTCAAGTGTTCTACAGACCTAAACTGGAGATCTTGAGGTACAATCTCAAAGTACAAAGTTGCAGATCAGTTCAATATCCAAGATAAACAATCAACAAACAATCCAACAGCTGGATTGACAAGTCTACAAAAAGCAACTTGAAGAATGTGCAAGATCAATGGTAAAGATTAACTGACAGAGGAAGATCAAAGTGAACACGGGATGCTAAAGATATACTAAGCCAGAAATGGAAGATCTACATTTTTATAAATAGAAATGACAAGTGACAGTTTAGAAAAGCTAATAGCATATCTTATTACACATTGTGTAAACCAGTAGATAACAGAGTTATAAAGTTAACACTAGTCCTTAGTCAGTTGTAACAATTTAGATCAAATTTCTTGTAACACTCTCAAGGAGAAGCTAAGCTCTTTATCAACAAAGAGCCTAAAAATTTTGTAGCAAAACAGTCTTAATTTTAATATAAAATTAAATAAGTTTTGAAGATCTGTGTTCTTTATTTTCTGCATGCTTAAATTTTGCATGAACACATTTCACTACAAGAATTAATTAACTTTGTTCAACCAAGCCAAAAACATTCAAGAAAAGCCTAAAAAAAATAAAACGCATTCACCCCCCCTCCGTGTGTTATTCATTTCCTAACAGTTGATGACGTTTTACTCAATGGAAACAATGTTCAGATATTGGCTTCAACAAAGGCATGCTTGTTCAAATAATTTGAAATGAAGGACTTAGGTGAAACTGCATACATCCTTGGGATCAAAGTTATAAGGGATCGCAAGAAAAAGGATGTTGGCTTTGTCTCAGGAGCCCTACATAGATGACATATTAGCTCGTTTTAACATGCAGGACTCCAAGAACGGTAATTTACCTTCCAGACATGGAGTTTCTCTATCAAAGAGTTAATGCCCTCGACACCTGAGGAGATAGAGAACATGAAAGCAGTTCCTTATGCTTCGGCATGTGGAAGCCTAATGTATGCTATGTTATGTACGAGACCTAATATCTGTTTTTACGTAGGCATGGTTAGCCGATACCAGTCAAACCCAGGACAAGAACATTGGAGTGCAGTAAAAACAATACTCAAGTACTTGCGTAGAACTAAAGAGTATATGTTGGTTTACAAGTTCTCGAATTTGTTGCCTCTGGGATATACCGATTCAGATTTGCAGACAGCTAAGGATAAGAGAAAGTCCACCTCAGGATGTGTTTTTACTTTAAGAGGTGGAGCCGTAATATGGAGGAGTGTGAAGCAGAAATGCATTGCAAACTAGTGTTACACAAAATTCCAATTATGTGTGACAATACTAGTGTTATATCTATTGTGGCTAATCCAATTAATCATTATAGAACAAAGCATATTGTTGTAAGGTACCATTTTAATAGAGAACATGCTACAAATGGTACCATTCAGCTTATTTTTGTTCCAACAGGAAAATAATTAGCTGACATTTTTACTAAACCTTTAGATGAAGCAACTTTCACTAGACTTGTAGATGAAATTGGAATGCTTACCTCTTCATCCTAAGGCAAGAACTCAGTTAATGTTTTGCAGCAGATTAATTTCTAGTAAATCAAAATATATTTGATTAATTGGGAATTAACTAAAATATGAATTATAAATATTTCAGAAATCTTTGCATATTTATTTTTAAAACTCAAATTGCCTTGGAATTTTTCAATTCTAAGTAAACTGTCTAAATGTTTATTTGCATTTTCAATATGTAAAAATAACACAAGGTATAATCTAAGTAATCAAAAGTATTTAGAGAAATGAGTTCTCGATAATTCCAATTGAATTATCGACAAGTCATTTTAAGACTTCTCGAGTGAGTTCTCGATAAGTCAATCTCCTGACTTCTCGAGTTACTTCTCGATAAGCTTTATTATGACTTATCGATAAGTCATTGTAGAGTTCTATATAAGTGTTAACTCAAAGAGTTCTCTACACGTATAATTTTAGACTTATAAATAACTCAGAACTGAAATAATTTAATCAAATAAATTATTTTGGTAAAATACTTTTGACAAAATTGATTTATTCAAATAAAAATTGGAAACAATTCAATCCATTTTGGATAAACTGGGTATTTATTTGACATCCCGATAAGTTTATTTTTTTAGTTCTCTACACGAATAAACAAAATGACTTATTGATATGATTTTCACTTTTCAAAATGACTTCTCGATAGACAAATTTCAAACATCTATTTTTGAGTTCTCGACAAGTCATTTGCTTTTACTATAAATACCCAGACATCTCGACATACATATCCTAATGCCTTGGAGATCTCAAAGTGACCTAATTTTTCATTTCTAAACTGATTTCTCTCTCATTTCAAATCCTTTCTTTCTAATTTCTTTTACCCATTAATCTTCACATACACAATAATGGCATCAAACACTATTGTACCTTTCATTCCAAAGGAAACCAACTTCCTTGCATTCTTAGATGCTAATCAAGCTCCCGAAGCTTTCAAAAGCTTTATCAAGTTCTTATCTGAAACTTACTTTGTTGGAGCTCTTACAACTAACCCAGTTCTCTATCTGGATGTATTGGAGGATTTCTGGAACACAACTGTAGCTAGGACAGTTGTGCATGAAGACCAATCTTCAACTTTAGTACACTACATTCTGGAGGAATTGAGCACCAGGCTCACCAAGTCATTAACTTCAAGAGGTAAAGAAATTTTCCTTTCTAGATTCATTATGCCTGCTTTAAATCATAAAGTAAATGACATACATATGCTTGAAGGTGTAGATAGGTCATTAATAGACAACTGTAAACAAGTGTCCAAACTCTTATTTGGATCACTTATCACTAAGAATAAGGTACAGGCGGGTCTTAGGTTAACACCTTTCATGATTGAAAGATTTAAGACCTATCCTTACCCTATGCCTGATATGGAGACCAATGAAGTTCAACCTAGTGCAACAATGGTTCCTGAGCCTGTGGAAGCACAAACACAGGCACACCCACAGGGACCTTCCCATGTTGAGCCTACTTCTTCAAAACTAATATCTGCTAGGAAACCAACCACTTCATCCTCTCAAAAGGGTGAAGTGAGCAAAAAGAAAAAAAGGAGGTAACCTGTTACAACCGGTATTTTCGTGTAATATTATTTGTGGATTTGGTATAATATTAAAGCCGAATGAAATATATTCAATGATTGTACGTTTGTGTGAGTGAAAATTTCTGCATTATAAATTTGCTTTATGTAGTATATAATTTTTCAAAGCAAGAGTTTATTTAATTTCTTTATTTTTGATTTATAAGGAATATTTCAAGCCTTGGAAAAATTTTCTTTTAAAAGGTAATTTGTTCACAAATTTTGAAAATGATTTTATAAAGTCTCTAAAAAATCCAAGTTATTTTATGGTATAAATTTTATAATTTTTGAACTTGTATTTTATTTTATAAAAATAAATCATTATAAATTTTAGTTGTCATATTTAGCAAATTACAAGAAAGCCCTTGCATGCAAACCACCCTCTCATTCTTTTCAAGGACAAAGAGGACAATTCCAACCCCACTAACTCTTATTTTTCTAGCCAATTTCCTTCTTTACCCTTGCATGCAAATTGAACCAAGTTCAAGTGGAAGGCTAATCATGTCAATTCCTAATTCCACTCACTTTTTCCAATACAAAAACCATAAAACAAGCAAAGACATGATCATTTCACTTCACTCACCACCACACTTTCTCCTCCCTCCCTCCTCCCTCTCTCACTCTCGGCTTTTAGCCGAAACCCCCCCTCCCCATTTTTTTTTCTTCATTCCTCAACCAAGCTTCTACTCTTTATACAAGTAAATGTTACTTCCCATACCATGATCACTCATATTTCAAAGAGTTTTGAGTAGAAAGTTTAAGTTTAAAGGTTGCATGTAAAGGTTTTAGTGAAACTCAAAATACAACCTTGATTCTTGTGAGTTTATGGTTGTTTTTGAGAGGACTACAAGGAATGGATAAGTGCCAAGTCTTGAGAAGGAAACTCTTGATGATTAAATGGCCATTCCCATCCATTTCATTCGGCCAGGACCAAATGGGAGCCGAATGAATGGTCCTTGAGATCATTCTTGTTGTTTTGCTCAAATTTTGCATGTTTATATGATAATGACTTGAATTTTGTGGTGAAAATTTGATAAAACTCCTTGCATGCTAAGTGATCATCTAGGTATAGCTTATTCTAGGCTTGCATGTCAATTTTATGGTAGAATATATGTAGAAAATGTGTTGTTTTGGTTTGCAAAATCCGAGGATATGCATGCATGTGGATTTCTCTTAGAATGTTGTAAGATTTTGATTATTTGGAAAGATTTTGTTAGTGAGCCTGAATTTCAGTAGGAATAATGTGCTAATATTGATTTATGCTTCTTGTTGCATGGTAATAATTCGTGGTTATCTTTTATAAAATACATATCTTGTGGTTTCAAAAACTTAATGATTGGTGAGTTGAGAAATGTGATCTCTTTTGTTTTGCCATAATTGTACCTTAGGTAAGGATGATCTCACCCAAGGTTATTTTGAGAATAAGGGAGTTAGTTCAGTAGATTACCATGTATAAGTCTTGGTTTAAGTATTGGGATGTTGGTAGTTGAGTTTGTCAAGTCAAAACCTTGGAGAAATGAGAGTTATAGTTTCTGCAGAAAATCAGTTTAGTACCCTGAGGTTTAGAGTGAGTTTTGACCATGTCATTGATGTGCAATTTGAGGCCCAAGCCACCAAAAGTTAGTATTGGGAGTATATAAAAGGTTTTAGGAGTTGGTTGGAGGTTTGCTTGTCTTTTGGTTAGGTGCACAAGTAGAATAACAAAATCTGTCTATCAGGGGACAGTTTTGTTGCAACTTAGAAATAGGAATATTTAACCATGTCATGGGTAGGCCCTCATTAGGACCTATTGGGCCTTAATTAGAGGAAGTGTCAGAGAAGTTTTTCCAACCATAGTTCATAGGATATGAGTTAGAATCATGTGTCACAAGTTAATTCAAGTCAGGGCGTTTTCTGCCCAGAAAAACAGGGGAACCTTGGACTTTTAGTTTAGGCCCAAGAAGGCCCAAGCCAGGCCCTTGAGCCACATCAAATTTTTGAGATGCCCTTAGGTCAGGAGAGTCTTGTGTAAAAGTTTTGAAGGAAAACTTGTAGTTTAAGAGTGCCTAATGCACTCAAGAAACTATAGTTGTCATTCTGAAATTTGCACCAGTGAGCGCTTTCACTTATCACATAGTTTTAGAACCCTTAGAAGTGAGTATTAGGTCAACCACCATAGTTGTAAGATGGTATAAGGTCAGTAGAGCTAAAGGCACAAGTGAGGGTCAAAAGGTTTTGGATAATGTAGGAAAGGCACATCGAGTTAGGAAGCCAAAATTAGAAGACCTTGTCTAGTTTAGCGACCAAGTGACTTAAGATGTGAGTCGAGATCATCAAAGCCTAGTGTTGCATTATGGTATATATGGTGTTATTTGGTGTTAATATATGATATGTGAATATGTGGCTATGTGTATACTTTTGTAATTTAAAAGTGAATATAAAATTAAGTGTGTATAGGCCTAAGTGCCATCCGTGTTTAATTTCAAGTTGTAAATAGGTTAAGACGGTAAGAATATATTATAATGAGGATTATTATTATTATGTAGGATCTCGAGACGAGGGAAAACTTGCCATAAAGGTCGAGTGAAGCTCCAGTTGCTCCTACCAGTCAGACCAGACCAGCCTTTCTCAAGGCAAGTGATTCAACTTGACCTTCGTATTTACTATAAACAGTTCATATATATATTGATGCAATTATCCTGAGTCATTTGATATGTTTTAAATCAAGCGTATCTTTCATTTATCTTTGAATTATATAGAAATGCCATGAACCCTCAAGTATGTATTGCTAGTAGTTCAAAAGCCTTTTCATGATAGTTAAATGCCATGATAAAATGAAGAGTTGATATATTACTTGATTGATCCTCTTGATTAACATGCTGATGATTCCTAAGTATTGATATCTCATCCTGATACTTGAATCCCTATAGAACCTTACCTTGAACCCTGAAAGTCAGAAACTTATCAAAGTGATCCCTCATTGATTGATACCCCTCTTTCTTATCCTAAAACTCGACAACTATGATATATCCTGAGCTAAAGAATCATTTCTTCATACCTTAACACCTATAGTATTCATGAAACTTATCTTCTTGATGATCCAACACCTGTACCTTGACGAGAAACCATTGCTTTAAGCCCAGTTTGGCATTACCCCTTTATATTATCCATTAGTCTCACTAATTTTTCCTGTCCAAGTTTTGACATACGAAAACCTTTTGGTTACCCTAATAGAGTAAAAATTTGTAAATCATGGCCCTGAGATTTAGTACCATATTTCCCGTATTTCGAGTTGATCTATATTCCCTTAATAAAATGTTTACTGTTAAAAGAGATTTTGTTATAATTCGGCATCAGTTTTTGAAATAAATAAAATATGGGTTTTCAGTCCCAAAGGGGGATAAATGTTTTCCTTAAATAGTGGATCTGGACTGAGACGCGAGTCCTTTCCACACTTATATTAGGCTTAAAAGTTGCCTAGGGATTCCCGTTGATGTTTTAGAACCCAGCGAGGTTCGGGATTACTTCGCGGCTGATCACCGACTGTAATCTGTAGCGTCATAAAATGATTTTGATTAAGACATGATTTTAAAATTATTTTGATACAAGCAAAATGATGCCATCTCACATAGTTTTATCTCTTGTTACCATTGGTTATGTCTTTCCATTGTCATTCTTTAATGTATATCTCGATTTATGTTTTGTGTCGTACTGTTAGCACTTGTTGAGCATTTGGCTCACTCCTTGCTTTACCCTGATATTACAGCTAGCAGCTATGGTTAGATTCAAGCAGACTGCCCGTAAGACCTGTGATGCTGATGCTTATGTTCGAGCTCAGGTAGAATAAGTAATAATAGTTTGTGTGAGGACTCGGTACTTTTAATCAGATGTAATAGTTGGTAGTGTTGGGCTGTTCCAAACCCTAAACTGTAAGATCTTGGAGTTGGTTGTGTATTCTTCTTTTAAAATGTTGTAATAGTTATATTTAATTTGCTGTTTAGGTTGGGGGCGTGACAGGTTTTGGTATCAGAGCTACGGTTTAGAGTCCCTGGACAGCCCAAATAGGTTATAGGATATGTGTGTAGGTTATAGATAATATGCGAGAGAGTAGGTTAAGTAAATTATTATTAATACTCCTCTTATTGGTTGTCAGCAAAGGGCGCATTCCTCGTCATCCTCTGGGTCGGACGACACTATTGCTTTCACAGTGTATGCTGAGTTGAGGCGCGAGTTCGACATGCTTCAGGGCAAGTACGACCGACTGATAGACCGACTGAAGAACGTGTATCCGGACAGCCGAAACTACGAAGGGAAGCCCAAGGAGCAGATCACTGCGAGACTTGAGACCTTGGTTCAGTACGTCAACACTAAGCTTGAGGAGATGCCAGCGCACCGGGACCGTACCAGCCAGTATGTCATTCAGATGGTGGCGGATGAGCTCCAGAGCATTGTGAAGACGCTTCGAGAGGAAAAGACTACCAAGCCCCGTTCAGATGGAGTGGAGCCTTAGTTCTTTCCATTTACCTTTCATGTTATTGTACTATCAGACTCTATGGAATCCCCAGTTATTTTCGTTGTTTCTTTTAAATAAGCCTGTTATTCCTAGAATCAGACTTTGTCCCAATCCTATGTATTGTGACCTTTAAAATTTCAATAATTATGTTCTATTGTTCCATTTGCTCTCAACTGTTATTTTACGTTTTTATATGCATCATCATATCTGCTTAATTTGGAAACTTGACCCCATATATAAATAAGAATGCCATGCGATACCCTCGAATCATTTTATCATTCATATTTGTTTTGACATAACTCTTATTTCAGGATTATGCCTCCCAAAAAGAAGAACCCAACAACCACATCCACCACAGACCCAAATATTCTTCGACTACTGGAAACTTTGCAACAGCAAACCAATGATATAGCTCAACAACAACTAACTCTTCAACAACGAATTGAAAACCAAGATAACCGTGAGCCACACCAACCACCTGAACCACCAGTACCACCTAGATAAATTGTCACTTTCAAGGCTTTTCAGAATGTGAATCCACCTGCATTTCATGATACCACTGATCCAGTGATAGCTAACACATGGATCAAGGAGATGGAAAGGGCTTTTGAGTTGGTACAGTTAGGAGACGATCAGAAGACGTCGTATGTTACTTACTTCTTGAAGGGAGAAGTCATCTATTGGTGGGAATCAGTAAAAGCTATGGAAGTCACTCAGCAGGTTTCTTGGGAGAGATTTAAGAAGTTATTTCTGGACAAGTATTACCCCAAGTACATGCAGAATCAGATGGAGCTAAAATTTCTTAAGTTGAAGCAAGGGAACATGACTGTATTGGAGTATGAGAAGAAGTTCACTGAGTTTTCAAGGTTTGTGACAAAGTATACCAGCACTGAGGAGGAAAAGCAAAGAAATTTCAGCAAGGATTGGAGCCTTGGATCAGAGATAGGGTGGCTATGTTTGAGCTTGAAACTTATGCGGGAGTAGTACAGAAAGCTGCTCTGATTGAGAATAATGGGATGCAGTCAAGGAAAGAGAGGGATAACAAGAAGAGGAAGGTTCCATTTTATGGAGAAAAGTCTGAAGCCGGAAGTTCACAAGATTGAAATGTAAAGAGGATTAGTTTCCAGAAGGGCGGAAATTTTCAAAAGAAAGGAAATTTGGGTAAAAGGCAAGAATCGAAGGGGAACAATCAGGCAAGCCAAGGGCAAGTTGGAGAAAATAGGTTCCCAAGGCCAGAATGCAAGCACTGCGGAAGAAGGCACCTCGGAGTGTGTAATAAGCAGAGCATGACATGCTACAGGTGCAATCAGAAGGGACATTTGGCGAATGAGTGCAAGATGCCAAAGCCAGGAGTTACGTGTTACAAGTGTGGGAAGACTGGACACATAGCTAGGGAGTGCAAGGCAACCGGACCAGTCAAAGCTCTGATGAATGTGGCAAGTACTAGTGCAAGCGTGCCAGCTGAGGTATTGGCATTACCTCCACCACCTACACCAACCCCGCAAGCAACAGCAAGGACATTTGATTTGAAGATGAAGGATGGTGTACAGAATTCAGAGGTGATAGCAGGTAGACTTTTACTCAATAATGTCAAAGCTAAGGTATTGATTGATTCGGGAGCAACAAGATCTTTCATATCAGAATCTTTTGTTGATAAGCTCCAATGTGATAAAATGGTTATGAGTGAGGTAGTAAATGTGGTAATTGCGAACCAAGAGAAGATTCATGTGAATCAATTTTGTCCAAAGTGTGAGATTGATATTTCGGGGTATAAGTTTTCAGCTGACTTGATACTCTTCAAGTTGGGAGAGTTTGACATAATTTTAGGAATGGATTGGTTAGGAGAGAATAACGCTCAGAACAATTGTAAGACCAAGAGAGTGTATTTAAAGACGAAGAGTGGAGAGAAGGTAGTATTTAAGGGGCAGAGGCAAGAGCAACTATTTCTTACAATTGTTCAGGTTAAGAAGCTACTTAGAAAAGGTTGTGAGTCGTTCCTAGCTTATGTAGTGGATTCGGAAAAAGGCAGCCCCGGCATGGAAGATATCCCTGTAGTTAACGAGTTCCCGGATGTGTTTCCCGATGAACTACCAGGCTTACCACCAGATCGACTAATCGAGTTCGAGATCAACCTTGCTCCAGGAACGGAACCAGTTTCAAAGGCCCCATATAGGATGGCATCAGCATAAATGAAAGAGTTGGTGAGCCAGCTACAAGAATTGTTGGATAAGGGAGTGATACGGCCAAGTGTGTCGCCATGGGGAGCACATGTTCTGTTTGTAAAGAAGAAAGATGGGAGTATGCGTCTATACATAGATTATCGGGAGTTAAATAAGGTAACGATCAAGAACCGCTACCCGCTACCAATGATAGATGACCTTTTTGATCAGTTGAAGGGAGCAAAATGCTTTTCAAAGATTGACTTGAGATCGGGATACCATCAATTAAAGATCAAAGAAGAAGATGTTCCCAAGACCGCATTCAGGACCATATATGGGCATTATGAATTCCTAGTAATGTCGTTTGGACTGACCAACGCTCCGGCCGCATTTATGGATCTGATGAATCAAGTATTTAAGAAGTATTTGGACAAATTTGTCGTGGTATTTATTGATGAAATCCTTATTTATTCTAAGTCGGAAGAAGAACATAAGCAGCACCTCTGGATAGCATTGGAGATACTCCGGCAAGAAAAGTTGTATGCCAAGTTTACCAAATGTGAGTTTTGGTTAAAGGAAGTTCAATTTTTGGGGCATGTCATTGGAAATGAGGGAGTTAAAGTGGATCCGTCAAAGATTGAGGCAGTTATGAGTTGGGAGAGGCCAAAGACTCCTACGGAAGTGCGAAGTTTTCTAGGATTGGCCGGATACTATAGAAGATTCGTCAAGGATTTCTCGAAGATCGCCACGCCATTGACCAAGTTAACCAGAAAGAATCAAAAGTTTGAATGGAGTGCAGAATGTGAAGATAGCTTTCAAGAGTTGAAGCAGAAGTTGGTAACAGCTCCGGTGTTGGTACTTCCAGATGATCAAGGGAACTTTGTAATATTCAGCGACGCTTCACATAAGGGTTTGGGTTGTGTGTTGATGCAACACAGTAAAGTGATCGCATATGCATCAAGACAGTTGAAACCGCATGAGTTAAAGTACCCGACGCATGACTTGGAACTAGCCGCCATAGTGTTCGCACTTAAGATTTGGAGACATTACCTCTACGGAGAGAAGTGTGAAATCTACACGGATCACAAGAGTTTAAAGTATATTTTTACTCAGAAAGAGCTCAATATGAGGCAGAGGAGATGGCTGGAATTGATCAAGGACTATGACTGTTCGATAAATTACCATCCTGGAAAGGCGAATGTAGTGGCCGATGCTCTGAGTAGGAAGGAGAGACTGAATATGATGATAACATCAAAAGAGTTATCTGAAGAAATCGAGAGATTGGAATTGGAACTTTGTGCTTGCGGAAAAGTCGAGGAAGTTTGTCGTGCAATGACCTTTCAGCCAACATTAGTGGAAAAGATAAAGAAGTGTCAAGAAGAAGTAATGGAGAAAGAGAAGAATCAGTTATCTGGAGAGGAGATTAATACTCAAAGGGATGAGCAAGGGATACTAAGGTTTTCATCCAGAATATGGATTCCTCATGTACCTGAATTAAAGAATGAGATCCTCCATGAAGCCCATAATTCAAAATTTTCAATCCACCCGGGAAGCACCAAGATGTATCGAGACTTAAAGAAGAACTTTTGGTGGCCAAATATGAAGCGAGACGTGGCAGAATGGGTTGCGAAGTGCTATACTTGTCAGAAAGTGAAGGCAGAACATCAACGACCAAGCGGATTAATTCAGCCCTTGAAGATTCCAGAATGGAAATGGGAAAATATCGCTATGGACTTTATAGTAGGACTACCGTGAACGAAATCCAGACATGACGCAATATGGGTTATAATTGATCGTCTTACGAAGTCGGCGCATTTCCTTCCAATAAATGAGAAGTCGTCACTGGACAAGTTGGTTCATCTGTATGTGCGCGAAATCGTACTAAGGCATGGAGTACCCGTATTAATTGTTTCAGACAGAGATCCCCGCTTTAACTCGAGATTCTGGAAGCAATTTCAGGAATGTCTTGGCACGAAGTTGAATATGAGCACGGCATACCACCCGCAGACTGATGGCCAGAGTGAAAGGACAATTCAAACAATTGAATACATATTGCGCAGTTGTGCAATCGATTTTGCAGGAAGTTGGGATGACCAATTGCCGTTGATTGAATTCTCTTATAACAACAACTATCATTCCAGTATCGGCATGCCACCATACGAAGCTTTGTACGGGCGAAAATGTAGATCACCAACAAATTGGGATGAAGTAGGGGAAGGAAGAATTCTCGGCTCAGAATTGGTACAACAGTTGCATGACTCAGTCAAATTAATTCAGAAAAGGTTGCTTGCTGCTCAAGATAGACAGAGGAAGTATGCGGATCCAGCGCGTAAGGATGTTCAATTCCAAATTGGCGAAGCTGTGTTGCTGAAGGTGTCACCTAGAAAAGGGTTGATGAGATTTGGCAAGAAAGGGAAGTTAGCACCTAGATACATAGGTCCTTTTGAGATTTTGAGTCAAGTAGGAAAGGTGACCTACGAGTTGGCCTTACCACCTCAGTATCAGCATGTGCATAATGTGTTCCATGTATCGTTGCTTAAGAAGTACAATCCTGACGCTAGCCATGTGATATAATATGAACCTATAGAAATTCAGGCAGACCTGTCATTTGTGGAGCAACCGGTTAAAATACTCGACTGGCAAGTAAAGAGTCTTAGGAATAAGTCGGTAAAGATAGTGAAAGTGCTTTGGAGGAACCCTAAGGTCGAAGAATCGACTTGGGAGTTATAGTCTGATATGCGTTCCCGGTATCCTCATCTGTTCTCTTAGATTCTGGGGACAGAATCCCTTAAGGGGGAGAGGATGTTACAACCAGTATTTTCGTGTAATATTATTTGTGAATTTGGTATAATATTAAAGCCGAATGAAATATATTCAATGATTGTACGTTTGTGTGAGTGAAAATTTCTGCATTATAAATTTGCTTTATGTAGTATATGATTTTTCAAAGCAAGAGTTTATTTAATTTCTTTATTTTTCATTTATAAGGAATATTTCAAGCCTTGGAAAATTTTTCTTTTAAAAGGTATTTTGTTCACAAATTTTGAAAATGATTTTATAAAGTCTCTAAAAAATCCAAGTTATTTTATGGTATAAATTTTATAATTTTTGAACTTGTATTTTATTTTATAAAAATAAATCATTATAAATTTTAGTTGTCAAATTTAACAACTTACAAGAAAGCCCTTGCATGCAAACCACCCTCTCATTCTTTTCAAGGACAAAGAGGACAATTCCAACCCCACTAACTCTTATTTTTCTAGCCAATTTCCTTTTTTACCCTTGCATGCAAATTGAACCAAGTTCAAGTGGAAGGCTAATCATGTCAATTCCTAATTCCACTCACTTTTGCCAATACAAAAACCATAAAACAAGCAAAGACATGATCATTTCACTTCACTCACCACCACACTTTCTCCTCCCTCCCTCCTCCCTCTCTCACTCTCGGCTTTTAGCCGAAACCCCCCCTCCCCATTTTTTTTTCTTCATTCCTCAACCAAGCTTCTACTCTTTACACAAGTAAATGTTACTTCCCATACCATGATCACTCATATTTCAAAGAGTTTTGAGTAGAAAGTTTAAGTTTAAAGGTTGCATGTAAAGGTTTTAGTGAAACTCAAAATACAACTTGATTCTTGTGAGTTTAGGGTTGTTTTTGAGAGGACTACAAGGAATGGATAAGTGCTAATTCTTGAGAAGGAAACTCTTGATGATTAAATGGCCATTCCCATCCATTCCATTCGGCCATGACCATATGGGAGCCGAATGAATGGTCCTTGAGATCATTCTTGTTGTTTTGCTCAAATTTTGCATGTTTATGTGATAATGACTTGAATTTTGTGGTGAAAATTTGATAAAACTCCTTGCATGATAAGTGATCATCTAGGTATAGCTTATGCTAGGCTTGCATGTCAATTTTATGGTAGAATATATGTAGAAAATGTGTTGTTTTGGTTTGCAAAACCCGAGGACATGCATGCATGTGGATTTCTTTTAGAATGTTGTAAGATTTTGATCATTTGGAAAGATTTTGTTAGTGAGCCTTAATTTCAGTAGGAATAATGTGTTAATATTGATTATGCTTCTTGTTGCATGGTAATAATTTGTGGTTATCTTTTATAAAATGCATATCTTGTGGTTTCAAAAACTTAATAATTGGTGAGTTGAGAAATGTGATCTCTTTTGTTTTGTCATAATTGTATCTTAGGTAAGGATGATCTCACCCAAGGTTATTTCGAGAATAAGGGAGTTAGTTCAGTAGATTACCATGTATAAGTCTTGGTTTAAGTATTGGGATGTTGGTAGTTGAGTTTGTCAAGTCAAAACCTTGGAGAAATGAGAGTTATAGTTTCTGTAGAAAATTAGTTTAGTACCCTGAGGTTTAGAGTAAGTTTTGACCATGTCATTGATGTGCACTTTGAGGCCCAAGCCACCAGAAGTTAGTATTGGGAGTATATAAAAGGTTTTAGGAGTTGGTTAGAGGTTTGAATGTCTTTTGGTTAGGTGCACAAGTAGAATAACAAAATCTGTACAGCAGGGGACCGTTTTGTTACAACTTAGAAATAGGAAAATTTGACCATGTCATGGGTAGGCCCTCATTAGGCCCTATTGGGCCTTAGTTAGAGAGAGTGTCAGAGAAGTTTTTCCAACCATAGTTCATAGGATATGAGTTAGAACCATGTGTCACAAGTTAATTCAAGTCAGGGCATTTTCTGCCCAGAAAAACAGGGGAACCTTGGACTTTTAGTTTAGGCCCAAGAAGGCCCAAGCCAGGCCCTTGAGCCACATCAAGTTTGTGAGATGCCCTTAGGTCAGGAGAGTCTTGTGTAAAAGTTTTGAAGGAAAAGTTGTAGTTTAAGAGTGCCTAATGCACTCAAGAAACTATAGTTGTCATTCTGAAATTTGCACCAGTGAGCGCTTTCACTTATCACATAGTTTTAGAACCCTTAGAAGTGAGTATTAGGTCGACCACCATAGTTGTAAGATGGTATAAGGTCAGTAGAGCTAAAGGCACAAGTGAGGGTCAAAAGGTTTTGGATAATTTAGGAAAGGCTCATCGAGTTAGGTTGCCAAAATTAGAAGACCTTGTCTAGTTTAGCGACCAAGTGACTTAAGATGTGAGTCGAGATCATCCAAGCCTAGTGTTGCATTATGGTATATATAGTGTTATTTGGTGTTAATATATGATATGTGAATATGTGGCTATGTGTGTACTTTTGTAATTTAAAAGTGAATATAAAATTAAGTGTGTATAGGCCTAAGTGCCATCCGTGTTTAATTTTAAGTTGTAAATAGGTTAAGACGATAAGTATATATTATAATGAGGATTATAATTATTATGTAGGATCTCGAGACGAGGGAAAACTTGCCATAAAGGTCGAGTGAAGCTCCAGTTGCTCCTACCAGTCAGACCAGACCAGCCTTTCTCAACGCAAGTGATTCAACTTGACCTTCGTATTTACTATAAACAGTTCATATATATATTGATGCAATTATCCTGAGTCATTTGATATGTTTTAAATTAAGCGTATCTTTCGTTTATCTTTGAATTATATAGAAATTCCATGAACCCTCGAGTATGTATTGCTAGTAGTTCAAAAGCCTTTTCATGATAGTTAAATGCCATGATAAAATGAAGAGTTGATATATTACTTGATTGATCCTCTTGATTAACATGCTGATGATTCCTAAGTATTGATATCTCATCCTGATACTTGAATCCCTATAGAACCTTACCTTGAACCCTGAAAGTCAGAAACTTATCAAAGTGATCCCTCATTGATTGATACCCCTCTTTCTTATCCTAAAGCTTGACAACTCTGATATATCCTGAGCTAAAGAATCATTTCTTCATACCTTAACACCCATAGTATTCATGAAACTTATCTTCTTGATGATCCAACACCTGTACCTTGACGAGAAACCATTGCTTTAAGCCCAGTTTGGCATTACCCCTTTATATTATCCATTAGTCTCACTAAATTTTCCTGTCCAAGTTCTGACATACGAAAACCTTTTGGTTACCCTAATAGAGTAAAATTTTGTAAATCATGGCCCTGAGATTTAGTACCATATTTCCCGTGTTTCGAGTTGATCTATATTCCCTTAATAAAATGTTTACTGTTAAAAGAGATTTTGTTATAATTCGGCATCAGTTTTTGAAATAAATAAAATATGGGTTTTCAGTCCCAAGGGGGATAAATGTTTTCCTTGAATAGTGGATCTGGACTGAGACGCGAGTCCTTTCCACACTTATATTAGGCTTAAAAGTTGCCTAGGGATTCCCGTTGATGTTTTAGAACCCAGCGAGGTTCGGGATTACTTCGCGGCTGATCACCGGCTGTAATCCGTAGCGTCATAAAATGATTTTGATTAAGACATGATTTTAAAATTGTTTTGATACAAGCAAAATGATGCCATCTCACATAATTTTATCTCTCGTTACCATTGGTTATGTCTTTCCATTGTCATCCTTTAATGTATATCTCGATTTATGTTTTGTGTCGTACTGTTAGCACTTGTTGAGCATTTGGCTCACTCCTTGCTTTACCCTGATATTACAGCTAGCAGCTATGGTTAGATTCAAGCAGACTGCCCGTAAGACCTGTGATGCTGATGCTTATGTTCGAGCTCAGGTAGAATAAGTAATAATAGTTTGTGTGAGGACTCGGTACTTTTAATCAGATGTAATAGTTGGTAGTGTTGGGCTGTTCCAAACCCTAAACTGTAAGATCTTGGAGTTGGTTGTGTATTCTTCTTTTAAAATGTTGTAATAGTTATATTTAATTTGCTGTTTAAGTTGGGGGTGTGACATAACCCTTACTATATTGAATGAGAGTGGTGAGGATCAAACACAACCTGAGTCACCTTTGGTCAAAAGAACAAAGAAGCAAAAGAAAACTGCGTTGACCACTCAAGGCATATCTGCATCTTCTCAAAAGGATGTAGTTGTAAATAAAGGATTTGAATAGACTCTAGGGGTATCCTCTCAACAGGGTGTCTCTATTGGAAAGAGCATTCTACCAAATGCACCTTGTATAGAGTCTACACCTGTACTTGACAAAGTTCAAGTGTATGGAAGGAGAAACAAGGATGACACACACCATGAGAGCACATCAATTGAAGCTCCCTCATCTATTCAGGGGAGCTGTCAACATTCACTACTGAACAACAACTCTTAGTCTCTCAAATTTCTTATTCATACACTGCACTTGAATCTAATCCTCAAGTGCAAATTCACTCAAGTGACATGGTTCAAGAAACCTTGCTCACCACTAAGACACCAAATTTAGATGGTGAGAGACTACTAGATGAGTTAAACCTTGATGACACCATCACAAACATGGGGGATTCATCAGTTTTATTGAGGATCCCATGATGATCATAAATGCACCTTCATGTGCAAATCAGTCTTCACATGTTGTAAGGTTTGAGGGTAGTACTCCTGAGGGGAGCTATCTAAATCCTCTCCAATTCAATTGGAGGTTCCTGTCACAGGAACAACTCCCCTCAAAACCCTGGCTGAAATTGCATTAACAATTGAAGCTGGGAGTACAATTGCCAATGACCCTGTTATGGGAGAGGCAAGATCATCACATTCATGTGACAGTGCTTTGCAAGAAGCACAAGAGTTTGAGACTGATGCACATGACAGTAACCCATTCAAATCCCCTCCAATTCAACTGGAGGTTCCCACCACAAGTGGAGAACAACAACTTGTCATAACCACAGAGCAATGTGTGAGTAAAACTGTGACCTCTGTCACAGGTGGTTCTGTCCTATCTCCTTCTCACCCATCCAACCAACCTTCCACCTCTCAACCTCAAGAACCCCAGCTCATTTCTCAGTGGCTACAAGAAGCTGCATCTCAACCCTCAACAGTTGTTGATCTTATGGTTGACCAACTTGGGGGACTTGCTCAAATATCACAGCAGCGTCTCACATCCAATATGTCTAATCAAGACTACCAGGCCATTATGCTTTCCTACCAGACAGATTTTGAAAAACAACAAGCTAAAATAGTTGATGAAGCTGGTGAGGATGCAAACTATGGTAAATGGCTAGATAAGGAGTTTGCCATTGAAATGGATGTTGTACCTGCCCAATTCAGGGAAGAATATCTAACCATCTTGGGGAGCAATACTAGATCCTTAACCCCACATGAGGTATATGATGCAGTGAATGAGGTATACAAGGCTCAAATTAAATCTTTCCATAACTTTGGAAAAACACTTCAGATTACTCTCACTGGCCATGAAGACAAGATAATAAAGATGGTTATAGAGAAGATGGATCAAATCATTCCCTCTCAGACAGAGATCAAGAATAAATTCACAACTTTTGCTGATCAAATGTCTAGGTATGATCTAAGTAAAGTAGAGATAAGTGTCAAGAATCTCAGAACCTCATTTATGGCCCTGTATGATCAAGTTCAAAACTATATCAGTCCCTCAAATGATTCAAGACTGAGGATGGATCAAATGCATTCTAGCAGATACACTCCTTCAGCCTTGCTCATGGATGAAATTGAGAAGGCTGTGCAGGATAATTTTGGGGTCTAAATCTAAAGAGCCTATCACATCAGTTTAACTTGGTCAAAGTTCTTCATAAACTCAACAATTTCAAGATGTGGGAAAAGAAAGACTGATCAAGGCTGCAGAGGGACCAAATCAAGATCAAGAATTCAGTGAACTTCTTGCAGTCCTGAGGATGTCTCTTCAAAATAACTATATCATATACAAAAGAGCATTGGCCAAGACTATCAACTCCATCAGGGCAGTAGTTGTGAATTTAGAGAACTACTTACAGAAAAGGATTGTTGTCAACATCAATGATGGTGGTGTGGACAGATGTCTTCAGGTGTCCATTTCAAATCTAAGAACTCTAAGGGCATCTGAGCTGGATGTTGTGATTGACAAAGTACGTAGTCATCACAGAGGACACCCAACTTCTTCATGAGCTTAAAAATGCACAAATAGCAGCTTTTCATGAAACCTATCTATATCCAAATAGAGGAGTGACCTACATCTACCCAAGAACCAAACAATACAAAAAACTTACTGTTCCTAAAAATTATGTTAGATCAAACATGAGGCTGATCATGACTATTTAGTCTGATTTAAAATACAAAAAAAACAAGAAGGCTAAAGATGTGGAGATGATCAGGATCTTGGATAGATACCTACTGAATCCTGACACCATGTTGCCGACATCTCAATTTAATTTAAAAGATGACAAGGATGATGATGAGAAGAAACATGATAAGCAAAAACCTTCTGGCTCAAATCCAAGTTAGTCTTCAAAGGCAACTGGTAGCAATTGGAAGAAGGGAGATGACAAGAAGATAGGAGAAGAAAGAAGGAGAAAGAAAAGTCAAGATGGCTCAAAACAACAACAAATCGTAAAAATCTAAATTAACCAAGCTCAACCCTCTAAACCTTTTAGCTCAAACACTCAACCATCCTTCACCTCAAAGCCAAAATTTCTATACAAGCCAACTGCAAACTCACTTCTCAAAATCCAAATCATTACCAACCAAACCAGCTTAAAGAAAATCACAACCCTACCTTCATATAAACCTCCAACCAAGACACACTTTAAATTTGTTGGGAGAAAAATAAAGCAACTGCAAGTTACTGAAAGATCTCTCTGGAATTACTATGATCAATCTTACTTTCTGCCACTAAATTGGTGCTTCACAGATGAAGATCTAGCTGAAGAAATAGTCAGAGTTTGGGTAGTATCATATACAGAAGTGAGAAGTTATTATGATGATGGTTCTTTACTGTATTTGGCAGTAACCTAATGGACACTCTTTCAACCACAAAATTCAAAAGAGTGATCAGTTTAATGAAGGATAAGGATATAATCACAAGATTCTGGAAAGATGTATATAGTGTATGGGTGAAAGAAAGAGATGAGAAAATTGCAAGGGCAAGGGCTGAATAGGAAGAAAGATATAGGAAGTATGCTGAATAACTTGCAAGAACTGAGAAAAGATCAAATGAGCTTAAAGCAAAAGGGATTAGCAGACTCTCCAAAGATGGACATTTTTTAGAACATAAAAGTTGGCAGATTCTCCAGATTTAGAGCAGGTTATCTAAATGGTTATTCATTGGATGAGTGGCTCAAGCTTGTGGAATCCTTAAGGGGAACTGAGATCATATAAGAAATGGAAGTGTTAGCAACTCTTAAGGATCTCATTAGAAAAGAACCAGGCTATGAGGACTTTATGTAATGAATTTCCTGTTAAAATTTCTATAACCTCTCAATGTTAAGTATTGTACTTCTTTCACTTTTTTGTAAAGTTTAATTGTTCATTGTAGCTTGGGGTTAGTCTTGTTAACAGGCATGAATTTGTGATAAGCAATCTTTTCATAAATTGGGGGAGATTGTTGTGCAAGACATGCCTGTACTATAACAAGACTAAGTCAAATTGACAACCCTAAGTAAGTTATATGATAATCTAAGTTTGCATTTTGTATTGTATCACTGAAGTCTGTAAAAATGAAAATAGATTAGACTGGAGTATTTTTCTGTAAATAGTCTCAAGCCTAAGAATAAACTCTGAAAGAAGATCATGAAGATCATGCCTCAGAGAAAGTGTGAAAAAGCTTGGAGTTGAATAAATCTATTTTGGGAAAAATATTCTAAGTCAAGAAATCTACAAGTCACTAATTAAGTGTTATAGAGAAGTCTTTCGAGAACTCCAGAATGACTTATCGAGAAGTCAAGAAAAGCTTATAGAGAAGTCTCAAAGATATTGACAAGCCAAATTGAAGACATGAAGATTGGAGATATCAAAAAGTCATTTCTTTACTAGAAGACTCTGAGATATCGACAAGTCAAAATATCACTAGAGAACTCAGAGATATCGATAAGTTGATTCTACATGCAAAGAAGTGGAGACCTCAATAAGTCAAGTTCATTCGTGGACTCAAGGATCTCGATAAGTCAAGTTCATTCGAGGACTCAGAGATCTCGATAAGTCAAGATTATACTCGAGAACTCAGAGATCTCAACAAGTCAATTTCACATTCGAGAACTCAGAGAATTCGATAAGTCATAACAACTATAGAGTAATAAGAGATCCCGATAAGTCATTATACTTATCGAGATGTCTAGTTATCTATATACCAAACTGGATATCTCGAGGTAAAACTCAAAGTACAAACTGCAGACAAGTTAAATATCCAAGATTATCAATCAACAAACAAATCAATCACTAATTTGAAAAGTCTATAAAAGCAGCTTGAAGAGTACAAGATCAAAGGCCAAGATTAACTAGCAAAGTCAGAGACATGCACTATTTGCAAAGATACACTAAGCCAGAATTAGAAAGATTTAGTTATTTAAAAGTAAGGTTTAGTACATGCTATTGCATGTTGTGTAAAAACCAGTGTTTACCGTTCTATAAAGTAAACACTGGATGCTTTTTTTTAGATGTAACAAATAGATCTAGAAATCTTGTAATTTTCTCAAGATAGAAGCTGAGTTCTTAACATAACAAGAACCCATAAATTTGAAGCAAAACACATACTTGATTTTAATATAAAATTAAGTGAGTTTTGAAAGATAGTATGTTCCTATGCATATTTTATTATTCCTGTTGAAACATATTATCTCTACAAGTTAGATTACTTTGTTCACCATCCAAAAGCATTTCAATAAGATTAAAATTGTCAAAAACAAATTCACCCCATGTGTTGCATTCATTACCCAACAAATATCAAAAGAAATTTTTCCGGACACAATCTTTAAATAATTTTATAAACATCTTTATTTATTTGAAGTAGTTGAGCGAATAAAATATTGGCCTTTATTAGCCCTCATCATAAATCAAAGGCAATGAGCAATTCAGTGATTCAACTTTTGAATCACGTCTTTGTCCGATTTTGTAATCATAAAACTTTTCAAGAAGGAATGCCGTTAATGGAGATCAACAATAAATTAGACTAGACACTAGAACCAACATTCACACTCATACCCTACTGATCAGTCAGGATATAGTGCAGATCTATACCCACCTGTATAGATCCATTCGGGTACCCAGGCACTATGGCCCATTAAACAAGGGTCCAGCCATCACTGGCGTCGGCCCATTCTGGCCTCATAAACAAAGGGTCCAACCATCTTTGCCCCTTATTATAACCATCCAATCCATGAAGTATTTTGATATCAAATCACTTTGAACTCAAAATATCCCAATTCAGGGTTCACAAATAACCCGGAATAATAGGTATTTGCTCAAGAGATCAATCAATAATAATAAGGAACAATAAAAAAAATGTACTTGCATAATTAAGAGTAGTGCAATAAAATGTAAAACATTTAAATATTCTGAATTACAATAGGGAAGGAATACTTGTGATATATCACAAGAAAGTTTGAGAATACTTGCCTCAATTGGTCCATTTTCTAACTTTTAAGCATCTGCCATATAACTCATCTCTAGTACGTCTGTATCAGATTCTTATTTGTTAATCCACATTCTATGTCCACATCTACTCTGTATCTACTCGTCTCATTTCCCACACATAATCAGGCTTTCCTCTAACTATCACTGTCTGTGTTTGAATGTCTCGAACTATGTGTATCTATCATAAAAGATACTATTTTAATTAACCGACAATATACAATTGTCCATTAAATATGTGTCCTTATCGTCTACCCATCCGACAATAACAGATAAGGATGAGTTTCAATCACATAAATTTTAATAGACACATGGACTCATAATTCACATAACATGTAAACACATATGGCACTTATCACATATTTCATATAAAATATAACTCAGTTCGTCAAAACATTTGACTTAGTATGTTTAAAACTGAAATCGAGTCGAAATACAACTTTTTGATATTTACGTGACTCAGAAACGTTTACAAAATCAAGCGACCTTTCAAAATGAAAGATTTGGTGTCTTGAAAGTATTTTAATAGAAGCATAATATTATTCTGAGTCTAGACGCGTTCGTTTCGTATTAAATGGATGAACGATCTATTTATTATGAATAAAATAAGAAGAATTCAATTAATAATAATATTAATTGAATTTTTAAATACCCTTATATAATTTTTAAAATCCCAAAATGATTTTTAAATTATTATTTAGGAAAAATTAGAATTAAAAATGATTTTTCATAATTTTTGGAGATTAAATTAATTTAACACAAATTATTTAAATAAAATGATTAATTATCATAATAATTAATCTTTTTAAATAATAACGAATAAATAAATAATTAAAATAAAATTTTTTGGATTTTAGAAAATAGTAAAAGTAATTTTCTGAAATTAAAATAATTTGGTTAATTATATTAAAAAATTAACTAAATTAACTTTTGGATTTAAAATTATTTTTGAAATTAAAATATGAATTTTTGAATTTATTTTAAGAAATTAAAATCAGAAAAAGAAGTTTAGGATAGCAGCACCGGAAAACAGATCGAAGGGCGACACAACGGGGAAGGTGACCGGAACCAACGAAGAACACACCGGAATCTGGAAATGTTTTCCAGAAACCAGTTAGTTCCTCCGGTTTCTGGCAAACTTCTAGGGAGTCTAAATCGACCTAATTCACAACAAAATCACTCCCTTTCGATCCCAAATCAACCCAGTGATATCCATATTCACTCAGAAACAACAATCAACAATCCTTATTGATTCTTAGGAGAAAACCGGACTAAAATTCGACGAGGTTTAAGAATATTCCGGTAACAACTCGATTTTCTCAGACACTGAACCAAATCGAACACTTAATATCACAAAATGAAGTCTGAATTATGTACAATCTAATCATATAACCATAATCAACCAACAATCAGTAATAAATTCAGAAAATTGATTCAAAATTTTGAAAAAAACCTTGAACTCGACTAACAACTTTCAGGAATCGTTTGGTTCATTTAAATATACGAAACGATTGTAAATCACCTCAGGAAACTATTCCAAATATCAAAATTAAACAATAACCCCAAAATCAAAAACACCTAAATTCAGTTAAGAACATTCATACCCCTTATAAACCCTAATTTTAATAATTCGAGAATCAAACCCAAATTTCTATATGCTATTGAACTCCAAATTTAACATATAATATACCAAAATGATCAGAATAAAATTATCTACAAGATACAATCATCAAATCCCACACACAACATCAAAATCAAAAATTCATGTTTAATCATAATTTAATTCAAATTCAAATAAATATATTGAAAGATACCGTTGATTTCTGCAGTGAAATTAATTGTATATTATGAAAGTACTATTCACAAGCTTCGATTCGACTACTTGCATGCCAAATCAGAGTTCGATAACGCCTTCGTTTCTATGTTTGATTTTGAAGAACGCGACGAATATTCGAGTTTTTCTCTGTAAATTATATAATTTAACAGTTTATTTATGAATATTTGTATAAAATAAAATAAGAAAAAGGCTATTTATACTTATAGAATATTAGTATCATGTTGGATCATATCGGATCTGAAAATAGATTACTTATCTGCCAAGTAACTATAAAAACGATCCAATTTGATACCAGTTTTGGATAATTATCAAAACTGGGAGTCTTATAAAACATCCTACGAGAGGATAATAGAATAATTCTATCAAAATGTCCCGTCTCCCGAGAATACGGGTTTTATCGATCTATCGAATCGAAAGTTTTATGCCGGGACTCGTACGGGTCAAACCGTACACCGGATTGAAAAAGTTAAAACATGAAAAATGTTCAGTATAATCATTTTAGGTTAGGAAGGAGTTTTCCGATGACTTTCAGGTTGAAAAACATAAAAACGGTTGAAGTTGGACGATTCTCAATTTTATAAAATAGTTTTATAATTATTCAGAAAATAATTATTAATCCATAAATCTCTATAAAATCATATAACAACCTAAAAATTACTAAAAAATTACCAAAATTATCTATACTTTATTTTGGACAAATAAAAATTAAAATAGTCAAATTTTATCACATATAAACATCCAAACATCAATTCCAATTATTAGATAATTCACCAAAATTCACATACAAATCACATTATGATTATTTATTGATAAAATAATTACACGATATTTCCCGGATATTACACTTCTCACGCATATCATTTTCTAACTCCTAAGTTGATTCTTCAACCATTGGATTTCTCCACATAAGACAAATCTGCATAAAGTTCTATCGGCTCGTACTCTATTACATGCCTAGAATATGGATTACACTTCTTAAGCATTGGCACATGAAAGACGTTGTGAATATGCTCCATATGCGGGGGTAACGGCAATTCGTATGCTACTTTGCCGACGTGCTTCAAAATTTCAAAAGGTCCAACATATTTTTGGACTCATCTTTCCCTTCTTTCCAAATCTGCACAATCCCTTCTATGGTGACACCTTTAACAATACTAGATCTCCATCTGTAAACTTAATGTCCTTTCTAGATTTATCTGCATATTTCCTTTGACGACTTTATACTGCAATTAACCTTTTATTAATAACCTCGACAACTTCTTTCGTCTGTTGTACCAACCCTGGTCCAAGTATCTTACTTTTTCCAACTTCATCACAATATACTGGTGATCGACATTTGTGTTCATATAGAGCTTCGTAATAAGGCATTCCAATATTGGCGTGGTAACTGTTATTGTAAGCATCTTCTACTAAAGGCAATTTCTTATCCCAATTTTCTTTAAAATCAATGGCACAAACACGTAACATATCTTCAATAGTCTAAATCGTCCTTTCACTTTGGTCGCCAGTCTGTGGATGATAATCTGTACTCATATTCAACTTAGCTCCCAAACATTCTTGAAAACTTCTCCAGAACCTTGAATTGAATCTTGGATCTCGGTCAGATATAATAGACATAGGGACTCCATGATGGACTACTATCTCCTTCAAATATATGTGGACCAACTTGTAATAACCCCAATTTTTGGGAAATTTTTGAAACCCTTATGAATAGTGTTTTTGCTGAATGAGAAAACTTTTCATGCCACATTATGTAGGGGTTCTGATATGGATATTCTGAGATTTTATTAGTACTTTATATCGGATATAAGTGTATGTAAAGATCGTCAGAATCCAAATCCGAACACTTTGATTTTTCCCGGAAATCCAATAGATACGGAAAGAATTGAGTATAAGGTAACAGGATAAAAAGGATTTAAATTAAAGGATTATAAGAGAGGATCATAAAAGGAATACAATATATTGAGAAAGGTTAAGGGAACCTAAGTAATAAGATCCCGGGTATGATCCCTCAAACGATAAACGAAAATGAAAGTTAAGCGAACCGTATAACAGATCAGCGGTCATTAGGCAAACGATTAGGAAGTTAATCAAGGGGATTAGTGGGGATGATGTCATCCAACCAATAGAAAGAGGACAAGGAGGGGAGAATGACATCATGAGGATGACATAAGCATGATATGGGAAGGAAGGAGGTGTGGTTGAATGAGAACCACACAAATTCAAGGGCAACAAGGTAATTGACTAAATCAAACACAAAAACAAAGCAACCAAGCCAAGTAAAATCATTTTCATCAAAATCAAAAAGAAACCAAGGCATTGTTCTTCATGCTCTCGGCCAAAACAGAACCAGAACACTAAAACTGCTGTATCTCCTTCAGTTCTCACTCAAATATTGTGTTCTATAGCTCATTGGAAAGGTATTGAGATGGCCTACAACTCTTGTTCACAAGTCTCGTCCAAATAATCATGGTAAGACCCTCATTTTTACAGTTCTTTAAATCGGACTTTTAGAAACTTCAAAGCCTAACTTTGTGTTCTTGATTTCTTTGGAAAGATCAAGCTTGTAGGAGGCTCCCTAAGGCTTCCTGGCAACTTAACACCTCCCAAGGAAGGTATAAACTTCAAACCCTAGCCTTTACTTTATTTGTTAGTAAGTTTAATGGTTGGTGTTGTGAAATGAGAAGCATGGATTGTGATTATTAGTAGTTTGGTTTGATTTGGAAGTGTTTTGGTAATTGAAGCTTGATTATAGTTCATAGGTCTTGATTGTGGTTGTTTGAGTTGAAAACCTTGGAGATTATGGACTGATGTGGTATGGTTTAGGTGAAGTTTTGTTGTATTGATGGTTATGAGTTGGTTGGTGGTTAATTGGAGTAGTTTAAACATTGGTAATCGCGTAAACATAGCCGTCGTAACGTCCGATTTTCTTTGGACTGTTTTTGTGCATAATATTAGGACCCGAGAACCCCCTGCTAGATTATGACCACTGCCATGTTTAGATAGCTCATGTTACGAGCTTCGTTTTGATATGTAGTTCGTTCGATTCCGATGCACGGTTTAGGAGAAACGACCGTTTCAAGTAACGGCGTTTCGCGAACGAAACTTTTCCCCTCGCCTTACTTTGAAACATAGGTTAAAGACCAAAAAGGGTTAATTAATGTATGAAACATTTATGGTAAGTGTGTTAGGCAGTTGGTAAGACACTCGCGAAGGAATCGCCTTAAAACTCGTAAAGGTTAAATTATTAAAAATGGTGGAGCCGAGGGTACTCGAGTGACTTAAGAGAATCAGTAAGCGCAAAACAAGCGTTAGAGTCTAAGTTAGTTAAAGTATAGATTTACAAGTGACTTTGGTTTAATTCCAACTTACTTGTTGCTTATAGGTTACCAGACTCGTCCCGAGCCATTCGTAACCCCCAGTCGCTCAGGCAAGTTTTCTACCCGTTATACTGTTGTTGTGATGTAAATATATGTATATGCATTATCTTGTGATAAGTGCATGATTGTTATTAGCAAATTTTGCGATATATTGGAGCATGCTGATATGGTATATATGCATGTCTGTTTCATAATCTGGTTATCTATCTGTTGATTTCGATGCTTATAGTTGCATAATACCTATGCTAGAGATAAGCAGTAGTTGCGTATACCCTTAGTATAGGGGACCCAAAGGTGAACATATTTCTAAACCGGGAGTCGATGTTCCCGAGTATAATATATATATTTTTATATATATATGGTTATAGTTTTCCAAACTATTAATCGAATAAGGTTTATTCGATAACTTTTATTTTATTAATTGAATACTATATTGAATATTCATTCGAGGGTTATGACTCAGTTTATTTTATTATTTGAATATGATTTGAATATTCATTCGAGTGTTATGACTCAGTTTATTTTATTATTTCAATATGATTTGAATATTCATTCGAGGGCTTATGACTCAGTTTATATTATTTAATGATTATTAATTGGATATTCATTTGAGGATGTATGACTCCTTTATTTTATTTAATGAATATTATTTATAATATTCATTCGAGGTATTATGACTCCGCTTATTACTTATAATATTCTTTATTGTATTAAAGAATAAGGTGTCGATAGTCAAACTTATTTTTGATTATTCAAATAAAGATATTACTTTCGTATAAGTATATCTTTGATTAATTGCTATTCAGTCAAGTATAAGTTTTCCAACTTCTACCTCAATTATTCTTTATGGGAGTATTATTTAAATAATAATATTCAGATATTTCTTTCATATTGGGACTGATTTATTTTATTAAATCAGCATTACTCCAAACATTCTTAAAAATGTTTTCGAGTCTTCAAAATGAATTTAAAAGGTAGAGAGGATCCTAAAACTTGTTTCCAAATTCAAGATCTTCCATTTTAAGGAGACTTGAATATTCGCTCAAAAATCTTGGGGATCCGGCTCTGTGGTGTATTTTATATTCGCAACATGGTTGCTGTTTTGAGAAAACAATTTGATTACTTGCCCAATGTTCGGAAAGTAAGTCCATCTGATTGAGTCGGCATAAGCGACAGGCCGGGGTACGGTCTATGAATGTGTAAGTGGCTGGGTGGCAGTCCATCAACGCGTGAGTGGCCGGGTAACGGTCTATCGTGAGGTCCTAATGCGGCCAGGGTGATGACCGGTGAGGAATTCATCCATCTACAGTAGAAAAGGTTACTTATTGGTATCTTTGCCTGATCAGCAAGATATCTGGTTTATGCCAAAATTCTTTTCCTTCCAAATTCATTGGATATTGCAACTCTGTTCATACTTTACATGACAGAGGTTTTCTGGAAATGTATGGGAGATATATATGAATATATTTATATATCGGGACTTAATGAAGTATCTCGTAACTTCATTATTTATAATGATATTCAAAGATTGAATCTATTCAAATCTTGTCTTGTAGTCTCATCTATGTGATGAACCTTTGAAACTGATTATAACTTGAACGGGGGTAGTTCAAGTAGTATTTGGGAAAGATATAAGTATTTTGGGGTATCTTGTAACTTCATCTTTTAAACTTATATCTAGTTAATGATTGTCTTATGAATGACAAAGATTTTCGGAAAAACGTTGAGACAAGGTTAGATATATGAGATCACCTTGCAACGATATTTTTTGTGTATACAGTTATAAACTGGAACTCTGTGTATATTATGGATGGAAGAGGACTTCCAAGATTTTGAAAAGTATATATGTATATATACTGAATATTTTGCGACTTCATCGCATTAAGATATCAAACTTGGTTCATTTCTTTTGACCAAGACTTTCATGAGTACTATGAGAAGGCTCATATACTATTAATCATTATACATATTATTTTGGTGGGCTTGCTGCTCACCCTTGCTTTATTTCTTCATCACACAACAACAGTTAGGAAAGATGGCCAGACTCCAGCAGACCCAGCGCAAGCGCGTGGGAAGCGTCCCGCGTCTTCCCGTTGATGTTGTAGCTGCTATAGCTGTAGAGGTAGATCTATTGTAGATCAGACCATCTACTTTTGAGAATCAATTATGTATAATTATAACTTGTGGCAGATAATGGCAATTAACTGTAAATTTATCAAGTAATCATTTTGGGTTGTAATAACTTTTAAATTGTGGATTCAAAGACTTGTACTTATTTAAATTTCATCTCTGAGACTATAACGGGTTGTGGTGTGTGTTAGTGTGGGGTCACAGCATAAGGTTATTTATTATTAATTAAGTGAAGTGATATTGTGGAAAGAAAGACCGTGACGACCCGGATCCCCGACCCCGGATCTGGGGGTGTTACAAAAATGGTATCAGAGCTAAGCGTTATAAACCTCAGAGATGATGGGACGTTACGATAATAAGTTCACTAAGATAATAAGAACTCTTGCCAAGTTCATAGTCGGGCTACCTAACGTAGTACTGACAGTTAAAACCCTTATGGGAACCCTTATAAATATCGTGATAGGAGCGTAGTTCGTTATCGTATATGGTAGCGGGACTCCGAACCCTGAGGTTGAGGAGCAACATCGCGATGATATTTTATTACTAATTGGAGATCGGATTGTGGATCCGATAGAGTTTCCTAATGCACGACCGGATGATGTTGATATTGAGAATTTAGCGGTTGAGGATGTTATCCTAGAAGGGATAGTTGTTGAGGAGGATCCCATGGAGGATCCTGACAAGAATGAATAAAGGACCACTGAGGAATTGATGACCATGGTTAGGGCAACTACCAGAGGTAGGATTGGCCGGTCATTACCGGAGGTTCGTTCAAGTTGTAAAGATAGTAGCCCCTTTAACGCGGCTTACTCGTAAGACTGAGAAGTTCGAATGGACAGAGAAATGTGAGAACAGCTTTCAAGAATTGAAGCAGAGTTTGATGATGGCCCCTATGCTGGCATTGCCGGATGGAAAAAGGAGATTTTGTGATTTGTAAGTGACGCTTCGCATAAGGAATTAGGGTGCTTCTTAGCACAGCAAGATAATTGCGTCTGCCTCAAGACAATTAAGGTAATATGAAATTCGATATCCCCGCCCATGAGCTTAGGCTCGTGGCAATAGTTTTACCCTAAAGATTGGAGGCACTACTTGTATGGAGAGAAGTGCGAGAATTACCTAAGCCATAAGTGCTCTAGTACATTCTTACGTAGAAAGAGCTCAACATACGCCAGAGGAGGCGGTTAGAGCTAATCAAGAATTATGATTGGGAGATTCTTTATCATTCGGGGAAAGCCAATATGGTGGCTGATGCCCTTAGTAAAAAGGAGAGACTCAAGATGATAATGTCTTTTGGAGAGTTTATAAGAGATTTTGAGAAAATGGAAATAGTAGTGAAGGTAACCGGAGCCGGTACCGAAAAGCTGTTTGAGATAACAATACAGCCCGAATTATTGGAAGAGATCATATTGTGCCAGAAAAAGTTATGAATGAAGGCAGAGAGGCAACAAATAGATAAGAGGTTAATACCGAGAAAGATGAGAAGGGAATAATGAGGTATTCCTACAGAATTTGGGTTCCAAATGTTCAAGAGCTTAAAGATGAGATCTTAGATGAAAGCTAGTTTGAGGAATAAGATTTAGAGCAAACCCTGAACGTGATAGTCAGGGAGGTCGCCATCAAGATAGAAGGAACCCATGACATAATGGAGTGGAAAATGAGGATTTTAAATTAAAAGATGACCCCAATTATGGGGAGTAGGATGAAACATTTCATACTAAGGAAACAAAAAGTCGAGTAAGGAAAGGAGACCCGAGATGGTACCCCTATACGGCAATTCATGGACCTGTCTAAAGAGAACTTAGACTATTATCCCCAACCATCACCCTGAGGAGACAGTACGGTGAGAAATTCTTTCAGGACCTTTAAGTCACTAAGCTCTCAGAGTTCCATGGAACAAGCTGACCCAGCCGAGGCAAGAGCCTGGCTAAAGGAAATAGAGGAATCATTTGAGATTCTAAATGATTGATGAATCACAAAGGACTGTTTTTGTCACTTACCCTCCTAAGAGAGAGGCCACCCGCTGGTGAAAGACCAAGAAAGGCACGGAGCCAGAGGTTATAATAAACTGATTTAAGTTTAGTCAATTGTTTTAGGAAAGTACTTCCCAAGGTTATGGAGATAGTGTAAAAGCTTTAGAGATAGAACAAAGGCAGACGAGTATGATGAATTATGAATCTAAGTTGTAAAAGTTATCAAGATTCGTTCTGAGGACACGAATCCAGAATGACGGGATGTATGAAATCAATGTTTATGTTGTGTTGGTCCATGAAATAATGATAAGAGAAAGGAAAATAAAAAGAAACTGAAGTGGAAAGGAATATAAAGGCAATAGAGTTTGAGGAATGATAAGGGAGTTGGGTATGAGGAAACCCTAAAGACTCGTAGCAATAGACATAGAAAAGTATGTAATCGTCAGGATGAGGGTGATATACCATGAGTTAAATTGATGGTTGAAGGTATAAGAGATACATATATATTATCCCCTGTAAGTTGGGAGGATTCGAAGAAACCTTGAGATAGTTCGAAGGATAAATAATGAGACGCGGATAGACTGAGGAGACAAGAAAGTAAGAAATTAAGAAAATTGGATGAAGAAAGTGACCTTCAAGAATGTGAAGTGTAAGACCGGTGGCTTGATACCCAGGAAGGGAGACGCCAGGTATGAAAGATATCCCAACATTGAGATGACTGTTGAGATAAACAACAAAAGTAAATAAGGATTTATTAAGAAGAAGTTCACGTTGAACACGACCAATATCTTCCATATCATCCATGTGATCATTACCAAATCAGGAAAGACAAGCGGATAACCGTTGTTATCTTTTGGAGGCCATATGGATTGACCTCAATTTGAATAAGGATGCTATTATGAAGTTAGGTATAGACTATCGAGGTGGGAATGATGAATATGATAATCTATCAAGGATATATGACTTGATTTATTCGTGGAAGGATGCAGGTACCTTTTTAAGGTGGAATTAAGGATAGAACATTGGTAACTTAAAATGAATCCTAGGGGACTGCATAAAGGTTGGTATGTCACCCTTAATAGGGACAGTATGAGTTTTGACAGTATGATTGGGAAAGGGTTAAGGTAACAACAACCTTTAAGAATCAGTGGAGAGATTTTGCAGAAGTATATAGACAATGGTTCTACTATTAGTAAATGGTATTGTGATATGCCCTGTATCTAGGGAATACAGGAGGAACGATTAAAGGATAACCTTAGAGGTTTTATAAGGAAAAAGGTAATATTCAAAATTCTCAAGAATAGAAATGTGGATAAAGGAAATATGACGTAATTATAATGATGCCAAGTGGGGCACGTGTTAAACCACGAGAAAGTATGGATCGAACCAGTAATGGTCGAAATTGTTCAGGGCAATTAGGACTTAAGAAAAAAAAATGTTCTAAGTATGATTGAGAGTCAGTCTTGACAGTGATTAGCCTCTAAAGAATGAGGCAATAACTTATGGAAAAATGGTGATATTTTTTTTTCCCATCTGATTTTAAGGAAAACATCTTCACTCAAGCAGTGATCGGAAATAAGGTAGAAAATTTATTTGGAGGTGGTTAAAATGACATTGACTGTAAGGAAATTTTACTATCAGGAAAGGCCAAAGAGGTGGCCGACACTTTAAAGGTAAGTGGATAATTATAGGCGCTTGTGCCAAAAAAAAATACAGTGATGATGGTTAAAACTGTGAAGGTTGTATTATGGTTTGGAAGATTGACATTCCTTCTGATGACTGTGCAATACCCAACCGTAATAGTAGTTGGTAAAGGTTTAATTCGTGTAATCGCCATGAACGGGCTATCTATCTTAGAAGGTCCTATCTTGAGATAAGCCAGGACCATGTTTCAAAAAGGACTAGATGAACCCTTGAGTTAATTCTTCTATTTAGGGCGTATGATTAAGAATGGTATTAACCTGCTATCGTTGCTTTGATTGAAACTCTTCTGCACTTTTATCTGCTTCATGTCATGTATGTATGTCAGGATCAGGAGTGTTCTTCATAAATCAGGAATGGTGATTATGTTACCTCCTTAGAAGGATTTGATACGAGATGTATGGACTCTGTATGGTTAGCTATTAAGACTTCAGGGAAAATGAATGACTACAGTGGGTCAGTGGTGGACCATAGTAAGGCAGCAATGATTCTGCGAGTAGTGAGCTGATTACAACCATGAGAGTTGTATTGGAATGGGTGTTGAGATTGAGTACCACTAATCGGGTCGTGGTAGTGTATAAGTTATCATTGATAGACTAATTAAGTAGAGTATCTACCTGGTGAATTATTATTCTTTCTTATCAATAGAGAGTCGTATTATTATACGAGGAAGGTTGCGGTGCAAGCATAGAATTCTAGTAGCGATGATGTATAGAATGAGATCCCAGATTCGATTTTCGATGTCGAGGGAGTTTCAAAGGTGATTGTGTATAAGCTCGAGGAAGAGCATGGGTCCATAGAATGATGAACGGAATAGAAATATTTAGGCATGTGAAATAGGATGCTATAATACTTGATGTTGATATAAATACATATATGTTTTGTTCTCCTATGACAAACCTCTATAGTTCAGAGGTAGGTTCCAAGCCAGATATTTTGTGGCAGTATATTTTTTTATATATATACAATTCTCTTCAGTTCATTCTTTTCTCTTCTTTTCATTTCATGTAATTTGAGAAGAACAACCCTTCCAGAAGGGGAGGTATTGCCGAATGACTGTCTATCTGTGTGATAGAAGCCTAGTAGGATACCAACTATTGTTTAATTGCTTGTCAAGTACTAAAGGCTGGCCACCTTCTGTACTAACTAAGCGATATAACAAGTGTTCATGATCATAGTGATCTCTCAACAAATTCCTTTACTTCTATATGAAGGATTAAGCTTCCAAAGATAGAAGCAGCTAAAAAAGGAGTAGTAAAGTTATGGTGGTATTCAGAATGGAAACACGTTCATGATACTAAGGTTGACGTGGTTATTAAAAGGTTATAGAACACTAACGAGCAAAAGTGTAACCAGTATAATATTATGTACGGAAGATAGTAACGACTACGAACTGGAAAATGATGGGTAGTGAGAAGCAAAAGATATAATGCTAGAAGCTATGATGAGAGCCGGTGCAATAGACTTCAAAGAATTTGGAATGATCACTTAACGCAGATTAAGTTATCTCACGATAATCGATCGTATGTTAGTATCGAGGTATCGCCTTATGAGATCCTTGAGGGAAGACAATGTCGATCTCCCTTATGTTAGGATTAAGTTGTAGAGCGCAAGATGCTCGGACCCGCAGTTGTCCAAAGGACCAGGGATATAATAGATCTAATCAGAGGACGGCAGGTAGTAGCCCAAGATGGACATGATAAATATATTGATTTGACACGAAAGGACAAAGAATAGGAAGTAGGGGACCTAGTGTTGTTATAGGTATTCCCTTGGAAAGGAAGGATGAGGTTCGGAAAGAAATGAAAGCTAAGTCCACGAATTGTTGGACCCTTGGATATATTAAGACATATTGGGAAGTTATCATATGAGCTAGCCCTAACCCCGAACATGTAACAAGTTTGTAACGTGTTTCACGTATCAATGTTAAGGAAGTGTAATTCAGATGCCAGATAAATAGGGGCATATGAGTGCATAGACATGCAACCCGACGTAACCTATATGGAGCAACCAGGAAGGGTTATAGAGTGAAAAGGAACAAGTGCTTAGGGGAAGGATTATCGAACTAGGCAGAGTTTGGTGGCAGGACCACAATGTGGGAAAATTGACTTGAGAGTTAGAAAGTGCAATATTAAGAAGGTATCCCTATTCATTTCTATCTGATTCCGGGACGGAATCCTTTTAAGGAGGGGAGACTATAATAACCCCAATTTTTGGGAAATTTTTGAAACCCTTATGAATAGTGTTTTTGCTGAATGAGAAAACTTTTCATGCCACACTATGTAGGGGTTCTGATATGGATATTCTGAGATTTTATTAGTACTTTATATGGGATATAAGTGTGTGTAAAGATCGTCAGAATCCAAATCCGAACACTTTGATTTTTCCCGGAAATCCAATAGATACGGAAAGAATTGAGTATAAGGTAACAGGATAAAAAGGATTTAAATTAAAGGATTATAAGAGATGATCATAAAAGGAATACAATATATTGAGAAAGGTTAAGGGAACCTAAGTAATAAGATCCCGGGTATGATCCCTCAAACGATAAACGAAAACGAAAGTTAAGCGAACCGTATAACAGATCAGCGGTCATTAGGCAAACGATTAGGAAGTTAATCAAGGGGATTAGTGGGGATGATGTCATCCAACCAATAGAAAGAGGACAAGGAGGGGAGGATGACATCATGAGGATGACACAAGCATGACATGGGAAGGAAGGAGGTGTGGTTGAATGAGAACCACACAAATTCAAGGGCAACAAGGTAATTGACTAAATCAAACACAAAAACAAAGCAACCAAGCCAAGTAAAATCATTTTCATCAAAATCAAAAAGAAACCAAGGCATTGTTCTTCATGCTCTCGGCCAAAACAGAACCAGAACACTAAAACTGCTGTATCTCCTTCATTTCTCACTCAAATATTGGGTTCTATATCTCATTGGAAAGGTATTGAGATGGCCTACAACTCTTGTTCACAAGTCTCGTCCAAATAATCATGGTAAGACCCTCATTTTTACAGTTCTTTAAATCGGACTTTTAGAAACTTCAAAGCCTAACTTTGTGTTCTTGATTTCTTTGGAAAGATCAAGCTTGTAGGAGGCTCCCTAAGGCTTCCTGGCAACTTAACACCTCCCAAGGAAGGTATAAACTTCAAACCCTAGCCTTTACTTTATTTGTTAGTAAGTTTAATGGTTGGTGTTGTGAAATGAGAAGCATGGATTGTGATTATTAGTAGTTTGGTTTGATTTGGAAGTGTTTTGGTAATTGAAGCTTGATTATAGTTCATAGGTCTTGATTGTGGTTGTTTGAGTTGAAAACCTTGGAGATTATGGACTGATGTGGTATGGTTTAGGTGAAGTTTTGTTGTATTGATGGTTATGAGTTGGTTGGTGGTTAATTGAAGTAGTTTAAACATTGGTAATCGCGTAAACATAGCCGTCGTAACGTCCGATTTTCTTTGGACTGTTTTTGTGCATAATATTAGGACCCGAGAACCCCCTGCTAGATTATGACCACTGCCATGTTTAGATAGCTCATGTTACGAGCTTCGTTTTGATATGTAGTTCGTTCGATTCCGATGCACGGTTTAGGAGAAACGACCGTTTCAAGTAACGGCGTTTCGCGAACGAAACTTTTCCCCTCGCCTTACTTTGAAACATAGGTTAAAGACCAAAAAGGGTTAATTAATGTATGTAACATTTATGGTAAGTGTGTTAGGCAGTTGGTAAGACACTCGCGAAGGAATCGCCTTAAAACTCGTAAAGGTTAAATTATTAAAAATGGTGGAGCCGAGGGTACTCGAGTGACTTAAGAGAATCAGTAAGCGTAAAACAAGCGTTAGAGTCTAAGTTAGTTAAAGTATAGATTTACAAGTGACTTTGGTTTAATTCCAACTTACTTGTTGCTTATAGGTTACCAGACTCGTCCCGAGCCATTCGTAACCCCCAGTCGCTCAGGCAAGTTTTCTACCCGTTATACTGTTGTTGTGATGTAAATATATGTATATGCATTATCTTGTGATAAGTGCATGATTGTTATTAGCAAATTTTGCGATATATTGGAGCATGCTGATATGGTATATATGCATGTCTGTTTCGTAATCTGGTTATCTATCTGTTGATTTCGATGCTTATAGTTGCATAATACCTATGCTAGAGATAAGCAGTAGTTGCGTATACCCTTAGTATAGGGGACCCAAAGGTGAACATATTTCTAAACCGGGAGTCGATGTTCCCGAGTATAATATATATATTTTTATATATATATGGTTATAGTTTTCCAAACTATTAATCGATAAAGGTTTATTCGATAACTTTTATTTTATTAATTGAATACTATATTGAATATTCATTCGAGGGTTATGACTCAGTTTATTTTATTATTTGAATATGATTTGAATATTCATTCGAGTGTTATGACTCAGTTTATTTTATTATTTCAATATGATTTGAATATTCATTCGAGGGCTTATGACTCAGTTTATATTATTTAATGATTATTAATTGGATATTCATTTGAGGATGTATGACTCCTTTATTTTATTTAATGAATATTATTTATAATATTCATTCGAGGTATTATGACTCCGTTTATTACTTATAATATTCTTTATTGTATTAAAGAATAAGGTGTCGATAGTCAAACTTATTTTTGATTATTCAAATAAAGATATTACTTTCGTATAAGTATATCTTTGATTAATTGCTATTCAGTCAAGTATAAGTTTTCCAACTTCTACCTCAATTATTCTTTATGGGAGTATTATTTAAATAATAATATTCAGATATTTCTTTCATATTGGGACTGATTTATTTTATTAAATCAGCATTACTCCAAACATTCTTAAAAATGTTTTTGAGTCTTCAAAATGAATTTAAAAGGTAGAGAGGATCCCAAAACTTGTTTCCAAATTCAAGATCTTCCATTTTAAGGAGACTTGAATATTCGCTCAAAAATCTTGGGGATCCGGCTCTGTGGTGTATTTTATATTTGCAACATGGTTGCTGTTTTGAGAAAACAATTTGATTACTTGCCCAATGTTCGGAAAGTAAGTCCATCTGATTGAGTCGGCATAAGCGACAGGCCGGGGTACGGTCTATGAATGTGTAAGTGGCTGGGTGGCAGTCCATCAACGCGTGAGTGGCCGGGTAACGGTCTATCGTGAGGTCCTAATGCGGCCAGGGTGATGACCGGTGAGGAATTCATCCATCTACAGTAGAAAAGGTTACTTATTGGTATCTTTGCCTGATCAGCAAGATATCTGGTTTATGCCAAAATTCTTTTCCTTCCAAATTTATTGGATATTGCAACTCTGTTCATACTTTACATGACAGAGGTTTTCTGGAAATGTATGGGAGATATATATGAATATATTTATATATCGGGACTTAATGAAGTATCTCGTAACTTCATTATTTATAATGATATTCAAAGATTGAATCTATTCAAATCTTGTCTTGTAGTCTCATCTATGTGATGAACCTTTGAAACTGATTATAACTTGAACGGGGGTAGTTCAAGTAGTATTTGGGAAAGATATAAGTATTTTGGGGTATCTTGTAACTTCATCTTTTAAACTTATATCTAGTTAATGATTGTCTTATGAATGACAAAGATTTTCGGAAAAACGTTGAGACAAGGTTAGATATATGAGATCACCTTGCAACGATATTTTTTGTGTATACAGTTATAAACTGGAACTCTGTGTATATTATGGATGGAAGAGGACTTCCAAGATTTTGAAAAGTATATATGTATATATACTGAATATTTTGCGACTTCATCGCATTAAGATATCAAACTTGGTTCATTTCTTTTGACCAAGACTTTCATGAGTACTATGAGAAGGCTCATATACTATTAATCAGTATACATATTATTTTGGTGGGCTTGCTGCTCACCCTTGCTTTATTTCTTCATCACACAACAACAGTTAGGAAAGATGGCCAGACTCCAGCAGACCCAGCGCAAGCGCGTGGGAAGCGTCCCGCGTCTTCCCGTTGATGTTGTAGCTGCTATAGCTGCAGAGGTAGATCTATTGTAGATCAGACCATCTACTTTTGAGAATCAATTATGTATAATTATAACTTGTGGCAGATAATGGCAATTAACTGTAAATTTATCAAGTAATCATTTTGGGTTGTAATAACTTTTAAATTGTGGATTCAAAGACTTGTACTTATTTAAATTTCATCTCTGAGACTATAACGGGTTGTGGTGTGTGTTAGTGTGGGGTCACAGCATAAGGTTATTTATTATTAATTAAGTGAAGTGATATTGTGGAAAGAAAGACCGTGACGACCCGAATCCCCGACCCCGGATCTGGGGGTGTTACACAACTTGTCCAATAAAGATCTTTCATTAATAGCCAGAAAATGATCTGACTTGGTTAGTGTGTCCACTATAACCCAAATAGCGTCGTGGTTCTCTTTCGTCCTTGGTAATTATTGTGCAAGACATTCCTGTATAATAACAAGGCTAAGTCACATTGACAACCCTGAGATTTAGTTGTATGATAATCTGAATCTGTATTATGTATTATATTTCTTGAGTCTGTAAAAAGTTAGAAGATTAGACTAGTGTATTTTTATATAAATAGTTTTAAGCCTAAGAATAAACTCTGGAAGAAGATCAAGCAAAGATCAGGCCTCAGAGAAAAGATGTAGAAGCTTGGAGTTGAATAAATCAGTTTTATAAAAAAATGTTCTAAGTCAACATATCGATAAGTCACGGATCAAGTTATATAGAGAAGTCATTTGAGAACTCTAGAATGACTTATCGAGAAGTCCAAAATGGCGTATAGAGAAGCCTCAGAGATATCGACAAGTCAAATGAAGATGTGAAGATTGGAGATATCAACAAGTCATTTCTGCTTGTAGTGAATTCAGAGATATCGATAAGTCAAATGAAGATGTGAAGATTAGAGATATCGATAAGTCAATTTCTTACTAGAGATCTCGGAGATATCGACAAGTCAAAATGCATATAGAGATCTCAGAGATATCGACAAGTCATTTCTACATGTAGAGATCTAGAGACCTCGACAAGTCAAGTACACGTATAGAGAACTCAGAGACCTCGACAAGTCATTTACACTTATAGAGAACTCAGAGATCTCGATAAGTCATTATACTTATCGAGATGTCACTTCTCTATAGAACAAACTGGAGATCTCGACATGAACCTCAAATATAGTAATACAGACAAGTTAAAGATTCAAGATTATCAATCAATAAACGATATATTCACTTAGATTAGAAAGTCTATAAAAGCAGCTTGAAGAGTGCAAGAGCAAAGGTCAAGATTAACTGACAAAGGATGGTCACAAACCTACAAGATTTGTAAAGATTTATTAATCCAAAAATAGAAAGATTCAGAGATAGCGTAGAAAAGGGTTTAGTACATCTTATTGCATGTTGTGTAAACCTGTGTGAAAGAGATATGTCCTAAGTCCAATCATGTATGAGGATTTAGGAATAACTTTTATGTAATTTGTTTTGATTTCATTGATATTAATAAAAGACTTGTTTTGTTTTTATTGCGGGCTCTATCTATTTAAATGTTTAAATAAGATATACCACAGTTTAGAGTAAAGCTTTTTATGGATTGTGATGAGATCATAATAATGAGACCTAAAAGATGATAACTCTAAACTTAAATAGTTCCTGGTCGAGGATTACTAACTGGTAATTAATAATCCGCAAAGATCGGTACATACTATGCTTGCTTCATTATGAAGGATGTCTGTTCTCATAGACATTTGTGTGGTGACACTATAGATAGTATGTAGGTGCTTATTATATAATAAGTTCACTGAACATGACTCACACAACTGAACAACTGATGGAGTTCACTCACCTGTCGGCAGTTGTTCACATAGTAATAGTTGTACAAGTATCCTTAGACTTGAGGTCATTATAGTCATCTCGTGTACACTGAATGATGCTTTGGTTTAGTTCTTAGTCTCAAGGGACAATTATAAGGGCTCTATTGGGTATTGGAATTTGTACACGAAGATAGTGTATGATCAATAAAGGATCTACCCCTTCCAGTGAAGGAAGAGAATGTTCAATGCTGATCCACTTATGCTAGTTCAGGAATCTCTGGCCAGAGTGAATGAAATTAGAAAGGAGTTTCTAATTTACATTAAATAGAACTAAGCATAGTGAATGGGAAAGCAAGTGATTAAATAAGATAGGCTTGACACAAGTTACATGCCTTGCATTTAATCGTGACATTCCAGGGTAGAAGGAATTGATTATACGGTAACTACTCACTGAATAGGTTCTTGGTATTCTAAGCAGTGAATTCGTATTATCCGGATAGTCGCGATATGCGGAGAAGTGTCCCTCACGATGTAGAATAAATATGATTAATTAATTAATCATATTTAATGAATTAGAGAATTTATATAAATAATGATAAAATAGTTTTATTATTATTTATTTCTACTACCGGCTTAATATTGAACCTACATGGTCACACCATAAAAGAGAATGATTTAATGGAAGAGGAATTAATTAATAATGGTTGATAATTATTTATTTATGAAATAAATAATTAATTGGAAAATTTATTAATTGATTAAATGAGATTTGTTTGATTATAAATTAATTAAGAAAAGGTTCTTAATATTATTAATTTAGAATTTAATTTTTGGAAATTAAATCAAGTGAGAGAATTATTTCTAAAGAGTTTAAAAAAAGGATTAATAATTAAAAGGTGTTTTAATTAATAGTGTAAATAATAAAGGGTTAATAATAATAATATTTTATGGGAAAATTTTCAGCTGAAAATTTTGCCTATAAATATACTATTATAGACCCTATTTTTGCCTCAAACAAAAAATTTACAAAACCCTAATTCCCTCCATCTCTTCCTCCTTCATTACATCGTTTTCTTGGTGGATACGGTGGAGTGCTTCACACTTGAGGAGCAGCTGCTAAGGATCTCTGTTCATCATTTTTGGATCGCCATTAAAGACCTCTATCTTTCCATTAACGTAAAGCTTCTTAAGGTAAACATACTGAACTACGAATTAAATATTATTTTTCGCATGGATTCTGCGGAGGGTTTCAGTTTTTTTTAAGATTTAAATTTATGTTTTCGCTGCGTTTATGTGCTAAAAACCCTTCAATGGCATCAAAGCTACTTGTGAAAAGTTTTTAATTCGTTTATGTTTTTAACTATTTTCGATATATGAGCATATACATGATTCGCCATGATTTGATGTTGATATAATATGCTTATATACGTATAATTTTGAATATATGATATTCATGTGAGTTATATAATCATAAGATGGTTATGTAATCTTTATATATACTGATATATACATAATTTATGTTTGTTCTAATTATGAGAATCATATTAGATACGGATTATGAATTGGCTGCTGCATATTTGCTGAAATCTGGGTCTGGTGTCCGATTTACGCAAATGAATACCCTATTCCATAGGTAAACGAGCGTCTGAACAAAACTGATAGCTTTAGCTATCAACAACTCGTCTGTAAGGCGTTTGACGTCGTTTATTGCCCGTAAACAGTGATTCTTGTTTTTCTGATTTGATTCTGATTTTTCTGATTTTTGTCATATTTTCTTTTTATGATTAGATCATGGATAATATGATATGTTAAGATCAGATTATGTGTTTTAACATGCTTTTATGTATTGTATGAGCATGGTGGATGGTTATGGTCTTTCGACCTTAGTGTAATGGTTTTGGTTTTAAATACGACTTGCATGTCGTCAATCTTTGTAATCATAAATCTCGAATGTAACTCGAGTTATTCTTGTAAGTTCATTAGATTAGTTTTACTTTCAATCATGTAATATAATTGAAGACTCAAGAAGGCTATCCAATGGAGGTGATACAAAGAAGAAGACGAGGCATACAAGAAGTCTAAACAAAGAAGAAGACTTATGTAATAAGTAGTTGTATTTATTTCCATCACCATATTAGATTGACCTTGATCTTTATCATGAGCTTGATAAAGATCACATAGGATGGGGCCATAACCAAACACATTTACTTTATTACACTTTATATTTACTTGTTTATTTAATTTTATATATGAGATATATGCCTATGTTTACCATGCGATGATAGATTTAGGTGAACTTAAATCAATATAAGGCGTGCTCTAGAAAATCTAGAATAAGAATCATTTCTTGCCTTAACAATAAATATTATGAATACGATCATGTGATTCTTGTGTTTATGAAACACGTAATTGAATATGAATTTTCAATATTGAGAGAAAGGATGATTCTGTCAACAACAGATTTCTATCTGTAAGAAAGGGTTATTAAGTGACGCCTCTTGACAATGCTCCACCCGATCTGGGAATCATCTGATTATCGATTATTGATTTGAAATATTTAATTTAAAAGGAAGAATCTCTTTATAATATGATTATGATTGTAACGTAATATAATCCCTCTAAAATTAAATAATATCAAGTAGTAATTGGCCAATGACACAACGGGCATGTGTCGGTCATAGCCTTCCAACATGGTAGAAAGTGGTTCTTATTTTTAAATCATTGTTGTTTCGTGCTACAACTGAGGGCTTTTATTTCGAAATAAGTAATACTTGTCTATTACATAGAGATGTGTACATTGAATTAGAATCTAAAGGTCGGTACGTGCTACAGCCGTGGGCCGTTGGAGACTGATTCAATTGTACGAAATGTTGGGTTAGACTTGACTTAGAATATTGAGTTTATCGTGCCACAGCCGTGACTCAATTATTCAAGAGGCTAAACTTATATTAGGGAATAACATAAGATGTAATTGACAAGAGTTGTCTGCCTATTGAACATCACATGACGTTTCGTGCCACAGCCGAGGTTGTGTGATGGAATGTAGGATCCCTATTCCCACTAGCATTATGAATGCTTAATTTTCACTTAAGGGGTTGAAAAAATTAGATAAACTAGTGGGAGACACTTATGAATAAAGACCCGATTCAGATAGTATTTTGAAATGAAATTGAATATTTGCTAAGTGTTGTTATGTGTTTATCAGTTACAGATTTACTATATTCGTCATGTCTTCCGCACTATCACTCCGGAGCATACTAGATGCTCACAAGTTGACTGGTCCTAATTTAGCTGTTTGTTTTCACTGTAACAAGTTGGGGCACTGGAAGAGGAACTGTAAGGTTTACCTTACAGAATTGAAGAAGAAGGGTAGTGAGACTACCGCTTCTGATTCAGGCATGTTCATGATCGAAGTTAATATGTCACTAGGTCAAATTTCTACTTGGGTATTAGATACCGCCTGTGGTTCTCATATTTGTAATTCGTTGCAAGGACTAAAGGGAAGTAGGACTCTTGAAAAAGATGAGGTGATTCTACGTATGGGCAATGGAGCAAGGGTTGCGTCCATATCTGTAGGATTATTTATGTAACACCCCCAGATCCGGGGTCGGGGATCCGGGTCGTCACGAGTTCCATTTCCCTTAATAACACCCAATCTTAATAATTACTCAACTACTCTGTACTGTGACCCCACAATAAACACACACACCACACGTTATAGTCTCAGAGATGAACATCCAAAAATAACCACAAGTCATTTTATTCCACAATTATCTGCCAATACACCTTAAAAGGTTTTTTGAATAAATTTACATTTCTTTGCCATTATTACAATTCATAAATATAAATAAATCTGGTACATCAAAAGTTGAAAGCCTAGCCTATTGGTAGTTCCTACCTCAGCTACGGCGGCATCAATGCTTCTAGAAAACTGCGGAACGTCTCCTAATCGCTTGCGAATCGGGAGCTTGGTTCTGTTCATCTTTTCTATCTGTTGTTGTGTGATGAAAGAAGAAAGCAAGGGTGAGCAACAAGCCCACCAAAATAATATGTATAATGATTAATAGTATATGAGCCTTCTCATAGTACTCATGAAAGTCTTGGTCAAAAGAAATGAACCAAGTTGATATCTTAATGCGATGAAGTCGCAAAATATTCAGTATATATACATATATACTTTTCAAAATCTTGGAAGTCCTCTTCCATACATAATATACACAGAGTTCCAGTTTATAACTGTATAAAAATATTGTTGCAAGGTGATCTCATATATCTAACCTTGTCTCAACATTTTTTTTTCTGAAAATCTTTGTCATGCATAAGATAATCATTTACTAGATATAAGTTTAAAAGATGAAGTTACAAGATACTCCAATATACTTATATCTTTTCCAAATACTACTTGAACTACCACCGTTCAAGTTATAATTAGTTTCAAAAGTTCATCACGTAGATGAGACTACAAGACCAGATTTGAATAGATTAAATCTTTAAAATATCATCAAAATAAAATGAAGTTACGAGATACTTCATTTGATGCAAACATCATTTTGAAAACTTGACCCTGCCAACACTCAACAATCGCCCAGCCGTAGCCTTTCTATCGAAGTGCTCTGGGTAGTGTTGCAGAAATATCCAATTGGATGATGAACTCATTACGGGAGTTTGCCGCGCCAGGAAGACCACTTACAATGATCAGTCGTAGTAGTACAACCCCACCATTTTCTACATGTAGAGGAGAACCTGTCGGATTTACTTGTCAACCGAACACTGAACTCCTAAGGAATGGACCGCCTTAGCGGAACTTCCAGGCCATTTGGGCCAATATAAAAAGGCTAGGCCGGCGCCACTCGACCACTTACGCCACTCCTAGTTCAGATGAAATCCATGACTCTGAAACGTAAAGCTCGTTCCCCCTTTCCCCAAGTAGAAACTTGTTGATACGGCTCCACCAAGAAGTCGTATCTAGTTGGAAATGAGAACTCACCGATATTTCCCAGGCGATGCCTGTTAATGGATTAACTTGTTCCAAGAATTTTACTTCCCGAGTGTTGGGTAAGTAATCGATTCATTTAACAAAACAGCAACCTTGTTGTGAATATAAAATACACCACAGAGCCGGATCCCTCAGGTTTTGAGCGAGTATTTAAATCCCCTTCGAAAGGAGGATCTTAAATATAAAAATGAGTTTTGGGATCCGCTCTAACTTTTAAAAATCATTTTGAAGACTCGCAAAACATTTTTAAGAATGTTTGGAGTGATGCTGATTTAATAAAATAAATCAGTCCCAATATATTAGAAAATATCTGAATATTATTATTTAAATAATATTCCCATAAAGAATAATCTTTATAAAAATAATCGAAGTAGAAGTATTAAAACTTATACTTGAAATGGATATCAAATAACCAAAGATATACTTATATGAAAGTACTATCTTTATTTGAATAATCGAAAATAAGTTTGACTATTGACACCTTATTCTTTAATAAAATAAGGAATATATTTCAGTAATAAGCGGAGTCATAATACCTCGAATGAATATTATAAATAATATTCATTAAATAAAATAAAGGAGTCATACATCCTCAAATGAATATTCAAATAATATTCAATAATAAAATAAAGGAGTCATAAGTCCTCGAATGAATATTCAAAATAATATTCATTAAATAAAATAAAGTTATCGAATAAACCTTATTCGATTAATAGTTTTGAAAACTATAACCATATATTTATATAAATATATATGTATATATATACATATATACAAAATCTACTCGGGATCCTCGACTCCCGGTTTAGAAAATATTTCCACCTTTTGGGTCCCTATACTAAGGGTATATGCAAGTTACCGCTATCCTCTAGCATAGGTATTATCAACTGAATCAACAATTATATATGGAAAGAATATGAAACAGGCATGCATATATATACCATAGCAGCATGCTTCAATATATTGCAACATTTGCTAATATAAATATCATGCATCTATCGCAAGATAATGCATATACATATATACATCACAACAACAGTATAACGGGTAGAAAACTTGCCTGAGCGACTGGGGGTTACGAATGGCTCGGGACGAGTCTGGTAACCTATAAACAACAAGTAAGTTGGAATTAAACCAAAGTCACTTGTAAATCTATACTTTAACTAACTTAGACTCTAACGCTTGTTTTGCGCTTACTGATTCTCTTAAGTCACTCGAGTACCCTCGGCTCCACCATTTTTAATAATTTAACCTTTACGAGTTTTAAGGCGATTCCTTCGCGAGTGTCTTACCAACTGCCTAACACACTTACCATAAATGTTTCATACATTAATTAACCCTTTTTGGTCTTTAACCTATGTTTCAAAGTAAGGCGAGGGGAAAAGTTTCGTTCGCGAAACGCCGTTACTTGAAACGGTTGTTTCTCCTAAACCGTGCATCGGAATCGAACGAACTACATATCAAAACGAAGCTCGTAACATGAGCTATTTAAAAATGGCAGTGGTCATAATCTAGCAGGGGGTTCTCGGGTCCTAATGTTATGCACAAAAACAGTCCAAAGAAAATCGGACGTTACGACGGCTATGTTTACGCGATTACCAATGTTTAAACTACTCCAATTAACCACCAACCAACTCATAACCATCAATACAACAAAACTTCACCTAAACCATACCACATCAGTCCATAATCTCCAAGGTTTTCAACTCAAACAACCACAATCAAGACCTATGAACTATAATCAAGCTTCAATTACCAAAACACTTCCAAATCAAACCAAACTACTAATAATCACAATCCATGCTTCTCATTTCACAACACCAACCATTAAACTTACTAACAAATAAAGTAAAGGCTAGGGTTTGAAGTTTATACCTTCCTTGGGAGGTGTTAAGTTGCTAGGAAGCCTTAGGGAGCCTCCTACAAGCTTGATCTTTCCAAAAAAATCAAGAACACAAAGTTAGGCTTTGAAGTTTCTAAAAGTCCGATTTAAAGAACTGTACAAATGAGGGTCTTACCATGATTATTTGGACGAGACTTGTGAACAAGAGTTGTAGGCCATCTCAATACCTTTCCAATGAGCTATAGAACACAATATTTGAGTGAGAAATGAAGGAGATACAGCAGTTTTAGTGTTCTGGTTCTGTTTTGGCCGAGAGCATGAAGAACAATGCCTTGGTTTCTTTTTGATTTTGATGAAAAATGATTTGCTTGGCTTGGTTGGTTTGATTTTTGTGTTTGTTTTAGTAAATTACCTAGTTGCCCTTGATTTTGTGTGGTTAAAAAGCCACCACATCTCCTTCCTTCCCATGTCATGCTTGTGTCATCCTCATGATGTCATCCTCCCCTCCTTGTCCTCTTCTCATTGGTTGGGTGACATCATCCTCTCTAATCCCTTTGATTAACTTCCTAATTGTTTGCCTAATGACCGCTGATCTGTTATACGGTTCGCTTAACTTTCGTTTTCGTTTATCGTTTGAAGGATCATACCCGGGATCTTATTACTTAGGTTCCCTTAACCTTTCTCAATATATTATATTCCTTTTATGATCCTCTCCTATAATCCTTTAATTTAAATCCTTTTTATCCTGTTACCTTTTTCTCAAATCTTTCCGTATCTAGTTTATTTCCGGGAAAAATCAAAGTGTTCGGATTTGGATTCTGACGATCTTTACATACACTTATATCCCATATAAAGTACTAATAAAATCTCAGAATATCCATATCAGAACCCCTACATAGTGTGGCATGAAAAGTTTTCTCATTCAGCAAAAACACTATTCATAAGGGTTTCAAAAATTTCCCAAAAATTGGGGTTATTACAGTCTCCCCTCCTTAAAAGGATTCCGTCCCGGAATCAGATAGAAAATGAATAGGGATACTCTCTTAGCATTGCACTTTCTAACTCTCGAGTAAATTTTCCCACATTGTGGTTCTACCATCAAACTCTTACTAGTTTGATAACCCTTCTCCTAAGCACTCGTTCCTTTTTACTCTATACCCTTCCTGGTTGCTCCATATAGGTTACGTCTGGTTGCATGTCTATGCGCTCATATGCCCCTATTTGTCTGGCATCCGAATTACACTTCCTTAACATTGATACGTGGAACACGTTATGAACTTGCTACAGGTTCGGGGGTAGGGCTAGCTCATATGCTAACTTCCCAAACGTCTTAATATATCCAAGGGTCCAACAAATTGTAGACTTAGCTTTCCTTTCTTTCCGAACCTCATCAATCATTTTCAAGGGTTTCCAAGGGAATACCTATAACATTACTAGGCCCCATATTTCATACTCTTTGTCCTTTTTGAGTCAAATCAGCATACCTCTTATGTCCATCTTGGGTTACTACCAGCCGTCCTCTGATTAGATCTATTATATCCCTGGTCCTTTGGACTACTGCGGGTCCGAGCATCTTGCGCTCTACAACTTCATCCTAACATAAGGGAGATCGACATTATCTTCCCTCAAGGATCTCATAAGGTGACACCTCGATAATGACATATGATCTATTGTCGTGATATAACTAAATCCGCGTTAAGTGATCATTCCAAATTCTTTCAAGTCTATTGCACAGACTCTCATTATAGCGTTTAACATTAGAGCTTTTGCTTCTCAATACCCATTCTTTTCTAGTTCGTAATCGCTACAACCTTCCGTTCCTAATATTATACTAGTTATACTTTTGCTCGTTAGCGTTCTATAACCTTTTAATGACCACGACAACTTTAGTATCATGAATGTGTTTCCATTCCGCATACTACCACCACTTTATTACTCCTTTTTCAGTTGTTTCTATTTTCCAAAATTTGATCAATCAAATAGAAGTAAAGGAATTTGTTGAGAGATCACTATGATCATGAACACTTGTTATATTGCATAGTTAGTACAGAAGGTGGCCAGCCTTTAGTACTTGACAAGCAATTAAACAATAGATGGTATCCTACTAGGCTTCTATCACACAGATAGATAGTCATTCGGCAATACCTCCCCTTCTGGAAGGGTTGTTCTTCTCAGATTACATGAAATGAAAAGAAGAGAAAAGAAAGAATTGAAGAGAATTGTATATATATAAAAAAATATATACTGCCACAAAATATCTGGCTTGGAACCTACCTCTGAATTATAGAGGTTTGTCATAGGAGAACAAAACATAAACATATTTATATCAGCATCAAGTATTATAGCATCGTATTTCCCATGCCTAAATATTTCTATTCCGTTCATCATTCTATGGACCCATGCTCTTCCTCGAGCTTATACACAATCACCTTTGAAACTCCCTCGACATCGAAAATCGAATCTGGGATCTCATTCTAGACCTCATCGTTACTAGAACCCATTTCTATACCGCAACCTTCTTCGTATAATAATACGACTCTCTATTGATAAAAAAGAATAAATATTCACTAGGTAGATACTCTACTTAATTAGTCTATCAATGATAACTTATACACTACCACGACCCGATTAGTGGTACTCAATCTTAACATCCATTCCAATACAACTCTCACGGTTGTAATCAGCTCGTTACTCGCAGAATCATTGCTGCCTTACTATGGTCCACCACTGACCCACTGTCATCATTCACTTTCCATGAAATCTTAATAGCTAACCATACGGAGTCCATACATGTCGTATCAAATCCTTCTAAGGAGGTAACATAATCACCATTCATGATTCATGGAGTACACTCCTTATTCTGACATACATACATGACATGAAGCAGATAAAATTTGCAGAAGAGTTTCGCTCAAAGCAACGATAGCAGGTTAATACCATTCTTAATCATATGCCTTCAATAGAAGACTTAACTCAAAGGTTTGTTTAGTCCTTTTTGAAATATGGTCCTGGCTTATCTCAAGATAGTATCTTCTGAGATAGATAGCCCGCTCATGGCGATTACATGAATTAAACCTTTACTAACTACTATTACGGCTGGGTATTGCACAGTCATCAGAAGGAATGTCAATCTTCCAAACCATAATACAACCTTCAGCTTTTAACCATCATCACTGTATCCTTTGGCACAAGCGCCTACAATTATCCTTTTACCGTTAAAGTGTCGGCCACCTCTTTGGCCTTTCCTGGTAGTAATAGTTCCTTACAGTCAATGTCATTTTAACCACCTCCAAATAAATTTTCTACCTTATTTCAATCACAGCTTATGTGAAAATGCTTTTCTTTAATATCTGATGAGTAAATAAAAAAAATATCACCATTTTTCCATAAGTTATTGCCTCAATCTTTAGAGGCTAATCACTGTCAAGACTGACTCTTAATCATACTTAGAACATCTTTTATCTTAAGTCCTAATTGCCCTGAACAATTTCGACCATTACTGGTTCGATCCATACTTTCTCGTGGTTTAACACGTGCCCCACTTGGAAACATTATAATTACGTCATATTTTCTTTATCAACATTTCTATTCTTGAGAATTTTGAATATTACCTTTCTCCTTGTAAAACCTCTAAGGTTATCCTTCAATCGTTCCTCCTGTATTCCCTAGATACAGGGCATATCAAGATACCATTTATTAATACCAGAATCATTGTCTATATACTTCTGAAAAATTTCTCCACTGATTCTTAAAGGTTGTTGTTACCTTAACCCTTTCCCAATCATTCTGTCAAAACTCATACTGTCCCTATTAAGGGTGAAATGCCAACCTTTATGCATTCCCCTAGGATTCATTTTAAGTTACCGATGTTCTATCCTTAATTCCACCTTTAAAAGGTACCTGCATCCTTCCATGGATAAATCAAGTCATATATCCCTGATAAGGGTGTCTTATTCAATCATTTCCACCTCGATAGTCTATACCGAATTTCACAATAGCATCCTTATTCAAGTTAAGGTCAATCCACATGGCCTCCAAAAGATAAAAATGGTTATCCGCTTTTCTTTCCTGATTTGGTAATGATCACATGGATGATCTGGAAGATATTGGTCGTGTTCAACGTGAACTTCTTCTTAATAAATCCTTATTTACTTTTGTTGTTTATCTCAACAGTCATCTCAATGTTGGGATATCTTTCATACCTGGCATCTCCCTTCCTGGGTATCAAGCCACCGGTCTTACACTTCACATTCTTGAAGGTCACTTCCTTCATTCAATTTTCCTAATTTCTTACTTCCTTGTCTCCTCAGTCTATCCGCGTCTCAATATTTATCCTTCGAACTATCTCAAGGTTTTCCTCGAATCCTCCCAACTTAAAGGGGATAGAATATACATACCTCTTATGCCTTCAACCATCAATTTTAACTCATGGTGAATCACCCTCATCCTGACGATTACATACTCTTCTATTTCTATTTCTACGAGTCTTTAGGGTTTCCTCATACCCAACTCCCTTATCATTCCTCAAACTCTCTTGCCTTTATATTCCTTTCTCTTATCGTTATTTCATGAACCAACACAACATAAGCATTGATTTCAAACATCCCGTCATTCTGGATTCGTGTCTTCAGAACGAATCTTGATAACTTTTACAACTTAGATTCATAATTCATCATACTCGTCTGCCTTTGTTCCGGCTCTAAAGCTTTTACACTATTCCATAACCTTGGGAATTACTTTCCCGAAAACAATTGGCTGAACTTTAATCAGTTTATTATAATCTCTTGCTCCGTGCCTTCCTTGGCCTTTCACCAGCAGGTGGTCTCTCTCTTAGGAGGGTGAGTGATAAAAACAGTCTTTTGTGATTCGTCAATCATTTAGAATCTCAAATGATTCCTATATTTCCTTTAGCCAGGCTCTTGCCTCGACTAGGTCAACCTGTTCCTTGGAACTCTGAGAGCTTAACGATTTAAAGGTCATGAAAGAATTTCCTGCCGTATTGTCCCCTCAGGGTGGTGGTTGGGGATAATAGTCTAAGTTCTGTCTAGACAGGTCCATAAATTGCCATATAGGAGTACCGTCTCGGGTCTCCTTTCCTTACTCGACTTTCTGTTTCCTTAGTATGAAATGTTTCAACCTTCTCCCATAATCGGGGTTATCTTATACATTAAAAACCATGTTTTCCACTCTATTATGTTATGGGTTCTTTCTTTCTTGATGGCAACCTCCCTGACTATCACACTTTGGGTTTGCCCTAAATCCTATTCCTCAACTATGGCTCTCATCTAAGTTCTCATCCTTAAGCTCTTGAACTTTCGGAACCCAAATTCCATAGGAATACCTCATTATTCCCTTATCATCTTTCTCAGTATTAATCTCATATTTATTTGTTGGCTCTCTGCCTTCATTCATCACCTTTTTCTGGCACAATATGCTCTTTTCCAATAATTCGGTCTCTATTGCAATCTCAAACAGCTTTTCGGTACCGGCTCCGGTTACCTTCACTACTATTTCCATTTTCTCAAAATCTCTTATCAACTCTCCCAAAGACATTATCATCTTGAGTCTCTCCTTTTTACTAATGGCATTAGCCACCACATTGGCTTTCCCCGAATGATAAAGAATCTCCCACTCATAACTCTTGATTAGCTCTAACCGCCTCCTCTGGCGTATGTTGAGCTCTTTCTACGTAAAAAGGTACTAGAGCTCCTATGGTTTGTGTAAATCTTGCACTTCTCTCCATACAAGTAGTGCCTCCAATCTTTAGGGAAAAACTATTGCCACGAGCCCAAGCTCATGGGTGGGGATATCGAATTTTATATTCCCTTAATTATCTTGACGCGTACGCGATTACCTTGTTGTGCTGTATAAGATGCACCCTAATTCCTTATGCGAAGCGTCACTACATTTCACAAAATCTCATTTTCCATCCGGCAACGCCAACATAGGGAACGTCACCAACCTTTGCTTCGGTTCTTAAAAGTTGTTCTCGCATTTCTCTGTCCATTCGAACTTCTCAGTCTTACGAGTAAGCCGCGTTAAAGGGGCTACTATCTTTACAAACTTGAACGAACCTCTGGTAGTGACCGGCCAATCCTACCTCTGGTAGTCGACCCAACCAGGGTCATCAATTCATCAGTGGTCCTTTATCCAATCTCGTCAGGATCCTCCATGGGATCCTCCTCAGCAACTATCCCTTCTAGGACAACATCCTCAACCGCTACATCCTCAATATCAACATCATCCGGTCCTGCGTTAGGACGCTCTATTGGATCCACAATCTGATCTCCAATTAGTAATAAAACATCATCGCGTTGATGTTCCTCAACTTCAGGGTTCGGAGTCCCGCTACCATATACGATAACGAACTACGCTTCTATCGCTACATTTATAAGGATTCCCATAAGGGTTTTAACTGTCAGTACTACGTTAGGTAGTCCGACTATGAACTTGGCAAGAGTTCTTATTATCTTAGTGAACTTATTATCTTAACGTCCTATCATCTCTGAGGTTTATAACGCTTAGCTCTGATACCATTTCTGTAACACCCCCAGATCCGGGGTCGGGGATCCGGGTCGTCACGAGTTCCATTTCCCTTAATAACACCCAATCTTAATAATTACTCAACTACTCTGTACTGTGACCCCACAATAAACACACACACCACACGTTATAGTCTCAGAGATGAACATCCAAAAATAACCACAAGTCATTTTATTCCACAATTATCTGCCAATACACCTTAAAAGGTTTTTTGAATAAATTTACATTTCTTTGCCATTATTACAATTCATAAATATAAATAAATCTGGTACATCAAAAGTTGAAAGCCTAGCCTATTGGTAGTTCCTACCTCAGCTACGGCGGCATCAATGCTTCTAGAAAACTGCGGAACGTCTCCTAATCGCTTGCGAATCGGGAGCTTGGTTCTGTTCATCTTTTCTATCTGTTGTTGTGTGATGAAAGAAGAAAGCAAGGGTGAGCAGCAAGCCCACCAAAATAATATGTATAATGATTAATAGTATATGAGCCTTCTCATAGTACTCATGAAAGTCTTGGTCAAAAGAAATGAACCAAGTTGATATCTTAATGCGATGAAGTCGCAAAATATTCAGTATATATACATATATACTTTTCAAAATCTTGGAAGTCCTCTTCCATACATAATATACACAGAGTTCCAGTTTATAACTGTATAAAAATATTGTTGCAAGGTGATCTCATATATCTAACCTTGTCTCAACATTTTTTTTTCTGAAAATCTTTGTCATGCATAAGATAATCATTTACTAGATATAATTTTAAAAGATGAAGTTACAAGATACTCCAATATACTTATATCTTTTCCAAATACTACTTGAACTACCACCGTTCAAGTTATAATTAGTTTCAAAAGTTCATCACGTAGATGAGACTACAAGACCAGATTTGAATAGATTAAATCTTTAAAATATCATCAAAATAAAATGAAGTTACGAGATACTTCATTTGATGCAAACATCATTTTGAAAACTTGACCCTGCCAACACTCAACAATCGCCCAGCCGTAGCCTTTCTATCGAAGTGCTCTGGGTAGTGTTGCAGAAATATCCAATTGGATGATGAACTCATTACGGGAGTTTGCCGCGCCAGGAAGACCACTTACAATGATCAGTCGTAGTAGTACAACCCCACCATTTTCTACATGTAGAGGAGAACCTGTCGGATTTACTTGTCAACCGAACACTGAACTCCTAAGGAATGGACCGCCTTAGCGGAACTTCCAGGCCATTTGGGCCAATATAAAAAGGCTAGGCCGGCGCCACTCGACCACTTACGCCACTCCTAGTTCATATGAAATCCATGACTCTGAAACGTAAAGCTCGTTCCCCCTTTCCCCAAGTAGAAACTTGTTGATACGGCTCCACCAAGAAGTCGTATCTAGTTGGAAATGAGAACTCACCGATATTTCCCAGGCGATGCCTGTTAATGGATTAACTTGTTCCAAGAATTTTACTTCCCGAGTGTTGGGTAAGTAATCGATTCATTTAACAAAACAGCAACCTTGTTGTGAATATAAAATACACCACAGAGCCGGATCCCTCAGGTTTTGAGCGAGTATTTAAATCCCCTTCGAAAGGAGGATCTTAAATATAAAAATGAGTTTTGGGATCCGCTCTAACTTTTAAAAATCATTTTGAAGACTCGCAAAACATTTTTAAGAATGTTTGGAGTGATGCTGATTTAACAAAATAAATCAGTCCCAATATATTAGAAAATATCTGAATATTATTATTTAAATAATATTCCCATAAAGAATAATCTTTATAAAAATAATCGAAGTAGAAGTATTAAAACTTATACTTGAAATGGATATCAAATAACCAAAGATATACTTATATGAAAGTACTATCTTTATTTGAATAATCGAAAATAAGTTTGACTATTGACACCTTATTCTTTAATAAAATAAGGAATATATTTCAGTAATAAGCGGAGTCATAATACCTCGAATGAATATTATAAATAATATTCATTAAATAAAATAAAGGAGTCATACATCCTCAAATGAATATTCAAATAATATTCAATAATAAAATAAAGGAGTCATAAGTCCTCGAATGAATATTCAAAATAATATTCATTAAATAAAATAAAGTTATCGAATAAACCTTATTCGCGAAACGCCGTTACTTGAAACGGTTGTTTCTCCTAAACCGTGCATCGGAATCGAACGAACTACATATCAAAACGAAGCTCGTAACATGAGCTATTTAAAAATGGCAGTGGTCATAATCTAGCAGGGGGTTCTCGGGTCCTAATGTTATGCACAAAAACAGTCCAAAGAAAATCGGACGTTACGACGGCTATGTTTACGCGATTACCAATGTTTAAACTACTCCAATTAACCACCAACCAACTCATAACCATCAATACAACAAAACTTCACCTAAACCATACCACATCAGTCCATAATCTCCAAGGTTTTCAACTCAAACAACCACAATCAAGACCTATGAACTATAATCAAGCTTCAATTACCAAAACACTTCCAAATCAAACCAAACTACTAATAATCACAATCCATGCTTCTCATTTCACAACACCAACCATTAAACTTACTAACAAATAAAGTAAAGGCTAGGGTTTGAAGTTTATACCTTCCTTGGGAGGTGTTAAGTTGCTAGGAAGCCTTAGGGAGCCTCCTACAAGCTTGATCTTTCCAAAAAAATCAAGAACACAAAGTTAGGCTTTGAAGTTTCTAAAAGTCCGATTTAAAGAACTGTAAAAATGAGGGTCTTACCATGATTATTTGGACGAGACTTGTGAACAAGAGTTGTAGGCCATCTCAATACCTTTCCAATGAGCTATAGAACACAATATTTGAGTGAGAAATGAAGGAGATACAGCAGTTTTAGTGTTCTGGTTCTGTTTTGGCCGAGAGCATGAAGAACAATGCCTTGGTTTCTTTTTGATTTTGATGAAAAATGATTTGCTTGGCTTGGTTGGTTTGATTTTTGTGTTTGTTTTAGTAAATTACCTAGTTGCCCTTGATTTTGTGTGGTTAAAAAGCCACCACATCTCCTTCCTTCCCATGTCATGCTTGTATCATCCTCATGATGTCATCCTCCCCTCCTTGTCCTCTTCTCATTGGTTGGGTGACATCATCCTCTCTAATCCCTTTGATTAACTTCCTAATTGTTTGCCTAATGACCGCTGATCTGTTATACGGTTCGCTTAACTTTCGTTTTCGTTTATCGTTTGAAGGATCATACCCGGGATCTTATTACTTAGGTTCCCTTAACCTTTCTCAATATATTATATTCCTTTTATGATCCTCTCCTATAATCCTTTAATTTAAATCCTTTTTATCCTGTTACCTTTTTCTCAAATCTTTCTGTATCTAGTTTATTTCCGGGAAAAATCAAAGTGTTCGGATTTGGATTCTGACGATCTTTACATACACTTATATCCCATATAAAGTACTAATAAAATCTCAGAATATCCATATCAGAACCCCTACATAGTGTGGCATGAAAAGTTTTCTCATTCAGCAAAAACACTATTCATAAGGGTTTCAAAAATTTCCCAAAAATTGGGGTTATTACAATTTAGTTTACATATGCCTACGTGCAAGACTATTATTATGAATAATTGTTATTACGTTCCCTCTATTGTGAGGAATATTGGTTCTATTCCTATGTTGGATGTGGATGGTTTTTCATTTATTATTAAGAATAATGAATGTTCTATCCTTAGAGATAATGTTCTTTTTGGATGTGGCATTTTAAATAATGGTTTGTATGTATGTGACGTAGAGCATGATTTACTTCAGATTGAACAAACTAATAAAAAAAACGAGATGATGAAAATCTGACCTATTTATGGCACTGTAGGCTAGGTCATATTAGTGAAAATAGACTGCGGACATTGCAGAAGGAAGGGTTACTTGACCCCTTTCATTTTGAATCATATCCTACATGCGAGTCTTGTCTATTGGGTAAAATGACCAAATCTCCATTTAGTGGACATGGAGAGAGGGCTGTAGATTTGCTAGGATTGTACACACAGATGTATGTGGACCAATGTCTACGCAAGCCATGGGTGGATTTTCGTACTTCATTACTTTCATAGATGATAGATCTAGATTCGGATATGTGTATTTGATGAAACACAAGTCTGAAGCCTTTGAAAAGTTCAAAGAATATAAACATGAAGTGGAGAAACAAACCAAACACAGTATTATAACTCTTCGATCAGATCGAGGTGGTGAATACTTGAATGGAGAGTTTCTAGATTATCTCAAAGAAAATGGTATAGTCTCCCAATGGACTCCTCCATATACTCCACAGTTAAATGGGGTATCTGAAAGGAGAAATCGAACTTTGTTAGACATGGTTTGGTCCATGATGAGCTATGCGAATCTTCCAGTATTCCTATGGGTTATGCATTGGAAACCTCAACATATTTACTGAATAAGGTGCCTTCCAAATATGTTCCTCAAACACCATATGAGATATGGAAATAAAGGAAACCGAGTCTTAAACACGTTAAGATTTGGGGATGTCCAGCTTATGTCAAGAAAGTTGACCCAGATAAGCTGGAATCTCGATCCGTAAAATGTAATTTTGTGGGATATCCTAAAGAGACTTTGGGGTATTACTTTTACACCGATCATCGGGTGTTTGTCTCCAGACATGCTACCTTCTTGGAAAAGGAGTTTATCCTTGAAGGAAACAGTGGGAGCAAAATTGAACTTAATGAAGTTCAAAAAGCACAAACTACTACGGATCAAGTGAAAACACATGTTCAGACTGAACAACCTTTTGTTGGGCATCCCCTTCGTAGGACAGGGAGAGTGTCTCGCCAACCTGAGAGGTATTATGGCCTTGTCATTGAGAATGACAATGAGTTGTCAATTATTGATGATGACGACCCTGTGACCTATAATGAGGCTATGAGTAGTGTTGACTCAGAGAAATGGCATAGTGCCATGAAATCCGAAATGGAATCTATGTATACCAACCAAGTATGGACTCTGGTTGAGGCGCCTGAAGGTTTTAAGCCTATTGGGTGCAAGTGGGTATACAAAATAAAGATTGGAGCAGATGGCCAGGTGGAGACCTATAAGGCCAGGCTCGTGGCAAAAGGATTCAGACAAAGGCAAGGGATTGACTTTGATGAAACTTTTTCGCCTGTAGCCCTGTTAAAATCAATTCGGATTTTGCTTGCGATTGCTGCTTACTACGACAATGAGATCTGGCAAATGGACGTGAAAATAGCCTTCCTCAATGGGGAACTTGAGGAGGAAGTGTATATGACACAACCAGAGGGTTTTCTTTCCAAGGGAAATGAACACCTAGTGTGTAAGCTGCTGTGAACCATATATGGTTTAAGGCAAACTTCTCGTAGATGGAACATCTGTTTTGATGAGACAATCAAAGAGTTTGGTTTTATCAAAAACATAGATGAACCATGTGTCTACAAGAAGGTTAGTGGGAGCATGGTAACATTTCTTGTATTATATGTGGATGACATACTTCTTATAGGAAATGATATACCGATGCTACAATCAGTCAAAGTATGGTTATCAAAGAACTTCACCATGAAGGACTTGGGAGAAGCATCCTACATTCTCGGTATGAAGATCTATAGAGATAGATCTAGAAGAATGATAGGTCTTACCCAGGGTACATACATCCAGAAAGTGCTTAAAAGGTTTAGCATAGAAAACTCCAAAAGAGGTCTCATACCGATGAGCCATGGAGTGTCCCTTTCCGAAAAAATGTCTCCTAAGACACCTGAGGAAAGAGAGCGTATGAGTAAGATTCCTTATGCTTCAGCAATAGGATCTATCATGTACGCGATTTTGTGTACAAGGCCTAATGTTGCTTATTCAATTACTGTGATGAGCAGATATCAGTCCAATCCAGGTGAAGACCACTGGAAAGCAGTGAAAAACATCCTTAAGTACTTGCGAAGGACTCAGGACATTTTTCTTGTTTTTGGTGGTGAATCTGAGTTGAAAATAGAGGGTTATACTGACTCTAATTTTCAATCATAAAGTGATAGCAAATCCATGTCAGGGTACGTGTTTACTCTGAATGGTGGTGCGATTAGTTGGAAGAGTTCCAAACAGTCTATAACGGCTGACTCCACAGCGGAAGCAGAATATATAGCTGCAAGTGAGGCTGCAAAAGAAGCCGTTTGGATGAGGAAATTTGTTTCTGAGTTGGGAGTTGTTCCCAGTGTTGAAGAGCCTATTGTGTTATATTGTGATAACAACGCAGCAATAGCACAAGCCAAGGAACCTAGGTCTCATAGAAATTCCAAACATGTCTTGCGGTGCTTTCATCTGATTAGGGAGATTGTTGAAAGAGGAGATGTCAACATCGAGAGAGTTGACACACATAACAACATAGCAGACCCACTCACAAAGCCACTTTCTCAGAGTCACTTTGATCGTTATAAAGACAAGATGGGTATTAGATACTAGAGTGATTGGCTTTAGTACAAGTGGGAGATTGAAAGAGATATGTCCTAAGTCCAATCATGTATGAGGATTTAGGAATAACTTTTATGTAATCTGTTTTGATTTCATTGATATTAATAAAAGACTTTTTTTTTATTGCGGGCTCTATCTATTTAAATGTTTAAATAAGATATACCACAGTTTAGAGTAAAGCTTTTTATGGATTGTGATGAGATCATAATAATGAGACCTAAAAGATGATAACTCTAAACTTAAATAGTTCCTGGTCATAAGATTACTAACTTATAATTAATAATCCGCAAAGATCGGTACATACTATGCTTGCTTCATTATGAAGGATATCTGTTCTCATAGACATTTGTGTGATGACACTATAGCTAGTATGTAGGTGCTTATTATAGAATAAGTTCACTGAACATGACTCACACAGCTGAACAACTGATGGAGTTCACTCACGTGTCAGCAGTTGTTCACATAGTGATAGTTGTACAAGTATCCTTAGATTTGAGGTCATCATAGTCATCTTGTGTACACTGAACTATGCTTTGGTTTAGTTCTTAATCTCAAGGGACAATTATAAGGGCTCTACTGGGTATAGGAATTTGTACACGAAGATAGTGTATGATCAATAAAGGATCTACCCCTTCCATTAAAGGAAGAGAATGTTCAATGCTGATCCACTTATGCTAGTTCAGGAATCTCTGGCCAGAGTGAATGAAATTAGAAAGGAGTTTCTAATTTACATTAAATAGAACTAAGCATAGTGAATGGGAAAGCAAGTGATTAAATAAGATAGGCTTGACACAAGTTTCATGCCTTGTATTTAATCGTGACATTGCAGGATAGAAGGAATTGATTGTACGGTAACTACTCACTGAATAGGTTCTTGGTATTCTAAGCAGTGAATTCGTATTATCCAGATAGTCGCGATATGCTGAGAAGTATCCCTCACGATGTAGAATAAATATGATTAATTAATTAATCATATTTAATGAATTAGAGAATTTATATAAATAATGATAAAATAGTTTTATTATTATTTATTTCTACTACCGCCTTAATATTGAACCTACAGGGTCACACCATGAAAGAGAATGATTTAATGGTGGAGGAATTAATTAATAATGGCTGATAATTATTTATTTATGAAATAAATAATTAATTGGCAAATTTAATAATTGATTAAATGAGATTTAATTGATTATAAATTAATTAAGAAAAGGTTCTTAATATTATTAATTAAGAATTTAATTTTTGGAAATTAAATCAAGTGAGAGAATTATTTCTAAAGAGTTTAGAAAAAAGGATTAATAATTAAAAGGTGTTTTAATTATTAGTGAGAATAATAAAGGGTTAATAATAATAATATTTTATGGGAAAAGTTTCAGCTGAAAATTTTGCCTATAAATATACTATTATAGACCCTATTTTTGCCTCAACCAAAAAGATTTACAAAACCCTAATTCTCTCCATCTCCTCCTCCTTCATTACATCGTTTTCTTGGTGGATACCGGTGGAGTGCTTCACACTTGAGGAACAGCTGCTAAGGATCTCCGTTCATCATTTTTGGATCACCATTAAAGACCTCCATCTTTCCATTAACGTAAAGCTTCTTAAGGTAAACATACTGAACTACGAATTAAATATTATTTTTCGCATAGATCCTGCGGAGGGTTTCGTTTTTTTTAAGATTTAAATTTACGTTTTCGCTGTGTTTATGTGCTAAAAACCCTTCACTGTGTTTACTAATCTATAAAGTAAACACTGACCTTTTTTAGTAGTAACAAAATAGATCTAAATTTTTCTTGTACTCTCTCAAGAAAGAAGCCGAGTTCTTATATTTTTAAGAACACGAAATTTGTAGCAAGACAAACTTAATCAATACAAATTAAGTGAGTTTTGAAATATTGTGTTTGTTGTGCTTGTTGTTTTAATTTTGCTAACATAATATCTCTACAACCATAAACTGCTTTGTTCATCATATCCAAACAAGTTTTAAATAGGCTAAAAATCAAGAAAACACATTCACCCCCATGTTACACTCAATATCTAACAGTAATCCGACTATAAAATCCATAGAAATATGCTCTCATTTCAATTCTAGAATCTCTAATGGTTGCAATAATCCACTTGGTCTTCGATGCCCCGCCTTAACTCTTTGACATGTATAACCTCTACTAACGCATTCCATAAACTCTCTCTTCATATCTGGCCACCAATAGTTTTCCTTTAAATCTCTGTACATCTTGGTACTCCCTGGATGGACTGAATACTTATAATAATTGTGGCCTTCTTGTAGAATCTCATTCTTTAATTTCGTTACTGGTGGAATCTAAATTCTGGAAGAAAATATGAGAATACCTTGATCATCTTTCTAGGTACATAACTCTTCTCCTACCCAACGGTTGATATCTTGTTCCATTATTTCCTCTTGAGATCTCTTTATCTTTTCTAACAACTCTGGCTGAAAGGTCATAGTATACATCTTTGCTTCTGTTGGCTTGCAAACTCTAACTTCCAATTCCAACTTCTAAAACTCCTTATATAACTCTTTTGGTACAGTCAACACATTTAATCTCTCCTTTCCGCTTAACGCGTCTGCCACTATCTTTATTTTTCCAGGGTGATAGTTAATCGTGCAATCATAGTCCTTGATCAGCTCCAACCATCTTCGTTTTCTCATGTTAGTTCTTTCTACGTGAATATATATTTCAAACTTTTATGGTTTGTATAAATCTAACAATTTTCTCCATATAAATAATGTCTCCAAATCTTCAAAGCGGGTACTATTGTTGCCAATTCCAAGTCATGAGTAGGATAATTCTTCTCATGAGGTTACAGTTGTCTAGACGCATATTCAATAACTTTATCATGCTGCATCAATACACAACTTAATCCCTTATGAGGAGCATCACTATAAATTACAAACTCTCCTTAATCGTTTGAAAGTAATAAAACAGGTGATGCGATCAATCTCTTCTTTAACTCTTGAAAACTTTCTTCACACTTCTCATTCCATATAAACTTCCCGTTCTTCCTGGTAAGCTACATCTGAGGTGTTGCAATCTTTGAGAAATCCTGAATAAATCTTCAATAATATCCTGTCATTCCTAAGAAACTTCTCACTTCTGTTGGTGTTTTTGGTCTATCCCAATTCATAATAGTTTCAATCTTTGTTGGGTCCACTTTGGTTCCCTCATTACTAACTATATGTCCTAAGAATTGAACTTCCTGCAACCAAAACTCACACTTTGAAAACTTAGCATACAACTTCTCCCTTCTCAAAATTTCCAAAGCTATTCTTAAATGTTCTGTATGGTCCTCTATTGACTTCGAGTAAATCAAGATATCATCATTAAACACAATTACAAACTTATTTATATACTCTTTAAAGATTCCGTTCATCAAGTCCTTAAATGCTGCTGGTGCATTGGTCAATCCAAAAGACATTACTAGAAATTCATAATGACCGTACCTAGTTCTAAAAGTTGTCTTCGGTACATCCTCAAGTTTAATCTTCAATTGGTGATACCTGGATCTCAAATCAATCTTAGAAAAGTACTTTGCTCATTTTAACTGATCAAACAAATCATCGATTCAAGGTAACAGATATTTATTCTTGATAGTAAGCTTGTTGAGCTCCCGATAGTTGATACATAATCTCATGCTTCTATAACGACTCGTATATTATTTTTAATTATTTAATTATGCAATTATGGAAATTATTAAATAAATAAGATATGTATGTTGGTTTTGACCGCTATGTGTTGTTAATTATTATCCATATGTGATTTATAGTGTATCGAGTTGTCCGTGCGATTAATTATGGGATCATATTGAATTATTTTCATTTTCAAAAGTGGATTTAGTGCAAATTTATTTGCATAAATATCGGGAATATTTCTAAAATTGTTTTTATGATTTTATAATTACAATAATTATTTTTAGGATTTTATAAAATTGAGAAATCAATATTTTATTAATTATTTATCTTTAAATGATTTTCTGAATGCTTTTATTTGTAAAATCCATACTTAATTCTATAATTCTTCAAAAATTATGAAACTCATATTTATTTAAGTTTGGAATATTCTGAGAATTTTAAAATTATTTTGGAAATTTTTGGGATTAATTTCACGCGCTCGTTGTTTCGCTTCATTGATAAAAGCGGATATAAAGTGCATTTTAAAAATCATTTTAAAATTTCAAAATTCATGTTTTTTTAACTTCGGGATATTTGTAATATTTTAAGACTATTTTTCTGATTTTCTGAATATGTTTTAAGTGCACCTTGGTTCGTTAAATGTGAAATACGGTATATACTGCATTTCAGAAATTATTTTTAAATTATGAAATTTATGTTTTTGTGAACTTCGGGATATTTATAACGTTTTAAGATTATTTTGGGAGATTTGTTGAGTTTTATTTTGTGCGTTTTATTTCGCTAAATTATAAATTTCGGTTAAAGTTGGGCTTGCAATTGGAAATACAGGACACGTGGAGGCATTTTATTCCTTATAGTGATACGTGGCAGTTATCAGTGGACTTATACAATTTATTGGGTTTTCTTTCTTCATTTCCTCCTAGCAGAAACATCAATCCCTCTCATCTTTCCTCCTTATTCTTTTTTTCACAAATTTCCCTCATCTCCCTCTATTTCTCCTCGGTAAGCGAGCAGGGCTGTGCTTTCCATTTAATTGCCGTGATTTCTGTTTTTCCCGGTGATTTATGCGGCGCCGCCCGCCCTTCCTCGGCTTCCGGCGAGGCAGAGGTGGCAAGGCCCATGGCTGTGTTCGTACATGTATATATGTATGTACATGTCGAATATATAGTTGTGTTGCTTGGATTATATAGTTATGTGTTGCTGTTTGTTGTTTCATTTGTTCCGGCCATTCTCCGGCCCCTTGTCGCGCGTGTAATGCGTGTCCTTGCGTGTGTGTCCTACTCTGTGTTGGTGCCTGTGTTGCAGATTGATTGTTCCTCTGTTATTCGGATTAACATTTCAGATTATTAATTTATTTATTTAACTTCTGCAGGAAATTACTTGAGTATTATTTGTGAAATAAAATATTTCGGGTGGCGTTATAATAGTTAATCGGTAGGATTCGTGTTGGAAACCCGAAATAAATGGGTACCCGCGGATTTTACCGCCGTCCGCGATGAATTTCGACGAGCGGACGGTGGACGGTGATGATATAATTCTGAGTCCTAATATTTTAAAATAAATAAATTAGTTCGTGAGGTTACCGTTGAAACGAGAATTTGATTTTTCATTAAAATCGAGTATGTAAATCAGTTGACGAATTGTGATTGGATTAATTGTTAAACTGAACTGGTGGTTGGAATTGTAGTTGTGAATTTGATTATTGTTGGTTTGACGTCGATTGATGTTTCGAGGGGTAGTCCGATAAACAAAGGGGATGCTGCCCGATTTCCGGGAAAATCAAATTACAGAAATACGGGAGCGTATCCGAGGATTATCGGGACGTCGAGCGAGCATACGTAAATACTTACACGTATATTTTATACAGAACCTGATTATATGTGGTGTTGTATGTTTTGACCAAAACACAGTAACCCTAATTTCGAGAATGTGAATCCTAATTATTTTATGTGTTATTCTAATATGAATAATTACGAGTCGGGTTTGAATATCGTTGGGTAAGAATTAGTATCGAGGATATGTCAAGCTTACCTAGACGTCTAACGTAGGGTATTTTCGACCCTGTAGGTTATAGTCGAGAACCTGAAAGTGGACGATGGACTAAAGATAACATAGTGGTCAGTCGACGAGCTCAGTAGAGTTCCAACAGAAAGACCTGAGTGTTAAAGTCGAATCCAATGGGATCTAGTGGTTGGACGTTAGAGCTTGAGCAACATAGTCGGCTCAGAGTTGATCAGTAATAGTTGTAAAGCCTTGTAAGGCAAGTAATTCAGAACTTTTCTGCAAGATATATATTACCAATGTTTTTGAACTATTTTATAACATGTCGTTATTATCTAGAATAACTCATGTTTTACATTGCAAGAGCTTTAAACCATTGAACCTTGAACCCTGATTTTCTTGATCTTGAGCCATAAGCCTTATTCTTTGTAACCCATCCTTTTGTTGATCATCAGACACCAAACCATACAAATATAATACTACTCTTCAAAAGTATAACTACCAAACACCTAAACACTGAAAGAGAATGATTTAAAACACTAAAACTTTTATATTCCAATCATTCTTTATAACATCAAAGAACCATATCCCGAAAAATCATTACTGGTCAAATACCTGATCATTTTACAAACTGGAAAACCGCTTCTTATACATAACCTGATATACCCTTGTGATATCCATGAGTTTTCTGACGTTTTCATGCAAATGTTTAAACATTATTGATTATGATCTTGTTTTATTGAATCATCTTGTTATCATATTAAAATGCTTTAGGATTGGATAGTTTTTATATATGTGGACCAGATTCGTGGTCAGACCATACCAATGGTCAAGTTAGGCCAATGTGTGCCTTGGATCCAGTAATTAGAGCAGTGCTGTGAGCTTGCTCGGGGTTAGTGTGTGACTGATCAGCAGCCTAACCTTGGTTTTTAAAACTTAAAGTGAATATCCAATTCTAATGATTAGTTAAAAAGAAACTTGATTCCTTTGAATCATCTCATTTGGTCATTGTTTTACCTCAGTTATCACTATTATGACTTGCTGAGCTAGTTAGCTCACCCTTGCGATTCTTTTATATATTTTACAGTTGAAAAGAATATGGATGATAGTGAAGTTCCTCGGTTTAAAGTGCGGGCTAAGGTTCCAGTTGAGTTGAATCGAGCTAGCAGAAGCGTCATGTGGTATAGAGATAATCAGATTGTAAGAATGGTTTTATTATCAATTGTAAGTTAAATTAGTTGGGATTTGGTATGTTGTAATAAAGGTTAGGATTGTGGCTTGTTTTCATACTTTAACCTGTTGCGATCCGTGGTTATGTAAAGCAGGGTCATTGCAAATAATATTTCTTATTCAGGTTTATATATTGTATATGTGTTGTGGACCCCAAACTTCTGACCCGGGTTTGGAGGGCGCCACACCTTCCATCCTTCTTCTTAACAAATAACACTGGTGCACCCCATGGGGTCACCCTAGGTCTAATCACTCCTATTTCCAATAACTCTTGTAATTGCTTTGCTAATTTCTTCATTTCAACTGGCGCCATTTGGTACGGGGCCTTGGATATAGGTTCCGTTCTAGGTGCTAAGTCAATTGAAAACTCAATTTATATATCTGGAGGAAGTCCTGGTAACTTGTCTGGAAACATGTCTGGAAACTCATTGACCACTGGAATACCTTGAAGTTTTGCTGGCTCCTGACTTTTATCTATCACATAAGCAATAAAACGCTCGCACCCTTGTCATAGTAACTTTTTAGCTTGAATCATCATTTAATAAATTATTTATTTGCCTTTGACCTTTAAACGTCACCACTTTCTCTTCCGGCGTCTTCAAAATTACTTTCTTATTACGACAGTCTATCTGAGCATCATGCTTAGATAGCCAGTCCATTCCTAGAATAATGTCAAATTTTCCTAAATTATACGGTATCAAATCAGCACAAAACTTAATTCCATAAATCTCAATCTCACAATCAGTACATACTTGGTTAATAGATACACGCTCTTGATTTGCTAATTCTACAGTCATAATCTCATTTAACAATTCAACTGGGAAATTCAACTTATCGACAAAATCTTAAGACATAAACGATCGAGTTGCTCCCGAATCTACTAATACTTTAGCACATAATATAACGACTCGTGTATTTTTGAATTATTTAAATATGTATTTGTGTAAGTATTAATTAAATAAAATATGTGTATTGGTTTTGGCAACAGTGTGTTGATATATACTATTTGTCTGTGATTTACTGGTGTAAAGGATTGGAATGTGTAGTTAAAAATTTAGTTATATTGTTCTGTTTTATTTTTAAAGGTGATTTTATTACAGTTTTGAATCCGTAAATATTTGGACTGTCTCAAAAATGAGTTTTATGATTCTATAATTTCAATAATTATTTTTGGGATTTTACAAAATTTAGATATCAATATTTTATCAATTATTTAACCCTGTATGATTTTATGATTATATTTAATTGTAAAATCTGTATTTAATTCCAGAATTCTTCAAAAATTATGAAACTCATATTTATTTAAGTTTGGAATATTTCGAGAGTTTTAAAATAATTTTGGAAATTTTCGGGATATATTTAATCCGCGCGTCGATTCGTTTAATTGCGAAAAGCGGGTATAAATTGCGTTTTAGAAATTATTTTAAAATTTTGAAATTTATGTTTTCATTAACTTCGGGATATTTATAATGCTTTAAAACTATTTTCATGATATTCTGAATTTATTTTTAGTAAAACTCGATTCGTTAATTGTGGAATGCGGGTATGTTGTGCGCTTCAGAATTGTGTTAAAAATTATGAAATTTATATTTTTATAGTATTTAATTATTATGACAATTTTATAATTAGTCTGGTATTCTATCGGGTTTTATTTAGCCGCGTGTTTATATCGTTAAATAGCCAAGGGTGGATCAGAACCGGGCATGATAATACACGTGTCAAATTCTCGGAAGTTTAACTGATACGTGGCAGTTCAGGGAAGGCAATAAAATAAAATAAGTATAAAACAAAAGCAACAAAAACACAGAAGAACTCTGTGTCTCTCTCGATTGTCATCTCAGTTTTTATTCTCTCCTAATTCTCGTAATCCCTCCCTGTAATCTCCTATCTCCTTTCTCTTAATTGCTTTCTTCTGGTCCTTCCCCGTTCATGGTAAGTCCGTTACCGGCTTTCTGTTTTTCCGGCCGTCGCCGCCGATTTCGGCTTGGCGGCTGTTCTGGTGATTTTTCTGCGTATATATATTTGTGAGAGTATGTATATGTGATATGTGGGTGTGAGGTTCCGTTGGCCACTGCTGTTATACGTTTCTGCTATTCTTTTTCTTCATCTCCGGCCGCCGCCATGGTTTCTCCGGCGAGGTGGCCGGCGTGCGTGTGATGCACGTGCGTGTGTCCTTCTGTGTGGTTTCTGCTCTGTGATGCTATTTCAATTCGGGATTATCTGAAATTAGATATGTTTGTTCGATTGGGTTTTGATTGATTTACTCGAGTTTTTTTCTGAAATTTTCGAATGAACATTTAGTGTATTTGTTCGAATTATTTTGGTAAAAAACAAAATTTGAGTGAATCCCTGAAATTATCGGAATTAATTATTTGCGAGAATATTTAATCGGTAGAATACGCGTTGGAAACCCGAATTAATCGGGCACCTGCGGATTTTACCGCCATCGGCAATGAGTCTCGGCGAGCCGATGGTGGACCGTGATGATGTAATCTGAGTCCTAAATTTTTTTAAAAAAATAATATTTAGTGCGTGAAATTAATTTTTGAAGTGAAAATTCTATGTTATATCGAAGTGGGGAGATAATTGGATTGTGATTGGATTGTTGGATTGTGATTGTTGTGAATTTGATTATGGTTGGTTTGACGTCGAATTGTTTCGACGGGTAGTCCGATAAACAAAGGAGACGCTGCCCGATTTCCGGGAAATCAAACTACGGAAACACGGGAGCGTATCCGGGGATTATCGGGACGTCGAGCGAGTATAAGTGTATTCATAAACGTATGTTTTACACAAAACCTGATTATATATTGTAGTGAAACGTTTGCCAAAACCAATAACCCTAGTTTCATACGATAACTAGTATACGTACTTTCTGAAAACAAACACTGAATCGATTTTCGAGAATGTGAACCCTAACGGCTGCCTGTATTACAATACTGTATATGTTACGAGTCGGATTTAAATATCGTTGGGTAAGAATTAGTATCGAGGATATGTCAAGCATACCTAGACATCTAACATAGGGCACTTCGACCCTGTAGGTTATGATCGAGAACCTGAAAGTGGACGATGGACTAAAGATAACCTATTAGTCAATTGACGAGTTCAGTAGAGTTTCTACAGAAAGACCTAAGTGTCGAAGTTGAATCTAATGGGATCTAGTGGTTGGACGTTAGAGCCTGAGCAGCAGAGTCGGCTCAGAGTTGATCAGTAAAAGTTGTAAAGCCATATAAGGCAAGTACTTCCAAACTTTTCTTCAAGATTGATCGCGGTTATTTTTGAACTGTTTCATAATATGTCGCTCTTATTCAAAATAACTCTTGTTTATATTATAAATGCTTTAAACTATTTACCCTTGAACCCTGATTTTTCTTGATCATGAGCCGTAAGACTTATTCTTTGCAAACTGTCCTTTGTTGATCCTCAGACACTAAACCATACAAATATAATACTACTCTTCAAAGATATAATTACCAAACATTAAACACTGGAAGAAAATTGTTTGAAAACACAGAAACTTTTATACTCCAGCCATTCTTTATAACATCAAAGAACTATACCCCGAAAAATCATTATTTGTCTAATACCTGATTCTTTTATAGATTGAAAGCCGTTTCTTTTATATACCCTGATATACCCTTGTGATATCCATGAGTTTCCTTACATTTTATTCAAATGTTTAATCGTCATTGATTATGATCCGGTGTTATCGAATTATATTGTTTATCATATTGAACTGCTTTAGGATTGGATAGTTTTTTTATATATGTGGACCAGATTCGTGGTCAGACCATACCAATGGTCAAGTTAGGCCAATGTGTGCCTTGGATCCAGTAATTAGAGCAGTGTTGTGTGCTTTGCTCGGGGTTAGTGCGTGACTGATCAGCAGCCTAACCTTGGTTTTAAAACTTCAAATGAATATCCAATTCTAATGATTAGTTAAAAAGAAACTTGATTCCTTTGAATCATCTCATTTGATAATTGTTTAACCTCAATTATCGTTATCATGACTTGCTGAGCTAGTTAGCTCACTCTTGCGAATTTTTTTTAAATATTTTACAGTTGAAAAGAATATGGATGATAGTGAAGTTCCTCAGTCTAAAGTGCGGGCTAAGGTTCCAGTTGATTTGAATCGAGCTAGCAGAAGTTTCATGCGGTATAGATATAATCAGATTGTAAGAATGATTTTATTATCAATTGTAAGTTAAATTAGTCGGGACTTGGTACGTTGTAATAAAGGTTAAGATTGTGGCTTGTTTTCATACTTTAACCTGTTGCGATCCATGGTTTTGTGAAGCAGGGTCATTATCAATAATATTTCTTATACAGGTTCATATATCGTGTTTGTGTTGTGGACCCCAAACTTCTGACCCGGGTTTAGAGGGCGCCACAGGTTGGTATCAGAGCTACAGGTTATAAGTCACTGAAACAAGCCTAGATTGTCGGGATTGGGTAGAGGGTTAGGATTAGGAATAGGAAATAGAAGGATAAGACATTGTGAGGTTGAGTGCGATGGTATAATAGGTCTCCGGCACAATTCATATTGCGATTCGGGATTCTCAGCTTGCGACGTGATTTCCAGAAAATGGCAATGGCAGATCCTGATTTGCCGATGTTATTTACTCGTTTGGAGCTTTCCGTTCTAGGATCGTCATCTTCTCTCAGATTGGATTGCACCTTGTTCCTCCACCAGCATTAATGGCACTACCTTCTGTTGTAACAGGTGCACTTCTTCAAGTTATTTTACGCTAATTTTCCGCCTCTTGACGCGAGAATACCTACTTAAGAATTTCCATCTGTTTATTCTTGCCTTGCTGGACATTCGGATGTGAGTGTATCCCTTCAGTTTACCCTACATCCTGTTCTATACCCCCAGTTTAGAACTTGTTCTATGACGCGATTGTACCTACGAGGATGGATTCGAGAGCTATAGTAAATGGTGAGCGCTTGAGATATAAATAAAGGTGAGACGAAGTTTAGAGAGGAGATTTAAGTGTTCAGAGGATAGCTGTTATCGGGTTAAATGAAGCCACCAGTGACTAAGCCACCCGTGAATAATTATGGGATGAATTTAGTGAATTTTGAAAGAGTTAGAGAGAAAGGTATAACTCTGCAATTTTTGGTGGAATTAAATGATGGTGTTATGATAAATGCGATATGTAAAATAGTGATGTGATGTGATATGAGCAAATTTTGGTTCTATGAAATAGACTTGTTGATTATTAGATAGTCTGTCCCACTTAGCGATTACAAAGTTGATAACGGGAGTATTACCGGTATGAAAATTTTAATGTGAAGCTACGAATATAATAACATGCAACAACACTTGAAGTGATCGTCGAATAAGGAAGGCAAATGGACCCAATAAAGGAGAGAAGGTAAATTGAAGTGAATGAACCTTTATATGATCGTTCCATTAATTTGGTAATTTGTTATAGGTCGGAAGGACAACAACCAACTCATATAGTAAGGACAACTAGGTTTGTGATTTTCCAAACTTTTTAAACAAGTTTTTGAAAGAGATTTTCCTTTACAAATTTCTAAAAGCCTTTCCGAATAAAATGATTTTTAAACATTGGTTGTCAAGTTACTATTTGAGTTCTTGTTTATTGGAAAGCCTGGATTACCTGGAAGGATGCTATTTCAAACTTAGTATTGTTAATTTCAAGAACGAAGTAACCTATGATTATGAAGAAGTTGATTATTCCTAATAATAAAGTGCAAGTATTGTTTGATAAAATTTATAACATAATCAGCGTACGGAGTAACTATACATTCAATTACTAGGACTATCAGAGTTCGAAGAATTCATTGATTCAATAGAAGCCGGAGCGTGATCGAAGAAGATTGGAAAAATTTCCAGACCTCTCTAAAAGCAGAGTATTACTAACAAAAGGATCGTTATGTCGAATGGTACGTGGTTATTTTAAATTAAAAGAGGAATCTCGAAGTTATCAGGTAGGAACGCCATTATAATCGAATTGTTAAGGTATTATACGTTTAAGTGCGAGGTTAAAGACGTAAAACTTAGCAAGTAAGAATTCGTTATAATGCTTGGTTGCGAAGACATTTCAGTGGACTTTCTAAAGTTGTTATATGACGCAATTGGGATATGATCGAACGAGCTCGAAAGATGAATACAAATGGAATGTGGATGGTGACCAATGGTATCATTCTTGTTTTCAATATTACAGCGTATATTCCTTTTTGATTCTTAAACAAGTATGAACTTCTTTTCTTAAATAAACTCTTTGTTGTGACATCGAAAAGGAGGATATTGCATTTCTTTCAAATTTAATTATTTCCCTTAAGTTTTGCTTTCTGATTGGGACAAACAGTGTTATGGTGAGACACTTTGTCAAAATAATGAAGAGTCTGGTGGGACGCCACCTAATCATGTGTTGTATGTCATATGGTATGAAAGACTGGCCATCTTAAGTACCAATGTGGTTGTCTCATTCATATTCAAATCCTTGATTCCTCTTTCTTTTCAACTCTAATTTTGTTGAATTATAAATCCTTCTAGTTGTTTCGTTGTACTGTCGTTCTTTGTAAGAATTTTTTTCAAACAGAAATCAACGAATTATGGACCAAGCGGGCAAAGTTCCATCTACTTCTCACGCATGGAAAGCAAACAAAGGCATATGATGAAAATTGCAAATCACTAGCCAGTCAGAGATGCACTAAGAGTCAAGGGAATCTACTCCAATGAGGAATACGTCTCCAAGAATGAGAAACTGTGATGACATGGATGATTAGGGGAATGCCTTATGTGTTAAAGTATTAAAAGATGTGAGAGAAACTTAATTGTTTATCTCTCAAGGTTTTGTTAGTGAGATGAATTACTCTGTTGAATTGATAAGATTATGGTTAAAAGGATTAGCAAGTCAAGAACGTGTAGTTGTTAAATAAGTAAGTACCAATGATGGAATTGAGGTTTTTGGCAATAAGTTGTGAAGAATTGATATCCTGGAAGATAAGAGGATTTGATATCATTCTAAGGAATGGATTGACTACTAAAGCGTGATGTCCAGACAGACCGTTGTGACGAAAAGATAATTCTAAGGATACCAAATGAGAAGGTAAAGAGGTTCAGAAGATGAAAGAAGGTAATGAATTTGTTAATGATGATTACGGTGATCAAGATATGAGCATTATGGTGATTATGGAATACATAAAAGTCGGAAGCAAACAAAGTTTGAAGATTTTATAGTAATTAAGGAGTTTCAAGACATGTTTTTGGACGAGTTATCAACATTTCCTTTAGATATAGAAATTGAGTTCGTGACTGACTTAGCACCTGAAATGAAGCCAGTGTCCAAGGCCCCGCACGGAATGGCGCCAGTTAAAGTGAAGAAGTTAGCAAAGTAAATGCAGAAATGCTAGAAGAAGAAGCGATTAGACCTAGTGTACCCCATAAGGTGCACCGGTATTAAATGTTAATAAGAAAATGGAAGTATGAGATTATGCGTCGACTAAAGCCAGCTTAACAAGTTTACTATCAAGAGTAAGTATCTGTTACCTCGAACTACTGATTTGTTGATCAAACAGAAGAAGCAAATTATTTTCTAAAAATTGACTTAAGATTTAGGTGTTACCAATTAGAGATTGAACCTATGGATATAATCTTTAAGGAATATCTGGATGAGTTGTAATTATGTTACTTAAAGTCAATGGAGGACCATTCGAAGCATTTAATGACAACTAGGGAGTCGGAAAGAAAGAAATTGTATGTAAAGTCTACAAGGTGAAAGTTTTAATAACAGAAAGCATAAGTAATCAGTAAGGAGGAGACCAAAGGAGATCCAATAGAAATCAAAGTTACTATGAATAAAGAAAGGCCAAAATGTATGAAAAAAAAAATAAAATAATAATAATAAGGAGTTTTACCATGGACAGGTTATTATTGAAAATTTGTGCAAGATTCCTTGGAAGTTGCAATACCTTCGACGAAGCTAACCAGGAAAAACAAGAGATTTATATGAAATAGAGAAGGATAAAGAAAGTTTTGCGAAGTTAAAGGAGAGAATGGTTACAGCACCTACTTTATCATTTTGAAAGTACCAAGGAGGTTTGGTAGTTTATAGTGATGCTTCTCATAAGGAAGTAGGATGTGTGTTGATACAGCACAATAAAATTATTGTATATGCACCCAGACAACCGAAACCTAATGAGCAGAAGTATCCTAATCATAACTGGGACTAACAGTAATAATATTTGTTTTGAAAGATTGGGAAATATGATATGTATGGGAAAAGGTGTAAGATCTATACGGACCATAAAAGTTTGAAGTATGTACTCATGAGGAAAAGCAAATATAGAGGCAGACGATAAGCAAGAAGGAGAGAACAAACATAGAAACGGTACCAGAAGAATTATCTATGGAATTTTGCAGTTGGAATTGGAAGTTAAAGTTCGCAATCTAAAAGGAGCAAGGATGGATAGTATGACCTTTTAGTCAAAATTGTAAAGGAAAAGATAAGATGTCAATAGAAGATAATGGATCACGATGTTAATGGTTAGTAAAAGGAAATTTATGTGCCCAGGAGAATGATCATGATATTCCTAGGTTTCTTTCAGCACCTAGATGCTACAAATAGAAGAATTAAGAAATAAGATTCCACGTGAAAATTCACAATATTAAGTATTTAATTATTGAAAAGACGCCAATATATAAGGAAATTTAAAGAAAAATAGTGATAACCAAGTATAAGAAGGAAATTTCAAGATAGATCAGGAGGTGTTGGACAGGTCAAAGAGTTAAAACGAAGTATTGGAACGCTTAGTGGATAAAGCAGATCCAGGAAGTGACTTTACAAGAGGCGAATCGTGAAGTGGGAACATAACAAAACAACGAATAAGAATAAGTGACCCCTATAAAGAATTAGTTTCCTATGAGACCTAATTCAAGCAATATATTATATCGCAAGGAGTAACTTAAGATCCAACCTAAGAAAATATCAGAGATTACGATTAAGGTGAGTTAAGAGCATTGCAAGCTCTGGTGATATTATGTGAAATGATGAGTGTATCAGGTGGTTATAAGAAATTAAGGAACGTGGTGTATAAGAAATACTTGGATAAGCAAACTATATTTATTGATAACATCCTCAGCTACTCAAGGAATAAGAGAGTCTGCGTGGAATGCCCAAGGATTTTTCTCCAAAGATCAGAAGGAAAACAACTATACGTTGAGTCTTCAAGAATGAAATTTTGACCAAGGTTAACAAAAGATCATGAATTAATCCATTTACAACTACCTAAGCAAAGCCGTATGGTAATAGATGCCCTATACCGACAGAAAGTATTGGAAGTAATTAAGACCACCGAGAAGTTAATAAACGAATTGGAAGGACTAAGATCTGAAGTTCAAATACTTAAAGGTGATGGTATGTGAATATATGAGATTACTTTTTAGCCTTAACTGATGAAAAAGAGTAAGAGATGTTTAAATATTTGGAAAATAAGTTAGAAATGAGCATTTCTTATCATCTTTAAATGGAGAATCAAAGTACGGAAGTGATTAGGAAATGTAAGATATGTTGAGAGATTGAGTTGTAAGGAAACACTGGAATGATCATTTATCAGTAATGTCAGCTTTGGAATGCCACTTTACCAAGCTTCATGTGAATGCAAGTGTAGGTACCTAGTTTTATTAAGATAAAGTGGAAGAAAGAAATGTGTCAAATTCTAAGTTAATTCAGCACACCAAAAGTGTAGTGATATTGATTGAAGCAGTTCGGAGTAGACAAGGAAAGAAGGCGAAATTGAATCGAGAGAGAAAATGAGTATAGAAATAGGACCAGTAGTGTTAGTACAAGTTTCATCTTGAAAAAAAAAGAGACTAGATAAGTCTAAGTAGAAGAGACAGGTTAAGTCCTAAAATTGGTGAACCATTCGAGGTATTGATAAATATAGATAAGGTTGTTCATGAGTTGATATTACCGTCATAACAGTATGTACATATAGTGTGTTTTGTCTGTTAAAGATAAAGACGATAAGTATCTGATTTAAATTAAGTGATTGATCAGGAGTCAATGGGGCTCTTGTCCAAGTTTGCTTTGCATAGAGTGATCAATCCAGAATCTTGATCGTTAAGGCGAGTCATTGGAAATAAGTGTATATCTATAATAAATACGTTTGAACCCTCGAGTAGAAGAGTCTACTTGGAAATTAGAGTCATATATGCTTGACAAATATCCTCACTTATTTAGTTAAACCAGATTCTGAGGACATAATCATTTTAAGGGGGGAAGGATATAACGACTCGTGTATTTTTGAATTATTTAAATATGTAATTGTGTAAGTATTAATTAAATAAAATATGTGTATTGGTTTTGGCAACAGTGTGTTGATATATACTATTTGTCTGTGATTTACTGGTGTAAAGGATTGGAATGTGTAGTTAAAAATTTAGTTATATTGTTCTGTTTTATTTTTAAAGGTGATTTTATTACAGTTTTGAATCCGTAAATATTTGGACTGTCTCAAAAATGAGTTTTATGATTCTATAATTTCAATAATTATTTTTGGGATTTTACAAAATTTAGATATCAATATTTTATCAATTATTTAACCCTGTATGATTTTATGATTACATTTAATTGTAAAATCTGTATTTAATTCCAGAATTCTTCAAAAATTATGAAACTCATATTTATTTAAGTTTGGAATATTTCGAGAGTTTTAAAATAATTTTGGAAATTTTCGGGATTTATTTCATCCGCGCGTCGATTCGTTTAATTGCGAAAAGCGGGTATAAATTGCATTTCAGAAATTATTTTAAAATTTTGAAATTTATGTTTTCATTAACTTCGGGATATTTATAATGCTTTAAAACTATTTTCATGATATTCTGAATTTATTTTGAGTAAAACTCGATTCGTTAATTGTGGAATGCGGGTATATTGTGCGCTTCAGAATTGTGTTAAAAATTATGAAATTTATATTTTTATAGTATTTAATTATTATGACAATTTTATAATTAGTCTGGTATTCTATCGGGTTTTATTTAGCCGCGTGTTTATATCGTTAAATAGCCAAGAGTGGATCAGAACCGGGCATGATAATACACGTGTCAAATTCTCGGAAGTTTAACTGATACGTGGCAGTTCAGGGAAGGCAATAAAATAAAATAAGTATAAAACAAAAGCAACAAAAACACAGAAGAACTCTGTGTCTCTCTCGATTGTCATCTCAGTTTTTATTCTCTCCTAATTCTCGCAATCCCTCCCTGTAATCTCCTATCTCCTTTCTCTTAATTGCTTTCTTCTGGTCCTTCCCCGTTCATGGTAAGTCCGTTACCGGCTTTCTGTTTTTCCGGCCGTCGCCGCCGATTTCGGCTTGGCGGTTGTTCTGGTGATTTTTCTGCGTATATATATTTGTGAGAGTATGTATATGTGATATATGGGTGTGAGGTTCCGTTGGCCACTGCTGTTATACGTTTCTGCTGTTCTTTTTCTTCATCTCCGGCCGCCGCCATGGTTTCTCCGGCGAGGTGGCCGGCGTGCGTGTGATGCACGTGCGTGTGTCCTTCTGCGTGGTTTCTGCTCTGTGATGCTATTTCAATTCGGGATTATCTGAAATTAGATATGTTTGTTCGATTGGGTTTTGATTGATTTACTCGAGTTTTTTTCTGAAATTTTTGAATGAACATTTAGTGTATTTGTTCGAATTATTTTGGTAAAAAAAAAAATTTGAGTGAATCCCTGAAATTATCGGAATTAATTATTTGCGAGAATATTTAATTGGTAGAATACGCGTTGGAAACCCGAATTAATCGGGCACCTGCGGATTTTACCACCATCGGCAATGAGTCTCGGCGAGCCGATGGTGGACCGTGATGATGTAATCTGAGTCCTAATTTTTTTTTAAAAAATAATATTTAGTGCGTGAAATTAATTTTTGAAGTGAAAATTCTATGTTATATCGAAGTGGGGAGATAATTGGATTGTGATTGGATTGTTGGATTGTGATTGTTGTGAATTTGATTATGGTTGGTTTGACGTCGAATTGTTTCGACGGGTAGTCCGATAAACAAAGGAGACGCTGCCCGATTTCCGGGAAATCAAACTACGGAAACACGGGAGCGTATCCGGGGATTATCGGGACGTCGAGCGAGTATAAGTGTATACATAAACGTATGTTTTACACAAAACCTGATTATATATTGTAGTGAAACGTTTGCCAAAACCAATAACCCTAATTTCATATGATAACAAGTATACGTACTTTCTGAAAACAAACACTGAATCGATTTTCGAGAATGTGAACCCTAACGGCTGCCTGTATTGCAATACTGTATATGTTACGAGTCGGATTTAAATATCGTTGGGTAAGAATTAGTATCGAGGATATGTCAAGCATACCTAGACATCTAACGTAGGGCATTTCGACCCTGTAGGTTATGATCGAGAACCTGAAAGTGGACGATGGACTAAAGATAACCTATTAGTCAATTGACGAGTTCAGTAGAGTTTCTACAGAAAGACCTAAGTGTCGAAGTTGAATCCAATGGGATCTAGTGGTTGGACGTTAGAGCCTGAGCAGCAGAGTCGGCTCAGAGTTGATCAGTAAAAGTTGTAAAGCCTTATAAGGCAAGTACTTCCGAACTTTTCTTCAAGATTGATCGCGGTTATTTTTGAACTGTTTCATAATATGTCGCTCTTATTCAAAATAACTCTTGTTTATATTGCAAATGCTTTAAACTATTTACCCTTGAACCCTGATTTTTCTTGATCATGAGCCGTAAGACTTATTCTTTGCAAACTGTCCTTTGTTGATCCTCAGACACCAAACCATACAAATATAATACTACTCTTCAAAGATATAATTACCAAACATCAAACACTGGAAGAAAATTGTTTGAAAACACAGAAACTTTTATACTCCAGCCATTCTTTATAACATCAAAGAACTATACCCCGAAAAATCATTATTTGTCTAATACCTGATTCTTTTATAGATTGAAAGCCGTTTCTTTTACATACCCTGATATACCCTTGTGATATCCATAAGTTTCCTTACATTTTATTCAAATGTTTAATCGTCATTGATTATGATCCGGTGTTATCGAATTATATTGTTTATCATATTGAACTGCTTTAGGATTGGATAGTTTTTTTATATATGTGGACCAGATTCGTGGTCAGACCATACCAATGGTCAAGTTAGGCCAATGTGTGCCTTGGATCCAGTAATTAGAGCAGTGTTGTGTGCTTTGCTCGGGGTTAGTGCGTGACTGATCAGCAGCCTAACCTTGGTTTTAAAACTTCAAATGAATATCCAATTCTAATGATTAGTTAAAAAGAAACTTGATTCCTTTGAATCATCTCATTTGATAATTGTTTAACCTCAATTATCGTTATCATGACTTGCTGAGCTAGTTAGCTCACTCTTGCGAATATTTTTTAAATATTTTACAGTTGAAAAGAATATGGATGATAGTGAAGTTCCTCAGTCTAAAGTGCGGGCTAAGGTTCCAGTTGATTTGAATCGAGCTAGCAGAAGTTTCATGCGGTATAGAGATAATCAGATTGTAAGAATGATTTTATTATCAATTGTAAGTTAAATTAGTCGGGACTTGGTACGTTGTAATAAAGGTTAAGATTGTGGCTTGTTTTCATACTTTAACCTGTTGCGATCCATGGTTTTGTGAAGCAGGGTCATTATCAATAATATTTCTTATACAGGTTCATATATCGTGTTTGTGTTGTGGATCCCAAACTTCTGACCCGAGTTTAGAGGGCGCCACACATAAAGATTTCACAGTAAGCATATCTGGTACTACATCAGTGTCCTAAATAGCATCTTTCACATATATATCATAAACTCTCGCTCTTGGAGCCTCATTCACTATTGGAGTGGATCTCATGATTCTCAGTGTATTATTGACTGGGGCTGGTGTTTTACAATCATTTGCTATATGCCCTTATTTCCCACACATAAAACATGTAAACCCAATGGCTGGAACTTTTCCCGCTAGATTCTTGGTAGGTTGATTTTTGTTTGGAAAACTTTATAAAGAACAACAATGCAATGAAATAATTGGAAGGATCCATAAGTCAATAAATTTATAGTTGAAAAAGAAAGAATGAGTAATGATTTGAATATGAATGAGACAGCCATATAGGTACTTAAGATGGCTAGTCTTTCATACTATCTGACATACATCACATGATTAGGTGGCATCTGTTAGTCACAAAGTATCGTAGAAGGGGGGGGGTTGAATACGATACCTACAATCTTTTTCGATTCATTTACAAGTTCTTCGTTATAAGAGCGGAATCAAAATAGATACAAAAATAATTTGAGGAATATATTGTTTTGTTAATATAATTCTTGAGGTTGTTACAATCTAATCAATGAATTGATTAGCTAGAATAAATTCAGCAGCATAACACTATATTTACAAGCTTAATAATGTGGTGCTTTAATGGAGCTCCCGTAAACACTTTGTTGAAACCTGAAGAAGATAACTAAATGAACTGTGTTCATTTTGCTGCTAATGTAGACTTTCAATTTCATTGGACATGTGGCATTTCTATGTCCACAAAAATCTTAAAATTGTTGTTGTTTAATTCACTGGACATTCACAAGTGCTCTATGGCGACCAGAATGTGATTCCTTGTACAGACTTCTATGGAGACTGCTCTGTGTAGCCTTTGTTGCTCTATGGTGACCAGTGTTGCCTTAGAGAGTTTCTCTATGGCGACTGCTCTGTGTAGCCTGTTGCTCTATGGCGACCAGTGTTGCCTTAAAGAGTTTTTCTATGGCGACTGCTCTGTGTAGCCTGTTGCTCTATGGCGAATGCTCTGTGTAGCCTTTGTTGCTCTATGGTGACCTCTCTGTTGCCTTATAGTGTTTCTCTATGGAGACTGGAGTGATGAGTTCTCTGCCTTAGAATTTGTTTTGTTTCTATTTTGCCATTCTTCACCGTATCAACACTTTCTTCTGTAACTGAATTAAAATCCCTTCTAGGATACTGATGTTTGGTGCACTGGCCTGGTTCACAAACAACTAGCATTAAGGGAACCTAATTCAATTTGTCTTGTGTTTCTGAGCTGATACAGATTGGTGAATATCCATTGCTTCTAAGCCCTTGATCTGCAACACTTGAAGTCAATTGATGTACCTGATGATTAAATTCCTCTGATGTCTTATTCTTTATGGCTTCTTGAACATGTTAATGAACTTCTTCCCATGATATGTTTTGAGGACTTAAAGAGTTAATTTCATCTTTTGGTTCTTTGTGTTTATCATGTCTTTATCTATAGGGTTCCTGTGCTTCACAGTTAAATACTGTTTATTTGTTTCTATTTTCACGTTGAGTTATAAGTCCTCGATTACATGTTACATTACATTATGCTTTACAATCTCCCCTTATTTGATTATTAGGGTTCGGCAAGCAAATCCCTAAGGATAACTCAACTGATAATACGAAAAAGTACAACCTCAAAACAGATAAAGATATTAAATATATTCTGGATTACATATTCAATTCCAGATTTCTTAAGTTACAAGTTATAAAGAAGTATTCCTCTAGCCTGAACATATATTATATGTCTTCTTTGTCCTTGTTCTTTTCTGCTTCCTGCTTTCTTCTCCTTCTTGAGTCTGATCAGATTTTCTCTTAGTGACTTTCTTTTTAGGATCTAAAGGTTTTGGAGGAGATTTTTTTAGCTCATTTAATCATGAGCTTCTATTTCATGTGCATTGACTGGAGGTGGATTGTTCAGCTCATGAAGCATTTATCTCAAGATATTTGACTTTGGTGCATTTAGGAACAAGATCAAACAATAGTGATGAATTTCTGGATATTACGAAGACTGTTATCCTTTTTGGATGTCCTCTTACTCTTTTAGTGTCATTGATTAATTCTTCTTCCATCACTTCATCAAGTATCTTAATGATAGGAATCAAAGCAACCTTGTCCTCCTTACATATGGATAGTTTGACATTCATCAAGGCTTGTTGTATTAAATCTGATTCACTTGTCCTGAAGTCTTTGATCCTGATCTTGCTCTTGTTCATTTTGAAGATTACTCCCCTTCACTGTTAGTGCTGATTATGGGTTCATGTCTTTCAGAAGATTAATTTCTGGTTCTCCATTAATAAACACCATATCATGATACGCTCTTGTAACCTTCTTCATATCCTTCTCTGTATCTCTGATCATTTTATCATTGAGCCTATAAGCATATAAAACTTTAGCAACTATATAATCTGCTTATGATCTTTTAACACCTGGAGCTTCCAGTTTAGCTCTTTTACTCCTGAGTTGACTTTCCAGGAAATTAAGTTGTAGAAAGCGAATGGTTCTTATGTGTTGGTCAGACATGGTGATGTTTTGCATCCTGCCACCCGCAAATACTTTAATCATGAATGGATACATAAAGGCTTGAGGGGATACATCCATCACCATTCTCCAAAGTTTATCTCTGAAATATTCATTCTCATTTGATTTTAACCATGGGATTTTTGAGGCTAAGATAAACAGTTCAACAATGTTCAACTTCTTCAACACATTGGTAGACACCTTCATCTGTAGACCATCTTTGTGATTGATAGTGATCTTCCATCCATTCTTCAGAATGTTCACAGTGGTTCTAGTGATTATGCTACTGAATTGATCATAGAACTCATGGGTGTTTTCATGGATCTTTCTGTAATGTTCCACAGTTCTGAACAAATTAGAGTTACCAGGGTCTGAATAGTGATAGGTTTTTGTTTTTTTATTTTCTTCTTTATTTCTTCCCATTTGCTTCCTTTCCTGTTAGCTCGCAGATATGCTTCTCTTGCTTCTCTGTTCTCCCTTCTTTGAATGGCTCTCTGAATTCTTGCTCTTGATCTTTCCATTTCTTCTTGAATCTCTATATAAGAGCGATTGATTTTCTCTGGCAGTTCATAGAATAAACAGTCATCTGAGAAAGCATCTTCATCTTCAAACTCTTCGTCCTCAGTAATGATCTTTCTTTCTTCCGTAGCCACTTCTTCAAATCTTGGCTCACACCTCATCGGAACATCACTTTCATCTATTTCACCTTCCTCCAATTCCTCTTCAGAGAATAAGGGTCTTGGAGCATATATCTGAGACAACAGATTTTTCTGAGTTGTAATGATTTGGCTCAGATGTCCTGATTGCTCCCCCTGAGATGTTAATTTCTCCTCAGTGAATCTTGACTTGAGGAGCACTCTTTCATCAATTCTCTCTTCTACCTCTTCCTGTATCTCATCTTTAAACTCATCATAGGCAGCTCCAGTAGTCTGAAAGGCATCTTGAAGTAGATCAACAGCAATGGCTACTTTTTCTTGTTTTTCTACCCTTTTCTCCCCCTCAGTTGAGTTATCCTTCAGAGCTGGTGTTGATTGAGCATGTAAGGTCGAGACAAGGATCTCAAGAGAAACAGACAGTTGCTTGCTGACTGAGATCATTGGCCCAATACTGGCAAGAGCTGCTTTAGAAGAGACCGGGATTGGCGCTTTCTTGCTAACTGAGAGCTTTGGCTCAGTATTGGCAATTGCCTTTCCTTTTCCTGTGTGAAATAAAGATCGCTCAACGAATTCTCATAAACTAGTGAATGCTGCTTGCTAATATACAAGTTGATCAGAAAGACTGGAAATTTGATGATCCCTGAGAGATAATTCTTCCTGGAAATGTTGGTCTTTAAGAGCTAGCTATTCTTTCAGATAACTTTCTTTGAAGGCCAACTGCTTTTTAAGATAAGATTTAGTGACATAATTTGATAGATCTATAGGTGAATTTCGGATGGTGGGTGTCTTACAGGCTTCTCGCAGTGTATCACTCATCACTCTAGCACTCGGTTTGGGGTGATGTGTGTCTCTCGTTCTCACATGTGCACTCCGTTCAGAGCTCCGAGTTCCAATTGTGCGTGCAGAAGACACTGGAGCCATTCTTAAGGAGGTCAGCAGTGGTGCAATGGGAGTTCGCAATTCCCGATCCTTGTTTGAGACAAATTGCATGTCATCACCAGATGACTCATCCAGAGTTAGAATCTATGGGAGGAGCATTGGGGCCGTCATATTTGGAATCTGATCCCCAGCTTCCCCTTGTATCTGTGAAGATACATTCCCCTTAGGCTCACTAGTTAAATCTAGTTCATTGCCAATGGGTTGCCGATCCGTGCGTATGTCGGATCCACTATCCACAGATGCATCCAGGGTTATCAGTCCTGGGGAGGTAAGTGATGTGCTAGATTTGGCAGTGATTACAACACTCTCTCCTAACACCTGTGAAGGCATATGGTCCGTTGAGGGACCTTGAACATGATATTCTAACCATAATATGGTCGAATGTCCTGTGACCGTCAATTCATCCTCACCAAATAGTGCTCTTCTAATAGACGCATTTAAAGCTTGTAGAGCTTGGACAGTTGAGGATGTGTTTGACTCATTACAGAATGTCGTGGATGACGGGCAAATTTCAATAAATCTACCTTATTGATAAGATAGATCTAGTAACTGGTTAGTTTCCTTTTTAGCCAGAGAATCTTGTTGAGAAGATACCTGGAGGTTTAAAGTTATCTCAGGAGATATACTGCTTTGCTTCAATGGAGACAGAGATCTGGGTTCTCTCAAAGTACCTTCCTTATTTGCTGCATCTAGTGCAGTTTCTCCCTCTATATGAATTGGGTCCTTGTACTCCAGGGTTTGGGCTAAGAGAGTTTAAGGTGTTTGATTTGGCTCTAAAGGGTGGTTATGAATTTGTGGTATACCAAACTCACTACCTTTCCTATCTAATTGTTCAATAAGTAGCTGTGTGTGATGAGTGTCAAGATGTAATTGATCTATACTAATGAAATCAGAGCATGTTTCATAAGTATTACTCGTAGCAGATGCACCCATACCTAAGAAAGCTGGTCTGTAGACTGATATATTTGAGTGGGCAGATTTAGCAGCTTCCAGAGGTTGTCCAGTAGCTTCAGGTTGAGGTTGTTGAGCATTTTCAGGTACAGCGTCTTGTTGTGGTTGAACTTCAACCTCTGCTTGATCAACATCCTCAGGCTCAGGTGATCTGCTTCTCCATGTGCATCCTCTTCAGGTTCATGGGCATTGTTCTCCCGTTATGCATCATCATCTTGAGGCTCACCTTTATTGTCTTCATCTTCATGTTGAGCATTGATAATGGCAAAGACATCTGTCATGTATTCCGTTGGGTAAGCAATGTTGGCATTTGGATAATTTCCCTTTTTGAGCAGCTTAGACACTATCAATGGGGACATGATAGGGGAATCTTCCAAAATATCACTGTGAGTTGATGCCTTTTGTGCTTCTGACAGTTTTCCATTGAGCACAATCTGAAGAAACCTTGTATATAAGATAAAATTTTGATACTGAGATTGGTTCTCCAGAATGTGCTTCATGAATGAACGCCCAAAGTTGATGCGGAGATTATTTACGACAACAACACCAATCACTTGATTGAAGTGAGTCAGTCCATGGAATCCAGCAGTCTTGGGAGCCAAGCAGTGAGATAATATGTTGAAGAACAAATTCCATTCTTTGGGATGATGACTTTTGTTGAAGTGTTTATGAAAATCGTCATCCCCTGTTAATGTGCTTCTTATACCTCATAAGAAACTGAATATTTCCCAGTTAGGTGGAATGGCATCAAAGTTATCATGAGGTAGCTGAAGGTGTTCATTTAAGTCTTTTGTGATTCTAATGGTCTCATTTCCAATAACAAAAGAAAAAGCCAGTTGTTCATCATCAGAGGAGTTTGTTGTTGTTCTGTGCACAAGCCTGATATCAATGTGCTTTGTTCTTGAGTGCTGAACTGGGTTGTTTGAGATTGCTATTACACTTGTATTGTCACAAAATATTGGGATCTTAGATACCAACAGACCATAATCCCAGAGTTGGTTCCTCATCCACAAGATTTGGGCACAACATCTTCCAGCAGCTATGTATTTAGCTTCAGCAGTTGATGTGGATATTGAGTGATGCTTCTTGCTATGCCAGGTTACCAATCTTCTCCCAAGAAACTGACAGCTTCCTGAGGTACTTTTTCGGTCAATCTTACAACCTGCAAAATCTGAATATGTATAGCCAACTAGGTCAAAACTTGTACCTTAAGGGTACCAAATACCAAGATTTGAAGTTCCCTTAAGATACCTAAATATTCTTTTAACAACTATAAGATGAGATTCTTTTGGGTCAGCTTGAAATCTAGCACATAAGCATGTTGCAAACATAATGTCTGGCCTACTTGCTGTGAGATTAAGTAATAAGCCTATCATACCTCTGTAGCTTGTGATGTCAACTTTCTTACCAGTTTTGTCCTGATCAAGCTTAGAGGCTGTTGGCATGGGAGTCTTTGCTAGAGTTAAATCTTCTAGATTGTACTTCTTGAGAAGTTCTCTGATATACTTGGATTGACAAATGAATATACCATCTTTCCTTTGACTCACTTGTAATCCAAGAAAGTAATTCAACTCACCCATCATGCTCATTTCATACTTACTCTGCATTAACTTAGAAAATCTCTTGCAAAGATCATCATTAGTATAACCAAATATAATGTCGTCAACATATACTTGAACTAATATCATATCAGATTTGTGCATTTTATGAAACAGAGTTTTGTCTATAACACCTCTAGTAAAACCATTTTCAAGTAAAATTCAGAGAGAGTGTCATACCATGTCCTTGGAGCTTGCTTGAGACCATAGAGAGATTTAAATAAAAAGTATATAAAATCAGCCAGATTTAGATCTTCAAAACCTGGAGGTTGTTCCACATACACTTCTTCTTCTAGCTCCCCATTCAGGAATGCACTCTTCACATCCATTTGATAAACTTTGAAATCTGAATGTGCTGCGAATGCCAGAAACATCCTGATTGCCTCAAGTCTAGCCACTGGTGCATAGGTTTCATCATAATCTTTACCCTCTTCTTGAGAGTAACCTTTAGCTACCAATCTGGCCTTGTTTCTCGTTACAATGCCATATTCATCTAACTTGTTCCTGAATACCCATTTAGTGCCTATCACTGACTTGTTCTTTGGTCGGGGTACCAGCTTCCATACCTTCTGCCTCTCAAACTGATTGAGTTCTTCTTGTATAGCAATAACCCAATCTGGATTTTCAAGTGCCTCATCCACTTTCTTAGGTTCCATTTCTGAAAGAAACCCTGAAAAATGACATTCATTCTGAGTGGCATGTGTAGTTCTCACTCATATGTCAGGATCACCAATGATCAACTCAAAGGGATGGTCTATGTTCCAAACTCTTTGTCGAGGTAGATAAGATCTTGATGTTTCCCCTTGTTCAGGATGATATTGAGTGTGAATTATAGATCCTCTTCCTGCTCCCCTTGAGTTGCTGTCACTGTGACTAGATGATTCTGATCATTATGTAGTAGTTCTTGAAGGTGTTCCTGTATGATTATCATAATTATTGTTTCCACCATTATCACCACTTGATCCTGAATCAACATTGCCATGTACTGTAGGTATGGCTCTAGCAATCTCAGGTTCTACTATATCCAAAGGATCATCTGATAGATTTTCAAATTCCAGAGGTTCAGAATCCCTTTATCTTTGCAGGCTTGCCAACTTGGTGTCGTCAAATGTTACATTAAGGCTTTCAATCACTTTCTGATCAGTAATCATATAAACTTTCCCAGATGCCTTCTTCTACTTTAGATTCCAGAGAATAGCCAAGAAATATGCCTTCTTCTACTTTAGCATCAAACTTTCCCAGATGCTCATTTCCTTCCTTCAGCACAAAGCATTTAGCACCAAATACATGAATGTATTTCAGTGTTGGTTTCTTGTCATCCATTATCTCATAAGGAGTCTTCGCATGATCTTTATTAATCAGGGTACGATTTTGAGTGTAACATGCTGTGTTGACAGCTTCAACCCAGAAGTAAGTAGGAAATCTTGATTCACTTAGCATAGTCCTTGCTGCTTCAACCAAGGTACAATTCTTCCTTTCTACTACTCCATTTTTCTGTGGAGTTCTTGGGGCTGAATATTGTCTTGAAATACCTTTCTCTGTACAGAATTCATTTAGAAATGCATTCTTCAATTCTGTCCCATTATCTGATCTGATCTTCCTAACAGGTAATTTTGCTTCCATCTCAATCTTCTTTATATGATCTATTATCAGCTGAGCTGCTTCATCCTTGGATTACAAAAACAAGACCCATGTGTATTTGAAGTCGTCATCAACCATCACTAAAGAATATCTTTTCCTTGATAGTGACAACACATTTACTGGACCAAATAAGTCCATGTGAATTAACTGAAGAGGTTCAGTTATGCTTGTCATTTCCTTGCTTCTGCGTGATGCTTTCTTTGATTTCCCTTTTTCACATGCTTCACAGAGTCCTTCTTGACAGAATTCCATCTGTGGTAGTCCTCTCATTAATTCTCTCTTAACCAGAGAGTTCATAGTCTTGAAGTTCAAGTGCGAGAGCTTCTTGTGCCATAGCCAACTTTGTTCTGATGAAGCTTTGCTGTAGAAACATCTAATTACTCCATCACAGGTAGACTTCAAGTCAGCTGCGTACAAATTACATTTCCTCACTCCATGTATATCAAGCTTCTCATCTTTCCTTTGAGTGATCAAACATCTTTCTGGCCTGAAATCAACATTATATCCTTTGTCACAAAACTGACTGATGTTCAGTAGATTATGCTTCAATCCTTCCACAAGAGAGATGTTTTCAATGATGACATTGCCAATTTCCAAATTGCTATATCCCTTAGTAAATCCTTTGCTGTCATCTCCAAAGGTAACTATAGGGCCATCTCTCTCAACCACTCCCGTGAGCAGGGACTTTTCGCCGGTCATGTGCCTAGAACAACCACTATCCAGAATCCACATGATCTTTTCTTTTCTTACCTTACCCTGCAAACACAGATTGATTAAGAGGACTTTGGTACCCAAGCTTTCTTGGCTCCTGAAAGTTTAGAGGTAGAAAGTGGATCAACAAATGAAACTTTGACAGGATTAGCTTTCACTTTGACTGACTCCTTCTCAGTGCTAGTCTCATCAGAGTTGTTAGACTTAGAGATAGGAGGTACAACATTCTTATCCTGTGTGTGCTCATTACTCATGCTTGTCTTAGTGTCAGTGCAAGTGCTAGCAGTTACATGGAAAGCTTTAAAATATTCAGACATGGTAACAAATCCATATGGCATACATCCAACTACGCCACAGGGCTAATAAAAACTAAGCATGTTAGGGATGGAAGGTGTTAGTCCCTTAACAATATAGTAAGAATTACAGAAGGGGGGTTGAATGGAATTCTTGAACCTTTTTCTTGAAATAAAAATGTTCAACTCGATTATGGATATATTTGTTTTGATTAGCACAATGCGGAATGTAAACTTGAATGAATCAAAACATAAGTAATTAAAAACAAGAGTCTTTAAAAAACTTTCTGGTGGATTTAAATAATTTCACCAGAGATATATTTAATATATCGAGAGGACTCTGTGTGCAGAAATGCTCACAGCTGCTTACAAAATAGAACTGCTAAAAACACAGGAAATACTAAAGATAGTGCTTACAAAGATTTCTCTGTTTTTGTTTCTTAGCTATCTCAGTTATTTTTCTATTTGCTACTCTCTTGGTTTATATATTACCAAGATTACAAAGTCAAAAAAACTGAACAAATATAAAATCTAACAGTCTTGATCTTTGCTGCTTTTCATCCTCTATTACCCAGGTAATGGGCTTCCACAGTGTACTTGTATCCAACTCAACGGCTGTGTGTCAGCTTTCACTGTTCAACTGATGTTTGAATCTTGATATGATCATCTGTCGACTTTCAGATCATCCGTCGATGACTTAATTGATCATCCGTCGACTGCTATGTTAAACATCCGTTGATAGTCATTTGATCATCCGTCGAAGCTTTGTTAAGCATCCGTTGGTAGCCATTTTGGCACTTGACTTCATTTCACTTATACAGAATTACAAGACATTGCTTATGTACAGTTAATCAACCTATTCTGCATATCTAGTTAAAGTCAACATGACTTATATTCTACTCCAGATTCTATATAAAGGTGCATACAACACTGTGCTACAAACTTATTATTACATAAGCTACTCACTCGATGTATAATAAGTTAATCATCCATCGGGACTATAATGAGTTATCCGTCGGGACTATAATTCTTATCCGTCGAGTGCTACATTATTTCACTAAGTAAAATCTACTTAGATGTTTTGTTTAGGTAATCATCAAGTACTCAACATATTCACAATAATCTCCCCCAATTTATGTCTACTAGAATTGTAGCCATAAATTAAGAGATACTTGATGATAACAAAACATCCTAAACATATATTTTTAAAGATAAGTAGATAGAACTGAAAGTGCTTCAATTTAAACAAAAAATGTACAAGGTTTGGCTCACAGTCAGTTCAAGATGCTCCTCTAGTCTGAGCAGATTTTTCTAGTTTCTTGAAGGTCTGGATCTTCTTCCAAGCTTTCTGTTGTTTTCTTCAATTTGATTCTGGAGCTGTCTGTGGAATTCTAATTCATCAGATTCTGAGAGATCTAACATTTCTTGCATTTCCAAGAGAGTCTCATTGCTAGAGATACTCAATTGGTCTTCTAATCTGAAGAATCTTCTCACACCCTTGTCATCCATGAATTCCATCAGCCAGTAGGGCCTTAGATGCACTCTTCTCCCTGTGTATGGGATGATAAGAGTTTTGGGTAGTGCATCTTTGGCTCTAACACTCCTTAGCTCTTCAATCTTCTTGCAGTTACATTGAACCCAAAGTTTTTCTTGAAGGATGAATAGACTTTGATCAACACAGTTTGGCTTTCTTGAGTATCCTGTGAAGAGGCCACTGAATCTCCCTTCCCCCTTTGTACTTGAACACCAACCTTTCAGGTAGGTTTCTGTATGCATCAATTGCCCTTACCTCATCCAGCTCCTCCAGATAAAGGTTTAGATCTGAGAATTCTTTGATGTCACACAAGTACAAGTAGTCTCCCCTATTGACCTTGGGTTGAGCTTTGACTACTGACTTGGATTTGAGAGGTGACAGCTTCACTTTCTTGACTGCCCTTGATTTTGTCCTTCTTTGCTTAGTAAGAATTGGCAAGTTGAAGTCAGGAATTGGTAATTTATCCCACTCTATTGGCTCATCCTTTGGTATAATAGGCTCTCCATGTATGTTCCTGTAGGGGTCCACCACCCTTATGTCTTCAAACACCACAGAGGGCTTTGATGCTTGAGTTTCAGCTTGAGTGGATTCCTTTGGAAATTGATCTTCCAATTCCTTGTCAACAACATCCAACTTTCTTTTTGTTCTTTTAGCCAGTTCTTTCTTTCTTGGAGATTTCTTCTGTTCTTCAATCTTCTTCTCTGATTCAGTAGCTTGAGATGGTTGAGAGGGAATTTGTTGAGAAGAATTCACAGCCTGTAGCTTGGCCAAGATAGCAAACTGTTCTTTCTTTTGTTTAGACTTCTTTGCATCTAGAGCAGCTTGCCTCTTTTCCTGCTTCAATCTGGCTTTTTCTTCTTCCTTTGCATGAGCAAATTGTGGATGTCCATCTACCACACAAATTTCCTTCCCATTTTTGAATATCTTTGCAATTCTCTTTCTTGAGGCTGAATCAGCTAGATCTTTGTAGAGGAGAATAGATCTTGACAGAAGCTTCTTTTCATCAGGCTTGGGTGTCTCATACACAGAATCCATAGGGTTCTTCAAAGATAACTTTGGATAGTTTGCCCTTGGTTTAAGAATTATCTCAGCCTTTGTAGTCTTGATGCAGGAAGATTGTCCTTTCTTCAGATAGTTCATGCTCATCTCATTCACATTGATTGGCTTGACATGAGAGTAATGGATGGCTGACTGATCTGGTTCCTTGACTAATTGAAACTTTTTCTGTATTTCCTCATCAATCTTTTTCCAGTTGATCAGAGTCAACTCTCCTTTATCAGCATCTTTCAAATTTGCTGCTGCTGTATTTATAAGATATATACCATCTGCAACTGGTGGCTTGGAGATAGTAATTGAAGGTACAATTACTTTGCTAATTTGAACTAGAAGTTTCTCCCCCTCAGTTGGACCTTTCTCCCCCTTACTTGATTCTCTCTCCCCCTTTTTGTTATCATCAAGTGGAGGAGTTAGGCCTTGTGCTTTAGCCAGTTGCATAAGAAGATTTGTCTGAGTCTGTTGATTTTGAAGAAGTAGAGCCACTGAATTCTCAATAACCTGAACTCTGTTCTCCAGCTTGGCTATCTTCTTGTCAGAATCTGATTCTATCCTTAATCTTAGTAATAGATCATTCATGGTACCATATGGCATTATTGAATCCAGCTTCTCAGAGTTATATGTCTTTAAGTCAGCTATCTCCTTTTTCAATTCATCCACACTGAGATTCTGTCTTGAGTGTTGGATCTTCATTAAATGTAAAGAGTCTAGGTGAGCTTGAAGAACAGCCTTGGTACCAGCATCTGAAGCTTCCTGAAGGGCCTGCTGAATAGCTATTACTTGTTTTACCAAAGACACCTCAAATTACCCTGGTGAAAATTCTTTTGCCCATGCCTATTTAGGTAAACTGAAAGCAGAACTTGGGCCTTCAGCTCCCCCTAAGTTCATGCTTCCATCCAAAGAACCAGAGTCATCATCAGCATCAGAATTTACTCCAAATTCTTCAGATGGCTCTCCAGCTTGAGAAGGCATTCTGTTCACAGTAGCTTTATCTCTTTGAAGAGATTCTGTGGTATGCACTAAATTCAAAGTCTGCTCTGCCTCCACATTGCCCTGAGCAGCCAACAGTTGATAGGCTGAAACAGGGTGAGTAAAAGTGTCAGCATCCAAGGAAATGTTATCAATTATAGCTTTGTAATGTTGCTGAAATTGTCTTTCCTTTTCAGCATCATCCACAATCATTGACTCACTAGCAATGGCTGGTTCCATCCTTATTTCTCCAGTACCTGCCTTTCTCTCATATTCTCTCTTTTGTTGCATCAGGGTCTCACCCTGGCTCCCCACCCTCACACCCTCACCTTCACCTACTAAGGTGGGACTCCTCTCACTCACTTTTGCCAATCCTGAATGAATGGATTGCTGAGATTCACTCTTTTCCTCTCCTTTTGCCTGGGAGCAACCCAGCCTCTCACTCAATGCACTCTCCTCTCTCAGTCCTAAGAGTTATTGTATTACCACCAAATCTTCTGCACTTGAAATGATTGAAGTTTGAAGTTGTGCAGAGACACTCGATGGATAAGTGATATCCGTCGGGTGAGTGGTAAAGCTATCTGACGGATAACTGCTGTTAAGCTTATCCATCGGGATACAATCACTACTCGACGGATGAGCAATATCCATCGAGAGAGTAGAAATGAATGAGGTGGGAAGAGAAACTATTGTTGACTCTGTGTTGATTGAAGTTATTTGAGGCACAGATGTCACAATAGAATCAGAAAGAATTGGCAAGTGAGCCAACAAATTATCTAAAAGATGATGCTCACTTGCACTAGATTTTGGCTTCCCCAACAGAGTTAAAGAAGGGAAATCAGGAATTGAAGTGTTTATCATGTCCACTTCCAGTGAGTTAGTTGGTGAGTATTGTGTTTCTGTGGCTTCTATTATGAGAGATTTTGGCTGTGACTCCACATTTATTGGAGCCACATCAATCTGAATTTGAGAAGGTGCAGGGACTGTGTCTTTAGCACCAGTTTGCACTAAGTGTGTGCCCTGTGCATCCCCAGTTGTTTTGAATTTCTTCTTTCTAGTGTAAGTTTGGTGTGAGCTTGTGTCCCTAACCCTCTTGGCATGTGCTCTTGGATGAGAGCTTTGTTCAATAGCCACATCCTTTTGGGAGGATGCAGCTAGAAGTGAGCTTTTATCCTTTTTAAGCACTACAGTTTGTTGGGAAACTGCAGTGTGGCTAGGCTGGGATTCACTCAACTCTCCAACCTTATCCTTGGGGCTTCTTTGATGTTCACCCCTTCCCTCACCTACCTTACCCTCCTTCACACTCCCCTCTTTGGCTTTGGTAGATTTTTCAACTGGTACCTTTTGAGAGATACCAGAGGGGGTTTTCTTTGATTTGGATTTAGAAATAGCAGTTATTTTGGCAGCTTTGGTAGGCAACTGTTTGGTCATTGCCACAGTTGCCATAGCCATGCCTGAAGTCAAAGAAATAGAAGAGATTGGAATGGTTGAGGGTATGGATGAACTTACCTCACTTACCTGAGGTGTCAGCATTACAGGAAAATAGAACATTGGCACATCCCTGTGATGGTTGGCTCTGTTCAAGTCTGCAATGATTCTTCTCTCTTGAACCCAACAAGCTAATTTGTTGTCAGGGTTCTCAAGTACAATATCTTGACAAAGATGGTTAGCCAAAAGCATAAAAAATCTAGCATAGTAAACATTCTTTCCTCTTTTGGCTAAGTCACCTAGTTTAAAACCTAACTCATACACAACAAGGTCACTAAAATTGTAATATTTGTCTGTAACTAGCATGTATAGCATGTTAAGCATGGAAATGTTCACAGAATCAAAATTACTGATTTTTCCAGAAAAGACTTTAGTTACTACATCACACAAGTAACTCTATTCCTTCCTAAGACCTAGTCTTCTAATTTCACTTAGTTTTGCAGTAGGAAGTGCATAATGAATGAAATTGAGCATATTAACAATATCAGTGTCAGTGTGTGGTACAGTTACATTATCATCAGGAATCTTGAAACATGTTTTTATTACATCACTATTGATACAGAAATCATTACCTTTGATGGTCAGAGTGATTGTTTTGTCAGTAGAGTTGTAGATTGCTGTTGTCCACATCTCCTCAACAACTTCACAATAAATTGTGGGTGATTCCAGCATTGCAAAACTTAACTTGTAGTTTTTCATGAAGTCCATCATCTTATGATAGTCTTCAGATTGTTGAATCCCCTTATTGACCAAAGCAGTGAAGTTGTTCTTCTCATAGATGAACCCAGTCTGTGACATGATCTTTACTACGGGTGCCATTGTTAGAGAAGAAAAGCTTGAAGAGAAAGAGGATTTTTGCTTGAGAGAGAATGAAATAACACAGTTGAATTTGAGAGTGATAAAAGAAAATGATTAGAATGAAATAAGCTTTTATACTTTACTCAAAATCAACGGATAAAAATAATAAAGAGAAGTAAATTACCCAAAAGAAATTGCCTAAAACAGCCGTTTTAAAATAAACTGTAAAAATTCAACCCATTATCCGTCGTGTAATGCTTACAAACTGTAAGTATACTCGATGGATAATGTTCAGGGAATTAACGGTTAAGATTTAGACACTTCGACGGATGAGGATAAGCTGTTATCCGTCGAGCTTTAAATACTCCAGAAAAGTAATTAATTTTTATTTACAATTTGTATATCGACGGATGACTCAACTCGATGGATAATGGTCATCCGTCGAGATGCAAATTTTGACTTAGCCAAAATTTTCATCCAAGACTAAAAATCAGTTAAATTTCTGGCTACTTTTCAACTTGCAAAATAATTCAGATAAATTCAAGAGTAATTAAGCATACCTAACTCACTTACCAACCTAGAAAAGGTGGATTCATCCAGTGGCTTGGTAAAAATATCTGCAAGTTGCTTCTCACTTGGAACAAAATGTAACTCTACAGTACCATTCATTACATGTTCCCTTATGAAATGGTACTTGATGTCTATATGCTTTGTCCTTGAATGTTGCACTGGATTTTCAGTGATGGCAATTGCACTTGTGTTGTCACAGAAAATAGGAATCCTTTCAACTTGCAAACCATAGTCTAGCAATTGATTTTTCATCCATAAAATCTGTGCACAGCAACTGCCAGCAGCAATATATTCAGCTTCAGCTGTAGAAGTAGAAACTGAATTTTGCTTTTTACTGAACCAGGACACAAGCTTGTCTCCTAAAAATTGACAGGTTCCTGTTGTGCTTTTTCTATCAATTCTGCAACCTGCATAGTCTGCATCTGAATAACCAGTTAGATCAAAACCAGAATCTCAAGGATACCAAATGCCAAGGTTTGGTGTTCCTTTGAGATATCTAGAAAATTCTCTTAATAGCTATCAAGTGAGACTCTCTAGGATCAGCCTGAAATCTAGCACATAAATATGTAGCAAACATTATATCTGGCCTACTAGCTGTTAAGTACAGAAGTGAGCCTACCATGCCTCTATAACTTGAAATATCCACAGACTTTTCAGTAGTGTTTAGTTCAAGCTTAGTTGCAGTGGTCATGGGAGTTTTTGCAGATGTGCAATCCATTAGATCAAACTTCTTTAAAAGATAAAAAATATATCTAGTTTGACTAATGAATATTCCATCACTAACTTGCTTAACTTGTAAACCAAGAAAGTAAGTTAGTTCTCCCATCATACTCATTTCATACTTGCTTTGCATCAGTTTGGCAAACTTTTTACAAAGTTTCTCATCTGTAGAGCCAAAAATAATATCATCTACATAAATTTGAACAAGTATGCTAGAGCCATTCACATTTCTGAAAAATAAAGTTTTATCTACAGTACCTCTTGTGAAGTGATTTTCCAAAAGGAACTTTGATAAAGTGTCATACCAGGCTCTAGGTGCTTGCTTCAGTCCATAAAGTGCTTTCAGTAGATAATAGACATACTCTGGGAAATTTGGATCTTCAAAGCCAGGAGGTTGACTTACATACACTTCTTCCTCCAAATCTCCATTCAGAAAGGCACTTTTGACATCCATTTGATAGACCTTGAAATTGGACATGGGCTGCATAGGCTAAGAAGATTCTGATGGCTTCAAGTCTTGCAACAGGAGCAAATGGTTCATCAAAATCTATTCCTTCTTGCTGACAATAGCCTTTAGCAACCAATCTTGCTTTGTTCCTTACTACTATGCCATTTTCATCCATCTTGTTTCTGAATACCCATTTGGTGTCTATTGGATTCTTTCATGTAGGCTTGGGTACCAGCTTCCATACTTTATTCCTTTCAAATTGGTTTAGCTCCTCCTGCATAGCTACAATCCAATCAGGATCTAACAAGGCTTCTTCTACCTTATTTGGTTCTTCCTTAGACAGGAAGCTGCTGTATAGACATTCTTCTTGAGTTGCTCTCCTGGTGTGAACTCTGGAAGACACATCACCAATAATTAGTTCAAAGGGGTGATCTTTTGTCCATTTTCTTGGTTGAGGTAGATTATCCCTAGATGAAGAGACCTCAATGTTGTCTTGATGTGTGATTGAGTTTTAATTGCTAGAAACTCCCCCTGAGTTTGTGGATCTTTGATTTGAGATTGGGGTGCTTTCTATGGGTGATCTGCCTTGACTTCCTGCTCCTTTTGATAACCCGACGGATGGTGAATTTTGAGTACCGATAGATGAGGCAGGTTGTCTTCCGACGGATAATACAGATTGCCTTCCGACGGATGAAGTGTTATGTAACTCGACGGATGTTAAGTTTTATGCTTCATTTGTAGTAGATTTGTCTGCATTATCCTTAGACACTGTTTCTTGATCACTCTCATCATCACTTTCATCACTGACCATCTCAACATTATCGAATTTGAGGCTCTCATGGTAATCTCCATCTTTTAGTCCTTCAATCTTTTTATCATCAAACACAACATGTATAGATTCAACAACAATATTGGTTCTTAGATTGTAGACTCTATATGCTTTACCAACAACATATCCAACAAAAATTCCTTCATCTGCTTTAGCATCAAACTTCCCATTTTGATCAGTTTGATTTCTCAGAATATAGCATTTACAGCCAAAGACATAAAGAAAGTTCAGAGTTGGCTTCTTGTTCTTGAACAATTGATAAGGTGTCATACATCTTGCTTGATTAATCAGAGAGATGTTCTGAGTGTAGCATGCAGTGTTTACAGCTTCAGCCCAGAAGTATGTTGGTAGTTTTGATTCTTCAAGAATTGTCCTTGCAGTTTCAATAAGAGATCTAATCTTTCTTTCCACTACTCCATTCTGTTGTGGAGTCCTTGCTGCTGAAAACTCATGCAAGATCCCATTTTCCTCACAAAATGCTCTCATGACATAGTTCTTGAACTCAGTTCCATTATCACTCCTGATTCTTCTAACTTTGAAATCAGGATGATTGTTAACTTGCCTTATGTGATTGATGATGATTTCACTAGCCTCATCTTTGGACTTTAGGAAATAGGTCCAAGAGAACTTTGAGAAATCATCTACAATTACTAGGCAAAATCTTTTCTTTGAGATTGACAATATATTGACTGGTCCAAACAAATCCATGTGAAGCAGTTGTAGAGGCTCTTCAATTGCTGAATCAAGTTTCTTCCTGAATGATGCTTTAATCTGCTTCCCTTTTTGGCAGGCATCACACAGTCCATCCTTTGTGAACTCCACCATAGGAATGCCTCTAACTAGCTCTTTTTTTACCAGCTCATTCATGGTCTTGAAGTTCAAATAAGATAGTTTCTTGTGCCATAGCCAACTTTCATCTTGACTTTCTTTACTGAGAAGACAAGTTACAGATTCTGCTTTAGTTGAGTTGAAGTCAGCTAGATACACATTTCCTCTTCTCAGACCAGTGAGAACCACTTTGTTGTTTTGATTATTAATCACAACACAGGTTTCTTTGTTGAAGGTTACTGAGTTGCCTTTATCACAAAGTTGGCTGATACTCAACAGATTATGTTTGAGACCATCCACTAAGGCAACCTCTTCAATGATGACATTGTCCTTTGAAATCAAGCCATATCCCACAGTATAACCGGCCAGCTCTCTCTTCAAACTCTGTGAGCAGGGTAGAATCACCAGTCATGTGTCTTGAGTAACCACTATCCAAGTACCAAAGATTCCTTCTGTTTCCCTGCACACATCAAAATCAAATCAAGTTGATTTTGGTACCCAAGTTTCCTTGGGTCCTGCCTTGTTAGCTTTCTTCTTCTGTTTCTTAGGTCTTAACTCATTTGACTTAGGAATTTCAGATTCTTCCTTAGTCATTTGGGTTGGGCCTTTGAAACCACTAGATGCAACAGAATTATCATGCATATTATGGCTAACAGGAAATGGCATGCTTGGTGCAAACATGTTATTCCATTAAGGCATGCTAAATGGCATTTGAGGCATATTGTATGCAGCATAATATGGATTAGGTGCAAATGGCATATTAGCAAACTGTGAATTCATGTTCAGTGTAGGCATAGCATTAACAGGCATGGGAGGCATGGCATTCATGTTAGAGAATTGAGGCTGAACAGACATGGGAGTAGGCATGGCAGATTTGCAATTAACAGATAAATGATTTACACTACCATATTTGACACAGATTTTTCTAGGAGCATATTTGTCAGGTGTGTAGTTATTATGTTTGTTAATCCCTACTTTACCATTCCTATTGTTTTTCCTTTTAGTCTCTGTTTTTACCTCTATCTTCTCAAGTTTGTCACTTAACTGTTTGACAGTCATGTGACCAACATTAGCCTTCTTCCCTTTCTTGGCTTGACTTGACTCTCCTGAAACAAAGTTCTTGGAAACAGACCCATACTTTTCATTTAGCTTGGTTAATTTGGCTTTGCTAATGGGTTTGCTCACAGCCGACGGATGAGGATTTTTATCATTCGACGGATAACACTTTTTGTTATCTGACGAATAGTTCTCATCATCCGTCGATCTACATCTGTCAGCAATCCATCTACCAAAATAGGTTCTAGTTTCTCCTTATTCTTTTTCCAGCCTTCATCATAAAAAGACTCAATTCCTTGAACCTTAATGATTTGAGCATGAACATCTCTGGATGTTTTCCATGCTTTAATCACCTCATGTTCACGATCGAGCTGTTTCTTTAAAATTTCTTCCTTTTTCAAGGACTCAGTTAATTCCTCCTTGGCAATTCTACACTCAATTTCTAGTTTCTCAAACTCAACAAACTGAGACTCAAGCACATTATTCCTCTCACTCAAAAACAAGTTGTTTTCTTTGATTTTAGCATTTTCTTTAGTGAGGGACTTAAGTGTAACACGCAAATGATACAATTCTGTAGACATGTCATTTATTGCATCATTACACTCAGCTTTAGATAAATATGCAAGATTTGTAGTGATTACCTGATTGCTTGAGGAACTTGTCTCTTTTTTATCAGACTTGGCCATAAGGGCTAGATTGACATAGCTGACATCCTCATCTTCATCCAAACCATCAGCTGCCCAGTCATTCTCTTGTGTAATAAAAGCCTTTTCCTTCTGTTTGAGTAGATCAAAGTATTTTTGCTTATAATCCACAGATTCAAATCTTTTCTTACTAGAATCTGACTTTCTACACTCATTTGCAAAATGCCCTGCCAAGCCACATTTGAAACACTTGAATTTTGATTTATCCACCATGTTTCTATTTGGCTTGGCAGCTCCAAAGTTCTTCTTGAACTTAAGCTTGGCAAATCTTCTTGAAAGGAATGCTAGGTGCTCATCAATGTCCTCCATGTCATCTTGACTCAGTGAATCTTTACTTTCTGCAGCTAGTCCTTTACCCTTGCTTTCACAGGCCTTTGAAGTTGATTCCACAGCTTCCATCTTCACTTTCTTCTCCTTTTTCGGTTCAGCCACTAGTGCAATGGATCGTCCTTTCTTCTTTCCTCTCTCCATTCTTTCATCCTGCTCTATCTCAAGCTCATAGGTCTTCAGAATGTCATACAGTCTCTCCAAAGTAAACTCCTTATAATCTTGTGAGTTTCTCAATGAGACCGTCATTGGTTTCCATTCCTTTGGAAGAGATCTGAGAAATTTCAGATTGGAGTCTTTAGTCTGATAGACTCTTCCATGCAATTTAAGAGCATTTAGTAGCTTTTGGAATCTACTAAAAATGTCAGTGAGTGACTCACTTTCTTCATTGTGAAAATGCTCATATTGCTGAATCAGGAGCTGCATTTTATTTTCTCTTACTTGCTCAGTACCATCACAGATTATCTGTATTGTGTCCCAAACTTCCTTGGCAGTCTTGCAGTTGATGATGTTATCAAACATGTCTGCATCAACACCATTGAACAGAATGTTCATGGCCTTTTTATCTTTCTTGACTTGTTCAATATCAGGATCAGACCATTCATGCCTTGGCTTTGGAACAGATGGTTCATTTTCTGTTGCAGGTCTCATTGGAACATGAGGGCCTCTTTCTATGCAGTCCACATAGGCCTCATCTTGAGAAGCATATGAAGATGCATCTTTACCTTCCAATGATGGTAATTATCTTTATCAAAAAAAGGAATCTCGACTCCAACATCTTTCTTGTTCATCTTGCTGAATTGTTTTGATCTTTAAACTCTTTGTAGATTAAGAGCTTGCTCTGATATAAATTGTTAGTCCCTTAACAATATAGAAAGAATTACAGAAGGGGGGTTGAATGGAATTCTTGAACCTTTTTCTTGAAATAAAAATGTTCAACTCGATTATGGATATATTTGTTTTGATTAGCACAATGCGGAATGTAAACTTGAATGAATCAAAACATAAGTAATTAAAGACAAGAGTCTTTAAAAAACTTTCTGGTGGATTTAAACAATTCCACCAGAGATATATTTAATATATCGAGAGGACTCTGTGTGCAGAAATGCTCACAGCTGCTTACAAAATAGAACTGCTAAAAACACAGGAAATGCTAAAGATAGTGCTTACAAAGATTTCTCTGTTTTTGTTTCTTAGCTATCTCAGTTATTTTTCTATTTGCTACTCTCTTGGTTTATATATTACCAAGATTACAAAGTCAAAAGAACTGAACAAATATAAAATCTAACAGTCTTGATCTTTGCTGCTTTTCGTCCTCTATTACCCAGTTAATGGGCTTTCACAGTGTACTTGTATCCAACTCAACGGCTGTGTGATGTTTGAATCTTGATATGATCATCTGTCGACTTTCAGATTATCCGTCGATGACTTAATTGATCATCCGTCGACTTCTATGTTAAACATCCATTGATAGTCATTTGATCATCCGTCGAAGCTTTGTTAAGCATCCGTTGGTAGCCATTTTGGCACTTGACTTCATTTCACTTATACAGAATTACAAGACATTGCTTATGTACAGTTAATCAACCTATTCTGCATATCTAGTTAAAGTCAACATGACTTATATTCTACTCCAGATTCTATACAAAGGTGCATACAACACTATGCTACAAACTTATTATTACATAAGCTACTCACTCGATGGATAATAAGTTAATCATCCGTCGGGACTATAATGAGTTATCCGTCGGGACAATAATTCTTATCCGTCGAGTGCTACATTATTTCACTAAGTAAAATCTACTTAGATGTTTTGTTTAGGTAATCATTAAGTACTCAACATATTCACAACAGAAGGCATACTAGAAGTTGCAGCAAATTCTACTTTAACTTTTGTGCATGCATGTGTAAGGTGTGCAGCAGAATTGCAATTATTACATAACTTTCTAGATACAGATGAGGAAGATGCAAAATTAGTTTTCTTGTTAATACCTACTTTGCCATTCCTGTTTTTCTTAGCTTTAACCTTAGCACCCTCACCAGTTTTAGAATTAAATATTGGGTCTGGTTTCTTAAGTGTGTCAGGTTCTTTCCTATTCACCTTCTCACCTAGGTCAGCTATGGTTTGAGCTTTACTAGCTGGAACCTTAGGAGTCTTAGGGGATTCCTCTACCTGCTCTCTATCTTCAACAATCAATTCCTTATTGATTAGCAAACTTACTTCATCCAAAGGTTCTAATACAGACTCAGTGAACAATAGAGATACAATATCCTTATTAACATATGGAACCTTATCTGAAACAAACATGTTTATCTCAAATGTACCACTATGTGTCTTACTGTTCAGCTTAGAATAGTCAAGTCCTATTGAAGTCTCAGATTTAAATCTTTGACTACCTTTTATCTCCTTTTGAGTCAAAGCTGCATTCTTAAACGCCTGTAACTTCTTTTCTAAGTCAGCAATTTGGGTTCTAAGAATGGCTTCTATGTCTGCATTGCAGTTAACCTTATTCTCTAGATATTCATTCTTTTGTTTAAGGTCTTCTAGTCCAACTACAAGAAATTCTAGTTCTTCATTCCTAGAGATTAAACTCTTAGATTTAAGAACTAACTTATCATTTTCAAGTTTATATGCAAGCATGCTTGTATGAACGTTATACAATTCTAAAGTAAGTTCATGCACAATAGATTTGTATTCAGACACAGACATATCTATAGTGGTAAGTTCAGGAACCTGAGATAATTGTGATGATTCTTCTGCAGAGTCTGCCATAAGAGCGAAATTTACATACTCTTTCTCTTCATCCGAATCAGTATCATCCCAGCTTTTTCCTTCAGTAATGTATGCTCTTCCCTTTTCCTTCACCACATAAGCATTCAGCTTCTGTTTTAGCTTCTCATTCTTCCTTTTCAAATCGTCATAAGTTTCCTTCTTTTCATAGGAGTCATTTGCTTTTGTTGCCTTGGGCTTTCTGCAATCAGATACAAAGTGCCCTAACTTATTGCAATTGTAACATCTTGTTTTGCTCTTGTCTACCCAACTTGACTTGTAGCCTCCTCTGGAGCTTGACCCTGATGAGTAGCTTCCTTTCTGAAATCTCCCTGATGAACCCCTTGGTTTATAGTTGGGCTTCCTTCTGAATCTAACATGACTAAATTTTGTAGCCATGTATGCCATAGATTTGTCCTCCAACTGTTCAAGTTCTTCCTGAGTGTAGAACTCATTTTTATCTTCTGGTTCACCATGAGCAATTTCAGCTACGACAATTTCCTTGATTGTTGAGGAGGGTGCAACCTTGTCTTCTTAAGCTTCAGGTTCATGAACTACAAGTGCAGTGGTTTTTGCAAGTGCCATACTCTTATTGTCAATAGGACCAGGTCTATAGATAATAGCTCTCTGCTCTTGCTCCAGCTCATGTGTTCTTAGCTTTCCATAGATTACATCCAGAGATATAGTAATAAAATCTGTTCTTTCCCTGATTCATGTGTTCTTTTGTTCCAGGTGAACTGGGAGCGACAGCATAATCTTTCTGTTAGACTCTCGTATAGGGTAAACTTTCCCTTGTAGCTTTAATTCACTTAACAGTCTTGTATATCTCTCAAAGAGTGAAGACAATGCTTCTCCAGGTTAAAGTTTGAATGCCTCATACTGAGTCATCAAAATATCCATCCTATTTTCTTTGACTTCTTCTATACCTTCCATTAAAAGCTCAATGGTATCCCACATATCTTTTGCACTATTACACCCTAGAAGTTGATGACTCATATCATTATCGGTCGATTCCAAAATTATGAGTTGAAGGCTTGTGTCCAAATTTATCAACTCCTTGTCAGTCTCCGTATATTTAGACGGATCCTTGGGAGTGGATGATGAAGGAATTCTCACACTAGCTGTGGTTATGGATTCAGCAACTACTTTCATCGGAATATAAGGGCCATTCAGTAATATCCCAATGTAAAATGGATTTGAAGCTTTCATAAATAGCATCATCTTTTTCTTCCATAGGTTGTAATTATTTATATCGTATGGGGGATCCTTTATACTTCCAATTCTTTGGTTGTTCATCATCTTGACGGAATTAAATTATTTAAATTCCAAAATTTCAAGAAATGAGAATTTTTGAAAATTAAAAAATTCAAGAAATTCAAGAACTTGTTTCTTCCTCCGGATCTTGATTTGTATGTCAATCAACAGGCTCTGATACCAATTGTTAGTCCCAAAGTATCATAGAAGGGGGGTTGAATACATTACCTACAATCTTTTTTTATTCATTTATAAGTTCTTCGTTATAAGAGCGGAATCAAAATAGACACAAAACAATTTGAGGAATATATTATTTTATTAATATAATCCTTGAGGTTGCTACAATCTAATCAATAAATTAATTAGCTATAATAAATTTGGCAGCATAACACTATGTTTACAAGTTTAATAATGAGGTGCTTTAATGGACTCCCGTAAACACTCTGTTGAAAGCTGAAGAAGATAACTAAATGAACTGTGTTCATTTTGCTGCTAATGTAGACTTTCCATTTCATGGGACAAGTGGCATTTATGTGCCCACACAAATCTTAGAATTGTTGTTGTTTAATTCACTGGACATTCACAAGTGCTCTATGGCGACCAGAATGTGATTCCTTGTACAGACTTCTATGGTGACTGCTCTGTGTAGCCTTTGTTGCTCTATGGAGACCAGTGTTTCCTTATAGAGTTTCTCTATGGCGACTGCTCTGTGTAGCCTGTTCCTCTATGGCAACCAATGTTGCCTTAGAGAGTTTCTCTATGGCGACTACTCTGTGTAGCCTGTTGCTCTATGGCGACCAGTGTTGCCTTAGAGAGTTTCTCTATGGCGACTGCTATGTGTAGCCTTTGTTACTCTATGGCGACCTCTGTGTTGCCTTAGAGTGTTTCTCTATGGCGACTGGAGTGATGAGTTATCTACCTTTGAATGTTTTTGCTTCCATTTTTCCATTCTTCACTGTATCAACACTTTCTTCTGTAACTGAATTAAAATCCCTTCTTGAATACTAATGTTTGGTGCACTGGTCTGGTTCACAAACAACTAGCATTGAGAGAACCTAATTCAATTTGTCTTTTATTTCTGATCTGATACAGATTGGTTAATATCCATTGCTTCTTTAACTGAATCCTTGATCTACAACACTTGAAGTCAATTGATGTAACTGATGATTAAAGTCCTTTGATGTCTTATTCTTTATGGCTGCTTGAACATGTTAATGAACTTCTTCCCATAATCTGTTTTAAGGACTTAAAGAGTAATTTGCATCTTTTGATTCTTTGTGTTTATCATGTCTTCATCTGTAGGGTTCCTGTGCTTCACAATTTAATATTGTTTATCAGTTTATGTTTTCATGTTGAGTTATAATTCCTCGATTACATGTTACATTACATTATGCTTTATAGCGTCCCACTAGACTCTTCGTCATTCCGACAAAGTATCACACTACAACACTGTTTGTCTCAATCAGAAAGCAAAACTTGAGGGGAACATGATTTTGAAAGGAATGCAATAATTTCCTTTTTCTTATCGCCTCATAGAACTTATTAATGAAAGAAGTTCATTATTATTCAAAAATCAAGAAGATTATATGTTGTCGTGTTATAGAAAAGGATGATACCATTAGTCTCCATCCACATTACACTTATGTATACCTTCTGAGCTCGTTCGATCAATAGATCCAAAATCCAAGTCATATAATAACTACACAAAGTCCTCTAAAATGCCTTCATAAATTTATCACTTTAATAAATTCCTACTTATTAAGTCTTGTATTTTTAGCATCGTGCTTCCACATTCAATATTTTAACTGTAATATCTGGGATATATCGTGTAATTATTTTTGCTAATAAATAAATATTATGTATTTATCTTGTGATTACTCTGTGAATTATTTGTTAAGTGGTATATATGTTTGGATATTTAAATATGATAAAATCTGAGTATTTTAAATTTTATATTGTTAGGAATATATGTGCATTAGTTTGATGATATGTTTAACAAAACACTTAAGTAGAAGTTTAGTGTTTGTAGCCTCAATGGATAAGACCACTTTGGCTATCCGTTGATGGTGCAGCTTTACTTAGAAATAAGTCTAGTGTTGTAGCACATTTCAGTCTCTGTATTTAAGATATAATTCTTAGAAGTTGCGAGAAAATATAAGTCATGTTGACTTCTAGAAGATATGCAAATAGGAAGGTCAATTATAAATATTACATGCCTTGTAATTTTGTATAAATGAAGTAGTATCAATGGATATCTTAAAGACCTTCAACGGATGAGAAACAAAGCTTCAACGGATGTCTCTAAAGCTTCAACGGATAGAGCTTCAACAGCTAACACATCAATGGATAAAGCCATCAACGGATGAAGGCTTCAACGGATGTTCTGTTAAATAGCAGTTGATAAGTGGTAGTTGTAACAGCAGACAGAGGCACATGGGTTGACAGAGATAACTGAAATGTGGAAGCCTAATTTCAGGAACATCAGAAAAAGCAGCCGTTCTACTCTAGTATAAAGAGGCAATAGTCAACAAAGTACTTGAGTGATATGGAGAAGAAACAAGTGGAGAACTTATTTTATTATTGTATTTTTATCTTTGTCTTCACTTGTACACTTGGTGATATATAAACCAAGTAGCAGCTAGTAATTAGATATGAATTTTTTCCAGTGCTGTTTAGAAAAATCTTGAGAGAAAAATTATCTAGTTTGTACTAGGACGCAGCTGTGATCAACATCTAGAATCATAGATTTTCTGAAATACCATCTCTGGTGGAACGACAATCCACCAGAAAAGTTTTTAAGGTCTTTTGTGTTCTTTACATTAGTGCTTGAATATATATCTGTCTGTATTAGCTTAAAGCAATTCACACACTTGTTTATCTTGAACACAAAGCCTTTAAAACTGCTCAAAACTTGAAAAAGTTTTGAGATTTACATTCAACCCCCCTTTTGTAAATCTCATTGTTAGTCTACTAGGAATAACAATTGGTATCAGAGCAAGCTCTTGACACACAAAGAGTTTAAAGATCTTGGAAACTAACAAAGATGAGTAAGAAGGATATTGGAGTAAAAATCCCAGTTCTTGACAAAGATAGTTATCACCATTGGAAGGTGAAAATACACCTTCATCTACTCTCCCAAGATGAAGGTTATGTAAACTGCATTGAGAATGGTCCTCACATTCCCCACAAAGTAGCCACAGTTGCTACGGCCACAATTGCTGTTGGTCAATCCATTCCAAAACCTAGAGCAGAATGGACAATGGAAGACACAGAAGAAGTCCACAAGGATAAGAAGGCTATGAACATTTTGTTTAATGGTCTTGACAAGGATATGTTTGATAATGTGATAAATTGCACAACTGCCAAAGAGGTTTGGGACACAGTTCAGCTACTGTGTGAAGGTACAGAACAAGTAAAAGAAAACAAAATGCAGCTTCTCATTCAACAGTATGAGTATTTTCATTTTGAAGAAAATGAATCTTTAAATGACATATTCAATAGATTCCAAAAGCTGTTGAATGGACTGAAGCTGTATGGTAGAGTGTACCAGGTGAAGGATTCAAATCTTAAATTTTTAAGATCCTTGCCAAAGGAATGGAAACCCATGACTGTCTCCTTGAGAAACTCTCAAGATTATAAGGACTTCACTCTTGAAAGATTATATGGAATCTTGAAGACTTATGAACTAGAGCTGGAACAGGATGAGGTATTGGAGAAGGGAAGAAAGAAAGGAGGTTCAGTTGCCTTGGTAGCTGAAAATGAGAAAGAATGCAGACAAGAAACTGTGAGATCTACATCAAACTCCAAAGATGGCACAAGCAAATCAGAATCAAGCAAGGGTAAGGAGCAAGTTGCTGAGAATGAAGACAACTCCAGCCAAGATGACTCTGATGGTATTGATGAGCATCTTGCATTTCCGTCCAGGAGATTTGCAAAGATGAAATTTAGGAAAAACACTAGAGCCACTAAACCTCATAAGAACATGGTGGACAAATCCAAGTTTAAGTGTTTCAATTGTGGTATAAGTGGACACTTTGCAAGTGAGTGCAGAAAGCCAACTTCTGAAAAGAAGAAATTTGACCAAGTAGATTACAAAAAGAAATATTTTGATCTGCTCAAGCAAAAGGAGAGGGCTTTCATTACTCAAGAAAAAGACTGGGCAGCTGATGGAGAAGAAGAGGATGAAGATGTGGAATATGTCGACTTGGCTCTCATGGCTGATTCTGAGGAAAATGAAGTTAGTTCATCAAGCAACCAGGTAATCACTACTGATTTAACACAGCTTACTAAAGAAGAGTGCAATGATGCTTTTAATGAAATGTCTACTGAATTGTATCATTTGCGTGTGTCTCTTAAATCTCTTGCTAAAGAAAATAGTAGGATTAAATAGAACAATCTGTTTTTAAGTAATAGAAATGCTGTGTTAGAAGATAAGTTGATTGACCTAGAGAAAACTAAGCTATATTGTATATCTGTTGAAAATGAACTAGCTGAATCTGTTAAGAAAGTAGAAATACTTTCCAATCAATTAGAGAGAGAGCAAGAGGTGATTAAAGCCTGGAAGACATCTAGGGATGTTAGTGCTCAAATTTCCAAGGTCCAAGGAATTGAATCATTCTGTGAGACTGCCTGGGATAAAAACAAAAAGAAACTGGAATTAATTGATGGGCTGTCAACGGATGTGGAATCAACGGATGATGAAAGTTATCCGTTGAAGGAAGAAAAGGAACATCCGTTGAAGGTTCCTCAATTAAAACAGGCAGATGTTTCTAAAAGTGAAAATCTAAAGAAACTCAACAAAAAGTTTGGTTCAACTTCCAAGAACTTTGTCAAAGAAGAAGCAAGCACATCCAAAGATTTCAGTAAGGTGAATATAGGAGACATGACCTTAGAACAGTTAAAGAATAGGCTCAAAGTGGTTGAGGATAAAAAGGAAACTAAAAGGAAATCTAATAGAAATGGGAAGGTAGGGGTTAACAAATATAACAATTACACACCTGATAAGTATGCTCCTAGAAAAAGCTGTGTGCATTGTAGTAGTGTTAATCATCTATCTTCTAATTGCAAATCTATTAAGAAAACTCCCATACCTGTGCCCTCTTCCATGCCTAATATGTCTGCATCACCTCTGCATGCTATGCCTGTTATGTCTCAACAGAATCCTTATGCACATTTTGCAAACATGCCATATTTTAACAATCCTTATCTTGCTGCATTTAGTATGCCTCAAATGCCATACAATATGCCAATATGGAATAACATGCTTGCACAATCCATGCCTTATCAAATTCCAAATATGCTAAATGATTCTGTGACTAACCCTACACCTCAACCAACTACATCTAAGATCAAGTTTGACTCAAAGTTACCTAAGTCTAAAGATGCAGGAGGAATGAAGTCTGGGAGAAAGGCTAACAAGAATGGACCCAAGGAAACTTGGGTACCAAAATCAACTTGATTGATTTTATGGTGTGCAGGGAAAAAGAAGAAATCTATGGTACTTGGACAGTGGCTGTTCAAGACACATGACAGGAGATTTCTCCCTGCTCACTGAGTTTAAGGAGAGAGCTGACCCTAGCATAACCTTTGGAGATGACAGCAAAGGGTTTACTATGGGATATGGCTTGATTTCAATAGGGAATGTCATCATTGATGAAGTTGCATTAGTTGATGGTCTCAAGCACAACTTACTGAACATCAGTCAACTATGTGATAGAGGGAATACAATTTCCTTCAATTCAGAAGTCTGTGTTGTCACCAGTAAGAAAGACAACAAAGTGATTCTAACTGGAGTTAGAAAAGGAAATGTGTACTTAGCTGACTTCAACTCTACAGATGCAGAATCTATTACTTGTCTCTTCAGCAAAGCAAGTCCAGTTGAAAGTTGGCTATGGCACAAAAAGCTATCCCATTTGAATTTCAAGGCAATGAATGATCTAGTCAAAAAGGACTTAGTCAGAGGAATTCCTCTTGTTGAATTCTCAAGAGATGGTTTGTGTGATGCTTGTCAGAAAGGCAAACAAAGGAAAGCATCATTCAAAAAGAAGATTGAAACAACAATTGATGAACCATTACAGCTGCTACATATGGATTTGTTTGGACCAGTCAATGTATTGTCAATTGCAAGAAAAAGATATTGCTTAGTGATTGTAAATGATTTCTCAAAGTTTTCATGGGTCTATTTTCTTGGATTAAAGGATGAAGCAAGTGAAATCATTATCAATCACATCAGGCAAGTCAATAATCATCCTGACTTGAAGGTTAGGAATATCAGGAGTGACAATGGAACTGAGTTCAAGAATTTGTCAATAAGGTTGTTCTGTGAAGAAAATAGAATCATGCATGAGTTCTCAGCTCCAAGAACACCTCAGCAAAATGGGGTAGTTGAAAGAAAGAACAGATCTTTGATTGAGGCTGCCAGAACAATGCTTGAAGAATCAAAGTTACCAACATATTTCTGGGCTGAAGCTGTTAATTGTGCCTGCTACACTCAGAATATTTCTTTGATCAATCAAACTAAAGGCATGACTCCTTATCAGTTGTTCAAGAGAAGAAAACCAACTCTAAACTTTCTTCATGTCTTTGGATGTAAATGCTTTATACTGAGAAATCAATCTGACCATAAAGGGAAGTTTGATGCAAAGGCTGATGAAGGGATTTTGTTGGTTACTCAGCTGGAAAATCTTATAGGGTCTACAATCTAAGAACCAACATTGTTATGGAATCTGTGCATGTTGTGTTTGATGATAAAAAGATTGATGGACTAACAGATGAGGGACACAATGAGAGACTCAAATTTGACAACATTGAGATATATTGTGATGATAGTGAAGAGGAGATTGATGGAGATGACACTTCAAAAGGGATTCAAAATATGCCCTTGGATAATGCACAAAATTCTGCATCCGTTGATAGAGGCAATGCAGTATCCGTTGAAAGACATAGTGCATCATCCGTTGAAGTACAAAATGAAGCATCCGTTGATCATAGTTCATCAACGGATAATCGATTTACATCATCAGTTGATAGAACTCCAAATTCCCTGCAAAGAACCAACAACTCAGGGGGAGTTTCAACTAATCAACACTCTGTCTCACATTATGACAATACTGAGGCCACCTCATCTAGAGCACATCTTCCACCTCAAAGGAAATGGACCAAGAATCATCCCTTTGAACTGATCATTGGTGATGCATCATCTAAAGTGCAAACAAGAAAAGCTACTCAAGATGAATGTCTGTATAGTAGTTTTCTATCTCAGGAGGAACCTAAGAAAGTGGAAGAAGCTTTATTGGATCCAGATTGGATATTAGCTATGCAGGAAGAGCCGAACCAATTTGAGAGAAACAAAGTTTGGAAGCTGGTACCCAAACCAAAGAACAAGAGTCCTATTGACACAAAATGGGTATTCAGAAACAAGATGGATGAAAATGGCATTGTCATAAGGAATAAAGCCAGATTGGTTGCTAAAGGCTATTCTCAACAAGAGGGAATAGATTTTGATGAAACATATGCTCCTGTTGCAAGACTTGAAGCCATCAGAATTTTTCTAGCCTATGCAGCCCATGCCAATTTCAAAGTCTATCAAATGGATGTCAAGAGTGCATTTCTAAATGGGAAATTGGAGGAAGAAGTCTATGTAAGTCAACCTCCAGGGTTTGAAGATCCAAATTTTCCAGACTATGTGTATTATCTGTTGAAAGCACTCTATAGACTGAAGCAAGCACCTAGAGCCTGGTATGAAACCCTATCAAAATTCCTTTTAGAGAATCACTTCACTAGAGGTACTATTGATAAAACTCTCTTCTTTATGAATGTTAATGGCTCTAGTATACTTGTTCAAATTTATGTAGATGACATAATATTTGGTTCTAAAGATAATAAACTTTGCAAAAAGTTTGCTAAGCTAATGCAAAGTAAGTATGAAATGAGCCTGATGGGAGAACTAACCTATTTTCTTGGTTTACAAGTTAAACAAGTTAGTGATGGAATTTTCATTAGTCAAACTAAATATATTCATGATCTTCTAAAAAGGTTTGGCTTAATTGAATGTTCATCTGCAAAAACTCCCATGGCCACTGCCACCAAACTTGAATTGAATAAAACTGAAAGGTCTGTGGACATTACAAGTTATAGAGGCATGGTTGGTTCACTTTTATATTTAACTGCCAGTAGACCAGATATAATGTTTGCTACATGTCTGTATGCTAGATTTCAAGATGATCCTAGGGAGTCTCACTTAATTGCTATCAAGAGGATTTTCAGATATCTCAAGGGTACACCAAATTTAGGTATTTGGTATCCTAGAGAATCTGGCTTTGATCTAATTGGTTATTCAGATGCAGACTATGCAGGTTGCAAAATAGACGGGAAAAGTACAACAGGCTCCTGCCAATTCCTGGGAAACAAGCTTGTATCATGGTTTAGCAAAAAGCAAAATTCAGTCTCTACTTCTACAGCTGAGGCTGAATACATTGCTGCTGGAAGTTGCTGCTCTCAAGTGTTATGGATGAGGAATCAACTCCTTGATTATGGACTTCATGTTGATAGAATTCCTATCTTTTGTGACAACACAAGTGCCATAGCCATAACAGAGAATCCTGTGCAGCACTCAAGGACCAAGCACATTGATATCAAGTACCACTTCATCAGAGAGCATGTCATGAATGGTACAGTGGAACTACATTTTGTTCCAAGTGAACAACAAATTGCAGACATATTTACCAAGCCACTTGATGAATCAACATTCACAAGATTGGTAAGTGAGCTAGGTATGCTTAATTACTCATAAAATTTATGTCCTAATTGCAATTTGAATTGAAGCCTGAAATGTATTAGTTGCTAGAACAAATTTGACTTTTTAACACAGATTATTCCATCAACGGGTATTTCCTATCCGTTGAAAGTCAAAATTGTTCCATCAACGGATATTCATTATCCGTTGAAAGACATATATATTTCTGGAATTTTTATCCGTCAACGGATAAAACTGTAGTACTTTTCAACGGATGACAATTTACTTTATCCGTTGAAATGTCACATCAGTCGATTCAGGTGTCTTACAGCCGTTGATTCTATTTTCTTAACCGTTGATACTCATACATACAGCTGTATGTATTTGTTTTAAAGGTAGTTTTTAGAATACTTGCAGTTTATTCTTAAACGGCTGAAACTCACTTACATATATTTATTGTTTAATCTTTTATTTATGCTTTTTAATTTGAGAAAGTATAAAAGTCCATCTGATTTTTCATTTTTACTTTACGCTTTCTTGAAACTTCAAAGCTTTTACCATTTACTCTCTGCAAAACCTTCAAGTTATTCTCTGCAATTTCTACTTACAACAATGGCACCAGTAGTAAAAATTATGTCTCAATCTGGGTTCATCTATGAGAAGAACAATTTCATAGCTTTGGTAGCAAAGAATGAAGCCCACTCAGATTATCACAAAATGATGGACTTCATCAAAAACTGTAAACTTAGCTATGCAATGCTGGAAGCCCCAACAATTTACTGTGAAGTAGTTGAGGAGATTTGGACATCTGCTGAGTTCAACTCCATAGATATGACCATCTCTTTCACTCTCAAAGGTAAAAATCACTGTATTAACTGTGATGATTTACTAGCATGTTTTAAATTGCCTGAGAACAATGCCATGACACCACACACTGATAATGATGTATCCAGCATGTTAGATTCCATAGGTTATTCTCTTAACTCTGCTAGTTTAGGGAGTATTAAAAGAAAAGGCCTTAGGAAAAAATGGAGTTTTCTTGGGGATGCCTTTATCAAGGTTTTCTCTGGGAAAATTAGTAATTTTGATGCCATAACTTCATCTCTTGTTAATATGCTCTATATGCTTGTTTCTGATAGGTATTTTAACTTTAGCAATTATGTTATGCTAGAATTGGGTACTAGATTAGGTAACAAAGCTAATAGACCTAATAACATCTATTATGCTAGATTCTTTATGTTATTGGCTAACCATGTTGCTGAAGGTTTGGTCATAACCAATGAGAATAACAAACTCAAGTGCTGGGCACAAGAGAAAAGAGTTCTTGCAGATTTATTGAGAATGGATCTCAACAGCAGTGTACCATTGGTATATTTACCAATCATGGATGCACCTCAGGTAAGTGAGGTAATTGTTTCTACAACTCCTACTTCTTCCAACCCCTCTATTTCTTTATCTTCTAGTGTGCCCATGGAATCTGTGACAATGCCCCAACAGATTCCTACCAAGGTCACCAAAACTAAACTTTCAAAATCAAAGACAAAGAAAACCACCTATGTTGTTTCTCAAAAGACAATAGTTGTAACACCTACCCTTAACCCTGAGGGGAGTGAACAGGGTGTGAGTGGTGAGGGGAGGGGTGAACATCAAAGAAACCCCCAGGATAAGGAAGGAGAGATAAGTGTTTCCCAAGCTAGCCAAACCACAGTTTCTCAAAAAGCTGTGGTGGTTGAAAAGGTTACTAGCACATCCCTAGCTGCATTCTCCCAAAAGGATGTAACTATTGAAAATAGTTCCCAACCAGGAACACAGATCAAACGAGGGAGGGACACAGAAGCCAAACACTCACCAACAAAAGCTTTTATTAGAAGAAAGAGGGCTAGAACCCAATCTTCTACACAGGGTGCACACACTACACAGATACATCCATCTGTATCTATGCCTTCTCAAACTCAGTTTGATGTGGCTCCAACAAATGTGGAGTCGCAGCCCCATTCTCTCACAATTAACACACATCAATCACCACACACTTCATCACCATCTCTGGATGTGGATATGTTATTCCCATCAATTCATGATTCTCCCTCTTTACAACTCAGGGAGGAGCCCCACTCAAATACAGGTGATCATCATCTTTTAGATGATTTGTTGGATCACCCGCAAATTCTTTCAGATGTAATTGAAGGATCTGTGTCACCAAAACTCAAATCAATCCACACAGATTCAACAGTTATATCACTTTCAATTTCTACTTCTTTTCCTTCTTCAACGGATATCACTCATCCGTTGACAAGTGGTTGTTCTTCAACGGATAAGCTTAACAGTAGTTATCCGTTGATACCATCAGTGTCACCTTCAACGGCTATTTCATATCCGTTGATAGTCTCTACACACACAACTGAAACAATTCCAAGTGTAGAAGACATGATTACTGTACAATCACTTTTAGGACTGAGGGAAGGGAGTGACAATTTGAGTGAGAGGCTGGGTTGCACCCAGGCAAAAGGAGAGATTGAGAGCTCAAATATGCATGCTATTTCTTCCAGCATGGCAAAAGTAAGTGAGAGGAGTACCACCTTAGTAGGTGAAGGTGAGGAAGTGAGGAGTGTGAGCCAGGGGGAGCTCCTGATGCAAGAATATAGAGAAAAAGAGAGAAAGGCAGGTACAGCAGATATAAGGGTGGATCCAGCCATTGCTAGTGAGTCAATGATTGTGGATGATGCTGAAAAGGAAAGACAATTTCAGCAACATTACAAAGCTGTAATTGATAACATTTCCTTGGATGCTGACACTTTTACTCATCCTGTGTCAGCCTATCAGTTGTTGGCTGCTCAGGGCAATGAGGAGGTAGAAAAGACACTACATCTAGTACATACAACAAAATCTCTTCAAAGGGATAAAGCTGCTATTAACAAGATGCCTTCTACAGCTAGTGAGTCATCTGAGGAATTTGGAGTAAATTCTAATGATGATGACTCTGTTTCTTTTGATGGAAGCATGAACTTAGGGGGAGATGAAAGCCCTAGTTCAATTCCAAATTTACCTGAATGGGCCTTGACAAAGGAGTCTACAACAGGGCAATTCAATGTCTCCTTAGTCAAACAAATCAGTACTATCCAACAGGCCATTCAGAAAACTTCACATGCTGGTACCAAGGCAATCCTTACAGCTCACCTGTACTCACTGCATCTCATGAAGTTGCAGCAAGTAAGACAGAATCTGAGTGTGGATGAACTCAAGAAGGATATTGCTGACTTGAAATCCTACAATTCTGAAAAATTGGATTCAGTCATGCCCTATGGTACAATGAAGGACTTATTGTTGAGATTGAAAAAGGATTCAAATACTGAAAAGAGGCTGGCTAAGTTAGAAGACAGAGTCCAAGTTATTGAAAATTCTGTGGCCAGCATTCTTCACAACCAATAATCTCAAACAAGTCTACTTATGCAGCTGGCAAAGGCACAAGGCTTGACCCCTCTCCTTGATGATAACAAAAAGGGGGAGAGAAAAAGGGAAGGGGAAGGAGAGCCATCTACAAAAATCCAGATATCTAAAGTGCTAGTTCCTGCCATCACTACTTCTCCAATTATGCAAATCAAAGGAAAGCCTGATGGAATTGACCTAATCCAGCTAGCAGCAGCTGAAATTCAAGTGAAAGAGTAAAGGAGGAGAATTGATGAAAGGGTGCAACAAGTGTTTGGCTCAACACAAGATAAATCAATATCTGTGAAACATAGCACAAAGGTTGAACCAATCATTATGGAGCACAAGCCAGAAAGGAGGAATAAGGTTGGAAAGACTTCTTTCAAGAATCTAAAACCTATAGTTCTCAAGCCCAACACTAGATCCAGCAAGGACTCCACAAAGAACCCCCTAGACTTTTCTCGGATGAAAGAAGTGGACTTTCCTCTTCCAAAGCCTGATGAAGACAAAGTTTTGGGTGCTAACATCAAAAAGCACAAGGAGACCAAGGACATAGTTGAAAGAATGAAAATGGCCATTATCTTTAGAGAGGGAAAGAGTATCTGTGTGATGCAAGGACATCCCAAATTTCCAAAGGCCAAGAGGGAAGAAACCAAAAGGTTGAAGAAAGAAGCTGAAAAACTCAAGGCTGACAAAAGAGCACAAGCAAAGCTTGAACAACAGCTAAAGTCAAGTCAAGTTGAAGGAGAGAAAGGAATTGAAGTCAGGGGTGAAGACAAGATTGCAAACCTAGATGAGGTTTTTGGGAGTATATTTGGTGAGAGTATGGAGGAAAGAGAGGAATGGCAGAAGGGAAACAGAAGAAAGGCCAAGGCACATAGAAGGAGTGAAGATAACACTGAAGAAACTAAATCAATATCTAAACCACTACCTTCCATACCTGAACCTTGTGTTGCTGATCCCACTATAAACATCCATGGTGAACTAATCATCCCAAAAGAGGAACCTATTGATTGGGACACCATCAAATTGTCTACCTTTTTAACCACTCTTCCACTACCAAAGAAACAGAAAAGAAAATCCAAATCTACACCTCCCCTAACCTCTAAGAAATTCACTCAAAAACAAAAACCTAAGCCTAAGCCACCCATTTCTAAAGATGATTATGTTCACATCTGTGACATAAAAGAAATTTCAGACATTGAACTCTATCTGGATGAGCTGGAGGATGTAAGGGGAATAGCTGCCTACAGACAGCTACCAGAGAGATTGGTGTTCAGATACAAAGGAGCTGGGGAAAGAACATGGCCTCTCTACAGGATTCTGAATGAAGGCTACTCTACCTTGATCAGAGTCTTTTCAGCCATACAAAAGGATTCTGGCTTTACCAGGACTGCCAAGACTGAAATTCTCAACAAGATTGCCAACATAAGGAAAACTTGGAGGGAGCCCAATGCTTTGCCCAGAACTTTACTCATTCAAGAAAGGGAAATTACAATCCACAAATCACCTCATTGGTTGATGGAATTTAGAGATGATAAAGGAGTCAGAAGATTTTTCAGACTTGAAGACCAACTCAAGATTGCCAGCAATGAAACTCTCAAGGAAATGCAATCTAAGTTGGATATCAGTGATGAAGATGAAGCTGAATTCTACAGACAACTCCAACTCCAAATTGAGGAAAATGACAAAGGGCTAGGAAAGAAAACAAGGGAACAAAGAAGAAAAAGATGATTTGCTCAGACTAGAGGAGCACCCTTGGAAATTCTGTAAATCTTCAATTACCTCCTAGTACATACACTTTTGCAGCACTTTTAAATTTCTACTTAGTTTCAATTCATATATTTGTTAAGTGTTTTGTTATCATCAAGTTAATCATGAATTTATGTCTACAATTCTTATAGACATAAATAGGGGGAGATTGTTAGGAATATATGTGCATTAGTTTGATGATATGTTTAACAAAACACTTAAGTAGAAGTTTAGTGTTTGTAGCCTCAACGGATAAGACCACTTTGGCTATCCGTTGATGGTGCAGCTTTACTTAGAAATAAGTCTAGTGTTGTAGCACATTTCAGTCTCTGTATTTAAGATATAATTCTTAGAAGTTGAGAGAAAATATAAGTCATGTTGACTTCTAGAAGATATGCAAATAGGAAGGTAAATTGTAAATATTTCATGCCTTGTAATTTTGTATAAATGAAGTAGTATCAACGGATATCTTAAAGACCTTCAACGGATGAGAAACAAAGCTTCAACGGATGTCTCTAAAGCTTCAACGGATAGAGCTTCAACTGCTAACACATCAACGGATAAAGCCATCAACGGATGAAGGCTTTAACGGATGTTCTGTTAAATAGCAGTTGATAAGTGGTAGTTGTAACAGCAGACAGAGGCACATGGGTTGACAAAGATAACTGAAATGTGGAAGCCTAATTTCAGGAACATCAGAAAAAGCAGCCGTTCTACTCTAGTACAAAGAGGCAATAGTCAACAAAGTACTTGAGTGATATGGAGAAGAAACAAGTGGAGAACTTATTTTATTATTGTATTTTTATCTTTGTCTTCACTTGTACACTTGGTGATATATAAACCAAGTAGCAGCTAATAATTAGATATGAATTTTTTCCAGTGTTGTTTAGAAAAATCTTGAGAGAAAAATTATCTAGTTTGTACTAGGATGCAGCTGTGATCAACATCTAGAATCACAGATTTTCTGAAATACCATCTCTGGTGGAACGACAATCCACCAGAAAAGTTTTTAAGGTCTTTTGTGTTCTTTACATTAGTGCTTGAATATATATCTGTCTGTATTATCTTAAAGCAATTCACACACTTGTTTATCTTGAACACAAAGCCTTTAAAACTGCTCAAAACTTGAAAAAGTTTTGAGATTTACATTCAACCCCCCTTCTGTAAATCTCATTGTTAGTCCACTAGGAATAACATATATGTCCAAAATAAAGTGTATGATAATTGTCATATCTTTCTCTTAATTTTTATGATGTTATATGATTTTATAAAAGATTTATGGATTTAATAAATTATTTTTCTGAGTATTTATAAACTATTTTGTATAATCGGGAACCAACCGACTTCAACCATTTTTACGTTTTTACAACCCGAAACTCTTCCGAAAACTCCTTCCTAACCTAATTTCAATATTCCGAGCATTTTCCATGTTTTGACTTTCTCGATCCAGAGTACGGTTTTCCCCGTGCGGGTCCCGGCGCAAAATTTTCGATACAACATTCGTTTCGGTAAATCAATAAAACCTGTACTTTCGAGAAACGGGATCTTTTGATTAAACTATTATATTATCTTCTCGTAACATGTGTAACCAAAGCGCTGAGACCAAGTCTGCAGTTATAAAATGTATAAATTTGTATAATTATCCTAAAATCGGTACCGTTTTAGATCTGTTTTATCAAATACACGTAATATTTTATATCTGGTATGATCCATCGGGGTACCAATATTTCGTAAATATAAATAGCCATTATCGTATTTTATTTTATACAGATAAACATTTGCACATAGTTAAATATATAATTTTCCAAAGAAAAACCCTAATTTCATAAGTGTTCTTCATAATCGAACTGAAATTTCAAGGCGTTACCGAACTCCGACTGGAAAGCTCGAGTACTCAAAATGAAGCTCTTGAAACCTACTTTCAGATTCCAGGATTTGTTTTTGTGCAGAATCAAAGGTTATTTTTCTATATTTTATTTATTTTTGAATTATTTTTGAATTAAATTATGTATTTTTGTTCGAGATATTTTTTATATGATTTGGTGATTGCATGTGGTAGATATTTTCTTCCTGATCATTTTGGTATATTATATGACTGAGTTGGAGTTCATTAACATGTTCAAAATTGAGTTTGATTTTTGAATTTTAAAATTAGGGTTTATAACCCGTATGAAATTTTCAATTAAATTTGGGTGTTTTGCCCTGAGGGTTATTAGTTGTTTTTGATGATTGCATCGTGTTCCTGGTAGAATTTGCAATCGATTCATGTATAGGTTAGCAACAGACGATTCTTGGATCGATCAAATCGGAGAAAATAAAACTCGCCGGCGATGGCGAGTTTCTTGCTCATTTTCCGGCCAATTCTGTGAATGGTTGTGTGTTTTGATTGCATGTACACATTCCTAGTCGCCTGTAGATTGATTCTGGAGAGTTTGGTGGCCAGAGGTGGCCAGAATCGTGTTCTCCGGCCAAACTCCGGCGAATCGACGACGGGACTGTCGTTTTTGCAGTTTAGTACCTGTACTTTTGAGAACGATGCAGATCAATCCCTGTAGTTTTCAGAAATTGCAATTTTAGGATTTCTCTTGTAAAATATTTAAAAATCATATATTCTATTTATTTTAATTACAGAAATTCGATTTTAATTATTAAAAATTCTAAAAATTATTATTTTAATTCCAAAAATTATTTTTAATTCAAAAATAAATTTGAATTAATTTGTTAATTAATTTTAGTTAATTGGTCAATTAATTTGAAAATTAATTAATTAATTGATTTAATTAATTATTAATTAATTATAATTGATTATTTAATTAGATTTAATTATTTATTTTGATTTAAAAATTCCGAAAAATAGTTTTGAGCTTTAAAATATTATTTTAAATTATTTTCAAGGCTCGATAATTATTATAAGATGATTTTAAAGCCATATTCGGGCAATCGAACCCTATTTATTGTTTTAAAATGATTTAACGGCTCGTTTTAATTCCGAAAAATGTTCAAAAATTCGTATTAGATATCCGAAAAAATTATTTTAACACCGAATCTTCTTTGAGAAAGTATTTTCATCGAATATATTACGTGGTATGTGTTCTATGTGATCTGATTGATGTGTTATATGCGTATATGTGCATTGTTTGACTATTTTACTCGTAACTTTCCATCCGTAAATCGGATTTGGGTGAAACGAAGGGTAGATAGAAGCTTATATCGAATAGAATCAAGTGAGAATAAGTATTGATAGATACTTATGGTGTCTGAGCGGAAGAAGTGAGGCATAGGAAAGGGAAGTAGATAGTTGGTGAATAAGAGATAGTGATTGAAAGCCAGTGAAGTGTTAGCAAGTTAAGACAAGGCAAGTATTTCCAAACCTTCTTGTGATATATTGCGAGTAATTGATAGATCTGTTTTATATTGCAAGTGCTTTGAAGCACTGAACCCTAAACCTTGATTCAATTTATTGATCTTTGAGCCGTAAACCTTATTCTTTCTGAATCATTGATTGTTGAGTAACCATATATGAACCACAAATATACGATTCTACTCCACAAATACATACAAACTAAATACCGATAACTGAACCAGAATTGTTTAACACTCATACCTTCATACATTATACATTGAAAGACTAATCCTTATAATCACGAGACTTTGATTCTTCTGTTATCCAATCATTTTTCTATCTAATAGCTAATCCTTGTATTTACCTTGTTGTTCCCTTGTAATGATTGTAAATCACCTTATGCTTAAAAACCAATGTTGTTTATGATTCTGTTTATTGTTTTACCTTGTTTATTCTGTTATTATTATTGTTATAGAATTGGATTATTTTTATAAAATATGGACCAAATTCGTGGCCAGACCAGATTGGTGGTCATGTTAGGCCAATGTGTGCCTTGAATCCAGTAGTCAGAGCAGAGCCGTGTGCCTTGCTCGGGTTAGTGTGTGACTGATCAAAAACCTTACCTTGGTTTTTAGAATAAAAATTAAATATCCAAATCTAATCATTGCTTATCCATGAACTTGGTACCTTAAATCATTTCACTTGATCATTGTTTAATCTCAGTATTGTCAATTTGACTTGCTGAGCTAGTTAGCTCATTTGTGTGATTATGTTTATGTTCTTTTCAAGTTAAGAAGGAACCTGTTGGTAGCGAGGATAACCAATCAAGTGTGCGAGCTAGGATTCCAGGTTGAGCGAAATATGCTAGCTGAAAATTTTTGTGATAGTTTAAGTTTGGAAGTTTGTAAGAATGTTTAATATTCAGTTGTAAGTTTAAATAGTTGGGATTTGGGCATTTGTAATATAAGTATATATTTGTGGCTTATGTGCATACTTTAACCTGTTGTGATCCGTGGATGTTGGTAAGTAGGGTCACTGCATATTATTATCTTTTTTATTGTTATAAGCAGGTTTATATATAAGGTGTGTGTGTGGACCCCAAACTCCTGACTCGGGTTTGGAGGGCGCCACATTAATAATTCGACCATAATTACGTTCTTACGGGATATACAATCATAACTTCAAATTTTTTCTATGCCACTTAGAATTATCATTGATCATCCAATATATCGAGTCTTTTGCTAATAATAATATTCTTCCTTTAGAAAAATTTGGAAATTTTCTTAATCCTCTTCGATCATACTCATGCTTCTTTTAAATCAACGAATTATATAAACTTTAATAGTCTCAGGAATTGGATAAATAATGTCTCCGCTCGCTGATTCAATTGGTAATACTATCAAACAAAATTTACACTCTTTTTCGGGAAAATTTGAAACTTCTCCGTAATAGCGGGTCCACTTGGCCCTCTGGATTAACAATACTAAGTCTGGAACAAGTATCATCTAGGTAATCCGATTCTTATAACACACAAGAAACTCAAGTAGTAATTTGACAACCAATTTTTAAAACTTATTTTATTTAAAGAACTTTTAGAAATTTTGTTAAAATAATCTTTTCGAAAATTTGTTTAAAATTTTGAAAATCACACCCCTGGTCGTCATTACTATATGAGTTGGTTTTTGTTCTTCTTGACCATAACATGGTACCAAATTAAGGAAACAATCACATAAGAGTCCATCCACTTCAATATATCTTCTACCCCCTTATTGGGTCCATTTTGCCTTCATTAGTCGATGAAAACTTCAGTTATTGATGCATACTATCTTATTCGTAACTCCAATCCAATGCTGCCATCTAGTACTACCGGTGATACTCTCATTATCATTTTTGATATCGTAAAGTACAACAGGTCTACCCAATAGTCGACAAGTATGTTCTATATGACAAAGCTAAAGTTTGCCATTACTACACCACATCACTACTATATATATAACATCTGTCATAACAGCACTATTATCTAACATCATGGAAACTCAGGTCCTCCAAGCCTTGCAAGCTCCTCAAGAACCCATCTGACCCACTCCACAAGAGCATTTGGGGCGGCATACTCACAAGTAGATCCATGTAGACCAGCCTTAACTACCCTATGGAACACATAATCTCGCTCATAAGCTCCCTCGTACTCCTCTCAACATATGTGGCCCTCACCATATATTGTTGCTCCTGAATCTGTGCCAACAGGGTCAGTCGCTCTAAAAGATAGGCTTCAAACTAATGGTATGGAATAGGGTGTGTAGTAAATTGAAAAGATGCACTCGCGGCTAAATGTCCAGTAGAAATAGAATCAGTAGGTAGGGGTCCTCGAATAGGTGGTCTCACATCGGGGGTGGTGGAATAGCTAGGTCTCTAACCTGTTCCGGAACTCAGAGACTAGCTATGTCTCTCACCTTCTGGACTAATCGGTTATATGGTGTGCGCAACCGAATTAGCCTCTTACACCACCTCAATAGGCCCCCTGGCCCCAATGTACCCCATATCTGATCATTTTATCCAGTTTTCGAAATCACTTGTACCTATCTCATTTTCCAAATCATTCATTTTACCAGCACACATATAAAATCCAGTTCGTAAATCATTTTATTCGAGCTAGGTACCTTTCGAAGTTACTTTTCCCCAAAATAATTTGAAAATAGTGATGTATAACTACAGGGGATACGTAACTTAAAACATTTATGTTCCAATACGAGAATAAAATATTTAGCTATTCATACGTACTAAACCATAAAAGAATGGTCAGGGGTACTTGCCTTGCAGAGCTTTACAACTATTACTGATCGACTCTGAGCCGACTCGGATGCTCAGGCTTTATCGTCTGACCACTAGATCACCTTGGATTCGACTTCAACACTCAGGTTCTTCGGTTAAAACCCTACTGAGCTCGTCGACTGCCCACTAGGTTATCTCTAGTTCGATATCAATTCTGGAGTCCTTCAACTAGAACCTACAGAGTCGAAATACCCTATGTTAGATGACCAGGTATGCTTGACATTTCCTCGATACCAATCCTATCCAAATGATAACAATCCCAACTCGTATTTATATACAATACTGTAGTACACGCAACATACAGGATTCATATACTCAAATCTCGATTCAATTCTCATTTTCGGAAAAACACATATACTCATCGTTTTAGGAAAAAAGTTATTCATTATATTTTACAAAATATTTGTTTATAACTATTTACATTCGAGTGGTGGTTTCGATATTTCATAGGATACGCTCCCGAAAATCGGGCAGTGTCTCCTTTATTTATCGGACTACCCGTCGAATATAATCGACGTCAAACCAATCCACCACAATCGCAACAATCATCCAAATACAATCCCCAACCCCTGTTTCAAACCAACAATATCAATCAAAATCCTTATATTTCCGAATTCCAACACAATCACAATTATTAAATATTACTCGTATTTTATATTCATTTATTTATTTTCAAAATATAGGACTCTGATAACGATCATCATAGTCCACCGTCAGCTCATCGATGTTCATTGCTGACGGTGGCGAAATATGTCGGTGCCCGAATAATTCAGGTGTTCAGACCGATTCCACCGATTATTCATTTTTTTCCACACAAAAAAATTAATTTATTTCACACAACCAATTAATAATTCCTGCAGAAATAAAAATTAAATTTCAAAAATAATCAAAATCGTAACGGATAGCAAAACAACACAACTGCAACACGCGCACGCCGGCCACCTCGCCGAAGAAGAACACGGCGGCGGCCGGAAAATAAGGGAAAGAATAGCAACACAACAACATCCATACTCACTGTAATACATACCAACACGTATGTATATATAAATATATCTATGCAATTAAGCAAAAGAAAGAGGAACTGAACAACCGGAGTTGGACGGCGGCGACCAGAGTACCGAGTGGCGGAGAAGCACAGGGAGCAGACACGGGAGGGAAAGAAGGACAGCAGGGAAGAATCACTGAGTATTCAAGGTAAGGGAACACCCAGAGAAAGAAGAAAAAGAAATCAATTAAATGAATGAATCCCGAGAGAGATGAGAGTGAAATGGGGTGGAAGAAGCTGTGGTTTTGTTGCCTATTTTTTTTGTAAACAAACAATAAGTCGACACGTGGCAATGAGGGTCTGAGAAATGTATACGTAGCCAAAATGGATAAATATATAACCTTCAAGAAGCCCGGTTTAACACAAAACTCGCAATTAACGAATCAAGTTATACAAAAAAATAATTTCGGAAAATCATGAAATAGTTTTAAAATGTTATAAATATCCCGAAGTTATGAAAAATAAAAATTTCGTAATTTTAAAATAATTTCTAAAACGCAATTTATACCCGCTTTTAACAATTAACCGAATCGACGCGCGGGTGAAATTAATTCCAAAAATTTCCGAAATAATTTCAAAATTCTCGGAATAATTTGAACTTAATAAAATATGAGTTTCGTAATTTTTGAAGAATTCTAAAATTAAATACGGATTTTACAATTAAATACAATCAGAAAATCATACATGGCTAAATAATTGATGAAATATTGATTTCTAAATTTTATAAAATCCCAAAAATAATTAATGTAATTATACAACCATAAAAACAATTTTAGAGATATCCCATATATATATATATATATGCAAATAAATCTGCCATAAAACCACTTTTAAAAGTAATAACGAGACAATACAGTTCAACAGACAATTATACAAATAATATTGTAAACCACTAACCACCCATAAATAATAATAAAACAACACACGGACGAAAGAAACTATACACAAATTTTATTTATTTAATCACTCAATAATTACACATTTAGATAATAAAAATATACGAGTCATTATATCCTTCCCCCTTAAAAAGATTCTGTCCTCAGAATCTGACTTAACTAAATAAGTGAGGATATTTGTCAAGTAGTTCTGGCTCTAACTTCCAGGTAGACTCCTCGACTCAAGGATTTATTCAAAGCATATTCATTATGGATATAAACTCATTCCTAGGACTCGCTCTCAATGATCTAGAATTTGGATCAATCACTTTACACCGAGTAAATTTGGATAAGAGCCCATTGATTCATAATCAACGACTTGGTTCGAATCAGATACCTATCACCTTAATATTGATACGCAGAACACATTATATATATATACTACAACTGCAGTGGTAACACCAACTCATAGACAACTTCACCTATATTTCTTTATACCTCGAACGGTTCAATACATTTAGGACTCTACTTGTCCCTTCTATTCAAACTTAACCAATCTTTTTTAAGGTGAAACTTTTGCCTGTATCACAATCCTAATTCTATATATTCATATTCTTTCGATGCAAATTCGCTTTCTTTCTTTGGCTATCCCGAGCGGTTTCAACTTGTTAGGAATGTGTGTATTAGTTTGATGATAAGTTCAGCAAAACACTTAAGTAGAAATCTAGTGTTTGTAGCCTCAACGGATAAGACCATCTTGGCTATCCGTTGAAGGAGTAGCCTTACTTAGCAATAAGTTTGGTATTGTAGCACATCTCTCTCTCTGATTTCAAGCTGTAATTCTTAGATGTTGTTAGGAGATAATCAGTCATGTTGACTACTAATGGATGTACAAATAGGAGGGCTAATTGTAAATATTTCATGCCTTGTAATTTTATATAAGTGAAGAAGTGTCAACGGATATTGAAGACCTTCAACGGATAAGAAACTAAGCTTCAACGGATGTCTCTAACGCTTCAACGGATAATATCCATCAACGGATAAGTGCTTCAACGGATAAATCTTCAACTGCTAGAGCATCAACGGATAAAGCCATCAACGGATGAAAGCTTCAATGGATGCTCAGTCTCATAGCAGTTGATAGTGACAGTTAACAAAGCTGACAGAGGCATATGGATTGACAGAGATGTGGTAGCCTATTTCAGGAACAGCAGAAAAAGTAGCCATTTTTAGTCTGGTTCATAATGGAAAGTCAACAGATAATTCCATATTACACTGGATAAAAATGGAACAGAAATAAGTGGAGAACTATTGTCTTATTGTACTTTATCTTTGTCTTCACTTGTAAACTTGGTGTTATATAAACCAAGTAGTAGCTAGTAATTAGATGTGAATTTTCCCTGAGCTGTTTAGAAATATCAAGAGAGAAAATCATCTAGTTTGTACTAGGAAGCAGCTGTGATTTAGTTTTGAATCACAGATTTTCTGAAATAACACATCTCTGGTGGAACAACAAATCCACCAGAAAAGTTTTTAAGTTCTTTGTGTTCATTACATTTGTGTTTGAATATATAACTGTCTGCATCAGCTCCAAGCAATTCACACACATTTGATCACTCAAACACTTAGTCTTACAAACTGCTCAAAACTTGAAAAAGTTTTGAGATTTACATTCAACCCCCCTTCTGTAAATCTCATTGTTAGTCCACTAGGAATAACAATTGGTATCAGAGCAAGCTCTTAACATACAAAGAGTTTAAAGATCTATTCTGCTAACATCATGAGTAAGAAGGATATTGGTGTAAAGATTCCAATTTTGGAAAGAGATAACTATCATCACTGGAAGGTGAAGATGCATTTACATCTTCTCTCTCAAGATGAAAGCTACATCAACTGCATTGAGAATGGTCCTCACATCCCACACAAGGTGGCCACAGCTGCTACTGCTACAGTTGCTGTTGGACAGTCTATTCCCAAGCCAAAGGCAGAATGGACTGTTGAAGATATTGAAGAGGTCCACAAGGACAAGAAAGCCATGAACATTTTGTTTAATGGCCTGGATCAAGATATGTTTGACAATGTCATCAATAGCCAAACTGCTAAGGAAATTTGGGATACTGTGCAGCTTATATGTGAAGGCACTGAGCAAGTTAGAGAAAACAAAATGCAGCTTCTCATTCAACAATATAAATATTTTCATTTTGAAGAAGGAGAATCATTGAACGATACATTCAACAGATTTCAAGAACTATTGAATGGATTAAATCTGTATGGGAGAGTGTACCAAGTCAAGGACTCCAATTTAAAATTTCTAAGGTCTCTACCAAAGGAATGGAAGCCTATGACTGTTTCTCTAAGAAATTCTCAAGATTATAAGGACTTCACACTTGAAAGATTATATGGAATTATGAAGACTTATGAACTTGAGATGGAGCAAGATGAGCTGTTGGAAAAGGGAAAGAGAAAAGGAGGATCAGTTGCACTTGTAGCTGACAGTGAAAAAGTTGAAGCCAGAAATGAGGAAAAGACAATGCCAAGTCTCAAAATTGGCACAAGCAAATCAAAATCACGCAAGGGTAAAGAGCAAGTTGCTGAGGATGAAGTAATTCCAGTCAGGATGAATCTAATGATATTGATGAACATCTGGCCTTTCTGTCCAGGAGGTTTGCAAAGATGAAGTTCAGGAAAAACACAAAGTTCACTAAGCCAAACAAAAACATGGTGGACAAATCAAAGTTCAAATGTTACAACTATGGCATTAGTGGACACTTTGCAAGTGAGTGTAGGAAGCCAAATTCTGAGAAAAAGAAATTTGAGCAAGTTGATTACAAAAGGAAGTATTTTGATTTGCTCAAACAAAAGGAAAGAGCTTTTCTCACTCAAGATGATTGGGCAGCAGATGGGGTAAATGAAGATGATGATGTGGAATATGTCAACCTAGCCCTGATGGCTAATTCTGATGAAAATGAAACTAGTTCATCAAGCAACCAGGTAATTATTACTGATCTCTCTCAGCTTTCTAAACATGAATGCAATGAAGCCATAAATGATATGTCCAATAAATTATATCATTTGCGTGTTTCTCTTAAATCACTAGCTAAAGAAAACACTAGGATCAAAGAAAATAATGTGTTTTTAAGTGATAGGAATGCTGTGTTAGAGAGTCAGGTAATTGAGCTTGAAAAGATTAAACTTAAATACTTGACTGTTGAGAGTGAACTAGAAGAAGCTGTTAAGAAAGTAGAAATTCTTTCTAAACAGTTAGAAAGTGAGCAAGAGGTAATCAAGGCCTGGAAAACATCTAGGGATGTTGGTGTTCAAATTGCCAAGGTTCAGGGAATTGAATCATTCTGTGAGGATGCCTGGAAGAAAAACAAAAAGAAGTTAGAATTAATTGATGGATTGTCAACGGATGTGGAATCAACGGATGATGAAAGTTATCCGTTGAAGGAAGAAAAGGAGCATCCATTGAAGGCTCATCAATTAAAACAGGCAAGTTCTTTTAAAAATAAAAAGAATGATTCAACTCTTAAGAACTTTGTCAAAGAAGGAGCTAGCACATCCAGAGATGTCAGTAAGGTGAATATAGGACACATGACTTTAGATCAGTTGAAAGATAGGCTTAAGTTGGTTGAGGATAAGAAGGAAACTAAAAGAAAATCTAAAAGAAATGGGAAGGTAGGGATTAATAAACATAACAATTACACACCTGATAGGTATGCTCCTAGAAAAAGCTGTGTACATTGTAAAAGTGTTAATCACCTATCTGATAATTGCAAATCTGTTAAAAATGCTCCCATGCCTTCAAATCCCTCCATGCCTAACATGTCTATGTCACCTCTGCATGCTATGCCTGTTATGTCTCACCAGAATCCCCATGCACATTTTGCAAACATGCCATACATTAACAATCCTTACTTTACTGCATTTAGTATGCCTCAAATGCCATACAATATGCCTATGTGGAATAACATGTTTGCACAACCTATGACTTATCAAATTCAATCAAATGTGTTAAATGATTCTGTGACTAACCCTACACTTTAACCAACCACATCTGAGACCAAGGTTGACCCAAAGTTACCTAAGTCAAAAGATGCAGGAGGAATGAAGTCTAGGAAAAAGACTAACAAGGCTGGACCCAAGGAGACTTAGGTATCAAAATCAACTTGATTGATTTTGTTGTATGCAGGGACAAAGAAGGAATCTATGGTACTTGGACAGTGGTTGTTCAAGACACATGACAGGAGATTTCACCCTGCTCACAGAGTTTAAGGAGAGAGCTGGCCCTAGCATAACCTTTGGAGATGACAGCAAAGGATTCACTATGGGATATGGCTTGATTTCAAAAGAAAATGTCATCATTGATGAAGTTGCATTGGTTGATGGTCTCAAACACAATTTATTGAGCATCAGTCAACTATGTGACAGAGGGAATACTGTTTCCTTCAATTCTGAAGCCTGTATTGTCACAAGTAAAAAGGACAATAAAGTGGTTCTAACTGGAGTTAGAAAAGGGAATGTGTACTTAGCTGATTTTAACTCTACAGATGCAGAATCCATTACTTGTCTTCTCAGCAAAGTAAGTCCAGTTGAAAGTTGGCTATGGCACAAGAAGCTGTCCCATTTGAATTTTAAGACAATGAATGATCTAGTCAAAAAGGACTTAGTTAGAGGAATTCCTCTAGTGGAATTCACAAGGGATGGACTGTGTGATGCTTGTCAGAAAGGAAAGCAAAAGAAAGTATCATTCAGTAAGAAGCTTGAATCTGCAATTGATGAACCACTGCAACTTCTACACATGGATCTTTTTGGACCAGTCAATGTATTGTCAATTTCAAGGAAAAGATACTGCCTAGTGATTGTAGATGATTTCTCAAAGTTTTCATGGGTTTATTTTCTTGGATCAAAGGATGAAGCTAGTGAAATCATCATCAATCATATGAAGCAAGTCAACAATCATCCTGATTTCAAAGTAAGGAATATTAGGAGTGACAATGGAACTGAGTTCAAGAATTCAACCATGAAGATGTTCTGCGAAGAAAATGGGATCATGCATGAGTTCTCAGCTCCAAGAACTCCACAACAAAATGGTGTGGTGGAAAGGAAGAACAGATCACTAATTGAAGCTGCAAGGACAATGCTTGAGGAGTCAAAACTCCCAACTTATTTTTGGGCTGAGGCTGTTAACTGTGCATGTTACACTCAGAATATTTCTCTAATCAATCAAGCAAAATGCATGACTCCCTATCAATTATTCAAGAGAAGAAAACCAACTTTAAACTTTCTACATGTCTTTGGTTACAAATGTTACATCTTAAGGAATCAATCTGATCACAAAGGAAAGTTTGATGCAAAGGCTGATGAAGGAATATTTGTTGGTTATTCTGCTGGAAAATCATATAGGGTCTACAATCTAAGAACCAACATTATCATGGAATTTGTACATGTTGTGTTTGATGATAAAAAGATTGATGGACTAACAGATGAGGGACATCATGAAGGACTCAAATTTGACAATATTGAGATATATTGTAATGATAGTGAAGATGAGAATGATGAAGAAGGCATCTCAAAAAGAAACCAGAGTCTGCCTTTGGATAATGCACAGAATGATGCATCCGTTGAAAGTCATAATTCAGCTTCCGTTGAAAGAAGCAATGCAGCATCCGTTGAAAGACAAAGTGCATCATCCGTTGAAGTTCATAACGAAGCATCCGTTGATCACAGTCTGTCAACGGATAATCAATTCACCTCATCAGTTGATAGAACTCCCAATTCCTTTCAAAGGATCAGCAACTCAGGGGGAGTTTCAACAAATCAACATTCTATCTCACATCATGACAATACTGAGGCAACCTCATCAAGGGCTAATCTACCACCTCAAAGGAAATGGACCAAGAATCACCCTTTTGAACTGATCATTGGTGATGCTAAATCTAAAGTACAAACTAGAAGGGCTACTCAAGATGAATGTCTGTATAGTAGCTTTCTATCACAGGAGGAACCTAAGCGAGTAGAAGAAGCTCTTTTGGATCCAGATTGGATTTTAGCAATGCAAGAGGAGCTAAACCAATTTGAGAGGAACAAAGTGTGGAAGCTGGTACCCAAGCCAAAGAACAAGAGTTTTCTGTGTATTAGTTTGATGATAAATTCAGCAAAACACTTAACTAGAAATCTAGTGTTTGTAGCCTCAACGGATAAGACCATCTTGGCTATCCGTTGAAGGAGTAGCCTTACTTAGCAATAAGTTTGGTATTGTAGCACATCTCTCTCTCTGATTTCAAGCTGTAATTCTTAGATGTTGTTAGGAGATAATCAGTCATGTTGACTACTAATGGATGTACAAATAGGAGGGCTAATTGTAAATATTTCATGCCTTGTAATTTTGTATAAGTGAAGAAGTGTCAACGGATATTGAAGACCTTCAACGGATAAGAAACTAAGCTTCAACGGATGTCTCTAACGCTTCAACGGATAATATCCATCAACGGATAAGTGCTTCAACGGATAAATCTTCAACTGCTAGAGCATCAACGGATAAAGCCATCAACGGATGAAAGCTTCAACGGATGCTCAGTCTCATAGCAGTTGATAGTGACAGTTAACAAAGCTGACAGAGGCACATGGATTGACAGAGATGTGGTAGCCTATTTCAGGAACAGCAGAAAAAGCAGCCGTTTTTAGTCTGGTTCATAATGGAAAGTCAACATATAATTCCATATTACATTGGATAAAAATGGAACAGAAACAAGTGGAGAACTATTGTCTTGTTGTACTTTATCTTTGTCTTCACTTGTAAACTTGGTGTTATATAAACCAAGTAGTAGCTAGTAATTAGATGTGAATTTTCCCTGAGCTGTTTAGAAATATCAAGAGAGAAAATCATCTAGTTTGTACTAGGAAGCAGCTGTGATTTAGTTTTGAATCACAGATTTTCTGAAATAACACATCTCTGGTGGAACAACAAATCCACCAGAAAAGTTTTTAAGTTCTTTGTGTTCATTACATTTGTGTTTGAATATATATCTGTCTGCATCAGCTCCAAGCAATTCACACACATTTGATCACTCAAACACTTAGTCTTACAAACTGCTCAAAACTTGAAAAAGTTTTGAGATTTACATTCAACCCCCCTTCTGTAAATCTCATTGTTAGTCCACTGGGAATAACACAACTCTCTTCTGAAGCAACACCACTATATTCTTGATGTACTAAATTAGCTCAGGACTTAACAATATCTCTATTCCCACTTCCTCTCAATAGAATGAGGACTCGCATTTATGTCCATACAAAACTTCGCAAAGTAGCATTCTCTTACTAACATGATAACTATTAGCATAGAAAACTCAATCCATGGTGGGTATTACCTCAGTTTTCTTTTTAAACCCAACATATATACTATCCACATATCTTATATTGTCTAAATCATCTCCTCACTTTGACCCTTTGTCTAAGGATGATAGATAGTACTCAATTTCAACCTAGTTCCAAACATTCGAACACCTCTTACTCATTCTCATCCGTCAAGGCCAGAAAGTAATCTCATATATTCACTTCTTATCATCTTCAGGTATTCGAACTCCAGCTTTTACTCTTTCCAATTTTTTTTATTACTTCTTCAGTAATCTTAATCATATTCATTTCTTCTCTTCTACTTAAGATATCTGTCCCTAAATGGACCTTGCTTGGTTGGTAGTTACTCGAACTACCAGGGCTCATACTCAACTTTTGACCAGAATTTCATACTTTTAGAATTTAGTATACAATTACTACTTTTCAACCCTTCGCGGGAAATTCTTTAGATGTTCAACTTGGCATTTCTTAGTTTTTGAATGGGCAATGATATTATCAATAAATAAAATTACACCACCCAAATACTCCTTATACACCATGTTCCTTAATTCCTTATAGACAACTGATACACTAGTTACTCTACATATTTTCACCGGAACTTGCAATGCTCATAACTCATTATAATCACAATCTTTGATATGTCCTCAGACTGGATCTTTGGTCAATCCCCGAGAAATAACACACTCCTTGAATTAAGTCACATAAGTAATCAATGCTTAATAGGGTTAGTTATTCTTATTCGTCATTTTGTTAAACTCCCGATAACCAGTATACAACCTCGTGATTCCACCCTTCTTCTCCAATAACATCACTGGTGCGCCCCAATGGACTATATCGGGTAAGTTTGCTTTCCTCTTTCCAATAACTTTTACAATCATAGAACTAATTATTTCGTTCCACCATCCTCCAGAGACTCAAGGTATTTAGTTGTTATTCAAACTTCCCCTGGCTTAAGTATTTTCTTCTTCGTATCTTTGTGCATGGTGGATCTACCTTATATCCCTAGCTTATTACTCCTTTTCTCGCATGACTTGAAGAACTTCTTATATTGCTTCCTCTGGTAATCAATCATTGCCCTAGTTCTTTATGAGGGTCTTGAGCAGCTGATCTTTTACTTATATTATAAGTCTTAGCCTTGGCTGTACTGGACGTCAAATCTTTTGATGCACTACCTCCCATGCTATCTCGAGAAGCACTTCTACAGTTCTTAGCGACATGCCCCACTTTGCCGTAGTTATAACATGTGACTCCTGGATTTTCTACTTTACACTCCGACACGTAATGTCCTTTCTGTCCACACCTGAAACATTCAGTATTTGCTTTACACATTTCACTGTGCCTTTTACCACATTGCTTACACTTCGATATAGGCGACTTGACTAATTTGGCTTGATTAGAGCTGGCTGAGGTGTTATTAATCTCGTTTAATGAAATACTTTTCCCTCTAAATTCTTTATTCTTACTCCTCCCAACCTTTTTAGAGACTTCTGGCTGGATCCCTTTTGACCTGATGCTTCTTCCGTATCATCTATCTTTCGCTTCTTATCTTCTTTTTCTCTAGCGGATAACTTCTAATCAAATTCAATTACTTAGGTGGCCTGAACTACGGAAGGATACGACTTGAGTTGTAATGCCACCACTCCACTACAAATTTCAGGCTTCAATCCTTATTGAAACCTCCTTGCCTTCTGAGCTTCAGAGCATACATAATCTGGTACAAACCTAGCCAACTCTGTAAACCTAGCCACATACTCATCTATACTTCTATCTCCTTGCTTCAATTCTAGAAACTCAATCTCCATTTAACTCCGCACACAACCTGGGAAATACTTTTCCAAAAACAAATTCAGTAAATCTAGCCCATGGAACATGGCCTTCTCCTTCTAACACTCTGGTTGACTCCCATCAATAATTCGCTTCATTTTTCAAGAAATAGCTTACATAATCGGTCTTAAGATTATCACTTACTTGAACGAGGTTGAAAACTTCCTCCATTTCTTCTAACCATGCTCCAGCAGCTACTAGATTAGGTTCACCTTGAGACTCAGGAGGTTTAACACTCTAGAAAGATTTAAAACTAGAACTTTGATTCACTCCTTGTTGTTGTTGCTGCAACAGTAGTTACCGTTGTTGAACCTGTTGGATTAACTGCAACTGTTGTTACTGCTGCTGGCGCAACAAATCTAGAATTTCATTTATAGTTGGACCCTCCACAAAACTACTACTATTTTCTTTAGACTGGGTAGCTTTCTTAGGTGGCATCTTCCTGAGATATATAAATGAGTATATTCAAAACATAACAAAATGTTTGACAAAAGATATCACCGTTTAAACGGTGCACCTGTATCAGGAAAATGCTGCCCAATAAAATACCCATGTCCTTAATATCGGGGTCCATTTATAAAAGAAATCTAGATTAATAGCACTAGCAATCATAGCAACAATGACAGTAGAAGAATCCACAACAGTTCAGGAAAACTAAAATACAAAGAAACTGAACACTGTCGCACGGCTCCTCAATATATCAGCAACTAACCAACTTCTCATTACTACTCAAGTTCAACAACTGAACTGATCTGATATACAATAAAAGTTGGATGGCTATATTAGCCACACACTAACTAGAACAAACCGATAATCAAATCAAGCTTAAGGAACACTGACTCTACTAAGCACCGTAGTCCATATTTTCACCAACCGTCTCTCTAAGAATGACTCCTTATCACTTACACGATCCGCTAACCACTGAATTGCTTTTCCCGAGACTAGAACTCCACCGCTAGATTTTGAACCTTCGCGGTTACCCTTATGCTTAAATCACACCCTGATATAGGACCTTCGTCCTTCCTGACAGTCACTCTTCAGAAACCCTTTTAAGGTGTATTGGCAGATAATTATGGAATAAAATGACTTGTGATTATTTTTGGATATTCATCTCTGAGACTATAACTTGTGGTGTGTGTGTTTATTGTGGGGTCACAGTACAGAGTAGTTGATTATTTATTAAGATTGGGTGTTATTAAGGGAAATGGAACTCGTGACAACCCGGATCCCCGACCCCGAATTTGGGGGTGTTACATCTGTCGAGTTGCATAATGCTTCATCCATCGGGAGGCAATCTGCGTTATCCGTCAGGAGACAACCTGCCTCATCCGTTGGTACTCAAAATTCACCATCCGTCGGGTTATCAAGAGGAGCAGGAAGTCAAGATAGATCACCTATAGAAAGATTCCCTTTCTTAAATCATAGATCCACAAACTCAGGGGGAGTTTCTAACAATCAAAACTCAATCATACATCAAGACAACAATGAGGTTTCTTCATCTAGAGCTAATCTACCTCAACAAAGGAAATGGACAGAAGATCACCCCTTTGAGCTTATCATTGGTGATGTTTCTTCAAGAGTCCAAACAAGAAGAGCAACTCAGGAAGAATGTCTATACAGCAGCTTTCTTTCCAAGGAAGAACCAAAGAAGGTAGGAGAAGCTTTGTTGGATTCTAATTAGATCTTAGCTATGCAGGAGGAGCTAAACCAATTTGAAAGGAACAATGTTTGGAAGCTGGTACCCAAGCCTAAAGGAAAGAATCCAATAGACACCAAGTGGGTATTCAGAAACAAGATGGATTAAAATGGCATAGTAGTCGGGAACAAAGCTAGATTGGTTGCTAAGGGCTATTGTCAGCAAGAAGGAATAGATTTTGATGAAATATTTGCTCCTGTTGCAAGACTTGAAGCCATCAAAATCTTCTTAGCCTATGCAGCCCATGCCAATTTCAAGGTCTATCAAATGGATGTCAAAAGTGCCTTTCTGAATGGAGATTTGGAGGAAGAAGTATATGTCAGTCAACCTCCTGGTTTTGAAGATCCAAATTTTCCAGAATATGTCTATTATCTTTTGAAAGCACTTTATGGACTAAAGCAAGCACCTAGAGCCTGGTATGATACTTTATCAAAGTTCCTTTTGGAAAATCACTTCACAAGAGGTATTGTAGATAAAACTTTATTTTTCAGAAATGTTAATGGCTCTAGTATACTTGTTCAAATTTATGTAGATGATATTATTTTTGGCTCTATAGATGAGAAACTTTGCAAAAAGTTTGCCAAATTGATGCACAGTAAGTATGAAATGAGTATGATGGGAGAACTAACTTACTTTCTTGGTTTACAAGTTAAGCAAGTTAGTGATGGAATATTCATTAGTCAATCTAAATATATTTTTGATCTTTTAAAGAAGTTTGATCTAATGGATTGCACATCTGCAAAAACTCTCATGGCCACTCCAACTAAGCTTGAATTAAACACTACTGAAAAGTCTGTGGATGTTTCAAGTTATAAAGGCATGGTTGGCTCACTTCTGTACTTAACAGCTAGTAGGCCAGATATAATGTTTGCTACATGTTTATGTGCTAGATTTCAGGCTGATCCTAGAGAATCTCACTTGATAGCTATTAAGAGAATTTTCAGATATCTCAAAGGAACACCAAACCTTGGCATTTGGTACCCTAGAGATTCTGGTTTTGATCTAACTGGTTATTCAGATGCAGATTATGCAGGTTATAGAATTGATAGAAAGAGTACAACAGGAACCTGTCAATTTCTAGGAAACAAGCTTGTGTCCTGGTTCAGTAAAAAACAAAATTCAGTTTCTACTTTTACAGCTGAAGCTGAATATATTGCTGCTGGAAGTAGCTGTGCACAGATTTTATGGATAAAAATCAATTACTGGACTATGGTTTGCAAGTTGAGAGGATTCCAATTTTCTGTGATAACACAAGTGCAATTGCCATCACTGAAAATCCTGTGCAGCATTCAAGGACAAAGCACATAGATATCAAGTACCATTTCATAAGGGAACATGTAATGAATGGTACTATGGAACTACATTTTGTTCCAAGTGAGAAGCAACTTGCAGATATCTTTACCAAGCCACTGGATGAATCCACCTTTTCAAGGTTGGTAAGTGAGTTAGGTATGCTTAATTACTCTTAAATCTATCTGAGTTATTTTGCAAGTTGATATGCAGCCAGAAATTTAATTGATTTTTCATTCTTAAATGAAATTTTGGCTAAGTCAAAATTTACATCTCGACGGATGACCCTTATCCATCGAGTTTGGTCATCCATCGATATACAATTTGTTAATAAAAATTAATTTCTAATCTGGAATATTTTATGTCTCGATGGATAACAGTTTATCCTCATCCGTTGAATTATCTTAATCTCAGCCCTTAATTCCCTGTACATTATCCATCGAGTATACTTATAGTTTGTAAGCATTACACGACGGATAATGGGTGTAATTTTTACAGTTTATTTTTAAAACGGCTATTTTAGGCAATTTCTATTGGTTACTTTATTTTACTTTATTATTTTTATCAGTTATTTTTGAGACAGTATAAAAGCTTATTTCATTGCAATTGTTTTTCTTTTATCATTCTCAAATTCAACTGCTCTTATTTCATTCTCTCTCAAGCACTTACTCTCCTTCTCTTCAAGCTTTCATTCTCTAACAATGGCACCTGTAGTAAAGATTATGTCTCAAACTGGGTTCATTTATGAGAAGAACAATTTCACTGCATTAGTCAATAAGGGTATTCAGCAATAAGAGGACTACCACAAGATGATGGACTTTGTGAAGAATTGCAAGCTCAATTAAGCCATGCTGGAATCACCCACAATCTTCTATGAAGTTGTTGAAGAGATGTGGACCACTGCTATCTACAACTCTAATGACAAGCCCATCACTCTAACCATCAAAGGTAAAGATTTATGTATCAATAGTGATGTGATAAAAGCATGTTTCAAAATTCCTGATAACAATATGACTTCACCACACAATGACTGTAACACCCCCAGATCCGGGGTCAGGGATCCGGGTCGTCACGGTCTTTCTTTCCACAATATCACTTCACTTAATTAATAATAAATAACCTTATGCTGTGACCCCACACTAACACACACCACAACCCGTTATAGTCTTAGAGATGAAATTGAAATAAGTACAAGTCCTTGAATCCACAATTTAAAAGTTATTACAACCCAAAATGATTACTTGATAAATTTACAGTTAATTGCCATTATCTGCCACAAGTTATAATTATACAATATTTGGTTCCCAAAAGTAGAATGCCTGATCTACCAATAGATCTACCTCTGCAGCTATAATAGCTACAACATCAACGGGAAGACGCGGGACGCTTCCCACGCGCTTGCGCTGGGTCTCCTTGAGTCTGGCCATCTTTCCTAACTGTTGTTGTGTGATGAAGAAATGAAGCAAGAGTGAGCATTACAGCTCGCAAGATAATATATAGTGTAAACAATAATGCAGTATCTAAATGGATAACTTACTAGAATCCTTTATCAAGTGTAAGGTAATTACTTACTGGATATAAGTTTTAAGGAAGATGAAGTTACCAATTACTTCATTATACTTATACCATTTTTAGAAATCTACTTGAACTATTACTGTTCAAAGTATAATAAGTTTCAAAAGGTCATCCCATAGATGAGACCACAAGTTAAAACTTGACTAGATTCAATCTTTGAAATATTTTTAAAGGAAATTAAGTTACGAGATACTTCATTCAATGGGAACACCATTAAAACTATTTGATCATGTCAATGCTTTGGCAACCACCCATTCATAGCCTTTCGATCGAAATGCTACGGGTAGTGTTGCAGAATTATCCAACTGGATGATGAACTCATTACGGGAGTTTTGTCGCGCCAGGAAGACCACTTACGATGATCAGTCGTAATAGTGCAACCCCGCCATTTTCTACATGTAGAGGAGAACCTGTCGGATTTACTTGTCAACCGAACACTGGACTCCTAAGGAATGTACCGTCTTAGCGGAACTTCCAGGCCATTTGGGCCAATATAATAAGGCTGGGCCGGCGCCACTCGACCACTTACGCCACTCCTAGTTCAGATGAAATCCATGACTCTGAAACGTAAAGCTCGTCCTCACCTTCCCCAAGTAGAACTTGTTGATACGACTCCACCAAGAAGTCGTATCTAGTTGGAAAGGAAAACTCACCGATATTTCCCATGCGATGCCTGTTAATGGATTAACTTGTTCCAAGAATTTTACTTCCCGAGTATTGGGTAAGTAATAAAAAACTCTTTTATCAAGACAGCAACCTTGTTGCGAATATAAAATACACCACAAAGCCGGATCCCTCAGGTTTTGGGCGAGTATTTAAATCCCCTTCGAAAGGAGGATCTTAAATATAAAATGAGTTTTGGGATCCGCTCTAACTTTTAAAATCATTTTGAAGACTCGCAAAACATTTTTAAGAATGTTTGGAGTAATGCTGATTTAATAAAATAAATCAGTCCCAGTATATTAGAAAATATCTGAATATTATTATTTAAATAATATTCCCATAAAGAATAATCTTTATAAAAATAATTGAAGTAGAAGTTGTAAAACTTATACTTGAAATGAATCTTAAATAACCAAAGATGTACTTATACGAAAGTATTATCTTTATTTGAATAATCAAAAGTAAGTTTGATTATCGACACATTATTCTTCAACAAAATAAAGAATATTATTTAGTAAATAATCGGAGTCATAAGTCCTCGAATGAATATTCAAATAATAATATTCATTAAATAATATAAAGTGAGTCATAAGTCCTCGAATGAATATTCAAGTAATATTCATTAAATAATATAAAGTTATCGAATAAACCTTCTTCGATTAATAGTTTTAAAAACTATTCATATATATATATATATATAATACTCGGGAGCCTCGCCTCCCGGTTTTAGAAAAAGTTCACCTTTTGATCCCCTATACTAAGGGTATACTCAAATACCGCTTATCTCTAGCATAGGTATTATGCAACTAATAAGCATTTGAACCAACAGATATATAAATCAAGAATACGAAATAGGCATGCATATATACCATATCACATGCTACAATATATCGCAAGAATTTGCTAATAACAAATATGCATATATCACAAGATCATGCATGTATAAATGTATACATCACAACAACAGTATAACAGATAGAAAACTTGCCTGAGCGACTGGGGGTTATAAATGGCTTGGGATGAGTCTGGTAACATATAACAACATATAAGTTGGAATTAAACCAAAGTCACTTATAAATCTATACTATAACCAATTTAGACTCTAACGCTCGCTTTGCGCTTACTGATTCTCGTAGTCGCTCGAGTACCCTCGGCTCCACCATTTTTAATAAATTAACCATTACGAGTTTTAAGGCGATTCTTTCGAGAGTTTCTTACCAACTGCCTACCACACTTTACATAAATGTTTCATACTCCAATTAGTCCTTTTAGGTCTTTAACCTATGTTTCAAAGTAAGGCAAGGGGTAATGATTCGTTCGCGAAACGTCGTTACTTACAACGGCCGTTTCTCCTAAATCGTACATCGGAATCAAATGAACTACATATCAAAATGAAGCTCGTAACATGAACTATCTAATCATGGCAATGGTCAAAACCTAGCAGTGAGTTCACGGGTCCTAGTGTTGAGAACAAAAACAGCCTAAAGTAAATCGGACATTACGACGGCTATGTTTACGCGATTACCCAAATTTAAAACACTCCAATTCAACCCACAATCAATCCACAATCACAACCCAATCAAAACTCTGTCCATACTACATCATAACAGCCCCAACAACTCAACATTAACAATTTATACTTATTCTTAAACTTGAATTTAACTACACTTAAGTTCATTAATCACAATCCAAGAATTACCACTCCAAAACTTCACAAAACTAACTAATCTCTACATTCACAACAAGCAAGCCTCCCATGAATTAAAATCAACAAAACTAAACCTAATTAATAAAATAAAGTTAGGGTTTGGAGGGGTTATACCTTCCTTGGAGAGTGGAGAATCAAGAGAATGGCTTGGAATCACCCTTAAAGTCCTTATCCAAGCTTAAACTAAACAAAACTTCAAGAACAAAAATTTTAGTTCTTGAAAAAACATTATTCACCATCTTCTTCCATGATTTTTAGGAAGAGATTGTGAATGATTTAGGAGCTCAAACTTATAGGATATCCATAACTATGCATAAGGAGTCTTAGATAATTACCTTGTGATTTAACAAAGCTTGGAACTTGGTTTTTAATTTTCTTGCTTTGAAGAAAAAGGAAAAGCCGAGAGCTCCTTGGATGAAGAAATGAAATGATTTTGTGTTTTGCTTTGATTTGTTTTGGTTGGTTGATTTTTCGATTTGTTTTGTTTTGATTTCTTACCTTTTTACCATGGTAACTTTTGTGTGGCTCACAATCATCCAACAATTCCTTCCCTTATGTCATGCTTTTGTCATCATGTGATGTCACCCTCCCTCCTTTGTCCTCTTCTCATTGGTTTGATGACATCATCCCCTCTAATCTCTTTGATTAGCTTCTAATTACTTGGCTAATGACCGCTGATCTGTTATACGGTTCGCTTAACTTTCGTTTTCGTTTATCGTTTGAGGGATCATACCCGGGATCTTATTACTTAGGTTCCCTTAACCTTTCTCAATATATTATATTCCGTTTTATGATCCTCTATTAAAATCCTTGAATTTAAATCCTTTTTATCCTGTTACCTTATACTCAATTCTTTCGATATTTGGTGGATTTTCGGGAAAAATCAAAAGTTTCAAATTTGGATTCTGACGATCTTTACATACACTTATATATCATATAGAGTACCAATAAAATCTCAGAATATCCATAAAAGAAACCCTGCATAGTGTGGCATGAACAGTTTTCTTATTCAGCAATATCAGCAAAAACACTATTCATAAGGGTTACAAAAAATTCAAAATTTTGGGGTTATTACAGTCTCCCCTCCTTAAAATGATTCCGTCCTGGAATCAAATAGAAAACAAATGGGGGTACTTTTCTAGCATTGCACTCTCTAGTTCCCAAGTTGATTCTTCCACATTATGATTCTGCCATAGCACTCTGACTAGCTTGATCACTTTGTTCCGAAGCACCTGCTCCTTCTTACCCATAATCTTTACTGGTTTCTCCACGTAAGTCAGATCTGGTTGCATATCCACATGCTCGTACTCCACTATGTGTCTGGCATCCCGATGATACTTCCTTAGCATTAACACATGGAACACATTATGAACTTGTTGTAGGTTCGGGGGTAAGGCTAGCTCGTAAGCCAACTTCCCAATCCGGCTTAGTATCTCAAAAGGTCCAATGTATCTTGGGCTTAGTTTTCCTTTCTTTCCAAATCTCATTAACCCCTTCCAAGGGGATACTTTTAGTAGTACTAAGTCCCCTACTCCATATTCCTTGTCCTTTCGGGCTAAATCTGCATATTTCTTCTATCTGTCTTGGGCTGCTACCAGCCGTCCTCTGATGAGATCCACTATGTCTTTGGACCACTTCGGGTCCGAGCATCTTCCGCTCTCCTACTTCATCCCAGTATAAGGGAGATCGACACCTTCTTCCGTACAGGGCCTCATAAGGCGGCATTCTGATGCTAGCATGAAAGCTATTGTTATAAGAAAATTTGATCAACGGCAAGTGATCATCCCAACTTCCTTTAAAGTCTATTGCACAGACTCTCAACATATCCTCTAGTGTCTGGATGGTCCTTTCACTCTGCCCATCCGTCTGGGGATGGTAAGCGGTACTCATATTTAACTTGGTCCCCGCACATTCTTGAAAGCTCCTCCAAAATCTGGAGTTGAACCTGGGGTCTCGGTCTGAGACAATGGACGTTGGGACTCCATGTCACATCACTATTTCCTTAAGGTAAATGTCCACCAGTCTATTGACTGTATATCTCTCATTGATAGGAATGAAATGAGCTGACTTTGTCAGTCGGTCTATAATCACCCATATGGCATCATAGTTGGCTTTCGTCCTTGGTAAGCCGACAACAAAATCCATGGCTATCTGTTCCCATTTCCATTCGGGAATCTCCAAGGGTCGTAAAAGTCTACTGGGTCTCTGGTGCTCTGCCTTTACTCTTTGGCAAGTCAAACATTTGCTTACCAATTCTGCTACGTCCCTCTTCATATTGGGCCAACAGTAATATTCCTTCAAATCCCTATACATCTTGGTGCTTCCCGGGTGAATGGAATATCTTGAACTATGGCTTTCATCCAAAATCTCATCTTTAAGCTCTTGAACGTTCGGAACCCAAATCCGGTAGGAGTACCTCATTATCCCTTTATCATCTTTCTCCGTATGGATCTCTTCTCCAGTCATTAACTCTCTGCCTTCATTCATTATTTTCTCTTGGCACAATCTGATCATTTCCAATAACTCTGGTTGCATTGAGATCTCAAACAGCTTTTCAGTTCCGGTTCCGGTTACCTTTACTTCTATTTCCATCCTCTCGAAATCCTTTATCAATTCTTCCGAAGTCATTATCATTCTGAGTCTTTCCTTTCTACTAAGGGCATCAGCCACCACATTGGCTTTCCCCGGATGATAGAGAATCTCACAATCATAGTCCTTGATTAGCTCTAACCATCTCCTCTGGCGCATGTTGAGCTCTTTCTGCGTAAATATGTACTTGAGGCTCTTATGGTCTGTGAAAATCTCGCACTTCTCTCCATACAAGTAGTGCCTCCAAATTTTTAGGGCAAAAACTATTGCTGCGAGCTCAAGGTCATGAGTAGGATATCTAATCTCGTAGTCCTTCAGTTGTCTCGACGCATACGCAATCACTTTACCGTGCTGCAAAAGCACACACCCTAATCCTTTGTGCGACGCGTCACTATATATCACAAAATCTCCTTTTCTGTCTGGCAATGCCAACACCGGGGCCGTTACCAACCTTTTCTTTAATTCCTGAAAACTGTTCTCGCATTTCTCCGTCCACTCAAACTTCTCTGTCTTACGAGTAAGTCGTGTCAAAGGGGCTCTGATCTTCGCAAAGTCCTGTACAAATCTACGATAGTAGCCGGCCAATCCTATGAAACTCCTTACCTCTGTGGGTGTGGTTGGCCTTTCCCAATTTGAGACCGCCTCTATCTTGGAGGGGTCGACCAATACTCCTTCTTTATTGATCACATGTCCTAAAAACTGTACTTCATTCCGCCAGAATTCACACTTCGAGAATTTGGCATATAACTGTTCCTCTCTGAGTATTCTTAGAGCTATCCTCAAATGCTCTGCATGTTCTGCCTCAGTCCTTGAGTAGATTAAAATATCATCGATAAAAACTATCACACACTTGTCCAAGTACTTCTTAAATACTTTGTTCATTAAATCCATGAAAGCCGCTGGGGCGTTGGTTAATCCAAAGGACATTACCAAGAACTCATAGTGCCCATACCCGGTACGGAACGCTGTCTTGGAAATATCTTCGGGTTTAATCTTTAGTTGGTGATATCCAGTTCTCTAGTCAATCTTGGAAAAATAAACAGCATCCTTTAGCTGGTCGAACAGATCGTCTATTCTAGGTAACGGGTACCTCTTCTTTATGGTTAGCTTGTTCAACTCTCGATAGTCGATGCACGGCCTCATGCTCCCATCCTTCTTCTTAAAAAATAACACTGGTGCTCCCCACGGAGACACACTGGGTCTTATCATAACCTTATCCAAAAGTTCCTGCAATTGGGTAGCTAATTCCTTCATTTCTAATGGGGCTAACCGGTAAGGTGCTTTTGAAACTGGCGCCGTCCCTGGGGCCAATTCAATAGCAAATTCAATCACTCTATCGGGTGGTAATCCCGGAAGGTCTTGCGGGAATAAGTCTTCAAATTCGTTGACTACCGGAATATCTTGTAAGTTGGGCACCTCCTTCTGCGTGTCCACCACATAGGCTAGGTAAGCCTCATTTCCTTTTTGTAACATCCTTCTGGCCTGGGCCATAGTCAAAAACTTCTGCGTCTGCCTCTTTCCTCTAAATATGACTTCTTTCTTTCCTGGGATATTTAACTTAACTTTCTTCCCCTTACAGTCTATCTGAGCATCAATGCTAGATAGCCAGTCCATTCCCAAAATTACATCAAACTCCCCTAATTTAAAAGGAATCAGATCAACACTAAAAGATTATTCCCCTATGCCTAACTCACAGGCGGGGTGAATCTGGTTAACAGAATAATTTCATGATTGGCTATTTCTACTTGTAAGGGTTCTATCAAGGGTTCAGCCTTAAGTCTTAATTTACGCGCAAGGTCCTTTGATATAAAAGATTTAGTTGCTCCCGAATCAAATAAAACGTTTGCACTGACTGAATTTAGAGAAAGGGTACCTGCTATCACATCTGAGTCTTTCATAGCATCCTGGACTGTCATGTTGAAAGTCCTCGCAGTAGGTGTCTTATTGGAGGCAGCCCTGCTGGCTCCTGAAGCTGCTGGTTTGTTTATTGGGCATTCCTTCTTCCAATGACCCGGGCATCCACACTGATGACAAGTGGTGGTTGGAATGACGGCGGGGGCTGACGAAGGGAATTTATGGGAATAGTGGCCCACTTGCCCACACTTAAAGAAGGTTACTGGCTTTCCCTTACATTCCCCAGAATGCATCCTTCCACAAGTGTTGCAGGCTGGCAATGGGGGTTGAGACTGGTTGGAATAGGACATTCTTGACTTCTGGCCGCTCTGGCTCACATTCACACTCATTGGCCGCTTAAACCCAGTGTTCTTTCCTGGTAGGGACACTACTCTTTGATTAAATCTAGTTGGGAAGCTCCTTCCTGCGGAACCTCCACCCATGCTCATGCTTTTCCTCTTTATTCCCTTCTTCTCTCTTTCCCTCTGTGTCTGTTCACTTTCGGCTTCTACAATTGTTGCCTTTTGTACCAGAGTGGCATAATCAGTAAGCTCAAGGATTGCCACCCTATTCTGAATCCACGGTTTCAGTCCCTACTGAAACCTCCTAGCTTTCTTTTCCTCGGTGCCCACAAACTCTGGCATAAACCTTGATAACTCAGTAAATTTCGCTTCGTACTCTGCTACAGATAAGTTATTCTGCTTTAGCTCTAAGAACTTGAGCTCCATCTGGTTTTCCATAAACCTCGGGAAATATTTTCCCAGAAACAACTGACTGAATCTCTCCCAGGTTATAATAGCATCTGTCTCCATGTTTTTCTTGGCCTCCCACCAGTAGTTAGCCTCTCCTTTCAGAAGGTAGGTAGCAAATACAGTCTTCTGTGCCTCATCGATACTCAGAATCTCAAAGGATTTCTCCATTTCCTTTAACCATGCCCTTGCCTCAACTAGTTCGGCTAATCCGTGGAACTCAGGGGGCTTAAGGGACTTAAAAGCCCTGAAAGAGTTTGCCACAACATTGTTATTTCCTTGAGGGGGTGGGTTGGGTTGACGTTCCAAGTTCTGCCTTAGTAGTTGCATGAACTGGCCCATGGGATCCATGCCTGGGTTTGGTATTGGTTGCTCAACCTCAGTTTCTCCTTCCTCAGCCTCTATCTCAAATCCATCAACATCATATGTTTCCTCCTCCTCTTCATACAGGGAGTCATCCTGTTCAACATAATCCTCATCTTCCTCTTCACTGTGTTCCTGATTCCTATCGTCCTGGTTATGGCTTCCCTGGTCCTCAGATCCAGGGTTCGCCCTAGTTCCAATCTTTCTTGGCGGCACGATACTGATAAAAAAAATTATTGGGAAATTCAACCTTAGGTCACAATCATACTCAACATTGTGCCTTGCACAGCTCTATAATGGAGAGAATGTATCTCCCAGTTCTATTAGTTTATGACAGTTCTAATAAGAAGTGCAGTAATAATAATGATAAAAACAGTGATCTCGTCACTAAGGAACTAAACCGAAAGGAAACAAATATATACATAATGCGAGAAATACATAGTTTGATATGGTCAAAAGTACAACAGTGCTACAGCCATCTGTCCCAAAAGTGATACACAAGAGTCTATCTGTCTAGTCAGAAAAAGGGATGCTATATACAAGTCAACTATCCCGGAAAATTGGCTCTTACTAAGGCCTCGACTAACTAGACAACTAGACTATCCCATCGTCAGTCCTGAATCACACACCGGAGCGGGTCAGCTCCCATACCCTTTCAATCACACGACGGAAGATATAGTCGGCCTGCCGCCTGGAGATCCTACCATGCCTATCCCCCTGGAGCGATCTGAGTCTTGTTCGGGACGTGAGCTATATCCCCGTCAGCTCCCTCCTCAAGGATCGGGGTATAGCAGCCCTAGTCTCATAAGCTCGGGTACGCCTACCCGCCCTCTCCGCATCCAACTCCCTCCTAGCCTCATCCAGCCGGGCCTCAGCAACCGCCACTCGGGTCCTCAGTACATCCTGAACATAGCCGTGGGCTAACAAGGACTGCCTATGGGCAGGGTCGAGAGGTGGTGAATCCGGAGCCGCTGGGGGTGCCTCCTCGGTCTGCCTAGGCTCGGGAGTATGGGTCTCTGAGCTGTCATCATATGGGCTCCAGGATAGTGGTTGAGGGGTAGGAGCTCTGACCACCGGGAGTGTGGGTAAAGGGGTACCAGTATACACTACCATAGCTCCGACACATTCCTCAGCCACTGGGACCTCATCCGGGTCCTCCTCATCTGAAATAGCAACAACCTCTGTCTCTGACTCCTCTGAGGGGTCCTCCTCATCCTCCTCCATCTCAGGCTCCTCCTGATCCTCGGCATCTAGCAGTGCCTCATCATGCTCACGCTCGAACATCTCAGGGTCCTCTATCTCATGCGCCTACACATTAAACGAGCTAAGTTACTATCATGATACTTATAAGGGTTCCCGTAAGGGTTTTAACTGTCAGCGCTACTTTAAGTAGTCCGACCATGAACTTGGAAAGAATTCTTATTATCTTTGTGAGTTTATTATTACATAGTCGCATCATCTCTGAGGTTTATAACGCTTAGCTCTAATACCATTTCTGTAACACCCCCAGATCCGGGGTCAGGGATCCGGGTCGTCACGGTCTTTCTTTCCACAATATCACTTCACTTAATTAATAATAAATAACCTTATACTGTGACCCCACACTAACACACACCACAACCCGTTATAGTCTCAGAGATGAAATTGAAATAAGTACAAGTCCTTGAATCCACAATTTAAAAGTTATTACAACCCAAAATGATTACTTGATAAATTTACAGTTAATTGCCATTATCTACCACAAGTTATAATTATACAATATTTGGTTCCCAAAAGTAGAATGCCTGATCTACCAATAGATCTACCTCTGCAGCTATAACAGCTACAACATCTACGGGAAGACGCGGGACGCTTCCCACGCGCTTGCGCTGGGTCTGCTTGAGTCTGACCATCTTTCCTAACTGTTGTTGTGTGATGAAGAAATGAAGCAAGAGTGAGCATTACAGCTTGCAAGATAATATATAGTGTAAACAATAATGCAGTATCTAAATGGATAACTTACTAGAATCCTTTATCAAGTGTAAGGTAATTACTTACTGGATATAAGTTTTAAGGAAGATGAAGTTACCAATTACTTCATTATACTTATACCATTTTTAGAAATCTATTTGAACTATTACTGTTCAAAGTATAATAAGTTTCAAAAGGTCATCCCATAGATGAGACCACAAGTTAAAACTTGACTAGATTCAATCTTTGAAATATTTTTAAAGGAAATGAAGTTACGAGATACTTCATTCAATGGGAACACCATTAAAACTATTTGATCCTGTCAATGCTTCGGCAACCACCCATTCATAGCCTTTCGATCGAAATGCTACGGGTAGTGTTGCATAATTATCCAACTGGATGATGAACTCATTACGGGAGTTTTGTTGTGCCAGGAAGACCACTTACGATGATCAGTCGTAATAGTGCAACCCCACCATTTTCTACATGTAGAGGAGAACCTGTCGGATTTACTTGTCAACCGAACACTGGACTCCTAAGGAATGTACCGTCTTAGCGGAACTTCCAGGCCATTTGGGCCAATATAATAAGGCTGGGCCGGCGCCACTCGACCACTTACGCCACTCCTAGTTCAGATGAAATCCATGACTCTGAAACGTAAAGCTCGTCCTCACCTTCCCCAAGTAGAACTTGTTGATACGACTCCACCAAGAAGTCGTATCTAGTTGGAAAGGAAAACTCACCGATATTTCCCAGGCGATGCCTGTTAATGGATTAACTTGTTCCAAGAATTTTACTTCCCGAGTATTGGGTAAGTAATCAAAAACTCTTTTATCAAGACAGCAACCTTGTTGCGAATATAAAACACACCACAGAGCCGGATCCCTCAGGTTTTGAGCGAGTATTTAAATCCCCTTCGAAAGGAGGATCTTAAATATAAAATGAGTTTTTGGATCCGCTCTAACTTTTAAAATCATTTTGAAGACTCGCAAAACATTTTTAAGAATGTTTGGAGTAATGCTGATTTAATAAAATAAATCAGTCCCAGTATATTAGAAAATATCTGAATATTATTATTTAAATAATATTCCCATAAAGAATAATCTTTATAAAAATAATTGAAGTAGAAGTTGTAAAACTTATACTTGAAATGAATCTTAAATAACCAAAGATGTACTTATACAAAAGTATTATCTTTATTTGAATAATCAAAAGTAAGTTTGATTATCGACACATTATTCTTCAACAAAATAAAGAATATTATTTAGTAAATAATCGGAGTCATAAGTCCTCGAATGAATATTCAAATAATAATATTCATTAAATAATATAAAGTGAGTCATAAGTCCTCGAATGAATATTCAAGTAATATTCATTAAATAATATAAAGTTATCGAATAAACCTTCTTTGATTAATAGTTTTAAAAACTATTCATATATATATATATAATACTCGAGAGCCTCGCCTCCCGGTTTTAGAAAAAGTTCACCTTTTGATCCCCTATACTAAGGGTATACTCAAATACCGCTTTCTCTAGCATAGGTATTATGCAACTAATAAGCATTTGAACCAACAGATATATAAATCAAGAATATGAAACAGGCATGCATATATACCATATCACATGCTACAATATATCGCAAGAATTTGCTAATAACAAATATGCATCTATCACAAGATCATGCATGTACAAATGTATACATCACAACAACAGTATAACGGATAGAAAACTTGCCTGAGCGACTGGGGGTTATAAATGGCTTGGGATGAGTCTGGTAACCTATAACAACATATAAGTTGGAATTAAACCAAAGTCACTTATAAATCTATACTATAACCAATTTAGACTCAAACGTTCGCTTTGCGCTTACTGATTCTCTTAAGTCGCTCGAGTACCCTCGGCTCCACCATTTTTAATAAATTAACCATTACGAGTTTTGTGGCGATTCTTTCGGGAGTGTCTTACCAACTACCTAACACACTTTACATAAATGTTTCATACTCCAATTAGTCCTTTTAGGTCTTTAACCTATGTTTCAAAGTAAGGCGAGGGGTAATGATTCGTTCGCGAAACGTCGTTACTTAAAACGGCCGTTTCTCCTAAACCGTACATCGGAATCAAACGAACTACATATCAAAACGAAGCTCGTAACATGAACTATCTAATCATGGCAATGGTAAAAACCTAGCAGTGAGTTCACGGGTCCTAATGTTGAGAACAAAAACAGCCTAAAGTAAATCGGACATTACGACGGCTATGTTTACGCGATTACCCAAATTTAAAACACTCCAATTCAACCCACAATCAATCCACAATCACAACCCAATCAAAACTCCATCCATACTACATCATAACAGCCCCAACAACTCAATATTAACAATTTATACTTATTCTTAAACTTGAATTTAACTACACTTAAGTTCATTAATCACAATCCAAGAATTACCACTCCAAAACTTCACAAAACTAACTAATCTCTACATTCACAACAAGCAAGCCTCCCATGAATTAAAATCAACAAAACTAAACCTAATTACTAAAATAAAGTTAGGGTTTGGAGGGGTTATACCTTCCTTGGAAAGTGGAGAATCAAGAGAATGGCTTGGAATCACCCTTAAAGTCCTTATCCAAGCTTAAACTAAACAAAACTTCAAGAACAAAAATATTAGTTCTTGAAAAAACACTACACCATCTTCTTCCATGATTTTTAGGAAGAGATTGTGAATGATTTAGGAGCTCAACCTTATAGGATATCCATAACTATGCATAAGGAGTCTTAGATAATTACCTTGTGATTTAACAAAGCTTGGAACTTGGTTTTTGATTTTCTTGCTTTGAAGAAAAAGGAAAAGCCGAGAGCTCCTTGGATGAAGAAATGAAATGATTTTGTGTTTTGCTTTGATTTGTTTTGGTTGGTTGATTTTTTGATTTGTTTTGTTTTGATTTCTTACCTTTTTACCATGGTAACTTTTGTGTGGCTCACAATCATCCAACAATTCCTTCCCTTATGTCATGCTTTTGTCATCATGTGATGTCACCCTCCCTCCTTTGTCCTCTTCTCATTGGTTTGATGACATCATCCCCTCTAATCTCTTTGATTAGCTTCTAATTACTTGGCTAATGACCGCTGATCTGTTATACGGTTCGCTTAACTTTCGTTTTCGTTTATCGTTTGAAGGATCATACCCGGGATCTTATTACTTAGGTTCCCTTAACCTTTCTCAATACATTATATTCCTTTTTATGATCCTCTATTAAAATCCTTGAATTTAAATCCTTTTTATCCTATTACCTTATACTCAATTCTTTCGATATCTGGTGGATTTTCGGGAAAAATCAAAAGGTTCAAATTTGGATTCTGACGATCTTTACATACACTTATATATCATATAGAGTACCAATAAAATCTCAGAATATCCATAAAAAAAAACCCTACATAGTGTGGCATGAACAGTTTTCTTATTCAGCAATCTGAATATCAGCAAAAACACTATTCATAAGGGTTACAAAAAGTTCAAAATTTTGGGGTTATTACAATGACACTGATATTATCAATATGCTTAATTCCATGCATTATGCACTTCCTACTTCTAAACTGAGTGATATTAGGAGAATGGGTCTTAGGAAGGAGTGGAGTTTCATGTGTGATGTAGTTACTAAGGTTTTCTCTGGAAAAATCAGTAATTTTGATTCAGTGAATATTTCCATGCTTAACATGCTATACATGCTAGTTACAGATAAATTTTACAATCTCAGTGACCTTGTCCTCTTTGAGTTAGGTTTTAAATTCGGTGAGTTAGCTAAAAGAGGTAAAAATGTGTATTATGCTAGATTTTTCATGTTATTGGATAACCACCTCTGTGAAGAGATTGTGCTTGAGAACCCTAACAACAAACTGGATTGTTGGGTTCAAGAGAGAAGACTCATTGCAGATTTAAACAGGGCCAATCATCACAAGGATGTACCAATGTTCTACTTTCCTGTAATGCAGGCACCTCAGGTAAGTGAGGTAAGTTCATCCATCCCTACAACTATTCCAACCTCCACAATTTCTTTGAATTTAGGAGTAGTTATGGCAACTGTACCAATGACCAAACAGTTGCCTACCAAAGCTGCTAAACCTACTACAATTTCTAAATCTAAATCAAAGAAAACTCCCTCTGGTATCTCTCAAAAGATGCTAGTTGAAAAATCCACAAAAGCAAAAGAGGGGAGTGTGAAGGAGGGAAAGTCAGGTGAGGGAAGGGGTGAACATCAAAGAAACCCCAAGAACAAGGTTGGAGAGTTGAGTGAATCCCATCCTAGACACACTGCAGTTTCCCAACAAACTGCAGTGCTTAAAAAGGATAAAAGCTCACTTCTAGCTGTATCCTCCCAAAAGGATGTAGTTATTGAACAAAGCTCTCAACCAAGAGCACATGCCAAGAGGGTTAGGGACACAAGCTCACCCCAAACTTATACAAGAAAGAAGAAATCTAAAACCTTTGGGGATGCACAGGGTACACACACTGTACAAACTAGTGCTAAAGACACAGTCACTGCACCTTCTCAAGTCCAGTTTGATCTGGCTCCAATATATGTGGAGTCACAGATAAAATCTCTAGTTATAGAAGCACCTCATACACCATACTCACCAACAAACTCTCTGGATATGGATATGATAAACACATCAATTCCTGATTCCCCTTCTTTAACTCTGTTGGGGAAGCCAAAATCTAGTTCAAGTGAGCATCATCTTTTAGATGATTTGTTGGCTCACTTGCCAATTCTTTCAGAAACTAATGTGACATTTGTGCCCAAAATATCTTCAATCAGCACAGAGTCAACAATAGTTTCTCTTCCTAACTCATTCATTTCTACTCTCCTGACAGATATTGCTCATCCGTCGAGTTGTGATTGTATCCCGACGGATAAGCCTAACAGCAGTTATCTGTCGGATAGCATTACCACTCACTCGATGGATATCACTCATCCGTCAAGTATCTCTGCATAGCTTCAAACTTCAATTATTTCAAGTGCAGAAGATTTAGTGGTTGTACAGTCACTTTTAGGATTGAAAGAGGAGAGTGTCTTGAGTGAGAGGCTGGGTTGCTCCCAGGCAAAAGGAGAGGAAATGAGTGAAAATCTGCAATCCATTTCTTCAGGATTGGCAAAAGGGAGTGAGAGGAGTCCCACCTTAGTAGGTGAAGGTGAGGGTGTGAGGGTGGGGAGCCAGGGTGAGACCTTGATGCAACAAAAGAGAGAACGTGAGAGAAAAGTAGGTACAGAGGGTATAAGGGTGGATCTAGCCATTGATCATGAGTCAATGATTGTGGATGATGCTGAAAAGGAAAGACAATTTCAGCAACATTACAAAGCTGTAATTGATAACATTTCCTTGGATGCTGACACTTTTACTCATCCTGTGTCAGCCTATCAACTGTTGGCTGCTCAGGGCAATGAGGAGGCAGAGAAGACTTTAAATCTAGTACATACTTCAGAATCTCTACAAAGGGATAAAGCTGTTGTCAATTTGATGCCTCCTACAGCTGGTGAGCCATCTGAAGAATTTGGAGTAAATTCTAATGATGGTGACTCTGTTTCATTTGATGGAAGCATGAACTTAGGGGGAGATGAAGGCCCAAGTTCTATTCCAGATTTCCCTGAATAGGCATTGACAAAGGAGTCTACACCAGGGCAATTCAATGTCTCCTTTGTCAAACAAATCATGTATATCCAAAAGGCCATTCAGAACACCTCAAATGCTGGTACCAAGGCTATTCTTCAAGCCCACCTAGATTCTCTACATCTCATGAAGCTGCAACAATTAAGATAGAATCTAAGTGTGGATGAGCTCAAAAAGGATATAGCTGACTTGAAGACCTACAATTCTGAGAAGCTGGATTCAAGCATGCCCTATGGTACCATGCAGGATCTATTACTGAGACTGAGAAGAGAATCTGATGCTGAAAAGAAGCTGGCCAAATTGGAGAACAGAGTTCAAGTTATTGAAGACTCTGTGGCCACCATTCTTCAAAATCAACAGTCTCAGACCAATCTTCTAATGCAACTGGCTAAAGCACAAGGCTTGACTCCTCAACTTGATGATAACAAAAAGGGGGAGAAAGGACCAAGTGAGGGGGAGAAGCTTCAGATACAAATCACTAAAGTAATTGTGCCTTCAATTACTGTCTCAAAGCCACCAGTTGCAGATGGTATAGATCTGATTCAAGCAGCAGCAGCCAACTTGAAAGCTGCTGAGAAAGAAAAGTTAAGTTTGATCAACTGGGAAAAGATTGATGAGGAGATACAGAAGAAGTTCCAACTTGTCAAGGAGCCAGTTAAGTCAGCCATCCATCACTCTCAAGTCAAACAAATCAGTGTGAATGAGATGAGCATGAACTATCTGGAAAGAGGACAATCTTCATGCATCAAGTCTCCAAAGGCTGAAATGATTCTTAAACCAAGGGCAAACTATTCAAAATCATCCTTGAAGAACCCCTTGGATACTGTGTATGAGACACCCAAGCCTGATGAGAAGAAGCTTCTGTCAAGATCAATTGCCTTCTATAAAGATCCAGCTGATTCAGCTTTAAAAAGAAGAATTGCTAAGATATTCAGAAATGGGAAGGAAATTTGTGTGGTAGCTGGACATCCACAATTTGCTCAAGCAAAGAGAGAAGAAAAAGCCAGATTGAAGCAGGAAAAGAAGCAAGCTGCTCTAGATACAAAGAAGACTAAATAAAAGAAAGAGCAGATTGCTATCTTGGCCAAGCTACAGGCTGTGAATTCATCTCAACAAATTCCCTCTCAACCATCTGAAGCTACTGAATCAAGGAAGCAAGTTGAAGAACAGAAGAAATCTCCAAGAAAGAAAGAATTGGCTAAAAGAACAAAAAGGAAACTGGATATTGTTGACAAGGAATTGGAAGATCAATTTCCTAAGGAACCCACACCAGCTACAACTCAAGCATCAAAGCCCTCTGTGGTATTTGAAGATATAAGGGTGGTGGATCCCTACAGGAATGTTCATGGTGAACCTATTGTGCCCAAGGATGAGCCAATAGAATGGGATAACATACCAATTCCTGACTTCAGTCTACCAATCCTTAGCAAGCCAAAAAGAACAAAGTCAAGGGCAGTCAAGAAAGTGAAGCTGTCACCTATCAAATCCAAATCTGTAGTTAAAGCTCAACCCAAAGTCAACAAGGGAGACTACTTGTACTTGTGTGACATCAAAGAATTTACTGATCTAAACTTCTATCTGGATGAACTGGATGAAGTGAGGGAAATTGATGCATACAGAAACCTACCTGAAAGGTTAGTGTTCAAGTACAAAGGAGGAAGGGAGATTCAGTGGCCACTTTACAGGATCCTTCAAGAGAGCCAAGATGTACTGATTAAAGTTTATTCATCCTTCAAAAAGAACTTTGGATTCAATGTCACTGTAAGAAGACTAGTATTGAAGAAGATTGAAGAACTAAGGAGTGTTAGAGCTAAAGATGCACTCCCAAAGACTCTAATCATCCCAAACACAGGGAGAAGAGTGCATCTAAGGCCCTACTGGCTGATGGAGTTCATGGATGACAAAGGTGTGAGAAGATTCTTCAGATTAGAAGACTAATTGAGCATCTCTAGCAATGAGACTCTCTTAGAAATGCAAGAAAAGCTAAATCTCTCAGAATCTGATGAACTGGAATTCCACAAGCAGCTTCAAAATCAAATTGATGAAAACAACAGAAAGCTTGGAAGAAGATCCAGACCTTCAAGGAACTAGATAAATCTGCTCAGGCTAGAGGAGCATCTTGAAAATGACTGTGAGCCAAACTTTGTACATTTTGATTAATTGAAGCACTTTCAGTATTATCTACTTTTCTTTAAAGCTGTATGTTTAGGATGTTTTGTTATCATCAAGTATCTCTTAATTTATGGCTACAATTCCAGTAGGCATAAATTGGGGGAGATTGTTGTGCATATGTTGTGTACTTGATGATTTAACAAACAAAACACCTAAGTAGATTTTACTTAGTGAAATAATATAGAACTCGACGGATAAGAATTTTAGTCCCGACGGATAAATCTTTATAGTCCCGACGGATAATGATTTATTATCCATCGAGTGAGTAGCTTATGTAATAATGAGTCTGTAGCACATTTCTGCATACACCTTTGTATAGATTCTGTAGTAGCATATAAGTCATGTTGACTTTAACTAGATATGCAGAATAGGTTGATTAATTGTACATAGATGATGTCCTGTAATTCTGTATAAGTGAAATGAAGTCAAGTGCCTGATTGCTACCGGCGGATAATCTACAAAGCACCCGACGGATGATCAACAATCCAACGGATGATCATTAACTTGACGGATGATCATGAACCTAACGGATAAAGAATTCAAACATCAGTTGACAGTGACAACTGGTCACATGCGTCGAGATGTATGCAAACGGAATGAGGAAGCCTATTAACTGGGTAATAGAGAACAAAGTAGCAAAGCATAAAAACTGATAGTTTTTATAATGATTCTATCTTTTGACTTTGTAATCTTGGTAATATATAAACCAAGAAGTAGCAAATAAAAAAAGATTTGAGATACAAAAAGTGAGAAACATTTGTAAGCAGAATTATTAGCATTTCTCTGTATTCTCAGTAGTTCAAATTTGTAAGCAGCTGTATGCATTCTTGCGCACAGAGTTCTCTCGATATAATATATATCTCTGGTGGAATTGTTTAAATCCACCAGAAATTTTTTAAAGACTCTTGTTTTTAATTACTTATGTTTTGATTCACTTAAGATCTTATTCTGCATTGTGCTAATCAAAACACTTATATTTGTATTCGAGTTTGAACATTTTTATTTTAAGAAAAAGGTTCAAGAATTCCATTCAACCCCCCTTCTGTAATTCTTGCTATATTGTTAAGGGACTAACAGGAATCTCTTAGCCTTCTTCCTGTCAATATCTACATATGACGGCACATACCTTGACAACTCTTCAAACTTACTTTCATAATCAGCTACCGGCATATTTCCTTGCTTTAATTCTAAAAACTTCAGCTCCATCTGATCCTGAACAAACTGGGGAAAATATTTTTCTAAAAACAATTCCTTAAACCTCTCCCAAGTAATAACATCTGTACCCTCCAATGTTTTCACAGTCTCCCACCAATAGGTGGCCTCATTCTTCAAATAATAACTTGCAAACTCAACCTTCTGTTCTTCCTTCACTTTAACTAAAGCAAACGACTTCTCTATTTCCTTTAACCAAACATTCGCTTCAATTGGATCTAGGGAACCCTTGAATTCTGATGGGTTTACTGCCTGAAAAGTTTTGAAAGTTACCTGGGGATTGGTTTTTCTTTGTTGTTGTTGTGTCAGGTGAAATGTTTGTTGAGCCAAGATTTGAAGAATCTAGGCTATTGCTGGGTCTATGGGTCCTGGGTTTGAATTCTGATTAGTATCATCTTGGTTGCTATTGTTGTTGTTGGTTTCTTCATTCTGGGTGTTGATGCGGGTATTTCTTCTAGGAGGCATTTTCTGTAAAGAATCAAACAACTTATTTAGCTTTTAAATCAAATCCTTTACATAAAAGAAAAGTTTGTAAAACAGAAATATCTCTTTTTGAAAACAGTTGTAACAGTTGAATTAAGTAAATTGCATGCTTCTTTACAGAATATAAATAGTTAAGGGAATAGGGTACATGGTATCACAGGGGTATAACTGGTACAATAAATAAAGAAAGTAAAAAAGGTGTAGTAATGTAAATGACAGTGCTGGAAAGGAAAAGGTACTAATATATATAGATCAAAAGTTTTAGGTAGTACAAGCGTAAAGACGCTTCGGAAGAAAAAGCAAAAGGATACAACAAACCTACTCACTAGTCAGCAGATCTAGTCTATAAATACAAACCAAAAGTCTACTGATACATACTACACACTACTGTACATACTAAACAACCACAACAGCACTGATCAGCATATCCATCTCTGTGCCTCTAACTCAGGGCAAGTCTGGTCCTCCAATCTCCTCAAGCTCCTCCAGAACCCACTTAGCCCACTCCACAAGAAAATCAGGGGTGATATCCTCATGAGTAGCCTCAGCAATCCTCACAGTAGCTGCTCTTCAAAATACTTGGATTCTCTCTCTGAGTCGCCTCGCACTACTCCCAACCTCTCTGGTACGCAAAATATGTAATAGCTCCTGAATCTGACCCCGTAGGAATCGCTGCTCTATAAGGCAAGCCTCAAACTGATGATATGGGACAGGATAGGAAGAGAACTGAAAAGGTACACCTGTAACTGAGTGACCAGTAAAACCTGAATCAGCAGGTGGGGGTCCTCTAATAGGTGGCCTCATGCCTGGGGGTGGAATAGCCTGCGGTGGTACGGGCTGCAACATAGGTGCAGGTAAAATAGCCAACACTGGTGGAACAACAAGACGTGGATCCGAAGATGGTCCTCCAACTGAGGGCTCTGAGTGATCAGCTGGTACGGAGATGAAAGAGTCGGCCATCGCTGCTATCTGAAATCATATCGCAATATAAGAATCTCGAACAACAACGCGAATTATACTAATACCTGTTATACCGTCGCACTCATCCTCTCAATGTTCTATTTTTTTCTATTTCCTTACTTCTAATCTTATCACTCTACCCATTCCCGTCAACCTAGGCTTATGTCAGTGACTTATAACCTGTAGCTCTGATACCAAACCTGTGGTGCCCTCCAAACCCGGGTCAGAAGTTTGGGGTCCACATACACATACATACCTTATTTATAACCTGCTTATAACAAATTAATAAAGATAATAGTAATATGCAGTGACCCTACTTACCAACTACCACGGACCGCAACAGGTTAAAGTATGTCCACAAGCCACACACACACACTTTATATTACAACGTCCAAATCCCAACTATTCAAATTCAGAACTGGATATTAAACATTATTACAAACTTTTACAAACTTAAATTATCTCAAAAGTTGTCTACTAGCTTAACTCGATCAACCTGGACCCCTAGCTCTCGCACTGGATTGAGGATCCTCGCTACCAACTAGTTCCTTCTTAACTGGAAAAGAACATAAACAATATCGCATAAATGAGCTAACTAGCTCAGCAAGTCACAATGACAAGACTGAGAATAATGATCATCAAGTGAAAAGGATTAAGGTATCAAGTGAAAAATGATTAATGATTTAGAATTGGATATTATATTTTTATTTTAAAAACTAAGGTTAGGCTGCTGATCAGTCACGCACTAACCCCGAGCAAGGCACACAACTATGCTCTAATTACTGGATCCAAGGCACACATTGGCCTAACTTGACCACCAATCTGGTCTGACCACGAATCTGGTCCATAATTTTATAAAGCAATCCAATTCTAACATAATAACAAAATAAACAATGTAAAGCAATAAACAAAATCATAAGCAACATTGGATATTCAATCTTCACAAAGGACCAATATGTCAATTTCAAAGAATGGCTGTTAGGTAATGAAAGAATTGGATAACAAAGGAATCAAAGTTTCAAGGTTGCAAGGATTTGGTCTTTCAAAGCATAAGGTACAATGGTTTGAGTATGTAAGAAATTTGAGTCAGTGTTTGGCATTTAGTTTGTATATATTTATGGAGTAGTATCGTATATCTGTGATTCGTATTCGGGTATATAACAATCAATGGTTCAGAAAGAATATGGTTTACGGCTCAAAGATCAACAACTAGAATCAAGGTTTAGGGTTCAGTGCTTCAAAGCACTTGCAATATAGAATGGAACTATCAATCATCTACAATATATTTCGAGAAAGTTCAGAACACTTGCCTGATATTAGCCTGCTATACTTCTCTAACTTCCAATCACAATCTCCTACTCCTCGACTATCTGTTTCCCTTTCCTATGCCTTGCCTCTTCTGCTCACATATCATAAACATCTATCAATACTCAACTCATACGATTCTATTTGATATACACTTCTATCTACCCTTTTTTACCCAAATCCGATTAACAGATTGAAAGTTATGCTATAAACAAGTAAACACCAAACATATAGACCGTCAGTCAAGCAACAAGTCACATATAACACGTAACACGTCAAACAATCAATGATATATCATTTATAAAGGAGTCTCGAGTCATAAACAGGCTTTCGGGTATTTAATATGATTTTTAAAACATTTTTCGGAATTAAAACGAGTCGTTGGATAAATTTTAAAGCAATAAACAGGGTTCGGTTGGCCACATCTAGCTTCAAAATAATTTTCTAATAATTATCGAGCCTTGAAAACAATTTAAAATAATATTTTAAAGCTCGAAACTATTTTTCAGAATTTTTAAATCATTTTTAAATAATTAAATCTAATTAAATAATTAATTAAAATCAATTAATAATTAATTAAATCAATTAATCAATTAATTTTTCAAATTAATTGACCAATTAATCAATTTAATTATTAACTAAAATTAATTAACTAATTAATTTAGATTTATTTTTGAATTAAAAATAATTTTTGAAATTAAAATAATAATTTTTGGAATTTTCAGAAATTAAAATGAATTTTTATAATTAAAATAAATAGGAAATATGATTTTTAAACATTTTATAAACAGGAATCCTATTTTTGAAAACTTTGCAAACTACAGGGACTAAACTTCACCATCTTCAAAAATACAGGGACCTAACTGCAATTTTACCACCCCTCGCCGGAAAACAGTCGAGGTTCGCTGGAGAATTCGTTCATCATCAAAAGCTCCAGAATTAATCTACAATTCACAAGGAATTTAACCATACCATTCAATCACACAGATAACCCCTGAGTTGGCCGGAAAATGGTCGGGAAGTTCGCCGGTTTCCGGCGAGCTCGACGTAAACTTAAAAACACAACTCCCTTCGATTCAGGAATCCTCTATTAACGAGCTATACACCAATCGATTGCAAATTTCATAAGGAACACAACCCACTATATTTCAACAGCTAATAACCCCTAGAACAAAAAGCCCTAATTTTCAATTAAGAACATTCATACGGGTTATAAACCTTAATTTTAAAATTTGAAAATTAAACTCAATTTTGAACATGTTATTGAACTCCAAATTAGTCATATGACATATGAAAATCATCAGGAGAACAAGCTCTACAACATGCAAGCATCAAATCATTCAAACAATCATCCGTACAAAAATTCATATTTTTAAACAAAATAATTCGAAAATAAATAAAATTACAGAAAATAAACCTTTGATTCTGCAGTGATATGATGCACAGATTTTGATAGTATATTTCAAGAGCTTTGATTTGAGTACTCGAGCCTCACCAACGGATTCTGGTAACACCTTAAAATTGAGGTTTGATTCTCGGTAGGTTTTATGAAATTAGGGTTTTTCTCTGGAAAATTCTATAATTACTGTTTGCAAATGATTTTCGGTATGAAATAAAATACGGTAAAGGCTATTTAAAATTACGGAAAATTAGTATCCCGTTGGATCATTTCGGATACAAAATGGTACGTTTATTTATAAAAAAACAGATCCAAACGGTACCGGATTTCGGGATAATTATCCAAATCAGTACAATTTGTACTGCGGTCTTGGTCTGAGCGCCTGGTTACATGTATTACGAGGTGATAATTGTAATAGTTTAATAAAAAGATCACGTTTATTAAAAATACGAGTTTTATTGATTTACCGAAACCAATAATGTATCGAAAATATAGCGTGGGGACCCGCACAAGACAAACCGTACGCCGGATCGAAAAAGTCGAAACATGGAAAATGCTCGGAATATTGCAATTAGGTTAGGAAGGAGTTCTTGGAAGAGTTTCGGGTAATAAAAACGTAAAAATGGGTGACGTCGATTGGTTCCCGATTATATAAAATAGTTTATAGATACTCGGAAAAAAAGATTTTATAAAATCCATAAATTTCCTATAAAATCATAAATCAACATAAAAATAAATAGGAAGATATGACAATTATCTATATTTTATTTTAGACATATAAAAATTAAAATACTCAATTGATATTATTTTTAAACATCCAAATACATATACCACTTAACAATTAATTCACAGAATAAATACTGAACATGCATAATATTTATTTATTAGCAAAAATAATTACACGATATATCCCAGATATTACACCACGAATCTGGTCTGACCACGAATCCGGTCCATATTTATAAAACCATCCAATTCTAAAACAATTCAATATAATAACCATTGCAATTCAATAAAACAAACTCATAATTAACATTGATAAAGCATTTATCTCAGAGCATAAAACATTTCACAGGTATCACCAGGGTGTATCAAGGTGTAAGTATGAAGAATGGCTTCAAGCCTGATGAAGAATCAAGTATCGGAAGAACAATGGTTCAATGATAATATAGGGTATTGATCTTTGATGTGATAGGGTATTCCAGGGTGTATAAGTTTTTGCATGCTCAAGAAATTCTGTTTAAATACTTGGTTTATGGTATGTATGTATTTGTGGAGTAGCATTGTATTTGTATGGTTTAATATCTGGGAAATCAACCGTTGCTGGTTTATAAGGAATAAAGCTTACGGCTCAAGCCCAATGACACGATCAGGGTTAAAGGTTGAATAGTTTAAAGCGCTTGCAATATAAAACAATATTTATTTTAAATAATAGCAACATGTTATAAGAAAGTTCAGAAATATTTGTAATATATCTCGAAGAAAGGTTCAGAAGGACTTTCCTTATCACATATGATTTCCAACTTTACTTGTACTCATCTAACAATTCTACTCATCAGTCACTTTCCTTCTTTTTCTATGACTACTTGCCTTCTCTTTCTACACTTCAATTCATATTTATAGATCATTGACCTTCTTTTTCTATGCCTCTCTTACTCTGCTAGACATCACAAGCATCTATCAATACTCAATTGCAAACTATTCTAATCGTCACATAGACGTCATAAGCTTTTATCTACCCTTCGTTTTACCCAAATCTGATTTACGGATTGAAAGTTATGACCAAAACAGTCAAACAACAACCACATAGGCATATAACACATCAATCAGATAGCACGTAGCACAAAACACGCAAGATATTCAATTAAAATAATTTTTTAAAGAAGATTCAAGATCAAAATAATTTTCCAGGTATTTAATACGAATTTTTGAATATTTTTCAGAATTAAAATGGGCCTCTGAATCATTTTATAATTAAATAATCAGGTTCGAACACCCGAATCTGATTTTAAAATAATTTTATAATAATTATCGAGCCTTGAAAATAATTTAAAATAATATTTTAAAACTCGAAACTATTTTTCAGAATTTTTAAATCAAAATGAATAATTAAATCAAATTATTAAATCAATTAAAATTAATTAATAACTAATTAAATTAATTAATCAATTAATATTTAAATTAATTGACTAATTAAATAATTAATTATCAACTAAAATTAATTAATTAATTAATTGAGATTTATTTTTAAATAAAAACAATTTTCATAAATTAAATAATGATTTTTTGGAATTTAAAAAAAATAAAAATCAATTTTGAAAAATATTATAAAAAGAAAAATACAATTTCTGAAAATAATAAAAGAGGAATATGATTTTTGATTATTTTTAAAACTGGAATCAAATTTTTAAAAGTTTTTGAAATAGGAGTACTGAAAATGCAAACTGTACAAAACTCGGGGGCTAAACTGTAATTGTTACATTCACCCCCTCCAGTCGCCAAGAAGCCATGGACGCCGGCCATGAGCATTTTCGGCGACAGTAAAACCACCCAGAATCGCACAAGATCAAAAGCGAATAATCTCTGGAGTTCCAGGAACTTGTTTATACCATCAAAATCAAGAAACAACACGGCGTTTAGCCGGAAAATTAAATCAAAATTTCCGTCGCCGTCTGGGTTTGTTTTTCGGCGAGGCTCGATTAGGACAACTCATGAATCGTTTGTTAATTTCAAATACACCAATCGATTTGTTTTTCCACGATCTACACAACCATGTAACCAATTTCATCTAATAACCCTTAACCAAGAAATGCCTAATTTTCAATTAAGAACATTCAAAGCTATAAACCCTAATTTTAAAATCCGAGAATCAAGTATCAATTTCAACATGTTATTGAACTCCAAATTAGTCATATAATATACCAAAATGACCAGGAAGAAAATATCTACATGATTATGCCATCAAATCATACAAACAATATCAAGAACAAAAATTCTTAATTTAATCCATAAATAATTCGAATTAAAACAATTAAATAAGAAAAATACCTTAATTTCTGCACAAAAATAGATGGTGGATTCAGAAAGATATTTTCGAGAGCTTCATTTTGATATATTGCACGCCCGAATCGGAGTTCGATAACGCCTTCGTTTGTGCGATTGATTTTCAAGAACGCGATGAATTTTAAGGTTTTTCTCTGGAAACTATATAGTTACTGTTTGCAAATGATTATATGTATAAAATACAATTCTGTATTGGCTATTTATATTTATAGAATATTAGTACCTTCTGGATCGTGTTGGATCGATAAATACATTGCTTTGCCGCTAAGTAACTATAAATACGATCGTTTTGGATAAACATTATCCTGTTTTGGATAAGCATTATCCTGTTTTGGATAATTATCATAACCGGGCTTTTATAAAATGATTTGTACGAAGATAATGTTATCGAAAAGGGTTAGCGTATCGAAAATATTGCGCCGGGCCGCGCACGGTCAAACCGTAATCCGGATCGAAAAAGTCAAAATATGGAAAATGTCTGTAATTACCATATTAGGTTAGGAAGGAGTTTTCGGAAGAGTTTCGGGTTGTAAAAACGTAAAACCGGTTGAGGTTGGACGATTCCCGACTTTAGAAAATGATTTTGTAATTATTCAGAAAATAAATAATAAATTCATAAATCAATATAAAATCATATAACATTCCAAAAATTACCAGAAAAATACCTTAATTATCTATATTTTATTATGGACATAATAAAATTAACATACTTATACTTTACCACATATAAACATCCACATAACAACACCAATCATCAGATAATTCACCAAAAATCACAATATAATCATATAATAATTATTTATCAATAAAAATAATTACACGCTATGTCCCAAATATTATATCGATACCAGATTTGGATAATTATCAAAACCGAGCTTCTTATAAAACACCTTACGAGAAGATAGTATAAAAACATCCCGTCTCTCGAGAATACGGGTTTTATTGATCTACCGGAATGACTATCGTATCGAAAATTTTGCGCCGAGATTCGTACGGGTCAAACCGTACCCCGGACCGAAAAAGTCAAAATACGGAAAAAAGTTTGGAATAATCAGATTAGGTTAGGAAGGAGTTTTTTGAAGAGTTTCGGGTTGTAAAATGCAAAAACGGTTGAAGTTGGACGATTCCCGGTTTTATAAAATAGTTCTATAATTACTCAGAAAATAATTATTAATCCATAAATCTCTAAAAAATCATATAACAACCTAAAAATTATCAGAAAAATACCAAAATTATCTATATTTTATTCTGGATAATTAAAAATTAAAATACCCCAATTATATCACATATAAACATCCAAACATTAATTTTAATCATCAAATAATTCTCCAAAAATTCACATAAAATCACATAACAATTGTTTATTGATAAAAATAATTACACGATATTTCCCGGATATTACATTACGACGCGTTGGGTGGTCTATATTATTTTTCATAGCTAAGTGTATACCATCATCAAATCTTAAATTAAACATAATTATATCAGATGGCATCAAATGATATCTTATAATTATATGAAATCTATGAAATTAGGTATGCCACGATGGGTGACATGTATACCTTCCAATATTTGTTATTAATTTAAGAAGTTTGTTCTAGCAATTTCTTTAACATTCTAGACACCATAAATTATATGCCACGATGGGTGACGTATATATAATTTATATTTGTCTTTATATTAAATTACATACAAACAATAATGGAGACCATGGGATTTAATTTCATATTAATTCCCTCTCCCACTTAGAATGTACTTTGAGGATTTAATCTAGATGCATCGTCCTATGTTATTTCTTCGAATTCCACATGTATTATGTCAACAACAAAGAACACATAACATAGCAGCATACTCTGATGATTAAAGCATTAATAAATACATTCCTATGTCTATGTCATTCTAGCATGCTAACGGTTAGTATCACATGGCATAATAACATAGACAAGAAACACATAGTAGAAATAATCAAGATCAGCGGAAATTATGTAAAACATAATAAAGCACATTCACTATTATAGCCCCGTATAAGCTGATCAATGAATGTCTTCGATCACCAACGGATGACTTGATCAACGGATAACTTGATCATCAATGGATGACTTGATCAACGGATGTCTTGATTAACAGATATCTTAATCAACTGATTTCTTAATCAACTGATGTCTTGATCAACAGATATCTTGATCAACTGATGTCTTGATCAACGGATATCTTGATCAACGGATGTCTTGAATTCATCCTTCGAAATTTCTCGAAAACTTTGAGAGCCTGGTTGAAAGCCTAAACATCCTTAGAATAACTTAAAAACTGGGGAAATAGATCTTTAGATCTATTGTAGCATGTCCGTCTCGTTCTTCTATTTCCGAAAAGGTATTACAAGCCCAAATCGGACATCGTATGCAAAATCTGCAGCTACAATAGCGAAGCTCCCCAAAAACAGAATGCAGCAGCGGAAAATCTCTGTTTCTTGCAGCTTAATCGCTCAAACAATTACATAAAACTTAATACAACTGAACAAGCCTATTCTATTACATCAGAAAAACCAGAATAGGAAAAACTATCACGATCAACCCTCGTGATTTATAACGAAACCATGATAAACCACGTGGGATCTTAATCATAACAAAATAACCACGATTAAACCACGTGGGATCCAAACACATAATTAAAACATGGCCATAATAGTGAATATCAACTGCATCACAGAATTAATACAAGCCTACCACTATATATATGCATATGCATATATAATTATGACATGGATTTCATATCATAAAACGCAGATTCTAGAACCAGGCTCTGATGCCAATTGTTGGAACAATATGATCTGGCCCTGCATTTTATGATATAAATTTAATGAGTGTGAAGAGAACATTAACCTTAATCGCTACGGCGCAAGCGATTCAAATCCACATCTTCTACTGTATTTATCGATTTTCCTTGGATGAAGTGTGGGCTTCGATCTCCCAAGGTGTACCTCTCCTTAAAACTCCGAAAATTCAAAATCCTAGCTGGCTCCTTTAGAAAAATGGTTGCCTCTCTCAAACCCTAGGATCTTATTTCATTGTTGTGTTCTCATGTTCTCGTCACTCTAGCTTCAGGAGAATTAGAATATTTATAGGCTACAGTAGGGATCATGGATAATTAGGTCGGGCCTCCCAATGACATTCTGGGTCATGCCCAATGTCATTAAGTATTAATTCAATCCACTAAAGAATTAATATTTGCACTGCATTTCCTAATTCCGTAATTAATTATTTAATTCGGGTCCCATATTATTTATTAAATTCCCTATATTTAAGATATCGCATGTCCATTAATTAAATTAATTTCTGACAATTAATTTAATCAATATCTTTTATCCTTGATCATCCACTCAACCTTATAATTGTGCATGAACAAATCTATCTGCAGGACTAAAGCACAATTATCTTTATGAGCTTTCAAGAGGATATCATCACCCGAATATTTTTTTCGGACACGGTTTCCTTTTATAGTCAATATCTCACTCTGTATAAAATGTCATTTCCCAATACATAAATTCGCAATTTAAAATAAATTACGTAATGTATGAATCAAGGCATGTGCATTGTATACAAGTGTCAATCACTATATCCGGATTAAGAACCTAAGCAATAATAATATCATAGAATCTTAGTTCTTCTTTATTGTCAGAATAAAAGAAAGAATTATTCTACTATTTGATCTCGTTCAATATACACAAAGTATACAAGAATTATTCAATAGTAAAGATATACTATTTCTAAATAATACTTCAGCCCTTCCAGTGGTTTGTCTAACACCACTTAGAATGTGAACCTTTATTATATTATATAAGGAGTTTGACAATCTAATCTTCTGCTATCCCATTTGATACTAGATTGTCTATAATATATAATATACAGACAATGTGAAAACATACATTGAAGATTCTCAAATAATTATTATAATAGTATATACTTCAAACAAATAGTTCAGTATAAACCCTAACAATTATGACATCAAGGACGACATGAGAATATCAAAGATAGTATTAGATGTCAGCATTGGAGTTAGGATTATTAATAAGATAGTATGCAACGATAAATGAAGTTTTCATCGACTAACAAGTGAGAAATGAACCTGAGGAGGAGTGGAAGATATATCAAGGTGAATGGACCCTTATGTGATAGTTTCTTTAATTAGGTACCTCATTAAGTGGATTATGAGAATAACAAACAACTCTTATAGTAATGACGACCATGTGTGTGCTTTTCAATATTTTAAAAACAAGTTTTCGAAAAAGATTTTCTTGATAAATTTCTAAAAGATCTTTACACAAAATGAGTTTTAAAAATTTGGTTGTCGAATTACTACTTGAGTTCTTATTGTTATAAGCATCAAATTACCTGGAAGAATAATGAATCTAGACTCAGTATTGTTAGTTCAGAGGGCCAAGTACACCCGCTAATACGGAGAAGTTCAAAATTTCTTCGGAAGAAGAAGAGTGTAAATCTTGTTTAATAGTATCAACAATTGAGTCAATGTGCGGAGACATTATTTATCCAATTTATGAAATTAGTTTGTTGGCCCAAAAGAAGCCTAAGGATGATGGGAGAAAATGAAGGAATCTTCCAGACGATTGAAGAAGAATATTATTCTTATCGACGGAGTCGAGGTGTTGCATGATCGATGGTTATTTTACATGGCATAGACGAAATTAGAATCTATGACTATAAATTTTGTAAGAACGCGATTATGGTCAAATTATTAAAGTGATGAACATGGATGGCGAGTAACGGTCTCATTCTTTTCTATAACACGATAGCGTATATTCTTCTTAATTCTTGAATAAGTATAAATTTCTTTTAAGTAATCCATTCAATGAGGCAATAGAGAAGAAGAGGTTATTCTATCCCTTTTCAAATCATTCTTCCTTCAAAATATTTCTTTTAATTAAGACAAGCAGTGTAATGACGTGACGCTTTGTTAGAATGACAAAGTGTCTGGTGGGACGCCACCTAATCATGTGATGTATACCATATAGTATGAAAGACTGGTCATCTTGAGTACAAATATGGTTGTCTCATTCATATCTAAGTTATCATTATTTTATTCAAACATGATTTATTGACTTATGGATTTTTTTTCACTTGTTTTGTTGCACGGTTGTTCTTTACACAGCTTTCCAATCAAAATCATATACACAAATTCTCTTCTTGTGTAAAGTCTACTCTTTGAACATTTTAAAAGAAGTGAAATAATCTCATATAGCAGATGAATTTACCTGTTGAGTATAGGGAAGATTGCAAGTCAAGAAATGGTGGACAATTATGCACAAAGAAAAATGGATATGCTGATAACGTGGTTGACGAAGACATTAAACCCGAAACGGATATCTGTTATACATGATATATTTCAAGTCTAAAATTTTGGCATGAAATGGATTGGTTAGAAAACTATATTAGATAAATTAGCCATGAAAATAAGAAAGTAAAGTTGTGTACACCGGATAAAGCAAATGGACAACAAAAGCGGATGAAGGAATTATTACTAATCTCAGACAAGCGATTAATAAGTTGAGAAGGCGAAGCACACCCCAGCAATGTGGGAGATACCTGTCAAAAGGGTTTGAGAATTGAAGAAATTTTGACTACGAATAAATTTCGAGCATTTTCTTCAAGGAATAGTTAGGCTTTTCAACTCAAGTAAGTGAGTTATGGTGAATTTGACGCTTATAACTGAGCCAGCTACGAAGGTTCATATGGAAAGGCATAAGTGGAAATGAAGAACATGATCCAACTGCGAAATCTTTTAAGAAGTGATGTTTTAAAACCAATTAAATTTTCACAAAATTATGATAATGTTGTTAAGACCATGTAATGGTTACCAGAAATTAAACAAGTTAACTAATGAGAATAAATACATATTGTCAAGGATAAATGAGTTGCTCCATTAGTTGGAAATATGCAGCAGTATAATTTCTTAAAGATAATTATGTACAAGTGTCGACAATAGAGAATAAGATTAAAAGATATTTTTCAAAGGGGTTTATGAATAAGTGTAAGTAATATGAATTGTTAATTAGAAAACTTGAATTGAAAAATGAACTAGAAAAATCTTGTAATAAAGTTTTCGAGAAATAGTAGAACAATTTTATATTCATTAGTGATATTCTGAAAGAATAGAGGAAAGGTATGATTATACTAATTAATTGTTTGTTTATGACCTTAGTCCGATTAAAAGATGTATGATATGTCAGTTAATAGTATATGTGATTATCAGCATGATATATTCTGAAGTATGGTGAAATGATGAGTTTGGTTGATGATGGTAGATTGGTATGGTTGTTGGTGGTTTGGTTGATTGTTGGTGTTGGATTGAGTTGACCGGTAATCAATAATATAGAGGAAATGCTGCCCAAATTTTCGGAAAATACCCTACTTTTAAAGATAGAAAGTATACTTCCGTGTGTTATTGATATTCCTGTTGATACTCCAAATGATTGCGATCTCTGTTCTTGAAAGAGGTTGTTATAGCTAAACTAACTTTATATAATTGGACTTTGATTTCATTTAGCTAGTCATCACTTAGTTCAATTGATCAATTAAAAGAGTTAATTGATTAATTTTAGCAACTAATGGTCAGCTAGATGAATATCGATTCTGATTAGATTAATTCAATATTTGATGTGATTTTCGGATCCGAAATCAAAACAATTAGAAATTTGGAGAAAATAAGGACACCAGTAGAATTCGGAAGTTTAGTGGAATTAGTACAATGTCACTACAAGTTTGTGCGAGAATTTATCTAGATGAATATGCCCTTTACAATAGACAAGAGAATTGAAAAATTATTTGTACATGCAAGTGAGAAGAATGTTTTCAAAAACTAAAGGCTCGATTTATAGTGAAGAGAAGAAAAGGGAAATAAAAGGAAAGAAGAAGGAAGAAGAGATCGGTAACTCCACCCATATGGATGTTGTTGGACGATCAAAAGAATTTTATCATATGCCCTGATATTTTATATATGAAGAATTTGGATGTATATCCAAACAGAGCAAAAAAGTAATGATAGATGCTCCGAGATACCAGAAAACTTGCAAATACAAGTATTTGATATATGGGATAACTTGGCAATGATAGCATGTGTACTAAATATGTGAGGGCATTATTTATTTAGGGAAGAAGGTATATAACTACACAAACCTCAATAATCTGAAACATATCTTCAATTCGAGAAAGCCAAATATGAGACAGGGGATAGTTGGAGTTGATTAGAAATAAAAGTTGTGCGATTAGTGATTATTTGAGTAAGGCTAGGGAAGTAGCTGTTAATGGATTTTGATAGTTTTATTCGCAAGAATAATAAAGGAGTTCAAATAGTTATGAATTGAAAGCTTCATTCCAGTGTTAGCCACAGAAACGGCTTATCTAATGGTGAACAAATCAGTACTATTAGGAAGAAGGAATCACTTATGTTAAGAAGAGACAATGAGTCATGAGAATGAAGAACTTAACTATGAAAGGAAGTGGAATCAAAAGGATGATAAAGAAATTTTATAAGATTGTCCAGGATGTAAGTAAGTTATGAACACCAGGTGTGCCAAAGCTAAAGTAAAGAACAGAGTGAAACGCCTATAACTGGAGATAGGAAATTCATTCTGAGAATACGATTAAATATGGAGAATTAAACGAAGGTATTGATTGACTTGGTATAGGAATGGAAATAGTATAACATGTACGTAAATGTTATATCTACCAAAGAATCAAAGCCAGCATCTAAGGTTGAGCATGAGTATAGCTCGTTAAGGGGAGATATAGTAGAATCAAATGAGAACCAAAAATGAAGAAAACTTTATCTGAATTATTATGGATAGGTTAGCCAAACTTAATCATTCTTTCATTAATGAATATCTATTCGATAAGTAATTCGATATTGCTTAAAGGAGATTGTGGTAAGTCATCAGATCCAGGAATTGATTGTAAATGGTCAATATTATTTGAATTGAGATTTGACAGAAGTATTTAGAATATGATGAATTATGTCGAACCAGAATAAGATATACCACGCATGGATGCACGGGCATCAAATAAGGTAGAACTAAAAGATATGAATTGGTTAAACATCGATAACTCGAGAGATTCAAGTTACTCCGCGAATATGATATAATACCTAGATGTAAAAGAAGACTTCCTGATAATATGGTGTGAAGGCAATAATAAACGTTATATGTGGCAGAACGTCAGAGAAGAGCATTGCACTAAATTTATATCGGGACTCCCTAGAACCAAATAAATGATAATATGGGTTAAAATAAGTGGGCGATGTATCTTGTTTCTGAGTGAATATGGATATTACTGGGTTGATTTGGGATCGAAAGGGAGTGATTTCGTTGTGAATGGAGTCGATTTAGACTCACCAGAAGTTCGCCGGAAACCGGCGGAACTCACCGGTTTCTGGAAAACATTTCCAGATTCCGGCGTGTTCTTCGCCTGGTTCTGGTCACCTTCCCCGTTGTGCCACCCTTCGATCTGTTTTCCGGTGCTGCTATCCTAAACTTTTGTTTCTGATTTTAATTTCTTAAAATAAATTCAAAAAATTATATTTTAATTTTAAAATTAATTTTAAATCCAAAAGTTAATTTAGTTAATTATTTTAAATAATTAACCAGATTATTTTAATTTCAGAAAATTACTTTTACTATTTTCTAAAATCCAAAAAATTTTATTTTAATTATTTATTTATTCGTTATTATTTAAATTGATTAATTATTTTGATAATTAATCAGTTTATTTAAATAATTTGTATTAAATTCATTTAATCTCCAAAAATTGTGGAAAACCATTTTTAATTTTGATTTTTCCTAAATAATGATTTAAAAATAATTTTGGGCTTTTAAAAATTATATAAGGGTATTTAAAAATTCAATTAATATTATTATTCATTGAATTCTTCATATTTTATTCATAATAAATAGACCGTTCGTCCTTTTAATATGAAACGAATGCGTCTAGACTCAGAAAAATATTCTGCTTCCATTAAAAATACTTTCGAGACACCAAATATTTTATTTAGAAAGGTCGCTTAATTTTGTAAACGTTTATGAGTCGCGTAAATATCGAAAAGTTGTATTTCGACTCGATTTCAGTTTTAAACATACTGAGTCGAATGTTTTGACGAACTGAGTTATATTTTATATGAAATATGTGATACGTGCCTTATGTATTTATATGTTATGTGAATTATGAGTCCACGTGTCTATTAAACTATATGTGATTGAAACTGATCCTTATCTGTTATTGTCATATGGGTAGACGATAAGGACAAACATTTAATAGATAATTGTATATTGTTGGTTCATTGAAATAGTATCTTTTATGATAGATACACATCGTTCGAGACATTCAAATCCAGACAGTGATAGTAAGAGGAAAGCCTGATTATGTGTGGGAAATGAGACGAGTAGATACAGAGTAGATGTGGACATAGAATGTGGATTAACAAATAAGAATCCGATACAGACGTACCAGAGATGAGTTATATGGCAGATGCTTAAAAGTTAGAAAATGGACCAATTGAGGCAAGTATTCTCAAACTTTTTTGTGATATATTGCAAGTATTCCTTCCCTATTCTAAATTCAGAATAGTTAAATGTTTTACATTTTTCTGCACTACTCTTAATTATGCAAGTACCTTTTGTTATTGTTCCTTATTATTGATTGATTTCTTGAGTAAATACCTATTATTCCGGGTTATTTGCGAACCCTAAATAGGGATGTTTTGAGCTCAAAGTGATTTGACATCAAAATACTCCATGGACTAGATGTTATGATAAGGGCCAGAGATGGTTGGACCCTTTGTTTATAAGGCCAGAATGGGCCGGGGCCAGTGATGGCGGGACTTTGTTTAGTGGGCCATAGTGTCTGGGTACCCGAATGGATCTATACAGGTGGGTATAGATCTGCACTATATCCTGACTGATCAGTAGGGTATGACTGCGAATGTTGGTTCTAGTGTCCAGTCTGATTTATTGTTGATCGCCATTAACGACATTCCTTCTTGAAAAGTTTTATGATTACAAAACCGGACAAAGACCTGATTCAAGAGATGAATCGGTGAATTGCTCGTTGCCTTTGATTTATGAATGAGGGCTAATAAAGGCCAATATTTTATTCGCTCAACTACTTCAAATAAATAAAGATATTTATAAAATTATTTAAAGATTGTGTCCGGAAAAATTTCTTTTGATATTGATACCTGGAAACCAGTTATATTACTTGTTGGGCATTTTTGGCTCACTCTTGCTTTGTGAATCCTTATTTCTTTCAGTATCCAATGAGGATAAAAGTGAATAGCTCTCAAGAGACAACAAAAATAAGGAGAGGTCCCAGCTGAAAGAGGATGAAGATGTTAGAATGAAATAAGACAAGGGAGTTAGTAAAAGGTAATAAAATTGTATTTAGTTTTTATAAATTTAAAAAGGTTAGATTCTTATTCCATACCATAACCGGTAAATGATTTGGAATTGAGGGGTTATCTGTATATTTATTTTGATATACAGGTTTTTATTGTTTAAAGTTGTTTGGTGACACCCAATCCCGACCCCGGATTTGGGGGTGTTACAAGAAGTACCCTCATTTATTTGTTTAGGTGATTCTGGGGACATAATCCTTTTAAGGGGGGAAGGATGTAATATCCGGGATATATCATGTAATTTTTTTGTCAATATATGAATATTATGTGAATATTATATGATTTTTTGGTGAATTATGTGTTAATTGATATTGTGTTTGATGTTTTTGTGTGATAAAATTTATGAATTTTAATTTTTATATATCTAAAATGAGGTATAGATTATTTTGTTATTTTTCAAATAATTTATATGTCACTATATGATTTTATAAATGATTTATGGATTCAATAAATTATTTTTTGATTTAATTATTAATTATTTTGATTATTCGGGAATCGTCTAACTTCAACGATTTTAACGTTTTTACTACCCAGAAGTTACGGGAAAACTCATTTCAGGCCTAATTTGATTATTTCGAGCATTTTCCGTGTTTTGACTTTTTCGACCTGGAGTACGGTTTTACCTGTACGATTCTCGGTACAAATTTTACGGTATTATTTTCATTTTGATAAACTGATAAACTAGATATTTTCGATATACGAGATATTTTGATTAAAATAATATTATCTTCTCGTAGTACGTGCAACCAGAAGTCCTGAACCCCAAAACTGTATTTAAAAGCCCGGTTTTGATGTTTATCCTAAAACCGGTACCGAATTGGATCAGTTTTATTAATACTTAGCTATTAAGTATTCTATTTTTATATCCAATATGATCCAACGGGTACCAATATTCCGTAAATATAAATAGCCATTACAATATCTTATTTTGTACAAATAAATATAAACAATCAGTAAAATTAGATAATTATCCTGAGAAAACAGTAATATTCGTCACGTTCTTCATAATCAAACGAAGATTTGAGGGCGTTATCGAAGTCCGATCTTAGAGTACGAGTAACCAAAACAAAGTTCTCGACTAGTAGATTCAAGTCCTTCAATCTATACACCTGCAGAATTAACAAGTAATTTTCTATATTTTTAATTAAATTCAAATTTAATTTGATTAAATTATGACTTTTGGATTTTCATGTTGTTTATGTGTTTTGATGATTGCATGTTGTAGATCATTGGATTATGGTCATTTTGGTATATAATATGCTTGATTTGTTAATAACATGTTCAAATTTGTGTTTGATCTTCCAATTAAAAAATTAGGGTTTATGAAGTTTGAATGTTCTTAATTGAAAATTAGAGGGTTTTGATCTAAGGGTTATTAGTTAAATTGATTGATAACATCTTGTAGATCGTTGAAAATAGGTTCAATTTATGGTCTCAGTTTATTCGAAGATACCGGGAATATATGTTCTTCAGAAAATCGAACCTCTCGCCGGTGTTTATGGGTTTTTGCCAGAAAATCAACCTGAACTGTTGTTCGTGGTGTTTGACAGTGTTATTGAGTTACTAGGTTCGATTTGGATCGAACTAGAGCTTTAAATGAATCGAAGGGAGGGTTTTGGGGGATAAACGGAAGCTCGCCGGAATCCGGAGAGGTCACCAGTTTCTGGGCTCAAAACCAGTTTTCGACCGACCTTTATCCGGTCCGGCCACCCTCCGCCAACCAACCCCGCCCCCAAATCTTCCAACCCTAATCCTGATTACAAAAACTGTTTCTGTTATTTTTATTTTATTGTATTTTCAATTTCTAAAGTTCATTTTTAATTTCCAAAATTCATTTTAATTATTTATAAATTTAGAAATAAATTTGAATTATTTAATTAAATAATTTTAGTTAATAATTAATTATTTAATTGGTCAATTAATTTAAATATTAATTAATTAATTTAATTATTTATTAATTAATTTTAATTGAATATTTAATTACATTTAATTTTTCTTTTTGATTTAAAAATTTCGGAAAATAGTTTTGAGCTTTAAATATTTTTCTAAATTATGTTTAATGCTCGACAATTATTTATAAATGATTTTAAAGCCAGTTTCGGGTATTCGAACCTTGTTATTTATTTATAAAATGATTCTTTTACCCGTTTTAATTCTGAAAAATGTTCAAAAATTCGTATTACATGCTAGAAAATTTATTTTAACCCTGAACCTTCATTGAAAAATTATTTTTATCGAATACCTTATGTGTTATGTGCTACTTGGTTGATGTGTTATATGCCTATGTGAGTATTTTTTGACTGTTTTAGTCATAACTTTCAATCCGTGCGTCGGATTTGGGTGAAATGAAGGGTAGATGGAAGCTTGTAACGTATGTGTGACGATTAGAATAAGAGATGAGATTGAGTATTGATAGACACTTGTGATGTATAGCAGAGGAAGCGAGGCGTAGGAAAGGAAAGAAAGTGGTCAGTAAATAGAATTGATAGACGAGTGCAAGTGAAGTTGGAAATCAGTTGAGATAAGGCAAGTTTATTCTAATCCTTTCTGGAGACATAATGTGACTACCCTGATCATTTCTTATTTTATACTGCAAATGCTTTGAATATGAGTAAGTTATATCATACAACAGCATATGATAGTTGAGTTGATTAACCCTAAACCTTGACGAGATCATTTGATACTTGAACTGTAAGCCTTTTTCATTGTAAACCATTGATTGTTGAATTCCCAGATACTAAACCACCCAAATACGATACTACTCTACAAATACATTTCCATCATACACCAATCACTGAAATAGATTTTCTTAACATGCAATCACTCATACTTTCTACAATACCTTATGTCGTCAGGGGACCGAACCTTGTATAACCATTAAACCATTATTCATCTACTACCTAATTCTTTTACAGGCTTAAAGCCATTCTTCATAAACCTTGACAAATCTTAATGGTACTCATGAATTGCATTATGTTTTGAGACAAATGTTTTATCAATATTGATTATGATCTTGTTTTATTGAATTACATTGTTTATCATATTGAATTGTTATAGAATTAGATAGTTTTCTAAATATGGACTAGATTCGTGGTTAGACCAGATTTGTGGTCGTATTAGGCCAATGTGTGCCTCAGATCCTGTATATAGAGCAGAGTTGTATGCCCTGCTCGGGGTTAGTGCGTGATTGATCAGCAACCTAACCTTGGTTTTTAAAATTAAAAGTGAACGTCCAATTCCAATAATTGTTTAACAAGAAACTTGATTCCTCTGAATCATTTCATTTTGCTCATTGCTTATCCCAGCTATTGTCATTGTGACTTGCTGAGCTAGTTAGCTCACTCTTGCGAATCTGTTTATGTTCTTTTCCAGTTAAGAAGAAAAATGTTGGTAGTGAGGATCCTTAGACCAGTGTGCGAGCTAGGATTCCAGGTTGAGTTGGATCGATCTAGCAGAAGCTTTATGCTTTAGTTTTGAGTTTTGCAAGTTTGTAAGAATGTTGTATTATCAGTTGTAAGTTAAACTAGTTGGGATTTAATATATTGTAATGTAAATTAAGGTTGTGGCTTGTGTTCATACTTTAACCTGTTACGCTCCGTGGTTGTGTAGTATACGGTCATTGCATATATTATTTCATAAACAGGTTTATATTATGTGTGTGAGTGTTGTGACCCCAAACTTCTGACCCGGGTTTGGAGGGCGTCACATTAAGAGTAATTTAGCATACTTAACTCACTTACCAGCCTAGTAAAAGTTGATTCATCAAGTAGCTTAGTAAAGATGTCTGTAATTTGCTGCTCACTTGGAACAAAATTAAGTTCCACAGTACCATTCATAACATGTTCCCTTATGAAATGATATTTAATGTCCATGTGATTTGTCCTTAAATATTGTACAAGATTTTCAGTAATGGCAATTGCACTTGTGTTGTCACAGAAGATTGGAATCTTGTTTATATGTATACCATAATCTAACAATTGATTTCTCATCCATAGAATCTGTGCACTTTAGCTGCCATCAATAATGTATCCAGCCTCAGCTATAGAAGTGAAAACTAAGTGTTGTTTCTTACTAAATCAGGACACCAACTTATTTCCTAGAAATTGATATGTCGATGTTGTAATTTTTCTGTCAATCTTGCAACCTGCATAATCTGCATCTGAATAGCCATTTAGATCAAAACTGGAATCTCTAGGGTACCAAATGACAAGTTTTAGTGTACCCTTGAGATATCTGAAAATCCTTTTAATAGCTATTAAATGAGATTCCCTAGGATCATCTTGGAATCTAGCACAAAAATATGTAGCAAACATTATATCTGGCCTACTAGCTGTCAGATATAAAAGTGAGCCAACCATACCTCTATAACTTGAATTGTCCACAGACTTTTTAGTTGTGTTCAATTCAAGTTTGGTGGTAATGGCCATAGGAGTTTTTATAGATGTGCAATCCATTAAATCAAGCTTCTTTAGAAGGTATATTTAGTTTGACTAATGAATATTCTATCACTAACTTGCTTAACTTGTAAACCAAGAAAGTAAGTTAGTTCTCCCATCATGCTCATTTCATATTTGCTTTGCATCAATTTGGTAAACATTTTGCAAAGTTTATCATCTGTAGAGCCAAATATTATATCATCTACATTAATTTGAACAAGTATACTAGAGCCATTAACATTTCTAAAGAAAAGAGTTTTGTTAACAATACCTCTAGTAAAGTGATTTTTTAAAAGGAACTTTGACAGAGATTCATACCAGGCTCTAGGTGCTTGCTTCAATCCATAAAATGCTTTCAATAGATAATAGGCATAGTCTGGAAAGTTGGGGTCTTCAAAACCTAGAGGTTAATTAATACAGACTTCCTCCTCCAATTATCAATTTAGAAAGGTACTTTTCACATCCATTTGATAGACTTTAAAATTGGCATGAGCTGCATAAACAGTGATCATTGTCGTCTTGATCCTTAGTCCATTTTCTTTGAGGTGGTAGATTTTCTCAAATGAAGTGGCCTCATTGTCGTCTAGATGTGTGACTGAGTGTTGACTATATGGCACTCCCCCTGAGTTGGTGGTTCTTTGATTTGAGGATAGGCATCTGTCAAACAGTGATCTAGAATGATCATCAATGAATGATGTATTCCGTCTTTCAATAGATGATGTACTTTGTCTTTCAACGGATGTAGTACCTTATCTTTTAACAGATGCTGCACTTTGTCTTTCAACGGATGCAGCACTCTGTGCATCAACTGCTGTTACTTCAATTGATGGAAAATTTAAGTATTCTTTTGCCATTCCTTTTAGATCACTTTCATCATCATTATCATCATATTATATCTTAACATTATCAAATTTGAGGCTTTCATGGAAACCTTAATCTTTCAGTACTTCAATCTTTTTATCATCAAACACAACATGTATATATTCCATAACAATATAGGTTCATAGATTGTAGACTCTATATACTTTTCCAATAGCATATCTAACAAAGATACCATCATCGGCTTTTGCATCAAACTTTCCATGTTGGTCTGCTTGATTCCTTAGAATATAGGATTTACATAAAAAAACATGAAGAAAGTTCAGTGTTGGCTTCCTTTTATTGAATAATAGATAAGGTGTCATGCCTTTGGCTTGATTGATCAAAGAAATATTCTGAGTGTAACATGCAGTGTTGACAGCCTCAGCCCAGAAATATGTTGGTAATTTTTATTCTTCTAGCATAGTCTTTACAACTTCAATCAATGACCCGTTCTTTCTCTCAACCACTTCATTTCGATGTGGTATCCTTGGGGCTGAAAACTCATGCATGATTCCATTTTCTTTACAAAACAACCTCATTGTAGAATTCTTGAACTCAATTCCATTGTCACTTCTGATTCTTCTAACTTTGAGATCATGATGATTGTTGACTTGCCTAATATGATTGATGATGATTTCACTTGCTTCATCCTTTGATCCAACAAAATATGTTAATAAGAATTTTTAAAAATCATCTACAAGCACTAGGCAATATCTTTTCTTGTAAATTGACAATACATTGACTAGTCCAAATAAATCCAAATGCAGTAGTTGTAATGGTTCGTCAATTGTTGTTTCAAGCTTCCTCTTTAATGATGCTTTCATTTACTTTCCTTTTTGACAAGAACCACAAAGTCCATCTTTTGAAAGTTTAACTTGAGGAATGACTCTAACAAGGTCTTTGTTAGGGCTAGAACACGCGCTAATATTCACGCAAGTATACGCGATCGCAAGTAATATAGAATTAATTCTAGTTCATTCCCACAGGAACTGGTTTAGGTTAATTTCAATCAATGTATTTATGCAACACTAGTATGGCTATTATCCAATGCTAAGATGAATAACAATTTGAGGTTGTTTATACTAGATTAACTAAGAGATTATACTAAGGACATAAACAAGGAGATTAAAAAGAGTCGAATACTATATGACACAAATATGGGATTCTAACTTCATTAAGTACTTCATTCAATAGCCTTTTCGTTCTTAACCTTAGCATGTAATGGTGATGACACTAATCAGATAACGCGAAACTGATAAATGCCAACTTTCATTGTACGAATACCATACTACCAGACATCCACAAAAGAGATAGAAGCTGAATAGACACCAATTATATTGAGACCCTATATGACTATATAATTTGATAACATAGTGGTTTAATGCACAAGTTATCCATCGTGATTACATAGGGAAAGTAAGATGGTTAAAATTACCTACGAATCATGCATATCACATACATGAACCTATGCTAGCATGGCAAGTTCTAAACCCTTAAATTCACTTTCGCTTCATTAAAGATTAACACACTATCTTATAAGTTCGCGACGCTCATAAAACGAATAAGCATAACCAATACTAGGTTATTATACAATCACCACACACTAAGGTATCGAAACAAATTAACTAAATAAATCCATAAATAAATCCATTAAAACCCCACGATAACGATTAGCCCATAATCGGACTCATCATCAACGTGGGTTCCGATGAAAGCATGGTATAATAAATGTAGTCTTTATACTAAAATAAAACCAAGTATGAAATAAGAGTATAGGTTCACGAATAAGAAAACTTTCATCCAAAGTTACAACTGAAAATAAAGAATCACAAGAACAAACTAGATCTTCTTTGCCTTGGTTGAATTATGCTCTACGGTCTTCTTACACCTTTTCCTTAAGATCTGGTATGTCTCCTTATGAAAAACGAGCATAAGTTATGTTTATATAGCAGCCCATACCGAGTAGAAGTCCAACAGATCAAAATTCCATAAGAAACGGGATTTTATTTTCCGACCTAGCGTGGTCGCGCGCTTAACCAGCGTGGGCGCGCTGACATTCTGCCATCCTGGCGCGGCCGCGCGCTTGACCAGCGCGAGCGCACCGTCTCTCTGGAGACATTTCTGACTTCTCTCTTTTCTTGATGATTTGAGCTGGTCTTTTCACGAGCTTTTATTCTAGACACCATCCTAACACCAAATTAGCATCCAAACAATGCCAATGTACCTGTATTCCTGATAAATGCCTGAAATGCAAAAACACTACAAAAACACGTTAAAAATACTAACAACTCGAGTACAAAACACCAATTCAAAGCTTTACAGAGTATTATAAAGTATCATAAATTCCACTCAACATACCCCCAAACTTGAACCGATGCTTGTCCTCAAGCATAAACAGACTCAAAGAACAAGAAATAAAAATGCATGAATGTAACTATATGAATGCAATAATCCCTGTAGAATATTTAAACCAATAACAAGCAACATCTCAACAAATGCAGTTATTCGCACAAAGATCAATCAAGCCCCACAAATCAACTTAAAAGCCAGAAACGTGTGTGTGCAAATGCTTACAGATATACTATCGCAACTAGATAAATAATCATGACTCATTACTCAGCAAAGCAATCAGAAGTTTATAAATAGAATAAAAGCTAGACTCAAAATAACTTATAACACTTCTATTCTAATATTGGAGTTTTAAATGGATTCACGCTTTTATTCTCAACACAAAAACAACAAAAATATGCTTATTTGACCGTGTAATGAGTGAGGTCTACAAAAGACTTATACAATAATATCCATGTAGCGAGTATTAGTTTAGTGGATCCCAGGCTATAAAGAGCCTTAGGTCACTAGGCAGAAAGTCCCCTAAGAACTTAATAACTCGAGTATTAAAGAGCCCACTCGTGATTAATTATGCATAAAAACATATATTTTTTCTTTTCTTGTTTTTTTTCTTTTCTTTTTTTTCACAAATTTCTGAACGAGTGTGTTTCGCACCATCTCGTTCAACCCTAGACTACTCATATAAAATGAGCTGGCTAGCCATTTGACACCTAGTCACACAACTAGCAATGAAATCTAATTTTCTCCAATTTTTAAATATCCATGTTTTTTAATTATTAAGAGAATATCCTAAATTCCAATTATAAATAAGCGATTAAACCTCGACAAATAAATAAACCATGATCATGATCTAACCCTCAAGCAACCTATAAGACTTAGTGAAATACAATTGTCTCTAGAATGCAAATCAACTCAATAAGACTTAACATCACTAAACACGACATCACTACACTAGCATCAGTATCACAAATCAATCGGAAAAATCATCTAAGGGATCATGTTATTATGCAAATGCATGAAACTACATGAACAAACTATTAAAAAAAATTACAAAAATAAAATAAATAAAAAACTACTACCATGCAGATATGCAACTATATGAACTAAACTAACATTAATATGCAAACTATATACGACTCACATAAAATATATAATCCTTAACTACTACCCCCAAACTTAAAATATTCACTGTCCTTAGTGAAGGTAACAACAAGGTACCAGGCATACCTAATCAGAACCAGGATCATCACCCTCAAGGGGTGGAGTGTCAGGAGTGTCTGGAGGTGGATACACCGAGTCCTCACCGAATACTGGCCACTAGATGTCAACTCCTGTGGCTCTGAAAGCAGTCCCCAACGCCTAGGTGAGGTCATGTGCAAACCTGCTATGAATGTCATGTATCACATCCATCCTCCTAACTAAACGCCTATACTGCATCGTACTCAAACCAGCACTGTCATGTGCTTCATCCTGCTGCTGCTGCGATCCCGAAGGACCAGCTTCCTCTCCCAATTGAGCTCTCCAAGCTACTCGACGAGCCTGTGAAGTTCCACCAGCATAAGTCTGATTCGCTAGCCTTCCACCTGGCAGATGGTTATAAGAATATCCAAACCCCTTAGGATCGGGCTTCCCACCATACTACTCTGTCATATTCAACAATGTCGAACTATCAATCAGAGCACTAGGGAGCTGTAGCTGCTCATGTGCGGGCCAATGAATGCCAACCGCCACGCACAACTTCGTCACAATGGACGCATAGGGTATCGAACCAGTAGTACTCCCTCGTAAGAACCTCATAATACCTTGATGGATCACCATCCCAAGATTCACATAATCTCCCTGCAGAATACCCCACAACAAATGCGCATGCTCCACAGTAATCTCATGCACATGGGAAGATGGCATGATATTAGCACAAATAAAAGAATTCCATGCACGTGCAAACCTGTTCATGCACGAAGCAGGGAATGTGGCATACTCATTCATGCCATTCTTGAACTTCCAATGAGTCTCAGGAACACACAAGGTAGCAACCAGTTCTCCTGTTCCTCCTTCTTCTCGGGCTACTCAATCACCTTACGAATCGCCTCAGAGCTGTAGTCCACTGTCATCCCCCTCACCACCGTGAAACCGTTCTTTTCCGCCTTAGCATTAGCATAAAACTCACATACCACACTCATGGGCACAGCAGCGGGTGTCTCAAAGAAAACAACCCAGCCCATCTCCAAGATCATCTCTAACAACTTACCATCTTTCCCCGATGGCAGAAAACCACGCTCCCTGGCTATAGGCTTCAAAAGCAGCCTCACATACTCAGCTTCAACCTTGGGAGTTAAAAGTCTAGGCCTCACACCACTTGCAGTCGAAGAATTGGTGGTGTTGCTGCTTACTTGAGTTCGCTATCTTTTTGGTACCATTGAGATCGAATAAGTTTGAGAGACTAGAAGTTTGTAAGAGAGATTTGTGTGCTTGAGAATTTGAGAAGTGGTGGAGAAGTTTGTGTATAAGTGTATGTATATATAGGAGATTGGGAGAGAATTAGTTATGGAAAATGAGTGGGAATTGATTATGGGAATAATGGGTAAAATGGGTTTGATTTGGAGAGGGAAATTTGGGATTTGAAAGAGTAAAATTCGGGTGGGAATTAATTTTATATTAAAATTCCCGAATTTCTCTTCAAAACTGACTTATATTTTTTTTCAAAAATAGGCGCGGCCGCACACGACCTTGGCGCGGGCGCGCCGTGCTACTAACTTTTCAGCGTGGCCGCCCCGCCAGGCAGCGTGGCCGCGCGCAGTTTCTGGAATTTTAGCGTGGCCGCACGCTTGACTAGCGCGGGCGCGCCGTGCTATTGAAGTTGGCCCTGAAATTTCTGTTTTTCTGTTTTTTTTTGTGCTTTTCTCTTTTCCTTCTACTTCCTCTACCTACTATTGTACAACAAACTTAACTTGCCTCCCAAAAAGTGCTTGGTTTACGTCGTTAGCTTGATGTAGTATTTCAAGATCGAGTAGACAATAAAACGGCACTAACCACCTCACGGTTTGCCGTATCCCCATAGTAGTGCTTCAACCTCTGACCATTTACCTAGAATGTTTGGCCTGGATCATTCTCAAAAATCTCGACAGCTCCATGCGGAAACATAGTTTTGATTATGAAAGGCCCTGACCATCTCGACTTCAATTTTCCTGGAAAAAGACAGAGACGAGAGTTAAATAACAGAACTTGTTATCCCGGCACAAATGACTTAAGCACTAGACCCCTATCATGCCACCTCTTGACTTTCTCCTTGTACATTTTGTTGTTTTCATATGCTTAAAGCCGAAATTCATCGAGTTCATTCAATTGAAGCATTCTCTTCTTACCAGCTGCATCCAAATGAAGATTCAACTTCATCAAAGACCAATACGCTTTATGCTTGAGCTCCACAGGAAAATGACACCCCATACCATAAACCAACTAAAATGACAACATTCCCAACGGAGTCTTGTATGTTGTTCAATATGCCCAAACAGCTTCATCAAGCTTCAAAGACCAATCCTTCCTTGATGGACACACAACTTTCTCTAAGATATGCTTGATCTCCCTGTTCGACACCTCAGCTTGACCATTAGTCTGAGGATGGTAGGTTGTTGCAATGCGATGATTCATATAATATCTTTGCATCATGGCAGTGAACTTGAGATTGCAAAAATGCGATCCCTCATCACTGATTATGACTCTTGGAGTCCCAAATCATGTTAATATCTACTTATGAAGAAAATTAAGCACTACCTTCGCATCATTTATTGGCAAAGCCTTGACTTCAACCCATTTCGACACATAATCAACCGCTAACAAGATATACTGGTTATTACAAGATGAGACAAACGGCCCCATGAAGTCGATTCCCCAAACATTGAAGACTTCAACCTCGAGTAGCACATTAAGAGGCATCTCATCCCTTTTGGACATATTACCCACACACTGACATCGATCACACTTCAAAACAAAGTGATGTGAATCCTTAAATAATGTAGGCCAGAAGAATCCCGCTTGAAGGACACGAGCTGCTGTCTTCTCTCCACCATAGTGGCCTCCATAAATAGTCGAATGACAGTCTCGCAAGATCCCCCCCCCCCCCCCCCGTTTCGCTGTACGGAATACATCTTTTGATGATTTGGTCAGCTCCTTGCCTAAACAGATATGGTTCATCCCACATGTACCACTTCACCTAATGAAAAAACTTCTTCCTTTGAGCATAAGACAAGTTTGGAGGCATGATATTACTCACAAGGTAGTTCACAATGTCTGCAAACCACGGTTCTTCCTCTTGTACTCTAAACAGTTGCTCATCGGAAAAAGACTCATTTATCAATGTCTTATCCTGTGAAATTGCACTTGGATCTTCCAAACGCGAGAGATGATCAGCAAATTGATTCTTAGTACCTTTTATGTCCTTGATCTCTAATTCAAACTCCTGAAGCAAAAGAACCCATCTAATCAATCTAGGCTTTTAGTCCTTCTTCGAGACGAGATATCGAATTGCAGCATGATTAATGAAAACTGTCACCTTCATCCCAAGTAAATAAGATCGAAACTTCTCAAAACCGTAGACAATAGCCAGAAGTTCTTTCTCAGTAGTAGTATAATTCAGTTGAGCACCATTGAGGGTCTTACTAGCATAGTAGACCACATGAAATATGTTGTTCTTTCTCTGTCCAAGAACTGCTCCAACTGCATAGTCACTTGCATCGCACATCATCTCAAAAGGTTCATTCCAATCACGTGCAGTTATGACAGGTGTCGTGATCAAACTCTTCTTCAAGAACTCAAAAGCAACTAGACACTCGTCTCAAACTTGAACGGGACATCCTTCTCCAGAAGATTGCACAAAGATTTAGAAAGTTTTTAGAAGTCCTTGATGAACCGCCTATAGAAACCCGTATGACCAAGAAAGTTGCGAACTCCCTTAACAGAAATTGGTGGAGGAAAATTTTCAATGACCCCCACCTTGGCTTTGTCCACCTCAAGACCCTTACTAGAGACCTTATGACCAAGAATAATGCCCTGTCGCACCATAAAGTGACATTTCTCCCAGTTGAGAACCAAGTTGGTCTCAACACACCTTTTAAGAACGTCCACAAGATTCCGCAAGCACTCCCCAAATGAATCGCCAAACACAGAAAAGTCATCCATAAACACCTCCATATTCTGACCAATCATGTCAGAGAAGATAACCATCATACATCTCTGAAATATGGCAGGTGCCCCGCACAAACCAAAAAAAACTCTTCTAAAGGCAAAAGTACCAAATGGACAAGTGAAAGTAGTCTTTTCCTGATCTTCGGAGCAATGCAAATCTGATTATATCCCGAATAGCCATCCAGAAGACAGTAGTACTCATGCACAGCCAATCTGTCAAGCATCTGATCAATAAACGGCAGAGAGAAGTGATCCTTTCTCGTGGCCTTATTCAGCTTCCTGTAATCCATGCAAACTCTCCACCCCGTGACTGTTCGAGTAGGAATGAGCTCATTCTTCTCATTAGCAACAACGGTGATACCTCCTTTCTTTGGTACACACTAAACTGCACTCACCCAAGAACTGTCAGAAGTGGGATAGATGATCCATGCATCCAGCCATTTGAGAATTTCCTTCTTCACTACTTCTTTCGTGATCGGATTGAGCCTTCTTTGTTGCTCAATAGTAGGCTTGCTACCTTCCTCTAGCAGAATTTTATGCATAGAATAAGAAGGGCTGATTCCCTTAATATTTATTATCGTCCATCCAATTACCGATTTGAACTCTCTAAAAATTCTTAAGAGTTTTTCCTCATCACTACCTGAAAGGTCAGATGCAATAATAATAAGAAAAGTAGATGTATCACCTAAAAAAGCATACCTTAAGTATTCAGGTAATGGTTTAAGCTCAGGTGTAGGAGCTTCCTCAATAAATAGCTTGAGGCGCTTGGGAGATTTGTTCAGCTCCTCCATTCCAAGAGATTCAAAAGGCATATCCATCTTCCTTTGTTATTCCCTAACAATACAAAAAGAATTACAGAAGGGGGGTTGAATGTAATTTTGGCTACTTTTTCAGATTTTAAAACAGTTCTAACTTGATAAATATAACAGTGTTTGATTAGCAGTTGTGCGGAATAAAAAGATGATAGAAATCAAAACACTAAGTAATGAAAACAAAAGCTATTAAAACTTTCTGGTGGATTTGAAAGTATCCACCAGAGATATATATATCAAATGAGAAACCTGTGAAGCTTGAATAGCTCACAGCTGCTTACAAGTTTTAACAACTAAACTACAGAAAAATGCTTACATGATATAGCTTTTTATGTTACTCTGAAAATGTATCTGCTTAGTTAGTTGTTCTACTTGCTACACTTGATTTATATATCACCAACTTTACATGAAAATAAGACGAGATAATAAAACAAAACATATCTATTTTAACTTTATGCTGCTTCACTACTCTATTCCAGCATCTTTGAATATCTTCACAATTGCATGGAAATGGTAATGCTTCTTTATTCTCAAATTCCTGCTTAACGGGCTATCACATTCCTTTTGCGAACACCCGACGCATGTGACTGTGTTGTCACTGTCAACATCAATTTGAATTTGATCATCCGTCGGGTCTATGCTTGTCATCCATCGGGAAGCTTTATTGATCATCCGTCGGGAGTCTTGTAGATTATCCGTCAGGTATCTATTTGTCACTTGACTCTATTTCACTTATACAGAATTATAAGACATCTCATATTTACAGTTAATCAACCTATTCTGCATATCAATCTAGCAGTCAACATGACTTACAGAACCCTAAGCAACCTACTTGACTAATACATGTTGTGTGCTACAGTTCTTATTATTACATAAGCCACTCACTCGATGGATGTTAAGCTGTCATCCGTCGGGACTGTAAAGTTTATCCGTCGGGACTATATTAGATCATCCGTCGAGTGCTACAAAATACACTAAGTTAAATCTACTAAGGTGATTTGTTTAACTTATCATCAAGTTCACAACATATTCCTAACAATCTCCCCCAATTTATGTCTACTTGAATTGTAGCCATAAATTAAGAGAAACTTGATGATAACAAAACACCTTAAAGATACATATTGAAAAGTAGTAGATAAAACTAATAAGTGCTATAATATTTACTGAAAATTGAACAAGGCAAAGTGTACAAAGAGTTCTTACAACCATTATCAAGGTGCTACTCTAGTCTGAGCAGATAAATCTATTTCCTTGATTGTCTAGATTTCTTCCCAAGCCTCCTGTTATTCTCTTCTATTTGATTATGTTATTCTCTTCTATTTAATTCTGGAGTTTTCTGTGGAATTCAAGTTCATCAGCTTCAGATAAATCCAACATTTCTTACATTTCCAAAAGAGTCTCATTGTTAGAGATACTCAGTTGGTCATCCAGTTTAAAGAATCTTCTAACTCCCTTATCATCCATGAATTCCATCAGCCAATAAGGCCTCAAATGCACTCTCTTTCCTGTGAAGGGAATAGCCAAAGTTTTTGGAAGTGCATATTTGGCTCTATTACTCCTGAGCTCCTCTATTTTCTTTAGGACTATTCTCCTTGCAGTCACCTTAAATCCAAAGTTCTTCTTGAAGGATGAATAGACCTTTATCAGTACAGATTGGCTTTCTTGAAGAATCATGTGAAGTGGCCATGTGATCTCTTTCCCTCCCTTGCACTTGAACACTAGCCTTTCAGGAAGATGTCTGTAAGCATCAATCCCTCTTACTTCTTCCAATTCTTCCAAGTAGAGGTTAATTTCAAAGAACTCCTTGATGTCACAGATGTATAAAAGATCTTCCTTGTTGACTGTGGGTTGAGATTTGGTTAGGGTCTTGGATCTAAGAGCCACAGGCTTCACTTTCTTGATTGCTCTAGTCTTTGTTTTCTTTGGCTTGTTGAAGATAGGAAATTTTAGTTCAGGAATTGGCAAACTATCCCAGTCTACTGGCTCATCCTTTGGAATTATGGGCTCACCATGAATATTCCTAGTTGGATCCACCACCTTGAATTCTTCAAATACCGCTGAGGGTTTGGATGTCTGAGTTGAAGTTATAGACTTTTTAGGAATGTAGTCTTCCATTTCCTCATCACTGAAGTCCAATTTTCTTTTGGAGGGGAGCTTGTATCTGAATCTTCTTTTCTGTTTTGGATCCTGTTGCATTTTCTGATCTTGAGGTTCCGCAATCACAGAAGGTTGTGCAGAAATCTCAGTTGTAGTCTTCACAGCTTGAAGTTTGGCCAAGATAGCAGCTTGCTCCTTCTTTTGTTTGAGCTTCTTAGCATCTAAGGCAACTTGCTTCTTTTCTTGCCTGATTCTTTCCTTCTCTTCATTTTTAGCTTCTACAAACTGAGGGTGTCCAGCCACCACACAGATTTCCTTACCATTTCTGTAGATCTTGGCAATCCTTCTTTTAAGTGTTGAATCAGCTGGATCTTTGAAAAATGCAATTGACCTAGCCAATAGCTTCTTCTCATCTGGCCTAGGTGTCTCATACACAGTATTCATAGGATTTTTGTCAGAAAACTTTGAGTAGTTTCTTTTAGGCTTCAAGACCAGATTTGCCTTTAGAGACTTTATGCAAGAAGTTTGACCCTTTTCCAGATAATTCAAACTCAATTCATTCACAAAAATCTGCTTGACTTCAGAGTGTTGATTAAAAATTTTGTCTGGTTTCTGAATTGGCCCAAATTTATGTTGAATTTCTGCATCTATTTCCTCCATTTTTCTTTTAGTTCCTTCTCAGCTGATGCTGTATCAATCTTTAGCAGTTTGTCATTTGATTCCAGTTTTGATGCTGCCATATTGATGATGTCAATGTTGTCCATGGCTGGTGGCTTAGTGAAAGCAATTGTTGGCACAATTACTTTGTTGACTTGAATGTTGAGTTGTTTCTCCCCCTCACTTGATGAACCTTTCTCCCCCTTTTTGTTAGAATCAAGTTGTTGAGTGGAAGGGAGTTGAGCAGCCACCAACTGTTGAAGCAGAGCAGTCTGAGTTTCCTGATTAGCAAGTATCTTGGCCATTGACTTCTCCACATCAGATAATCTAGAGTCCATGGCCTTAACCTTTCTATTTAGATCAGCTTCCTTCTTCAGTTTCTGAGCTATCTCAGTCATGGTGGTTCCAGGAAGTCTAGCATCCAACCTTGCTATGAAATCCTGTTTTACTTCAGAAACTTCTTGCTTTATTTCATCCACACTTTGACGATGTTGGAGAGCTTGAATCTTGTGCAGCTGTAGAGCTTCAAGATGTGTTGTAAGTAATCTCTTTGTGCTGGCACTTGTAGATGCTTGAATGGCTGTTTGGGTGTCATGAATGAGCTTGAATAATATGGATTGGAGATGTAAGTATGAAAATTCTTTGGTAAGCATCCAGGAAGGAATGTCTGTATCTCCCCTATGTTCATGCTATCTTCCTCATCATCCCCACCAGCATCCCCAAAAGAGTCTTCAGCCAGTTCAAAATCACTGTCAGTAATGGATGGCATAGCAGTGATTGCATCCTTTGCTTTTTGTGAAGAAGCAGTTGTGTGCACTAGATTGAGCATCTTTTCAGCCTCCTCATTGCCCTGTACAGCTAGAGTTTGATAAGCTGTAACAGGATGAGTAAATGTCTCAGCATCTAGGGAGATAGAATCTATGACAGCTTGATATTCTTGCTGATATAGTCTCTTCCTTTCTGCATCACTGACATTCATTGACTCACTAGCAATGGTGTCCACCCTTATCACTCCTGTACCTGCATTTCTCTCATAATCTCTCTTTTGTTGCATCAAGGGATCCCCTTGGCTTCCCACCCTCACACCCTCACCTTCACCATCTAAGGTGGGACTCCTCTCACTCACTTTTTCCAGACCTGAAGAAATGGTCTTCATTGGTTCACTCATTTTCTCTCTTTTTGCCTGGGAGCAACCCAGCCTCTCACTCAATTCACTCCCTGCCCTCAGTCCTAAGAGTGATTGTACTACTACTAAGTCATCTGCACTTGTGATAATTGTAGGAATTTGAAGTTTTTCAGAGACTCCCGAGAGATGAGGAATATCCATCAGGATAGTAGTTTGGCTAGCCGACGGATGACTGTTGTTAGGCACATCCGTCGGGATACAATCACTACTCGATGGATGAACAATATCCATCAGGATAGAAGAAATGAATGAGCTTGGAGTGGAGACTATTGTAGACTCTATGCAGATTGATGAAAATTTGGGCACATATGTCTCAACAGACTCAGAAAGAATTGGCAAGTGAGCCAACAAATCATCTAAAAGATGATGCTCATTTTCTTGGATTTTTGGCTTCTCCAATAGAGTTAAAGATGGAGAATTTGGAAGTGATGTATGAATCATGTCTACATCCTGTGAATGTGTGGGTGAATTTGGTGTTTCAGGTACTTCAATTATTAATGATTTTGGCTGTGATTCCACATTTATTGGAGCCACATAAATCTGACTTTGAGAAGGTGTAGTGATTGGGTCTTTGGCACCAGTTTGCACTGTGTGTGTTCCCTATGCATCCCCAAAGGTTTTAGATCTTTTCTTTCTAGCATAAGTCTGTGGTGAACTTGTGTCCCTAGCCCTCTTGGTTTGTGCTCCTGTTAGGGCGAATACACGCAATAAAATTCACGCAAGTATACATGTTCGCAAGTAGTATAAGATATAAATCAGATTCGTTCTCACAGAGACTAGTTTAGGTTAAGTTCAATTTATGCACCTATGCAACAATGTATGGTTATCTCTCAATGCTAAGACAAATAACAAATTGGGTTTTGATTAAACTAAGAGATTAAACTAACAATTATAACTAAGAGAACAAGAATGGTTGAATTAATATATATAACAAACATGGGATTCTAACTTCATTAAATACTTCATTCAATAGCCTTATTGTTCTTAACCTTAGCATGTAATGGTGATGACACTAATCAGATAACACGAAACTAGTAAACGCCAACTTTCATTGTACGAATACCCTACTACCAAGCATCCACAAAAGAGATAGAAGTTGAATAGACACCAATTATTCTTAGTCCTTATATGTCTACAAGAATTAAAAACATAACGATTTAATGCGCAAGTTATCTATCGTGATTACATAGGGCAAGTAAGATGGTTATAATTACCTACGAATTAAGCATAACAAATACATGAACCTATGCTAGCATGGCAAGTTCTAAACCTCTATATTCACTATCGCTTCAATAGAGATTAACACGCTATCTTATATGTTAGCTACGCACATAAGACAAATAAGCACAACCAATACTAGGATATCAATCAATCACCACACACCAAGATATCGAAACAAATTAATTATTGAAATCCATAAGTAAATCCGCTAGAATCCAATGATAACGATTAGCCCATAATTGAAGTCATCGTCATCATGGGTTCCAATGAAAGCATGGTATAAAACAAGGTCTTAATAAACTGAATAATAATCAAAGTACGAATAAAAAAGGTCTAGGTTCAACAAGAATGAAAACGAGCATCCAAAGTTACAACTATTTTCAAAGAATCACAAGTAGAAAACAAGATCTTCTTTTTCGGAGTTGTTTTGTGCTTCTAGGTCTTCTCCTTGATCTCCCAATCTTCCCGGATTATGAAAACCCTTTTTTAAGTATATATAAGCCCCTAGTGGACCTATACCCTTAAAATTATCAAATTCCACTCAAAAAGGCTTTTTCAGCAAAATCAGTCGTACATCAACATGCAATCGCATGCGGGTCTGACGCGGCGGCGTGTCGGCATGCGGTCGCGTGCACTTCTGACATGGCCGCGTGGGCGGCTTCTGGAAAATTCTGATGAATCTTATTTTGGCCATAACTTGAGTTCTACTCGTCATAATTAGGCGATTCAACTACCCACACGAAGCTAACGAGATTCTCTATAACTTGACAATGGCCTTGTGAAAGGCATATGGCATAGCCTATTTGTATATTCGAGGATATAACTCAACTCAAATAAGAATGTAATAAGTAAATAGTGGATCTATCGTCAGAGAGATCTCACAAAGTAACATCTGTCAAACGGTTAAGAAACATTATTCATCTACAGTCTTGAAGACTTAATTCACTGGAAGAAGCTCAAGAAATTGATCAAGCCTCAGTGATATAAATCAAGATTGTGGATTTAATCAAGTGACAGAGATCTCGTCAGGGTATCAATTAATTACAAGGATTTAATCTGAAGAAAATCAAGAGTATCAAGGTCAAGGCTTGAAGAAACGTCACGGAAGTTAGTCACTCATGGACCAGACAGTACATCGAGTGTCAACATTGAAGTGGTGGAATTGATTCATAATTGACAGTAATTTTCAGAAGATTTTCAGAAGAATGGTTGCTGCTCAAGATTAGTATTAATTCTCTATTAATTAATTAAGTCAAATAATTTAATTAAGAAAATAAATTATATCTGCAAAGATTAATTTATTGATTAATTGAATTAATTGATTAATTGATTAATTGATTAATTAATTCAGAATTAATATTAAGGATTTTCAGAATTATTATTAAATTAAAATCTATTAATAATTCAGTAAAACAATGTGATTTGAACTACTATGACAATCGGTATGACAATTGATAGTCATACCGAAAGTCTTGCTAGTTCATTCTGATTGTCTTGCTAGCTATTGGGATTGTCTTGCTAGTTCAAGAGGATAGTCTCACCGAAAGTCCTACCAGTTCAAATGGATTGTCATACCAGTTCATTTGATTGTCTTGCCGAAAGTCTTGCTGAGTAAACTGGATTGTTCTGTTTACTTAAACAACAAAAACACAGCAGAAGATATTCATGCAATAATTCAACAGAAAACACAAGTCAAGAACTCAGCAGAAAACAAAGGCTCAACATTTTATTTTTCATCTGCTTTATTCAAGATCAAAATTCTAGATTGAAAAGTTAAATCCAATCCACTAGAATTATTTATCTTGTTCTTGTGTATCAATCTAGCGGATTAAAATCCCTAGAACTTAATCTCAAATCGCATTTAGCATTTGATCTTTTAATTGCAAAAATAGAAAAAGTTCATGTCGAATTTATTCTAGATTTGTAATAATTGATTTGAGATTAATCCCTTGTAACCGATACCGTAGTTGTAACACCTTTCAAGTTTAATAAAAGTTTTATTTAACTTGAATTTTGTTTCACATTTTTATTCCGCATTTTATTCGATTAAACGGTATTGTTTGCATTCAACCCCCCCCCCTTCTACAAACAAATTGGGACATAACAATTGGTATCAGAGCCTTCTGATTAACGTACAAATCTAGATCCTAGACTTTTTTGTTTCTTTCACTTCTTGAATTTTTTATTCACTCAAAAAATTCATAATGACTACACAAAAAGTTGGAACCGTTAAAATTCCACTTTTCGATAAAGAAAATTATGTTATGTGGAAGAAGAAGATGCTACTGTTTTTACAAGTGGCTAATCCCAAATATTTGCAAGTGTTAAAGAAGGGTCCAAAAATTCCTATGGTTATTGAACCAGAGGTAATAGAAAATGATGTGGTGATCACCAAAGCGAGAACTTATGTGAAAGATCCTGAGGATTTCTCTCCTGCTGAAATAGAAGAAGCCTCCCTGGATGCTAGCCTTCAATTAATTTTAGTATATTCCCTTAATCCCTTGATGAATAGACATGTGATGAATTGTAAAGATTCCAAACATATCTGGGAAACTATTGAGATTATTAATGAAGGCACAGAGGAAGTTAGGGAGAACAAGCTAGAAATCCTAGCCTCTGAGTATGAATACTTTAAATCCAATCCAGGAGAAGGAATCACTGAAGTGTTTGAGAGGTACAATGCATTGATCAACAACCTGAACATTAATGGTAAATACTATTCCATCAGGGAGGTCAACAAAAAGTTCCTTTTAACACTGCCAACTCATCTCAAACATAGAATCACTGCCATAAGAGAAGCAAGAGATCTGAGTGAGATTTCTTTGGAAAGGCTCTATGGTGTGTTAAAGACTTATGAGTTGGACCAGATTCTGCAGAAGGAAGTTTACGGGAAAGGAAGAGTGGTCAGCACGTCTACTGCTCTAGTAGGTGATGAACAACAACAACAACCACAATATCAACAACAATCTCAACAGTCAGAAAGAATGGTACAGTCTTCCAAGGTTGAAGATAATGTGATAGTAGCAGAATTTGATCCTCCTACTACAAATCAATCAGGAGATGATTATTATTCCTTGGAAGAACTGGAGCAATTGGAGGATAAGTCAATGGCCCTGATTGTCAAGAGATTCTCAAATGTCAGATTCAAAAGGAATCCCAAGTTCAAGTACAAGTCCAACTACAACAGATTCCAGAAAGGTGGATCTTCATCCTCTAACACCAAGAGTGGTGGGTATAAAACAGGGATGGTTGATCGAAGCACCATTCGATGCTTCAACTGCAATGAGTTGGGACACTTTGCCACAGAATGCAGGAAGCCAAAACAAGCAAGGAAGAACTCTTACGATTCTAATCAAAAGAGTAAATCTGAAAGGGCTTACCTGGCAAAGGGAAGAAGCTGGGATGATACTGATAGTGAAGATGAAGAAGTTGGGAATCTTGCTCTCATGGCTAGTGGTGCAAACACCTCATCATCAAGAAAAGAGGTAAAATTTACTGATGCTGAATTAGTTTATCATCTAGGAGGTTCCTTAGATTGTGCTCGTCGTGATAATGAATTGTTAAATCAACAAATCAAAGACCTTGAGAAAGAGGTCAATGAATTAAGACTTGTGCACATTAATCAAGATAAATTAAAAGAACAAGTATCTTTTCTAGAGAATAGAGTTGACTGTTATAGACAACTTGAAACTATTCTCAAAGACAAGATCACCGGTCTTGAGGCTAAGGTTAAAGCTTACTTTAATTCTTGTTCGAAGTCGAAAGAGTTTTACAATAAGCAAGCTGTTAATCAAACATCTGGTATAGGTTATAATTACAATGCTGCTATTGGAAAATTAGGCATAAACTCCCCTCCTCATGTCTGTGCTAAAGGCAGGGAAGTACCACATGTGCTTAAGGGTGTTGATGAACCCCTCTATAAAGAATCAATTGCTGAACCATTTGATGAGACCTCTTTTATTATTCAAGAAGAAATCCATGCTGAAGATAATGCTAATGAGAAAGCTGTCTCCAAGTCAAGTGTGTCAAAAGTTCCAGTCAAGGTTGTGAGAGCAACTGAGACTAACTCAGACACACATGAGTTGGATAACATAAATGCCATGTATACCATGCATAAGTTGCCTATTGTTAATCCCTCTCATAAAGTATGTGGTGTTCCTGATTGTATGTCTTGTGCTTTTAATCTGATGTAAGCATGTTTCTAATGATAAAACTACTCCTCGTCAGCATGTGAATAATAGAAAGCATGATAGGTCTAAGACTGCTAGTCCTCCTAAAGCTAGAAAGGAGACATTTGTGCCTAAGCCTAAACAGAAATTTGTCAAGGCTGTTCACAAGGTCAAATGTTCAGTCATTGAGAACGTTGAGAATATTAAAATTAAGAATGTTGTTTTGCCTGATAAAGGCCAATTTTACAAGTATACCGGACCCAGCCAAGCTTGGGTTCCGAAGAAGGTCTAATCCATTTGTATTGCAGGGTATTAAACAGGTACAACCGGTAGTGTGGATTCTTGACAGCGGATCGTCAAGACATATGACCGGAGATAGAGCCCTGCTATCAAATGTGGTTGAGAAAGCTGGCCCAGTGGTTACCTTTGGAGATAACAGCAAAGGTTTAACGGAGGGATATGGCTGTTTGCTAGCTGGAAATGTTATCATTGAAAATGTGTATGTTGTGCAAGGACTTGAACACAATCTGCTTAGCATTAGTCAGTTCTGTGACAACGGCTACAATGTTTTATTCGACAAGCTGAAGTGTCAGATTCTGCACAAGAAAAGTGAAAAACCCTCCTTAATGGGAATCCGGAAAGGAAATCTGTTCGTAGCTAACATGAACTCTGGAAGCAATCCTGAAGTCAATTGCTTCTATGCAAAAGGCATCGTCAGATGAGAGTTGGCTATGACACAAGAGACTTTCTCATCTCAATTTCAAAACAATGAATTCTCTTGTAAAAAGAGAATTGGTAAGAGGTCTGCCTCAGCTGGAATTCTCTCCAGAAGGACTATGTGAGGCTTGCCAAAAAGGAAAGTCAAAGAAAGCAAGTCACAGAGGCACTGACACATCTTCCATAACTGGTGTTCTGCAATTATTGCACATGGATTTATTTGGACCAGTTAATGTCCTTTCGATGTCAAAGAAGTGTTACTGTCTTGTGATAGTTGATGACTATTCCAAGTATACGTGGGTTTTATTTCTTCACTCTAAGGATGAAACACCACAAGTTATGATTGATCATATCAAGATGATTGAGTTAGATTCTAACGTCCCTGTTAGAGCAATAAGGTCAGATAATGGAACAGAATTCAAGAATTCACTTCTCAATGGATTCTGTACAGACAAAGGGATTACCAGACAATTTTCTGCTCCTAGAACCCCTCAGCAAAATGGAGTGGTAGAAAGGAAGAATCGTACATTGATTGAAGCTGCAAGAACGATGTTAAGTGAATCAGGTCTTCCAATGTACTTTTGGGCTGAAGCTGTCAATACTGCATGTTATACTCAGAATCGAACTCTAATCAACAAAGACTTCATGAAAACTCCTTATGAGATTTTGAATGAACAGAAACCTTCTATCAAATACTTTCATGTATTTGGTGCCAGATGCTTCGTGCTCAAGGATGGAGATGAGCGTCGTGGTAAATTTGAGGCAAAGGAATATGAGGGTATTTTTGTTGGATATGGAAGAAGATCATACAGAGTGTATATCATTGATCAACACAAAGTAACTGAAAGTGTCAATGTTACATTTGATGACACTAAACTCCCTAGTATCCAAACTGAAGATCCTTCTGAGAAACTGAAGTTTGATGATATGTCAGATTCAGAATCAGAACATGGTCAAGAACCTGAGGTTGTTGCTGGTGAAGAACCTGTTAATCTTGATGATACTCAAGGTAATAGTGATGGAAACTTTGGCAACAATGGAGATACCACTGCTACTGATGGAGAATCTTCAAGTCAACATGGCAACAACTCAGGGGGAGATGCTGAAGGATCATCTAGTAGGACACAACATCCAAATGAGTTTCAAAGCGAATCATCAAGATCAAATCTTCAAAGACAGACTGTCTGGAATAAAGCTCATCCTTTTGAGTTGATTATTGGTGATCCAGATGTTGGAGTCAGAACTAGACGTGCTACTCAAAATAAGTGTCTGTTCTCAGGATTTCTTTCTGAGATGGAACCTAAGAAGATTGAAGAAGCACTAACTGATCCAGATTGGGTGATTGCTATGCAAGATGAACTCAATCAGTTTGAAAGTCAACAAGTCTGGAAACTTGTACCTAGACCTACACACAAGAAAGCTGTTGGTACTAGGTGGGTATTCAGGAATAAACTAGATGAAGATGGTGTAGTTACAAGAAACAAGGCAAGACTGATAGCAAAAGGGTATTCTCAAGCTGAAGGCATTGATTATGATGAAACCTATGCTCTAGTGGCTAGACTTGAGGCCATCAGGATATTTCTGGCATTCGCAGCATTCTCAAACTTTAAAGTTTATCAAATGGATGTCAAGAGCGCCTTTCTGAATGGAAAGTTGGATGAAGAGGTATATGTAGAGCAACCTCCTGGTTTTGAAGATCCAGATCATTTGGATTTTGTCTTCTTTCTTTTCAAGGCTATCTATAGGCTCAAACAGTCTCCAAGAAAATGGTATGACACTCTCTCTGAATTTCTTATTGAAAATAGCTTTATTAGAGGTGTCATAGACAAAACTCTTTTTTCTAAAAAACATAAGAATGATACTATATTAGTCCAAGTCTATGTGGATGATATAATATTTGGGTCTACTAATGATAATCTCTGTAAGAGATTTGCTAAGTTAATGCACAGCAAGTTTGAAATGAGCATGATGGGAGAGCTGAAGTTCTTTCTTGGATTACAAGTAAATCAAAGGTTAGATGGAATATTTATTTGTCAATCCAAGTATCTCAAGGAACTCCTCAAAAAGTACAATCTAGAGGATTCTGCATCAGCAAGGACTCCATCAACTACAGCTGTCAAGCTTGGACCATGTGAAAACTCCATTAAGGTAGATGTCACAAGCTACAGAGGTATGATTGGCTCGTTACTCTATCTTACTGCAAGTAGACCAGATATTATGTATGCTACATGCTTATGTGAAAGGTTCCAAGCGGATCCTAGAGATATTCATCTCGTTGCTGTTAAACGAACCTTAAGATATCATAAGGGAACACCAAATCTAGGTATTTGGTACCCTAAATAATCTGGTTTTAACCTTGTTGGATATACAGATTCAGATTACGTAGGAAGTGTTGTTGATAGGAAAAGCACCTCAGGGAGTTGTCAATTCCTAGGAAGCAGGCTAGTCTCATGGTACAAGAAACAGCAAACAGTTTCCAACTCAACGGCCGAGGCTGAATATATTGCTGCTGGAAGCTGCTGTGCTCAAATCTTGTGGATTAGGAACCAGCTACGAGACTATGGCTCTGTATTAAACAAAATTCCTATTTTATATGACAATACAAGTGCAATAGCCATCACCAACAACCCTGTGCAGCACTCGAGGACAAAGCACATTGACATCAAGTATCATTTTATTAGAGAGCACGTCATGAGTGGTACTGTTGAACTATTTTTTGTTCCAACAGAAGAACAAATAGCAGATATTTTCACTAAACCACTTGATGAATCCATATTTACCAGATTAGTTGGTAAATTGGGCATGTTGAATAGTTTTAGTGATTAATTTAGTTAATATCTGAGATCTGTTCTTGAATGAATTTACAAATAAATTTTTCATAAATGAAAAATTCATTTGCAAATTTATTTTATCATTTTATCATATGTCTTGCTTATTTCTATGGAATTTTTATTATCTTATCTTATTTATTTACTCAAATTGTTAATTTTAATGTCTCAGAATATTTTATTTTCTCAAAAAATATTTTTCTATGAATTTAATTTGTTAAAATTCAAAAGAAATCTATTTTTGGACTGAAAATATTATTATCTCTGAAATATTTTAATTATTTTATTTTGTAAATATTTTCTGAATTTCTACTATTTATATAAGACTTTATTTCAGTTTTCCATATTTTCTGTACATATTTGATTGTCTTTCTACTGAAATGACAATCGGCAAGACAATTGAAAAGCATTTCAGTACTTATATATATACACATATATACATATTAATTCTGTTTGTAAACGTTTTATTTCCAGAATGACAATCGGCAAGATAATTGAAATTGTCTTGCTGAAAGTCATTTCAGTATATAATTGTCATTTTAGTGTTTTTCAGTATAGTTTTATACTGGCAAGACAATCAGTATGACTATCAATTATCTTGCCAGTTATAAACTTTTATATATATTTTTTTCTTTTATACTGGTATGACAATCGGTATGACTATCAGATTGTCATACCAGTTATAAATTTAGTGTTTATTCTTTTATTTGTTTTCTTTCTTTTACCTGGTATGACAATCAGTATGACAATCCCGGATTGTCATACCAGTTATACTACTTAATGGTTTTTGTGTCTGTTCTTTTTATTTTCATCAGTTCAGTTCATTTTGTTTTTTCAAATTTCAACAGTTTCTCTTGTCTCTCTCTCTCTCTTCGAACCAACAGATCTCCATTGTTACTCTTGTGCTCGAGTTCTTACTCAACAATTTACTCATGTTATATATACATACAAGTATATACATAAAGGAGTGCTGCCAAAAAATTTTCAAAATTTTTTTTCTCGAATCAATTTTTTTTTTCCTTTCAAAATCAGTTTGTGTGTGTTGAATTTGGGTTTTTTTAATTTTAATTTCAATTTCTGTTTTGTGTCTTTTGGTTTTTCAAATCTGTGTTTGTGAGTAAGGAATTTTAACGAGATACATTCCTTTCTAAATTTTTCGATTATAATTAATTTAATTCGAATTATTAAATTAATTTAATTAATTCGAATTTTCTTAATATTATTCTTAAAATTCTGAAAGCGTGTGTCTTATTATTATTTTAAATGGCTCTCAATTTCCAAATTGTCGCGCATAATCAGGTTGGTTATTCTAATCCGAAAAAATGTGATGTGGAAAAATTTAAGCCTTGGATTAGATTTTTAAATGACCATTCGATTGTTAGCTCTGCTATTAAATCAAATATGATTTTAAATGTCGATCTGCTTAGACTGATTTGCACAACCTCTACTGTGGCTGATGATTCAAAATCTTTTTCATTCACCGTGGCAAACACACAGTATGTAGTTGATGAATTAGTCATCAATCAGGCGTTAAATTTTCCATTGGACAATTTCTGTAATTTACCCTCTGAAAATGATATCACAAACTTTTTCCATGCTATTCACTATCAGGGGGTGATCAATTTAACCAAACTTTCAAAATCCAATTTGGTGTTTGAATGGGATATTTTCTTCGATACACTTTCTAAAGTGTTTGCCAACTGCACTAAATCCAACTTTCACAACATCACTTCCACTCTGCAGTATATTGGTCTTGCGGTTGTTTTCAATCAAAGGATCAATTTTGGCAAACTACTTTTTCCCATTCTCTTGAGACGTCTCACTACTGCTTTACGTGATCATTCTACAAATCGTAGGGTATCATGTTACTATGCTCGTTTTCTCATGCTTATAGCAGATCATCTTCTCACACCTGAACACAAAGCCCTTTTTGCTAACTCTGTAGTAACCGAACCCCCTCCAGTAAGCAAAAAGATTTACACCCGCCAAGACACAACCTTTAAATTCATGCAAGTTCCAGTACTTGTATCTGCTTTCATGGCCACTTATATTCCTTTACCTATTTTTAATCTTCCCGGTCATGAACAGCAACCTCAACCTCCAGTGGTTCAAGCCACCCAGGCTCCTCCAACATCAGATGCTCTTCCTTTACAGGTAGTAATTCCTCACTCTCACTCCATTCCTACTTCTGTTGAAAGACCCCCAGTGGTTGATAGGGCTGACCATGAAGTTGTAGAACCACAGCTTCAATCCCAGGTCATAGAGCCAAACACAGAGTCACATTCTATCTCAACCTCTCCCCCACTGTCTAAAATGTTACCCAGAAGGTTAATAGGAAGTAGTGCATTGTTAAATGTGAGTGAACCCCCAGCTCTGCCTCCTCCAAAGAAAAGAAGAACTTATACTGAGGCATCTGAAATCCCATCTTTGTCCTCCCAACAGGACATGGACTTTGAAATGGCCAATGAACAGTTACTAGAGACATTCTCTCAACAGGATGAATCTATTAAAATTCGCCATAGGGCCATGGCATCTTGTACTGAGTCAAGCACAATTCCATTACTCACAATGGAACCATACATACCCACAGATGATCCTCAGGACACAGAGCGAGGAGTGCACATAAAGTCTGTTACAGTGCCTGCCATAGTTACGGCAGAAGAGCAGTCACATGCTTCTGAGGGAAAATCTGACTCTCAGCCACCCTTAATAGAGTCATTTTCTCCCCTCCCAGATCAAACACCTCTGGCTCCCTCACGGGATTCTCCACTCGCAGATTTATCTGGAGAAAGTGGAGGGCAACTCGGTCAATCTATCCCTGAAGTAATTCAGACATCTATTTCACATGAAATGATAGGTTTGACTGAGGATCGGGACTTGCGAATTCCCATTACACCACCACTGACCTCTCTTGAAGAGGCTAGGGTGATTTTAACTGCAGGTACAGAAGAACAGCAACAGGAAGACTCCTCACGAGCCATTATATTGAGAGAAACACAAGCACGTGAGGTGAGTGAACCAAACACGAGTGAAATTCAGGTGAGAGCACACACAGACACTGATACTGTAAACCTATTAGCTCAAATTGCTGCTCTAAAAGAAGAACTTGCTAAAAGTCAAGCTGAAGCTCAAGCATTCAAAGCACAAGTGGTTGAACGGTCTTCTTCTTCCACCTCTGTCAACAATCAGCTGGCACTCATAAGGAATGATATCTCATATCTCAAGAACACTATCACACCAAAGCTCAATTCCATTCAGGAAACTCCAACTTTATCAGCTGATGACATTTCTGACTTCTGCTCTCTATATACAAGGATGACTTCTCTTGAAGATTTGGTTGAAATGAATCATTCACTGGATTCCTCTAGATTTCTGAAGATAGAGACAGGTATGGAACATCTGAATGAAGGGATGAAGCACCTGTACTACATGATCAAAAATTCTCACTATCCCAATGAAGAACAAAGGACTTACTTTGAAGGGCCGTCTGGTGGAGGCTCAGGCTCGGGAGGTGATGGAAGTCATGGAGGATCTAAGGGAAAGTCAGTAGAGGATCCCTCAACTAAGGGGGAGAAGAAAGGGAGTAGTGGAAAGGGGAAAGAAAAAGATACCTCTGCTGGGGACAAAGAAAAGGCTGATGATGTCTATTACAGTGGAGAACAGGATGACTTTGATATTTTTGACATTCCCACTGAACCAGTCTTGGAAGATAAAGATGGTTTATTTGAAGCTGAAGAGGAAAGTGATTTTGGAGAATGGGAAGAGGAAGCTACAGTGGATCCTATCTTTGAGAAAGAGTTTCAGCAGCAGCAGTCAGAGATGAAAAGAAAAGAAGCTGAACTCAAAAAGGTCTCCCAGATCATTGACATGAGGAAAGACATACAAAGAACAGAAACTCTTCAAAAGCAACGTCTTCATGACATTAAGGCTCAAGAAAGGAGAAGAGATGTCAGACTGAAGATTGGTGAAAAATGGGATGAAGCTAGGAGAGTACTTGATATGCCTCAGCTGAACACTAACAATGATAGACAGTTCCTACATCTTCTTGACAAGCTGGAAATCTCAAATCCTAACAATGACATGTACATGAATGCTATCAAGACTGAAGTTTTAAGGATCACATCTGCTTTTGATAGATCCCTAAATGAGATGAGCATTTTTGTATATTGTCAGAGTGAAGGATCTTTCAAGGTGTCACTTCATCTGTTTGAGAATCGTTCTTTGTCAGAGATTTGGGTTCTTCTCAACAAGGTAAAAAGAAGCTCAGAATTGAATGAAGTCCTTCGAGAAAGGCTTAAAGAGTTTGCCAGCAGGGTTAGTCCTCAAGTGGTCAACAATCCTCATCAGGTGAGATTCTTTAAGTCTGATTGTCTTCAAATCTGTCAGCTAGATGTACAATCTCTTAAAGACTACTCAGCTAAGCATCTGGTCTGGATGGAACATCATTTAAGAACTGCTGGATACTCATCCATGTTGAAGACTCAAGCTGCTGATTTGATTCAAGCTTATTGTGAAAAGAATATTAAAAGGTACAATCAGATCAAGAATAAGCTGAAGTCAGTTGGATTTCAACCAGTCAGACCAGCAAGCTTCACTTCAGAAAAGGATCGTGTCTTTGACAAAGAGTTGCTTCAAGATTTAGAAGAAGGTGAAGTCAGAAGAGAAGACAATTGAAGTCAATTAGCTCAAAACTCAATGTAATATGATTAGAGCTTTATGAATCAAGATAGTCTAATGTAGTTATATGTTCAGGCTAGAGGAACATCTATCTTGTATTCACTTGTAGATATCTTTTGGAATCTGGAAAATGTTAAATATAATCCAGAACTTTTCTGCTATTTACTTTGCATTACTGTTTATATCTTTTTCTTATTTGTTAGTTGAGTTATCCTCTAGGTATTTGTTGTTATTGTCTAACAAGCAAATAGGGGGAGATTGAAAGGCATATGGCATAGCCTATTTGTATATTCGAGGATATAACTCAACTCAAATAAGAATGTAATAAGTAAATAGTGGATCTATCGTCAGAGAGATCTCACAAAGTAACATCTGTCAAACGGTTAAGAAACATTATTCATCTACAGTCTTGAAGACTTAATTCACTGGAAGAAGCTCAAGAAATTGATCAAGCCTCAGTGATATAAATCAAGATTGTGGATTTAATCAAGTGACAGAGATCTCGTCAGGGTATCAATTAATTACAAGGATTTAATCTGAAGAAAATCAAGAGTATCAAGGTCAAGGCTTGAAGAAACGTCACGGAAGTTAGTCACTCATGAACCAGACAGTACATCGAGTGTCAACATTGAAGTGGTGGAATTGATTCATAATTGACAGTAATTTTCAGAAGATTTTCAGAAGAATGGTTGCTGCTCAAGATTAGTATTAATTCTCTATTAATTAATTAAGTCAAATAATTTAATTAAGAAAATAAATTATATCTGCAAAGATTAATTTATTGATTAATTGAATTAATTGATTAATTGATTAATTGATTAATTAATTCAGAATTAATATTAAGGATTTTCAGAATTATTATTAGATTAAAATCTATTAATAATTCAGTAAGACAATGTGATTTGAACTACTATGACAATCGGTATGACAATTGATAGTCATACCGAAAGTCTTGCTAGTTCATTCTGATTGTCTTGCTAGCTATTGGGATTGTCTTGCTAGTTCAAGAGGATAGTCTCACCGAAAGTCCTACCAGTTCAAATAGATTGTCATACCAGTTCATTTGATTGTCTTGCCGAAAGTCTTGCTGAGTAAACTGGATTGTTCTGTTTACTAAAATAACAAAAACACAGCAGAAGATATTCATGCAATAATTCAACAGAAAACACAAGTCAAGAACTCAGCAGAAAACAAAGGCTCAACATTTTATTTTTCATCTGCTTTATTCAAGATCAAAATTCTAGATTGAAAAGTTAAATCCAATCCACTTGAATTATTTATCTTGTTCTTGTGTATCAATATAGCGGATAAAAATCCCTAGAACTTAATCTTAAATCGCATTTAGCATTTGATCTTTTAATTGCAAAAATAGAAAAAGTTCATGTCGAATTTATTCTAGATTTGTAATAATTGATTTGAGATTAATCCCTTGTAACTGATACCGTAGTTGTAACACCTTTCAAGTTTAATAAAAGTTTTATTTAACTTGAATTTTGTTTCACATTTTTATTCCGCATTTTATTCGATTAAACGGTATTGTTTGCATTCAACCCCCCCTTCTACAAACAAATTGGGACCTAACACCTTGGCTTCCAAATCTGATCATATTTCATCATATTTTATTTAAAATCTCCTTTCTTCATTTAACTGATACCTGAAATGCAATCACAAAAAACACATCAAAATACCAACAACTTGAGTCCAAAACACCAATTTAAGCTTGTAATGAAGCATTCCAAGTGGATTTAAAATCCACTTATCAGCTCCTGTTTAAAATCCACTTATCAGCTCCTGGTTGGGAGCTTGTTTCAATAGTAACATCCTTTTGGGAGGATGAAACTAGAATTGAGCTGATTTCCTTATTAACAACCACAGTTTGTTGGGAAACTGTGGTGTGGCTAGGCTTGGGCACATTAATCTCACCAGCCTTATCCTTAGGGTTTCTTTAATTTTCACCCTGTCCCTCACCTTGCTCACTCTCCTTCACACTCCCCTCCTTGTGTTTAGTAGATTTTGCAACTGATTTCTTTTGAAAGAAACCAGAGGGGGCTTTCTTAGATTTAGATTTTGAAATTATTGTTTTGGTAGCTTGGGTAGGCATCTGTTGGGTCATTGACACAGATGTCATAGCTATACTTGAAGGCAAAGAAATGTGTGAGGTTGGAAGAGTGGAGACAGTGGTGCTTACCTCACTTACCTGAGGTCCCCCCATGATTGGAAAGTAAAAGAGGGGCACCTCTTTGTGGTGACTTGCCCTGTTGAGATCAGCAATGACTCTCCTTTCTTGAACCCAACAATTCAGTTTATTGGTTGGGTTCTCAACAACGATGTTCTCAATAAGATGGTTAGCAAGCATCATAAAGAATCTAGCATAATAGACACTTTTACCTCTTTTATTAAGTTCTCCTAACTTATAACCTAACTCAAACATGATCAAGTCACTGAAGTTAAAGTACTTATCAGTGACTAGCATATAAAGCATGTTAAGCATGGAAATGTTAACAGAATCAAAATTGCTTATTTTACCAGAAAATATCTTAGTCACAACATCACACAGATAGGTCCATTCCTTTCTAAGACCTAGCCTCCTAATCTCACTTAAATTAGAAGTTGAAAGTGCATAGCCCATAGAATTTAACATGTTAACTTGTTAGATATATTTGAGATGTCATGTCTAATATGATTCATGTTTAGTCTTCAGATCTTAACAAACAGGACATATCAGGACTTACTGAAATCAGGATTTACTGGAAGTCAAAACTTAATATCAGTACTTAAGGTCATATCAGAACTTGAGTACGGGAAGACTTTCATATAAGGAAGGAAGTTGATTTACAGTAGAAGATTGAGACTAAAACAAAAGAAGATATGCATGGAAAGAGTTAGAAGACTAGAAGACTTGTTGAAGATATCTGATTGATATATTTTAGGAGACAGAATTGTATTCCATATCAATTAGAAGTTATCTTGTAACTGTGTACTATATAAACACAGACTTAGGGTTTACACTATATGTGTTATCATTATTGAGAAGATTATACATTGTAACCTAACAGCTCTTAGTGATATTTGTTCATCACTGAGAGAGAACAACAGTTCTTATTATAACAGAGTTTATTCAATATACTTGATCTTTGTTACATACTTGTGTTAAGTCGATTTGATTGTATAAACACTATATTCAACCCCCTTCTACAGTGTTGTGTGACCTAACAATTGGTATCAGAGCTTCTCTGTTAACACACATACAGTAAAGATCCAAACAATCATGTCTGAAGAAGCACAAACTCCAACCAAGCCCACCAAAACTCAAGAAACTCAAAACACTCAAACCCACAGTCGATATGAGACTATTAGGGTTCCCATACTGAGACTCCCATATGGAAAATGAAGATGGCTATGTTTCTGGAAGCTACAGATCCAGAATACCTTGACAGAATTAATGAAGGACCACATAAGCCAACCAAGCTCTCTGTTGTAGTTGCTGATCAACCAGCAAAGACCATGCCAAAGGAGAAAGGTGAGTATACAGCTGAAGACATCTCATCTATTGCCAAGGATGCAAGGGTAAGGCATCTGCTGTATAGTGCCATTGATAATGTCATGTCAAACAGGGTAATTCATTGCAAGACTGCAAAGGAGATATGGGATGCTTTGGAGATAAAATGCCAAGGAATTGATGCCATCAAGAAGAACAGGAAGACTATACTCACTCAAGAGTATGAGCACTTTGACTCAAAAGCTGATGAGTCATTAACTGATTTATATGAGGTTTTCCAAACTATTGAATGATCTGTCACTGGTGGACAAGGAATATGATCTTGAAGATTCAAATCTAAAATTCCTTTTAGTTCTTCCTGAAAGTTGGGATTTGAAGTCTATTACCATAAGAGACAACTATGACCTTACTGAAACTATTCTTGATGAAATTAATGGTATGCTCGAGACTCATGAACTTGAGATGGATCAAAGGAGCAAGAGGCATGGAAGAAAGTCGAGAACAGTTGCTCTTAAAGCTGAGGAGGAATCTCCTAAAGTTGTTGCCTCAAAGAGGGGCAAAAGAAAGGCTCTCATTATAAAGTCTGATTCAGAGTCATCATATTCTGATGATGATGATTCAGAAACTGAAAGTTTACCTAAAATGGATGCTGATGAAGAGATTGTTGGATTTTTAAACGCAGCGGGGCGTGGAAAAACACTTTTACACATACAAAATCCAAATAAAAGCATATAAATCGTGAATAAAAATTCGAGGGATCGAATCTAACCTTTTAAAATTAATTCGGAGATAATGATCAGAGATCCTTAGCAGTTGCTCCTCAAGTGTGAAGCACTCCACCGGTATCCACCAAGAAAACGACTTTTAGGAGGAGGAGGAGGTGGAGAGAATTTGGTTTTCTGAAACTTTTGGGTTTCTGGGGTTAGAATAAAATAGGGTCTATAATAGTGTATTTATAGGCAAAATTTTCAGCTGAAATTTTCCCATAAATAATATTATTATTATCCCATTTATTATTCTCATTAATAATTAAAACACCTTTTAATTATTAATCCTTTTTCTAAACACTTTAGAATTAATTCTCTCTCTTGGTTTAATTTCCAAAAATTAAATCCTTAATTAATAATATTAAGAACTTTTCTTAATCAATTTATAATCAATTAAATCTCATTTAATCAATTATTAAATTTGCCAATTAATTATTTATTTCACAAATAAATAATTATTAGCCATTATTAATTAATTCCTCCACCATAAAATCATTCTCTTTTTATGGTGTGACCCTGTAGGTTCAATATTAAGCCGGTAGTAGAAATAAATAATAATAAAACTATTTTATCATTATTTATATAAATTCTCTAATTTATTAAATATGATTAATTAAGTAATCACATTTATTCTACATCGTGAGTGATGCTTCTCAACATATCGCGACTATCCGGATAATATGAATTCACTGCTTAGAATACCAAGAACCTGTCAGTGAATAGTTACCGTACAATAAACTCCTTCTACCCTACAATGTCCCGATTAAATACAAGGCATGGATCTCGTGTCAAGCCTATCTAATTCAATCACTTGCTTACCATCTATTATGCGTAGTTCTATGCAAATTAGAAACTCCTTTCTAATTTCATTTACTCTGGCCAGAGATTCCTGAACTAGCATAAGTGGATCAGCCTTGAACATTCGCTTCCTTCACTGGAAGGGGTAGATCCTTTATTGATCATACACTATCTTCGTGTACAAATTCCTATACCCAGAAGAGCCCTAATAATTGTCCCTGGAGACTAAGAACTAAACCAAAGCATAGTTCAGTGTACACAAGATGACTATGATGACCTCAAGTCTAAGGATACTTGTACAACTATCACTAAGTGAACAACTGCTGACACGTGAGTGAACTCCATCAGTTGTTCAGCTGGGCGAGTCATGTTCAGTGAACTTATTCCATAATAAGCACCTACATACTAGCTATAGTGTCACCACATAAATGTCTATGAGAACAGACATCCTTCATAATGAAGCAAGCATAGTATGTACCGATCTTTGCGGATTATTAATTACCAGTTAGTAATCCTATGACCAGGAACTATTTAAGTTTAGAGTTATCATCTTTTTAGGTCTCACTATTATGATCTCATCATAATCCATAAAAAGCTTTACTCTAAACTATGGTATATCTTATTTAAACACTTAAATAGATAAAGCCCGTAGTAAAAACAAAACAAGTCTTTATTAATATCAATGAAATCAAAACAGATTACATAAAAGTTATTCCTAAATCCTAATACATGATTGGACTTAGGACATATTCCTTTCAATCTCCCACTTGTACTAAAGCCAATCACTCTGGTATCTAATACCCATCTCATCTTTATGACGATCAAAGTGACTTTCAAAAAGTAGCTTTGTGAGTGGGTCTGCTATGTTGTTGTGTGTGTCAACTCTAATTCAATACAATATAAGAAATGTTACCGCGCTTCCACTAACCCTTTTGTAGACGCATGGTTCATCTACGTTTTCGATAAAATCAAACTCTTTGATTATCTCATCAAAACGAATGTTCCATCTTTCGAGAAGCTTGCTTTAAACCACATTAATCGCAAGCAAAATCCGAACTGATTTTAACAGGGCTACATGTAAAAAGTTTCATCAAAGTCAATCCATTGCCTTTGTTTGAATTCTTTTGCCACAAGCCTGGCCTTATAGGTCTCCACCTGGCCATATGCTATAATCTATCTTTTGTATACAGTATACATAGATTCCATTCTGGATTCATGGCACTATGCCATTTCTCTGAATCAACACTACTCATAGCCTCATTATAGGTCACAGGGTCGTCATTATCAAATGATTGACAACTCATTGTCATTCTCAATGACAAGGCCATATTACCTCTCAAGTTGGCGAGACACTCTCCCTGACCTACGAATAGGCTGTTCCACAAAAGGTTGTTCAGTCAGAACAGGTGTTTCCACTTGATCCGTAGTAGTTTGTGCTTCTTGAACTTCATCAATTTCAATTTTGCTCCCACTGTTTCCTTCAAGGATAAACTCCTTTTCCAAGAAGGTAGCATGTCTGGAGACAAACACCCGATGATCGGTGCAAAAGTAATACCCTAAAGTCTCTTTAGGATATCCCATAAAACTACATTTTACGGATCAATATTCCAGCTTATCTGGGTCAACTTACTTGACATAAGCTGGACATCCCCATATCTTAACGTGTTTAAGACTTGGTTTCCTTTCTTTCCATATCTCATACGAAGTTTGAGGAACAGATTTTGGAAAGCACCTTATTCATTAAATATGCTGAGGTTTCCAATGCATAACCCCATAGGAATACTGGAAGATTTGCATAGCTCATCATGGACCGAACTATGTCTAACAAAGTTCGATTTCTCCTTTCAGATATCAATCTGGAGGAGTCCACTGGGAGACTATACCATTTACTTTGAGATAATCTAGAAACACTCCATTAAAGTATTCACCACCTCGATCTGATCGAAGAGTTATAATACTATGTTTGGTTGTTTCTCCACTTCATACTTATATTCTTTGAACTTTTCAAAGGCCTCAGACTTGTGTTTCATCAAACACATATCCGAATCTAGATCTATCATCTATGAAAGTAATGAAGTATGAAAATCCACCCATGGCTTGCGTAGACATTGGTCCACATACATCTGTGTGTACCACTCCTAGCAAATTTGCAGCCCTCTCTCCATGGCCACTAAATGGAGACTGCAGTGCCACTATAAAGTGAGATTTTCATCATCCCTTTTCTTTTATTAGTTTGTTCAATCTGAAGTAAATTATGTCACATATATTCAGACCATTATTTAAAGTACCACGTCCATAAAGAATATTATCTCTAAGAATAGAACATTCATTATTCTCAATAATAAATGAAAATCCAGCCAAGTCTAACTTGGGAATAATATTCCTCACAATCGAGGGAACAAAATAACAATTATTTAAAACAATGGTCTTGCCCGTAGGCATATGTAAATGAAATGATTCTACATCTACAGCAACAACTCTTGCTCCATTTCCCATCAGTAGAATCACCTCCTCTTCCTCAAGAGTCCTACTTCTCCTTGGTCCCTGCAACAAATTGCAGATATGAGAACCACAGGCGGTATCTAATACCCAAGTAGAAATGACATATTCACTTTTATCATGAACATACCTGAATCAGAAGCGGTAGTCTCACTACCCTTCATCTTCAATTCTGCAAGGTAAACCATGCAGTTCCTCTTCCAGTGCCCCACCTTGTTACAGTGAAAGCAAACAACTTTGCTCTTGGGGTCTTCAGCCTTTGGTGGAACCGGCGTTTTCTCACCTACTTTCTTCTTCTTGGAAGAGTTCCTCTTCCTTTTCCTAGGATTGGAACCTTCACCAATTAGAAGAACAGAACTCTTCTTAGGGGGAAAATTCGATTCTGCAGTCTTCAACATGTTGTGGAGTTCAGGCAGGCTGACATCCAACTTATTCATGTGAAAGTTCACAACAAACTGCGAGAACGAACTCGGAAGCGATTGCAAGACCAATTCTTGGCTCAGCTCCCCATCCATGGTAAAACCAAGTTGTCCAAGACGTTCAATCAAATTGATCATCTTAAGTACATGGTCATTCACAGATGATCCCTCAGACATCCTACAACCGAACAACTCCTTCGATATCTCATATCGAACTGTCCTCCCTGCCACATCATACAACTCTTGTAGATGCATGAGGATAGTGTGAGCATCCATATGCTCATGTTGCTTCTGTAGCTCAATGTTCATGGAAGCTAGCATGATGCATTGAGCAACATTTGCATCATCTATCCACTTACAATACACAACGTGTTCATCATTATGTGCATCACTAGCAGGTTCAGTAGGCTTAGGTGAGTCAATCACGTATTCCAGCTTCTCAATCCTGAGAACAATTCTCAAGTTTCGAAGCCAGTCAGCATAATTAGGACCAGTCAATTTATGAGCATCCAGTATGCTCCTGAGTGATAGTGCAGACGACATAACGTACAAAGTAAATCTGTAAATGATAAACACATAACAACACTTAGCAAATATTCGATTTCATTTCAAAACACTATATGAATCGGGTCTTTATTCATAAGTGGCTCCCACTAGTTTTCCTAATTTATTCAACCCCCTACGTGAAAAATTAAGCATTCATAATGCTAGTGGGATTAGGGACCCTACATTCCATTACACGACCCCGGCTGTAGCACGAACCGCCATGTAATGTTCAATAGGCAGACAACTCTTGTCAATTACATCTCATGTTATTCCCTAATCAAACTTTAGCCTCTTGAATAATTGAGTCTCGGCTGTAGCACGACAAACTCAATATTCTAAGTCAAGTCTAACCCAACATCCCATACAGTTGAATCAGTCCCCAAAGGCCCACGGCTGTAGCACGTACCGACCTTTAGATTCTTATTCAATGTACACATCTCTATGTAATAGACAAGTATTTCTTATTGCGAAATCAAAGCCCTCGGCTGTAGCATGAACCGACAATGATTCAAAAATAAGAACTACTTTTCTATCATGTTGGAAGGCTATGACCGACACAAGCCCGTTGTATCATTGGCCAATTACTACTTGATATTATTTAATTTTAGAGGGATTATATTACATTACAATCATAATCATATTATAAAGAGATTCTTCCTTTTAAATTAAATATTTCAAATCAATAATCAATAATCAGATGATTTCCAGATCGGGTGGAGCATTGTCAAGAGGCGTCACTTAATAACCCTTTCTTACAGATAGAAATCTGTTGTTGACAGAATCATCCTTTCTCTCATATCAAAAATTCATATTCAATTACGTGTTTCATAAACACAAGAATCTCATGATTGTATTCATAATATTGTTATTAAGGTTATGAAACAATTTCACTATACTAGGTTGTCTAACAAACGCCTTATGTTCATTTAAGTTCACCTAAATCTATCATCGCATGATAAACTAAGCATATATCACATATATCAACATGAATAAACATCAAGGTAGGCATGTTACATCATCTAGCACATTAGTCTAAGCATTATACATCTCTATGTATCACATGAAGCATTTAAAAGCAATTAAAACAGTCAAAAACAACTTTAAAACACTTCATGGAAATATAAACAGTTCAAAACTTTTATATAAACTAAAATTGATCACTCCATTAGATCCGTCTCGGAAAAACGAATCCAACGGTATATTGCACGCCTAAAACGGAGTTACGAAACTCCCAGAAAATTAATTTTAATATCAACAGACGGGCTGTAACGCATTCACAAGCCCTGTAACGCATTCCGGTGATGCGTTACAGCCTTTTAAGCCATTTAAAAGGTGTAACGCATTCCGTGAATGCGCCACAGGTGTGTAACGCATTCCCGGAATGCGTTACACCCCTATATTTTTTTTTTTTTAATTTTCTCAACAGCCGTCTTTTTCTTCTCGGTTGTTGTGCCTGTCCTGTACTTCTCCTGACATGTCTGTCTTGTTTGCCTTTACTTTCCGTGCAAACAAATATATACAGTACAGATATATACACATACAATACATATATATATATAATTATTTAATTACGAATTTTAATTGCTAGAACTTCAAAAATTCATAATAAAAAATCTATACATCATAAAATTATGAAAAAAATACCCAGACGATCTACAACACTTGTAGAACCCAGATCAACATTCAAAATTATTATGAGAAACGATTTCTCATTAGACAAAATTAATCTATAATATAACTTATAAAAATCATAATTAATTCATACAAGCACATAAAATTCTGAAATTTTTACCACATATCTATATGCATACAACCTATGCTCTGATACCATTGTTGGATTTTTAAATGCAGCGGGGCGTGGAAAAACACTTTTACACATACAAAATCCAAATAAAAGCATATAAATCGTGAATAAAAATTCGAGGGATCGAATCTAACCTTTTAAAATTAATTTGGAGACAACGATCAGAGATCCTTAGCAGTTGCTCCTCAAGTGTGAAGCACTCCACCGGTATCCACCAAGAAAACGACTTTTAGGAGGAGGAGGAGGTGGAGAGAATTTGGTTTTCTGAAACTTTTGGGTTTATGGGGTTAGAATAAAATAGGGTCTATAATAGTGTATTTATAGGCAAAATTTTCAGCTGAAATTTTCCCATAAATAATATTATTATTATCCCATTTATTATTCTCATTAATAATTAAAACACCTTTTAATTATTAATCCTTTTTCTAAACACTTTAGAATTAATTCTCTCTCTTGGTTTAATTTCCAAAAATTAAATCCTTAATTAATAATATTAAGAACTTTTCTTAATCAATTTATAATCAATTAAATCTCATTTAATCAATTATTAAATTTGCCAATTAATTATTTATTTCACAAATAAATAATTATTAGCCATTATTAATTAATTCCTCCACCATAAAATCATTCTCTTTTTATGGTGTGACCCTGTAGGTTCAATATTAAGCCGGTAGTAGAAATAAATAATAATAAAACTATTTTATCATTATTTATATAAATTCTCTAATTTATTAAATATGATTAATTAATTAATCACATTTATTCTACATCGTGAGTGATGCTTCTCAACATATCGCGACTATCCGGATAATATGAATTCACTGCTTAGAATACCAAGAACCTGTCAGTGAATAGTTACCGTACAATAAACTCCTTCTACCCTACAATGTCCCGATTAAATACAAGGCATGGATCTCGTGTCAAGCCTATCTAATTCAATCACTTGCTTACCATCTATTATGCGTAGTTCTATGCAAATTAGAAACTCCTTTCTAATTTCATTTACTCTGGCCAGAGATTCCTGAACTAGCATAAGTGGATCAGCCTTGAACATTCGCTTCCTTCACTGGAAGGGGTAGATCCTTTATTGATCATACACTATCTTCGTGTACAAATTCCTATACCCAGAAGAGCCCTAATAATTGTCCCTGGAGACTAAGAACTAAACCAAAGCATAGTTCAGTGTACACAAGATGACTATGATGACCTCAAGTCTAAGGATACTTGTACAACTATCACTAAGCGAACAACTGCTGACACGTGAGTGAACTCCATCAGTTGTTCAGCTGGGCGAGTCATGTTCAGTGAACTTATTCCATAATAAGCACCTACATACTAGCTATAGTGTCACCACACAAATGTCTATGAGAACAGACATCCTTCATAATGAAGCAAGCATAGTATGTACCGATCTTTACGGATTATTAATTACCAGTTAGTAATCCAATGACCAGGAACTATTTAAGTTTAGAGTTATCATCTTTTAGGTCTCACTATTATGATCTCATCATAATCCATAAAAAGCTTTACTCTAAACTATGGTATATCTTATTTAAACACTTAAATAGATAAAGCCCGTAATAAAAACAAAACAAGTCTTTATTAATATCAATGAAATCAAAACAGATTACATAAAAGTTATTCCTAAATCCTAATACATGATTGGACTTAGGACATATTCCTTTCAGAGATGATGAAATTGTGTGCTCTTATGGTGAAGGGTATCACAAAGATAGCCTACAGGAAATTCAGAAAAGGCAAGAAGTTTTCCAGGAAAAGTGGAAGTTCTGATAAGAAAGGATTCAGAACGTCTGAAGGTAAAGGAAAGTCTGACAGAGGGGACAACTCAAATGTCAAATGCTACAATTGTGGTGAAAGAGGCCACATATCTCCTAACTGCAAGAAAGGAAAAAGTGACAAAGGCAAGGCACTTGTCACAAAGAAGAAAAGCTGGACAAACACTTCAGATTCTGAACATGAGGTGAACTATGCCTTGATGGCAAATGCTGATGGCAATCCTGAAACTGCTGAATTAAAGGTACCTCAAACATCTTATGCTTTTCATACTGATGATATTACTGAGTTGAGATTATATCTTAAAACCATATTCATTAGTTATAGAGATCATACTTTAACATATGAAAGATTAACATCTGAAAATCTTGCTTTTAAAAAGAGGAATGACTATTTAGAAAAAGAGTTAGTTATATTTCATCAAACTCAAATAGAAAGAGATGATGCTTTTTATGTTAAAGATGAAGTGCTAAAATTGAATGAATCTCTAAAAACTGAGTTAGAAAAGGAAAGAGAGATTATCAGAACTTAGACTAACTCTGGCAGAACATTTCAGAATTTACTAAGTAGTGGAAATTGGAAAGAGGGCTTAGGTTATGGAGATGATAAAAGTGGGAAAGGAACAGAACAAATTGAGCCAATTGTTGTTAAACAGACTGCTAAGCTAAAGGTAAATCATGTTAAGTTTGTATCAAAAACTGTAAAGTCTGATTCTGAAAAGATGAAAGAATCTAGGACAGAAGTAAAAGAAAAATCAACTTCTGACAAATTAGAACAGGAAAAACCAGATGAAGTAAACATAGGCTTAATGACAAAGAAAGCAGCTTAAGCATAAGCTGAAAGAGATTAGGAATGTCAACAAGGTAAAGGAGGCTAGGAAAAATAGGAATGGAAAGGAAGGTGTGAATAAAAGCAATAATTATATGCCTATTCCTAATGTCTTTAGAAAGAAATGTTATAACTGTGGAAACTCTAACCATCTTGCTTATTTTTGCAGGAAAAATAAAGATATAAACTCTTTACCTCCTAGATCAGGAGTTAAGAGTCAGTATGTTAGGTTTAAGCCACAAAATCCTTGTTTTCATTGTGGTAGTTTATGGCATTCCATTTATACTTGTAAGGAATATCATAATTTGTACTATGATTATTATCAAATAAAACCTTCTTTGAAGAAAGTTAGAATTGTTCCTTCTAGTGTAAAATCTGATGCAAAGTCTGATATAAATTCTGATAAACAACATGTTAGCATAAACTATGAAACTAAATCTGCTGCAAATGCTAACAAACTTAAAAAGGCCAAAGGATCCAAGCAAGTCTGGGTCCTTAAAACTAACCAATAGTGGTCTTTGTGATTGCAGGGCAATCAAAAAAATATCCTAGTGTTGGACAGTGGATGTTCAGGACATATGACTGGAGATAAAGCCCTGCTATCAGACTTTGTGGAGAAAGCTGGCCCAGGAGTTTCTTATGGAGATGGCAACATGGGAAAAACTCTGGGATATGGCAATATCAATCTTGGGAATGTCATCATTTAAACAGTAGCTCTTGTCTCAGGACTTAAACACAATCTGCTAAGTGTGAGTCAAATCTGTGATAGAGGTTATCATGTGGATTTCTTTGAAGAACAATGTGAAGTTGTAAGCAATTCTACAGGCAAAGTGGTTCTGAAAGGTTAAAGGCATGGTAACATTTATGAAGCCAGACTTTCAATAAGTTCTGATGGTTCTGCAATCTGTCTGTTAAGTAGAGCATCAATTGAAGAAAGTTGGAGTTGGCACAAAAGACTCTCTCATTTAAATTTCAACAACATAAATGAGCTTGAAAAGAAAGATCTTGTGAGAGGACTGCCAAAATCAGTATTTGCTCCTGGTGGCCTTTGTGATTCATGTCAAAAGGCAAAACAAAGAAAATCTTCTTTCAAGAGCAAAACTGAATCTTTAATTCTTGAGCCTTATCACCTACTACATGTAGATCTATTTGGTCCAGTCAATGTCATGTATATTGCAAAGAAGAAATATGTTATGGTTATAGTGGATGAGTTCACAAGGTACACTTGGGTGTATTTCTTGCACAAGAAGAATGAAATTGCATCTACTCTAACTGATCATGTCAGACAGCTGGATAAATTGGTCAAAGATTCTGTCAAAATTATAAGAAGTGATAATGGCACTGAGTTCAAGAATTCAATCATGGAAAAGTTATGCAAAGAGCATGGAATAAAACAGGAATTTTCTGCACCTGGAACTCCACAACAAAATGCAGTTGTAGAAAGAAAGAACAGGACTCTCATTGAAGCTGCACGAACTATGCTTGATGAAGCAAAGTTAACAACCTACTTTTGGGCTGAAGCTGTGCAGACTGCTTGTTTTACACAGAATGCTACACTCATAAACAAGCATGGAAAAACACCATATGAGATGGTGAAGAAAAAGAAGGCAAATCTGAAATACTTTCATGTATTTGATTATAAGTGTTTTGTTCTTAAGACTTATACTGAACAGCTGTCAAAATTGGATCTAAAAGCTGATGAAGGAATTTTTATTGGATATCCACTTTCCACAAAAGCCTTCAGAGTCTACAATTTAAGAATAAGGGTTGTCATGGAATCTATCAATGTATCTTTTGATGATAAGAAGATTACTGGACTTGAAGATTTCAATGATCATGATCAGCTGAGATTTGAAAATGAAGATTTAAGTTATGACTCTGCAAATTTTGATAATTTAAATCCTGATCCTGTAAGTTCTAAAGGGTTAAATTCTGATATAATTGAAACTGTGGCAACTACTCCAAGGGAAAATACACCTGTCCAGGGGGAGCAAGTTGAAGATCCTACCACAACTCAAGACTCTCAAGAAGCATCAGAACCTATCATTGGCTCTTCAAGTTCTGATTCATCAAGTTCTGATGAGCCAAATTCTGATAATTCTAGAAACTCTGATACTTCAAATCCTGATGGATCCAACTCAAATTCTGAAGTTTCAGAGAGCATAACTATAGGGGGAGCATAATAAAATGCTAATGGAGACAGCATGGATCATGGGGGAGGATCCAGTTCTAGAGAACAACTTCCATCTGCAAGGAAGTGGACTAAATCACATACACCTGACTTACTAATTGGAGATCCTGAAGCAGGTGTCAGAACTAGAACTGCAACATCAAATGAATGTCTCTATCATTCTTTTATATCTCAGACTGAACCAAAGAAAGTGGAAAAGCCCTTCAAGATGCTGATTGGGTGCAAGTAATGCAAGAAGAGTTGAATGAATTTGAAAGAAATAAAGTCTGGACCCTAGTGCCAAGACCAAAGAACAGATCTATTGTTGGCACAAAATGGGTGTTCTGAAACAAAACTGACAGTGATGGCATAATTACAAGGAACAAAGCAAGGCTGGTTGCTAAGGGTTACTCTCAACAGGAGGGTATTGATTATGATGAAACATTTGCACCAGTTGCTAGATTGGAAGCCATAAGAATCTTTTTGGCTTATGCTGCTCACAAAAAGTTTAAAGTCTTTCAAATGGATGTGAAAAGTGCTTTTCTCAATGGAGAATTGGAAGAAGAGGTATATGTTGAACAACCTCCAGAATTTGAAGATCCAAAATTTCCACATCATGTCTATAGATTAGACAAAGCACTTTATGGCCTTAACCAAGCTCCAAGAGCATGGTATGAGACTTTAGCTCAATTCCTTCTAAAAAGTGGATTTTACAAAGGTACAATTGATAAAACACTATTCTACCTCAACCATGGAAAGGACTTACTTTTGGTACAGATATATGTTGATGATATCATATTTGGTTCTACAAATACCAAACTATGTGAAAGGTTTGCAAAGCTAATGCAGTCAAGATATCAAATGAGTATGATGGGAGAACTTAGTTATTTTCTGGGACTTCAAATCAAGAAAAATGAAGAAGGTACTATTATCAATCAATCCAAGTACATCAGAAATTTACTGAAGAAATTTGGAATGCAAGACTGTTCAACTGCATCCACTCTCATGGCCACTGCAATGAAGTTAGATAAAGATACTGGTTCATCAGTAGATATTACTAACTACAGAGGTATGATTGGCTCTATACTCTATTTAACTGCAAGTAGACCTGATATCATGTATGCAACTTGTCTTTGTGCAAGATTTCAGGCAGATCCAAGAGAACCTCATATAATAGCTGTGAAAAGAATTTTCAAATACCTCAAGGGTACAGCTGATCTAGGATTGTGGTATCCTAGAGAATCAGATTTTAAGCTAATAGGTTACTCAGATGCAGATTTTGCAGGATATAAAATAGACAGGAAAAACACTAGTGGAAGCTGCCAATTTCTTGGAGGCAGATTGGTTTCTTGGAGGCGGGTTGGTTTCTTGGTTTAGAAAGAAACAGAAATCAATTTCTACATCCACTGTAGAAACAGAATATATTGTTGCAGGAAGCTGTTATGCACAGATTCTTTGGATGAAGAATCAGTTACTAGACTATGGGTTAGAATTTTCTAAAATACCTATTTACTATGATAATCAAAGAGCTATTGCTATGACAGGTAATCCAGTTCAACACTCAATGACAAAGCACATCAGTATTAGGTACCATTTCATAAGGGAACATATGATGGAAGGTATAGTGGAATTGCATTTTGTTCCAACAGATCAACAACTAGCAGATATCTTCACAAAACCACTATGTGAAGCTACTTTTACAAGACTAGTAAATGAACTTGGAATGGTTTCAGGTTCTTTCTCTAAATCTGCTTAGGGTTTGCTCTCATGCATCAGACTTTATGATCAGTGTTTACAGATTGTCTTATCTTCAAGTAATTTGTGCTTAAATTGTAATACATTAAATGTTGATTGTTATCTGATGTGGATCTATATACTCTGGTAGTGATTTGAATGTTCTGTGACTATTTAATCTAATGAGGATAACTGTGTTAGATGCTGACCTAGTAGTCTTTAACATACTTGAAATCCCTTGTTTGAATTAGTTGTTTATGTGGAAATTTTTTAACACAAGCAAATTTTGATTTTGAGCTTAGTCAAATTTACTTTGTGTATCTTATTACTAAGTCACAAACTAGATTCTTGCTTCTTATCTGTCAAATTCTGATGTTAGTAAATCTTAAGGATGAACCACATGCTTGATAAGCCTCACTTATTAAAAGAAAAGAAAAGAAAAGAAAATTGAAGTCAGGTACTCCTTTGAGATCTAGAGTAAATATGTGGAAAGGAAGACCCAAGTGCATTGCTGGTATTAAGTAATATGCATTAGAAAATCAAATAAATTCTTCTTGGTGACTTTTCACATTCTCTGATTACTGGAGAAATACTCTGATAATAGCATAAATTCTGATAACAGTTGTGACTCACTTACACTAAGAAGCCACTGTGAAAAAGAATGTTAAAAGATGCATAAAATGAGCACACACAATTGAGGTGGATTCTTGCATAAATTTATTCTATAGTAGACTTCTTTATTAATGACAAATTTTAAGCACTTTTCTTAGTTATGCCTTATTTCTAAGATGTACTGAAGTTTATCAGACTTTAATCTTTATCTGATATTTTGCTAAATGCACACACTTTCACTCCATATGAATGATGAAAATTACTGTGGTGATTAAGTTGTTTTTAACAAACAGTCAAGTGTCATGTGCATAAATTCTGAGGACAAGTTCTGATGGAAGTTCTGATGATTAAACTCTGAAGAAACAAGTCAGTATTTGTATGAAGAATCACATATATAAACATTCACTTTTTGAGTTAAAAAGCCATGTTCTGATGACCGTTAAATTCTGATGTTAGTCAAGCTCTGATGTAAATCTTGATGGAAACTCTGATACTTATGTGGCATTATTTATGTACTTGACTTATTTGTGGTAAATACTGAAACGGTCATATTTAATCAAAATATAATTAGGTGAGATAAAAACAATCATAATCATTTGGGTTAGTGGTAAACATGTTTGTCTTGAAAAACTGCAGGTGCACGGTAATTATTACTTATTTCCCGTGCCCACTAACTCCTGCTTTAACTATTGACTGTTCACATATTGTCAGGTGTAAACTGTCTGCCATACTTCACGTGGGTTGTATAAATAAGAAAGTTAAAAGATTTTATAATCTTTTACCTACTTCTCTCATTCTCTTATCTCTCTTATTTTCTCTCACCCACTAATATTCTCTAAAGCTCTTTTTCATACAGGCATTTTAACAAACACCTTGCAAACACTTTTTTCTCACTTGATTTTTAACAGAAATGACACCAAAAGACATAGTTTTCAATGGAGCTAAGTATGTTCCTAACAACTACTCACCTATTCTCTCTAAGAATGAAGCTCCATCAGAACTTCACTTCATCCAAGACTTTTTATCTCGAAGTGAAATAGGCTATAAACTGACCCAACCAGACACATTCTCAGGAACTCAAGTGCTGGAGTTCTGGAGGTCATGAGTGTATGATGATGGTGGTGCCAATGGGTCCCCAAATATTATCTTTACTACAGGGGATGATGAGCATGTGGTGACTTTGGCCACAGTTCGACAAGCGCTTCATCTGCCAGACAACTGCATTTTTTCCACAGTTGAGGAGCCAGCTCTTCAACAGCTAATGGCCAATCTGGGCTATGAGCAAACTTTGGTTTTTCAGAAAGAAACAGAACTGCAGGGTCAACCCCACAGATAAATGTTGAAGCTCAAAGTTCTGATACTTTGAAGAGGAAAAGAATAGTAAGTACTGATGATAAAGCAACTCCTTCTCTATCAAGGAGATTGAAGAAAATGAGGGCCAAAAGGCACATGGCTAAGCCTCCATTTGAGGATACTACTGAAGCTGAGGAAGGGGATCAGGAATCTTTGATCTCATCAGAACTTGTGGTAATTGAAGCTCTGTCATCCCCTACTCAAGCTCAAGATACTGTGCTAACACCTCCTGTCTCTCCAATTAAAGCTACAGATAATGCTGATGAACAAGCTGCAAATTCTGAATAGATATTCACAATTTGGATATACCAAATGTTCTTTATTTGGAAGCTCCTACAGCAGCTCAGCCATCTACTGATAATTCTCCAATCTTAAATGTTGATGCTGAGATACCATCTACACCAATTCTGGATCAAGAACCTGAAGATCAGAATTTAGATGAAGTTGAATCAGAAACTCCTATAGCCTCACACACTATTATGTTATCAGAGGATAATGAGTCTTCTTCAAGCTCTGGAGACAGTGTTTTAGTACATACTCCAGCTCCTGTACTTGGAAATGAAGCATTGGTCAAGAAATTTATTGAACAGGATGCTCCTGTACCTTGCGATGAAACTCATAGAGGAGTAGAGTGGACCAAGAAGTGGAATGATTCTGATTTCATTCCAAGCTCTAAAGTTCTGACATAGCACATTGCTAAAGCTGATGAGCTGATGATGAATTCTGATATCAAGACACAACTCAAGATCATTGCTCTATCTACCAAGAACCTTCAAGGTCTACACTCACAAACTCAAGTAAAGGCTGATACATTACAAGAATCATTTAATAAGCTAGATATGCAGATCAAGCTTGACAAGACAAGGATTATCAGACCTATACTTGAGAAAGTAGAAGTAATTGAGAAAGCTCAAGAAAAGCAACAGGCCCAAATCTCTGAGGTCCTGGTTAATCAAGCTTCTCAACAGGCTCAGGTGAATGATATTCAAACTTCAGTGGAACTTCTTCTCTCACTCCTACTATCATACGATGCCAAAAAGGGTGAGAAGATAGTTAAGTCCAAATGCTCTATACTGAAGAAGAAAGATGATGAAGCTGATGACCAGGGAAACCCTATCAAGGGTAGAGGTCAAGTTCAAAGTAAAGAGCACAACAGCAAGGTTTCTTCTAGGAAACTAATTACTGATGCAAGCAGATCTTCTCATCAAAAGAAGATAAGTTCTGAAGCTGCTAAAACTCAAAATCTGATAGCAAGTGCTGATACTCAAAATCTGATATCAAGTTCTGATGAGCAAAGTCTGATGACAAAGCCTGATGTTCTGATACAGGGTGGAAGTCAAGATTCTCAAAAGTTTATGCAAACTCTGAAGCTAAAGGGGAAGCAGACTACAGTCTACTACAAAGATCCCAAGATTTAGACACTTGATGAGGAAATTGCTAGAAGATTGTTTCTGAAGCATAATCCAGGAATGGACTTAGAAAATCTTAAGGAGGAAGAAGCTAGATTTAAAGCTGAAAAGACAAATCTAAATCCAAAAGCTTCTGTTGCAAAGAAACCTCCAAGGCCTAAGGTAAAAGGTATTGTGATCAAGTAGAAGTCACATACTGAGGCATCAAAGCCCAAACCAAGATCACAATCTGAGATTGATCCCAAAGACAAAGGGAAAGGAAAAGTTGATGAACCAATCAAGCCACTGGAGATGAAAATTCCTCAAATTCTGATGAAACCAGTGTGCAAAATGGTTCAAGTTACTGATGACACTCTTGCTGAAGATGAAGATGTTCAAACTCTGAAAAGAAGGAAGATTTCTGAAGAATTCAAGACAACCTCTGACAAGGCTCAAGTTGTTCAGAGTGAAGAACTGCAAGCTACAACATAAACAGCAAGTTCTGATAAAATTATCAAGACATCAACCTCTGACAGTGCTCAAGTTGATTTAGACAAGATGGAAGTAGCTGATAAAAAGAAACTTCTGTGGAAAAATGTCAAACCATCAGATCCAAAGAAAAGCCAATTGTTGTCTACTTTCATGACTATTGGGTTAAATGATAGAGAACCAAGAGACAAGGTCGGACTAGGTTCTGATGAAGCTAAGATCAAAATAGGAGTTAAAGTTGCTACTAGAGATCCATTTCTATTGACTAACAGACCTCTTGAAGATGTTACACAGAAACACCTTGATAAGGTTATCTCTGTTCAAGTGGTACTGGATGCTCATGACAAGCACAATGTCAAGGAAAATCTGATTCTATTTCTTGAAGATGGAAGGACATATCAGATGTCAGAATCAGATGTGTTGAACAAATCACTAAAAAAACTTCAATTCTTTTATTACCTTTTAGAGGTAAAGTCTGATATTACCAGGAGATGGTCAAATTTCGTATTGAAGACCATCAGAGATAAAGCAAGAATTTCCGGTTCAAGGGTTACAAAATTCATTCCTAATATTGTTGAAGATGATGGAAGTGAAACTCCAATGAAGAAGGATTCTGCTAAACTTGAAGTGTTTCTGAATGAGAAATGTTTGTGCTACAATGAAGATTCTTCTCATCCTAAGGTAATAACACTGAATGATGGTTTAGAAAGAAACCATATCTCTGCTTTAAGGACTACAATCTACCAGATTGGGAGTCAAGATGAAGAGATGAAGCAAGTTAAAGCTACAATGTCTCAAGTCCTGAGGAGTAAAGAAGAAAAGCAGATATCAAGCTTTGTCAAGAATCATTATGGATTCAGATTGACTCAGTGAGATTGGTAAAAGCTACAAGGACTGTAAGTTGTAGTTAGTTATCTAGTTAAACTCTTATTTTCATTTGTACTTAAATATTTTTGACATCATCAAATCTATTAACTTGTATATTTTGCATAATTTACAAGTTGGGGGAGATTGTTAGATATATTTGAGATGTCATGTCTAATATGATTCATGTTTAGTTTTCAGATCTTAACAAACAGGACATATCAGGACTTACTGAAATCAGGATTTACTGGAAGTCAGAACTTAATATCTGAACTTAAGGTCATATCAGAACTTGAGTGCGGGAAGACGTTCATATAAGGAAGGAAGCTGATTTACAGTAGAAGATCGAGACTAAAACAAAAGAATATATGCATGGAAAGAGTTAGAAGACTGGAAGACTTGTAGACGATATCTTATTGATATATTTTAGGAGACAAAATTATATTCCATATCAATTAGAAGTTATCTTGTAAATGTGTACTATATAAACACAGACTTAGGGTTTACACTATATGTGTTATCATTATCGAAAAGATTATACATTGTAACCTAGCAGCTCTTAGTGATATTTGTTCATCACTGAGAGAGAACAACAGTTCTTATGGTAATAGAGTTTATTCAATATACTTGATCTTTGTTGCATACTTGTGTTAAATCGATTTGATTGTATAAACACTGTATTCAACCCCCTTCTACAGTGTTGTGTGACCTAACATAACTATATCAGTATCTGTGTATGGAACAGTAGAAGTGTTATCTGGAATTCTAAAGAATGCTTTGATAATGTCACTATTAATACAAAACTGCTTACCTTTAAGAGTGAAAGTTATGGTCTTGTTAGTAGAGTTGTACACGGCAGTTGTCCATATCTCCTCCACAACTTCACAGTAGATTGTGGGTGATTCCAGCAGAGCATAACTGAGTTTATAGTTCTTTACCAAGTCCATCATCTTGTGAAAGTCTCAAGAATGTGGAATCTCATTTTTCACAAGAGCTACAAAGTTGTTCTTATAATAGATAAATCCAGATTGAGACATGATTTTGACTACTGGTGCCATTGTTAGAGAATGAGAAATTTGCAGAGAGAATATTTACTTTGGAGAAGAAAGGAAGTTAGAGCAATTTGATTTGAGAATGATAAAAAAATAGAATAAAAATGAATTTTGCTTTAATACTATCTCAGAAATAAACTGTCAAAAATAATAAAGTCAAAATAAAGTAACCAATCAAAATAGCCCAAAATAGCCATTTAAAAATAACTAAACTGTAAAAATTATGTCACTTATCCGTCGTGTTATACTTACAAAACTGTAAGTATACCCGATGGATAACGTTCAGAGTTTTAACGGCTAAGATTGAGACAATTCAACGGATGAGAATAAAACAATTATCCGTCGGGTTATAAAATAATCCAGAAAAGTAATTGATTTTTATAAACAAATAATATTCTGACGGATGATCAAACTCGATGGATAATGAACATCCGTCGGGATGTAAGTTTTGATTTAGCCAAAATTTCATCCAAAACAGAGAAATCAATTAAGTTTCTGGTTGCATTAAAACTTGCAAAAAATATACGAAATGATTCAAGAGTAATTAAGCATACCTAACTCACTTACCAACCTTGAAAAGGTGGATTCATCAAGTGGCTTGGTAAAGAAATCTGCAAGCTGCTCTTCATTTGGAACAAAATAAAGTTCCACAGTACCATTCATCACATGTTCCCCAATGAAATGGTACTTGATGTCTATGTGCCTTGTTCTTGAATGTTGTACTGGATTTTCAGTGATGGTAATTGCACTTGTGTTATTATAGAAAATGGGAATTCCATCAACTTGTAGACCATAGTCCAGCAATTGGTTTTTCATCCACAAAATCTGTGCACAGCAACTACTAGCAACAATATATTCAGCTTCAACTGTAGAAGTAGAAACTGAATTTTGCTTTTTACTAAACCAGGACACAAGCTTGTTCCCTAGAAATTGACAGGTTCCTGTTGTACTTTCTCTGTCTATTTTACAACCTGCATAATCTGCATCTGAATAACCATTTAGATCAAAACCAGAGTCTCTAGGGTACCAAATGCCAAGTTTTGGTGTTCCCTTGAGATATCTGAAAATTCTCTTAATATCTACTAAGTGAGATTCTCTAGGATCAGCCTGAAATCTAGCACAAAGACAAGTAGCAAACATTATATCTGGCCTACTAGCTGTTAAGTACAGAAGTGAGCCAACCATGCCCCTATAGCTTGAAATATCCATAGAATTTTCAGTAGTGTTTAATTCAAGCTTAGTTGCAATGGCCATGGGAGTTTTTGTAGATGTGCAATCCATTAGATCAAACTTCTTTAAAAGATCATGAATGTATTTAGTTTGACTAATGAATATTCCATCACTAACTTGCTTAACTTGTAAACCAAGAAAGTAAGTTAGTTCTCCCATCATGCTCATTTCATACTTACTTTGCATCAATTTGGCAAAAAAAAAATTGCAAATTTTTTCATCTGTAGAGCCAAATATAATATCGTCTACATAGATTTGAACAAGTATACTAGAGCCATTAATATTTCTAAAGAATAAAGTTTTATCAACAGTACCTCATGTGAAGTGATTTTCCAAAAGAAACTTTGATAAAGTGTCATATCAGACTCTAGGTGCTTGCTTCAGTCCATAAAGTGCTTTCAAAAGATAGTAGACATATTCTGGAAAACTTGAATCTTCAAAACCAGGAGGTTGACTGACATAGACTTCCTTCACCAAATCTCCATTTAGAAAGGCACTTTTGACATCCATTTGATAGACCTTGAAATTGGCATGAGCTGCATAGGCTAAGAAAATTCTGATGGCTTCAAGTTTTGCAACAGGAGCAAAAGTTTCATCAAAATCTATTCCTTCTTATTGACAGTAGCCCTTAGCAACCAACACTACTACAAATCTTAACTTAGGAGACAGCACTTGCGTAGCGCTTTATATGAAGTGTTTTACAAGTATATTACTATTATAGCGCTTAATATAAATAATGTTATACAAGTTAATATGCAGCATAATTAAATAAAAAGAAATTAAATTAAAAATAACTAAGATTACGTATGGGAAGGATGCGCTATGTAAGAATTTACTTTAACAGCGTTTTCTCAATGCGCTATAGAACTATATGTGTTCTAAGTAATATTTATTTATTTTTTGATTTTTTTTTATTCTTATATAGCGTTTGCATAAGTGTTGTGAAAGTTAATGTATTTTAAGTCATTATTCTTATGTATTTAAAAATATTTGTAAAGCTTGAATAGCATTAAAATAAATGTTTTGTAAGTGAATGTATTCTAAGTAAATTTTTTCATAATCCTACTTTAATACTAAGAGTCCCTTAATTTTAATAAATAAATATACTTAAACAAAAACTTCCCCAGTTCTCCTCTCCATCAAACAAAATTATCTCCCATTCTCTCAAACAATGGCTTAACCGCCGTCTCTCTATCTCTCTTCCCGTAATCATCAATATCTTTAGAAGTCATTCGTCTCACTCCACTAATCGCACGGGGATTAGGCTTATTTGCTCGTGCTGTAGGTCTGGTTGGTTGGTTCTTCTTCAAATTGGGATTGCTTCACTCGGGGTTCAATACTAGGTTTTGGTTTGGGATTAAAGGGGATTGAAATAATTTCCCAAAAGTTTCACTTGTTTCCCTAATTTCAATACTTGGGTTAAATTAATTTGGGTTTCAATTAATTTTTTCTTTAATAATTTTTTCCAATTTTGTAACTGCTTCACATACTAAAGTCGAGATTATCTATGGGTTTCAGTTTTTCTCACGGGTACAAGACAATCAACAAACCTCCACCCTTGAAGAACTTCTACTGGCCTGTTTCTGAAATTAAAGGTACACAAAATTTAACAGAGACTTGCTAGTAATTGTATTTGATGTTTGTTTATGGTTGAGTGTGGCATAGGTAATTTTAAGATTAAATGTTTTTACTTCTATATTTTTACAAATCATATGTTCTAGTTTATGTTAAATATTTTATTAATCGTGATATTTGGAATGGTTCTAATTTGACACATGTATTTCATGATAATTGTAGTAAAATTATTCTTTAATTTGATTTGTACGTTGAGGCAGACCCTTATCTAATATATGTACATAATGCCTGAGTGTGTGATAAAATGGACTTTGATCAGTATGATTTAATAAAGTAGGGTAATTTTATACTATAACAAGCCTAGCTAGGTTGTTCTGACAAGTTTTAATGTTGTTAATTTAAGGTTTATGTAGCAGCCGGTCTACCTAGCTATATATGTCCAGGGAGTGATCATGTAGCTAATGTAGCTAAGTGCCTTTGCACAAAGCAAGCCAATGTAGCTTGTATGTTAAACCTAATTATGCAAAAAAAAAAACACTCTATTTTGCATTCTTGAGTCGTAATGGCGAGTGTTCTCTGTATTAGTATCCATAGAATTAAAATATGCAAGGAATTGTGAATTTAATTAAGTACTATATTGAATAAATATAACATAGATATGCTGCATTTTAAGCATCAGTTCTTCTTGAATACTCATAATGTGTGTGAGTAATTACTGTAATGTGTGTGAGTTCAGTATGATTTAATAAAGTAGGGTAATTTTGTACTATAACAAGCCTAGCTAGTTTGTTCTGACAATTTTTAACGTTGTTAGTTTAAGGTTTATGTAGCAGCTGGTCTACCTAGCTATATATGTCCACGGAGTGATCATGTAGCTAAGTGCTATGCATAAAGCAAGCCCCTTGTATGTTGAACCTAATTATGCAAAAAAAAACACCCTATTCTGCATTCTTGAGTCTTAATGGCAAGTGTTCTCTGTACTAGTAGCCATAGAATTAAAATATGCAAGGAATTGTGAATTTAATCAAGTACTGTATTTAATATATATAACACAAGTATGCTATATTTTAAGCACCAGTTCTTCTTAATTACTCATAATGTGTGTGAGTAATTAGTGTAATGTTTGTGAGATTAATTCTAATAGGTAGTCACAAATAAGCCCGAAAGGTAGCAACTGAATATGTTTTCAATTCTGAGTTACTCTGAAATTATATGCTATATCCTTCGAATGGAATTAAATATAGGCTAAAATACTATATTACCATATGAGCAAAAGGAGACACGTAACTTCACGAGGCTAGTATCACCCAAAAAATCCAAGACAGTGATCATGCATATCAGAGTGCAAAAGAACATCTTTTTAATGACTGCACATTCTATAAAGATTGTCCATAAAGTACTTCATGAAATCTTTTATTTATTTGTTAAGTTACTAAACTGAATCTTTATATTTGATAAATATTATCTCTGTATTTTTTACATAATAAATTTTTGGAAGTTGCAATGCAGGGGCATCCAATGTCTAAACAACTTTTTGTAATTTTTGTAATTTTATTTTCTGTCAGAAGCCAATTCAGGTATTTGGACCAAGTATATATTCAGCTTTTATGTTACAAGATAATAGGATATTGATCCTTAAACTGTTCTCTCAACTAAAAGTAGAATTAGGTATGTTATCTAGACTTGTGTTGTTTTTTAGGTGAATGAATTAAGAAGGAACTAAAAAAAATTGTACTATTTCTTGAGTGAAGTCTTATAATTTTCATTCCTTCCTTTATTACATTTCTAGATATATGTTAATTAGTGTATCTGGCCGGCTTCACAATTGTTAGACCATTATTGTTACACAAAAATAGAAAGGTAAAATTAAGCAAGCTTCAAATGAATGGTCTGGCTAGTTGGTTCACAAGTAGATATCATGTGTCATTAACACAAGTGTTTATAATTTTGTTGGAAGTAGAGAAAAAATTGACAACTACTACTCCATATATAAATACATCTCGTCAAGTTGCTAACCTAGCTATGTAAACCTTACAGTTACTGATTCTCTTTCAATACCTCATAACCTGTATTGGATTACTTTTTTTGTCAAGATTCGATGCACACACAAATAAATATTTGTGCAGATTTCTATTTGTCAGTAATAATTGATTTACTCATCATGTGGTATATGAACTTTCAAGAATTAGGTCTTTTGTCACTCTCAGTAATTAATATAAAGAAAAACCTGCAAAACATAAAACGAGTTTTTTAGGATTTCGTATCATCCTATTTTAGGGACGGATGGTCCCTTTAGGCTTTGAACACAAGGGGCCATGTGCAAAATCTAGAATTATAATGACCTTGTTGGCTTTTATAGTTCTTGACATGTTCAGAAGCTGTAATTTTCAATCTATTTGACAATTGTACAATTTCCAGCAGATAAAAGTTTATTGAATAATGTATATGCTCTCTGCTTGTGTTGGTTGATAAGAGCATGCATTTGGACATAATCAAGATTCCAGAATAGTTATAATTGAACTGAAAATACTAAATTAAAATCATATTGAAATTTTGTTTAATCTCGAGATATATGTAAAAATGGGTATACCGGCTATATCAGCGTTAATTGGTCAGAATTTGTTTATTTATTTCATGAAATATTTGTATGCAAGTACTTAGTATCAATTTTTTCTTTGCCTTTTATACAATTAATTTGATACTAAATTGTATAACATAAAACTTCAGGTTGTATATTTATTAGTGTTCTTATGGATCGTAAATGGATAAAAGCACATCGGATGTCGGAAGAATACAAAGCTGGTGTCAAACAGTTTTGTAAGCTTGCGGCAGAAAATTCCAAGAATATTAATTTCATCTTTTGCCCGTGTACGAAATGTTTGAATATTATTGAAGTTAATGGTCCAAACGAGTTGCATGACCACCTGATGTTTCATGGTTTTGAGAAAACCTATACCCGCTGGACATATCATGGGGAAGAGAGAGGAGAAAATAACTCTGGTAACTTTAACTTTGATTATCAATTTGTAGATACAGTTGATACCGATTTTATGGAAGATGCTGAGGGTGGTAGTTCTAGTGTTGAAAAGGATATCCCTAACATCATTAATGATGAATTACTTTAAATTTGTTTTAATCCTCATGCTTATCTTGTCTGATATTCAGTTTTATGTTACTCTTTTCTAGACACCTCCAAAAATCTTAAATAAAGAAAAAAAACCGAGAAAGGGTTAAACAGGTTGGCCAGAAAAAGGTTAAGGATAAAGAGAGGGAGAAAACAGTTGAGTCTATCGCTACAGTTTCTTCGAAACAATTAGGTTATCCTCTCGCTCAAGATGTTTCATATGACGGAGTTGTGGAAATGGTTCATCTTGCTATTGTATTTAATCGTGTTTCAGATGTAGAGATTGAAATGGGACCTTTTTGGGATGGAGACCCTTGGACCGAGCATATTAATAAGGAGAATGTTTTGGAGGTACTGAATGAGCAATGGTTAAGTGCTTCGAGTCTGACGTTCTACATTAGGTAATACAAAAAAAAATTCATGGATCTCTTATTTGCACCTATTTTTTTCTAATCATGTTTTTTCTTAGGTATTTATGTGAGGTCTATTTATCCAAAAATGAAAACATGGCAGCGAAGTTTTCTTTTGCTTCACCTCATGTCGTGTGTTACTTATCGGATAATTCCAAGGCTTCATCGAGTTTGGCAAAGTTTATGTTGGAATATGTTGATAAAGAGCACTTACTTTTTGTGCCATATAATATTTCGTAAGTTACATTTTTTGTGTCACTATGTAAGTTTATTTAATTTCATGTACTTATTACTGATAAATAATTTTTAGAGAACATTGGGTCTTGGTTGCCATAAATACAAAAACAGAGAGCATTTACTTTATGGATCCAGCTCCAAAGGCCACCATAGTAAAATACAAGAATTTGAAGGCACTTATAGAAACGTAAGTAGAAATATGTAGTTAATAACTTGCAGATCGTATTTATAAAGGTTAATGCTTATTTCTTATATCAAATATATTTTCTATTTAGGGCCTTGGTTTCTTTTCGGACTGGACTTGGAAAAACTTATACAAAGATGGCATATAACACCTTTAAATGGACAAACATACAGGTAAACACTAATGATGCCCTTAAATATTACAACCCCTGTGATATGGGTTCTACTATCCATTAATATTTGTATTTTATATTCATCATGGTGAAAGTTCACTTTAACTTCCCTATTAATATTTGTATTTTAAAATTAATAGGTGTTTTCTGAAAATTTAATCTTATAGCAATTATAGCTTTTTCAAATATTTATCTAGATAAATATATTTAAAATATAAATATTTTATATAATAAATATTTAGTGCTATGCTTATATTATATACGTATATATATTAGCTTTATTCTTTTTTATTATAAAATCTAATATAAATTTACTTATATGATTAACCAAATATTTAAAAAATATTTTTAAACAAGATAGATAGTTTTCATTTGTATATATGTGTTTGTATTTTATAAAAATTGTGTACATATATATAGAGTAGCCTAATTCTTTTTATAGTGTATTTTTTCTAATGAATTTGATAGACTTGTTAGTTCATTAGGTACTGAGTATTTTTTAGAACAGGAGCTAAGCAAGGACCTTATAAAATGTTGTTTATTAAATTGAAGCATGTCCAACATTGTTGTTGTGATAAGGTAGTGATATATGATTATTGTTATGCACAGTGCCCTAAACAACTTCCAAATGATGGTATTTTTTGTGGACATTACGTGGGATGTTTTATTGAAGATGTGTTGCGTTCTGGTGAAACGAGTATAAGTGTAAATGTAAGTGACCCTAACATTGCTAATACTAAAAAGAAGCCAACTATATTTTAACATTATTTATTGATTTTTTATAATTTTCGTGTGTGCAGTTCACTCGTTCTAACAGACTCATGTGCTATTCTCATGAAAAAATGCTCCGCTTCCGAGATAATTGGGCGGGATTCTTTTACAACCGGTATCTGAAGGGAAAACTTTTGAATATGTAGTTTTTTTATCTTATCCACTTGCTGGCTTGTAGTAAATAACAAAATACAGTTGTTTGAGATCTAGATCTAATGATGTTTTTTGGTTGTTATTTAATTGTTACTCTGCTGGAGATTTTTAAATCATTATGAAAGTTTATGATTGATTTCAAATCTTTTTATTTTACAAGTTCAGTTTGTGTGATTGATTGGAATTTGAGTTTACATTTTTTGTAATTAGCGAGGTTGGATTGTATTTTAGGGATTTTCAAAAAACAGCAAATGTGTACAAATAGTGAAAATATATCAATTATTATTTTTTTTATAAAAAGGAGGTCTTAATATAGCAGTTTCAAAAGTGCTATACAGGATGGCAGATGGTATATGTGTCCAATGCTTATATAGCATTTTTGAAGCGTTATGCAAGTAAGCGTTGCTCCCTACATACCACTTCAAAAAATGTTGTACAACTTCGGGTCTCCAACTTATATAGCATTTTAAAAACTGCTATCCACTAAGATGTACTTGTATGACACTTACCTATATTACACTTATTAAAATGCTATCCAAGAGGAGCACTTACAGAGCGCCAAAATAAGCGATGTACAAGTAATTGCCACTTGCATAGCGGCGTGTTGCATAGCGCTCAAAAGCGCTATATAAGGTTTAAAAAAAGTGTTATATAAGAGCAGATTTGTAGTAGTGCAATCTAGCTTTGTTCCTGACCACTATGCCATTTTCATCCATCTTGTTTCTGAATACCCACTTGGTGTCAATTGGATTCTTTCCTTTAGGTTTCGGTACCAGCTTCCATACCTTATTCCTTTCAAATTGGTTTAGCTCCTCCTGCATAGCTAAAATCTAATCAGGATCCAACAAAGCTTCTTCTACCTTCTTTGGTTCTTCCTTAGATAGGAAGCTGCTATAGAGACATTCTTCTTGATTTTCTCTCCTTGTTTAAACTCTAGAAGATGCATCACCAATGATGAGCTCAAAAGGGTGATCTTTAGTCCATTTCCTTTGTTGAGGTAGATTAGCTCTAGATGAAGAGGCCTCATTATTGTCTTTATGTGTGACTGAGTTTTGATTATGAGAAACTCCCCCTGAGTTTGTGAATCTTTGATTTGAGAAAGGGGAACTTTCTGTAGGTGATCTATTCTGACTTTCAGCTTCTCTTAATGTTTCGACGGATGATGCACTTTGTGTCCCGACGGATGAAGCTGATTGTCTCCCGATGGATAAGGCAGATTGTCTCCCAACGGATGAAGCATTTTGTAACTCGACAGATGTTGAATTATGTGCTTCATTAGTTGTAGATTTTTCTGCATTATCCTTATTCACTATTTCTTGATCACTTTCATCATCACTGTCATCACTGACCATCTCCACATTATCAAACTTGAGGCTTTCATGGAAATCTCCATCTTGCAGTCCTTCAATCTTTTTATCATCAAACACAACATGTACTGATTCCATAACAATGTTGGTTTTTAGATTATAGACTCTATATGCTTTTCCCACAGCATATCCAAAAAGATTCCTTCATCTGCTTTAACATCAAACTTTCCATGTTGATCAGTTTGATTCCTTAAGATATAACATTTGCAGCCAAAGACATGAAGAAAATTTAGAGTTAGCTTCCTATTCTTGAACAATTGGTAGGGAGTCATGCACTTTGTTTGATTAACCAAAGAGATATTCTGAGTGTAGCAGGCAGTATTCACAGCTTCAGCCCAAAAATATGTTGGTAACTTTGTTTCTTCAAGCATTGTCCTTACAGCTTCAATAAGTGATTTGTTCTTCCTTTCGACCACTCCATTTTGTTGTGGAGTTCTTGCTGCAGAAAACTCATGCATAATCCCATTCTCTTCACAAAATGATCTCATCACAAAATTCTTGAACTCGGTTCCATTGTCACTCCTGATTCTTTTTACTTTAAAGTCAGGTCGATTGTTGACTTGCTTTATGTGATTGATGATGATTTCACTAGCTTCATCTTTGGACTTTAGGAAATATGTCCAAGAGAACTTTGAGAAATCATCCATAATTACTAGGCAAAATCTTTTTCTTTAGATGGACAACACATTGACTGGTCCAAACAAATCCATGTGTAACAATTGCAAAGGTTCTTTAATTGTTGAATCAAGCTTCTTATTGAATGATGCTTTGATCTGCTTTCCTTTTTGGCAGGCATCACACAATCCATCCTTAGTAAACTCCACTTGAGGAATACCTCTAACCAATTCTTTCTTGACAAGTTCATTCATGGTCTTGAAGTTTAGATGGGACAACTTCTTGTGCCAAAGCCAACTTTCATCTTAACTTACTTTATGGAGAAGGAAAGTGACTGATTCTGCATTGGATGAGTTGAAATCAGCTAGGTACATATTTCCTTTTCTCACTCCAGTGAGAACCACTTTGTTGCCCTTTTTGTTTGTCACAACACAGGCTTCTAAATTGAAGGTTACTGAGTTGCCCTTATCACAAAGTTGGCTGATACTCAACAAATTATGCTTGAGACCATCCACTAGGGCAACTTCTTCAATGATGACATTGTCTTTTAAAATCAAGCCATATCTCACAGTATAACCCTTGTTGTCATCTCCAAAAGTAATACTTGGGCCAGCTCTTTCCTTGAACTCAGTGAGCAGGGTAGAATCTCCAGTCATGTGCCTTGAGCAACCACTATCCAGATACCAAAGATTCTTTTTGTTTCCCTCCACACATCAAAATCAAATCAAGTTGATTTTGGTACCCAAGTTTCCTTGGGTCCTGCCTTGTTAGCTTTCTTTTTTGGTTTCTTAGGTTTGATCTCATTTGACTTGGTAATTTATGATTCATCCTTAGTCATCTGAGTTGGACCTTTGAAAGCAGTCATTAAAACAAAATTATCATGCACATTTTGATTAATAGAAAAAAGTATTCTATTTGCAAACATGTTATTCCAGTAAGGCATGCTAAATGGAATTTGAGGCATACTAAATGCAGCATAATAAGGATTAGGTGCAAATGGCATATTAATAAATTGTGCATTGATATTCTGAGCAGACATAGCATTCATAGGCATGGTAAGCATGGCAGTTATATTGGGAAAAGATGAGGGTGTAGACATAGGAGTAGGCATGGAAAGTTTGCAATTAACAGACAAATGATTAACACTACCACACCTAACACAGATTTTTCTTGGAGCATATTTATCAGGTCAGGTGTGTAGTTGTTATGTTTGTTAATTCTTACTTTCTCATTTCTATTGTTTTTCTTTTTGGCTTCTGTTTTAACCTCAATATTTTCTAATCTGTCATTCAATTGCTTGATGGACAGATGACCAACATTAACTTTCTTTTCCTTCCTGACTTGACTTGATTCTCCTGGAATAAAGTTTTTAGAAACTGATCCATATTTCTTATTTAACTTAGCTAGCTTAGCTTTGCTAACGGGTTTTACTCACAGCCGACGGATGTGGCTCCTTGTCACTCAATAAATAATCTTTTTGATTATCCGACGGATGATTTTCATCATCTGTCGAGTCCACATCTGTAAGCAATTTTTCAACCAAATTGGACTCAGGCTTCTCTTTACTCTTCTTCCAGGCTGCATCACAAAAGGACTTAATACCTTGAACTTTAGTGATTTGAGTATGGACATCTCTGGATGATTTCCATGCCTCAATCACTTCATGTTCTCGTTCAAGCTGCTTCTTTAAAATCTCTTCTTTCTTCAAGGAATCAGTTAATTCATCTTTAGCAATCTTACACTCAATTCTCAATTTCTCAAATTCAATAAACTGAGACTCTAGCACATTATTCCTCTCACTTAAAAACAAGTTGTTTTCTTTAATTTTAGCATTTTCCTTAGTAAGGGACTTAAGTGTAACACGCATGTGATATAATTTTGTGGACATGTCATGTATTGCATCATTACACTCAGCTTTAGATAAATATTCTAGGTTAGTGGTGATTACCTGATTGCTTGAAGAACTTGTTTCTGTTTCATCAGATTTGGCCATTAGGGCTAGATTGACATAGCTTGTTTCTTCATCTTCATCCAATCTATCTACAGCCCAATCATTCTCCTGTGTGATGAAAGCCCTTTCCTTTTGTTTGAGCAACTCAAAGTATTTCTGTTTATAATCAACAGGCTCAAACTTCTTTTTGCTGGAATCAGAATTTCTACACTCACTGGCAAAATGCCCTGCCAAGCCACATTTGAAATATTTGAATTTGGATTTATCCACCATGTTTCTATTTGGCTTGGCTGCTCCAAAATTCTTTTTGAATTTGAGCTTGGCAAATCTTCTGGATAGGAATGCTAGATGTTCATCAATATCATCCATGTCATCTTGGATCAAGTGATCTTCATTTTCAGCTACCATCCCTTTACCCCTGCTTTCACAGACCTTTGATGTAGACTCAACAACTTCTACCTTCATCTCTTTCTCCTTCTCTAACTCAACAACCAGTGCTATGGACCCTCCTTTCTTCCTTCTTTTCTCCATCTTCTCATCTTGCTCTATTTCAATCTCATAAGTTTTCAGGATGTCGTACAATCTCTCCAAGGTGAACTCCTTGTAATCCTGTGAATTTCTCAATGAGATTGTCATTGGCTTCCACTCCTTTGGAAGAGATCTAAGGAACTTGAGGTTAGAGTCTTTTGTTTGATAGACTCTTCCATGCAACTTCAGAGCATTTAGTAGCTTTTGAAATCTACTAAAAATATCAGTGAGAGACTCACTTTCTTCACAGTGGAAATGCTCATATTGTTGAATCAGTAGCTGCATCTTGTTCTCCCTTATTTGCTCAGTACCATCACAAATAATCTGGATTGTGTCCCAAACCTCTTTGGTTGTTTTACAATTAATGATGTTATCAAACATATCACCATCAACTCCATTGAACAATATGTTCATGGCCTTCTTATCTATCCTGACTTGCTCAATATCAGGGTCTGACCATTCATGCCTAGGTTTGGGAACAGATGGTTCATTGCCAGTTGCAGCTCTCATTGGTACATGAGGACCTCTCTCTATGCAATCCACATAGGACTCATCTTGGGAAATAAGATGTAGGTGCATTTTCACCTTCCAGTGGTGATAATTATCTTTGTCCAGAAATGAAATTTTGACTCCAACATCCTTCTTGTTCATCTTGTTATTTGTGTGATCTTTACACTCTTTTTACTTCAAGAGCTTGCTCTGATGCCAATCGTTATTCCCTAACAATACAACAAGAATTACAAAAGGGGGGTTGAATATAATTCTGGCTACTTTTTCAGATTTTAAAACAGTTCAAACTTGATAAATATAACAGTGTTTGATTAGCAGCGGAATAAAAAGATGATAGAAATCAAAACACTAAGTAATAAAAATAAAAGCTTTTAAAACTTTCTGGTGGATTTGAAAGTATCCACCAGATATATATATATATCAAATGAGAACCCTGTGAAGCTTGAATAGCTCACAGCTACTTACAAGTTTTAACAACTAAACTACAGAGAAATGCTTACATGATATAGCTTGATATGTTTCTCTGAAAATGTATCTGCTTAGTTAGTTGTTCTACTTGCTACACTTGGTTTATATATCACCAAGTTAACATGACAATAAGATAAGATAATAAAACAAAACATATCTAGTTTAACTTCATGCTGCTTCACTACTTTATTCCAGCATCTTTGAATATCTTCATAATTGCATGGAAATGCTTCTTTTTTCTCAAATTCCTGGTTAACAGGATGCCACATTCCTTTTGCAAACACCCGACGCATGTATGAAAGGAATATGTCCTAAGTCCAATCATGTTTAAGGATTTAGGAATAACTTTTATGTAATCTGTTTTGATTTTATTGATATTAATAAAAGACTTGTTTTTTTTTATTACGGGCTTTATCTATTTAAGTGTTTAAATAAGATATACCATAGTTTAGAGTAAAGCTTTTTATGGATTATGATGAGATCATAATAGTGAGACCTAAAAAGATGATAACTCTAAACTTAAATAGTTCCTGGTCATAGGATTACTAACTGGTAATTAATAATCCGCAAAGATCGGTACATACTATGCTTGCTTCATTATGAAGGATGTCTGTTCTCATAGATATTTGTGTGGTGACACTATAGCTAGTATGTAGGTGCTTATTATAGAATAAGTTCACTGAACATGACTCGCACAGCTGAACAACTGATGGAGTTCACTCACGTGTCAGCAGTTGTTCACATAGTGATAGTTGTACAAGTATCCTTAGACTTGAGGTCATCATAGTCATCTTGTGTACACTGAACTATGCTTTGGTTTAGTTCTTAGTCTCCAGGGACAATTATTAGGGCTCTTCTGGGTATAGGAATTTGTACACGAAGATAGTGTATGATCAATAAAGGATCTACCCCTCCCAGTGAAGGAAGCGAATGTTCAAGGCTGATCCATTTATGCTAGTTCAGGAATCTCTGGCCAGAGTGAATGAAATTAGAAAGGAGTTTCTAATTTGCATAGAACTACACATAGTAAATGGTAAGCAAGTGATTGAATTAGATAGGCTTGACACGAGATTCATGCCTTGTATTTAATCGGGACATTGTAGGGTAGAAGGAGTTTATTGTACGGTAACTATTCACTGAATAGGTTCTTGGTATTCTAAGCAGTGAATTCATATTATCCGGATAGTCGCGATATGCTGAGAAGTATCCCTCACGATGTAGAATAAATGTGATTAATTAATTAATCATATTTAATAAATTAGAGAATTTATATAAATAATGATAAAATAGTTTTATTATTATTTATTTCTACTACCGGCTTAATATTGAACCTACAGGGTCACACCATAAAAAGAGAATGATTTAATGGTGGAGGAATTAATTAATAATGGCTAATAATTATTTATTTGTGAAATAAATAATTAACTGGTAAATTTAATAATTGATTAAATGAGATTTAATTGATTATAAATTAATTAAGAAAAGTTCTTAATATTATTAATTAAAGGATTTAATTTTTGGAAATTAAATCAAGAGAGAGAATTATTTCTAAAGTGTTTAGAAAAAGGATTAATGATTAAAAGGTGTTTTAATTATTAATGAGAATAATAAATGGGATGATAATAATAATATTTATGGGAAAATTTCAGGTGAAAATTTTGCCTATAAATACACTATTATAGACCCTATTTTATTCCAACCCACATCTAACCCGAAAACCCAAAAAGTTTGGAAAACCCAATTCTCTCCACCTCCTTCCCCCTCCTTAACATCGTTTTCTTGGTGGATACCGGTGGAGTGCTTCACACTTGAGGAGCAACTGGTAAGGATCTCTGATCGTTGTCTCCGAATTATTTCTAAAGGTTAGATTCGATCCCTCGAATTTTTATTCACGATTTATATGCTTTTATTTGGATTATATATGTGTAAAAGTGTTTTGCCATGCCCCCGCTGTGATTAAAATCCAACAATGTAGTTATGTTATCACTGTCAACAGCAATTTGAATTTGATCATCCGTCGGGTCTATGCTTGTCATCCGTCGGAAAGCTTTGTTGATCATCCGTCAGAAGTCTTGTAGATTATCCGTCGGGTATCTATTTGTCACTTGACTCTATTTCACTTATACAGAATTACAAGACATCTCATATTTACAGTTAATCAACCTATTCTGCATTTCAATCTAGTAGTCAACATGACTTACAGAACCCTAAGCAACCTACTTGACTAATACATGTTGTGTGCTACAGTTCTTATTATTATATAAGCTACTCACTCAATGGATGTTAATCTGTCATCCGTCGGGACTGTAAAGTTTATCCATTGGGACTATATTAGATCATCCATCGGGTGCTATAAAATACACTAAGTTAAATCTACTAAGGTGATTTGTTTAACTTATCATCAAGTTCACAACATATTCCTAACATCCTCTTCCAGGGAGAAGCATTCAGATATTGCAATTGCTCATCACCTTCATCATCTTCACTATCAGGATTCCCCAACAAGGCCTTTTCTAAGGCATCAGACCTTAGCAATTGATCAAGTTCTGAAGTAACCACAGAATCGACCAACTCCACCTTTAAGCACTCCTCATTTTCCGTAGGGAATTTCATGGCATTAACCATATTAAAAGTTACATCCTGATCCAGCATTCGCATGGTGAGCTCACCATTCTGGACATCTATCAAGGTTCGTCCAGTAGCCAAGAACGGTCTTCCCAAGATTATGGGAATCTTCTTATCCTCCTTGAAATCCAGAATCACAAAATCAGCAGGAAAGATGATTTTATCCACCTTGACCAAAACATCCTCAACAATGCCTCGTGGGTATGTAATAGAGCGATCGGCTAACTGCAGAGTCATATAAGTAGGCTTTGGATCAGGTAAGTCCAACTTCTTGAAGATTGACAAAGGTGTCAGATTGATGCTAGCTCCCAAGTCATATAAGCATTTGTCAAATGACACATTTCCAATGATGCAAGGAATAGTGAAGCTTCCAGGATCTTTAAGCTTCGGAGGCAAATTCTGTTACAACACAACACTGCATTCCTCCGTGAGAGCAACTATCTCTAAGTCATCAAGATTCACTTTCCGAGAAAGTATACCTTTCATAAACTTCGCATAACTAGGCATCTGTTCAAGAGCTTCAGCGAAAGGTATGTTGATGTGAAGTTTCTTGAACACATCCAGAAACTTCTCAAACTGCTTATCCATCTTTTTCTTTTGCAGCCTCTTAGGAAAGGGAGGTGAATGATAGATCTGTTTCTCCTCTATATTACCCTCAAGAGGAGTGTGTTCAATAGTAGTCTTCCTTGGTTCCACTTCTGCTTCCTTCTGCACTTCTTCCTCAGCTACAGCTTCTTCATCCGAAACTTGAGAGTGTTCGGGATTTGCAACCTTCCCAGACCTTAATGTAATTGCCTTTACCTACTCCTTAGCTTCCCTCTTTCATGGTACTTCAGTGTCACTAGAAAGTGTACCAGGTTGACGATTTAACAAGGCATTGGCATTTTGTCCAATTTAATTTTCCAAGGTCTAGATGGACCCGCTTGGCTCTTGTACATGAGCCTCAACTCTTCCAATTCAGATTTTTCATTAGACTATTGCAGCTGGAGTTGTTGCCTTGGTGCATATTACGATTGCTGAAAACCATGGGGGTTGTATTGCTTTGCTGGATACTGTTGATAATGCTGTTGAACCGTATTTTGAGTATTGCTCCATCTAAAGTTAGGATGATTGCGGTTGTTAGGATGACAGGTGGCTGGTACAGGTTGTTGTGACCTCTGAAAGTTGCTCACGAACTGAGCTGATTCACTAGAAGTGGCACACTGATCAGTCTCATGGGCGCTAGCACAAAGCTCACAAACACTAGTGATCTGATTAACTCCATAATTTGACAGAGAATCCACCTTCATCGCCAAAGCCTTAAGTTGAGCAACTATAGCAGTAGCTGCATCCAACTCCATAAATCCTGCTACCTTACCATGAGATAGTCTCTGAGTAGGATTCTGGTATTCATTAGCAGCCATCAGTTCAATTAATTCATAAGCTTCATCGTAGCTTTTAGCCCACAAGGCTCCTCCTGATGCTGCATCAAGCATGGGTCTAGAGATAGCACCCAAACCATTATAGAAACAGTTAATGATCATCCAGTCAGGCATCCCATGATGAGGACACTTTCTTAGCATCTCCTTATATCGATCCCAAGCCTCGCATAAAGATTCTCCAAATTGTGAGAAAATTGAGTAAGTACGTTTCTGATTGCAATAGTCTTTGCCATATGAAAGAATTTAGTTAAGAACTTCTGCGCAAGATCCTCCAATTTGGTGATAGACCCTGGTGGTAGAGAATGTAACCAGCACTTAGCTTTATCCCGCAAAGAGAATGGGAAAAGCCTCAACTTAATAGCATCTTCAGAAACTCCATTGAACTTGAAAGTGTCGCAGATCTCGATAAAATCTCTGATGTGCATGTTGGGGTCTTCTATCGGAGAATCCCCAAACTGAACTGAGTTCTATATCATCTGAATCGTGCTTGACTTGATCTCAAAGGTATTAGTCGAGATGGTTGGTCGAACAATGCTAGACTGAATATCATTGATCTTCGGTTGAGAGTATTCCATCAAACCCTTTGGATTTTCTTCTGGTTCTCCCATTGCAATAAGAACTTCTTCTTCTTTCTCAACTAAGATCTCTTCTTTAACTTTCTCCTCGACTACAACTTCTTCCTCAGCTTGATCCAGTGTTCTCTTATGAGACCGAGAACACGTATGCATACACGCTCGCTAGAATGCCTGAAACACCACGATGAATTAAGTAAGTAACAATATTCGAGTCACTGAACTTTAACGACCAATGATGACAAATACATAAACTAAAATTAACACCGATGTCCCCGACAGCGTTGACAAAAACTTGTTAGGGCTAGAACATGCGCTAATATTCACGCAAGTATACGCGATCGCAAGTAATATAGAATTAATTCTAGTTCGTTCCCACAGGGACTAGTTTAGGTTAATTTCAATCAATGTATTTATGCAACACTAGTATGGCTATTATCCAATGCTAAGACGAATAACAATTTGAGGTTGTTTATACTAGATTAACAAAGAGATTATACTAAGGACATAAACTAGGAGATTAAAAAGAGTTGAATACTATATGACACAAACATGGGATTCTAACTTCATTAAGTACTTCATTCAATAGCCTTTTCATTCTTAATCTTAGCATGTAATGGTGATGACACTAATCAGATAACACGAAACTGATAAACGCCAACTTTTGTTGTACGAATACCATACTACCAGACATCCACAAAAGAGATAGAAGCTGAATAGACACCAATTATATTGAGACCCTATATGTCTATAGAATTTGACAACATAATGGTTTAATGCACAAGTTATCCATTGTGATTACATAGGGAAAGTAAGATGGTTAAAATTACCTACGAATCATGCATATCACATACATGAGCCTATGCTAGCATGGCCAGTTCTAAACCCTTAAATTCACTTTCGCTTCATTAAAGATTAACACACTATCTTATAAGTTCACGACGCTCATAAAACGAATAAGCATAACCAATACTAGGTTATCATACAATCACCACACACTAAGGTATCGAATAAATTAACTAAATAAATTCATAAATTAATCCGTTAGAACCCCACGATAACGATTAGCCCATAATCGGACTCATCATCAACGTGGGTTTCGATGAAAGCATGGTATAATAAATGTAGTCTTTATACTAAAATAAAACCAAGTACGAAACAAGAGTATAGGTTCACGAATAAGAAAACTTGCATCCAAAGTTACAACTTAAAATAAAGAATCACAAGAACAAACTAGATCTTCTTCACCTTGGTTGAATTATGCTCTACGATCTTGTTACGCTTTTTCCTTAAGCTCTTGTACGTCTCCTTGTGAAAAACGAGCATAAGTTATGTTTATATAGCAGCCCATGCAGAGTAGAAGTCCAACAGATCAAAATTCCATAAGAAACAGGATTTTATTTTGTATCAAAAACTGTAAAGTCTGATTCTGAAAAGATGAAAGAATCTAGGACAGAAGTAAAAGAAAAATCAACTTCTGACAAATTAGAACAGGATAAACCAGATGAAGTAAACATAGGCTTAATGACAAAGAAAGCAGCTTAAGCATAAGCTGAAAGAGATTAGGAATGTCAACAAGGTAAAGGAGGCTAGGAAAAATAGGAATGGAAAGGAAGGTGTGAATAAAAGCAATAATTATATGCCTATTCCTAATGTCTTTAGAAAGAAATGTTATAACTGTGGAAACTCTAACCATCTTGCTTCTTTTTGCAGGAAAAATAAAGATATAAACTCTTTACCTCCTAGATCAGGAGTTAAGAGTCAGTATGTTAGGTTTAAGCCACAAAATCCTTGTTTTCATTGTGGTAGTTTATGGCATTCCATTTATACTTGTAAGGAATATCATAATTTGTACTATGATTATTATCAAATAAAACCTTCTTTGAAGAAAGTTAGAATTGTTCCTTCTAGTGTAAAATCTGATGCAAAGTCTGATATAAATTTGATAAACAACATGTTAGCATAAACTATGAAACTAAATCTGCTGCAAATGCTAACAAACTTAAAAAGGCCAAAGGATCCAAGCAAGTCTGGGTCCTTAAAACTAACCAATAGTGGTCTTTGTGATTGCAGGGCAATCGAAAAAATATCCTAGTGTTGGACAGTGGATGTTCAGGACATATGACTGGAGATAAAGCCCTGCTATCAGACTTTGTGGAGAAAGCTGGCCCAGGAGTTTCTTATGGAGATGGCAACATGGGAAAAACTCTGGGATATGGCAATATCAATCTTGGGAATGTCATCATTTAAACAGTAGCTCTTGTCTCAGGACTTAAACACAATATGCTAAGTGTGAGTCAAATCTGTGATAGAGGTTATCATGTGGATTTCTTTGAAGAACAATGTGAAGTTGTAAGCAATTCTACAGGCAAAGTGGTTCTGAAAGGTTAAAGGCATGGTAACATTTATGAAGCCAGACTTTCAATAAGTTCTGATGGTTCTGCAATCTGTCTGTTAAGTAGAGCATCAATTGAAGAAAGTTGGAGTTGGCACAAAAGACTCTCTCATTTAAATTTCAACAACATAAATGAGCTTGAAAAGAAAGATCTTGTGAGAGGACTGCCAAAATCAGTATTTGCTCCTGGTGGCCTTTGTGATTCATGTCAAAAGGCAAAACAAAGAAAATCTTCTTTCAAGAGCAAAACTGAATCTTTAATTCTTGAGCCTTATCACCTACTACATGTTGATCTATTTGGTCCAGTCAATGTCATGTATATTGCAAAGAAGAAATATGTTATGGTTATAGTGGATGAGTTCACAAGGTACACTTGGGTGTATTTCTTGCACAAGAAGAATGAAATTGCATCTACTCTAATTGATCATGTCAGACAGCTGGATAAATTGGTCAAAGATTCTGTCAAAATTATAAGAAGTGATAATGGCACTGAGTTCAAGAATTCAATCATGGAAAAGTTATGCAAAGAGCATGGAATAAAACAGGAATTTTCTACACCTGGAACTCCACAACAAAATGCAGTTGTAGAAAGAAAGAACAGGACTCTCATTGAAGCTGCACGAACTATGCTTGATGAAGCAAAGTTAACAACCTACTTTTGGGCTGAAGCTGTGCAGACTGCTTGTTTTACACAGAATGCTACACTCATAAACAAGCATGGAAAAACACCATATGAGATGGTGAAGAAAAAGAAGGCAAATATGAAATACTTTCATGTATTTGATTATAAGTGTTTTGTTCTTAAGACTTATACTGAACAGCTGTCAAAATTGGATCTAAAAGCTGATGAAGGAATTTTTATTGGATATCCACTTTCCACAAAAGCCTTCAGAGTCTACAATTTAAGAATAAGGGTTGTCATGGAATCTATCAATGTATCTTTTGATGATAAGAAGATTACTGGACTTGAAGATTTCAATGATCATGATCAGCTGAGATTTGAAAATGAAGATTTAAGTTATGACTCTGCAAATTTTGATAATTTAAATCCTGATCCTGTAAGTTCTAAAGGGTTAAATTCTGATATAATTGAAACTGTGGCAACTACTCCAAGGGAAAATGCACCTGTCCAGGGGGAGCAAGTTGAAGATCCTACCACAACTCAAGACTCTCAAGAAGCATCAGAACCTATCATTGGCTCTTCAAGTTCTGATTCATCAAGTTCTGATGAGCCAAATTCTGATAATTCTAGAAACTCTGATACTTCAAATCCTGATGGATCCAACTCAAATTCTGAAGTTTCAGAGAGCATAACTATAGGGGGAGCATAATAAAATGCTAATGGAGACAGCATGGATCATGGGGGAGGATCCAGTTCTAGAGAACAACTTCCATCTGCAAGGAAGTGGACTAAATCACATACACCTGACTTACTAATTGGAGATCCTGAAGCAGGTGTCAGAACTAGAACTGCAACATCAAATGAATGTCTCTATCATTCTTTTATATCTCAGACTGAACCAAAGAAAGTGGAAAAGCCCTTCAAGATGCTGATTGGGTGCAAGTAATGCAAGAAGAGTTGAATGAATTTGAAAGAAATAAAGTCTGGACCCTAGTGCCAAGACCAAAGAACAGATCTATTGTTGGCACAAAATGGGTGTTCTGAAACAAAACTGACAGTGATGGCATAATTACAAGGAACAAAGCAAGGCTGGTTGCTAAGGGTTACTCTCAACAGGAGGGTATTGATTATGATGAAACATTTGCACCAGTTGCTAGATTGGAAGCCATAAGAATCTTTTTGGCTTATGCTGCTCACAAAAAGTTTAAAGTCTTTCAAATGGATGTGAAAAGTGCTTTTCTCAATGGAGAATTGGAAGAAGAGGTATATGTTGAACAACCTCCAGAATTTGAAGATCCAAAATTTCCACATCATGTCTATAGATTAGACAAAGCACTTTATGGCCTTAACCAAGCTCCAAGAGCATGGTATGAGACTTTAGCTCAATTCCTTCTAAAAAGTGGATTTTACAAAGGTACAATTGATAAAACACTATTCTACCTCAACCATGGAAAGGACTTACTTTTGGTACCGATATATGTTGATGATATCATATTTGGTTCTACAAATACCAAACTATGTGAAAGGTTTGCAAAGCTAATGCAGTCAAGATATCAAATGAGTATGATGGGAGAACTTAGTTATTTTCTGGGACTTCAAATCAAGAAAAATGAAGAAGGTACTATTATCAATCAATCCAAGTACATCAGAAATTTACTGAAGAAATTTGGAATGCAAGACTGTTCAACTGCATCCACTCCCATGGCCACTGCAATGAAGTTAGATAAAGATACTGGTTCATCAGTAGATATTACTAACTACAGAGGTATGATTGGCTCTATACTCTATTTAACTGCAAGTAGACCTGATATCATGTATGCAACTTGTCTTTGTGCAAGATTTCAGGCAGATCCAAGAGAACCTCATCTAATAGCTGTGAAAAGAATTTTCAAATACCTCAAGGGTACAGCTGATCTAGGATTATGGTATCCTAGAGAATCAGATTTTAAGCTAATAGGTTACTCAGATGCAGATTTTGCAGGATGTAAAATAGACAGGAAAAACACTAGTGGAAGCTGCCAATTTCTTGGAGGCAGATTGGTTTCTTGGAGGCGGGTTGGTTTCTTGGTTTAGAAAGAAACAGAAATCAATTTCTACATCCACTGTAGAAACAGAATATATTGTTGCAGGAAGCTGTTATGCACAGATTCTTTGGATGAAGAATCAGTTACTAGACTATGGGTTAGAATTTTCTAAAATACCTATTTACTATGATAATCAAAGAGCTATTGCTATGACAGGTAATCCAGTTCAACACTCAATGACAAAGCACATCAGTATTAGGTACCATTTCATAAGGGAACATATGATGGAAGGTATAGTGGAATTGCATTTTGTTCCAACAGATCAACAACTAGCAGATATCTTCACAAAACCACTATGTGAAGCTACTTTTACAAGACTAGTAAATGAACTTGGAATGGTTTCAGGTTCTTTCTCTAAATCTGCTTAGGGTTTGCTCTCATGCATCAGACTTTATGATCAGTGTTTACAGATTGTCTTATCTTCAAGTAATCTGTGCTTAAATTGTAATACATTAAATGCTGATTGTTATCTGATGTGGATCTATATACTCTGGTAGTGATTTGAATGTTCTGTGACTATTTAATCTAATGAGGATAACTGTGTTAGATGCTGACCTAGTAGTCTTTAACATACTTGAAATCCCTTGTTTGAATTAGTTGTTTATGTGGAAATTTTTTAACACAAGCAAATTTTGATTTTGAGCTTAGTCAAATTTACTTTGTGTATCTTATTACTAAGTCACAAACTAGATTCTTGCTTCTTATCTGTCAAATTCTGATGTTAGTAAATCTTAAGGATGAACCACATGCTTGATAAGCCTCACTTATTAAAAGAAAAGAAAAGAAAAGAAAATTGAAGTCAGGTACTCCTTTGAGATCTAGAGTAAATATGTGGAAAGGAAGACCCAAGTGCATTGCTGGTATTAAGTAATATGCATTAGAAAATCAAATAAATTCTTCTTGGTGACTTTTCACATTCTCTGATTACTGGAGAAATACTCTGATAATAGCATAAATTCTGATAACAGTTGTGACTCACTTACACTAAGAAGCCACTGTGAAAAAGAATGTTAAAAGATGCATAAAATGAGCACACACAATTGAGGTGGATTCTTGCATAAATTTATTCTATAGTAGACTTCTTTATTAATGACAAATTTTAAGCACTTTTCTTAGTTATGCCTTATTTCTAAGATGTACTGAAGTTTATCAGACTTTAATCTTTATCTGATATTTTGCTAAATGCACACACTTTCACTCCATATGAATGATGAAAATTACTGTGGTGATTAAGTTGTTTTTGACAAACAGTCAAGTGTCATGTGCATAAATTCTGAGGACAAGTTCTGATGGAAGTTCTGATGATTAAACTCTGAAGAAACAAGTCAGTATTTGTATGAAGAATCATATATATAAACATTCACTTTTTGAGTTAAAAAGCCATGTTCTGATGACCGTTAAATTCTGATGTTAGTCAAGTTCTGATGTAAATCTTGATGGAAACTCTGATACTTATGTGGCATTATTTATGTACTTGACTTATTTGTGGTAAATACTGAAACGGTCATATTTAATAAAAATATAATTAGGTGAGATAAAAACAATCATAATCATTTGGGTTAGTGGTAAACATGTTTGTCTTGAAAAACTGCAGGTGCACGGTAATTATTACTTATTTCCCGTGCCCACTAACTCCTGCTTTAACTATTGACTGTTCACATATTGTCAGGTGTAAACTGTCTGCCATACTTCACGTGGGTTGTATAAATAAGAAAGTTAAAAGATTTTACAATCTTTTACCTACTTCTCTCATTCTCTTATCTCTCTTATTTTCTCTCACCCACTAATATTCTCTAAAGCTCTTTTTCATACAGGCATTTTAACAAACACCTTGCAAACACTTTTTTCTCACTTGATTTTTAACAGAAATGACACCAAAAGACATAGTTTTCAATGGAGCTAAGTATGTTCCTAACAACTACTCACCTATTCTCTCTAAGAATGAAGCTCCATCAGAACTTCACTTCATCCAAGACTTTTTATCTCGAAGTGAAATAGGCTATAAACTGACCCAACCAGACACATTCTCAGGAACTCAAGTGCTGGAGTTCTAGAGGTCATGAGTGTATGATGATGGTGGTGCCAATGGGTCCCCAAATATTATCTTTACTACAGGGGATGATGAGCATGTGGTGACTTTGGCCACAGTTCGACAAGCGCTTCATCTGCCAGACAACTGCATTTTTTCCACAGTTGAGGAGCCAGCTCTTCAACAGCTAATGGCCAATCTGGGCTATGAGCAAACTTTGGTTTTTCAGAAAGAAACAGAACTGCAGGGTCAACCCCACAGATAAATGTTGAAGCTCAAAGTTCTGATACTTTGAAGAGGAAAAGAATAGTAAGTACTGATGATAAAGCAACTCCTTCTCTATCAAGGAGATTGAAGAAAATGAGGGCCAAAAGGCACATGGCTAAGCCTCCATTTGAGGATACTACTGAAGCTGAGGAAGGGGATCAGGAATCTCTGATCTCATCAGAACTTGTGGTAATTGAAGCTCTGTCATCCCCTACTCAAGCTCAAGATACTGTGCTAACACCTCCTGTCTCTCCAATTAAAGCTACAGATAATGCTGATGAACAAGCTGCAAATTCTGAATAGATATTCACAATTTGGATATACCAAATGTTCTTTATTTGGAAGCTCCTACAGCAGCTCAGCCATCTACTGATAATTCTCCAATCTTAAATGTTGATGCTGAGATACCATCTACACCAATTCTGGATCAAGAACCTGAAGATCAGAATTTAGATGAAGTTGAATCAGAAACTCCTATAGCCTCACACACTATTATGTTATCAGAGGATAATGAGTCTTCTTCAAGCTCTGGAGACAGTGTTTTAGTACATACTCCAGCTCCTGTACTTGGAAATGAAGCATTGGTCAAGAAATTTATTGAACAGGATGCTCATGTACCTTGCGATGAAACTCATAGAGGAGTAGAGTGGACCAAGAAGTGGAATGATTCTGATTTCATTCCAAGCTCTAAAGTTCTGACATAGCACATTGCTAAAGCTGATGAGCTGATGATGAATTCTGATATCAAGACACAACTCAAGATCATTGCTCTATCTACCAAGAACCTTCAAGGTCTACACTCACAAACTCAAGTAAAGGCTGATACATTACAAGAATCATTTAATAAGCTAGATATGCAGATCAAGCTTGACAAGACAAGGATTATCAGACCTATACTTAAGAAAGTAGAAGTAATTGAGAAAGCTCAAGAAAAGCAACAGGCCCAAATCTCTGAGGTCCTGGTTAATCAAGCTTCTCAACAGGCTCAGGTGAATGATATTCAAACTTCAGTGGAACTTCTTCTCTCACTCCTACTATCAGACGATGCCAAAAAGGGTGAGAAGATAGTTAAGTCCAAATGCTCTATACTGAAGAAGAAAGATGATGAAGCTGATGACCAGGGAAACCCTATCAAGGGTAGAGGTCAAGTTCAAAGTAAAGAGCACAACAGCAAGGTTTCTTCTAGGAAACTAATTACTGATGCAAGCAGATCTTCTCATCAAAAGAAGACAAGTTCTGAAGCTGCTAAAACTCAAAATCTGATAGCAAGTGCTGATACTCAAAATCTGATATCAAGTTCTGATGAGCAAAGTCTGATGACAAAGCCTGATGTTCTGATACAGGGTGGAAGTCAAGATTCTCAAAAGTTTATGCAAACTCTGAAGCTAAAGGGGAAGCAGACTACAGTCTACTACAAAGATCCCAAGATTTAGACACTTGATGAGGAAATTGCTAGAAGATTGTTTCTGAAGCATAATCCAGGAATGGACTTAGAAAATCTTAAGGAGGAAGAAGCTAGATTTAAAGCTGAAAAGACAAATCTAAATCCAAAAGCTTCTGTTGCAAAGAAACCTCCAAGGCCTAAGGTAAAAGGTATTGTGATCAAGGAGAAGTCACATACTGAGGCATCAAAGCCCAAACCAAGATCACAATCTGAGATTGATCCCAAAGACAAAGGGAAAGGAAAAGTTGATGAACCAATCAAGCCACTGGAGATGAAAATTCCTCAAATTCTGATGAAACCAGTGTGCAAAATGGTTCAAGTTACTGATGACACTCTTGCTGAAGATGAAGATGTTCAAACTCTGAAAAGAAGGAAGATTTCTGAAGAATTCAAGACAACCTCTGACAAGGCTCAAGTTGTTCAGAGTGAAGAACTGTAAGCTACAACATAAACAGCAAGTTCTGATAAAATTATCAAGACATCAACCTCTGACAGTGCTCAAGTTGATTTAGACAAGATGGAAGTAGCTGATAAAAAGAAACTTCTGTGGAAAAATGTCAAACCATCAGATCCAAAGAAAAGCCAATTGTTGTCTACTTTCATGACTATTGGGTTAAATGATAGAGAACCAAGAGACAAGGCCGGACTAGGTTCTGATGAAGCTAAGATCAAAATAGGAGTTAAAGTTGCTACTAGAGATCCATTTCTATTGACTAACAGACCTCTTGAAGATGTTACACAGAAACACCTTGATAAGGTTATCTCTGTTCAAGTGGTACTGGATGCTCATGACAAGCACAATGTCAAGGAAAATCTGATTCTATTTCTTGAAGATGGAAGGACATATCAGATGTCAGAATCAGATGTGCTGAACAAATCACTAAAAGAACTTCAATTCTTTCATTACCTTTTAGAGGTAAAGTCTGATATTACCAGGAGATGGTCAAATTTCGTATTGAAGACCATCAGAGATAAAGCAAGAATTTCCGGTTCAAGGGTTACAAAATTCATTCCTAATATTGTTGAAGATGATGGAAGTGAAACTCCAATGAAGAAGGATTCTGCTAAACTTGAAGTGTTTCTGAATGAGAAATGTTTGTGCTACAATGAAGATTCTTCTCATCCTAAGGTAATAACACTGAATGATGGTTTAGAAAGAAACCATATCTCTGCTTTAAGGACTACAATCTACCAGATTGGGAGTCAAGATGAAGAGATGAAGCAAGTTAAAGCTACAATGTCTCAAGTCCTGAGGAGTAAAGAAGAAAAGCAGATATCAAGCTTTGTCAAGAATCATTATGGATTCAGATTGACTCAGTGAGATTGGTAAAAGCTACAAGGACTGTAAGTTGTAGTTAGTTATCTAGTTAAACTCTTATTTTCATTTGTACTTAAATATTTTTGACATCATCAAATCTATTAACTTGTATATTTTGCATAATTTACAAGTTGGGGGAGATTGTTAGATATATTTGAGATGTCATGTCTAATATGATTCATGTTTAGTTTTCAGATCTTAACAAACAGGACATATCAGGACTTACTGAAATCATGATTTACTGGAAGTCAGAACTTAATATCTGAACTTAAGGTCATATCAGAACTTGAGTGCGGGAAGACGTTCATATAAGGAAGGAAGCTGATTTACAGTAGAAGATCGAGACTAAAACAAAAGAATATATGCATGGAAAGAGTTAGAAGACTGGAATACTTGTAGACGATATCTTATTGATATATTTTAGGAGACAAAATTATATTCCATATCAATTAGAAGTTATCTTGTAAATGTGTACTATATAAACACAGACTTAGGGTTTACACTATATGTGTTATCATTATCGAAAAGATTATACATTGTAACCTAGCAGCTCTTAGTGATATTTGTTCATCACTGAGAGAGAACAACAGTTCTTATGGTAATAGAGTTTATTCAATATACTTGATCTTTGTTGCATACTTGTGTTAAATCGATTTGATTGTATAAACACTGTATTCAACCCCCTTCTACAGTGTTGTGTGACCTAACATAACTATATCAGTATCTGTGTATGGAACAGTAGAAGTGTTATCTGGAATTCTAAAGAATGCTTTGATAATGTCACTATTAATACAAAACTGCTTACCTTTAAGAGTGAAAGTTATGGTCTTGTTAGTAGAGTTGTACACGGCAGTTGTCCATATCTCCTCCACAACTTCACAGTAGATTGTGGGTGATTCCAGCAGAGCATAACTGAGTTTATAGTTCTTTACCAAGTCCATCATCTTGTGAAAGTCTCAAGAATGTGGAATCTCATTTTTCACAAGAGCTACAAAGTTGTTCTTATAATAGATAAATCCAGATTGAGACATGATTTTGACTACTGGTGCCATTGTTAGAGAATGAGAAATTTGCAGAGAGAATATTTACTTTGGAGAAGAAAGGAAGTTAGAGCAATTTGATTTGAGAATGATAAAAAAATAGAATAAAAATGAATTTTGCTTTAATACTATCTCAGAAATAAACTGTCAAAAATAATAAAGTCAAAATAAAGTAACCAATCAAAATAGCCCAAAATAGCCATTTAAAAATAACTAAACTGTAAAAATTATGTCACTTATCCGTCGTGTTATACTTACAAACTGTAAGTATACCCGATGGATAACGTTCAGAGTTTTAACGGCTAAGATTGAGACAATTCAACGGATGAGAATAAAATAATTATCCGTCGGGTTATAAAATAATCCAGAAAAGTAATTGATTTTTATAAACAAATAATATTCTGACGGATGATCAAACTCGATGGATAATGAACATCCGTCGGGATGTAAGTTTTGATTTAGCCAAAATTTCATCCAAAACAGAGAAATCAATTAAGTTTCTGGTTGCATTAAAACTTGCAAAAAATATACGAAATGATTCAAGAGTAATTAAGCATACCTAACTCACTTACCAACCTTGAAAAGGTGGATTCATCAAGTGGCTTGGTAAAGAAATCTGCAAGCTGCTCTTCATTTGGAACAAAATAAAGTTCCACAGTACCATTCATCACATGTTCCCCAATGAAATGGTACTTGATGTCTATGTGCCTTGTTCTTGAATGTTGTACTGGATTTTCAGTGATGGTAATTGCACTTGTGTTATTACAGAAAATGGGAATTCCATCAACTTGTAGACCATAGTCCAGCAATTGGTTTTTCATCCACAAAATCTGTGCACAGCAACTACTAGCAACAATATATTCAGCTTCAACTGTAGAAGTAGAAACTGAATTTTGCTTTTTACTAAACCAGGACACAAGCTTGTTCCCTAGAAATTGACAGGTTCCTGTTGTACTTTCTCTGTCTATTTTACAACCTGCATAATCTGCATCTGAATAACCATTTAGATCAAAACCAGAGTCTCTAGGGTACCAAATGCCAAGTTTTGGTGTTCCCTTGAGATATCTGAAAATTCTCTTAATATCTACTAAGTGAGATTCTCTAGGATCAGCCTGAAATCTAGCACAAAGACAAGTAGCAAACATTATATCTGGCCTACTAGCTGTTAAGTACAGAAGTGAGCCAACCATGCCCCTATAGCTTGAAATATCCATAGAATTTTCAGTAGTGTTTAATTCAAGCTTAGTTGCAATGGCCATGGGAGTTTTTGCAGATGTGCAATCCATTAGATCAAACTTCTTTAAAAGATCATGAATGTATTTAGTTTGACTAATGAATATTCCATCACTAACTTGCTTAACTTGTAAACCAAGAAAGTAAGTTAGTTCTCCCATCATGCTCATTTCATACTTACTTTGCATCAATTTGGCAAAAAAAAAATTGCAAATTTTTTCATCTGTAGAGCCAAATATAATATCGTCTACATAGATTTGAACAAGTATACTAGAGCCATTAATATTTCTAAAGAATAAAGTTTTATCAACAGTACCTCATGTGAAGTGATTTTCCAAAAGAAACTTTGATAAAGTGTCATATCAGACTCTAGGTGCTTGCTTCAGTCCATAAAGTGCTTTCAAAAGATAGTAGACATATTCTGGAAAACTTGAATCTTCAAAACCAGGAGGTTGACTGACATAGACTTCCTTCACCAAATCTCCATTTAGAAAGGCACTTTTGACATCCATTTGATAGACCTTGAAATTGGCATGAGCTGCATAGGCTAAGAAAATTCTGATGGCTTCAAGTTTTGCAACAGGAGCAAAAGTTTCATCAAAATCTATTCCTTCTTATTGACAGTAGCCCTTAGCAACCAACACTACTACAAATCTTAACTTAGGAGACAGCACTTGCGTAGCGCTTTATATGAAGTGTTTTACAAGTATATTACTATTATAGCGCTTAATATAAATAATGCTATACAAGTTAATATGCAGCATAATTAAATAAAAAGAAATTAAATTAAAAATAACTAAGATTACGTATGGGAAGGATGCGCTATGTAAGAATTTACTTTAACAGCGTTTTCTCAATGCGCTATAGAACTATATGTGTTCTAAGTATTATTTATTTATTTTTTGATTTTTTTTTATTCTTATATAGCGTTTGCATAAGTGTTGTGAAAGTTAATGTATTTTAAGTCATTATTCTTATGTATTTAAAAATATTTGTAAAGCTTGAATAGCATTAAAATAAATGTTTTGTAAGTGAATGTATTCTAAGTAAATTTTTTCATAATCCTACTTTAATACTAAGAGTCCCTTAATTTTAATAAATAAATATACTTAAACAAAAACTTCCCCAGTTCTCCTCTCCATCAAACAAAATTATCTCCCATTCTCTCAAACAATGGCTTAACCGCCGTCTCTCTATCTCTCTTCCCGTAATCATCAATATCTTTAGAAGTCATTCGTCTCACTCCACTAATCGCACGGGGATTAGGCTTATTTGCTCGTGCTGTAGGTCTGGTTGGTTGGTTCTTCTTCAAATTGGGATTGCTTCACTCGGGGTTCAATACTAGGTTTTGGTTTGGGATTAAAGGGGATTGAAATAATTTCCCAAAAGTTTCACTTGTTTCCCTAATTTCAATACTTGGGTTAAATTAATTTGGGTTTCAATTAATTTTTTCTTTAATAATTTTTTCCAATTTTGTAACTGCTTCACATACTAAAGTCGAGATTATCTATGGGTTTCAGTTTTTCTCACGGGTACAAGACAATCAACAAACCTCCACCCTTGAAGAACTTCTACTGGCCTGTTTCTGAAATTAAAGGTACACAAAATTTAACAGAGACTTGCTAGTAATTGTATTTGATGTTTGTTTATGGTTGAGTGTGGCATAGGTAATTTTAAGATTAAATGTTTTTACTTCTATATTTTTACAAATCATATGTTCTAGTTTATGTTAAATATTTTATTAATCGTGATATTTGGAATGGTTCTAATTTGACACATGTATTTCATGATAATTGTAGTAAAATTATTCTTTAATTTGATTTGTACGTTGAGGCAGACCCTTATCTAATATATGTACATAATGCCTGAGTGTGTGATAAAACGGACTTTGATCAGTATGATTTAATAAAGTAGGGTAATTTTATACTATAACAAGCCTAGCTAGGTTGTTCTGACAAGTTTTAATGTTGTTAATTTAAGGTTTATGTAGCAGCCGGTCTATCTAGCTATATATGTCCAGGGAGTGATCATGTAGCTAATGTAGCTAAGTGCCTTTGCACAAAGCAAGCCAATGTAGCTTGTATGTTAAACCTAATTATGCAAAAAAAAACACTCTATTTTGCATTCTTGAGTCGTAATGGCGAGTGTTCTCTGTATTAGTATCCATAGAATTAAAATATGCAAGGAATTGTGAATTTAATTAAGTACTATATTGAATAAATATAACATAGATATGCTGCATTTTAAGCACCAGTTCTTCTTGAATACTCATAATGTGTGTGAGTAATTACTGTAATGTGTGTGAATTCAGTATGATTTAATAAAGTAGGGTAATTTTGTACTATAACAAGCCTAGCTAGTTTGTTCTGACAATTTTTAACGTTGTTAGTTTAAGGTTTATGTAGCAGCTGGTCTACCTAGCTATATATGTCCACGGAGTGATCATGTAGCTAAGTGCTATGCATAAAGCAAGCCCCTTGTATGTTGAACCTAATTATGCAAAAAAAAACACCCTGTTCTGCATTTTTGAGTCTTAATGGCAAGTGTTCTCTGTACTAGTAGCCATAGAATTAAAATATGTAAGGAATTGTGAATTTAATCAAGTACTGTATTTAATATATATAACACAAGTATGCTATATTTTAAGCACCAGTTCTTCTTAATTACTCATAATGTGTGTGAGTAATTAGTGTAATGTTTGTGAGATTAATTCTAATAGGTAGTCACAAATAAGCCCGAAAGGTAGCAACTGAATATGTTTTCAATTCTGAGTTACTCTGAAATTATATGCTATATCCTTCGAATGGAATTAAATATAGGCTAAAATACTATATTACCATATGAGCAAAAGGAGACACGTAACTTCACGAGGCTAGTATCACCCAAAAAATCCAAGACAGTGATCATGCATATCAGAGTGCAAAAGAACATCTTTTTAATGACTGCACATTCTATAAAGATTGTCCATAAAGTACTTCATGAAATCTTTTATTTATTTGTTAAGTTACTAAACTGAATCTTTATATTTGATAAATATTATCTCTATATTTTTTACATAATAAATTTTTGGAAGTTGCAATGCAGGGGCATCCAATGTCTAAACAACTTTTTGTAATTTTTGTAATTTTATTTTCTGTCAGAAGCCAATTCAGGTATTTGGACCAAGTATATATTCAGCTTTTATGTTACAAGATAATAGGATATTGATCCTTAAACTGTTCTCTCAACTAAAAGTAGAATTAGGTATGTTATCTAGACTTGTGTTGTTTTTTAGGTGAATGAATTAAGAAGGAACTAAAAAAAATTGTACTATTTCTTGAGTGAAGTCTTATAATTTTCATTCCTTCCTTTATTACATTTCTAGATATATGTTAATTAGTGTATCTGGCCGGCTTCACAATTGTTAGACCATTATTGTTACACAAAAATAGAAAGGTAAAATTAAGCAAGCTTCAAATGAATGGTCTGGCTAGTTGGTTCACAAGTAGATATCATGTGTCATTAACACAAGTGTTTATAATTTTGTTGGAAGTAGAGAAAAAATTGACAACTACTACTCCATATATAAATACATCTCGTCAAGTTGCTAACCTAGCTATGTAAACCTTACAGTTACTGATTCTCTTTCAATACCTCATAACCTGTATTGGATTACTTTTTTTGTCAAGATTCGATGCACACACAAATAAATATTTGTGCAGATTTCTATTTGTCAGTAATAATTGATTTACTCATCATGTGGTATATGAACTTTCAAGAATTAGGTCTTTTGTCACTCTCAGTAATTAATATAAAGAAAAACCTGCAAAACGTAAAACGAGTTTTTTAGGATTTCGTATCATCCTATTTTAGGGACGGATGGTCCCTTTAGGCTTTGAACACAAGGGGCCATGTGCAAAATCTAGAATTATAATGACCTTGTTGGCTTTTATAGTTCTTGACATGTTCAGAAGCTGTAATTTTCAATCTATTTGACAATTGTACAATTTCCAGCAGATAAAAGTTTATTGAATAATGTATATGCTCTCTACTTGTGTTGGTTGATAAGAGCATGCATTTGGACATAATCAAGATTCCAGAATAGTTATAATTGAACTGAAAATACTAAATTAAAATCATATTGAAATTTTGTTTAATCTCGAGATATATGTAAAAATGGGTATACCGGCTATATCAGCGTTAATTGGTCAGAATTTGTTTATTTATTTCATGAAATATTTGTATGCAAGTACTTAGTATCAATTTTTTCTTTGCCTTTTATACAATTAATTTGATACTAAATTGTATAACATAAAACTTCAGGTTGTATATTTATTAGTGTTCTTATGGATCGTAAATGGATAAAAGCACATCGGATGTCGGAAGAATACAAAGCTGGTGTCAAACAGTTTTGTAAGCTTGCGGCAGAAAATTCCAAGAATATTAATTTCATCTTTTGCCCGTGTACGAAATGTTTGAATATTATTGAAGTTAATGGTCCAAACGAGTTGCATGACCACCTGATGTTTCATGGTTTTGAGAAAACCTATACCCGCTGGACATATCATGGGGAAGAGAGAGGAGAAAATAACTCTGGTAACTTTAACTTTGATTATCAATTTGTAGATACAGTTGATACCGATTTTATGGAAGATGCTGAGGGTGGTAGTTCTAGTGTTGAAAAGGATATCCCTAACATCATTAATGATGAATTACTTTAAATTTGTTTTAATCCTCATGCTTATCTTGTCTGATATTCAGTTTTATGTTACTCTTTTCTAGACACCTCCAAAAATCTTAAATAAAGAAAAAAACCGAGAAAGGGTTAAACAGGTTGGCCAGAAAAAGGTTAAGGATAAAGAGAGGGAGAAAACAGTTGAGTCTATCGCTACAGTTTCTTCGAAACAATTAGGTTATCCTCTCGCTCAAGATGTTTCATATGACGGAGTTGTGGAAATGGTTCATCTTGCTATTGTATTTAATCGTGTTTCAGATGTAGAGATTGAAATGGGACCTTTTTGGGATGGAGACCCTTGGACCGAGCATATTAATAAGGAGAATGTTTTGGAGGTACTGAATGAGCAATGGTTAAGTGCTTCGAGTCTGACGTTCTACATTAGGTAATACAAAAAAAAATTCATGGATCTCTTATTTGCACCTATTTTTTTCTAATCATGTTTTTTCTTAGGTATTTATGTGAGGTCTATTTATCCAAAAATGAAAACATGGCAGCGAAGTTTTCTTTTGCTTCACCTCATGTCGTGTGTTACTTATCGGATAATTCCAAGGCTTCATCGAGTTTGGCAAAGTTTATGTTGGAATATGTTGATAAAGAGCACTTACTTTTTGTGCCATATAATATTTCGTAAGTTACATTTTTTGTGTCACTATGTAAGTTTATATAATTTCATGTACTTATTACTGATAAATAATTTTTAGAGAACATTGGGTCTTGGTTGCCATAAATACAAAAACAGAGAGCATTTACTTTATGGATCCAGCTCCAAAGGCCACCATAGTAAAATACAAGAATTTGAAGGCACTTATAGAAACGTAAGTAGAAATATGTAGTTAATAACTTGCAGATCGTATTTATAAAGGTTAATGCTTATTTCTTATATCAAATATATTTTCTATTTAGGGCCTTGGTTTCTTTTCGGACTGGACTTGGAAAAACTTATACAAAGATGGCATATAACACCTTTAAATGGACAAACATACAGGTAAACACTAATGATGCCCTTAAATATTACAACCCCTGTGATATGGGTTCTACTATCCATTAATATTTGTATTTTATATTCATCATGGTGAAAGTTCACTTTAACTTCCCTATTAATATTTGTATTTTAAAATTAATAGGTGTTTTCTGAAAATTTAATCTTATAGCAATTATAGCTTTTTCAAATATTTATCTAGATAAATATATTTAAAATATAAATATTTTATATAATAAATATTTAGTGCTATGCTTATATTATATACGTATATATATTAGCTTTATTCTTTTTTTATTATAAAATCTAATATAAATTTACTTATATGATTAACCAAATATTTAAAAAATATTTTTAAACAAGATAGATAGTTTTCATTTGTATATATGTGTTTGTATTTTATAAAAATTGTGTACATATATATAGAGTAGCCTAATTCTTTTTATAGTGTATTTTTTCTAATGAATTTGATAGACTTGTTAGTTCATTAGGTACTGAGTATTTTTTAGAACAGGAGCTAAGCAAGGACCTTATAAAATGTTGTTTATTAAATTGAAGCATGTCCAACATTGTTGTTGTGATAAGGTAGTGATATATGATTATTGTTATGCACAGTGCCCTAAACAACTTCCAAATGATGGTATTTTTTGTGGACATTACGTGGGATGTTTTATTGAAGATGTGTTGCGTTCTGGTGAAACGAGTATAAGTGTAAATGTAAGTGACCCTAACATTGCTAATACTAAAAAGAAGCCAACTATATTTTAACATTATTTATTGATTTTTTATAATTTTCGTGTGTGCAGTTCACTCGTTCTAACAGACTCATGTGCTATTCTCATGAAAAAATGCTCCGCTTCCGAGATAATTGGGCGGGATTCTTTTACAACCGGTATCTGAAGGGAAAACTTTTGAATATGTAGTTTTTTTATCTTATCCACTTGCTGGCTTGTAGTAAATAACAAAATACAGTTGTTTGAGATCTAGATCTAATGATGTTTTTTGGTTGTTATTTAATTGTTACTCTGCTGGAGATTTTTAAATCAATATGAAAGTTTATGATTGATTTCAAATCTTTTTATTTTACAAGTTCAGTTTGTGTGATTGATTGGAATTTGAGTTTACATTTTTTGTAATTAGCGAGGTTGGATTGTATTTTAGGGATTTTCAAAAAACAGCAAATGTGTACAAATAGTGAAAATATATCAATTATTATTTTTTTTATAAAAAGGAGGTCTTAATATAGCAGTTTCAAAAGTGCTATACAGGATGGCAGATGGTATATGTGTCCAATGCTTATATAGCATTTTTGAAGCGTTATGCAAGTAAGCGTTGCTCCCTACATACCACTTCAAAAAATGTTGTACAACTTCGGGTCTCCAACTTATATAGCATTTTAAAAACTGCTATCCACTAAGATGTACTTGTATGACACTTACCTATATTACACTTATTAAAATGCTATCCAAGAGGAGCACTTACAGAGCGCCAAAATAAGCGATGTACAAGTAATTGCCACTTGCATAGCGGCGTGTTGCATAGCGCTCAAAAGCGCTATATAAGGTTTAAAAAAAGTGTTATACAAGAGCAGATTTGTAGTAGTGCAATCTAGCTTTGTTCCTGACCACTATGCCATTTTCATCCATCTTGTTTCTGAATACCCACTTGGTGTCAATTGGATTCTTTCCTTTAGGTTTCGGTACCAGCTTCCATACCTTATTCCTTTCAAATTGGTTTAGCTCCTCCTGCATAGCTAAAATCTAATCAGGATCCAACAAAGCTTCTTCTACCTTCTTTGGTTCTTCCTTAGATAGGAAGCTGCTATAGAGACATTCTTCTTGATTTTCTCTCCTTGTTTAAACTCTAGAAGATGCATCACCAATGATGAGCTCAAAAGGGTGATCTTTAGTCCATTTCCTTTGTTGAGGTAGATTAGCTCTAGATGAAGAGGCCTCATTATTGTCTTTATGTGTGACTGAGTTTTGATTATGAGAAACTCCCCCTGAGTTTGTGAATCTTTGATTTGAGAAAGGGGAACTTTCTGTAGGTGATCTATTCTGACTTTCAGCTTCTCTTAATGTTTCGCCGGATGATGCACTTTGTGTCCCGACGGATGAAGCTGATTGTCTCCCGATGGATAAGGCAGATTGTCTCCCAACGGATGAAGCATTTTGTAACTCGACAGATGTTGAATTATGTGCTTCATTAGTTGTAGATTTTTCTGCATTATCCTTATTCACTATTTCTTGATCACTTTCATCATCACTGTCATCACTGACCATCTCCACATTATCAAACTTGAGGCTTTCATGGAAATCTCCATCTTGCAGTCCTTCAATCTTTTTATCATCAAACACAACATGTACTGATTCCATAACAATGTTGGTTTTTAGATTATAGACTCTATATGCTTTTCCCACAGCATATCCAAAAAGATTCCTTCATCTGCTTTAACATCAAACTTTCCATGTTGATCAGTTTGATTCCTTAAGATATAACATTTGCAGCCAAAGACATGAAGAAAATTTAGAGTTAGCTTCCTATTCTTGAACAATTGGTAGGGAGTCATGCACTTTGTTTGATTAACCAAAGAGATATTCTGAGTGTAGCAGGCAGTATTCACAGCTTCAGCCCAAAAATATGTTGGTAACTTTGATTCTTCAAGCATTGTCCTTACAGCTTCAATAAGTGATCTGTTCTTCCTTTCGACCACTCCATTTTGTTGTGGAGTTCTTGCTGCAGAAAACTCATGCATAATCCCATTCTCTTCACAAAATGATCTCATCACAAAATTCTTGAACTCGGTTCCATTGTCACTCCTGATTCTTTTTACTTTAAAGTCAGGTCGATTGTTGACTTGCTTTATGTGATTGATGATGATTTCACTAGCTTCATCTTTGGACTTTAGGAAATATGTCCAAGAGAACTTTGAGAAATCATCCACAATTACTAGGCAAAATCTTTTTCTTTAGATGGACAACACATTGACTAGTCCAAACAAATCCATGTGTAACAATTGCAAAGGTTCTTTAATTGTTGAATCAAGCTTCTTCTTGAATGATGCTTTGATCTGCTTTCCTTTTTGGCAGGCATCACACAATCCATCCTTAGTAAACTCCACTTGAGGAATACCTCTAACCAATTCTTTCTTGACAAGTTCATTCATGGTCTTGAAGTTTAGATGGGACAACTTCTTGTGCCAAAGCCAACTTTCATCTTAACTTACTTTATGGAGAAGGAAAATGACTGATTCTGCATTGGATGAGTTGAAATCAGCTAGGTACATATTTCCTTTTCTCACTCCAGTGAGAACCACTTTGTTGCCCTTTTTGTTTGTCACAACACAGGCTTCTAAATTGAAGGTTACTGAGTTGCCCTTATCACAAAGTTGGCTGATACTCAACAAATTATGCTTGAGACCATCCACTAGGGCAACTTCTTCAATGATGACATTGTCTTTTAAAATCAAGCCATATCTCACAGTATAACCCTTGTTGTCATCTCCAAAAGTAATACTTGGGCCAGCTCTTTCCTTGAACTCAGTGAGCAGGGTAGAATCTCCAGTCATGTGCCTTGAGCAACCACTATCCAGATACCAAAGATTCTTTTTGTTTCCCTCCACACATCAAAATCAAATCAAGTTGATTTTGGTACCCAAGTTTCCTTGGGTCCTGCCTTGTTAGCTTTCTTTTTTGGTTTCTTAGGTTTGATCTCATTTGACTTGGTAATTTATGATTCATCCTTAGTCATCTGAGTTGGACCTTTGAAAGCAGTCATTAAAACAAAATTATCATGCACATTTTGATTAATAGAAAAAAGTATTCTATTTGCAAACATGTTATTCCAGTAAGGCATGCTAAATGGAATTTGAGGCATACTAAATGCAGCATAATAAGGATTAGGTGCAAATGGCATATTAATAAATTGTGCATTGATATTCTGAGCAGACATAGCATTCATAGGCATGGTAAGCATGGCAGTTATATTGGGAAAAGATGAGGGTGTAGACATAGGAGTAGGCATGGAAAGTTTGCAATTAACAGACAAATGATTAACACTACCACACCTAACACAGATTTTTCTTGGAGCATATTTATCAGGTCAGGTGTGTAGTTGTTATGTTTGTTAATTCTTACTTTCTCATTTCTATTGTTTTTCTTTTTGGCTTCTGTTTTAACCTCAATATTTTCTAATCTGTCATTCAATTGCTTGATGGACAGATGACCAACATTAACTTTCTTTTCCTTCCTGACTTGACTTGATTCTCCTGGAATAAAGTTTTTAGAAACTGATCCATATTTCTTATTTAACTTAGCTAGCTTAGCTTTGCTAACGGGTTTTACTCACAGCCGACGGATGTGGCTCCTTGTCACTCAATAAATAATCTTTTTGATTATCCGACAGATGATTTTCATCATCTGTCGAGTCCACATCTGTAAGCAATTTTTCAACCAAATTGGACTCAGGCTTCTCTTTACTCTTCTTCCAGGATGCATCACAAAAGGACTTAATACCTTGAACTTTAGTGATTTGAGTATGGACATCTCTGGATGATTTCCATGCCTCAATCACTTCATGTTCTCGTTCAAGCTGCTTCTTTAAAATCTCTTCTTTCTTCAAGGAATCAGTTAATTCATCTTTAGCAATCTTACACTCAATTCTCAATTTCTCAAATTCAATAAACTGAGACTCTAGCACATTATTCCTCTCACTTAAAAACAAGTTGTTTTCTTTAATTTTAGCATTTTCCTTAGTAAGGGACTTAAGTGTAACACGCATGTGATATAATTTTGTGGACATGTCATGTATTGCATCATTACACTCAGCTTTAGATAAATATTCTAGGTTAGTGGTGATTACCTGATTGCTTGAAGAACTTGTTTCTGTTTCATCAGATTTGGCCATTAGGGCTAGATTGACATAGCTTGTTTCTTCATCTTCATCCAATCTATCTACAGCCCAATCATTCTCCTGTGTGATGAAAGCCCTTTCCTTTTGTTTGAGCAACTCAAAGTATTTCTGTTTATAATCAACAGGCTCAAACTTCTTTTTGCTGGAATCAGAATTTCTACACTCACTGGCAAAATGCCCTGCCAAGCCACATTTGAAATATTTGAATTTGGATTTATCCACCATGTTTCTATTTGGCTTGGCTGCTCCAAAATTCTTTTTGAATTTGAGCTTGGCAAATCTTCTGGATAGGAATGCTAGATGTTCATCAATATCATCCATGTCATCTTGGATCAAGTGATCTTCATTTTCAGCTACCATCCCTTTACCCCTGCTTTCACAGACCTTTGATGTAGACTCAACAACTTCTACCTTCATCTCTTTCTCCTTCTCTAACTCAACAACCAGTGCTATGGACCCTCCTTTCTTCCTTCTTTTCTCCATCTTCTCATCTTGCTCTATTTCAATCTCATAAGTTTTCAGGATGTCGTACAATCTCTCCAAGGTGAACTCCTTGTAATCCTGTGAATTTCTCAATGAGATTGTCATTGGCTTCCACTCCTTTGGAAGAGATCTAAGGAACTTGAGGTTAGAGTCTTTTGTTTGATAGACTCTTCCATGCAACTTCAGAGCATTTAGTAGCTTTTGAAATCTACTAAAAATATCAGTGAGAGACTCACTTTCTTCACAGTGGAAATGCTCATATTGTTGAATCAGTAGCTGCATCTTGTTCTCCCTTATTTGCTCAGTACCATCACAAATAATCTGGATTGTGTCCCAAACCTCTTTGGTTGTTTTACAATTAATGATGTTATCAAACATATCACCATCAACTCCATTGAACAATATGTTCATGGCCTTCTTATCTATCCTGACTTGCTCAATATCAGGGTCTGACCATTCATGCCTAGGTTTGGGAACAGATGGTTCATTGCCAGTTGCAGCTCTCATTGGTACATGAGGACCTCTCTCTATGCAATCCACATAGGCCTCATCTTGGGAAATAAGATGTAGGTGCATTTTCACCTTCCAGTGGTGATAATTATCTTTGTCCAGAAATGAAATTTTGACTCCAACATCCTTCTTGTTCATCTTGTTATTTGTGTGATCTTTACACTCTTTGTACTTCAAGAGCTTGCTCTGATGCCAATCGTTATTCCCTAACAATACAACAAGAATTACAAAAGGGGGGTTGAATATAATTCTGGCTACTTTTTCAGATTTTAAAACAGTTCAAACTTGATAAATATAACAGTGTTTGATTAGCAGCGGAATAAAAAGATGATAGAAATCAAAACACTAAGTAATAAAAATAAAAGCTTTTAAAACTTTCTGGTGGATTTGAAAGTATCCACCAGATATATATATATATATCAAATGAGAACCCTGTGAAGCTTGAATAGCTCACAGCTACTTACAAGTTTTAACAACTAAACTACAGAGAAATGCTTACATGATATAGCTTGATATGTTTCTCTGAAAATGTATCTGCTTAGTTAGTTGTTCTACTTGCTACACTTGGTTTATATATCACCAAGTTAACATGACAATAAGACAAGATAATAAAACAAAACATATCTAGTTTAACTTCATGCTGCTTCACTACTTTATTCCAGCATCTTTGAATATCTTCATAATTGCATGGAAATGCTTCTTTTTTCTCAAATTCCTGCTTAACAGGATGCCACATTCCTTTTGCAAACACCCGACGCATGTATGAAAGGAATATGTCCTAAGTCCAATCATGTTTAAGGATTTAGGAATAACTTTTATGTAATCTGTTTTGATTTCATTGATATTAATAAAAGACTTGTTTTGTTTTTATTACGGGCTTTATCTATTTAAGTGTTTAAATAAGATATACCATAGTTTAGAGTAAAGCTTTTTATGGATTATGATGAGATCATAATAGTGAGACCTAAAAAGATGATAACTCTAAACTTAAATAGTTCCTGGTCATAGGATTACTAACTGGTAATTAATAATCCGCAAAGATCGGTACATACTATGCTTGCTTCATTATGAAGGATGTCTGTTCTCATAGATATTTGTGTGGTGACACTATAGCTAGTATGTAGGTGCTTATTATAGAATAAGTTCACTGAACATGACTCGCACAGCTGAACAACTGATGGAGTTCACTCACGTGTCAGCAGTTGTTCACATAGTGATAGTTGTACAAGTATCCTTAGACTTGAGGTCATCATAGTCATCTTGTGTACACTGAACTATGCTTTGGTTTAGTTCTTAGTCTCCAGGGACAATTATTAGGGCTCTTCTGGGTATAGGAATTTGTACACGAAGATAGTGTATGATCAATAAAGGATCTACCCCTTCCAGTGAAGGAAGCGAATGTTCAAGGCTGATCCATTTATGCTAGTTCAGGAATCTCTGGCCAGAGTGAATGAAATTAGAAAGGAGTTTCTAATTTGCATAGAACTACACATAGTAAATGGTAAGCAAGTGATTGAATTAGATAGGCTTGACACGAGATTCATGCCTTGTATTTAATCGGGACATTGTAGGGTAGAAGGAGTTTATTGTACGGTAACTATTCACTGAATAGGTTCTTGGTATTCTAAGCAGTGAATTCATATTATCCGGATAGTCGCGATATGCTGAGAAGTATCCCTCACGATGTAGAATAAATGTGATTAATTAATTAATCATATTTAATAAATTAGAGAATTTATATAAATAATGATAAAATAGTTTTATTATTATTTATTTCTACTACCGGCTTAATATTGAACCTACAGGGTCACACCATAAAAAGAGAATGATTTAATGGTGGAGGAATTAATTAATAATGGCTAATAATTATTTATTTGTGAAATAAATAATTAACTGGTAAATTTAATAATTGATTAAATGAGATTTAATTGATTATAAATTAATTAAGAAAAGTTCTTAATATTATTAATTAAAGGATTTAATTTTTGGAAATTAAATCAAGAGAGAGAATTATTTCTAAAGTGTTTAGAAAAAGGATTAATGATTAAAAGATGTTTTAATTATTAATGAGAATAATAAATGGGATAATAATAATATTTATGGGAAAATTTCAGGTGAAAATTTTGCCTATAAATACACTATTATAGACCCTATTTTATTCCAACCCACATCTAACCCGAAAACCCAAAAAGTTTGGAAAACCCAATTCTCTCCACCTCCTTCCCCCTCCTTAACATCGTTTTCTTGGTGGATACCGGTGGAGTGCTTCACACTTGAGGAGCAACTGGTAAGGATCTCTGATCGTTGTCTCCGAATTATTTCTAAAGGTTAGATTCGATCCCTCGAATTTTTATTCACGATTTATATGCTTTTATTTGGATTATATATGTGTAAAAGTGTTTTGCCATGCCCCCGCTGTGATTAAAATCCAACAATGTAGTTATGTTATCACTGTCAACAGCAATTTGAATTTGATCATCCGTCGGGTCTATGCTTGTCATCCGTCGGAAAGCTTTGTTGATCATCCGTCAGAAGTCTTGTAGATTATCCGTCGGGTATCTATTTGTCACTTGACTCTATTTCACTTATACAGAATTACAAGACATCTCATATTTACAGTTAATCAACCTATTCTGCATTTCAATCTAGTAGTCAACATGACTTACAGAACCCTAAGCAACCTACTTGACTAATACATGTTGTGTGCTACAGTTCTTATTATTATATAAGCTACTCACTCAATGGATGTTAATCTGTCATCCGTCGGGACTGTAAAGTTTATCCATTGGGACTATATTAGATCATCCATCGGGTGCTATAAAATACACTAAGTTAAATCTACTAAGGTGATTTGTTTAACTTATCATCAAGTTCACAACATATTCCTAACATCCTCTTCCAGGGAGAAGCATTCAGATATTGCAATTGCTCATCACCTTCATCATCTTCACTATCAGGATTCCCCAACAAGGCCTTTTCTAAGGCATCAGACCTTAGCAATTGATCAAGTTCTGAAGTAACCACAGAATCGACCAACTCCACCTTTAAGCACTCCTCATTTTCCGTAGGGAATTTCATGGCATTAACCATATTAAAAGTTACATCCTGATCCAGCATTCGCATGGTGAGCTCACCATTCTGGACATCTATCAAGGTTCGGCCAGTAGCCAAGAACGGTCTTCCCAAGATTATGGGAATCTTCTTATCCTCCTCGAAATCCAGAATCACAAAATCAGCAGGAAAGATGATTTTATCCACCTTGACCAAAACATCCTCAACAATGCCTCGTGGGTATGTAATAGAGCGATCGGCTAACTGCAGAGTCATATAAGTAGGCTTTGGATCAGGTAAGTCCAACTTCTTGAAGATTGACAAAGGTGTCAGATTGATGCTAGCTCCCAAGTCATATAAGCATTTGTCAAATGACACATTTCCAATGATGCAAGGAATAGTGAAGCTTCCAGGATCTTTAAGCTTCGGAGGCAAATTCTGTTACAGCACAACACTGCATTCCTCCGTGAGAGCAACTATCTCTAAGTCATCAAGATTCACTTTCCGAGAAAGTATACCTTTCATAAACTTCACATAACTAGGCATCTGTTCAAGAGCTTCAGCGAAAGGTATGTTGATGTGAAGTTTCTTGAACACATCCAGAAACTTCTCAAACTGCTTATCCATCTTTTTCTTTTGCAGCCTCTTAGGAAAGGGAGGTGAATGATAGATCTGTTTCTCCTCTATATTACCCTCAAGAGGAGTGTGTTCAATAGTAGTCTTCCTTGGTTCCACTTCTGCTTCCTTCTGCACTTCTTCCTCAGCTACAGCTTCTTCATCCGAAACTTGAGAGTGTTCGGGATTTGCAACCTTCCCAGACCTTAATGTAATTGCCTTTACCTACTCCTTAGCTTCCCTCTTTCATGGTACTTCAGTGTCACTAGAAAGTGTACCAGGTTGACGATTTAACAAGGCATTGGCATTTTGTCCAATTTAATTTTCCAAGGTCTAGATGGACCCGCTTGGCTCTTGTACATGAGCCTCAACTCTTCCAATTCAGATTTTTCATTAGACTATTGCAGCTGGAGTTGTTGCCTTGGTGCATATTACGATTGCTGAAAACCATGGGGGTTGTATTGCTTTGCTGGATACTGTTGATAATGCTGTTGAACCGTATTTTGAGTATTGCTCCATCTAAAGTTAGGATGATTGCGGTTGTTAGGATGACAGGTGGCTGGTACAGGTTGTTGTGACCTCTGAAAGTTGCTCACGAACTGAGCTGATTCACTAGAAGTGGCACACTGATCAGTCTCATGGGCGCTAGCACAAAGCTCACAAACACTAGTGATCTGATTAACTCCATAATTTGACAGAGAATCTACCTTCATCGCCAAAGCCTTAAGTTGAGCAACTATAGCAGTAGCTGCATCCAACTCCATAAATCCTGCTACCTTACCATGAGATAGTCTCTGAGTAGGATTCTGGTATTCATTAGCAGCCATCAGTTCAATTAATTCATAAGCTTCATCATAGCTTTTAGCCCACAAGGCTCCTCCTGATGCTGCATCAAGCATGGGTCTAGAGATAGCACCCAAACCATTATAGAAACAGTTAATGATCATCCAGTCAGGCATCCCATGATGAGGACACTTTCTTAGCATCTCCTTATATCGATCCCAAGCCTCGCATAAAGATTCTCCAAATTGTGAGAAAATTGAGTAAGTACGTTTCTGATTGCAGTAGTCTTTGCCATATGAAAGAATTTAGTTAAGAACTTCTGCGCAAGATCCTCCAATTTGGTGATAGACCCTGGTGGTAGAGAATGTAACCAGCACTTAGCTTTATCCCGCAAAGAGAATGGGAAAAGCCTCAACTTAATAGCATCTTCAGAAACTCCATTGAACTTGAAAGTGTCGCAGATCTCGATAAAATCTCTGATGTGCATGTTGGGGTCTTCTATCGGAGAATCCCCAAACTGAACTGAGTTCTATATCATCTGAATCGTGCTTGACTTGATCTCAAAGGTATTAGTCGAGATGGTTGGTTGAACAATGCTAGACTGAATATCATTGATCTTCGGTTGAGAGTATTCCATCAAACCCTTTGGATTTTCTTCTGGTTCTCCCATTACAATAAGAACTTCTTCTTCTTTCTCAACTAAGATCTCTTCTTTAACTTTCTCCTCGACTACAACTTCTTCCTCAGCTTGATCCAGTGTTCTCTTATGAGACCGAGAACACGTATGCATACACGCTCGCTAGAATGCCTGAAACACCACGATGAATTAAGTAAGTAACAATATTCGAGTCACTGAACTTTAACGACCAATGATGACAAATACATAAACTAAAATTAACACCGATGTCCCCGGCAGCGTTGACAAAAACTTGTTAGGGCTAGAACATGCGCTAATATTCACGCAAGTATACGCGATCGCAAGTAATATAGAATTAATTCTAGTTCGTTCCCACAGGGACTAGTTTAGGTTAATTTCAATCAATGTATTTATGCAACACTAGTATGGCTATTATCCAATGCTAAGACGAATAACAATTTGAGGTTGTTTATACTAGATTAACAAAGAGATTATACTAAGGACATAAACTAGGAGATTAAAAAGAGTTGAATACTATATGACACAAACATGGGATTCTAACTTCATTAAGTACTTCATTCAATAGCCTTTTCATTCTTAATCTTAGCATGTAATGGTGATGACACTAATCAGATAACACGAAACTGATAAACGCCAACTTTTGTTGTACGAATACCATACTACCAGACATCCACAAAAGAGATAGAAGCTGAATAGACACCAATTATATTGAGACCCTATATGTCTATAGAATTTGACAACATAATGGTTTAATGCACAAGTTATCCATTGTGATTACATAGGGAAAGTAAGATGGTTAAAATTACCTACGAATCATGCATATCACATACATGAGCCTATGCTAGCATGGCCAGTTCTAAACCCTTAAATTCACTTTCGCTTCATTAAAGATTAACACACTATCTTATAAGTTCACGACGCTCATAAAACGAATAAGCATAACCAATACTAGGTTATCATACAATCACCACACACTAAGGTATCGAATAAATTAACTAAATAAATTCATAAATTAATCCGTTAGAACCCCACGATAACGATTAGCCCATAATCGGACTCATCATCAACGTGGGTTTCGATGAAAGCATGGTATAATAAATGTAGTCTTTATACTAAAATAAAACCAAGTACGAAACAAGAGTATAGGTTCACGAATAAGAAAACTTGCATCCAAAGTTACAACTTAAAATAAAGAATCACAAGAACAAACTAGATCTTCTTCACCTTGGTTGAATTATGCTCTACGATCTTGTTACGCTTTTTCCTTAAGCTCTTGTACGTCTCCTTGTGAAAAACGAGCATAAGTTATGTTTATATAGCAGCCCATGCAGAGTAGAAGTCCAACAGATCAAAATTCCATAAGAAACAGGATTTTATTTTCCGACCTGGCGCGGGCGCGTGCTTGACCAGCGCGGGCGCGCTGACATTCTGCCATCCTGGCGCGGGCGCGCGCTTGACCAGCGCGGGCGCGCCGTCTCTCTGGAGAAATTTCTGACTTCTTTCTTTTCTTGCTGATTTGAGCTGGTCTTTTCACGATCTTTTATTCTAGACACCTTCCTAACATCAAATTAGCATCCAAACAATGCCAATGCACCTGTATTCCTGATAAATGCCTGAAATGCAAAAACACTACAAAAACACGTTAAAAACACTAAAAACTTGAGTACAAAACACCAATTCAAAACTTTATAGAGTGTTATAAAGTGTCATAAATGCCACTCAACAGTCTTTTCTGACCAATTCATGCATTATCTTGAAATTCAAATGAGATAGCTTATTGTGTCATAGCCAACTTTCATCTTGACTTGCTTTGCTGAAAAGACAAGTAATTTAATCTACATTTGTGGAGTTAAAGTCAGCTAAGTATACATTCCCTCTTCTTACTCCCGTAAGAACCACTTTGTTGTCCTTTTTGCAAGTGACAACACAGACTTCAGAATTAAAGGAAACTGAGTTGCCTTTATCAAATAGTTGGTTGATACTCAAAAGATTGTGTTTGAGTCCATCAACTAGTGCAACTTCATCAATGATGACATTCCTCTTTGAAATCAATCCAAACCCCATAGTATATCTTTTGATGTCATCTCCAAAGGTAATGTCAGGGCCAACTCTTTTCTTAAACTCTATGAGCAGGGTAGAATCTTCAGTCATATACCTTGAGCATCCACAATCCAAATACCATAGATTCTTTCTGTTTCTCTGCACACAACAAAACCAAATCAAGTTAATTTTGGTACCCAAGTTTTATTGGGTTCTGCCTTGTTAGCTTTCTTCTTAAGTTTCTTAGACTTTCCACCATTAGATTTACGTGATTCAAGATCAACTTTTATCTTGGGAGTAGGCCTTTGAAACCCATGATTAGTTTGAGATTTATCAAGCACACTATTATTAACATGATATGGCATAGGTTGTGTAAACGTGTTATTCCAGAAAGGCATGTTATATGGCATTTGTGGCATGTTAAATGTAGCATAGTAAGGATTTTGTGCAAATGACATATTAGCAAAATGCGCATATGAATTATGTGGAGGCATAACATGCATGTCATGTATAGGTGACATAGGCATGTTAGGCAAATAAGGAGGTGCAAATATGGGTGCATTCATAACAGACTTGCAATTAGTAGACCGATGATTAACACTACCACACCTTACACATGTTTTTCTAGGTGCATACTTATCAGAAGTGTAGTTGTTGTGTTTGTTAATCCCTACTTTCCCATTCCTATTATTTTTCCTTTTAGATTCTGTTTTAACCTCAATATTCTCTAACCTATAATTCAATTGCTTAATTGATAGATGCCCTTGTTAGGGCGAAAACACGCGCTAATATTCACGCAAGTATACGCGTTCGCAAGTAATATAGAATACTTTCTAGTTCGTTCCCTCAGAGACTCAGACTAAATTATTGTCTAATTAAACTCACTCACCAATGTATGATTACTTCTCAATGTTAAGATAATAACACTTAAAATTGTTGATTAAATATTAACTATAATTAACTACTCAATTAACCACTTAACTAACACTTCAATTTATCAATAATAAAACACTCATGAGATCACAACTTCATTATTACTTCCTTCTATAGCCATTGTTATTACCTTTAGCATGTGAAAGTGATGATATTAATCGAATAACACGAAACTGATAAAAGCCAACTTTCATTGTACTAATACCATTCTACCAAGCATCCACAATTAAGATAGAAGTTGAATAGTCATCAATTATGTTGAGTTCCTATATGTCTACAGAAATTGACAACACAACGATTTAAGCATAAGTTATCCCTTTTGATTATATAGGGCAAATAAAACTGTTAGAGTTACCCACTAATCATGCTCAACGTACATGAACCTATGCTAGCATGGCAAGTTCTAAATCTCAAGATCCACCGTCGCTTCACAAGAGATTAACACCCTATCTTATATGTTCGCGACGCACATAAGACGAATACGCACAACCAATACTAGATATCATGCAATCATCACACACTAAAGTATTAAACAATTAACTAAAGAATTCCATAATAAATCCGTTGCAACCCCATGATCACGATTAGCCCATAATAGAACTTATCGCCATCATGGGTTCATATGAAATCATGACAAACAAACACAAGAAAATAATAACTAAACTAATTATATTAAAACAGAGTACGTCACAAGAGTAAATAAGTCAAAGCAAGAAAACTAGCATCCAACGTTACAACGAAACAAGAATCACAAGAATATATGCTTCCTCTTCGTTGCGGTGTGCTAAATCGGTCTTCTTCCTTATCTCCTTCGCTTCTTGTGTAAAACACAATCTAAAACATAATCCCCTTAATACTCTCTGTGAAAACGTCTCAAATCTACCTATATAATAGTCCCATAAAACTCAGATTACATAGAAGTTGGAAGCCAAACAGAAGTAGAAGTCTAAAATAATTTATCTTTTCCCCCGACCCTGCGCGGCCGCTCGGCATAGCTGCGCGGGCGCGCAGGTTGCTGCGCGGCCGCTCAGCATTGCTGCGCGGGCGCGCAGGCCTCTACTGGAAAAAATCCAGGTTTGCTCCGTTTCTTCGCCGTAATCTGCCCATTCCTTTCCTCTCGCAATGGTGAACACATGCCAAGGCTTATTCTTGATGATTCCTCCCCCGAAATGCAACTAATACCCTGAAATGCATAAACACTAGAAAAACGCATCAAATACACAAAATACTTGATTTCAAGACACCAATTTAAGCCATTTTAAGACGTTCTAAGTGGTATAAAATGCCACTTATCACACCTCCAAACTTAAATCGATGCTTGTCCTCAAGCGTCACAGACTCAAAAACAAATAGAAATATGTATGAATGCAATCTATATGAAAATACAACGATCCCCCTTACTACAATTAACCAACCAAATTGTCACATCTCAACGAATGCAGTTAGACAACTAAAGATCAATAAACTCATGCAACCGGACATACAGCCAGAAACGTGGTGTGTGCAAATGCTTAACAGATATGCTTCAGAACTAGACCAATTACTATGACTAGACTATCCTCAAGGCAATCCTATGATTATACAAAGAATAAAAATTCTAGGCACAAAGTGATATACAACACTACAAGAACTCTGGAGCTTACTATGGAATCGTGCTTTTTATTTACAACTCAAATGCTTATTCGACTGTGCAATGAGTGAGGTCCACAAAAGACTTATACAATGGTATCCATGTAACGAGCGTTAGGTTAGCGGATCCCAGACTCTAAAAGCCTTAGGTCACTAGGCACAAAGTCCCCTAAGAACTTAATAACTCGAATACCAAAGAGCCCACTCTTGATCAATTATGCAAAATAATATTTTTTTTTTATAACTTCTGAGCAAGTGCGTTTCGCTCCATCTTGCTCAACCCTAGACTACTCGCAACATATGCGAGCCGGCTACTAGCCATTTGACGCCTAGCCACAACTAGCAACAACTTTCATACTTTTTTCTCCAAAATTTTCTTTTTTCATGTCTTTATCACTAAGAACCTATAATCGAATTCTAAGCATAATAAGTAGATTGACCTTGAAAACAACCAAATCATAACAACAATCTAGCCCTTACGCACTCTTTAAGACTTAGTGGACTTATAATTGTTTCTAGCATGCATATCAACCTACACAACTTAATATCACTTTAATGCTATCACTACACTTGCATCAATATCACAATTCAGTCGATAACTTATTGCAAAAGGGATCATGGTAAATGCATGAGCTACATGACATTCATAAAAAAAACTAAATGGCATAAATTATGCAACTATATGAACTAAACTATCATGAATATGCAACTAAATGACACACACACAATATTCCTTAACTACCACCCCCAAACTAAAAATCTTTACTGTCCTCAGTGAAAGTAGTAGAAAGGAACACAGGGTATACCTACTCGGAGTCATCATCATCATCACCCTCAGTGGGTGGAGTATCAGGCGGTGGGTATGCAGAGTCCTCACCAAAAACTGGCCACTGGATATCAGCTCCAAGGCCTCGAAAAGCAGTCCTTAACGCAAGGGTGAACTCCTGAGCAAACCTGCTCTGCGTCTCATACATGGCATCCATCCGCCGTGAAAGCCTCCTATACTGGGCATCACCCATCCCAGCACCCTCCTGAGCTCTCGACGAACCAGCCTCACCACGCCCTGGCCTAGCCATAGTAGCACCTCGTGCTGGACGCCCTCCTGGAAGACGATAACCCAGCCCATGCTCCTCAGGCTCACCACCGGTCCACTCCTGCATCCCATTCAGAGTGCCAGAATCTATCGGAGCTGCTGGCAACTGCAACTGCTCATGAGCCGGCCAGTTCACTCCCACTGCTCGGCATAGCTTCGTAACCGTGGATGCATAAGGGATGTTCATATGCTTTGCTCCCCTCAAAAACTTCAGAATTCCTTGGTAGATAAACTCACCAAGGTCCACATAGTATTCCTCATTCAGAATTCCCCACAACAGCTGTGCTCTCTCAACTGTGAGCTCGTGTGCATGTGAAGAAGGCAAAATATTAGCACATATAAATGCATTCCATGCACGGGCATACCTGTTCATGGCGATCGCCGGAAAGTGACGATACTCATTATTGGCTGGACTGCGGTTCCAAACTGTGCCCGGTCGACAGAGAGTCGCACAAATCAAATCCAAGTCAAAATCCTCAGCAGTCTTTTCATTCCAGTTCTCCTCCTCGGGCTTCCTCTCTCGCTGTCCAATCACACGGCGAATCGCCGCAGGATGATAATCAACCGTCAGCCCACGGACTACAGAAAACCCATTCTTTTCAGCCTTCGCGTTCGCGTAAAACTCGCGAACAACGCTCATCGGTACTGCTTCGGGTGACTCACAAAAAGCTATCCACCCCTTCTCTGCAATCATGGGCAATAACTCACCATCCCTCCCTGATGGTAAAAACCCCCTCTCCTTCAAAATCGGCTTCCCCAACAGCCTAGTGTACTCCTCCTCTGCAGCTCTGTCAGTTAACCGAGGCCTTGCAGTAGTACCCCTCGATGAATCAGCAGTAGGAACTGTGCTGCTGCTGTCAATAGTACGTGCTCTCTTGGGTGCCATTGATTCGTGAATAAAAGTGTGTAAGAACTGATTTTTGATGTTTGTGAGAGGGTTTAAGTGTAGGAAGTTTTGTGGGAGATATGTAGGATAGGTGTATGTATATATAGGGTGTGGATTAGATTAGGGTTTGGGAATTAAGGGCTAAAATGATGGGGTAGTGGGAACAATTCGTGGGTTTATGGGCTAAAACTGTTTTTGTATTTTTGTTTGTTTTTTTTTTCTGAACTGTAAAAAATTTTCTGGAACTCGACCCCTGCGCGGCCGCTCAGCATTTCTGCGCGGGCGCGCAGCAAGCTGCGCGGCCGCTCAGCATAGCTGCGCGGGCGCGCAGAGGGTCTCTGGAAAAAAAAATTTCAGCCCCTGTTTTCTGATTTTTTTGTGTTTTTGGATAGGTTATTAACTTCTAAGGGTTCCTGTAACAACAATTCATGGGTTGCCTCCCACGCAGCGCTTCTTTTTCGTCATTAGCTTGACGTTCCGTACCTTTCTCAAGTAGTCAACAAAATGGCACTAACCACCTCTCGGTTTGCCATGTCCCCATAGTAGTGCTTCAACCGCTGACCGTTAACCTTGAATGCTTGGTCCGAATCATTCTCAAAAATTTCCACCGCTCCATGTGGAAACACAGTTTTGACAATAAAAGGTCCAGACCACCTTGATTTCAACTTCCCAGGAAAAAGTCGGAGCCGAGAGTTGAATAAAAGAACTTGTTGCCCTGGCACAAATAACTTAGGATGTAGCTTCCTATCGTGCCACCTCTTCACCTTTTCCTTATACATTTTGTTATTCTCGTACGCTTGAAGTCGAAATTCATCAAGTTCATTAAGCTGAAGCATTCTTTTCTTACCAGCTGCATCTAAATCCAGGTTCAATTTCTTCAATGCCCAGTAGGCCTTATGCTCAAGCTCCGCCGGTAGATGACATCCCTTACCGTACACCAACTGAAACGGTGACATCCCAAGTGGAGTTTTGTATGCTGTTCTGTAAGCCCAAACAGCTTCATCGAGCTTTAAAGACCAATCCTTCCTTGACGGACAAACAACCTTCTCTAGAATGCGCTTTATCTCTCTGTTAGACACTTCCGCTTGACCATTTGTTTGCGGATGATAGGCAGTAGCTACTCGATGATTCACATTATAACGCTGCATCATAGAAGTGAACTTACGGTTGCAAAAATGCGATCCTTCATCACTTATGATTACCCGAGGTGTTCCAAACCTTGTGAAAATTTGCTTATGAAGAAAATTTAGCACTACCTTTGCATCATTTATCGGTAAAGCTTTAACTTCGACCCATTTTGAGACATAATCGACTGCCAGCAAGATGTACTGATTATTGCAAGACGCGATAAAAGGCCCCATGAAATCGATTCCCCACACATCAAAGATGTAATAACCCCAATTTTTGAGAAATTTTGAAACCCTTATGAATAGTGTTTTTGCTGAACGAGAAAACTTTTCATGCCACGCTATGTAGGGGTTCTGTTATTGATCTTATGGGATATTATTAGTACTCTATGAAGTATATAAGTGTATGTAAAGATCGTCAGAATCCAATTCCGAACACTTTGGTTTTTCCCAGAAATCCACAAGATACGGAGAGAATTGAGAAAAAGGTAACAGGATAAAGAGGATTTAAATTAAAGGATTATAAGAGAGGATCATAGAAGGAATACAATATATTAAGAAAGGTTAAGGGAACCTAAGTAATAAGATCCCGAGTATGATCCCTCAAACGATAAACGAGAACGAAAGTTAAGCGAACCGTATAACAGATCAGCGGTCATTAGGCAAACAATTAAAAGCTAATCAAAGGGATTAGTGGGGATGATGTCATCCAACCAATAGAAAGAGGACAAAGGAGGGGTGATGACATCACAAAGTGATGTAGGCATGACATGGGAAGGAAGGAGGTGTGGTTGAATGAGAACCACACAAATTCAAGGGCAACAAGGTAATTGACTAAATCAAACAAAACAAAAACCTAGCAACCAAGCAAAACAAATCACAAAACACCAAATTCTCCATTTCTTCATGAAGCTCTCGGCTTCTTTCTTAAGAAATGGGAAGTCCAAGCTCCTCCACTTACTATTTAGCAAGGTAATTATCTAAGCTTCCCCATGGATAGTTACATACTTCCTATAAGTTTAAGCTTCTAATTCCAAGCCAATCTTTTTCTATAAATCATGAAAGAAGATGGTGAATAGTGTTTTCAAGAACTAAAATTTGTGTTCTTGAAGTTTTGTTTAGATTAAGCTTGGATAAGGGCTTTAAAGGTGATTCCAAGCCATTCTCTTGATTCTCCACTCTCCAAGGAAGGTATAAACTACAAACCCTAGCTTTAGTTTTGATTAATTAGGATTGAATGTGTTTGATATAGCATATGTGAAGCATGATGCTTGATTGGTTGAAGTTTGGTTGAGTTTGTAGAGATTAGTTGGTTTTGTTGCATTGTTGGAGTTGTAAATCTTGGTAATTAGTTAAAGAACCTAAGTAAAGCTTTTAGTTCATATGAGGAATAAGTATAAATGGTTAATGTGGATTTGTTGGGGCTGTTATGATGTGGTTTGGAGGGATATTGGTTGTATGATTGATTTGGGGTTGATTTGTGGTTGGTATTGAATGGTTTAAAATTTGGGAAATCGCGTAAACATAGCCGTCGTAACGTCCGATTTTCTTTAGACTGTTTTTGTGCATAACATTAGGACCCGAGAACCCCCTTCTAGATTGTGACCATTGCCATGTTTAGATAGCTCATGTTACGAGCTTCGTTTTGATATGTAGTTCGTTCGATTCCGATGCACGGTTTAGGAGAAACGACCGTTTCAAGTAACGGCGTTTCGCGAACGAAACTTTTCCCCTCGCCTTACTTTAAAACATAGGTTAAAGACCAATAAGGGTTAATTAATGTATGAAACATTTATGATAAGTGTGTTAGGCAGTTGGTAAGACACTCGCGAAGGAATCGCTTTAAAACTCGTAAAGGTTAAATTATTAAAAATGGTGGAGCCGAGGTTACCCGAGTGACTTAAGCGAATCAGTGAGCGCAAAACAAGCATTATAGTCTAGGTTAGTTAAAGTATAGATTTACAAGTGACTTTGGTTTAATTCCAACTTACTTGTTGTTTATAGGTTACCAGACTCGTCCCGAGCCATTCGTAACCCCAGTCGCTCAGGCAAGTATTCTATCCGTTATACTGTTGTTGTGATGTATACATTTGTATATGCATGATCTTGCGATAAATGCATATTGGTTATTTAGCAAAATTCTTGCGATATATTGTAGCATGTGATATGGTATATATGCATGCCTGTTTCATATTCTTGAAATATATATCTGTTGGTTCAGTTGATAATACCTATGCTAGAGAATAGCGGTAACTTGCATATACCCTTAGTATAGGGACCCAAAGGTGAAAATATTTTCTAAAACCGGGAGTCGAGGATCCCGAGTAGATTTTGTATATATGGATATGGATATATATATATATATATATATATATATATATATATTTATATATATATATGGTTATAGTTTTTTAAAACTATTAATCGAATAAGGTTTATTCGATAACTTTAACTTTATTTTATTATTGAATATTATTTCGAATATTATTCGAAGGCGTACGACTCCTTTATATTAAATGAATATTAGTTGAATATTCAATTGAGGATGTATGACTCACTTTATTTTATTTAATGAGTATTACTTGAATATTCCTCCGAGGACTTATGACTCCTTTTATTTTATTATTTGAATATTATTTGAATATTCATTCGAGGGCTTATGACTCCTTTATATTATTTATTGAATATTATTTGAATATTCATTCGAGGGCTTATGACTCAGTTTATATTATTTAATGAATATTATTTGAATATTCATTTGAGGATCTATGACTCCGATTATTTACTGAAATATATTCTTTATTTTATTAAAGAATAAGGTGTCAATAATCAAACTTATTTTCGATTATTCAAATAAAGATAATACTTTCATATAAGTATATCTTTGGTTATTTAATACTCGTTTCAAGTATAAGTTTTAATACTTCTACTTCAATTATTTTTATAAAGATTATCCTTTATGAGAATATTATTTAAATAATAATATTCAGTCATTTTCTAAATATTCTGGGAACTGATTTACTTCATTAAATCAGCTTTACTCCAAACACTCTATAAGGTGTTTTCGAGTCTTCAAAATGATTTTTAAAGCTAGAGCGGATCCCAAAACTCATTTTTATATTTAAGATCTTCCTTTTTAAGGGGATTTAAATACTCGCTCAAAACCTGGGGAATCCGGCTCTGTGGTGTATTTTATATTCGCAACGAGGTTGCAGTTTTGGTAAATGAATTGATTACTTGCCCAATGTTCGGGAAGTAAGCCCATCTAATTGAGTCGGCATAAGCGACAGGCCGGGGTACGGTCTATTATTGTGTAAGTGGCTGGGTGGCAGTCCATCAACGCGTAAGAGGCCGGGTGGCGGTCCAGCACAAGGTCCTTATGAGGCCAGGGTGATGACCGGTGGGGGATTCATCCATCTACTAGTAGAAAAGGTTACTTATTGGTATCTTTGCCTGATCAGCAAGATATCTGGTTTATGCCAAAATTCTTTTCCTTTCCAAATTTATTGGATATTGCAATTCTGTTTATACTTTACATGACAGAGGTTTCAGGAAATGTATGGGAGATATATGTGAATATATATATATATCAGAACTTAATGAAGTATGTCATAACTTCATTTCCTTTAATAATATTTTAAAGATTTAATCTATTCAAATCTTGTCTTGTAGTCTCATCTATGTGATGAACTTTTGAAACTGATTATAACTTGAACGGTGGTAGTTCAAGTAGTATTGAGAAAGATATAAGTATATTGGGGTATTTGGTAACCTCATCTTTTAAACTTATATCTAATTAATAATTGTCTTATGTATGACAAAGATTTTCAGAAAAATGTTGAGACAAGGTTAGATATATTAGATCACCTTGCAACGATATTTTTATACAGTTATAAACTGGAATGTTGTGTATATTATGCATGGAAGAGGACTTCCAATATTTTGAAAAGTATATATGTATATATATATACTGAATATTTTGCGACTTCATCGCATTAAGATATCAACTTGGTTCATTTCTTTTGACCAAGACTTTCATGAGTACTATGAGTAGGCTCATATATTGTTAATCATTATACATATTATTTTGGTGGGCTTGCTGCTCACCCTTGCTTTCTTCTTTCATCACACAACATCAGATAGACAAGATGAACCAGACCAAGCTTCCGATTCGCAAGAGGTTAGGAGACGTTCCGCAGTTTTCTAGAAGCACTGATGCCGCCATAGCTGAGGTAGGAACTACCAATAGGCTAGGCTTTCAACTTTTGATGTATCAGATTATGTATATTTATGAATTGTAATAATGGCAAAGAAATGTAAATTTATTCAGAAACCTGTTTAAGGTGTATTGGCATATAATTGTGGAATAAAACGACTTGTGATTATTTTTGGATATTCATCTCTGAGACTATAACTTGTGGTGTGTGTGTTTATTGTGGGGTCAAAGTTCAGAGTAGTTGATTATTTATTAAGATTGGGTGTTGTTAAGGGAAATGGAACTCGTGACGACTCGAATCCCCGACCCCGGATCTGGGGGTGTTACAGAAATGGTATCAGAGCTAAGCGTTATAAACCTCAGAGATGATGGGACGCTAAGATAATAAGTTAACTAAGATAATAAGAACTCTTGCCAAGTTCATAGTCGGGCTACCTAACGTAGCACTGACAGTTAAAACCCTTATGGGAACCCTTATAAATATCGTGATAGGAGCGTAGTTCGTTATCGTATATGGTAGCGGGACTCCGAAACCTGAGGTTGAGGAGCAACAGCGCGATGATGTTTATTACTAATTGGAGATCGGATTGTGGATCCGATAGAGTGTCCTAATGCAGGACCGGATGATGTTGATATTGAGAATGTAGCGGTTGAGGATGTTGTCCTAGAAGGGATAGTTGCTGAGAAGGATCCCATGGAGGATCCTGACAAGAATGAATAAAGGACCACTGATGAATTGATGACCATGGTTAGGTCGACTACCAGAGGTAGGATTGGTCGGTCACTACCGGAGGTTCGTTCAAGTTGTAAAGATAGTAGCCCCTTTAACGCGGCTTACTCGTAAGACTGAGAAGTTCGAATGGACAGAGAAATGCGAGAACAGCTTTCAAGAACTGAAGCAGAGGTTGGTGATGGCCCCTATGCTGGCATTGCCGGATGGAAAAGGAGATTTTGTGAAGTGTAGTGACGCTTCGCACAAGGGCTTAGGGTGCGTGCTTATGCAGCACGGTAAGGTAATCGCGTACATGTCAAAACAATTAAGGTAATATGAAATTCGATATCCCCGCTCATGAGCTTAGGCTCGTGGCAATAGTTTACCCTAAAGATTGGAGGCATTACTTGTATGGAGAGAAGTGCGAGAATTACCTAAGCCATAAGTGCTCTAGTATATTTTCGCGTAGAAAGAGCTCAACATATGCCAGAGGAGGCAGTTAGAGCTAATCAAGAATAATGATTGGGAGATTCTTTATCATTCGGGGAAAGCCAATGTGGTGGCTGATGCCCTTAGTAAAAAGGAGAGACTCAAGATAATAATGTCTTTGGGAGAGTTTATAAGAGATTTTGGAAATAGTAGTGAAGGTAACCGGAGCCGGTACCGAAAAGCTGTTTGAGATTGCAATAGAGACCGAATTATTGGAAAAAGGGCATACGGTGCCAGAGAAAGATGATAAGGGAATAATGAGGTATTCCTATAGAATTTGGGTTCCGAAAGTTCAAGAGCATAAGGATGAGAACTTAGATGAGAGCCATAGTTTGAGGAATAAGATTTAGAGCAAACCCTGAACGTGATAGTCAGGGAGGTCGCCATCAAGATAGAAGGAACCCATGACATAATGGAGTGGAAAATGAGGATTTTAAATTAAAAGATGACCCCAATTATGGGGAGTAGGATGAAACATTTCATACTAAGGAAACAGAAAGTCGAGTAAGGAAAGGAGACCCGAGACGGTACTCCTATACGGCAATTCATGGACCTGTCTAGACAGAACTTAGACTATTATCCCCAACCACCACCTTGAGGAAACAATGCGATAGGAAATTCTTTCAGGACCTTTAAGTCTCTAAGCTCTCAGAGTTCCCAGGGAACAGGTTGACCTAGTCGAGGCAAGAGCCTGGCTAAAGGAAATAGAGGAATCATTTGAGATTCTGAATGAGTGACGAACCACAAAAGACTGTTTTTGTCACTTACCCTCCTAAGAGAGAGACCACCCGCTGGTGAAAGACCAAGAAAGGCACGGAGCCAGAGGTTAGAATAAACTGATTTAAGTTCAGTCAATTGTTTTCGGGAAAGTAATTCCCAAAGATAAGGAGATAGTGTAAAAGCTTTAGAGCTAGAACAAAGGCAGACGAGTATGATAAATTATGAATCTAAGTTGTAAAAGTTGTCAAGATTCGTCCTGAGGACACGAATCCAGAATGACGGGATGTTTGAAATCAATGTTTATGTTGTGTTGGTCCATGAAATAACGATAAGAGAAAGGAAAATAAAAAGAAACTGAAGTGGAAAGGAATATAAAGGCAATAGAGTTTGAGGAACGATAAAGGAATTGGGTATGAGGAAACCCTAAAGACTCGTAGAAATAGAAATAGAAAAGTATGCATTCGTCAGGATGAGGGTGATTCACCATGAGTTAAAATTGATGGTTGAAGGCATAAGAGTTATGTATATTTTATCCCCTTTAAGTTGGGAGGATTCGAGGAAACCTCGAGGTAATTCGAAGGATAAATAATGAGACGCGGATAGACTGAGGAGACAAGAAAGTAAGAAATTAAGAAAATTGGATGAAGGAAGTGACCTTCAAGAATGGGAAATGTAAGACCGGTGGCTTGATACCCAGAAAGGGAGACGCCAGGTATGAAAGATATCCCAACATTGAGGTGATGGTTGAGATAAACAACAAAAGTAAATAAGGAATTATTAAGAAGAAGTTCACGTTGAACACGACCAATATTTTCCAGAACATCCTTGTTATCGTTACCAAATTTGGCAAGACAAGCGGATAACCGTTGTTATCTTTTGGAGGCCATATGAATTGACCTCAATTTGAATAAGGATGCTATTATGAAATTAGGTATAGACTATCGAGGTGGGAATGATGAATATGATAATCTATCAAGGAAATATGACTTGATTTATTCGTGGAAGGATGCAGGTACCTTTTAAAGGTGGAATTAAGGATAGAACATCGGTAACTTAAAATGAATCCTAGGGGAATGCATAAAGGTTGGCATTTCACCCTTAATAGGGACAATATGAGTTTTGACAGGATGAATTGGAAAGGGTTAAGGTAACAACAACCTTTAAGGATCAGTGGAGAAATTTTTTTCAGAAGTATATAGATAATGGTTCTAGTGAATGGTATTTTGATATGCCCTGTATCTAGGGCATACAGGAGGAACGATTGAAGGATAACCTTAGAGGTTTTACAAGGAGAAAGGTAATATTCAAAATTCTCAAGAATAAAAATGTTGATAAAAGAAAAATGACATAATTATAATGATGCCAAGTGGGGCACGTGTTAAACCACGAGAAAGTGTGGATCGAACCCGTAAAGGTCGAAATTGTTCAGGGCAAGTAGGACCTAAGATAAAAGATGTTCTAAGTATGATTGAGAGTCAGTCGTGACAGTGATTAACCTCTAAAGATTGAGGCAATAACTTATGGAAAAATGGTGATATTTTTTTTTTACTAATCAGATTTTAAGGAAAACATCTTCACATAAGCAGTGATTGAAATAAGGTAGAAAATTTATTTGGAGGTGGTAAAAATGACATTGACTGTAAGGAAATTTTACCATCAGGAAAGGCCAACGAGGTGGCCGACACTTTAAATGTAAGAGGATAATTATAGGCGCTCGTGCGAGAGGAATACAATGATGATGGTTGAAGCCGGGAAGGTTGTATTACGGTTCGGAAGATTGACATTCCTTCTGATGATTGTGCAATACTCAACCGTAATAGTAGTTGGTAAAGGTTTAATACGTGTAATCGCCATGAACGGGCTATCTATCTTAGAAGGTCCTATCTTGAGATAAGCCAGGACCATGTTTCAAAAAGGACCAAACAAACCTTTGAGTTAAGTCTACTATTGAAGGCATATGATTAAGAATGGTATTAACCTGCTATCGGTGCTTTGATTGAAACTCTTCTGCAATTTTATCTGCTTCATGTCATGAAAGTACGTCAGAGTTTGGAGTGTACTCCATGAATCATGAATGGTGATTATGTTACCTCCTTAGAAGGATTTGATACGACATGTATAGACTCCGTATGGTTAGATATTAAGATTTTATGGAAAAATGAATGACGACAGTAGGTCAGTGGTGGACCATAGTAAGGCAGCAATGATTCTGCGAGTATTGAGCTGATTACAACCGTGAGAGTTGTATTGGAATGGATGTTGAGATTGAGTACCACTAATCGGGTCGTGGTAGTGTATAAGTTATCATTGATAGACTAATTAAGTAGAGTATCTACCTAGTGAATTATTATTCTTTCTTATCAATAGAGAGTCGTATTATTATACGAGGAAGGTTGCGGTGCAAGCATAGAATTCAAGTAACGATGATGTCTAGAATGAGATCCCAGATTCGATTTTCGATGTCGAGGGAGTTTCAAAGGTAATTGTGTATAAGCTCGAGGAAGAGCATGGGTCCATAGAATGATGGACGGGATAGCGAAAATATTTAGGCACGTGAAATGCGATGCTATAATACTTGATGTTGATATAAATACGTATATGTTTTGTTCTCCTATGACAAACCTCTATAGTTCAGAGGTAGGTTCCAAGCCAGATATTTTGTGGCAGTATATTTTTTTTATATATACAATTCTCTTCAGTTCGTTCTTTTCTCTTCTTTTCATTTCATGTAAGCTGAGAAGAACAACCCTTCCAGAAGGGGAGGTATTGCCGAATGACTATCTATCTTTGTGATAGAAGCCTAGTAGGATACCACATGTTGTTTAATTTCTTGTCAAGTACTAAAGGCTGGCCACCTTCTGTACTAACTATGCGATATAACAAGTGTTCATGATCATAGTGATCTCTCAACAAATTCCTTTACTTCTATTTGATTGATCAAATTTTGGAAAATAGAAATAACTGAAAAAGGAGTAATAAAGTGGTGGTAGTATGCGGAATGGGAACACATTCGTGATACTAAGGTTGACGTGGTTATTAAAAGGTTATAGAACGCTAACGAGCAAAAGTATAACCAGTATAATATTAGGAACGGAAGGTAGTAGCGATTACGAACTGGAAAAGAATGGGTATTGAGAAGCAAAAGTTCTAATGATAAAAGCTATAATGAGAGTCTGTGCAATAGACTTGAAAGAATTTGGAATGATCACTTAATTCGGATTGAGTTATCTTACGACAATAGATCATATGTCATTATCGAGATGTCGCCTTATGAGATCCTTGAGGGAAGATAATGTCGATCTCCCTTATGTTAGGATGAAGTTGTAGAGCGCAAGATGCTCGGACCCACAGTAGTCCAAAGGACCAAGGATATGATAGATCTAATCAGAGGACGGCTGGTAGTAGCCCAAGATGGACATGATAAGTATGTTGATTTGACACGAAAGGATAAAGAGTATGAAATAGGGGACCTAGTAATGTTATAGGTATCCCTTGGAAAGGATTGATGAGGTTCGGAAAGAAAGGAAAGCTAAGTCTACAATTTGTTGGACCCTTGGATATATTAAGACGTTTGGGAAGTTAGCATATGAGCTAGCCCTAACCCCGAACATGTAGCAGGTCGTAACGTGTTTCACGTATCAATATTAAGGAAGTGTAATTCAGATGCCAGATAAATAGAGGCATATGAGCGCATAGATATGCAACCCGACGTAACCTATATGGAGCAACCAGGAAGGGTTATAGAGTGAAAAGGAACAAGTGCTTAGGAGAAGGATTATCAAACTAGGCAGAGTTTGGTGGTAGAACCACAATGTGGGAAAATTGACTCGAGAGTTAGAAAGTGTAATGCTAAGAAAGTATCCCCATTTGTTTTCTATCTGATTCCGGGACGGAATCCTTTTAAGGAGGGGAGACTGTAATAACCCCAATTTTTGAGAAATTTTGAAACCCTTATGAATAGTGTTTTTGCTGAACGAGAAAACTTTTCATGCCACGCTATGTAGGGGTTCTGTTATTGATCTTATGGGATATTATTAGTACTCTATGAAGTATATAAGTGTATGTAAAGATCGTCAGAATCCAATTCCGAACACTTTGGTTTTTCCCGGAAATCCACAAGATACGGAGAGAATTGAGAAAAAGGTAACAGGATAAAGAGGATTTAAATTAAAGGATTATAAGAGAGGATCATAGAAGGAATACAATATATTAAGAAAGGTTAAGGGAACCTAAGTAATAAGATCCCGGGTATGGTCCCTCAAACGATAAACGAGAACGAAAGTTAAGCGAACCGTATAACAGATCAGCGGTCATTAGGCAAACAATTAAAAGCTAATCAAAGGGATTAGTGGGGATGATGTCATCCAACCAATAGAAAGAGGACAAAGGAGGGGTGATGACATCACAAAGTGATGTAGGCATGACATGGGAAGGAAGGAGGTGTGGTTGAATGAGAACCACACAAATTCAAGGGCAACAAGGTAATTGACTAAATCAAACAAAACAAAAACCTAGCAACCAAGCAAAACAAATCACAAAACACCAAATTCTCCATTTCTTCATGAAGCTCTCGGCTTCTTTCTTAAGAAATGGGAAGTCCAAGCTCCTCCACTTACTATTTAGCAAGGTAATTATCTAAGCTTCCCCATGGATAGTTACATACTTCCTATAAGTTTAAGCTTCTAATTCCAAGCCAATCTTTTTCTATAAATCATGAAAGAAGATGGTGAATAGTGTTTTCAAGAACTAAAATTTGTGTTCTTGAAGTTTTGTTTAGATTAAGCTTGGATAAGGGCTTTAAACTTGATTCCAAGCCATTCTCTTGATTCTCCACTCTCCAAGGAAGGTATAAACTACAAACCCTAGCTTTAGTTTTGAGTAATTAGGATTGAATGTGTTTGATATAGCATATGTGAAGCATGATGCTTGATTGGTTGAAGTTTGGTTAAGTTTGTAGAGATTAGTTGGTTTTGTTGCATTGTTGGAGTTGTAAATCTTGGTAATTAGTTAAAGAACCTAAGTAAAGCTTTTAGTTCATGTGAGGAATAAGTATAAATGGTTAATGTGGATTTGTTGGGGCTGTTATGATGTGGTTTGGAGGGATATTGGTTGTATGATTGATTTGGGGTTGATTTGTGGTTGGTATTGAATGGTTTAAAATTTGGGAAATCGCGTAAACATAGCCGTCGTAACGTCCGATTTTCTTTAGACTGTTTTTGTGCATAACATTAGGACCCGAGAACCCCCTGCTAGATTGTGACCATTGCCATGTTTAGATAGCTCATGTTACGAGCTTCGTTTTGATATGTAGTTCGTTCGATTCCGATGCACGGTTTAGGAGAAACGACCGTTTCAAGTAACGGCGTTTCGCGAACGAAACTTTTCCCCTCGCCTTACTTTGAAACATAGGTTAAAGACCAATAAGGGTTAATTAATGTATGAAACATTTATGATAAGTGTGTTAGGCAGTTGGTAAGACACTCGCGAAGGAATTGCTTTAAAACTCGTAAAGGTTAAATTATTAAAAATGGTGGAGCCGAGGGTACCCGAGTGACTTAAGCGAATCAGTGAGCGCAAAACAAGCATTATAGTCTAGGTTAGTTAAAGTATAGATTTACAAGTGACTTTGGTTTAATTCCAACTTACTTGTTGTTTATAGGTTACCAGACTCGTCCCGAGCCATTCGTAACCCCAGTCGCTCAGGCAAGTATTCTATCCGTTATACTGTTGTTGTGATGTATACATTTGTATATGCATGATCTTGCGATAAATGCATATTGGTTATTTAGCAAAATTCTTGCGATATATTGTAGCATGTGATATGGTATATATGCATGCCTGTTTCATATTCTTGAAATATATATATGTTGGTTCAGTTGATAATACCTATGCTAGAGAATAGCGGTAACTTGCATATACCCTTAGTATAGGGACCCAAAGGTGAAAATATTTTCTAAAACCGGGAGTCGAGGATCCCGAGTAGATTTTGTATATATGGATATGGATATATATATATATATATTTATATATATATATGGTTATAGTTTTTTAAAACTATTAATCGAATAAGGTTTATTCGATAACTTTAACTTTATTTTATTATTGAATATTATTTCGAATATTATTCGAAGGCGTACGACTCCTTTATATTAAATGAATATTAGTTGAATATTCAATTGAGGATGTATGACTCACTTTATTTTATTTAATGAGTATTACTTGAATATTCCTCCGAGGGCTTATGACTCCTTTTATTTTATTATTTGAATATTATTTGAATATTCATTCGAGGGCTTATGACTCCTTTATATTATTTATTGAATATTATTTGAATATTCATTCGAGGGCTTATGACTCAGTTTATATTATTTAATGAATATTATTTGAATATTCATTTGAGGATCTATGACTCCGATTATTTACTGAAATATATTCTTTATTTTATTAAAGAATAAGGTGTCAATAATCAAACTTATTTTCGATTATTCAAATAAAGATAATACTTTCATATAAGTATATCTTTGGTTATTTAATACTCGTTTCAAGTATAAGTTTTAATACTTCTACTTCAATTATTTTTATAAAGATTATCCTTTATGAGAATATTATTTAAATAATAATATTCAGTCATTTTCTAAATATTCTGGGGACTGATTTACTTCATTAAATCAGCTTTACTCCAAACACTCTATAAGGTGTTTTCGAGTCTTCAAAATGATTTTTAAAGCTAGAGCGGATCCCAAAATTCATTTTTATATTTAAGATCTTCCTTTTTAAGGGGATTTAAATACTCGCTCAAAACCTGGGGAATCCGGCTCTGTGGTGTATTTTATATTCGCAACGAGGTTGCAGTTTTGGTAAATGAATTGATTACTTGCCCAATGTTCGGGAAGTAAGCCCATCTAATTGAGTCGGCATAAGCGACAGGCCGGGGTACGGTCTATTATTGTGTAAGTGGCTGGGTGGCAGTCCATCAACGCGTAAGAGGCCGGGTGGCGGTCCAGCACAAGGTCCTTATGAGGCCAGGGTGATGACCGGTGGGGGATTCATCCATCTACTAGTAGAAAAGGTTACTTATTGGTATCTTTGCCTGATCAGCAAGATATCTGGTTTATGCCAAAATTCTTTTCCTTTCCAAATTTATTGGATATTGCAATTCTGTTCATACTTTACATGACTGAGGTTTCAGGAAATGTATGGGAGATATATATGAATATATATATATCAGAACTTAATGAAGTATGTCATAACTTCATTTCCTTTAATAATATTTTAAAGATTTAATCTATTCAAATCTTGTCTTGTAGTCTCATCTATGTGATGAACTTTTGAAACTGATTATAACTTGAGCGGTGGTAGTTCAAGTAGTATTGGGAAAGATATAAGTATATTGGGGTATTTGGTAACCTCATCTTTTAAACTTATATCTAATTAATAATTGTCTTATGTATGACAAAGATTTTCAGAAAAACGTTGAGACAAGGTTAGATATATTAGATCACCTTGCAACGATATTTTTATACAGTTATAAACTGGAATGTTGTGTATATTATGCATGGAAGAGGACTTCCAATATTTTGAAAAGTATATATGTATATATATATATATACTGAATATTTTGCGACTTCATCGCATTAAGATATCAACTTGGTTCATTTCTTTTGACCAAGACTTTCATGAGTACTATGAGTAGGCTCATATATTGTTAATCATTATACATATTATTTTGGTGGGCTTGCTGCTCACCCTTGCTTTCTTCTTTCATCACACAACATCAGATAGACAAGATGAACCGGACCAAGCTTCCGATTCGCAAGAGGTTAGGAGACGTTCCGCAGTTTTCTAGAAGCACTGATGCCGCCATAGCTGAGGTAGGAACTACCAATAGGCTAGGCTTTCAACTTTTGATGTATCAGATTATGTATATTTATGAATTGTAATAATGGCAAAGAAATGTAAATTTATTCAGAAACCTGTTTAAGGTGTATTGGCATATAATTGTGGAATAAAACGACTTGTGATTATTTTTGGATATTCATCTCTGAGACTATAACTTGTGGTGTGTGTGTTTATTGTGGGGTCAAAGTTCAGAGTAGTTGATTATTTATTAAGATTGGGTGTTGTTAAGGGAAATGGAACTCGTGACGACTCGGATCCCCGACCCCGGATCTGGGGGTGTTACAAAAGACCTCGACTTCAAGCATCACATTTAATGGCATCTCATCCTTCCTTGACAAATTTCCCACTCTTTGGCAACGATCACACCTTAAAACAAACTGATGAGCATCCTTGAACAAAGTAGGCCAGAAAAAACCTGCTTACAGAATACGAGCTGCCGTCTTCTCACCTCCATAGTGTCCACCATAAACCATGGAATGGCAGTCTCGTAATATCCCCTCCGTCTTACAGAACGGGATACATCTCCTGATGATCTGGTCAGCTCCCTGTCTAAACAAATATGGTTCATCCCACATATACCACTTCACCTCATGCAGAAACTTCTTCTTTTGAGCGGATGTCAAATTAAGAGGCATTATATTGCTGACAAGATAGTTTACAATATCTGCAAACCATGGTTCTTCCTCCTGAATTGCAAACAACTGCTCATCCGGAAAAGATTCATTGATTAACGTCCTATCTTGTGAAGTAGAATCGGGATTCTCCAACCTAGAGAGATGGTCAGCTACTTGATTCTCAGTACCTTTTCTATCTTTGATCTCTAACTCAAATTCCTGAAGTAAAAGCACCCAACGAATGAGTCTCGGCTTCGAATCCTTCTTAGAAACCAGATAGCGAATAGCTGCATGATCAGTGAATACTGTTACTTTCGTACCAAGCAGATAAGATCGAAATTTCTCAAAGCCAAAGACTATAGCCAAAAGCTCCTTCTCAATAGTGGTGTAGTTCAATTGGGCACCATTTAAAGTCTTACTCGTATAGTAGACCACATGGAAGAGATTTTTCTTGCGCTGTCCCAGAACTGCACCTACCGCATAATTACTCGCATCACACATCATCTCAAACGGTTCTGTCCAATCTGGTGCTGTAATAACTGGTGCAGTGATCAAACTCTTCTTGAGAGTCTCGAATGCTGCCAAACATTCATCATCAAATTTGAACGGCACATCTTTCTCAAGCAAATTGCGCAACGGCTTAGATATCTTTGAAAAGTCCTTGATGAATCGCCGATAAAAACCCGCATGACCAAGAAAACTACGGATTCCTTTCACAGAATTAGGTGGGGGAAGATTTTCAATGACTCCCACCTTGGCCTTGTCCACCTCCAGACCCTTGCTAGAGACCTTATGCCCAAGGATAATGCCTTCACGTACCATAAAATGACATTTCTCCCAATTAATCACCAAATTAGTTTCCACGCATCTTTTGAGTACGGCGCGCAGATTATTCAAACATTCATCATATGAGTGTCCAAAGACGGAGAAGTCATCCATGAACACTTCGACGTTATTTCCAATCATGTCAGAGAATATAGCCATCATACATCTCTGAAAAGTGGCCGGGGCGCCACATAACCCAAACGAAACTCTGTGAAAAGCAAATGTGCCAAATGGACAAGTGAAGGTAGTCTTTTTCTGATCCTCTGGTGCAATACAAATCTGATTATACCCGGAATAACCATCCAGAAGACAAAAATACTCATGATCCGCTAATATGTCAAGCATTTGATCAATAAATGGAAGGGGGAAGTGATCCTTCCTTGTGGCTTTGTTCAATTTTCTATAATCCATGCATACTCTCCATCCTGTAACTGTTCGAGTAGGGATGAGCTCATTCTTTTCATTTGCGACCACAGTGATACCTCCCTTCTTAGGTACACATTGTACGGGGCTCACCCACGAGCTGTCAGAAATAGGATAAATGATGCCTGCATCTAGCCATTTCAGAATTTCTTTCTTCACCACCTTCTTCATGATGGGATTCAGTCTTCGCTGCTGTTCCACAGTTGGCTTACTACCTTCCTCTAGCAGAATTTTATGCATACAATATGAAGGACTTATCCCCTTGATGTCTGCTATAGTCCATCCTATAGCCGATTTGAATTCTCTCAAAATCCTTAAGAGCTTGTCTTCCTCACTACCTGAAAGGTCAGATGAAATAATAACAGGTAACGTAGATGAATCACCTAAAAAAGCATACCTCAAGTGTTCAGGTAATGGTTTGAGCTCCAAGGTAGGTGCTTCCTCTATTGATGGTTTGAGCTTCCCTTCAGCATTCTTAAGGTCAGAAGTACCAAGAGATTCAAATGGTATGTCCAGCTTTCGCTTCCATGGAGAAGCGTTCAGATATTGTAATTGCTCGTTGCTATCTTCATCATCGCTGTCAAAATCCCCCAATAAGGCCTTTTCCAATGCATCAGACATTAGCATGTGATCGAGTTCCGAAGTAACCGCAGTATCAATCACATCCACCTTTAAGCACTCCTCATCTTCTGTAGGGAATTTCATTGCCTTGAATACATTGAAGGTCACATCATGATCTTGGACCCGCATAGTAAGTTCACCTTTTTGCACATCTATCAAGGTACGGCCAGTAGCCAAGAAAGGCCTTCCCAAGATTATGGGAATCTTCTTATCTTCCTCAAAATCCAGAATAATAAAATCTGCTGGAAAGAAGAGCTTATCCACCTTGACGAGCACATCCTCAACTATGCCCCTTGGGTAAGTAATGGAACGGTCCGCCAATTGTAGCGACATGTATGTGGGTTTTGGATCAGGCAGATCCAGCTTTTTAAAGATCGACAACGGCATCAGATTAATGCTTGCTCCCAAATCACAAAGGCACTTGTCAAAAGTTAGATTGCCAATGGTGCAAGGAATGGTGAAGCTTCCTTGATCTTTCAGTTTTGGTGGTAACTTTTGCTGCAGAACAGCGCTGCATTCTTCCGTGAGAGCAACGGTTTCAAGGTCATCCAGTTTCACCTTCCTTGAAAGAATAGTCTTCATAAACTTCGCATAACTAGGCATTTGTTCCAGAGCCTCAGCGAAAGGTATATTGATGTGAAGTTTCTTGAACACCTCCAGAAACTTCCCGAACTGTCTATCCAGCTTTTGTTGCTGCAATCTCTTAGGAAAAGGTGGTGGAGGATAGAGTTGTTTCTCCCCTGTATTAGCCTCAGGCAGAGTGTGTTCAACAGTAGTCTTCCTTGGTTCCACCGCTTTCTCCTTTTGCTTAGATTCTTCTTCTCTAATTTCAGCTTCTACTTCTTTTGCCTTTTCAGCCTCAGCTACTTTTCCAGACCTTAAGGTAATAGCCTTGACTTGCTCTTTAGCTTCCTTCCTGCCTGGTACTTCCGTGTCACTGGGAAGAGTGCCAGGTTGACGATTGAGCACTGCATTGGCTAATTGACCGATTTGATTTTCCAAGGTCTTGAAAGAAACCGCCTGACTCTTGCACAACAGCTTAAGTTCCTCAAAATCAACACTAGTAGGTGCAGCTGCACTTCCCTGTTGAGGATATGATTGCCTTGTAGCATACTGCTGTGGTTGCTGGAATCCAGGTGGGTTAAACTGTTTACTCACTCCTTGCTGATATGGTGGCTGAATAGCATTCTGATTATTCCCCCAGCTGAAATTTGGATGATTTCTGTTATTAGGATGATAGGTCGCTGGCACAGGCTGCTGTTGTCGCTGATAATTATTCACATACTAAACAGATTCGTTGACAAGAGAACACTGATCCATAGCATGAGAACCTGCACAAAGCTCACAAACCATAGCTATTTGATTAACTCCATACGTAGCCAGAGAATCAACCTTCATTGATAGCGCTTGGAGCTGGGCTGCAATAGCGGTGGCTGTATCAACTTCCAGAATACCTGCGACCTTGCCTGACGTCATCCTCTGAGTTGGGTTTTGATGCTCATTTGCAGCCATCGTCTCTATAAGATTATACGCCTCAGTATAGCTTTTAGCCCATAAGGCTCCTCCAGCTGCTGCATCGAGCATGGGCCGAGATTGGGCCCCCAAACCATTATAAAAACCAGTGATCACCATCCAATCCGGCATTCCATGATGTGGACATTTTCTCAACATTTCCTTGTAGCGTTCCCAAGCCTCGCACATAGATTCTGTAGGTTGCTGCGCAAACTGAGTAAGAGCACTCCTCATAGCAGCAGTCTTTGCCATTGGATAAAACTTCACCAGAAACTTTTGCGCAAGATCTTGCCACGTAGTGATGGACCCAGCTGGTTCAGAATGTAACCAGTCTTTAGCCTTATCCCTCAGTGAGAATGGGAAAAGCCTCAACTTGATAGCCTCATCAGTCACGCCATTATACTTAAAAGTGCTGCAGATCTCGACAAAATTCCTTATGTGCATGTTGGGGTCTTCAGTTGCCGCTCCTCCAAAAGAAACAGAATTCTGCACCATCTGAATAGTGCCCGGCTTGATTTCAAAGGTGTTAGCTTGAATAGCCGGATGAAGGATGCTTGACTGAATGTCATCAATTTTAGGCCGAGAAAAATCCATAAGAGCTGGATCAGCTTGAACAATACGATCTCCCATGTTTACTGGTTCTTTCTGCTCAGTTCCTGAATCCGAATCCTCAAAATCTAACTTCTCCGGAATATCAAGAACTTCGTCTGTCTCCTCAGCTGTATCTAAAGTCCTCTTGCGAGCACGAGAACGAGTTTGCATAAATGCTTGCTAAAGTACCTGAAACACAACCGAAAAGAGTAAGTAACTACTACGTCCTAATCACTGAGTCCTAATGACCAATGATGGTAAGTACATAAACTAAACAAATACGCCGAGTCCCCGGCAGCGGCGCCAAAACTTGTTAGGGCGAAAACACGCGCTAATATTCACGCAAGTATACGCGTTCGCAAGTAATATAGAATACTTTCTAGTTCGTTCCCTCAGAGACTCAGACTAAATTATTGTCTAATTAAACTCACTCACCAATGTATGATTACTTCTCAATGTTAAGATAATAACACTTAAAATTGTTGATTAAATATTAACTATAATTAACTACTCAATTAACCACTTAACTAACACTTCAATTTATCAATAATAAAACACTCATGAGATCACAACTTCATTATTACTTCCTTCTATAGCCATTGTTATTACCTTTAGCATGTGACAGTGATGATATTAATCGAATAACATGAAACTGATAAAAGCCAACTTTCATTGTACTAATACCATTCTACCAAGCATCCACAATTAAGATAGAAGTTGAATAGTCATCAATTATGTTGAGTTTCTATATGTCTACAGAAATTGACAACACAACGATTTAAGCACAAGTTATCCCTTTTGATTACATAGGGCAAATAAAACTGTTAGAGTTACCCACTAATCATGCTCAACGTACATGAACCTATGCTAGCATGGCAAGTTCTAAATCTCAAGATCCACCGTCGCTTCACAAGAGATTAACACCCTATCTTATATGTTCGCGACACACATAAGACGAATACGCACAACCAATACTAGATATCATGCGATCATCACACACTAAAGTATTAAACAATTAACTAAAAAATTCCATAATAAATCCGTTGCAACCCCATGATCACGATTAGCCCATAATAGAACTTATCGCCATCATGGGTTCATATGAAATCATGACAAATAAACATAAGAAAATAATAACTAAACTAATTATATTAAAACAGAGTACGTCACAAGAGTAAATAAGTCAAAGCAAGAAAACTAGCATCCAACGTTACAACGAAACAAGAATCACAAGAATAGATGCTTCCTCTTTGTTGCGGTGTGCTAAATCGGTCTTCTTCCTTATCTCCTTCGCTTCTTGCGTAAAACACAATCTAAAACATAATCCCCTTAATACTCTCTGTGAAAACGTCTCAAATCTACCTATATAATAGTCCCATAAAACTCAGATTACATAGAAGTTGGAAGCCAAACAGAAGTAGAAGTCTAAAATAATTTATCTTTTCCCCCGACCCTGCGCGGCCGCTCAGCATAGCTGCGCGGGCGCGCAGGTTGCTGCGCGGCCGCTCAGCATTGCTGCGCGGGCGCGCAGGCCTCTACTGGAAAAAATCCAGATTTGCTCCGTTTCTTCGCCGTAATCTGCCCATTCCTTTCCTCTCGCAATGGTGAACACATGCCAAGGCTTATTCTTGATGATTCCTCCCCCGAAATGCAACTAATACCCTGAAATGCATAAACACTAGAAAAACGCATCAAATACACAAAATACTTGATTTCAAGACACCAATTTAAGCCATTTTAAGACGTTCTAAGTGGTATAAAATGCCACTTATTAGCCCTACGTTCACTTTCCCTGCATTCTTGGTTTTGCTTGATTTTCTTGAGATAAAATTCTTTGCAACTGAACCATATTTCTTATTAAGCTTTGTTTGATTTCCTTGGATGATAGTATTTTTCTCCTTCAACGGATGAGTTTCATCATTCAACAAATGAGCTTTATCATTCCACGGATAACCTTCATCATTCGTTGATTCAATATTCGTTGATAAACCATCAACTAACTCTTAGTTCAAATTTTTCTTGTCTTTCTTCCAGGATGCTTCACAAAATGATTCAATCCCTTGAACATTAGCAATTTGAGCACCAACATCCCTAGAAGATTTCTAGGTTTTAATGACCTTTTATTCTCATTCAAACTGTTTTCTCATAATATCTTCTTTCTTCAAAGACTCTGTTACCTCATCTTTAGCAACTTTACATTGAATTTTCAATTTCTCAAACTCAATAAATTGAGTTTCTAACGTAGCATTTCTATCACTCAAAAATAGATTATTCTCTTTAAATTTAGTGTTCTCTTTTGTGAGTGATTTAAGTGTGACACGCAAATGATACAATTCAGTAGACATATCATTAATAGCATCATTTCATTCATCTTTAGAAAGTTGTGAAAGATTAGTAGTGATTATCTGATTGCTAGATGAGCTAATATCTGTTTCATATGACTTGGCCATGAGAGCAAGGTTGACATAGTTCATGTCTTCATCTGTATCATCTACATCAGCTTCCTAGTCATTTTCTTGAGTTATGAAAGTCTTCTCTTTCTGTTTGAGCAATTCAAAATATTTCTTTTTGTAGTTTACAGGCTCAAATATTTTCTTTTCAGAATTTGGCTTTCTGTAATCATTTGCAAAATGACCACTCAGCACACACTTGAAATATTTGAATTTGGTTTTGTCAATCATGTTTTTGTTGGGCTTCCCAGCTCCAAAATTTTTCTTGAATTTGAGTTTTACAAATCTTCTAGGAAGAAAGGCTAGATGCTCATCAACTTCATCCATGGCATCTTAGCTTGGACAGTCTTCATCTTCATCCAACAACCATTTTCCTTGCTCATCTCAGACTTGCCTTCACAAACATTACTGTTTGGTGCAGTTTTAACAGCTTCAATCTTCATTTCCACTACTCTCTCTTGCTCAGCTACCAATGCCATAGACCCACCTTTCTTTCTTCCTTTCTCTATCAGCTCATCTTGTTTCATTTCAAGCTCATAGGTATTCAAAATTCCATATAGTCTCTCAAGAGTAAAATCCTTGTACTCTTGTGAATTTTTGAGAGAGACTATCTTTTGCTTCCATTTCTTTGGTAAAGACCTTAGAAATTTTAGGTTGGAATTCTTGGTTTGGTAAACTCTTCCATACAACTTTAGTCCATTCAACAGCTTTTAAAATCTACTGAAAATATCACTCAGGGACTCACAATCTTCAAAATGAAAGTGTTCATATTGTTGTTTGAGAAATTGCATTATTTTTTCTGACTTGCTCAGTTTCCTCACACGGTACTTGAACTGTGTCCCAACCATCCTTAGCAATTTTGCAATTTATGACATTGTCAAACATGTCTTGATCAAGATCATTGTACAATATGTTCATGGCCTTTTTGTCTTTATGGACTGCTTCAATATCTTCATCAGTCCATTCTGATTTAGGCTTTGGAACAGTCTTCTCATTTTCAATAACATCTTCAACATCTATTGCAACCCTGTGAGGAACATGAGGTCCATTTTCTTTGCATTTGACAAAGGTTTCATCTTGAGAGAGTAGATAAATGTGCATCTTCACTTTCCAGTGATGATAGTTGTCTTTATCCAGAATTGGAATCTTCACTCTAACATCCTTCTGGCTCATTTTGTTTGATTTCTTTAATATTTAAACTCTTTTGTATGTTAAGAGCTTGCTCTGATCTCAATTGTTATTTTCCAACAATATAACAACAGAATTACAGAAGGGGGTTGAATGGAATTCTGGTTTTTTTTGCTTTTCTGAAAAACTATTTCTGAAATATACAATTGTGTTTTGAATATGCAAGAATGTAAATAAAGCTTTTAAAGAAAATAAACACAAGTTTAAAAACTTTCTGATGTATATTTGAAGAAATCTCTGTGATGCAAAATGTACACAACTTCTTACAAGTAAATCTTACAACTTAAAACTTTAGAGTGTTTTTAAAGATACAACTTGCTTGTTCTGCTTGTTGTTCCAGTTATTTCTAAGATACTTGTTACACTTGATTTATATATTTACCAAGTTTACATGTGCAATAAGACAAAAATAATATTCTCATCAGTTAGGTCCAAGCACATGCTTCTTCATTTCTCTGTCCAATGCAATCCAAGTTAGATACAACATCTTTGAACCAGCTTATTTTGCATGAAAATGGAAATGTTTCATTTTCTTCTAAATCCTGCAATCAGGCTGCCATATTCCTTTTGTGCACTATCAACTCATGTGACTCAGTCAGCTTGTGTCAAGTCACTATCAACTGCTATCTTGTTGATTATTAGTTGAAACTTCATAGATTTTATCCGTTGACACTATATTAGTGTCATACGTTGAAACTTTCTTGATATCATCCGTTTACAGTTTTATCTGATATCCGTTAAAGGCTTGATTGGCTTATCCGTTGAAGGCATATTGAATTATCCGCTGATACTTGTAGAGTCATCCGTTGAAACTTGTAGTTTAGCAGTTGAAGGTATTTTCTTAGCAGTTGATACATTTCACTTATACAAAATTACAAGATATTTTATATTTTCACTTAGCCCACCTATTTTATATATCTTACTAGTAGTCAACATGACTTAGAAAATACTAAAACTACCGATTCCCCCCAGCTATCATAGTGTACTGAATGTGGTACACACTTATTAACATAAGCTATTTTTTCAATGGATAGACTAACTGAGGTTATCCGTTGAAACTTGAAAGCTACAAAAGACACTTAACAATTTTACTTAAGATGTTTTGGTGAGTTATCATCAAGTACACAATATATTCCTAACATCAGCTACATTGGCCAAGAAAATAAGACGAATAATATTTTTAGTATTGTACTACGACGCAAGGAATTTGGCTATAACCACCTCCCCTGAGATATGAAGAATCTATACCTAATAGGTTTGAACTTAGGAATTAAAAAATAACCAAACACTAGGTATGAGTTTTACTCATTCTAAACCCATTCCTAATTCCAAATATTTGTGAAACCCCTAAAGATTAAAAAAAATTAATGTTACCTTTCATGAAAGCCAAAATCGAAAATTTAAGAGTTAACTGCTAATAACATTAATTAGAAAGAAAAATACCAAAAATATCCTAATTATAATTTCACTTAAATTTAGGGGAAATTTCTGGTGAACATACACAAACACGCCCTTACTCTTGAGCCGTAAATCAAAACAAGCAGGACCCAAATCCTAATTTAACAAATCCAGTTCTCTAATTTTTTTTCAAACATTAGGGTTTACACACACACAAAATACACACACACATTCAAACTATCTTCTTCTACCTTAAACACCCCTTATATAATGAAATACGAATTTTAGTCCAAGCTTGACGTTTTCCAGTTTTTCAAAGGTACAAATTTCTTGAATTTCGATAAATTCTTCAATTTTATAGTCTTTATGTATACCATGTATTTATATTAGTACAGACTTTTTTGACTTTAGATAAATATGTGCTTCAGTATTAATTTCAGTATGAATTTATCAATGCAGGCTCGGTTTCATCAGATACACTTTATTTAGAGTTACCCAATTCATAAAAATTGAGTCTTTTTGAGTTTGCAAGTGATTTTTTTACATGGGGAGCAAGAAAATTATTGCCATTTGTCAATCTGGCGGTGAATTTAAAACGGGTGATGATGGTTCATTAGTTTACGATGGCGGGGAGGCTTATGCTGTTGATGTTGATCACGAGACTCGGTGGGATAATTTCAAGCAAGAGTTAGCTGAAATGTTCCAGTATAGCATTGATGACTTTTTGATTAAGTACTTTCTTCCGGGACATAGGAAAACGCTTATTAGCATATCAAGAGAGAAGGACTTGCAGAGGATGGTTAATTTTTGCGAGGATTTTGACCAAGTTGAGGTGTTTGTTATTAATGATAGCGGTGTTGCTCTGAGTGTTCCGAATGTGTCTGGCAGTAGGTACTCCAAGTTTAGTTATTTATTGAATGTTTTATTTCGTATATTTTTCACATGGATAGATTATCAACTATTGCCATATTTTGGTGATTTATGAAATCATCATGTCTTACATGCACACATTTCTGTGCCCAACACGTGTGTATTCCTTCATAACATTTCGGCTAATTGTATTGTGCACAGTAGAAAATTGCAGCAAAACATATATATTGGGGAACTGGAATCTTTATGTCTTTCTTCACGGACATATACGAAAATGCAATGCAAAATAAAAAATGACGTGTGAAGACATTTTAGTTCACTTTATATACATTTAATGAATATATATTGTCGTGAATCTGACGGAACCACGTATCATGCAGGCCTAGCAAGATTAGTATATCAGAAGCTGCTGTTCTTCCTGACACACCTTTACTTACTGCCAAAGCAGATGATACCATTGATATAGAGATGGACACAGCCAATCAATCAAACCCAGATAAAACTCTCAGTTTAACAAACGATGAAAATAATCATATGGTTGCAATGCAGTGGCAGAATACTATTACTGGCGTGAATCAAAGATTTTCTAGTTTTCCTGAATTTCGTGATGCTCTACACAAGTACTCAATTGCACATGGATTTACATACAAATTCAAGAAGAATGATAGTCAGCGAGTATCTGTTGTATGCAAAGCAGAAGGTTGTCAGTGGCGTATATGGGCATCCAAGGTTGCCAGCACTCAGTTAATCTGTATCAAGAAAATGATTGGCATTCATACGTGTGAAGGAACCAAATTGAAAGCTGAGCATCGTGCAGGAAGGGGCTGGGTTGGTAGTATCATAAAGGAGAAGTTGAAACTTTCTCCTAACTACAAGCCTCGGGATATTGTTGCAGATATTGAACGAGAATATGGTGTTCAGTTAAACTATTCCCAGGCGTGGCGTGCAAAAGGACTTGCTAGGGAGCAGCTTCATGGCTCTCATAAAGAGGCATACAGTCAATTGCCTTTCCTCTGTAACAAGATAATCGAAACAAATCCAGGAAGTATTGCTAAATTCACTACAAAGGAGGACTCAAGCTTCCATCGCCTATTTGTCTCATTTCATGCTTCAATATCTGGTTTTGAACGAGGTTGCCGGCCTCTAATTTTTCTTGATAGCACTCCTCTGAATTCAAAATATCAGGGTGTGTTGTTGACTGCTACCGCTGCCGATGGAGATGATGGAATATTTCCTGTGGCGTTTGCTATAGTGGATGATGAGACTGATGACAACTGGCATTACTTTATTTTGGAACTGAGATCTGTAGTTTCCACATCTCACCAGATTACATTTATAGCAGATTTCCAAAAGGGTTTAAAAGAGACATTGCGTGAAATATTTGGCGGGGGGTGTTACCATGGCTATTGTCTGCACTATCTTGCTGAGAAACTTAATATTGATTTGAAGGAGCCATTTTCTTATGAAGCTAGGCGCCTCATGGTTCAAGATTTGTATGCTGCTGCCACTGCTCCGAAGCTTGATGCTTTTGAACGATGTACTGAAAGCTTAAAGGCTATATCCCCTGAAGCCTATAATTGGGTAATAAGTAGTGAACCAGATCACTGGGCTAATGCTTTTTTTGCTGGTTCAAGGTATAATCATGTTTCGTCTAATTTCGGACTGCCATTTTATGGTTGGTTGTCAGATGCAAACGAATTGCCTATTACGCAGATAATCGATTCATTGCGGGGTAAAATGATGGACTTGTACTATAAGCGGCGAGCCGATTCAAGTCATTGGGAAACAAGGTTAACACCATCAATGGAAGAAAAGTTAAAAAGCGCGACTTTAAAGGCCCACTTACTTCAGGTGTCACTGCTGGATGCTGGCACATTCGAAGTTCAGAGTGAATCAGTTGATATAGTTAATGTTGATCATTGGGACTGTAGCTGCAAAGGATGGCAGATAACGGGGTTGCCCTGTTGCCATGCTATTGCTGTTATCTTAGGTCTTGGTAGGGATCCGTATGATTATTGCTCTAGATACTTTACAGCTGAGAGTTACCGCTTAACTTATTTAGATTCAATAAGTCCAGTACCTAATGTAGACAAACCAGTGATGATTGAATCACAAGAGGTAGAAATTCTTGTAACTCCTCCACCAACTAGGTGCCCAGCAAGCAGAAAAAAGAGGAAACATGGTGGTTCATCAGACATAATTAAGAGGACACTACAGTGTAGCAAGTGCAAGGGTCTTGGTCACAATAAGAAAACTTGCAGGTGAGGTCTCTAAGCGAAAAGAGTTCCATTTTTATGTGTTTGTTTGGCATATGAAGTTCCTTAACATAATTTCTTGGAATAGTTTATGTGAAGTGCTTCTAATATATATATATATATAGGGGGATGATCAAATACAAACCAAATTTAAAATAGAAATTTAGAACTACTCTCAACCATTAGATCAACATAATCTAATGGCCCCCCTAAAAGCACCCTCCCTCACCTACTTTCAGCTTTGCCCCTCCGTTTTTAATTTGATTTTTCCCGTCAAACCGTAAGTTTTTTAAAAAATCCGATTTCACTGTATTTTTCTACATCTCTCAACGATCGATTTGCATACCATATGTGTTATATTTCGAAGTAATTTTTTTAAAAAAATATTTGGTTTCTAGTTTCTATTGTAATATTGGTTTGTATTGGAGTAGCACCCTATATATATATAATGCTATTGATTGTGAATATTCGATCACTTATTTGCAGGAATAATTACCCGCTGACCCACATAATAATTATAATAATATGAGTACTTGTGCCGATAGTTGACTTAAATAAGAAACATTATGGGATTTTAAAAATAGGAAATTATATGGTACTGTGAGCCTATAACTATAAATTTTTCATAGGTCACAATCATGTAGAAGAAAAATTGGTGTTTAAAATATGTAGTCAAATGAAAAAAAAGACACGGGTTTTTAGAAATGAGATCTTTATAATGTAAAATATATCAAACATGTATATAATAATTATATAACATAAAATCTATTGTTAAATCAAAGAAAAACACGGGTGTTGAAAATGAGATCTTTATTATGTAGATATAAGTCAAACATGTATGTCAATAATTTTAACATAAAGAATTACATAATGATTAAAATGTTTATTAATAAATTTCCAAAATCTCAAATTATTCAATATAAAGTAGCATGTAGTTCCGAGATTAGTACATAATTTGCGAAACCTGTATATTATATATATTGTATAAAATTATTTCAATTCCACTGTATATAATAATAAAAGTATTCATGAAAATTAATAAACATCAAATTATGATATATAATATATATTTGTCGCATATTGCGGAAAACATATTGATAGGACTATATTTTACTTTTGAAACATTATTAATTAAAGAATAGTAAAAAGGCATTGACCTAATATGTAAAAAATATCTGACAAAGACGCTAAAAGATAGGGAAAAGAAAGATTTAGTGAAATGTAATATTTCGAAAAAGAAAAATTAATTGAGATAGTAAAAGATGATCTGAACTTAATTTTCTTATAAAAAATGTACGCAGTTTTTTTGTATTTATATTTTTGAAAGAGTTGATGTAATTGGTTTTCATTTTTCATACTAACAAGGAAATAGTTGTGCAAATCATAAATTAAATGAGAAAAGAAGAAGAGAGAGAATTAGTGGATTGTTATAATTATAATGAGGAAATGAGGAGAGAGAGGAAGGAAATTGATGGTTTAGGATAGCAGTTTTTTGGTATAATATATAGATATATGATGTTATCACAGGTTACTTGTACGGAGGTGGAATTGCTGAATGCTGATTCACATATGTTTTATGGTATACATAATGAAAGTATGAAAGGAACTGCCTAATATACAACTATCTAAATTAACTGTGATGACTTTTTGACATAGTCAATGTGCCAACATGCACCACATGATAGGATCCATTATACCATTTTTATACCTCTGCACACTAGTATGGTATTGCATTATATTTAAATTATTTTTTATCCACTGGGTATCAGATTGTGAATTCATTCCCCCTTTAGTTTAATTGTACCCCTGACTTCATCTGATCCCAGATCGTGCCGTCTGTTCTGAACCATACTTCTAAGACAAATTATTGGCCACCAAACTTTCTGTGGAAATGGTGTAATGAAATCCCTTCAGCCTTTTATATTGCATCTGCTGCAGCCTTTTTATATTACATCTGCTTTCTTATTAGATAGGGATTCCATCTTTGTACCACCATCCTACTCTCATTGGTAGACATTTTGATTTTGGGGGCCCTAGAGCTTTTCTGTAAAATGTGATTGCTTTGCTAACTTGAGTTAATACAGCACCTGAGCTTCCTCCTGGGTGCCATTAGTCTCAACAAATTCCTAGGTAATATCTGGTAATGCCAGCACCAAAATGTGGGGCAAGCCTCTTTAAGCTCTTAAAGAAGGGCGTGCCAAAATAGATCCTTTTTCAGTTTGAAACTATCCTCTGCAGCTCTTTAAGTCCCGCTTGTTTCTTTTAGAAAAAAATTTCAGAAATTCTGTAGTAGCGTGAAAGACTAAGGAATCCTCCCGTCCCTTATATGGTCTTAGGAATAGGAAGCCGAAAGGCAGGGCTTCCTGTCATTCCTATGAGCTTCCCGAAATCCACTTATTTCCCTCTTGCTGGCCAATGATTGATCCAAACATGATATCTATTTAAAATCCCACCAAATTTCTTTTATGACTTCTGCTGCAGCAAGTATTTACCATATTTCCGTTATTAACTTTTAATGCTTTATGTAGAATGCTTGCTTATTAATCAGGGAGACCAATGTTTGTTCTGCCATTTTTTTCTCTTAGGTAGTAGATATTGTGACATTGGGGGTCCTACAGCTTTGATTATAATTGCTTTGCCTGATTTGGTGATACTGGGGTTCATACATTTGAACCTGGAGCCATAAACTTGTTAAAAAACCAACAGAATATTTTGAGAAGCAATTGGAGTAGAAAAATAAAATTAAGAGATACCGGAAATTGAGGAAAGAGAGAAATTTTCTTCTTTGGGCGAGAGTTTCTTGCACCGCTTTATTCTCCATCTATGGATGCCGCTTATTGCCCTTGTGAAAAGGGCAAAGGAAACTCTCAAATCTTTAACATAGGCCGTATCCCCTTTTGCCTCCAGCTTAACATATCTTTTCTCTTTAATTCAGATTTTAATTATGTCATTTAAGATGGAGCCTTGCTGTTCCCAAGTATTTATATCCATCTACAAATTTGTCTACTAGAACAAAAATGAATACTACTTGCCGAAGTCAGCCAAATCTCCATGCAGTTCACAAATTTAACTTTTCCCCTTCTTACAAAATTGCATGTTAGGCCTAAAGAGAGAATATTGATTGTATACTAGGAAGCACCGACACTGATACGGTGACACGGGGCACGGGGATTCATCAATTATCAAAGTGTACTGGATACGGGACACGGCAAAAAAAATAAATATAAAATTTGTAGATGTCAAATATTTAACGGCTTCGTTCATAATAATAATAGAGTTTCTTTCATAATAAGTGATAAACTAGTGTAAGATTTATTCTACATTTTCATTCAAATGATCATCTTGTGTAAAAAGAACAACTTCCATGTCTGGTTCATCTTCTAAGTGATTTTCATTCAAATGATCATCTGATGTAACCTGCAGTAGTGTTACTATTTGCGCTGGAACTTATTGACCCACCCATAGTATGTGTCCTTCAAACAACAAGAGAGATCTATAAAGATATATGTGTTATATATATAGTTGTATGTATATATTTGATTGTATATATATATACGGTTTTGTATTTTATCGGATGAAAGATGAAGAGGGATGTTATAAAAGACAGAGGGACATTGAAATTATGGTTAATATAAAAGATGGTTTGGCTTTTTTTTTATAATGATTTTGGGCTTTTTTCATATGGGCCCAGTCGGTGGGCCGTGTCGGTCGCGTGTCGAACCCGTGTCAAACCCGTGTCGGTCGCGTGTTGAAACCGTGCCAAACCTGTGTCGGTCGCCTTTTTCTGTCGACACGCCATGTGGTGTGTCGGACACGTACTCAGCCGTGTCGGTGCTGAGTCGCCGTGTCGGCCGTGTCCGACACGCATACGGCAGCCTTTTTGGAGTGTCGGTGCTTCCTAGATTTTATATTTTATTATTATTCCAAGGATGTGCCAGCCAGAATCATTTAAATTCTGATTCTAGATGCTGAAGTGACTGTTTAAAATTTGAGTGGCTTATTTTCTTATAGTAATATTCTTGATACTAATTACTGATTTCCTTGTGTTCTATTGATCTTGATTATAGCAACAAATAGAAATATAATTTTATATGCTTTAGTTTAAATTTAAAACGTGCTATGTTTGTGCTTGCATTTGTATCATGTTTACCTGCATTGGAGTCTAATATGGTTCTTTAGATCACTGATGGACTTGTATAAGGGCTAGGATAGAGCAAGCATATATAAAACCATTCAGGACCTTGAGGACAAGGTACTGATAATTCCCAATCACGTAAATCATTTTCAGAACTTGTGCTTACAAAACGAGTCGGGCCATGCTGAGTTGATCAGAACTGACCAAGAATCTTAGGCAAGATCATTGCCATGGGTCTGTCGCTTATTATTTACCTCAAGGCTACAAATATTAGAGAATTAGATGATTAATATAATTGTATGAACGACAACAGGAACTAACATGAGTTCGAGTTAAGCAGAACTAAGCAGTGAATGACATCTTAATATGTGTAGATTAAGCAGAACAGGATACCAAATCGGTAGCATACCTTCTAATGTATAAGTGCTTGGAATAAAGAACTAATTATTCTAGGAGGGATTTCTAGAACCTGGGTCTGAGGTTAGGAAGATGAAGGTAGAATCTCTTGAGATTTATGGTAAATTTTATTTCGTTTCCTTCACTGATTGATCGTCTTAGTACGGACAAGTCATTCGATTGGCGTGGGAGTCCGTGAAGTAGGGTACGATATGCAGAAAAGAAGCTTTTTACAGGTGAAATATTTTGAACATACGTGTGTCTTGTATGAGAGTGCAAGTTGCACTTGGCTAAGCCCAAAAATACTCCATAATTTTTATAATCTTAATCTAACGAAATTTATTTTTTGGCCTCAAATATATTATATATTGTGTATTTGATGTTCTGGAACTATAATCTTAATACATAATAAACGTTTATAATGCTGAGGCTACTAATTTACCAAGTTTCAACATAAATAATTCAACCCATGACTATGTCAGTTGGTCTATTGGCCAATGTATTGAGTTGATTGTAGGTTTGAGTTTATCTTTGAGTGACTATTGTTAGGTTTAACAACTAGTTACTGGGAAGTTGGTCTGACTGTAATCATGAACTTGCATAGCATTTTTCTTGCTTCTTTAGAGCAGGAGTTTAGGTCAAAGGTCTACTAAAGAGTGAAAAGTGCTGAAGTATAAGTTGAAGGCTTTTGCTTGTTAGACTGTTATTGTATTTAAGGCAGCCTACTAGTACTATGTCTTTACAAAACATGTCATTGTATCTGAGCCAGCCTAGTAGTTCTATCTTTTCACAAAATCGATATCTTCCACTTTCCAAGGGCATCAATGAGAATCATATGAGCTCTTAGTCGGAGACCAAAAGTAAAGGCAAAGAACCGATTTTGTCTTTTTGGCCCTCGAACACAATGTTTTAGGATCTTACCATGGCTGCGGTGCCAAAACTTTATTGAAGCATGTGCCTGACGGGCATACACGCAATGCCCTTAAGGCCTGACGCGGTTACTTTATTGATACAACTAACATGGAAAGCTTATTTGATTCTTTCTCCTACTTCTAAATTACATGAACATTTAAGATTCATCTCCTTAATCCTAGGTCCTTATAACACCCTACTATACTGTATTATACGTATAACAATTTATACTTCAATACGGATCTGTCCTTGCATTCATACATTTATCCTTCCAGTTTGTTTATATTGTTTTATTGGTGCAACTGCTTTTTGTGATATGTGGTTGTACTGCTGACTGAGCAAAAAAAATTATTTCCTACTTTAACAGTGTGGCGCAGGAGGATAACAACGAAGCATCAGAACCTCTGCCGCTGTCAATAGATGTGACCATAGAAGAGGAGCTTACAGAATCATTTGCTGTTTAGAAGTTTTTGTTTACATGGCTTCAACCAAATTTGGATAGGAAAATTGATCAGAAGTTGCTCCAAATCATTGGTTTTAGATTATTTGAAAGTTTTTAGTTTAGTTTTATAGTTTGGTGCCAGCTCCTGGACTTGATGAGCCAAGTTCATATCACACCCTGTAGATTTCAACGTATACTCAATGAGTTTAAAATACTCGCTTGTTAGATTTCAAATAGTTTCGAGTTTCGATTACCTTTAAACAGCATTATAGCAAGTATAATTTTCTGGTAAAATTACAATGCCCATGACAGTTTGCCCTAATATTATTAGGGGTTAAAAAAACAGTTTCCAACATCAAGATGGACATGTTTGTCACAAGTCACAACCCTGCAGCAAAATTAATAATAGGTTAATTTTTCTTCCGAAGTCTAACGAAACTAAAAACAAAATCTCGTAAATTAAAAGTCTTAATAATTTATCAAATCTTTGTCCTCGTTACCGGGGAAGACAAATTTACCTGACCTGTCGGATATTCAACCTATTCCAATTCGTTTGAATTTATCCGAACACGATTTAATTATACCGAACTGATACCTGACTCGAAATCCGAAATTCGTTTGAAACCCAATCCGAACCTGAAATCCGAAGAAAACCGTTAGCATATTCTTATTTTACATAATTTTATAATAATAATAATACATGATTTTACATCAAATATTTAAATCTAATATTTATAACTAGGTCGCTGGATAATTATTTATAATTAAATTTATTATATTTGACACTAATATTGAATTATCTAAATAGGTAAGGTACTATTTATTTTTAGTTAAACAAACACATACGCATGAGTGAGTCGAACTTTTATACTATGTTCAAAAGAGTATGACTTCGATCACTGCACCAATATTTTATTGCAAATATACGAAGTACTATTTTTGTATTTTAAAAACAACATTTAAAAAAATATTTTACCTAACATATTTGTATAATAATATGAATTTATTTATTTTTAATTAATTATTTTTAAAGCATCCGAATTAAATTTGAAATCGACCTGAAACTCGAAAAAACCTGATGTATCGAATTTGGAACTTTAATTTTAATATTCGGACCCAAATCCGATCCGAAACCAAATATAACGAATCAGATTTAAATTTTACAAAACACGATTCGATCCCGCTCACCACGCTACTAACGGCGTTTGCCCGATAATCTGGAGTCTGGACACTCTCAGGGCAGAGCTAAACGCCTAAACCTATCTTACATTCTACAAGTAGAACGAGCTGAAATAAGCAATCATGCTGTGAAAAAAATAAGCAAGTGAATATAGTTGAAAAAATAGACTTGATTACGTCACCATTAACACGATTGTATCTGGAAAATGGAAAAGTGAGTTGCAGCTAGGTATTCATGGGTCGGCTTGGTGCCTTTTTACTACCCAACTCAATTAAATTCGTTTGAAATTTTTTGACCCAACTTGTAAAATATAAAATCGTAACCCAACCATACCCGTCGTACATCGGTTTGGATCGGGTTAGATTGGTTTGAACGGATTGAATAACTATATATATATATATATATAATTAGTACTATATATAATTGCTAATTTCGAATAATAGAACTTACTATTATAGTACTATGATTAAATTGAAATTTTAGTAATGTATATCATGTCGTAAATTATATACACTTACACGAAATGTAATTATGAATAAATATATTTATATTTTATAATGTACAATTGTATATAATATATAGATTATATTTAAATTATCGAACAAGGCTCGAGTTAAATCGGGTTGGGTTAGGTAGGCCAAAAAAATCTTGGACCTGTAACCAACCCATTTAATGTGGTTTTAATTTTTTTTAACCCAACCATAGATCGGATTTTTTTAAAACGAGTTAATCGGCTTAAAAGATGGTTGAGTTGGGTCGATTTGATCGGGTTGACGAACTCCGAAGTCACATGTCACTGAACATGCAAGAGGCTCCGAGTATTTACAACATTATCTTACTTCATTTTTTATAAATAATACAAATATAAATTATTGGTTCTAAATAATTGTGCTTGTCTTTATTTTTAATAATAAATTTTATAATCTCTTGTTAATCAATTTTTTATTATATTAATCATGAACGTACAAAACAAAGCGAAAAGAAAACGAACATGTAATTATGAATCTATACTCTTTATTAATAATTGAAATCATATTTTATTGGTGAACAAAAATACCGAATTATTAAAATATCAAATTTTGGTACTTACCTTAAATAATTGACTTATATTTTATTTCAACTTTATTTTTATTAGTTAATATTTATCCAAACATCTAATTACTTTTAATTTGAAAAAAATATTTTTATCAAAAAGTAAGTAATATTAAATAAACTAATTGAAAAAGCTAATTATAAAATAATTATAAGATAATATTATTTAATATTAAATTATCTAAAATAACAAATATTTTGTTAATAAGATAATTAAAACTATAATATTTATTAATAAACGAGACCGTATTTTATTGCAGCACAAAAGTACGGAAATACAAAAGTACCAAATTTTGGTACTAATCTAACACAAATTGACTTATATTTCCTTTAAACTATATTTTCTATTAGTTAGTGTTCATCCAAGCATCTATTTGCTTTTAATTTGAAAAACATTTTTTTATTAATAATTAAACAATATTAAATAAACCATATTGAAAAAGCTAATTATATGATAATTATAAAATAATATTAATTAATATTAAATTATCTAAAATAAGAAAAATTGCATTCATAAGATAATTGTACAATTCGTTTCAACAAAACTAATATGTTAGATTTATATAACAAGTAAAACAATGCATGACCTACAATTATAATGAAATATTAAATAACTATTTTTAAAATTTTATATATTTAAATTTCAACTAATCTGAATTGACTTATACTCTCTGTATTCATTATTTTCACATTAATATCTATTTATTAGTGTTCATCCAAGCGTCGATTAAATTTAAATAATCTTATTAGTAAAAACTAACATGGGGATAAATAAATTATGATTGTATAATTAAATACTGCATTAATTGTACAAGCTGTGGACTGCTAGGCCCAATAAAAAGATATATGATACTTAGACCAGAAAGGTTAAGCCTGATGGACCAGATCAGGCCTGATGGAATAAAAAAGGCCCAAAAGCCCTGGTTATTAATTAATTTCGTAATTAATTAATAAGGAAAAAATCAGATGTTGAGAAGAGTCCCGATAAGGATATAAATCCATAGAGATTAGCCTCAAGGGGACCTAAAAGGATATGAAATCAGTTTCCTACTATCTAGGACTCCAAAGTCCATTCTAATTATGAGACTTGCCCACCAAGTCTCCTATACCAAGTCCAATTCAAGGACTCCCAACATCTATATAAGGGGCCTCACCCCACAAATCAGAACTACATTTTTTGGCTTGATTCTCTAATTCACAGAGATACGTAGGCATCTCGTAAAGGCAGATCGAGCCACGAAACACTAGAGCAGCCATTAAAGGCCTTGAGCTCCCGAATCTTAGTAATAAATACAACAAATAATAACCTTAGTTTTTTATCCATAACATTTGGCGCCGTCTGTGGGAATCGCAACAACAACCATGGCGAGAACACGGAGAATAATTGGAGCTCTAGAGGAAGGAACACCATCAGAGACAACCCAGGTGATTTCATCAACCGTGGAGGTTCCTCCCCATTCAACTTATGCATCTACTCAGGGGAAGCCCAGACAGGGGCAACTCAACCTCAGCCACAAGGGACAACTCCCCCGACTATTCAAGGTACGAATCCTCAAGTTCAACAAGTACATATACCTGTGAATTCTCGACCCGTCGGGTATAAATATTCAACTATTGTTACTACTAACCCCCCTTATGGGATGCCCCTTCACCCTGAGGTTGGAGGAAGCGGATATGCTGGGCGAAGCGAAGCACGAGGGCAGTCGCCCCCTATATACGAGGTTTGGGTCCTATCCCTGAGGATCGGGAATTTTCTGGTCCTTACAGTGAAAGAGACTCCGAATCTTCGGATGATGAAGTGGCCCCGAGAAGGAGGCGTCCTGGAAAAGAGCCAATGGCCGATGGAAGGCAACGCCCCCAAAGCACCCCAGGGGCGAATCCCCAAGAAGTGCAGGAAAGGATCAGGGCTCATGAGGCTGAAATGCAAAGGCTGAGGCGTGATTTGGAGGCTCACCAGGCCACCAGACCCCAGATACCTCCTAGGGGGAGAAATCCTCCTCCTGTCATAGACCTGGATGGTCCGGTAAGAAGAAGGGCTGCTGTCCCAAGAACTGATCCAAGCAATCTCCTTCCCCTTGGAGATCCTGATGATCCAACTCCACCCTTCACAGAAGAGATAATGAATGCCCATATCTCGAGGAAATTCAAGATGCCCACTATCAAAGCCTATGATGGCACGGGAGACCCCGCTAATTATGTTAGGACATTCTCTAATGCACTGCTGCTGCAACCCGTGAATGATGCTATAAAGTGTCGGACCTTCCCTCAAACCCTGTCGGGTATGGCTCAAAGATGGTATAGTCGCCTGCCCCCAAATTCTATTGGATCGTTCAGAGAATTAAGTCAGGCTTTTATTAAGCAATTCATCAGTGGAAGAGTCCATGAGAAAAGTTCAGCATCTCTTATGAGTCTTGTGCAAGGAGCTAAGGAATCCTTGAGAGATTACCTGAATCGTTTTACAAAGGAGGCTTTAAAAGTCCCAGACCTTGATGATAAGGTAGCCATGATAGCACTGCAACAAGGAACCAGGGATGAGTTTTTCAAGATGTCCTTGGCCAAACGTCCCCTTGAAAACATGTTGCAACTCCAAGAGAGGGCAGGGAAGTATATCAAGGTTGAAGAAAGCATGAGGAAGACCGTAGTAAGTAATGAGCCCACTGGAGGCAAGAAGCGAAAAACTGATCTGGAGTATATCGCTAAGGACAAATATCCTAGAACCGAACAAAACCCTGATTCAACCCCCAAGAAGGGAGGACCTGGGCAAAAGTTCACTGAATACGCTAAGCTGAGTGCTCCTAGAAGTCAGATTTTGATGGAGATTGAGAAAGATAGAGATATTCGTTGGCCTAAGCCCTTGAAGGCTGATCCCGCCAAGCTAGATAAGAGCAAGTATTGCAGGTTTCACAAGGATGTTGTCCATGACACCGATGAGTGTAGGCAATTGAAAGATGAAATTAAGTTTTTGATTCGAAAAGGAAGATTGAACAAGTATACTGGAGATGGAGGGGACATAAATAATAATGGAAGGAAGAACTTTGAAGATCGTAGGAGGGACCAAGACGATCAGGGGCGGAATCCCCAACCTAGAGGGCCGGTTATAAATGCAATTTTTGGAGGACCGCGACGCCCTCGAGGGCCTGTGATAAACACGATCTTTGGAGGTCCAACTGCTGCTGGATTGTCCAAAAATTCCAGAAAGGCATATACTAGGGAGGTTATGCATATTGTTGGATAAGCCCCGAAGAGGGCCAGGACAGAAGTAACATTGGCTTTTGATGATTCTGACCTAGAGGGTGTAAAGTTTCCCCATGACGACCCGCTGGTCATAACACCGATAATAGGAAATAGCCCGGTTAAGAGGGTCCTTGTGGATAATGGTGCTTCTGTGGATATCTTGCTCCACGACACCTTTCTAAGAATGGGGTATAACGACTCCCAGTTGACACCAACCGACACGCCGATATATGGATTTGCTGGAGTAGAATGTCCTGTGGAAGGGATAATCAAATTGCCAACCACCATAGGTACGGAGCCAAGGCAAGCAACGCAGATGCTGGATTTCATGGTGGTAAAGGCTAGTTCAACTTATAATGCTATCATGGGGAGAACAGGGATACATGCCTTCAAGGCAGTCCCCTCTTCCTACCATTCAGTCATGAAGTTTCCCACCCGAAACGGGATTGGAGAAGAGAGAGGAGATCAAAAAATGGCTAGAAGCTGTTATGTGGCCTCTTTGAGGGCAGATGGAGTCGGGGGCAGGTTCTTCCTATTGAAGATATGAATGTTCGAGAAAATGATGAGAATAGAGGAAGGCCAGCAGAAGAATTGGTTTCGGTTCCTTTAGACCCCAAGAATCCTGAGAGGATGACTTTCATTGGAGCCACATTAGAGGAGCCCCTTAGAGGGAAGTTAGTGAAATTTTTGCAAGAAAATAGTGATGTGTTTGCATGGTCAGCAGCTGATATGCCAGGCATAGACCCGGAGTTAATTACTCACAAGCTAAACGTGGATCCAAGCCGGAAGACAGTGAAACAAAAGAAAAGAAATTTTGCCCCGGAAAGACAAGAGGCTATAAAACAGGAAGTAGAAAAGCTCTTAGAGGCTGGTTTTATTGAGGAGATTCAATTTCCAGAGTGGTTAGAAAACCCTGTAATGGTGAAGAAGGCTAATGGAAAGTGGAGGATGTGTATAGACTTCACTGATCTGAATGATGCATGCCCCAAAGACTGTTTTCCGCTGCCAAGGATTGATACTTTGATTGATGCCACTGCTGGACATGAGATGCTGAGTTTCATGGATGGATTTAGCGGATACAACCAGATCAAAATGCATAAGGATGACATTCCAAAGGTATCATTTATCACTGACTTTGGTGTTTATTGTTATCTTGTTATGGCGTTTGGTCTCAAGAATGCAAGAGCCACCTATCAAAGGTTGGTGAATAGAATTTTTAAGGATCTTATTGGTAAGACTATGGAAGTCTATGTTGATGACATGTTAGTCAAGAGTCTAGTAAAGACTGATCAGATAGCCCATTTAAGGGAAGCTTTTAAGGTTCTGAGGTACCACAAGATGATGTTGAATCCTACGAAGTGTGCTTTCGGAGTAGGATCTGGAAAATTCTTGGGACTGATGGTCTCAAAGAGGGGAATTGAGGCTAACCCGGATAAAATAAAGGCGATCCTGGACATGGAACCACCAAAAACTGTTAAGGATGTTCAGAAGCTTACAGGAAGGGTTGCTGCGCTAGGACGATTCATCTCCAAGTCGGGGGACAAACGTTTGTCATTCTTCAAATCGCTAAAGAACATCAAAGACTTTGTATGGAGTGAGGAAAACCAGAAGGCATTTGAAGAGTTAAAGAAGTATATGGCCCAGGCCCCGTTGTTGGCCAAACCAGTTCTGAGTGAAATTTTATTCTTGTACTTGGCTGTTTCAGAGAGCGCCTTGAGCGCGGTGTTGGTTAAGGAAGAACTGAAAGTCCAGAAACCCGTATACTATGTCAGCAAAATTCTGCATGGTGCTGAATTGAATTATTCAACTATTGAGAAATTGGCTTTAGCCTTGGTAATGGCTTCAAGAAAGCTGTGTCCTTATTTTCAAGCTCACCAGATTGAAGTGCTAACAAATCAGCCACTGAGAAATATCATTCACAGTCCCAAGGCAAGTGGGAGACTGATTAAGTGGGCAATAGAGTTGGGAGAGTTTGATCTCAAGTATAAGCCACGTACGGCTATAAAAGCCCAGGCACTAGCTGACTTCGTGGTGGAATGTACCATACCCAACCAAGAAGTCGGGGGGCAGGAAGATACCATACCTCAAGACAAGGGAGTCGACAATGGGGACAGGGAGAAGGATGATAAGGAGAAAGAATATTGGGTTCTCTATTTTGATGGAGCATCAAAAACAAATTCCAGTGGAGCAGGGTTGGTTTTGCAAAGCCCTGATGGATTCTTAATTGAGTATGCTATGAAGCTAGACTTCCCAACCACAAACAATGAGGCAGAGTATGAAGCCCTGATTGCTGGCCTTGGTCTAGCTGGGACACTTAGAGTCAAAAACTTAAAGGTCCGTAGAGACTCGAAGCTGATCATATCCCAGGTAAAGGGAGAATTTGAGGCAAGGGATGATACGATGGCTAAGTATGTTCGCCTAGTAAGGGCTGTGATGACCCAATTTAATGAATGCCATGTTGAACACATTCCAAGGGAAGAAAATGCTAAAGCAGACGCGCTATCAAAGTTTGCTTCATCTGAGATTGAAGAAAGTTCAGGAAGTGTGTACTTCCGTATTTTGAAGACACGAAGCATAGATGTTAAGCTTGTGGCTCCCATAGGCTTGGGGATGTCATGGATTGATCCCATCAAGGCTCACATTCAGACCGGTTGGTTGCCAAGCGATGCAACTGAGGCACGGAAGTTAACTATTCGAGCATTAAGGTACTCCTTGATAGATGGAATTCTGTATAAGAGATCTTTCGTGGTTCCTTACTTGAGGTGTCTCAGGCACGACGAGGCACGCTTGGCTCTTGAGGAAGTGCATGAAGGTATTTGTGGGCAACACTTGGGGGGCAGGGCCTTGGCTCATAAGATAACCCATTTAGGCTTCTATTGGCCAGAAATGATGGCTGATGCCAAAGAATATGTGAAAAAGTGTGATCGCTGTCAGAAGCATGCACCAGTTGTTAGACAACCCCCCGAGATGCTAACCTCTATCAACTCGCCTATTCCCTTTGCCATGTGGGGGATGGATATTCTAGGGCCTTTTCCTATGGCCACGGCACAAAGGAAATTTCTGATTGTAGCCATTGATTATTTCACCAAGTGGATCGAAGCCAAACCCTTGGCCAAAATCACAACTAAGCAGGTTGCACAATTCCTGTGGGAAAATATTATGTGCCGATATGGAATTCCCCGTATCCTCGTCACTGACAATGGAACACAATTCAACAATGAGGAATTCAAGAAGTATTGTGAAGAAAATGAAATTGAGTTACGATTCACCTCTGTGGCTCACCCGCAAGCCAATTGGCAAGCAGAGGTAGCAAATCGGATAATCCTGGATGGAATAAAGAAGAGGATCGAGAAGTCAAGAAATAATTCGGTGGATGAGATACTTCCAATACTATGGGCCTACAGGACTACCTGTAGAGTCACGACAGGAGCAACTCCCTTCATGTTGGCATATGGGGCAGAAGCAGTAGTTCCAGTAGAGATATCACATTCCTCTCCAAGGATTCAGGCTTTCAATGCAGAAGAAAATGAGGAAGGGCAGAGGTTAGCCCTGGATTTAATCGATGAAGTGCGAGATAAAGCACATGCAAAGATAGTAGAATATCAGAAAAAGGCTTCATTCTACTACAACCTAAGGGTTAAAGAGAGGTTTTTCAAACAAGGTGACCTAGTCTTGAGAAAAATAGAGGCTTCTGGTGTCGGACAGAAAGGAAAGCTTGCCCCGAATTGGGAAGGGCCGTACAGAGTCAAGAGCGTTCAGGGTAGAGGAACCTACAAGCTGGAAACTATGGAAGGTTTTGAAGTCCCGAGGACCTGGCACGCACAAAACCTGAAGGTTTACCACGTGTAAGATAGGCGAAGTACGATTCTCACTTGTCATTGTGACAAGTAGGTTTAAAAGCACCTTAAAGCTTTGCTTGCGTAGGATTTTATATTCCAGTAGAATTTACATTGTCTAGTTATTGTTGATTAGGGTCGAGCCCATGTTATGTAAGGTTTTGGAAAACCAGACTTCATATTAAAGAGTTTGAAATTATTTCTATCTAAGGATGTTTAAAGTTCAAATGCGTATTAAGATTGTAAAGTTAAAACAGAAAGAGGCAAGAAAAGCAACATATGAAATATAACCCCGAAGGGTAACAAGTTTAGATATGAAAAAAGTTCAAAAATAAGATATACAAAAAGTTAGGCCTTGGAAGGCTGAGATTCCTCAGAACCACTATCCGAAGTCTCCTCGGAAGTCTCAGTCGTTCCTTCGGACGTCTCGGTTGTCCCCTCCGAAGTCCCTGTAGAAGTTCCCTCTGCAGGAGATGCTGGCTGTTGAGGCGCTGTTTTTGGAGGCTCTTCCACCCTGGCCTTCTTAGATACAGGCTTAAACTCCTCTTCGGAAGAATCTTCCTCCTCTCCGTCCTTGATCATAACAGCAAGCTTCTCAGTAACACCTCCAAGCTCTGGAACCCGCACAGGGCAAGGAAAGGGGGACTGCTCAAGGACCTCTGGAAACTCATCATGGATGGCCTCCACAGCAGCATCCCAGCCCTCTTTATAGCTAACTGGGTGAAGAAGGGCATCATGCTCCACCATCAAGTCCTTGAATTCTTGGGTGTCCATCCAGCCATCAAAGGCTTTGTCCTTCTGCGCCTTCAGAATGACATTTTCGGCCCGGGCCGTCTCCAGGTCAGAAGTGGAAGAGGCCAGTTGAGCTTCAAGGGCCTCTATTTTTTGGTTGGCCTCCTCCAACTTCTTGTTGGCATCTTCCAGGCCAACCTTCCAAGCCTTAGCTTGGTGAATTGCCCCTTGGAAATGGGCGTTAGCCTGCAAGAGAAACAACGAAAGTTTAGAAAAGAAACATGGAAAGATAAGTACGAAAGGGCATAAGTAAAGGACGTACCGTCGCCAGAACCTGGGCTCCAAATAGCTCATTCCCCTCTAAGTCCTGTTGAAGGACAAAATCTTGATAATCCACCGGGGAGATGGAATGCTTAGACCATTCCTTGGACAGCGCCGTGCTGCCCACAATTGAGTCCTTGCCCCGGATCCCCCAAGCAGGTTGAAAATAGGCCCCTGGCCTCCGCTTGGTGCGCAGAACTTGGCTGGGGCCTTCCTCATCTGGCTCCGTTGCCTGAAGAAGGAACTCGGGGAAGCGGTCACCCAGTCGAGGGTCTTTAAAGATCTTCCCGGCCCTCTTCATCCTGGTTGTCTCCAGGTCCTTCGGCTTGGTAGCCTCCTCAATCTTCTCAGCCACTGCAACAAACAAAGTCAGTTGAAAACCAATGAAATAAAAGTGCAGGAAATAAAGGAGGTAAGAAAGGGAACTTACTTTTCTTATTAACGGGCGAAAGGCCGCGTTCTACCAGGACGGTCTCCCGGATAAGGTCCCAAGAATGGGAAGTACCGTTGTCTTGCGTAAGGAGGTTGAAACCTATAGCCTCCTCCTCAGACAAAGTTATGTCATTTGGGCTCCCGTCCACGGCCAGCCCAAAGGATGATCGAAACAGGGAGCCCCAATCTCCACCTTCCCAAATAACAAACAAAAAATCTTTCTTCCACCCCAAGTTGTTGTCAGGGATGGACTTCCCATTCACGATATGGGGGATAGTGGGGCGCTGGTTGATAGAAACCCAACCCGGACTTTTATCAGGGCTGTTTTTGAACTGAAAAATCTTCCTGAAGACAGCAACAGATGTGGGGACGTTGTGCTTGGCGCATTGCGACAGATAGCACAGAATCAACCTCCAGGAATTAGGGGGAAGTTGGCAAGGGCTGATGCCCACATCAGCCAGTAGCAAAGGAATGAATGGATGAAAAGGGAGTCTAATACCTGCCCTTAGAGTATCCCTATAGACGCATAGCGCGTCCTTCTTCCACTGACAGGCCCTGTCGGCCGGACCCGCAAGAACCAGCTTAAAAGGCTCCTTGATTTTGAAGCAGCCGCTCAACTTTTCCAGCTCCTTGGGATCCCGTAAAGCACTAATATGATCGTGCGCGTCCAGATGCGCATCAGACGGGTACTCGTCCCCTCGAGTGTTGATCATGTCGATTAAGGAAGTATACCTCGATCGAATAGGAAAATCGTTGGACTTTCTAGCCACGTTCATCTTGGCCAAGCGAGTCATTCTTTTGTCAGCCATGTAAAAAAAGTAAGGGGCACGTAAATAGGCTATCTTAAAATGGCACACAATGGAAAAATAGACACGAAAAGCAAAGGGAGGAATCTTACCTGAAGAAGCGCTCCTGAAAAAGGCTTTTGAGCTCCGACTTGCTGTTATTGCTCTGAGAATCTTAGCAGGAAGATAAAGAAGAAAACTAAGAAATGAGAAAGTGAGGAGTAATAGCCTTTCCTCATTCCTTTATATAAGAGGAAAAGGAAGTTGAAGGGACGAAAAGCCCATTAAGAACAAAGGCCCATAGGAAAAAGCCCAGAAAAAAGAATATTCCAGAATATTCCTAGGAATTCTAGAGCATTCTAAACAGGGTGTATTAAGCCCAAATCAATAAAAGAGGCCCAATAAGATTTGAAAAGGCCCAATAAAAGAGGCCCAATAAGATTTGAAAAGGCCCAATAAAAGAGGCCCAATAAGATTTGGAAAAGCCCAATAATAGAGGCTCAGTAAAATTTAATAAGGCCCAATAAAAAAGGCCAGGCCCAAATCCAATTAGGATTTGGAAAATACAATACCCTAAATTAAAGCTAAATGAAGAAGGCTAGTGGAAGACCAGGAACCAGGTCGAAATCCAGGTCGTGAATCCTGCCCGAAATCTTTCGAGCAGACACCCGAAAATAACGGGTAAAAAAGACCAGAATCCAGGTCGAATTCCAGGTCGTGAATCCTGCCCGAAATCTTTCGAGCAGACACCCGAAAATAGCTGGAATAACGGGACTGAATTGAGGTCGAAGCTTCGACCAGGAATGAGGTCGAATAAACCAAGCATCTTTCAAAAAATGGGGATTAAAAACCCAGGTCGAAGTTCGACTAGGATCCTAGTCGAATTCCAGGTCGTGGATCCTAGTCGAAATCCTTCGACCAGGAAGCAAGAAAACCAAAGAATTTTCGAACAGGATTCAGGTCGAAATGTCGACTAGAATCCTAGTCGAAATCCTAGTCGATCGGCTCATGACAAGAAGCTAAAAAAAAAGGTGGAATTTTCGACCTAGATCCAGGTCGAATTTTCGACTAGGATCCTGGTCGAATTCCAGGTCCTAGATCCAGGTCGAAATTTCAACTAGGATCCTGGTCGAATTCCAGGTCGTGGATCCTAGTCGAATTCCTTCGACCAGGATGGCAAGGCTGACCCCTATTTCGACTAGGATCCAGGTCGAAATTTTGACTAGGATCCTGGTCGAAAGAGGGCTGGAAATCTGAAAAATTCAGAAAATTAGGGAAAATCCCAGAAAATTAGGGAAAAATCCCAGAAAATTAGGGAAAATCCCAGAAAATTAGGGAAAATCCTAGAAAATTAGGGAAAAATCCCAGAAAATTAGGGAAAATCCCAGAAAATTAGGGAAAAATCCAGAAAATTAGGGAAAAATCCCGGAAACAAGGGAAAAATTTCTGGAAATTAAGATAATTCCTGAATAAAAGGAAAATTCATTGTAAATGTGTAGGTCGCTCCACACTTTATGGAAAAACGAAACCCTGTAAGGGAACGAATAGACTTAACTTCTGCGAAACCTAATCAATGTTTCCCAAAAGTTGTGGGGCAAATGATAGGGATAAATAAATTATGATTGTATAATTAAATACTGCATTAATTGTACAAGCTGTGGACTGCTAGGCCCAATAAAAAGATATATGATACTTAGACCAGAAAGGTTAAGCCTGATGGACCAGATCAGGCCTGATGGAATAAAAAAGGCCCAAAAGCCCTGGTTATTAATTAATTTCGTAATTAATTAATAAGGGAAAATCAGATGTTGAGAAGAGTCCCGATAAGGATATAAATCCTTAGAGATTAGCCTCAAGGCGACCTAAAAGGATATGGAATCAGTTTCCTACTATCTAGGACTCCAAAGTCCATTCTAATTATGAGACTTGCCCACCAAGTCTCCTATACCAAGTCCAATTCAAGGACTCCCAACATCTATATAAGGGGCCTCACCCCACAAATCAGAACTACATTTTTTGGCTTGATTCTCTAATTCACAGAGATACGTAGGCATCTCGTAAAGGCAGATCGAGCCACGAAACACGAGAGCAGCCATTAAAGGCCTTGAGCTCCCGAATCTTAGTAATAAATACAGCAAATAATAACCTTAGTTTTTTATCCATAACATTTGGCGCCGTCTGTGGGAATCGCAACAACAACCATGGCGAGAACACGGAGAACAATTGGAGCTCTAGAGGAAGGAACACCATCAGAGACAACCCAGGTGATTTCATCAACCGTGGAGGTTCCTCCCCATTCAACTTATGCATCTACTCAGGGGGTAGCCCAGACAGGGGCAACTCAACCTCAGCCACAAGGGACAACTCCCCCGACTATTTAAGGTACGAATCCTCAAGTTCAACAAGTACATATACCTGTGAATTCTCGACCCGTCGGGTATGAATATTCAACTATTGTTACTACTAACCCCCCTTATGGGATGCCCCTTCACCCTGAGGTTGGAGGAAGCGGATATGCTGGGCGAAGCGAAGCACGAGGGCAGTCGCCCCCTATATACGAGGTTTGGGTCCTATCCCTGAGGATCGGGAATTTTCTGGTCCTTACAGTAAAAGAGACTCCGAATCTTCGGATGATGAAGTGGCCCCGAGAAGGAGGCGTCCTGGAAAAGAGCCAATGGCCGATGGAAGGCAACGCCCCCAAAGCACCCCAGGGGCGAATCCCCAAGAAGTGCAGGAAAGGATCAGGGCTCATGAGGCTGAAATCCAAAGGCTGAGGCGTGATTTGGAGGCTCACCAGAACACCAGACCCCAGATACCTCCTAGGGGGAGAAATCCTCCTCCTGTCATAGACCTGGATGGTCCGGTAAGAAGAAGGGCTGTTGTCCCAAGAACTGATCCAAGCAATCTCCTTCCCCTTGGAGATCCTGATGATCCAACTCCACCCTTCACAGAAGAGATAATGAATGCCCATATCTCGAGGAAATTCAAGATGCCCACTATCAAAGCTTATGACGGCACGGGAGACCCCGCTAATCATGTTAGGACATTCTCTAATGCACTGCTGCTGTACCCGTGAATGATGCTATAAAGTGTCGGGCCTTCCCTCAAACCCTGTCGGGTATGGCTCAAAGATTGTACAGTCGCCTGCCCCCAAATTCTATTGGATCTTTCAGAGAATTAAGTCAGGCTTTTATTAAGCAATTCATCAGTGGAAGAGTCCATGAGAAAAGTTCAGCATCTCTTATGAGTCTTGTGCAGGGAGCTAAGGAATCCTTGAGAGATTACCTGAATCGTTTTAAAAAGGAGGCTTTAAAAGTCCTAGACCTTGATGATAACGTAGCCATGATAGCACTGCAACAAGGAACCAGGGATGAGTTTTTCAAGATGTCCTTGGCCAAACGTCCCCCTGAAAACATGTTGCAACTCCAAGAGAGGGCAGGGAAGTATATCAAGGTTGAAGAAAGCATGAGGAAGACCGTAGTAAGTAATGAGCCCACTGGAGGCAAGAAGCGAAAAACTAATCTGGAGTATATCGCTAAGGACAAATATCCTAGAACCGAACAAAACCCTGATTCAACCCCCAAGAAGGGAGGACCTGGGCAAAAGTTCACTAAATACTCTAAGCTGAGTGCTCCTAGAAGTCAGATTTTGATGGAGATTGAGAAAGATAGAGATATTCACTGGCCTAAGCCCTTGAAGGCTGATCCCGCCAAGCTAGATAAGAGCAAGTATTGCAGGTTTCACAAGGATGTTGGCCATGACACCGATGAGTGTAGGCAATTGAAAGATGAAATTGAGTTTTTGATTCGAAAAGGAAGATTGAACAAGTATACTGGAGATGGAGGGGACAGAATTAATAATGGAAGGAAGAACTTTGAAGATCATAGGAGGGACCAAGACGATCAGGGGCGGAATCCCCAACCTAGAGGGCCGGTTATAAATGCAATTTTTGGAGGACCTCGACGCCCTCGAGGGCCTGTGATAAACACGATCTTTGGAGGTCCAACTGCTGCTGGATTGTCCAAAAATTCCAGAAAGGCATATACTAGGGAGGTTATGCATATTGTTGGAGAAGCCCCGAAGAGGGCCAGGACAGAAGTAACATTGGCTTTTGATGATTCTGACCTAGAGGGTGTAAAGTTTCCCCATGACGACCCGCTGGTCATAATACCGATAGTAGGAAATAGCCCGGTTAAGAGGGTCCTTGTGGATAATGGTGCTTCTGTGGATATCTTGCTCCACGACACCTTTCTAAGGATGGGGTATAACGACTCCCAGTTGACACCAACCGACATGCCGATATATGGATTTGCTGGAGTAGAATGTCCTGTGGAAGGGATAATCAAATTGCCAACCACCATAGGTACGGAGCCAAGGCAAGCAACGCAGATGCTGGATTTCGTGGTGGTAAAGGCTAGTTCAACTTATAATGCTATCATGGGGAGAACAGGGATACATGCCTTCAAGGCAGTCCCCTCTTCCTACCATTCAGTCATAAAGTTTCCCACCCGAAACGGGATTGGAGAAGAGAGAGGAGATCAAAAAATGGCTAGAAGCTGTTATGTGGCCTCTTTGAGGGCAGATGGAGTTGGGGGGCAGGTTCTTCCTATTGAAGATATGGATGTTCGAGAAAATGATGAGAATAGAGGAAGGCCAGCAGAAGAATTGGTTTCGGTTCCTTTAGACCCCGAGAATCCTGAGAGGATGACTTTCATTGGAGCCATATTAGAGGAGCCCCTTAGAGGGAAGTTAGTGAAATTTTTGCAAGAAAATAGTGATGTGTTTGCATGGTTAACAGCTGATATGCCAGGCATAGACCCGGAGTTAATTACTCACAAGCTAAACGTGGATCCAAGCCGGAAGACAGTGAAACAAAAGAAAAGAAATTTTGCCCCGGAAAGACAAGAGGCTATAAAACAGGAAGTAGAAAAGCTCTTAGAGGCTGGTTTTATTGAGGAGATTCAATTTCCGGAGTGGTTAGAAAACCCTGTAATGGTGAAGAAGGCTAATGGAAAGTGGAGGATGTGTATAGACTTCACTGATCTGAATGATGCATGCCCCAAAGACTGTTTTCCGCTGCCAAGGATTGATACTTTGATTGATGCCACTGCTGGACATGAGATGCTGAGTTTCATGGATGGATTTAGCGGATACAACCAGATCAAAATGCATAAGGATGACATTCCAAAGGTATCATTTATCACTGACTTTGGTGTTTATTGTTATCTTGTTATGGCGTTTGGTCTCAAGAATGCAGGAGCCACCTATCAAAGGTTGGTGTATAGAATTTTTAAGGATCTTATTGGTAAGACTATGGAAGTCTATGTTGATGACATGTTAGTCAAGAGTCTAGTAAAGACTGATCATATAGCCCATTTAAGGGAAGCTTTTGAGGTTCTGAGGTACCACAAGATGATGTTGAATCCTACGAAGTGTGCTTTCAGAGTAGGATCTGGAAAATTCTTGGGACTGATGGTCTCAAAAAGGGGAATTGAGGCTAACCCGGATAAGATAAAGGCGATCCTGGACATGGAACCACCAAAAACTGTTAAGGATGTTCAGAAGCTTACAGGAAGGGTTGCTGCGCTAGGACGATTCATCTCCAAGTCGGGGGACAAGTGTTTGTCATTCTTCAAATCGCTAAAGAGCATCAAAGACTTTGTATGGAGTGAGGAAAACCAGAAGGCATTTGAAGAGTTAAAGAAGTATATGGCCCAGGCCCCGTTGTTGGCCAAGCCAGTTCTGAGTGAAATTTTATTCTTGTACTTGGCTGTTTCAGAGAGCGCCTTGAGCGCGGTGTTGGTTAAGGAAGAACTGAAAGTCCAGAAACCCGTATACTATGTCAGCAAAATTCTGCATGGTGCTGAATTGAATTATTCAACTATTGAGAAATTTGCTTTAGCCTTGGTAATGGCTTCAAGAAAGCTGCGTCCTTATTTTCAAGCTCACCAGATTGAAGTGCTAACAAATCAGCCACTGAGAAATATCATTCACAGTCCCAAGGCAAGTGGGAAACTGATTAAGTGGGCAATAGAGTTGGGAGAGTTCGATCTCAAGTATAAGCCACGTACGGCTATAAAAGCCCAGGCACTAGCTGACTTCGTGGTGGAATGTACCATACCCAACCAAGAAGTCGGAGGGCAGGAAGATACCATACCTCAAGACAAGGGAGTCGACAATGGGGACAGGGAGAAGGATGATAAGGAGAAAGAATATTGGGTTCTCTATTTTGATGGAGCATCAAAAACAAATTCCAGTGGAGCAGGGTTGGTTTTGCAAAGCCCTGATGGATTCTTAATTGAGTATGCTATGAAGCTAGACTTCCCAACCACAAACAATGAGGCAGAGTATGAAGCCCTGATTGCTGGCCTTGGTCTAGCTGGGACACTTAGAGTCAAAAACTTAAAGGTCCGTGGAGACTCAAAGCTGATCATATCCCAGGTAAAGGGAGAATTTGAGGCAAGGGATGATACGATGGCTAAGTATGTTCGCCTAGTAAGGGCTGTGATGACCCAATTTAATGAATGCCATGTTGAACACATTCCAAGGGAAGAAAATGCTAAAGCAGATGCGCTATCAAAGTTTGCTTCATCTGAGATTGAAGAAAGTTCAGGAAGTGTGTACTTCCGTGTTTTGAAGACACGAAGCATAGATGTTAAGCTTGTGGCTCCCATAGGCTTGGGGATGTCATGGATTGATCCCATCAAGGCTCACATTCAGACCGGTTGGTTGCCAAGCGATGTAACTGAGGCACGGAAGTTAACTATTCGAGCACTAAGGTACTCCTTGATAGATGGAATTCTATATAAGAGATCTTTCGTGGTTCCTTACTTGAGATGTCTCAGGCCCGACGAGGCACGCTTGGCTCTTGAGGAAGTGCATGAAGGTATTTGTGGGCAACACTTGGGGGGCAGGGCCTTGGCTCATAAGATAACCCGTTTAGGCTTCTATTTGCCAGAAATGATGGCTGATGCCAAAGAATATGTGAAGAAGTGTGATCGCTGTCAGAAGCATGCACCAGTTGTTAGACAACCCCCCGAGATGCTAACCTCTATCAACTCGCCTATTCCCTTTGCCATGTGGGGGATGGATATTCTAGGGCCTTTTCCTATGGCCACGGCACAAAGGAAATTTCTGATTGTAGCCATTGATTATTTCACCAAGTGGATCGAAGCTAAACCCTTGGCCAAAATCACAACTAAGCAGGTTGCACAATTCCTGTGGGAAAACATTATGTGCCGATATGGAATTCCCCGTATCCTCGTCACTGACAATGGAACACAATTCAACAATGAGGAATTCAAGAAGTATTGTGAAGAAAATGAAATTGAGTTACGATTCACCTCTGTGGCTCACCCGCAAGCCAATGGGCAAGCAGAGATAGCAAATCGGATAATCCTGGATGGACTAAAGAAGAGGATCGAGAAGTCAAGAAATAATTGGGTGGATGAGATACTTCCAATACGATGGGCCTACAGGACTACCTGTAGAGTCACGACAGGAGCAACTCCCTGCATGTTGGCATATGGGGCAGAAGCAGTAGTTCCAGTAGAGATATCACATTCCTCTCCAAGGATTCAGGCTTTCAATGCAGAAGAAAATGAGGAAGGGCAGAGGTTAGCCCTGGATTTAATCGATGAAGTGCGAGATAAAGCACATGCAAAGATAGTAGAATATCAGAAAAAGGCTTCATTCTACTACAACCTAAGGGTTAAAGAGAGGTTTTTCAAACAAGGTGACCTAGTCTTGAGAAAAATAGAGGCTTCTGGTGTCGGACAGAAAGGAAAGCTTGCCCCGAATTGGGAAGGGCCGTACAGAGTCAAGAGCGTTCAGGGTAGAGGAACCTACAAGCTGGAAACTATGGAAGGTTTTGAAGTCCCGAGGACCTGGCAGGCACAAAACCTGAAGGTTTACCACGTGTAAGATAGGCGAAGTACGATTCTCACTTGTCATTGTGACAAGTAGGTTAAAAAGCACCTTGATGCTTTGCTTGCGTAGGATTTTATATTCCAGTAGAATTTACATTGTCTAGTTATTGTTGATTAGGGTCGAACCCATGCTATGTAAGGTTTTGGAAAACCAGACTTCATATTAAAGAGTTTGAAATTATTTCTATCTAAGGATGTTTAAAGTTCAAATGCGTATTAAGATTGTAAAGTTAAAACAGAAAGAGGCAAGAAAAGCAACATATGAAATATAACCCCGAAGGGTAACAAGTTTAGATATGAAAAAAGTTCAAAAAGAAGATATACAAAAAGTTAGGGCTTGGAAGGCTGAGATTCCTCAGAACCACTATCCGAAGTCTCCTCGGAAGTCTCAGTCATTCCTTCGGACGTCTCGGTTGTCCCCTCCGAAGTCCCTGTAGAAGTTCCCTCTGCAGGAGATGCTGGCTGTTGAGGCGCTGCTTTTGGAGGCTCTTCCACCCTGGCCTTCTTAGCGATAGGCTCAAACTCCTCTTCGGAAGAATCTTCCTCCTCTCCGTCCTTGATCATAACAGCAAGCTTCTCAGTAACACCTCCAAGCTCTGGAACCCGCACAGGGCAAGGAAAGGGGGACTGCTCAAGGACCTCTGGAAACTCATCCTGGATGGCCTCTACAGCAGCATCCCAGCCCTCTTTATAGCTAACTGGGTGAAGAAGGGCATCATGCTCCACCATCAAGTCCTTGAATTCTTGGGTGTCCATCCAGCCATCTAAGGCTTTGTCCTTCTGTGCCTTCAGAATGACATTTTCGGCCCGGGCCATCTCCAGGTCAGAAGTGGAAGAGGCCAGTTGAGCTTCAAGGGCCTCTATTTTTTGGTTGGCCTCCTCCAACTTCTTGTTGGCATCTTCCAGGCCAACCTTCCAAGCCTTAGCTTGGTGAATTGCCCCTTGGAAATGGGCGTTAGCCTGCAAGAGAAACAGCGAAAGTTTAGAAAAGAAACATGGAAAGATAAGTACGAAAGGGCATAAGTAAAGGACGTACCATCGCCAGAGCCTGGGCTCCAAATAGCTCATTCCCCTCTAAGTCCTGTTGAAGGACAAAATCTTGATAATCCACCGGGGAGATGGAATGCTTAGACCATTCCTTGGACAGCGCCGTGCTGCCCATAATTGAGTCCTTGCCCCGGATCCCCCAAGCAGGTTGAAAATAGGCCCCTGGCCTCTGCTTGGTGCGCAGAACTTGGCTGGGGCCTTCCTCATCTGGCTCCGTTACCTGAAGAAGGAACTCGGGGAAGCGGTCACCCAGTCGAGGGTCTTTAAAGATCTTCCCGACCCTCTTCATCCTGGTTGTCTCCAGGTCCTTCGGCTTGGTAGCCTCCTCAATCTTCTCAGCCACTGCAACAAACAAAGTCAGTTGAAAACCAATGAAATAAAAGTGCAGGAAATAAATGAGGTAAGAAAGGGAACTTACTTTTCTTATTAACGGGCGAAAGGCCGCGTTCTACCAGGACGGTCTCCCGGATAAGGTCCCAAGAATGGGAAGTACCGTTGTCTTGCGTAAGGAGGTTGAAACCTCTAGCCTCCTCCTCAGACAAAGTTATGTCATTTGGTCTCCCGTCCACGGCCAGCCCAAAGGATGATCGAAACAGGGAGCCCCAATCTCCACCTTCCCAAATAACAAACAAAAAATCTTTCTTCCACCCCAAGTTGTTGTCAGGGATGGACTTCCCATTCACGATATGGGGGATAGTGGGGCGCTGGTTGATAGAAACCCAACCAGGACTTTTATCAGGGCTGTTTTTGAACTGAAAAATCTTCCTGAAGATAGCAACAGATGTGGGGACGTTGTGCTTGGCGCATTGCGACAGATAGCACAGAATCAACCTCCAGGAATTAGGGGGAAGTTGGCAAGGGCTGATGCCCACATCAGCCAGTAGCAAAGGAATGAATGGATGAAAAGGGAGTCTAATACCTGCCCTTAGAGTATCCCTATAGACGCATAGCGCGTCCTTCTTCCACTGACAGGCCCTGTCGGCCGGACCCGCAAGAACCAGCTTAAAAGGCTCCTTGATTTTGAAGCAGCCGCTCAACTTTTCCAGCTCCTTGGGATCCCGTAAAGCACTAATATGATCGTGCGCGTCCAGATGCGCATCAGACGGGTACTCGTCCCCTCGAGTGTTGATCATGTCGATTAAGGAAGTATACCTCGATCGAATAGGAAAATCGTTGGACTTTCTAGCCACGTTCATCTTGGCCAAGCGAGTCATTCTTTTGTCAGCCATGTAAAAAAAGTAAGGGGCATGTAAATAGGCTATCTTAAAATGGCACACAATGGAAAAATAGACACGAAAAGCAAAGGGAGGAATCTTACCTGAAGAAGCGCTCCTGAAAAAGGCTTTTGAGCTCCGACTTGCTGTTATTGCTCTGAGAATCTTAGCAGGAAGATAAAGAAGAAAACTAAGAAATGAGAAAGTGAGGAGTAATAGCCTTTCTTCATTCCTTTATATAAGAGAAAAAGGAAGTTGAAGGGACGAAAAGCCCATTAAGAACAAAGGCCCATAGGAAAAAGCCCAGAAAAAAGAATATTCCAGAATATTCCTAGGAATTCTAGAGCATTCTAAACAGGGTGTATTAAGCCCAGATCAATAAAAGAGGCCCAATAAGATTTGAAAAGGCCCAATAAAAGAGGCCCAATAAGATTTGAAAAGGCCCAATAAAAGAGGCCCAATAAGATTTGGAAAAGCCCAATAATAGAGGCTCAGTAAAATTTAATAAGGCCCAATAAAAAAGGCCAGGCCCAAATCCAATTAGGATTTGGAAAATACAATACCCTAAATTAAAGCTAAATGAAGAAGGCTAGTGGAAGACCATGAACCAGGTCGAAATCCAGGTCGTGAATCCTGCCCGAAATCTTTCGAGCAGACACCCGAAAATAACGGGTAAAAAAGACCAGAATCCAGGTCGAATTCCAGGTCGTGAATCCTGCCCGAAATCTTTCGAGCAGACACCCGAAAATAGCTGGAATAACGGGACTAAATTGAGGTCGAAGCTTCGACCAGGAATGAGGTCGAAGCTTCGACCAGGAATGAGGTCGAATAAACCAAGCATCTTTCAAAAAATGGGGATTAAAAACCCAGGTCGAAGTTCGACTAGGATCCTGGTCGAATTCCAGGTCGTGGATCCTAGTCGAAATTCTTCGACCAGGAAGCAAGAAAACCAAAGAATTTTCGAACAGGATTCAGGTCGAAATGTCGACTAGAATCCCAGTCGAAATCCTAGTCGATAGGCTCATGACAAGAAGCTAAAAAAAAGGGTGAAATTTTCGACCTAGATCCAGGTCGAATTTTCGACTAGGATCCTGGTCGAATTCCAGGTCCTAGATCCAGGTCGAAATTTCGACTAGGATCCTGGTCGAATTCCAGGTCGTGGATCCTAGTCGAATTCCTTCGACCAGGATGGCAAGGCTGACCCCTATTTCGACTAGGATCCAGGTCGAAATTTCGACTAGGATCCTAGTCGAAAGAGGGCTGGAAATCTGAAAAATTCAGAAAATTAGGGAAAATCCCAGAAAATTAGGGAAAAATCCCAGAAAATTAGGGAAAATCCCAGAAAATTAGGGAAAATCCCAGAAAATTAGGGAAAAATCCCAGAAAATTAGGGAAAATCCCAGAAAATTAGGGAAAAATCCAGAAAATTAGGGAAAAATCCCGAAAACAAGGGAAAAATTCCTGGAAATTAAGATAATTCCTGAATAAAAGGAAAATTCATTGTAAATGTGTAGGTCGCTCCACACTTTACGGAAAAATGAAACCCTGTAAGGGAACGAATAGACTTAACTTCTGCGAAACCTAATCAATGTTTCCCAAAAGTTGCGGGGCAAATGATAGGGATAAATAAATTATGATTGTATAATTCAATACTGCATTAATTGTACAAGCTGTGGACTGCTAGGCCCAATAAAAAGATATATGATACTTAGACCAGAAAGGTTAAGCCTGATGGACCAGATCAGGCCTGATGGAATAAAAAAGGCCCAAATGCCCTGGTTATTAATTAATTTCGTAATTAATTAATAAGGGAAAAATCAGATGTTGAGAAGAGTCCCGATAAGGATATAAATCCTTAGAGATTAGCCTCAAGGGGACCTAAAAGGATATGGAATCAGTTTCCTACTATCTAGGACTCCAAAGTCCATTCTAATTATGAGACTTGCCCACCAAGTCTCCTATACCAAGTCCAATTCAAGGACTCCCAACATCTAAATAAGGGGCCTCACCCCACAAATCAGAACTACGTTTTTTGGCTTGATTCTCTAATTCACAGAGATACGTAGGCATCTCGTAAAGGCAGATCGAGCCACGAAACATGAGAGCAGCCATTAAAGGCCTTGAGCTCCCGAATCTTAGTAATAAATACAGCAAATAATAACCTTAGTTTTTTATCCATAACACTATTTATTAGTGTTCATCCAAGCGTCGATTAAATTTAAATAATCTTATTAGTAAAAACTAACATGTTAGATTAATATAAAAAGTTAAATAATTAGATGCATAACTAAAACTATAATTATATTTATGTTAGGTAATGAATAAAATACAGACGGGGTAAATGTGTTTTGGGTATTTTTAAGGCTTTTTCAATGTTTGTTGCTTGGTTAACAAAGCAGATTAGAAATGCAGTAATATTATGTTAGCTGAAATAAAACAGTGCACACAATATTTCAAAACTTAATTTTGTATTGAAATCAAGCTAGTATTTTGTTACAAATCCTGGGTTCTTTTTAGGTAAAGAATTGAGAGAGTTACAAGAAAAATTAAATCTGTTTGATACAATTTAAAAGCAAAGTACAGGTGTTTACTTTATAGATTAGTAAACACAGGTTTACACAGCATACAATAAAATGTACTAAACCCTACTCTAAGTTATCTCTAAAACTTTCCATTTCTGACTTAGTGTATCTTTGCAAATCGTGCATGTCTGTGACTTTCCTTTGTCAGTTAATCTTGACCTTTGATCTTATACTCTTCAAACTGCTTTTGTAGACTTTTCAATCTAAGTGATTAGATCGTTTGTTGATTGATAATCTTGAATATTTAACTTGTCTACATTTTGTACTTTGAGGTTCATATCGAGATCTTCAGTTTGATCTATAGGGAACTGACATCTCGATAAGTATAATCACTTATCGAGATCTCTGAGTTCTCTATATGTGTCTTTGACTTGTCGAGATCTCTGAGTTCTCTATAAGTGAACTTTGTTTGTCGAGGTCTCCAAATTTCTGCATGTGAAAATGACTTGTCGATATCTCTGAGATCTTTATAAGCATTTTGACTTATCGATATTTCTGAGATCTCTAATGAGAAAATTGACTTGTCGATATCTCTAATCTTCATATCTTCATTTTGACTTGTCGATATCTCTGAGATCTCTAATGCAGAAATGACTTGTCGATATCTCAGAGATCTCTATATACATTTTGACTTGTAGATATCTCTGAGATCTCTAATGATAATTTGACTTGTTGATATCTCCAATCTTCATATCTTCATTTGGCTTGTCGATATCTCTGAAACTTCTCTATAAGTTGTTTTGGACTTCTCGATAAGTCATTCTAGAGTTCTCGAATGACTTCTCTATATGACTTAATCTGTGACTTGTAGAAATCTTAACTTAGAATATTTTTCCCAAAACAGATTTATTCAACTCCAAGTTTCTTCACAATTTCTCTGAGGCATGATCTGTTTGATCTTCTTCCAGAGTTTATTCTTAGAATTGAGACTGTTTACATAAAATACTCCATTCTAATCTTTGACATTTTTACAGACTCAAGTAATACAGTACAAAATACAAATTTAGATTATCATACAACTAATTTTTAAGGCTGTCAATTTGACTTTGTCTTGTTATGATACATGCATGTCTTGCACAATAATCTCCCCCAATTTGTGAGAAGATTGCTTATCACAAATTCATGCCTGGTAACAAGACTAACCCCAAGTTACAATGAAATAATAAAGATTACATAAAAATTGAGAGAGATACAAGTACAACTTTTATACATTAATTGATTACATGAGTTTGATAGGTACACTCATTACATGAAATCCTCATAGTCTGGCTCCTTTCTAATAAGGTCCTTACGATTTACTAGCACTTGAAATTCTTCTATGATTTCAGTACCTCTTAGAGCTTCCACAAGCTTGAGCCACTCATATGATGAATAACCATTCAGGTAACCAACTCTAAATCTTGAAAATCTTCCAACCTTTATATTCAAAAAGTGTTCATTCTTAGACAGTCTGCTCAACCCCTTTGCCCTTAAGCTCATTTGATCTTTGTTCAAGTTTTGCAAGTTCTTCTGCATACTTTCTATCTTTTTCTTCCTTTTCAGCCTTTACTCTTGCATTTCTTTCATCCCTTTCTCTCACCCATACACATAATACAGCCTTCCAAGCCCTTGTAATAGTGTCATTATCTCTCATCAAGTTGATCACTCTTTTGAATTATGTGGTTGAAAGTGTATATATTAGGTTGCTGCCAAGTAGAATGAAGGTACCATCATCATAATATATCCTGATTTATGTATAATATACAACCCAGACTCTGACTATTTCTTCAGGAAACTGTTGAAAGTACTCATCATCTGTGATGCACCAATTTAGTGGCAGCAAGTCAGATTGATTAAAACGGTTCCAGATGGCCCTTTCAGTAACTTGCAATTTCTTTGGTTTTCTTCCGACAGATTTGAAATGAATTTTGATTGGTAGTTTGAATGAGGGTAGGTTTGTGATTTTCTTCAAGGTGGATTGGCTAGATGTGATTGGTATTTTGAGTAGGGTGTTTGCAGTTGGCTTGTACAAGAATTTTGGCTTAGGATTTAAAGATAGTTGATTGTTTGAGCTTGTAGGTGTAGTGGTTTGAGCATGTTGTATTTGAATTGACTGGACATTTTTCTTTGGTTCTGAACCATCCTCCTTCTTCTTTCTTCTTCTCTCATCACCTCTTTTCTTATCATCTCCCTTCTTCTCATCTTGTTTCTTTTCTTTGCTACCAGTGATAAGTGGCATTTTATACCACTTAGAACGTCTTATAATGGCTTGAATTGATGTCTTGAAATAAAGTATTTTTATGTATATGATGCATATATTTGATGCATTTTTCTAGTGTTTTTGCATTTCAGGGTATAACTTGCGTAATTAGGGAGATTTCATTATAATAAGCCTAGGGAAGTACTTGGAATCAGTTGCGGGGAGTTGTGCGAAGAAATCAGCAAAATCAGAAGAGAAGAAGTGGAATTTTCCAGAAACTATGCAGGCGCCCGCCTGGAGCTTGCAGGCGACCGCCTGGAGAGCAGGAGCCCGCGTGGGAATGGAGGCGGCCGCATGGGGTCGTAATTTTAGAATCTGGATTTTCTAATTTGACTTCTATTGGGCTTCTGAGACTGCTGTTTCTTGTGGACTCTTATATAAGTAATCTTGTGAGATGTTTTTACAACAACAAGTGACAAACAAGGAGCAAGGAGAGAAGATTAAGAAGACCGTTTTAGCACACCACAACGATGAAGAGGAAGCATACGTTATCTTGTGATTCTTTTAATTCATTGTAACAGTGGATGCTAGTTTTCTTACTTTGAACCTTAATACTCTTGTGACGTACTCTGATTTTATTAAGTATTTTTATTAGTTTATATCGTTGTGTTATTATCATGTTTTCATATGAACCCATGGTGACGATGAGTTCTATCATGGGTTAATCGTGATCATGGTGTCGTAGCGGATTTACTATGGATTTCTTTAGTTAATTATTTAATACCTTGGTATGTGATGATTGTATGAGATCTAGCATAGGTTGTGCTTATTCGTCTTATGTGCGTCGCGAACATATAAGATAGCCTGTTAATCTCTTGTGAAGCGACAGTGAATCTTGAGATTTAGAACTTGCCATGCTAGCATAGGTTCATGTATTGTATGCATGATTAGTGGGTAACTCTAACCGTTTTACTTTCCCTCTATAATCATAATGAATAACTTACGCTTAAATCGTTATGTTGTCAAATTCTGTAGACATATAGGGTCTCAATATAATTGATACCTATTCAACTTATATCTTAATTGTGGATGCTTGGTAGAATGGTATTTGTGCAACGAAAGGTGGCTTTTATCGGTTTCGTGTTATTCGATTAATATCATCATCGTTACATGCTAAGGGTAATAACAATAACTATTGAATGAAGTAGTAATGAAGTTATGGTCTCATGTGTGTTTAATATTGTGAATTCAAGTGTTACTTTAAGTGTTTAATTCTCATAGTTAATAATTAGTTAATCAACCTTAAGTGTTATTGTCTTGACATTGAGAAGTAATCATACATTGGTGAGTAAGTGTTAATTAAATATAATTAATCAGAGTCTCTATGGGAACGAACTAGAAATCATCCTATATTACTTGCGAATGCGTATACTTGCGTGAATTATTAGCGCATGCTTTGTTCCTAACAAGTTTTTGGCGCCACTGCGGGGACTCGGTGTTAATTTGTTTAGTTTATGTACTTGTCATCAGTGGTCATTATGACTCATTGATTAAGACTTGTTACTTATTATTTCCGGTTGTGTTTCAGGTACTCTAGCGAGCGTTTATACAAACACGTTCTCGCAGTCGCAAGAGGACTCTAGATACGGCTGAGAAGACAGATTCACTTCTTAACATTCCGGAGAAGTTAGATTTTGAAGATTCGAATAAAGAGAGTGAAAAGAAAGAACCGGTAATCATGGGTGATCGTATAGTTCCAGCAGATCCAGCTCTTATGGACTTTTCTCGGCCTAAAATTGATGACATTCAGTCAAGCATCATTCATCCGGCTATTGAGGCCAATAATTTTGAAATCAAGCCGGGCACTATTCAGATGGTGCAAAATTTTGTTTCTTTCGGAGGTGCTGCGACTGAAGATCCCAACATGCATATCAGGAATTTTGTCGAGATCTGCAGTACTTTCAAATATAATGGTGTTATTGATGAGGCTATCAAGCTGAGACTTTTCTCATTTATCTCTGAGGGATAAAGCTAAGGACTGGTTACATTCTTTACCAACTGGTTCCATCACTACTTAGGAATATCTTGTGCAAAAGTTTCTGGTGAAGTTCTATCCAATGGCCAAGACTACAGCTATGAGGAGTGCTCTTACTCAGTTTGCGCAGCAACCAACAGAATCTATGTGCGAAGTTTGGGAGCGCTATAAGGAGATGTTGAGAAAGTGTCCACATCATGGTATGCCTAACTGGATGGTGATCAATGGGTTCTACAATAATTTGGGGGCCCAATCTCGGCCCATGCTCGATGAAGCTTCTGGAGGCGCCTTGTGGGCCAAAAGCTATACTGAGGCCTATAATCTCATTGAATCTATGGCTACAAACGAGTATCAAAATCCAACTCAAAGGATGATACCTGGGAAGGTAGCAGGTATTCTAGAAGTTGATGCAGCTACAGCTATTGCAGCGCAGCTCCAAGCGCTGTCTATGAAGGTCGATTCTTTAGCCAACTATAGAGTCAATCAGATAGCTATTATCTGTGAGCTTTGTGCAGGCTCTCATGCTACGGATCAGTGTTTTCTTGTTAATAAATCTGTTTAGTATGTGAACAATTATCAGCAACCGCAGCAGCATGTGCCAGCTACTTATCATCCTAATAACAGAAATCATCCCAATTTCAGCTGGAGCAACCATCAGAATGCTGTTTAGCAACCATATCAGCAAGCTGTAAGTAAACAGTTTAATCCACCTGAATTCCAGGAACCTCAGCAATATGCTCAAAGGCAATCATATCCTCAACAAGGAGGTGATACTCCACCTTCTAGTGCTGATTTCGAAGAGCTAAAGCTGTTGTGCAAAAGTCAGTCTATTTCTATCAAGACCTTGGAGAATTAAATCGGTCAAATAGCCAATGTCTTGCTCAATCGTTAACCTGGCACACTTCCCAGCGATACTGAAGTGCCAGGTAGGAAGGAAGCTAAGGAGCAAGTCAAAGCTGTTACCTTACGGTCTGGAAAAGTTGCTGAAGCTGAAAAAGCAAAAGATGGAGAAGTTGAAGTTGTAGATGAAGAAGAAAAGCAAAAGGAGAAAGAGAGGGAACCAAGGAAGACTACGGTTGAACAAACTCTGCCTGAGGGTAATACAGGGGAGAAACAGCTCTATCCTCCACCACCTTTTTCTAAGAGATTGCAAAAACAAAAGGTGGATAAGCAATTCGGTAAGTTTCTGGAGATGTTCAAGAAACTTCACATCAACATACCTTTCGCTGAGGCTCTGGAGCAAATGCCTAGTTATGCGAAATTCATGAAAAGTATTCTTTCAAGGAAGGTGAAACTGGATGATCTTGATACCGTTGCTTTAACGGAAGAGTGCAGTGTTGTGCTGCAACAAAAAATACCTCCAAAGCTTAAGGATCCGGGTAGCTTCACCATTCCTTGCACCATTGGAAAGTTGTCATTCGATAAGTGCCTTTGCGATTTGGGAGCCAACATCAATCTGATGCCGTTGTCTATCTTCAAAAAGATGAATTTGCCTGATCCAAAGCCCACCTACATGTCTCTACAATTGGCTGATCGTTCTATTACATACCCACGAGGCATCGTGGAGGACGTGTTAGTAAAGGTGGATAAGCTCATCTTTCCTGCAGACTTTGTCATTCTGGATATCAAGGAAGATAATAAGATTCCCATAATATTGGGAAGACCTTTCTTGGCTACAGGCCGTACCTTGATAGATGTGCAAAAAGGTGAACTTACTATGCGGGTACAAGATCAGGATGTAACATTCAATGTATTCAATGCAATGAAATTCCCTACAGAAGATGAGGAGTGCTTCAAGGTGGATTTGATTGATTCTGCAGTAACTTCAGAACTTGATCATGTGCTAAGGTCTGATGCCTTAGAAAAAGCCTTATTGGGGAAATTTGACAGTGAAGATAAGGAAGGCAATGAGCAACTATAATATCTAAATGCTTCTCCTTGGAAGCGAAATCTAGACATGCCATTTGAATCTCTTGGTAATACTGATCTCAAGAATGCTGAGGGAAAGCTCAAACCATCTATTGAGGAAGCACCTACTTTGGAGCTTAAACCATTGCCTGAACACTTGAGGTATGCTTTTTTAGGTGATGCATCTACTTTTCCTATTATTATTGCATCTAACCTTTCAGGTAGTGATGAGGACGAGCTCTTGAGGATCTTGAGAGAATTCAAATTGGCCATCGGATGGTCTATAGCAGATATAAAAGGGATCAGCCTTTCGTACTGAATGCATATAATTCTGCTAGAGGAAGGTAGCAAGCCGACTGTTGAGCAATAGCGAAGACTTAATCCTATCATGAAAGAAGTTGTGAAGAAGGAAATTCTAAAGTGGCTGAATGCAGGAATCATATATCCTATTTCTGACAGTTCTTGGGTGAGCCCCGTGCAATGTGTACCTAAGAAAGGAAGTATTACTGTGGTAGCAAATGAGAAGAACGAGCTCATCCCCACTCGAACAGTCACAGGATGGAGGGTATTCATGGACTACAGAAAGTTGAATAAAGCTACGAGGAAGGATCACTTCCCTCTTCCATTTATTGATCAGATGTTTGACAGGTTGGCTGATCATTAGTATTATTGTCTTCTGGATGGCTATTCGGGTTATAATCAGATTTGCATTGCACCAGAAGATCAAGAAAAGACTACTTTCACTTGTCCATTTGGCACGTATGCTTTTCGCAGAGTTTCTTTTGGCTTATGTGGTGCACCTGCCACTTTTCAGAGATGCATGATGGCTATATTCTATGATATGATTGGAAATAATGTCGAAGTGTTCATGGACGACTTCTCCGTCTTTGGACATTCATTTGATGAATGTTTGAATAATCTCCGTTCGGTGCTCAAAAGGTGTGTGAAAACTAATTTGGTGCTCAATTGGGAAAAATGTCACTTTATGGTGCAACAAGGCATCATTCTTGGGCATAAAGTCTCTAGCAAAGGCCTTGAGGTGGATAAAGCCAAGGCGGGGTCATTGAAAATCTTCCGCTACCTATTTCTGTTAAAGGAATCCGTAGTTTTCTTGGTCATGCAGGTTTTTATCGGCGTTTCATCAAGGACTTCTCTAAGTTATCTAAGCCGTTGTGCAATTTGCTCGAGAAAGATGTGCCTTTCAAATTTGATGATGAATGCCTGGCAGCATTCGAGACTCTCAAGAAGAGTTTAATAACTGCACCAGTTATTACGACACCTGATTGGACAGAACCTTTTGAGATGATGTGCGATGCAAGTGATCATGCAATGGGAGCAGTTCTTGGGCAGCGCAAGAATAATATCTTTCATGTGGTCTACTATGCTAGTAAGATGCTAAATGGAGCTCAAATGAACTACACCACTACTGAGAAGGAGCTCTTGGCTATAGTTTTTGGTTTCGAAAAATTTCAATCTTATCTACTTGGGACAAAGAAATTTGAGTTAGAGATCAAGGATCGAAAAGGTACTAAAAATCAAGTAGCTGACCATCTCTCTAGATTGGAGAATCCCGATTCTACTTCACATGATAAGACATTGATTAACGAATCTTTTCCGGATGAGCAGTTGTTCGCAGTTCAAGAGGAAGAGCCATGGTTCACAAACATTGTGAACTATCTTGTCAGCAATATAATGCCTCCTAATATGAATGCGGCTCAAAAGAAGAAGTTTCTGCATGAGGTGAAGTGGTACATGTGGGATGAACCATATTTATTTAGACAAGGAGCTGACCAGATCATCAGGAGATGTATCCCATTCTGTGAGACGGAGGGGATATTATGAGACTGTCATTCCACAATTTATGGTGGACATTATGGTGGTGAAAAGACAACAGCTCGTATTCTTCAAGCAGGTTTTTTCTGGCCTACGTTGTTTAAGGATGCACATCAGTTTGTTTTAAGGTGTGATCATTGCCAAAGAGTTGGGAATCTTACTAGAAAGGATGAGATGCCTTTAAATGTGATGCTTGAAGTTGAGGTCTTCGATGTTTGGGGAATCAATTTCACGGGACCATTTATCTCGTCCTGCAATGATCAGTACATCTTGCTGGCAGTTGATTATGTCTCGAAATGGGTAGAAGTCAAGGCTCTACCGATGAATGATGCAAAGGTAGTGTTGAGTTTTCTTCATAAGCAGATATTCACAAGGTTTGGAACACCACGAGTTATCATAAGTGATGAGGGGTCGCATTTCTACAATCGTAAGTGATGAGGGGACACATCACTTTTATGATGTAGCGCTACAATGTGAATCATCGTATTGCTACTGCCTATCATCCGCAAACTAATGGTCAAGCTGAAGTGTCTAATAGAGAGATCAAGCGCATTTTAGAGAAAGTTGTTTGTCCGTCAAGGAAAGATTGGTCTTTGAAGCTCGATGAAGCTGTTTGGGCTTATAGAACAGCATACAAAACTCCACTTGGGATGTCCCCATTTCAACTTGTCTATGGTAAGGGATGTAATTTACCCGCGGAACTTGAGTATAAGGCTTATTGGGCACTGAAGAAGTTAAACCTTGATCTAGATGCAGCTGGGAAGAAGCAAATGCTTCAGTTAAATGAACTTGATGAATTTTGACTTCTAGCGTACGAAAACAACAAGATGTACAAGGAAAAAGTAAAAAGGTGGCATGACAGGAAGCTATCTCCAAAGTCATTTGTGCCGGGAAATAAGTTCTTCTATTCAACTCTCGTCTCTGACTTTTTCCTGGAAAGTTTAAATCAAGGTGGTCTGGACCCAATTATCGTCAAAACTGTGTTTCCACATGGAGCGGTGGAGATTTTTGAGAACGATCCGGCCAAGCATTCAAAGTAAATGGTCAGAGATTGAAGCACTATTATGGGGATACGAAAAACTGGAAAGTGGTTAGTGCCATTTTATTGTCAACTTGATCGAACTACTCTACGTCAAGCTAATGACGTAAAAGAAGCACTTCTTGGGAGGCAACCCAAGATATGAGACCATAGGAACCCTTAGAAGTTAGTATTCTATCCAAAAACCCAAAAAAATCAGAAAAAGCTGGATGGAAAAATATTTTTTCCAGGAACCTTGCAAGCGCCCGCGCTGGTTGCAGGTGGCCGCTTGCTGGCAGGCGCCCGCTTGCTTGTTCCAAAATTTTGAAAAATTCGTTTCAGCCTTAAAAAAAACTGAAAAATCAAAAACACAAAACCACATCTCAACGAACCCCATTACCCACGAATTCTCCCTACAAATTAGCCATTATCCCACTCCTAATCTAATTCTAAACCTAATCTTACCCTATATATACACACAACCTCTCCATATACACTCCCATATACTTTCAACTTACAAACCCTTTCCTACACACAAAACACAACTCAACAACTCTTATTCTCAGTTTCAATGGCCCCAAAGAGATCTCGAACCCTCGATAGCAGCAGCACCATTCCGATTGCTGATTCTTCAAGGGGTATTGTTGCGAGGCGCCAATTGGTGGATAGGTCTGCTGAGGAGGAGTATGCTAGGCTTCTGACTAAGCCGATTCTGAAGGAGAGGGGATTTTTGCCATCGGGGAGGGATGGTGAGTTATTGTCGATGATTGCAGAGAAGGTTTGGATTACTTTTTGTGAGTCACCTGAGGCAATTTCGATGAGTGTTATTCGCGAGTTCTATGCGAATACCAAGGCCGATAAGAATGGGTATTCTATTGTTCGTGGGCTTACTATTGATTATCAGCCCGAGGCGATTCGTCATTTTATTGGGCAGCGACAAAGGATGCCCGAGGAGGAGAATTGGAATGAGAAAACCCCTGAGGATTTTGACTCAGATTTGATTATTGCTACTCTCTGTCAGCCGGGCACGGTGTGGAAGTTTAAGATGGGATCTAACGAGTATCGTTCTTTTCCAGCTGTTGCGGTGAACAGGTATGCCCGTGCATGGAATGCCTTTATTTGTGCTAATATTTTGCCTTCTTCGCATGCACATGAGGTTACAGTTGAGAGAGCCGGGTTGTTGTGGGAGATTTTGAATGAGGAGTATTATGTGGACCTTGGTGAGTTCATCTACCAAGGGATTGTGAAGTTTTTGAGTGGGATAACGCATTACAACATCCCTTATGCCTCTATTGTCACGAAGCTGTGAAAGGCAGTTGGAGTCCACTGGCCTTCTTATGAATAGCTGTAGATGCCGGCCGCTCCTATTGATTCATCGACACTGAATGCAATGCAGGAGTGGACGGGTGGAGAGCTCGAGGAGCATGGTTTGGGATATCATTTCCCAGGAGGACTTCTAGCAGCTGGTGCTATGATGGCTAGACCTAGTCAGGCTCATGGTGAGGCAGGTTCTTCTAGAGCCTAGGGAGGTGATGGTTCAGGGATGGCTGATGTCCAGTACATGAGGCTTTCCAAGAGGATGGATGCGATGTATGAGTCACAGAGTAGGTTTGTATAGGAGCTCACCCTCGCACTTGGGACTGCTTTCAGAGGCCTTGGAGCTGACAACCAGTGGCCCATCTTTGGTGAGGACTCTGCTTATCCTTCTCCTGACACTCCACCCTCTGAGGGCGATGATGATGATTTCTCTGAGTAGGTATACCCTGTGTTCCTTTCTATTACCTTCACTGGGGATAGTGAAGATTTTAAGTTTGGGGGTGGTAGTTAAGGAACATATTTATGTGTGTATCATGTAGTTGCATATTCATGATAGTTTAGTTCATATAGTTGCATATTTTTTGCTATATAGTTTTTTTTATTTTATAGCTTTATTTATCATGTCATATAGCTCATGCATATACCATGATCCCTTTGTGTTGCTTTACCAATTGATATGTGATATTGATGCGAGTGTAGTGATAGCGTTAGAGTGATGTTGAATCTTGTTAGGTTGACATGCATGCTAGAAACACTGGTAATTTCACTAAGTTTTAGAGTATGCTTAAGGACTAGATTGTTGTCATCGTTTGATGGTTTTTGAGGTTAATCTATTGCTTATGCTTAGAATGTATGATAGGCTCATAATGATAAAAGGCATGAACAAATAAAATTAGAGTAAAAATTGGAATTCATTGCTAGTTGTGGCTAGGCGTCAAATTGCTAGTAACCGGCTCGTATTGTATGTGAGTAGTCTAGGGTTGAGCAAGATGGAGCGAAACGCACTTGCTCAGAAATTGAAAAAAAAAACATAGAAGAAAAAAAAATATGGTTTAATGCATAATTGATCACGAGTGAGCTCTTTGGTATTCGAGTTATTAAGTTCTTAGGGGACTTTGTGCCTAGTGACCTAAGGCTTTTATAATCTGGGATCTGCTAACCTAACGCTCGCTAAATGGATGCCATTGCATAAGTCTTTTGTGGACCTCACTCATTGCACGATCAAATAAGCATTTGTTTATTGTGTTGAATAAAAGCATAATTCTGTAATAAGCTCCAGTGATCTTGAAGTGTATAAGTCATTTTGTGTCTAGAATATATTCTTCGTATAATCTTATGATTTCCCTGAGGATAATTGAGTTATGATAAGTGATCTAGTTATGATAAGTGATCTAGTTTCAAAAAATATCTGTTAAGCATTCGCACACAAGACATTTCTAGTTGTATGTTAGCTTGCGTGATTTGATTGATCTTTAATCGCCTAATTCCATTTGTTAAGATGTCATGTGTTGGTTGATTTAGTCATTGCGATGGGGATCACTGCATTTCATGTAGTTTGCATTCATGCATGTTTTTTTATTTTGTTTTTGAGTTTGTGACGCTTGAGGACAAGCATCAATTTAAGTTTGGGGGTGTGATAAGTTGTATTTTATACCACTTAGAACGTCTTATAATGGCTTGAATTGATGTCTTAAAATCAAGTATTTTTGTGTATTTGATGCGTTTTTCTAGTGTTTTTACATTTCAGGGTATACTTGCGTAATTAGGTAGATTTCATCATAATAAGCCTAGGGAAGTACTTAGAATCAGTTGCGGGGAGATGTGCGAAGAAATCAGCAAAATCATAAGAGAAGAAGTGGAATTTTCCAGAAACTGTGCAGGCGTCCGCCTGGAGCTTGCAGGCCACCGCCTAGAGAGCAGGCGCCCGTGTGGGAATGGAGGCGGCCGCATGGGGTCGTAATTTTAGAATCTGGATTTTCTAATTTGACTTCTATTGGGCTTCTGAGGCTGCTGTTTCTTGTGGACTCTTATATAAGTAATCTTGGGAGACTTTTTACAACAACAAGTGACAAGCAAGGAGCAAGGAGAGAAGATTAAGAAGACCGTTTTAGCACACCACAATGATGAAGAAGAAGCATACGTTATCTTGTGATTCTTTTAATTCGTTGTAACAGTGGATGCTAGGTTTCTTACTTTGAACCTTAATACTCTTGTGACGTACTCTGATTTTATTAAGTATTTTTATTAGTTTATATCGTTGTGTTATTATCATGTTTTCATATGAACCCATGGTGACGATGAGTTCTATCATGGGCTAATCGTGATTATGGGGTCGTAGCGGATTTACTATGGATTTCTTTAGTTAATTATTTAATACCTTGGTATGTGATGATTGTATGATATCTAGCATAGGTTGTGCTTATTCGTCTTATGTGCGTCGTGACAATAAAAAATAGCCTGTTAATCTCTTGTGAAGCGACAGTGAATCTTGAGATTTAGAACTTGCCATGCTAGCATAGGTTCATGTATTGTATGCATGATTAGTGGGTAACTCTAACCATTTTACTTGCCCTGTGTAATCATAATGAATAACTTGCGCTTAAATCATTATGTTGTCAAATTCTGTAGACATATAGGGTCTCAACATAATTGGTGCCTATTCAACTTCTATCTTAATTGTGGATGCTTGGTAGAATGGTATTTATGCAACGAAAGTTGGCTTCTATCAGTTTCGTGTTATTCAATTAATTTCATAACTGTTACATGCTAAGGGTAATAACAATAACTATTGAATAAAGTAGTAATGAAGTTATGATCTCATGTGTGTTTAATATTATGAATTCAAGTGTTACTTTAAGTGTTTAATTCTCGTAGTTAATAATTAGTTAATCAACCTTAAGTGTTATTGTCTTGACATTGAGAAGTAATCATACATTGGTGAGTAAGTGTTAATTAAATATAATTAAGCAGAGTCTTTGTGGGAACGAACTAGAAATCATTCTATATTACTTGTGAACACGTATACTTGCGTGAATTATTAGCACATGCTTTGTGCCTAACAACCAGTTGCTCTAGAAGATTGACTTGGATTTGAACCAGAAGGTTTTTGATCATCTTGCTTCTGCTCATCATCAGCAGAAGTGAGAGCTTATACCTGAGCTGTGAAGGAATTATTAGAGGACTGTAGAGTTGAAACTTGCTCTTGTAGAGATTGAAGTTGGAGATTTGATGATGTTGATGATTGTGACTGAGAGCTTGAAGATACTGAAGTGCCAAATGTAGCTTGCACAACTTCCTTGATTCCTTCTATCAATAGAGCTGAAGGCTCATATCTTCTTTGTTGAAGTTGACTTAACTTGAGTCTGGTGTCATTTGAATTTGCATGTGATGTTGAACCACTTCATGCAGAGCAACAAAAGATTGACTTAGATTTTAGATATTTGCATGTACTGTAGTTCGGAAAAATCTTTCCATTTGTTCTGCAAAGGTCTTGAATTTTGATTTGATCTCAAATTGTGAAGGGATAATCTCATCCATCTTCTCCCTCACCAATTTTTTGATTTTGTCTTGATGACCTGTCAAAATCACTTGTAGTGCTTTACCAAAGAGGTGAAAAGTCTTAATTTGAGCCTTGTAGACTTCATTGACTACATCATACACTTTCTGTGGAGTGAGGATATTGACATTACTCCTAAAATGGTGACATATTCCTCTCTGAACCTTGCCAAGACCTCATCCATCTCCAAGGTGAAGTCCTTAGAAATCCAAGCTTCCACATTTCCATCCTGCTCAGCTTCCTTCACTATCTTCTGCTTTTGCTTTTCAACATCTTTATTATAAGTGAGCAGAATTGTCTGATAGTCTTGATTTGACATATTTGTAGTGAGCAGATGTTGTGTGATGTTTGCAAGGCCTGAGAGTTGATCAACCAGAAGATCATCCACTGTGTTTGGTTGGGATTGAGCATTTTGTAACCACTGTTGGATTGGGTGAGAGAGTTGTTGTGTAGGGTTGGATATTGATGGTTGGTCATTTGGATTTGAGGTGCAGGGAAGGGATTCAATAGAACCACCTGTGAGAGATGTCATAGTTTGACTCACAGGTTGAACTGTAGTTATGACAGTTTGTTGTTCTCCACTTGTGGTGGGACTGTGGTTATGACAGTTTATTGTTCTCCACTTGTGGTGGGAACCTCCATTCGAATTTGAGGGGAGTTAACTAGGTTACTTTCATGTACTCTAGTCTCAAACCCTTGCTCATTTTACAGTGAGCTTGCACTTGAATGTGCTAAACTTGCCTCCCCAATAGCAGGATCATTGGCAATTGAACTCCTAGCTGAGATTGTTGTGAGTGCAATCTCATCTGGGGTTTTGAGGGGACTTGTTCCTGCAAGAAGAACCTCCAATTGAATTGGAGAGGATTTAGATAGCTCCCCCTTAAGAGTACTACCCTCAAATCTTTCAACATGTGAAGGTTGATTTGCACATGAAGGTGTATTGGAAACTACCACAAGGTCTTCAGTAAAAACTAATGAAACCCCTATGTAACAACCCCAAATCTGGGGTCGGGGATCTGGGTTGTCACGAGTTCCATTTCCCTTAACAACACTTAATCTAAATAAATAACCAATTACTGCGTACTGTGACCCCATAATATACACACACACACCACAAGTTATAGTCTCAGAGATGAATACCAAAATAACACAAGTCATTTAATTTCACAATTATAAGTCATTACACCTCAAAAAGGGTTTATGAATAAATTTACATATTCCTTGCCATTATTACAATTCATAATATACATGAGTCTGGTACATTAACAGGTGAAAACCTAGCCTATTGGTAGTTCCTACCTCAGCTATAGCGGCATTAACGCCTACAGGAAACTGCGGGACGTTTCCTATCCGCTTGCGAATTGGGAGCTTGGTCCTGTTCATCTTGTCTATCTGTTGTTGTGTGATAAAAGAAGAAAGAAAGGGTGAGCAACAAGCCCACCGAAATAATATGTATAATAATTAACAATATATGAGCATTCTCATAGTACTCATAAAAGTCTTGGTCAAGCCGAAATGAACCAAGTTTGATATCTTAATGCGACGAAGTCACAAAATATTCAGTATATGTATATACATATATACTTTTCTAAATCTTTGATATCCTCTGAGATATATAATATACACAGAGTTCCCGTTTATAGCTGTATAAAAGTATCGTTGCAAGGTGATCTCATATATCTAACCTTGTCTCAACGTTTTTCTGAAAAACTTTGTCATGCATAAGATAATCATTAACTATATATAAGTTGAAAAGATTAAGCTACAAGATACTCCAATATACTTATATCTTTTACGAATACTACTCGAACTACCACCGTTCAAGCTATAATCAGTTTCAAAAGTTCATCACATAAATGAGACTACAAGATAAGACTTGAATAGATTCAATCTTTGAAATATCATTCAAAAGAAATAAAGTTACAAGATACTTCATTGAGTCCCTATATATATACACCTATATATATATCTCATACTTTCCTTGAAAACCTATGTTATGAAAAGTATAAATAGAGTTATAATATCCAATAAATTTAGAAAGAAGAAAACCTTGGCATAAACCTGATATCTTGCTGATCAGGCAAAGATACCAATTAAGTCACCTTTTCTACTAGTAGATGGATGAATCCCCCACTGGTCATCACCCTGGCCGCATTAGGACCTTATGCTGGACTGCCACTCAGCCACTTACGCATTGATGGACTTCCATTGAGCCACTTACACTTTCATGAACCCCCACTGAGCCCATATTGCTTATCCCGATGCATTTCGATTGGGCTTACTTCCCGAATGTCGAGAAAGTAATCAAACTCTTCTATTAAGTTAGCAACATCGTTGCTCCAAAAATACACCACGGAGCCGGATCCCTTAGTTTTGAGTGAGTATTTAAATCCCCTTCGAAAGGAAGATCTTAAATCTGAAAATGAGTTTTGGGATCCGCTCTAACTCTTAAAATCATTTTGAAGATTCGAAAACATTTTACAGAATGTTTAGAGTAATGATGATTTAATAAAATAAATAATTCCCGATATGTTAGAAAATATCTGAATATTATTATTTAAATAATATTCCCATAAGGATAATCTTTATAAAAATAATTAAAGTAGAAGTTTTAAAACTCATACTTGAAATGAATAATAAATAAAAAAAGATATACTTATACGAAAGTACGATCTTTATTTGAATAATCAAAAATAAGTTTGAATATTATTCAAAACTATCGAATATACCTTATCCGATTAATAGTTATAGAAAATATATATATATATATATATATATATATATATATATATATATATATTATACTGGGGAACATCGACTCCCGGTTTAGAAAAATGTTCACCTTCGGGTCCCCTATACTAAGGGTATACGCAACTACTGTTTATCTCTAGCATAGGTATTATGCAGTTTATAAGCATTTGAATTGATAACAGAATATCAAGATTACGAAACAGGCATGCATATAAATATCATATCAACATGCTCCAATATATCGCAAGACTTTGCTAATAATAACCATGCACTTATCTCAAGATAATGCATCAATATATTACATCACAACAACAGTATAATAGGTAGAAAACTTGCCTGAGTGTTCCGGGGTAGACTTAAGCTTATAATGGGTCCGGTAACCTATGAACAACAACATAAGCCAGAATTAGACCACGGTCGCTTAAGAAACTAGTCAAAACTCACTCATACCCTAACGGTCGCTTATACGCTTAACGATTTGCGTTAATCGCTTGCGTACCCTCGGCTGCACCAATTTTAATAAATTAACCGTTACGAATTTTAAGGAGACTCTTTCGCGAGTACTTTACCAACTGCTTAATCCACCTTACATAATTGTTTCGTGTTTCGATTAATCATTTAAGGGTCTCAATTATGGTGTCAAAGTTACTCGAGCTTTCGGGGTTCGCTCGCGAAACGCATTACTTAAAATGGTCATTTCTCATCGCTCGTAACTCGGATTTAGGCGAACGACATATCAAAACGAAGCTCGTAACATGAAATATATAAACATGGAAAAGGTCATAAGCTTAAAGTGAGTTGACGGATCCTAAAGTTTCATGCAAAATAGTCTAAGGAAAACAAGCATTACGACGGCTATGTTTACGAGATTCCAAAAATAATTACCATTCTAAATCCTCATCAATTCACTCACAACCACCAACACAAAAATATTCAACCATCATACTACAAACTCAGTCCCCAACTCCAAGTTCTACCAATTTATCCAACCAATCAAAGACCCAATATTCAAAACCAATACAAATCCACCAAAACTACTTATAATCAAAGATCAAGCCTTAATACTAACAATGCTTCAATAAAACTTAATGGAACCATAAAATCAAAGCTAGGGTTTGAAGTTTATAACTTCCTTAGATCCTTAAACCACTTACAAGAGATTGTAATCCTTAATAGAGCCTTGATCTATGTTTATCATGTTCAAACTTGCAAAGGAGTTCAAGAAATGAGTTAGAACTTTTGGAGTTACAATTAGTCTGATTTAAATAACTGTAAATATAAGGGTATTACCATAATTATTTGGGCGAGACTTATGAACAAGAGTTGTAGGTCATCTCATTACCTTTCCGAAGAGCTATAGAACACAACATTTGAGTGAGTATTGAAGGAGATATGGCAGTTTGAAGTTGCTGGTATTATTTTGGCCGAGAGCAAGAAGCTTGGAAATGGGGGAGAGAAATGAAATGTTGCTTGGTTGATTTTTTTTTTGAATGAAATGAAATGCTTGGTTGAAAATTAACTTTTCAAAATATCTTTGCTTTTGCTATAATAAAATGATGATCTCACCTTGATTACATCATCACATGGACACTTGTTCAATCCTTATGGTTGGATTATGTCATCCTCCCCTAATCCCTTTGATTAGTGCTTAATTACTTAGCTAATGACCACTTATCTGTTATACGGTTCGCTTAACTTTCGTTTTCGTTCATCGTTTGAGGGATCATATCCGGGATCTTATTACTTGGGTTCCCCTAAACCTTTCTCAATATTGTATATTCCTTTTATGATCCTCTCTTATAATCCTTGAATTTAAATCATTTTAATCATGTTACCTTATACTCAATTCTTTCGGTATCTGGTGGATTTTCGAGAAAAAATCCAATTGTTCGAATTTGGATTCTGACGATCTTTACATACACTCATTTACTTTATGGAATACTAATACGATCTTAGAATTTCCATAACAGTACTCCTATATAGCGTGGTCTGATAATTTTCTTAATCAGCATAGTCAGCAAAAGTTACTATTCATCAGTGTTTCAAAAATTTCCAAAAATTGGGGTTATTACAGTCTCCCCTCCTTAAAAGGATTCCGTCCCGGAATCAGATAGAAAATGGTTGGGGATACTTTTCTAGCATTGCACTTTTTAAATCTCAAGTCAATGTTCCCACATTGTGGTTCTACCACCAAACTCTGACTAGTTTGATAACCATCTTCCTAAGCACTTGTTTCCATCACTGGTTGCTCCACATAGGTTAAGTCTGGTCGGAGGTTTACGTGTTCATATTCCCCTATGTGTCTCGCCTCTGGATCATACTTCCTTAACATTGATACTTGGAACTTATTGCGAACTTGTTGCAGGTTCGGGGGTAGGGCTAGTTCATTTGATAACTTCCCAATACATTTTCATATATCCAAGGGTCCAACAAATCGTGGACTTAGCTTTCCTTTCTTTCCGAACCTCATCAATCCCTTCCAAGGCTTTCCAATGGGATACCTTTAACAACAATAGGTCCCCCACTTCATACTTTTTGTCCTTTCGTTGTCAAATCAGCTTACTTCTTATGTCCATCTTGGGCTACTTCCAGCCGTCCTCTGATTAGATCTATTATATCCTTGGTCCTTTAGACCACTGCTGGTCCGAGCATCTTGTGCTCTCCAACTCCATCCTAACATAAGGGAGATCGAAATTTTCTTCCCTCAAGGATCTCATAAGGCGACATCTCGATACTGACATATGATCTATTGTCATAAGAAAACTCAATCCGCGTTAAGTGAGAATTCCAAATTCTTTCAAGTCTATCGCACAGACTCTCATCATAGCTTCTTGCGCTATAGGTTTTGCTTCTCAATACCCACTCTTTTCCCGTCCGTAATCGTTACTAACTTCTGTTCCTAATACTATACTGGTTACACTTTAGTTTGTTAGTGTTCTATAAACTTTTAACAATTGCGTAAACCTTAGTATCACGAACGCGTTAGATTCGAAATACCACCGCACTGATACTACTTCCTTTCTAGCTACTTCCATCTTCGAAAGCTTGATCCATCGTATAGAAGTAAAAGATTTTATTGAGAGATCACTATGATCATGAACACTTGTTACATCGCATAGTTAGTACAGAAGGTGGCCAATCTTTAGTACTTGACAAGCAATTAAACAATAGATGGTATCCTACTAGGCTTCTATCACACATATAGATAGTCATTCGGCAATACCTCCCTTCTAATATTTGTGAAGACATTTCCTTGTGACTCATTAGGTAATATCTGAATCATTGTCAACAAGTTGCCGATCTGCACCTATGTCAGATCCACTATCCGCAGATGCATCCAGGGGATTTAGGCCTGGGGAGGTAGACACTGACCACTGACATATGGTTATTGGATCAGTATCCTCTCCTAACACCTGTAAAGGCAATTGGTCCATTAAAGAACCTTGAACAATCGAATCTGACCTTAAAATGGTCGAAATTCTTGTTTCCGTCAACTCATCCTTTGTGTATGTAATCTATCCTTGTACATCAAGAATTGTTTATATTTGAGGTGGTGACACTATATCGGATACCCTGGCCGACAGACGAATTTCAATAGACGCACCCTATTGAGAGGATGAATCTAGTAACTGTTTCTGTGCCTTTTCAGCCATTACATCTTTTGAGAAGATGTATGGGGCCTAGCAGTTGCCTCAGTTTAAATACTACTCATCTTTGTAGGAGACAGAGCTGCTGGGTTAACTTCAGAACCTTTCTTATGTGGTTCACTAAGGAACTATCTCCCTCACGCTCATTCATACTTCATTTTAGGGGTAAGAAAGTGTTGGTTGGTTCTGTTTCTGTGTTTTTCTTTACAGTCTGGGATATAAATTGTAGGTTTTCAATCTCATGACTATCGATGAAAAAAGGCCATTGGAGGCTGAACCTGCATCACAGAGCATATCGCAATATAGAGATAAAATGCACTTAAGATCTAAAATAAATGAAAATTATGCATTTAATATTTTGAGAGAAATGATGTACAATAGTGATTTCAAAATATTTTAATGAAATAAGCAATTACCACTGTAAAAAGAAGTTTGATTTTCTCCTAAAACTGTTCGAGTGCATGAGTCTATTTTTATGCATAAAAAGGTAAATAATCATGTCTTTTAATATGAAAAAGACACAGACTCGTGACCTAGCAGTAATAAGAAGAGAAAGAATGATTTTGTCTTTCAATACAAATGAGTTTTTGTAAAAGCATTGATCACTTAGGGTAAAGTCTAAGCAATTATCATTCATGTCAAAAGCTCCATTATCCATCTTTATAAAATTATTACCATTAACATTGTTTGTTGATAAATAATATTACTAAGAATGACTATGCTGCTAATTTCAAATTATAGTGAATCTTTCAGATATAGCAACTCATATAAATTCACTAGAACTTAAAATCTCACAATTATTTACAACAAAATATTAACAATATATCATTGACTGATACTTGTCAAGTACTTTAGATACTAATAATTATGTTGCATCCTACTTTAATATAATTTAAATCATAAAACTGATTTGACATGGAATTGTCTAACATCATAGTTCAAATATATTATAATAAGATATCAATGAATTAAATACCAACTACCTATCAAATAGACATTAGCATTCAATTTCATATATTATACAATTGTTAACTCCTAACAACTATAATATCTCAAACAATACTGGTTCAATAAATAAGGCAACATTAACTAACATTGTCTTTTTTGCAATCTTAGAAAAATATTCTAAGTTCCATATACTTTGATCCATTTAGTATGGTATCTATTGTCAAAGTGTTTAGGAATTTGCAAATAAGTATAAAAATTATTTTAAGTGGACAACATATGGTTACTTTTACCCTGGTTGTACTTAAGAAAGATTTTTACACCTTTTGTATTAGTATGAGTGACTGAGGATAAGTATTGATTACTTAGAGGAGTTCTAAGTAATGTCACAAATACTAATACTTCACAATTAGTTCATAATTGAACTCTTAACTAAATATCATTACTGATATAAGTCAAAAATTAGCACACAACTAATCATGCTATAATCATGATTCTGATTTCAGTGAATTCTTGAGATGTAATCATTGCTAAATTCACTAAAACCAAAATCTCATAATCAACTTATAACACATAAGTTACAATCAATATACTAGACATCAATTGTTGACAGATTTAGTTATAATCAATCATGCTGCTTATTTATTTTAAGTTAGTTTGAATTATGGAGCAAATAAAATCATTGAATTGCTTCAATTTCCATAATCCAAACTATCTAATAAATACTAAATATCTATGAGTTAGATACTAGCACCTAAATATTTATAATTATCCTTGAATAATCACCAAAAGGATATATGACTTATATACATGGCAATCACTCTCTGGATAATTAGTAATTTTAGAAATACTTTCTAAGCATATAAAATATTGAGAGTTTTATACACATAACTTGAAAAATACTTTCAATATAAGTGATTTTAGTAATGAACATTGATTACTCATAATAAAAATTCTAAATAATATCACTAATACTAAAAGTATCACAATCATTCGTACAAGATATAAATAACTATGCTACTTATTATTTTAATATAATTTAAATTATGAGACTGAAATGGAATGGAATTGTCTACAGTTATAATTTAAATAAATTAAAATAAAATTCAAACTTAATGCTATAATACTTAATTACCACAAATATTTATTGATATTGTAATCATGATAATCAAGATAGTAGCACTAAGTACGAGGTACTGGATCACTGATAAATTCACAAGTCTTTTAAATATCTTCTCGTGAACTTATATGAAGAATTCCTTACAGATGGGATTTTCAACTAATATGCAATGAATGATATCCCACACTTACAAACCAGTCTTGAAAGATTGATTTTAACAAGTGATTTGATAAGTGTTTCTGCAAGTGACTCTTTGACTAAAAGACATGCTCTAGAAATAAATGATACCTGGTGTGAAGGTGCACTGACTTAGAGTGTTCCACAAAGTTGTTGGAGATGAAGTTGTTCTTATCATAACAAGAAATCCATCTTCTTCCATGAAGTTGACAGCTTTCGAGATGCTTCTCCTCTCACTTAAGTTGACAGCTTCAGAGAAGCTTCTCCTGTCTTTCTTACAACCTGCGTAATCTATATCTATATAGCCAAACATGTTAAGCACAATATCTTTAAGGTACTGTACTCCAGGAGTTGGTAGTCCCTTAAGATATCTAATAATCTTGTTAATAGCTATAAGATTGGATTCTCTAGGATCCACTTGGAACCTTGCACTTTGGCATCTTGAGAACATTATATCACTACACATATATAACACTATGTTTGTGCCTAGTGATAAGAGAGTTATTAATATGACGACTCTACTAGTTCAGATTAAACTGTAACTTCAGTTAGAGTGCCATACCATGTCCTTGACGATTTCTTGAGTAAGATACCATTGCATACCATCCCGAAGTGAGCTTGTGAAGAAGAGATATACATAGTCCAATAGATCTGCTACTGCAAAGTCCATGAACTGTTGTGCATTGACTACTTCTTTTGACTCACCAACCAGGAGTACACTTGTTCACATTTACCAGAGTCCAATTCCAGGTAGAATGTACAACAGGTGCCTGATATATCATAATATCCTCAAGTCTCGTCACTGGTGCTTCCAATGACATAGCTAATCCCTTTTTACAAAAGAGTTCCTTGTGTTGATGTTCAAGGGTGAGAGCTTCCAATGACATAGCTAAACTTTTGTCAGATGAAGATTTATAATAGAAACCATTGAATCCACCTTTCCTGATATTTCAGTCTAGCCACGAGCATATTATTTCCTTACTCTTAACAAGAGCAAGCTTCTCAACCTTCTGGCTTCAGTTGAGACACTAATCCTTCAATGAATTAACTTTATGTCCTTTGATGCAGAATTGTATGATAAGAGGATTTATGCCTTGATTCTTCAGCAAGAAAGATGCTTCAATTGTTATCAGTGACTTCAATGATTAGTTGTTATCAGTGATAGAAATTGTTGAGTCCATAATGACATTCCTTTTTCTTCATAGCTTGTCCCGTGATGAAAACCTTTGTTGTCATCTCCAAAGATTATTAACGGAATAGCTTTTGTTAATCACATTTTGTAATAACCCCAAATTTTAATTTTTTTTTGAAACCCTGATGAATAGTAACTTTTGCTGATTGTGCTGATTAAGGAAAATTATCAGACCACACTATATAGGAGTATTGTTATGGATATTCTAAGATCGTTTTAGTATTCCATAAAGTAAATGAGTGTATATAAAGGTCGTCAGAATTCGGATTCGAACAGTTTGGTTTTTCCCGAAAATCCACCAGATACCGAAAGGATTAAGTATAAGGTAACATAATTAAAATATTTAAGGATTATAGCACAGGATCATTAAAGGAATATAAGATATTAATAAAGGTTCAGGGAAACCCAAGTAATAAGATCCCGGATATGATCCCTCAAACTATTAACGAGAACGAGAGTTAAGCGAACCGTAAAATAAATAAGCGACCAAGAGACAAGCTTGTACAAAAAGCCAAGGATTATGACATCATCAAACCACAAAGTGTGGACAAGTGGATGCAAGATGACATGTGCTTGATGACATAAGCATGGTTTAAAAGATATTTAGCCAAGGATGATTTATGGCCATGTATTATGAACTTGGTTAATCAAATCAAGGTTAGATTAACTAAACAAATAAAACATCACACCAATTAACCAAGGCAAATCAAAGAAGCATTTCATCACCCCATTTTTCAAAGCTTGCTCTCGGCCAAAACCAGAGAAGCAACTTCAAACTGCCATATCTCCTTCAATACTCACTCAAATAGTATGTTCTATAGCTCTTTGGAAAGGTATTGAGATGGCCTACAACTCTGTTTCACAAGTCTCATCCAAATAAGCATGGTAAGACCCTCATTTGTATAGTTATTTCAATCGGACTTTTAGAAACTTCAAAATCTAACTTTGTGTTTTCTTGATTGGTTGTGAGATCCAAGCTTGTATAAGGATTAATCAAGGTTTTAAGACTTCCTAGCAACTTTCCCCTCACAAATAAAGGTATAAAACTTTTGTACCTTTAAGTACTAAGTTTGTTGCTTAAATTTTGGGATGGTTTGGATGAATGAGTAGTTGTTTGAATGATTAAGCTTGAATTGAACTTTGATTGTTAAGTAGATTAGTTGATTATGGAGATGGTATAATATTGAATTGGAATTATATACTTGAGCTTGTTTTGGCTAAGATCATTAGCCTAGGTTTGAATCTTGAAGTTGTGGATGGATTGTAGTTGGAAGGAATTGATTTAGAGTGGTAAAAATATTGGAAATCGCTAAGTTCTAGCTGTCTTAATGCCCGATTTTCCTTAATTATTTCTGTGCTTAACTTTAGGACCCGTGAAATCACTATAACTGTAAGATTCTGACCTTTTCCATGTTTAGATAGTTCATGTTACGAGCTTCGTTTTGATATATCGTTCGCCTAAATCCGAGTTACGAGCGATGAGAAACGACCATTTTAAGTAACGGCGTTTCGCTAGAGAACCCTGAAACCTCGAGTAACTTTGAGACCATAATTGAGACCCTTAAATGATTAATTGAAACACGAGAGAATTATGTCAAGTGAATAAGGCAGTTAGTAAAGTTCTCGCGAAAGAGTCGCCTTAAAATTCGTAACGGATAATTTATTTAAATTAGTGGAGCCGAGGGTACGCGAGCGATTAACCCAAATCGTTAAGCGTATAAGCGACCGTTAGGGTATCAGTGAGTTTTAACTAGTTTCTTAAGCGATCGTGGTCTAATTCCGACTTATATTGTTGTTCATAGGTTACCGGACCCACTCTATGCTTAAGTCTATCCCGGAACACTCAAGCAAGTTTTCTACCCGTTATACTGTTGTTGTGATGTAAATATATTGATGCATTATCTTGAGATAAGTGCATGGTTATTATTAGCAATTCTTGCGATATATTGGAGCATGTTGATATGATATATATGCATGTGTGTTTCATAATCTTGATATTCTATTGCCGATTCAATTGTTATAAATTACATAATACCTATGCTAGAGATAGGCATTACTTGTGTATACCCTTAGTATAGGGGACCCAGAGTTGAACATTTTTTTAAACTGGGAGGTGATGTTCCCGAGTAAATTATATATATGTATAAATAGTTTTCAAAACTATTAATCGAATAATATTTATTCGATAGTTTTGTATTATAAGTGAATATTATTATTTTTGAATATTCATTCAAGGACTTATGACTCAGCTTATTTTATTAAATAAATATTAGTCTGAATATTCATTCAAGGACTTATGACTCCGCTTATTTTATTAAATAAATATTAGTCTGAATATCCATTCAAGGACTTATGACTCCGCTTATTTTATTAAATGAATATTAGTCTGAATATTCATTCGAGAACTTATGACTCCGCTTAATTTATTTTATTAAATGAATATTAGTCTGAATATTCATTCGAGGACTTATGACTCCGCTTAATTTATTTAATAAATGAATATTAGTATGAATATTCATTCGAGGACTTTTGACTCCGCTTAGTTTATTTAATGAATGAATATTAGTCTGAATATTCATTCGAGGACTTATGACTCCATTTATTTTATTAAATAATATTCTTTATTTTCTTAAAGAATAATGTTGCGTTATTCGCCAAGTATTCGAGAAATGATTGATATCGTCAATCATTCTTACCTTAAATATTTTCATAAAGTTATTTTCAAAACTTTTACTTCATTTGTTTTGATAAAAGTTATTCGTTATTGGAATATTATTTATAGCATAATATTCAGATATTCTTTGATTATCTTGGAATTGATTTATTCTATCAAATCATCCTTATTCCAAACGCTTTTAAAAATATTTTCGAGTCTTCAAAATGATTTTAAAGGCCAAAGCGGATCCAAAAACTTGTTTTCAAATTTAAGATCTTCCTTTCGAAGGGGATTTAAATACTCGCTCAAAAACCTGAGGGATCCGGCTCCGTGATGTATTCGCAACAAGGTTGTTGTTTTGATAAAGGAGTTTTTGATTACTTACCCAACACTCGGGAAGTAAAATTCTTGGAATGAGTTTAATCCATAAACAGACATCGCCTGGGAAATATCGGTGAGTTTTCCTTTCCAAACTAGATACGGCTTCTTGGTGGAGCCGTATCAACAAGTTTCTACTTGGGGAAAGGGGGAACGAACTTTACGTTTCAGAGTCATGGATTTCATCGGAACTAGGAGTGGCGTAAATGGTCGAGTGGCGCCGGCCCAGCCTTATTATATTGGCCCAAATGGCCCGAAAGTTCCGCTAAGACGGTCCAATCCTTAGGAGTCCAACATTCGATCGATAAGTAAATTCGATTGTTCTCCTCTACATGTACAAAATTGTGGGGTTGCACTACTACGACTGATCTTTGTGAGTGGGCTTCTTGGTGCCGCAAACTCCCGTAATGAGTTCATCATCCAGTTTGGATATTTCTGCAACACTACCCAGAGCACTTCGATCGAAAGGCTACGGCTGGGCGACTATTGAGTGTTGGCAGGGTCGAGTTTTCAAACTGATGTTTCCATCAATTGAAGAATCTCGTAACTTCATATTTTATCAATGATCAAAGATTTGAGTTTCCTTGAGCGGATAAAAGCCCTCAAGAGTATTTGTGAAAATGAGTTATATACAAGTCTTACCTTGTAACTTCATCGATATATGATGAACTTTTGAAACTGATTATACCTTGAACAGTGGTAGTTTAAGTAGTATTCGGAAAAGATATAAGTATATTGGAGTATCTTGTAACTTCATCTTTTCAACTTATATCTAGTAAATGATTATCTTATGCATGTCAAATATTTTCAGAAAAACGTCGAGACAAGGTTAGATATACGAGATCACCTTGCAACGATATTTTTATACAGTTATAAACTGAAACTCTGTATATATTATGCATGACAGAGGATTTCAAAGATTTTGAAAAGTATATATATATATATATATACTGAATATTTTGTGACTTCGTCGCGTTAAGATATCAAACTTGGTTCTTGTTTACTTGACCAAGACTTTCATGAGTACTATGAGGATGCTCATATAGTGTTGATTACTATACATGTTATTTTGGCGGGCTTGTTGCTCACCCTTGCTTTATTCTTTCATCACACAACAACAGCTAGACAAGATGAACAGGACCAAGCTCCCAATTCGAGAGCGGATAGGAAACGTTCCGCATTTTCCTGTAGGCGTTGATGCCGCTGTAGCTGAGGTAGAAACTACCAATAGGCTAGGCTTTCAACTTTTAATGTACCAGACTTATGTATGTTTATGAATTGTAATAATGGCAAAGAATATATAAATTTATTCAGAAACCCTTTTGAGGTGTAATGACTTATAATTGTGGAATAAAATGACTTGTGTTATTTTTGGTATTCATCTCTGAGACTATAATTTGTGGTGTGTGTGTGTCTATATTATGGGGTCACAATAAGCAATTATCGGTTGCTTACTAAGATTAAGTATTATTAAGGGAAATGGAACTCATGACAACCCGGATCCTCGACACTGGATTTGGGGGTGTTACACATTTGATTGTGAGGCTCTTTCTCTGATCATATGCCTTAAGTATGAATTACCAAAAATACATATGAATCAATTAACCTGTTATGTCCTGCACTCACAAATGGATTAACAGTTTTTGGTACCCAACTTATCAGTTTGGGTCCAGATGGATTAGAGATTTTACTATAAACAGATATAACAACGGCTGCAACCTTATCATGCTCATTCTTATCTTTGACTGATCATTTTCTCCATTTTAATGCCCTTGACAAATTTGTCTCTAGGCTAGGGGAAAAATGATTCCAACCTTACATAAGGAGGACTAGCAGTCTTTGCCCTATTGTAATTCTAAACATGCTTTTTCTACAATTAATGCAAGTACTAAGAAATGCATTCATGGCATAAAAATAAGCAAGCATTGTATTAAGAATACATGGCATTCATTCAGAAACATTACACGTAAGAATTAAGCAATATAGGCATGATATGGAACAAACATAATTAATAAGTAAATCACTAATTCTATCTAGTCCAATCATGTTGATGTATCTCACCTAGCTATCTCAATCCAAATATAAACTAATACATCTTAACAAACAATTCAGATTAAATGGATAAATCACATTGTAATAGAATACAGAAGATAAGCATAGATAAAGGTCTTAAGTGCTGGAAAACATATATCTCACTAAAGCAATTAATCATGTTCAATAAATATTCAAACACATATTTAAGATCATCTAAAGTAACATGCACAAGTTAAACATCAATCCTAGTTACCAAAAAAATAATCTAGTGAACTAGTTCAACATTATCTATTTGTGATGTTATCATGCTTGTGCGAGTGTTAAACATTTAAACACTAAGATCTTATCATGCATTAAATATTGAGAACAAAATATTGCAGTGGTTCAAGAAATTGAAACCTGAGATATGTGAGTTGGACCATCTTCAAAGATAGCTATTAAAGCAAGATATTCATGATTCTCGTCATCTGATCCATCCCAACTCTTTCCCGTGCACTATAAGTTTTGACTGGCTGCTTTTCTAAGAAAACATTCCACCTTTGTCATAGCTCTTCAACCGAATCCTTACTCCTCTTTATTTGTCAAGCTTCTTGTTCAGTTGTAGCAAAACTCCTGATAGTTACTTGACACGTATGTCTTGTCATAAATGTAGCTATCAAATCTTGTTTATGTCCCAATCCTAGTCTTGTAATCACCTCTTGAACTGAATATGTAAAAGTATCTGCTTCAGAATAGATAGGCTTGATCCTTGGATATAGCTTACGTACTCCTTGTAAATATGGTGAGAATAAACTTCCTTGACAAGTGAAACACTGCCCTGACGTCCAGTCCCTCAAGTACTTCTACCTGAGCTTCATCTGATTCAGCTATCAGTAACTCTTACATTCTGTCCTGAGGCTCCAATCTTAATGTATGTAACTGAGATGTTTGTCTATCCCCATAATTTTCTCTGACCTCCATAATTCCTACTTTTCTGATCTCTGTGATTCCCGGATAAATGTAGCATCGGTACAAATCATCGTGTGACTGTATAATCTGAAATCATAGAGTTGTCTTTAAAATCTTCGAGAAAGATTGTACCCGTAGAAATTTCATTCCTTTCCTACATCTGAAAACCCAATGGTATCCTATGGAGTAAGCCTTTGAGGATGTTCCACAATTTTCGTATGTATGTCTTGAAATTATTTCCATTAGAGTGAGAAAACCATTATCTTCAATATTCGTGTTCAGGAATTTTCCGTTTGAATAGCACATGGTCTTCGTTTTCTTCGAAAGATTAAAATCCACTTTAAAAGCCCAGAGGAATCTCTAGTCTACCAATACCTTGTAACCCTTAATTTTAATATTTAAGAAAATTTTAAATTCCCAGACTTTTAAATTTCTTAAAAAAATAAATTAATTAAAAATAAATATTTATGTAAAATCTAATTTTCAAGAATTTCAAATTTTCTTAAAAATTAAATAAAACGTAAATTAATATTTAAGAAAAATTTAAATATAAGAACTTTAAAGTTTTCTAAAAAAATAAAAAAAATAAAAAATGGGACTACACAAATTAATGTACAAATTCTTGCAAACTTTTGTAGACTCCCAACCTGCCACTGCATATAGCTCCTGCCTCAAGCTGCGACCAATATGACCGGTAAGTCTGTGTCGCAGGTTGATAAATAAAAAAGTATCCAACCTGTGACGCTGGAATTCGCTGCCTTGAATTATATTATCCTGCGCGTGCATCTCTCAGATGGCAACTCCTGGCGACTAAATAGTTGAGGCGTGTGTACTGCAAGAATAGAGCTACGCATGTCCGCACGAGCAATTCCAGTTGATCAAGTGTACTGTAATTTCAAAACCAAGCCACTTTTTAATTTGCTGCCAACTATTACTGAAGTGTTACTTGAAATGTACAAAAGTTTGCTGCGAAGTGAACATGCAATTGGCAGCTAACAAACTTAATACAATGAGCTTCTAAAACTGGCAGCTAAATTAATCGAAAATAAATTTAAATTAAAAACTTTAATTTACTAAAATTTAAATAGTAAATTAATTTAGTTAAATTTATAAAATAAATTTATTTAAATTAAGTTCATAAATAAACTTATTTAAATTAAATTTATAAAATAAATTTTTTAAATCAAATTTACTAAATAAATTTATGTAAATGAAAAATTAATAAAATAAATTTATTTAAGGATCCTGATTAGCGTATCAATCAGTCAGCTCTGATACCAATTGTTAGGTCCCGAATTATCATAGAAGGAGGGTTGAATACAATAATCACTAAATTAAAAAATTCTTTCGAATCTTTTGCGGATATAAAATTTAGTGCTCGGTTAGTGGTTTCGTGTTCTTGAGAGTAATAGTATTTGGAACAATAAAACGAGGAACACAAGATATTCGGGGAAATATATATTCGTATATAAATCCGCGAGGGGTGTTTCTACACTCCGGTAAATAAATTAACCGGCTACAATCTAAAAACAACAAAGTTCCTAGCTTCTACAAAGATTTACAAATCAAATCTTATACAATGATCTAGCTTTTGTTTGTACTAAGATTTAATTACCGGGTAACGTTTATAATGCCCCTAATAATATACAAGAGTTAAATCGGGCATTATAACGTTACTCTGGTGAGAAGTTAAACGGATAAACAAAAAAAGCTTGAGCTTCTCTGTAATTTTTTTGCTGCAATCTTCATCTCTTTTGGGAGAGAAGAAGATGAACAGAACAACTCCAAATTGCTGAATCTAATTTGCTGCTTGTGTAAACTTTTTTATCAATAATGTGTGGCTGAGGAGAGAGAGAGTGCTGACCAGGGAATATTCTTTTGTAACCTGCGACTAGTAAAAACTAATTGGCGACTAGTTATTATGTACCAACCTACGACCATCAAAAACAATCAACAACTTGTGCGACTGTGACTTGGTTTTCAAATCAAGTTGCGACCAACAAAACCAACACAACACAGGTTACTTTTATTTTATTTTTGATTTCCCTTTTTTTTATTTTCCTTTTTCCTTTTTCGTTTTATTTTCCTTTTTTTTGTTTTTGTTTTGTTTTTGTTTTCTTTTTCTATTTTCTTTTTCTTTTGTTTTCTTTTTCTCTTTATTTAAGTTTAAATTATAACTAAAGTAATTTATAAAATAAACTTAAATATAACTTATATAAATAAACTAATTTAGATTTATAAAAAATAAACATATTTAAAGTTTATAAAATAAGTCATTTTAAGTTTATTAAATAAATTATATTAAAGTCCATTAAATAAATTTATTTAATTTAACAATTAAACTTTTGAACTAGGCCAGTCCCTCGAGCCGCTTAACTGTATACCCTGCGCACCTCTTCTCGTACTTTAATAGATAAACGTTCAATCCAAGTACGTTCCTCAACTTAACAATTCTTGTAAAAATAATACTCAGATTCCTTTCACCAGCTGTTGATGCCTAGTGCAACTGGTCTGGTTAACAGACGACTAACCCTGATTCAGGTCTTCGTATTATAGCCTTGATTATATTGTTAAGCTTGCAACAACTTTATCGCTTCAAACACTGACTGTCAATAAACAACTGTACTTTCACCGAAATCCTTTCTGGTACTTTCGTCAACGTCTTCATTGCTACTACAATCTTGAATACTTCATTCACTGTTCTTCACCGACGCTTGAACATATAAATGAACTCCTATCAGTGAGTATAACTTCAAGACTGTAGTAGTCTCCTTTAGCCTCTGCCTATACCCTGTCTTCTATTATTTAGATACCTATACTTCGAACATCATCTATCTTCAATCAATGCTAATACATTGAAATCTTCCGATAGCACTTATACACTGAATCTTTATCATTTCTAAAACTCTGAAAGTCTTTAATCTTTATTCTTCACTGAGGCATGATCATATTAATGAACTTCTTTCAGTGACCTGTAAATATAATACAAGCTTTCTTCTAATCCTTTGATTCTTTGTATTTTCCTTGTCTTCATTTCTTCTGATTTCTTGTGTAGACGTAGTATTATTAACCGGCCCTGTTCTAGTGTTGTTCTCGTGTTGAGTTATCACGTAACTTTTAATACAGCTACACAGTGTCACCAACAGTGGTTTTGAAAACTGGATAAAATGAATCAGATATTGGATATCGGTCGTAAGTGGATAAGTCGGTTGTGCGCCCTATCTAAACCGCTCAGTCCATCATAACTTATCAGAGACCTAGCTAGTCTCTGTTGATCCGGTACGAATTATGTGAAATCCTGATCAGCTTTCCTAGACGAATTATGTGATACCCCGACCAGCTATCTTAGATAAATTGTGTGAAGGCTTGATCAGTCATCCCTAAATAACATCCAATTTATATATCTGATTATGGTTTGTGGTTCCGGTAACGAAATAAATGGTTTTGTGGTCCCATTAATGGGACAGTTAATTTTGAGGTTCTTGTAATGGAACAAAGGATTTGAAAAATAAAAATAGCATGCTAAAGTTGAACTCTGGTATTTGCACAACACACGACTGATGTTATTGTTTTTCAGAGCATGCTAGTTGTTGATATCCAGTTTATAATTGTTTTACTTGTGTTATAACAAGTTATGAATTCTGTTCCTATAATTGTTTACCATAAAATGTTTAACTTGTTATTCATATAGTGGTACTGCTGAGCGATTGATCGCTCACTCTTGTAAAATGTTTTATTTATCTATATATCGCAGATGCCTAGGAGACCCCTTTTGTCATAGGAAGGGCCAGATTCCAGTTCCTCCCATGAGGCTCCTCTGAGATAGTTGTGTCAGGCTAGGTGTGGTATGTGAGTTGCTGTAGAAAGTTAGTGGTATCGGGTTATTTTAAATAAGTTTATTTGTATTAATTATGTAACCTAAATCATACTTGAACCTGGAAAAGATCTTGTTAAGGGTTTGTGTTTATATTGAATAAAAATGAGTTGGTTGTATTATATTTGTGGTTTGTGGTTGTTCGTGACGTCGACTCCTGACCCCGGGGTTGAGGCCGTCACAGGTTGGTATCAGAGCTACAGGTTAAGTCCCTGATTTAGGTTAGGAGTAGAGTCAGAAAAGTGTAAAATTGGTGTTTAAAGGTATGAGTTTAGTTGGTATGTTATGATAGTAGTCAGCGACTGCTATGACAGCCAAATTTGGATGTGTATTCAGCTCATGTTGTTAGTGTTGCACTGTTATTATTATTGTTACTTTTATTGTTGTATTTGTTGCTGATTTTGTTAAATTTAGCCACTCAATATAGATGGACCCCAATTAAATGAGGACGAGAATATTTTGTTGAGGCAGCATTCTGTTGACACATAAAAGTGTTGCTACCCAGGGGCAATTTTTAAACTAAAACCATTTGTTGTGTTTCAAGAGAATGTCGCCTAAGAAGAATATCCCGTCCAATTCCTCTACTAGAGATTCTGATGGGGGCCATTCATGAATGAGTTGTTAGATTTGCTGCGCCAACAGTCTAACCAAATGGCTCAGAAGAAAGAACAATTTCAGCAGCAGCAACAATAATTTCTGCAACAGCAGTAACAACAGCAGCAGTTCATACAACAACAGCAGCAACAAATTCAACAACAACAGCTGCAGTTTCAGCAGCAACCTCAGCAAATAGAGGTGAACCAAACTGTTAGTTTTAAATCCTTTCAGTCTGTGAAACCCCTAGAGTTCAAGGGCAAAGTGGACCCTGTTACTTCCAGAATTTGGCTAAAGGAGATGGAAAAAGCCTTTACCCTCACTCAAGTAAGTGATAACCTCAAATAAGACTATGCGAGTTATTTTCTGAAGGGTGAGGCAAATTATGTTGGATTTTTAACGCAGCGGGGCCATGGTAAAACACTTTTACACATACAAAATCCAAATAAAAGCATATAAATCATGAATAAAAATTCGAGGGATCGAATCTAACCTTTTAAAATAATTCGGAGACAACGATCAGAGATCCTTAGCAGTTGCTCCTCAAGTGTGAAGCACTCCACCGGTATCCACCAAGAAAACGATGTTAAGGAGGAGGAAGGAGGTGGAGAGAATTGGGTTTTCCAAACTTTTTGGGTTTTCGGGTTTGATGTGGTTTTTCAATAAAAATAGGGTCTATAATAGTGTATTTATAGGCAAAATTTTCAGCTGAAATTTTCCCATAAATATTATTATTATTATCCCATTTATTATTCTCATTAATAATTAAAACACCTTTTAATTATTAATCCTTTTTCTAAACACTTTAGAAATAATTCTCTCTCTTGATTTAATTTCCAAAAATTAAATCCTTTAATTAATAATATTAAGAACTTTTCTTAATTAATTTATAATCAATTAAATCTCATTTAATCAATTATTAAATTTGCCAATTAATTATTTATTTCACAAATAAATAATTATTAGCCATTATTAATTAATTCCTCCACCATTAAATCATTTTCTTTTTATGGTGTGACCCTGTAGGTTCAATATTAATCCGGTAGTAGAAATAAATATTAATAAAACTATTTTATCATTATTTATATAAATTCTCTAATTTATTAAATATGATTAATTAATTAATCACATTTATTCTACATCGTGAGTGATGCTTCTCAACATATCGCGACTATCCGGATAATATGAATTCACTGCTTAGAATACCAAGAACCTGTCGGTGAATAGTTACCGTACAATAAACTCCTTCTACCCTACAATGTCCCGATTAAATACAAGGCATGGATCTCGTGTCAAGCCTATCTAATTCAATCACTTGCTTACCATTTACTATGCGTAGTTCTATGCAAATTAGAAACTCCTTTCTAATTTCATTTACTCTGGCCAGAGATTCCTAAACTAGCATAAGTGGATCAGCCTTGAACATTCGCTTCCTTCACTGGAAGGGGTAGATCCTTTATTGATCATACACTATCTTCGTGTACAAATTCCTATACCCAGAAGAGCCCTAATAATTGTCCTTGGAGACTAAGAACTAAATCAAAGCATAATTTAGTGTACACAAGATGACTATGATGACCTCAAGTCTAAGGATACTTGTACAACTATCACTATGTGAACAACTGCTGACACGTGAGTGAACTCCATCAGTTGTTCAGCTGGGCGAGTCATGTTCAGTGAACTTATTCTATAATAAGCACCTACATACTAGCTATAGTGTCACCACACAAATGTCTATGAGAACAGACATCCTTCATAATAAAGCAAGCATAGTATGTACCGATCTTTGCGGATTATTAATTACCAGTTAGTAATCCTACAACCAGGAACTATTTAAGTTTAGATTTATCATCTTTTTAGGTCTCACTATTATGATCTCATCATAATCCATAAAAAGCTTTACTCTAAACTATGGTATATCTTATTTAAACACTTAAATAGATAGAGCCCGTAATAAAAATAAAACAAGTCTTTTATTAAAATCAATGAAATCAAAACAGATTATATAAAAAGTTATTCCTAAATCCTAATACATGATTGGACTTAGGACATATTCCTTTCAAATTATTGGTGGGAGTCCACTTGTGCCTTGGAAGGAGAATGTCCTGTTTCTTGGGCAAGGTTTACAGAGTTATTTTTGGAATAGTATTTTCCGGATTGTTTGCAAAATCAGTTGGAGGTTGAGTTTATAAAATTGAAGCAGGGTGAAAAGAGTGTGGCAGAATATGAGGCCAAGTTTACGGAATTGGCCCGATTGGTACCTGTGTATGTGAGTACTGAAGCTCAGAACGTGAAAAGGTTCCAGCTGGGATTGAAGTCAGAAATCTGCAGTGGAGTTGTGGCCTTGCAGCTCAAGACATATACCTCAGTGGTCCAGGCTGCTCTAGTAATAGAGAGTGACCAGAAGTTGGACGCCAAAGAAAGGGGTGATAAAAAGAGAAAATTTGATGGTGGTACAGATAAGGCGGATCAAGGAGAATCCAGTCAAAAGTTTTCAAAGCAATTCGAAAGGAATAGGAACAGGAGATTCAGGAGATAGACTTTTCCCCAGGCCAGGCCTACTACCACTTCAGTTGCTTCCACTCCAACTCCGTCAGTGAAGTCGGTGGTGAATTGTAAGATGTGTGGCAGAAAACATAGTGGCCAGTGTAAAGGGAATGTCTAATGTTTCAAATATGGGCATAAGGGTCATTATGTATCGGAATGCAAGTCAGAAAATCCAGGAGTTACTTGTTACAACTGTGGGAAGGTTGGACACATTGCAAGGAATTGTGGAATGGCTACTCATGGTACTGCATCCGAAGGACCAGTGTTGAGCATGATTGAAGCTGTATGTTTATCTCAACAATACTGGTTTGGATAACTCAACATAGAACAAGGAATTTAAAATTATCTATGTTCCACTAGGATCAGTACAGATTGGATATTGGGTATATGCACAAAAGGTTTTGTTAGCTGTAGTGAAGAAGACATCAACAAGTATACGCAAAAGGTTCCGTATGAAGTTCATTAATATGTTCAGGCATCGGAGGAATAAGGTTGGAGTCATTCGAAGCAGTTGTTAAAATCAGTGTGAAGACTGTTAGGCACAAAACACGCGCTAATAATTCACGCAAGTATACGCGTTCGCAAGTAATATAGAATAATTTCTAGTTCGTTCCCACAGAGACTTAGACTAATTATGTTCAATTAACACTTACTCACCAATGTATGATTACTTCTCAATGTCAAGACAATAACACTTTGATTTGATTAACTAATTATTAACTATAATTAACTACGAGAATTAAACACTAAATTGACACTTGAATTAACAATATTAAACACACATGAGATCATAACTTCATTACTACTTCCTTCAATAGTTATTGTTATTACCCTTAGCATGGAACAGTGATGATATTAATCGAACAACACGAAACTGATAAAAGCCAATTTTCATTGTACTAATACCATTCTACCAAACATCCACAATTAGGATAGAAGTTGAATAGCCATCAATTATGTTGAGACCCTATATGTTACAGAATTTGACAACATAACGATTTAAGCACAAGTTATTTCTTATGATTACACAGGGCAAGTAAAACGGTTAGAATTACCCACTAATCATGCATACACATACATGAAACTATGCTAGCATGGCAAGTTCTAAACCTCAAGATCCACCGTCGCTTCACAAGAGATTAACAGACTATCTTATATGTTTGCGACGCACATAAGACGTATAAGCGCAACCTATGCTAGATATCATACAATCATCACACACCAATGTATTAAACAACTAACTAAAGAAATCCATAGTAAATCCGTTACGATCCCATGATCACGATTAGCCCATTGTAGAACTCATCTTCACCATGGATTCAAATGAAAACATGATAATAACACACAAAATAAACTCATAAAAATACTTATTAAAACCAGAGTACGTCACAAGAGTAATAAGGTTCAAAGTAAAGAAAACTAGTATCCACTGATACAATGAATAAAAGAATCACAAGAAAATGTATGCTTTCTCTTCTTCGTTGCGATGTGCTAAAACGGTCTTCTTCCTTCTTTCCTTGCTCCTTGCTTGATACCACCTCTGTGAAACGTCTCTGAAAACTAATTATATAGAAGCCCACAAGAACCAGCCATCTTAGAATTCCAATAGAATAAGGATTGTAAAAATCAAAATAAAATTTCCCGTCCCTGAGCGGCCGCCCAGTAGTCCTGAGCGGGCGCCCAGCATCCTGAGCGGCCGCCCAGCTATCCTGAGCGGGCGCCCAGTGAACCATGCAGTACCAGAGACGAGATAGATCTTCCATTGGAAAAATCCTTGTTCTGCTCCCGATTTCTGCTACGTTCTGCTACTAACTTCCCACATCCAATGCCAAGCACTCCCCTGGAGTATTCCTAATGAACTCTCCCCAGAAACGCAAGTTATACCCTGAAATACACAAACACTAGAAAAACGCGTCGAATACACAAAATACTTGATTTTAAGATATCAATTCAAGCCATTATAAGACGTTCTAAGTGGTATAAAATGCCACTTATCATACCCCAAAATTAAATCGATGCTTGTCCTCAAGCGTCACAGACTCAAAAAAACAAAACAAAAACATGCATGAATGCAATCTACATGAAATGCAGCGATCCCCCTCACAATGACTAAACCAACCAACTCAAAATATCTCAACAAATGCAATTAGGCGAATAAAGATCAATCAAATCATGATCCACTCGAATACCAAAGAGCCCAGTCGTGATCAATTATGCATTAACTCTTTATTTTTTTATTTTTTTTTCTATTTTTTTTTTCTTTTTTTCAAATTTCTGAGCAAGTGTGTTTCGCTCCATCTTGCTCAACCCTAGACTACTCGCATAAAAATACGAGCCGGCTACTAGCCATTTGACGCCTAACCACAATTAGCAATGAATTCCAATTTTTACTCCAATTTTTTTTTAATGCGTTTTATCATTAAGAGCCTATCATAAATTCTAAGCATAATCAATAGATTATCCTCAAAAACCATCAAACCAAGACAACCATCTAGTCCTTAAGCATACTCTAAGACTTAGTGAAATTACAAGTGTTTCTAGCATGCATGTCAACCTACAAGACTCAATCATCACTCTAACGCTATCACTACACTTGCATTAATATTACAAATCAATCGATAAAGCAACACAAAAGGGATCATGGTATATGCATGAGATAAATGACATGATAAATAAAGCCATAAAAAAACAAAAAAAAGCTATCCAAAGCCCACCTACATGTCTCTACAATTGGCTAATCGTTCTATTACATACCCACGAGGCATAGTGGAGGACGTGTTAGTAAAGGTGGATAAGCTCTTCTTCCCGCCGACTTTTTCATTTTGGATTTCGAGGAAGATAAGAAGATTCCCATAATCTTGGGAAGACCTTTCTTGGCTACAGGCCATACCTTAATAGATGTGCAGAAAGGTGAACTTACTATGAGGGTACAGGATCAGGATATGACATTCAATGTATTCAAGGTGATGAAATTCCCTACAGAAGATGATGAGTGCTTAAAGGTGGATTTGATTGATTCTGCGATAACTTCAGAACTTGATCATTTGCTAATGTCTGATGCCTTAGAGAAAGCCTTAGTGGGGGAATTTGATAGTGACGATGAGGATGACAATGAGCAACTACAATATCTAAATGCTTCTCCTTGGAGGCGAAAGCTAGACATGCCATTTGAATCTCTTGGTACTACTGATCTCAAGAATGCTGAAGGAAAGCTCAAACCATCTATTGAGGAAGCACCTACTTTGGAGCTTAAACCATTGCCTGAACACTTGAGGTATGCTTTTTTAGGTGATGCATCTACTTTACCTGTTATTATTGCATCTGACCTTTCAGGTAGTGAGGAGGACAAGCTCTTGAGGATCTTGAAAGAATTCAAATCGGCTATCGGATGGACTATAGCAGATATCAAAGGGATCAGCCTTTCGTATTGCATGCATAAAATTCTTCAAGAGGAAGGTAGTAAGCCGACTGTTGAGCAACAACGATGACTTAATCCTATCATGAAAGAAGTGGTAAAGAAAGAAATTCTGAAGTGGCTGGATGCAGGAATCATATATCCTAGACAGTTCTTGGGTGAGCCCCGTGCAATGTGTACCTAAGAAAAGAGGTATAATTGTGGTAGCAAATGAGAACAACGAGCTCATCCCCACTCGAACAGTCACAGGATGGAGGGTATGCATGGATTACAGAAAGTTGAACAAAGCCACAAGAAAGGATCACTTCCCTCTTCCATTTATTGATCAGATGCTTGACAGGTTGGTTGGTCATGAGTATTATTATCTTCTGGATGGCTATTCGGGGTATAATCAGATTTGCATTGCACCAGTATATCAAGAAAATACTACCTTCACTTGTCCATTCGGCACGTTTGCTTTTCACAGAGTATCGTTTGGCTTATGTGGTGCACCTGCCACTTTTCAGAGATGTATGATGGCTATATTCTCTGATATGATTAGAAACAATATCGAAGTGTTCATGGACGACTTCTCCGTCTTTGGACATTCGTATGATGAATGTTTGAATAATCTTCATTTGGTGCTCAAAAGGTGTGTGGAAACTAATTTGGTGCTCAATTGGGAAAAATGTCACTTTATGGTGTGTGAAGACATTATTCTTTGGCATAAGGTCTCTAGCAAGGGTCTTGAGGTGGACAAAGCCAAGGTGGGAGTCATTGAAAATCTTCCACCACCTATTTCTGTGAAAGAAATCCGTAGTTTTCTTAGTCATGCGGGTTTTTATCGGCGTTTCATTAAGGACTTCTCGAAGATATCTAAGCCATTGTGCAACTTGCTCGAGAAAGATGTGCCTTTCAAATTTGATGATGAATGCTTGGCGGCATTCAAGACTCTCAAGAAGAGTTTGATAACTGCACCTGTTATTACGGCACCTGATTGGACAGAACCTTTTGAGATGATGTGTGATGCGAGTGATTATGCGATTGGAGCAGTTCTTGGGCAGCGCATAAATAATCTTTTTCATGTGGTCTACTATGCTAGTAAGACACTTAATGGAGCTCAAATGAACTACACCACTACTGAGAAGGAGCTCTTGGCTATAGTCTTTGGTTTTGAAAAATTTCGATCTTATCTACTTGGGACAAAGGTGATAGTATTCACTGATCATTCTGCCATTCGCTATTTTGTCTCGAAACCTTATTCGTTGGGTGCTCTTGCTACATGAATTTGAGTTAGAGATCAAGGATCGAAAAGGTACTGAGAATCAAGTAGCTGACCATCTCTCTAGATTGGAGAATCTCGATTCTACTTTACATGATAAGACATTGATCAACGAATCTTTTCCGGATGAGCAGTAGTTCACAGTTCAGGAGGAAGAGCCATGGTTCGCAGATATTGTGAACTATATTGTCAGTAATATAATGCCTCCTAATATGAATGCAGCTCAAAAGAAGAAGTTTCTGCATGAGATGAAGTGGTACATGTGGGATGAACCGTATTTGTTTAGACAATGAGCTGACCAGATCATCAGGAGATGTATCCCATTCTGTAAGACAAAGGGGATATTACGAGACTGCCATTCCACAGTTTATGGTGGTGAAAAGACAACAGCTCGTATTCTGCAAGCAGGTTTTTTCTGGCCTACTTTGTTTAAGGATGCACATCAGTTCGTTTTAAGGTGTGATCATTTCCAAAGAGTGGGGAAACTTACGAGGAAGGATGAGATGCCGTTAAATGTGATGCTTGAAGTCGAGGTCTTTGATGTTTGGGGAATCGATTTCATGGGACCATTTGTCTCATCCTACAATAATCAGTCTGGCAGTCGATTATATCTCAAAATGGGTAGAAGTCAAGGCTCTACCGACGAATGATGCAAAGGTAGTGTTGAGTTTTCTCCATAAGCAGATATTCACAAGGTTTGGAACGCCATGAGTTATCATAAGTGATGAAGGGTCGCATTTCTGCAATCGTAAGTTCTCTTCAATGATGCAGCGCTACAATGTGAATCATCGTGTTGCTACTGCCTATCATCCGCACACGAATGGTCAAGCTGAAGTGTCTAATAGAGAGATCAAGCGCATTCTAGAGAAAGTTGTTTGTCCGTCAAGGAAGGATGGGTCTTTAAAGCTCGATGAAGCTGTTTGGGCTTATAGAACAACATACAAGACTCCACTTGGGATGTCCCCGTTTCAACTTGTTTATGGTAAGGGATGTCATTTACCTGCGGAGCTTGAGCATAAGGCTTATTGGGCGTTGAAGAAGTTGAACCTTGATCTAGATGCAGCTGGAAGGAAGCGAATGCTTCAGTTAAATGAACTTAATGAATTTCGACTTCAAGCTTACAAGAACAACAAAATGTACAAGGAAAAACTGAAAAGGTGGCACGACAGGAAGCTATCTCCTAAGTCATTCGTGTCGGGCCAACAAGTTCTGTTATTCAACTCTCGTCTCCGACTTTTTCCGGGAAAGTTGAAATCAAGGTGGTCTGGACCTTTTATTGTCAAAACTGTGTTTCCACATGGAGCGGTGGAGATTTTTGAGAATGATCCGGGCCAAACATTCAAGGTTAATGGTCAGCGATTGAAGCATTACTATGGGGACACGGCAAACCGGGAAGTGGTTAGTACCATTTTATTGTCAACTTGATCGAAGTACTCTACGTCAAGCTAATGACGTAAAAGAAGCGCTTCTTGTGAGGCAACCCAAGATTTGTGACTATAGGAACCCTTAGAAGTTAGTAACCTATCCAAAACAACAAAATAAATCAGAAAAAAATTGGGCAGGAAAAATAATTTTCCAGAGACCCCCTGGGCGCCCGCTCAGCAATGCTGGGCGGCCGCTCAGGAGGCTGGGCGGCCGCTCAGTAATGTTGGGCGGCCGCTCAAGACCCGACTGTTAGAAAAAAAATTGCCTTATAAAAAAATCAGAAAAAATCAGAAAAACCCAAAAATAAAATACAAACCCACAACCCACGATTTCTTTTACACAAATCCATGTTTTATCTCCCACAAACCCCACCCCTACTCAAATTTTAACCCTAATTCCTACCCTATATATACACACAACTCCTCCATATACACTCCCATATACTTTCAACCTTAAAACTCTCTCCTATACTCAAAACACAACTCTTAAATACTTTTTCTCAGTTTTAATGGCACCCAAGAGATCCCGAACTATTGATAGCAGCAACACCATTCCTACTCCTGATTCTTCGAGGGGAACTTCTGCAAGACCTCGTTTGATGGATAGGGCTGCTAAGGAGGAGTATACTAGGCTTTTGGCTAAGTCGATTTTGAAGGAGAGGGGATTTTTACCATCGGGGAGGGATGGTGAGTTGTTACCAATGATTGCGGAGAAGGGGTGGATTTCGTTTTGTGAGTCACCGGAGGCGGTTCCAATGAGTGTGGTTCGCGAATTTTATGCGAACGCGAAGGCGGACAAGAATGGGTTTATTGTTGTTCGTGGGCTTACCGTTGTTTATCAACCCGTGGCGATTTGCCGTGTTATTGGGCAGCGACAACGGAAGCCCACGGAGGAGAATTGGAATGAGAAGACCCCCGAGGACTTTGATCTGGATTTAATTTGTGCTACTCTCTGTCCGCCGGGCACAGTGTGGAGGTTCAAGACTGGATCTAACGAGTATCGTTCTTTTCCCGCGATTGCTATGCAAAGGTATGCCCGTGCATGGAATGCCTTTATTTATGCTAATATTTTGCCTACTTCACATGCATATGAGGTTACAGTTGAGCGAGCAAGGTTGTTATGGGGGATCTTGAATGAGGAGTATTATGTGGACCTTGGTGAGTTCATCTACCAAGGGATTCTGAAGATTTTGAGGGGGGCGAAGCTCATGAACAACCCTTATGCATCTACTGTCACGAAGTTGTGCAGAGCAGTGGGAGAGCATTGGACTTCTCACGAGCAGTTGTAGATGTCGGCCGCTCCTATTGACTCAGTGACTCTGAATGCGATGCAGGAGTGGACAGGTGGAGAGCCCGAGGAGCATGGTTTGGGATATCATCTTCCAGGAGGATGTCCAACAGCTGGTGCTACCATGGCTAGGCCCAGTCAGGTTCGTGATGAGGCAGGCTCTTCTAGAGCCCAGAAAGGTGCTGGGATGGCTGATGCCCAGTATAGGAGGCTGTCGAGGACGATGGATGCGATGTATGATTTGCAGAGTAGGTTCGCTCAGGAGCTCACCCTTGCGCTTGGGACTGCTTTCAGAGGCCTTGGAGCTGACATCCAGTGGCCCATTTTTGGTAAGGACTATGCTTATCCGCCTCCTGATACTCCACCCTCTAAGGGTGATGATGATGATTTCTCTGAGTAGGTATACCATGTGTTCCTTTCTACTACCTTCACTGAGGACAGTGAAGATTTTAAGTTTGGGGGTGGTAGTTAAGGAATATTTTTGTGTGTGTGTCATGTAGTTGCATATTCATGATAGTTTAGTTCATATAATTGCATATTTTTGCCATATATCAGGAAAATTCAACTTTTTGATGATAGACAATGGCATCAGATTGATGCTTGCTCCCAAATTATACAGGCATTTGTCGAAAGACAACTTGCCAATGGTGCAAGGAATGGTGAAGCTACCTGGATCTTTAAGCTTTGGAGGTCATTTTTGTTGCAGTACAGCACTGCACTCTTCCGTTAGAACAACGGTCTCAAGGTCATCCAGTTTCACCTTCCTTAAAAGAATACTCTTCATGAATTTTGCATAACTAGGCATTTGCTCCAGAGCCTCAGTGAAAGGTATATTGATGTGAAGTTTCTTGAACACCTCCAGAAACTTACCGAACTGCTTATCCAGCTTTTGTTGTTGCAATCTCTTGGGGAAAGGTGGTGGAGGATAGAGTTATTTCTCCCCTGTATTACCCTCAGGCAGAGTGTGTTCAACAGTAGTCTTCCTTGGTTCCGCCGCTTTCTCCTTTTGCTTCTCTTCTTCATCAGCAACTACAGCTTCTCCGTCTTTCGCTTTTTCAGCATCAGCAACTTTTCCAGACCTTAAGGTAATAGCTTTGACTTGCTCTTTAGCTTCCTTCCTGCCTGGCACTTCAGTATCACTAGGAAGTATGCCAGGTTGACGGTTGAGCACTACATTGGCTATTTGACCGATTTAATTTTCCAAGGTCTTGATAGAAATAGCCTGACTTTTGCACAACAGCTTGAGCTCCTCGAAATCAGCACTAGAAGGTGGAGCAACACCTCCTTGTTGAGGATATGATTGCCTTTGAGCGTAATGCTGTGGTTGCTGGAATCCAGGTGGATTAAACTATTTACTTATGCCTTGCTGGTATGGTTGCTGAATAGCATTCTGATTATTGCTCCAGCTGAAATTGGGATGATTCCTATTATTAGGATGATAAGTAGTTGGCACAGGCTGCTGCGGTCGCTAATAATTGTTCACATACTGCACAGTTTCATTAATAAGAGAACACTGATTCGTAGCATGAGAACCTGCACAAAGCTCACAGACCATAGCTATCTGATTGACTCTATAGTTGGCTAAAGAGTCGACCTTCAAAGACAGCGCTTGGAGCTGCGCTGCAATAGCTGTAGCTGCATCAACTTCCAGAATACCTGCTACCTTCCCAGACATCATCCTTTGAGTTGGGTTTTGATGCTCATTTGCAGCCATAGTTTCAATAAGATTATAAGCCTCAGTATAGCTTTTGGCCCACAAGACGCCTCCAGCTGCTGCATCGAGCATGGGCCGAGATTGGGCCCCTAAACCATTATAGAAACCAGTGATCGCCATCAAGTCAGGCATACCATGATGTGGATACTTTCTCAAAATCTCCTTGTAGCGCTCCCAAGCTTCGCACATAGATTCTGTTGGTTGCTGTGCAAACTGAGTAAGAGCACTCCTCATAGCTGCAGTCTTCGTCATTGGATAGAACTTCACCAGAAACTTTTGCGCAAGATCTTGCCAAGTAGTGATGGACCCAGCTGGTTCAGATTGTAACCAGTCCTTAGCTTTATCCCTCAGAGAGAATGGGAAAAGCCTCAGCTTGATACCCTCATCAGTCACACCATTATATTTGAAAGTACTACATATCTCAATAAAATTCCTGATATGCATGTTGGGGTCTTCAGTTGCAGCATCTCCGAAAGAAACAGAATTATGCACCATCCGAATAGTGCCCGGCTTGATTTCAAAAGTGTTAGCCTGAATAGCAGGATAAAGGATGCTTGACTGAATGTCATCAATTTTCAGCCGAGAAAAGTCCATAAGAGTTGGATCTGCCGGAACTATATGATCACACATGATTATTGGTTCTTTCTGCTCACTCTCTTTATCCGAATCTTCAAAATCTATCTTCTCCGGAATATCAAGAACTGCGTCTGTCTCCTCAGCCGTATCTAAAGTCCTCTTCCGAGTACGAGAACGTGTTTGTAAAAACACTCGCTAAAGTACCTGAAACATAACCGGAAATAATAAGTAACACGTCTTAATCAATGAGTCCTAATGACCACTGATGATAAGTACATAAACTAAACAAATACGCCAAGTCCCCGACAGCGGCGCCAAAAACTTGTTAGGCACAAAATATATGCTAATAATTCACGCAAGTATACGCGTTCGCAAGTAATATAGAATAATTTCTAGTTCATTCCCACAGAGACTCAGACTAATTATGTTCAATTAACACTTACTCACCAATGTATGATTACTTCTCAATGTCAAGACAATAACACTTTGATTTGATTAACTAATTATTAACTATAATTAACTACGAGAATTAAACACTTAATTGACACTTGAATTAACAATATTAAACACACATGAGATCATAACTTCATTACTACTTTCTTCAATAGTTATTTTTATTACCCTTAGCATGGAACGATGATGATATTAATCGAACAACACGAAACTGATAAAAGCCAACTTTCGTTATACTAATACCATTCTACCAAACATCCACAATTAAGATAGAAGTTGAATAGGCATCAATTATGTTGAGACCCTATATGTCTACAGAATTTGACAACATAACGATTTAAGCACAAGTTATTCCTTATGATTACACAGGGCAAGTAAAACGGTTAGAATTATCCACTAATCATGAATACACATACATGAACCTATGCTAGCATGACAAGTTCTAAACCTCAAGATCCATCGTCGCTTCACAAGAGATTAACAGACTATCTTATATGTTCGCGACGCACATAAGACGTATAAACGCAACCTATGCTAGATATCATACAATCATCACATACCAAGGTATTAAACAACTAACTAAAGAAATCCATAGTAAATCCATTACGACCCCATGATCACAATTAGCCCATTGTAGAACTCATCGTCATCATGGGTTCATATGAAAACATGATAATAACACACAAGATAAACTAATAAAAATACTTATTAAAACCAGAGTACGTCACAAGACTAATAAGGTTCAAAGTAAAGAAAACTAGCATCCACTGATACAACGAATAAAAGAATCACAAGAAAACGTATGCTTCCTCTTCTTCGTTGTGATGTGCTAAAACGGTCTTCTTCCTTCTTTCCTTGCTCCTTGCTTGATACCACCTCTGTGAAACGTCTCTGAAAACTAATTATATAGAAGCCCACAAGAACCAGCCATCTCAGAAGTCCAATAGAATAAGGATTGTAAAAATCAATATAAAATTTCCCGTCCCTGAGCGGCCGCCCAACAGTTCTGAGTGGGCGCCCAGCAGGCTACTGGAAAAATCCTTGTTCTGCTCCCGATTTTTTCCGTGTTCTGCTCCCGATTTTTTCCGTGTTCTGCTCCTAACTTCCCACATCCAATGCCAAGCACTTTCCTGGCTTACTCCTAATGAAATCTCCCCAGAAACGCAAGTTATACCCTGAAATGCACAAACACTAGAAAAATTCATCAAATACACAAAATACTTGATTTCAAGATATCAATTCAAGCCATTATAAGACGTTCTAAGTGGTATAAAATGCCACTTATCAAAGACCTCAAGGATTCCTAGTGTAGTTGGTCATATTTGGTAGAAGAATTAACAGTAGTTTGTACGGGTATAATACGAAGGCCTGAGAGCGGAACTAGTCGTCTGTGAACCAGACCCGTGCACGAGACGTTAGTGATCTGTGAAAGAAAACTGAGTATTATGTTTAGGAACACTGTTAAGTGGTTTTTGTACTCGAGGAGTCTGGAAATATTTTGAGGTACAAAATCCTGGAGATTAGAAGGCCTGCAGATACAGAGGAATACAGTTCGAGGATTTACTGGATTTATTTTTAAATCAATGACTGATTTTTATTGAATGAATAAATGAAAATTAATCATTTATTTATTAAATTTAAAATCACATTTGATTTTAAAATAAATAAATTAAAAATTGATTTTTATTAAATAAATAAATTAATCTCAAAAGATTTATTTATTTAATTTAATATCAATATTTAATTTTGGAAAAATAATATTAATGTCCGAAGTCTAAGTAAATAAATAAATAAAATCTTGATTTTATTTACTTATTTATTTTGCTTCAAATTAGTACTATTTTTTACTAGCCTTGCATGCATGGGTGCACAAATTTTATTGATTCAACATAAAACATTTGCAAAACAAATTCGCGTACAAGTGAAACAAATCAAGTCAGTAGTGTACATTACAGTACATCGGGACTCACATGAAGGAAATGAGGTTGCAAAAGAATAAACACAAAATGGTAGAGTTTACAACCAAAACAAAAGAAATCGGACACCTCAGCTTTGCAGAGGAATGAAATGCAGGATAAAAGAAATCAAGGTGACACATTGGTTGTATTTACTTGCAATTTACAAAGCACATGCGCGGGCCCGCATGCATTGGTGGGCAAAGGAATGGAAGTAAAATTTTGAAGAAAAACAAAGAAACAGTGGTACATTTTGGAAGTAATAAAACAAAATTGGGTTGTGTTGTTCGACTGTTGCACGCGCGCGTGACGTGCATTACCTTCCCCCCATGCGTTATTTCTCCCGCGTGTGTCACACGATTCCCTCCTACCAGCCTTTTTGTTCGAATAGAAAAGAGTTCTATTGTGTTTATTTGTTTGTACAAAAACAAGTTCAACAGCAAAGCAAATAAAAATGTATTTTCATGTCACCACAGACAAAGTGTCGCCACAGGCGAATTAACCTGTCAAAGCAAAAGGCGGCTGAATTTTTTAACTCTATGGCGACTTGTTTGTCATTCTCCTGTGTATACATGTGCATGTGATCGCCAGACAGATTTAGAAAAATATTCAAGTGCTGCTCTCTCTCCTTTCTAATCCCCACAGAAATAAAGTGTAGCTGTCCAAATTTAAAATACTTGGATATTATTAAGACATGTAGTCTCTTTATCTCTCCTACAATTTTAACACTTCAAAATCAATTTTTCAACAAATTGGTTTTCATGACTTCTCAGCAAAACACCATTAAAGCTCTGCAGAATTTTTCTTGTAGAGGGGGTTGATTTCATTTATTAAAATTAAGGAGAGAAGTGCTTCCCAATTTATTTCACACCATTAAAGCCTTATAAACTTGTAACACTCATTATTTAAAGCTCTCTTTATTGTATTTAGTATCTTTTGATAGAAGCTTTGAATTTTTAGAGTGATAGATAGAACCCCAAATTGATTGCTATTATTTTGGTTCTCTCTATATTTGTTGCTTCGAATTATTTATATTCGGAGTTGTAAGCAAACCTTTACGGTTTTTGTTATGGATAAGAAATCAAGGTTATTACTTGCTGTATTTAATACTAAGATTCGGGAGCTCAAGGCCTTTAATGGCTGCTCTCGTGTTTCGTGACTCAATCTGCCTTTACGAGATGCCTACGTATCTCTGTGAATTAGAGAATCAAGCCAAAAAACGTAGTTCTGATTTGTGGGGTGAGGCCCCTTATATAGATGTGGGAGTCCTTGAATTGGACTTGGTATAGGAGACTTGGTGGACAAGCCTCTGAATTAGGATAGACTTAGGAGTCCTAGGAAGTAGGAAGCTGATCCCTTATCCTTTTAGGTCCCCTTGAGGCTAATCTATAAGGATTTATATCCTTATCGGGACTCTTCTCAATAGCTGATTTTTCCCTTATTAATTAATTACGAAATTAATTAATAATCAGGGCTTTTGGGCCTTTTTTATTCCACCAGGCCTGATCTGGTCCATCAGGCTTAACCTTTCTGGTCTGAATATTATACATCTTATTATTGGGTCCAGCAGCCCATTATTAATAAAATCAGGACTTATTTATCCCTATCATTTGCCCCCCAACTTTTGGGAAACATTGATTAGGTTTCACAGAAGTTAAATCTATTCGTTCCCTTACAGGGTTTCGTTTTTCCGTAAAGTGTGGAGCGACCTACACATTTACAGTGAATTTTCCTTTTATTCAGGAATTACCTTAATTTCCAGGAATTTTTCCCTTATTTCCGGGATTTTTCCCCAATTTTCTGGGATTTTTCCCTAATTTTCTAGGATTTTCCCTTAACTTCTGGGATTTATCCGCAATTTTCTGGATTTATCCGCAATTTTCTGGATTTATCCGCAATTTTCTGGATTTATCCGCAATTTTCTGGATTTATCCGTAATTTTCTGGATTTATCCGCAATTTTCTGGATTTATCCGTAATTTCCTGGATTTATCCGTAATTTTCTGGATTTATCCGTAATTTTCTGGATTTATCCGCAATTTTCTGGATTTATCCGTAATTTCCTGGATTTATCCGTAATTTTCTGGATTTATCCGCAATTTTCTGGATTTATCCGTAATTTCTGGTTTAAAATGCATACAAAATTGATTAGGATGCAGAAGAAATTGATCAGGATTCAGCCAAATCGATCAGAATTCCTGCTCGATTTCGATCAGGATGCTGATCGAATTAACTCAGGATCTTACACTCTGGTCGACAGGATTCCTGATCGATTTCGATCAGGGCTCTGATCGAATTGATCTTCAAAGTGACACCCTAGTCGACTGTTACACGTGCTTAATCGATCAGGAATCCTGATCGATTTCGATCAGGACTCTGATCGAATTAAGTGATTTTCTATCATTCTGATCGAATGGAATATCGATCAGGATTTTCTTCTGTGTCGATCAGGACTCTGATCGATCTTAGGGGATTTCTTCCCTCCTGTTCGAATAATATATCGACCAGGATTCTCTTTGGTATCGATCAGGACTCTGATCGATCTTAGGGGATTTCTTCCCTTCTGTTCGAATAATATATCAACCAGGATTCTCTTTTGTATCGATCAGGACTCTGATCGATCTTAGGGGATTTCTTCCCTTCTGTTCGAATAATATATCGACCAGGATTCTCTTTTGTATCGATCAGGACTCTGATCGGATTTAGGGGATTTCTTTCCTTCTGTTCGAATAATATATCGATCAGGATTCTCTTTTGTATCGATCAGGACTCTGATCGGTCCAGTTTAAAACTCTGGTCGATTTTTGACCATTCATTTTCCATATGAGCTTCTAGATTATTCCTGATATTTCTAGTAGACGGGCTTTTAGGTTGGGCCTGGCTAAATGGGCCTAGAAACGCCTCGTATTCCGAGCTTTTCGCCTATATAAGTGTAGTGTGAAGTGAGAATCCTCACTTCACTTCTCATTTCTCAATTTCTTCTACAAACTTCTCTAGAGTTCTCCCTTTGAGTAGGCGATTTCCGGCGAGCACACAGCCACCGTAGCTCCACCATTCTCAAGTATTTCTGGGTTTCAAGCTTTTAAACGAAGTATATCAATGGCGGACCGCGACTTGGCTCGTTTGCAGAAGATGAATGTCTCTAAGAGAGGTACAAACATTCAAATTCAATCTCCATATACTTCTCTCATTGACATGATTAACTCGAGAGGTGATGAATATCCTTCTCTATCTGAGTTAGATTCGTATAATCATGATAACACTTTTCATGAGTTAGATGGTAGAATAGAGTCTATGAACACCTTGTACAGACTTCCACCCCACCTTAGGATCACTCCAGCCGCCCCTGGGGATAGGACTTGTAATTGGGAGGGGGATACCCTGTTCATTTATCGAGGAGCCCTGACCGCAGGTCTTAGGTTCCCATTCCACGAATTTATTCCTCGTTTATTAGCCGATGTACAAATCAACCCTTGTCAACTCCCTCCCAACGCCTGGAGGAATATTATCTGTTTTATGGTCCTTTGTCTCAGGAATAACTTCCCTCTTTCCGTAGCTGTCTTTAGGAAAGTTTTCCAATTCTATAATAGCTCCATGAGTCAACCGGGATGGGTTTTAATTCGCCAACGACCCAAAGTTCCCCATATCTTTGATAGTAACTCTATAGTCGAGAACAACCCTAAATGGAGGGATGAGTTTGTGAGGCTGACCTGGGCTGGGGGTGATTGGGCCACACTCTTCCGTAGGCCATTTTGCAAGGTATCAGATGGTAGTCCTGGTAGTATCAGATTGACTGATGAGGAGGAGGTGGCCTACCAGGCCTTAATTTCAGATGATGGGAAAACGGATACCTGGACCCTTTTAGAGGAGTTTTCCTTGAAGAAAGTTGGTCTCTCCCAGGCCAGTGATAAGGGTAAATTTATACCTGCGTAATTATTTTTCCTTCTCTTTAATCGCACTTTTTCTTTTTTTTCTGGATTTTAATGTTCCTTCTACTTTTCCTTTCAGCTTGCGAGGCCATCAATAATGTTAACAGGCCTAAGGAGGGGGAGTCAGGCCGTCAGAAAAGGGCCAAGCTAAACAGGGACCCTAGGAGCAAACCTGACGGTCCTTCTTTTCTTAAGCCCCACGTCCCGGTGGTCGAGCTGGGGGACGATGTGGATCCTCCACTTAAGGCACATTCCTTCAGGCCTAACTGGGGCTTTAGGAGGAGCGATACGGTGGTTGGATCCACCAAACACGCTAAAGATTGGTCTTATCACTCCGTCACTCCCCATGACTTTACTGACATTGTTACGGGGAGTGATATTGAGACTATTGAGCTTCTGGGTTCTCAAGCCCAAGCTGCGGTAATTTTCTTTCTCTCCTTCTTTGAATCCCAACTTTCTTGTATTCCAACGAACTTGTGCTAACTCATACATATTTCTTTGCAGAGTAATACCTACTTCCAGGCGGCCCTCCATCAGGCTAGATCTTGGAAGGGTAACTCTGATGTTTTTGAGAAGGAGATGAAGAAGTGGGAGGAGAGAGCCAAGGTCCTGGAGAAGAAGCTGGACACGAAGAAAGAGGAGCTGGCTCAGGCTCATTCCGAGCTGGTGAAACTTAGGAGCGATAAGGATAAGCTCATCGATGACTACATGGATTCTGACAAGTTTAAGAATCTCATGGAGATTCATGATGAGGGTCTTTATTCCCTATAGTTTACTCAGGGATGGGACGCGGCCGTGAAGGCGGTTTCTGAGAAGTACCCGGGCTTAGTCGACCCTAAGGACTTTATAAGTCCTGAGCAGGCTGAGTCGGAGGACAGCATAGATGCCCTCTTTAACTCCCCTCAGCCAGATGATCGCATCTTGGATCCTAACACTGCTTCTCCTCCCGCTTCTCCTGCGAAGGACGCTGAAGGCGCTGATAAGGAGAAAGAGAATGAAGGCTCCCACATGGAGGAGTAGTTTTTCTATTCTGTAATTTGATCCTTAATTTATGTCTGGACTTTTGTTTGTATCAGATCTTATTACCCTCCGGGGTTATTTTATATGCTTCTTTCCTTATTCGCATTTTTCTCCTTTATCTTTCTGATACTTTAATATGCATTCAAGCTTGAACTAATTGGCCACACCAGTGTTATCACAACTCAAACATCCATAGGTTGAAATAATTTCGATTTCTTCAGTTTGAAGTCTGGTTTTTCAAAACCTTACATAGCATGGGTTCGACCCTAATCAATAATAACTAGACAATGTAAATTCTACTGGAATATAAAATCCTATGCAAGCAAAGCTTCCAGGTGCTTTTAAACCTACTTGTCACAATGACAAGTGAGAATCGTACTTCGCCTATCTTACACGTAGTAAACCTTCAGGTTTTGTGCGTGCCAGGTCCTCGGGACTTCAAAACCATCCATAGTCTCGAGCTTGTAGGTTCCTCTACCTTGAACACTCTTGACTCTGTACGGCCCTTCCCAATTTGGGGCAAGCTTCCCTTTTTGTCCTACACCAGATGCTTCTATCTTCCTCAAGACTAGATCGCCTTGTTTAAAAAACCTTTCTTTAACCCTTAAGTTGTAGTAGAATGAAGCTTTTTTCTGATATTCTACTATCTTTGCATGTGCTTTATCTCGCACTTCATCAATTAAATCCAGGGCTAATCTCTGCCCTTCCTCATTTTCTTTCTCATCGAAAGCCTGAATCCTTGGAGAGGAATGTGATATCTCCACAGGAACTACTGCTTCCGCCCCATATGCCAACATGAAAGGAGTTGCATCTGTCGTGACTCTACAGGTAGTCCTATAAGCCCATAATATGGGAAGTATCTCATCTACCCAATTATTTCTCGACTTTTCGATCCTCTTCTTTAGTCCATCCAGGATTATCCGATTTGCTACTTCCGCTTGCCCATTGGCTTGCGGGTGAGCCACAGAGGTGAATCGTAACTCAATTTCATTTTCTTCACAATACTTCTTGAATTCCTCATTGTTGAATTGCGTTCCATTGTCAGTGACGAGGATACGGGGAATTCCATATCGGCACATAATGTTTTCCCACAGGAATTGTGCAACCTGCTTAGTTGTGATTTTGGCCAAAGGTTTGGCTTCGATCCACTTGGTGAAATAATCAATGGCTACAATCAGAAACTTCCTTTGTGCTGTGGCCATAGGAAAAGGCCCTAGAATATCCATCCCCCACATAGCAAAGGGAATAGGTGAGTTGATAGAGGTCAGCATCTCGGGGGGTTGTCTGGCGACTGGTGCATGCTTCTGACAACGATCACACTTCTTTACATATTCTTTGGCATCAGCCATCATTTCTGGCCAATAGAAGCCTAAACGAGTTATCTTATGAGCCAAGGCCCTGCCCCCCAAGTGTTGCCCACAAATGCCTTCATGCACTTCCTCAAGAGCCAAGCGTGCCTCATCGGGCCTGAGACACCTCAAGTAAGGAACCACGAAAGATCTTTTATATAGAATCCCATCTATCAAAGAGTACCTTAGTGCTCGAACAGTTAACTTCCGTGCCTCAATTGTATCGCTTGGCAACCAACCGGTCTGAATGTGAGCCTTGATGGGATCAATCCATGACGTCCCCAAGCCTACGGGAGCCACAAGCTTAACATCTATGCTTCGTGTCTTCAAAACACGGAAGTACACACTTCCTGAACTTTCTTCAATCTCAGATGAAGCAAACTTTGATAGCGCATCTGCTTTAGCATTTTCTTCCCTTGGAATGTGTTCAACATGGCATTCATTAAATTGGGTCATCACAGCCCTTACTAGGCGAACATACTTTGCCATCCTATCATCCCTTGCTTCAAATTCTCCCTTTACCTGGGATATGATCAACTTCGAGTCTCCACGGACCTTTAAGTTTTTGACTCTAAGTGTCCCAGCTAGACCAAGGCCAGCAATCAGGGCTTCATACTCTGCCTCATTGTTTGTGGTTGGGAAGTCTAGCTTCATGGCATACTCAATTAAGAATCCATCAGGGCTTTGCAAAACCAACCCTGCTCCACTGGAATTTGTTTTTGATGCTCCATCAAAATAGAGAACCCAATATTCTTTCTCCTTGTCCCCATTGTCGACTCCCTTGTCTTGAGGTGTGGTATCTTCCTGCCCCCCGACTTCTTGGTTGGGTATGGTACATTCCACCACGAAGTCAGCTAGTGCCTGGGCTTTTATGGCCATACGTGGCTTATACTTGAGATCGAACTCTCCCAACTCTATTGCCCACTTAATTAGTCTCCCACTTGCCTTGGGACTGTGAATGATATTTCTCAGTGGCTGATTTGTTAGCACTTCAATTTGGTGAGCTTGAAAATAAGGACGCAGCTTTCTTGAAGCCATCACCAAGGCTAAAGCGAATTTCTCAATGGCTGAATAATTCAACTCAGCACCATGCAAAATTTTGCTGACATAGTATACGGGTTTCTGGATTTTCAGTTCCTCCTTAACCAACACCGCGCTCAAGGCGCTTTCTGAAACAGCCAAGTACAAGAATAAAACTTCACCCAGAACTGGCTTGGCCAACAACGGGGCCTGGCCCATATACTTCTTTAACTCTTCAAATGCCTTTTGATTTTCCTCACTCCATACAAAGTCTTTAATGTTCTTTAATGACTTGAAGAATGACAAGCACTTGTCTCCTGACTTGGAGATGAATCGTCCTAGCGCAGCAACCCTTCCTGTGAGTTTCTGAACATCCTTGACAGTTTTTGGGGGTTCCATGTCCAGGATTGCCTTTATTTTATCGGGGTTAGCCTCAATTCCCCTCTTTGAGACCATCAATCCCAAGAATTTTCCAGATCCTACTCCGAAAGCACACTTCGTGGGATTCAACATCATCTTGTGGTACCTCAGGACCTCAAAAGCTTCCCTCAAATGGGTTATATGATCAGTCTTTACTAGACTCTTGACTAGCATGTCATCAACATAGACTTCCATAGTCTTCCCAATAAGATCCTTAAAAATTTTATTCACCAACCTTTGATAGGTGGCTCCTGCATTCTTGAGACCAAACGCCATAACAAGATAACAATAAACACCAAAGTCAGTGATAAATGATACCTTTGGAATGTCATCCTTATGCATTTTGATCTGGTTGTATCCGCTAAACCCATCCATGAAACTCAGCATCTCATGTCCAGCGGTGGCATCAATCAAAGTATCAATTCTAGGCAGCGGAAAACAGTCTTTGGGGCATGCATCATTCAGATCGGTGAAGTCTATACACATCCTCCACTTTCCATTAGCCTTCTTCACCATTACAGGGTTTGCTAACCACTCCGGAAATTGAATCTCCTCAATGAAACCAGCCTCTAAGAGCTTTTCCACTTCCTGCTTTATAGCCTCTTGTCTTTCCGGGGCAAAATTTCTTTTCTTTTGTTTCACTGTCTTCCGACTTGGATCCACGTTTAGCTTGTGAGTAATTAACTCCGGGTCTATGCCTGGCATATCAGCTGCTGACCATGCAAACACATCACTATTTTCTTGCAAAAATTTCACTAACTTCCCTCTAAGGGGCTCCTCTAATGTGGCTCCAATGAAAGTCATCCTCTCAGGATTCTTGGGATCTAAAGGAACCGAAACCAATTCTTCTGCTGGTCTTCCTCTATTCTCATCATTTTCTCGAACATCCATATCTTCAATAGGAAGAACCTGCCCCCCGACTCCGTCTGCCCTCAAAGAGGCCACATAACAGCTTCTAGCCATTTTTTGATCTCCTCTCTCTTCTCCAATCCCGTTTCGGGTGGGAAACTTCATGACTGAATGGTAGAAAGAGGGGACTGCCTTGAAGGCATGTATCCCTGTTCTCCCCATGATAGCATTATAAGTTGAACTAGCCTTTACCACTACGAAATCCAGCATCTGCGTTGCTTGCCTTGGCTCCGTACCTATGGTGGTTGGCAACTTGATTATCCCTTCCACAGGACATTCTACTCCAGCAAATCCATATATCGGCATGTCGGTTGGTGTTAACTGGGAGTCGTTATACCCCATCCTTAGAAAGGTGTCGTGGAGCAAGATATCCACAGAAGCACCATTATCCACAAGGACCCTCTTAACCGGGCTATTTCCTATTATTGGTGTTATGACCAGCGGGTCGTCATGGGGAAACTTCACACCCTCTAGGTCGGAATCATCAAAAGCCAATGTTACTTCTGTCCTGGCCCTCTTCGGGGCTTCTCCAACAATATGCATAACCTCTCTAGTATATGCCTTTCTGGAATTTTTGGACAATCCAGCAGCAGTTGGACCTCCAAAGATCGTGTTTATCACAGGCCCTTGAGGTCTCGGCCCTCCATAAATGGTGTTTATAACTGGTCCTCTAGGTTGGGGATTCCGCCCCTGATCATCTTGGTCCCTCCTACGATCTTCAAAGTTCTTCCTTCCATTATTATTTATGTCCCCTCCATCTCCAGTATACTTATTCAATCTTCCTTTTCGAATCAAAAACTCAATTTCATCTTTCAATTGCCTACACTCATCGGTGTCATGGCCAACATCTTTGTGAAACCTGCAATACTTGCCCCTATCTAGCTTGGCGGGATCAGCCTTCAAGGGCTTAGGCCAGCGAATATCTCTGTCTTTCTCAATCTCCATCAAAATCTGACTTCTGGGAGCGTTCAGCTTAGCGTATTCAGTGAACTTTTGCCCAGGTCCTCCCTTCTTGGGGGTTGAATCAGGGTTTTGTTCGGTTCTAGGATATTTGTCCTTAGCGATATACTCCAAATTAGTTTTTCGTTTCTTGCCTCCAGTGGGCTCATTACTTACTACGGTCTTCCTCATACTTTCTTCAACCTTGATATACTTCCCTGCCCTCTCTTGGAGCTGCAACATGCTCTCAGGGGGTCGTTTGGCCAAAGACATCTTAAAAAACTCGTCCCTAGTTCCTTGTTGCAATGCTATCATGGCTACCTTATCATCAAGATCTGGGACTTTTAAAGCCTCCTTTGTAAAACGATTCAGGTAATCTCTTAAGGATTCCTTAGCTCCTTGCACAAGACTCATAAGAGATGCTGAACTTTTCTCATGGACCCTTCCACTGATGAATTGCTTAATAAAAGCCTGACTTAGTTCTCTGAATGATCCAATAGAATTTGGGGGTAGGCGACTGTACCATCTTTGAGCCATACCCGACAGGGTTTGAGGGAAGGCCCGACATTTTATAGCATCATTCACGGGTTGCAGCAGCAGTGCATTAGAGAATGTCCTAACATGATTAGCGGGGTCTCCCGTGCCATCATAGGCTTTGATGGTGGGCATCTTGAATTTTCTTGAGACATGGGCATTCATTATCTCTTCTGTGAAGGGTGGAGTTGGATCATCAGGATCTCCAAGGGGAAGGAGATTGCTTGGATCAGTTCTTGGGACAGCAGCCCTTCTTCTTACCGGACCATCCAGGTCTATGATAGGAGGAAGATTTCTCCCCTAGGAGGTATGTGGGATCTGGTGGCTTGGTGAGCCTCCAAATCACGTCTCAGCCTTTGGATTTCAGCCTCATGAGCCCTGATCTTTTCCTGCACTTCTTGGGGATTCGCCCCTGGGGTGCTTTGGGGGCGTTGCCTTCCATCGGCCATTGGCTCTTTTCCAGGACGCCTCCTTCTCGGGGCCACTTCATCATCCGAAGATTCGGAGTCTCTCTCAGTGTATGGACCAGAAAATTCCCGATCCTCAGGGATAGGATCCAAACCTCGTATATAGGGGGGCGACCGCCCTCGTGCTTCGCTTCGCCCAGCATATCCACTTCCTCCAACCTCAGGGTGAAGGGGCATCCCATAAGGGGGGTTAGTAGTAACAATAGTTGAATATTCATACCCGACGGGTCGAGAATTCACAGGTATATGTATTTGTTGAACTTGAGGATTCGTACCTTGAATAATCGGGGGAGTTGTCCCTTGTGGCTGAGGATGAGTTGCCCCTGTCTGGGCTTCCCCCTGAGTAGATGCATAAGTTGAATGGGGAGGAACCTCCACGGTTGATGAAATCACCTGGGTTGTCCCTGATGGTGTTCCCTCCTCCAGAGTGCTGGTTGTTCTCCGTGTTCTCGCCATGGTTGTTGCGTTTTTCCCACAGACGGCGCCAAATGTTATGGATAAGAAATCAAGGTTATTACTTGCTGTATTTAATACTAAGATTCGGGAGCTCAAGGCCTTTAATGGCTGCTCTCGTGTTTCGTGACTCAATCTGCCTTTACGAGATGCCTACGTATCTCTGTGAATTAGAGAATCAAGCCAAAAAACGTAGTTCTGATTTGTGGGGTGAGGCCCCTTATATAGATGTGGGAGTCCTTGAATTGGACTTGGTATAGGAGACTTGGTGGACAAGCCTCTGAATTAGGATAGACTTAGGAGTCCTAGGAAGTAGGAAGCTGATCCCTTATCCTTTTAGGTCCCCTTGAGGCTAATCTATAAGGATTTATATCCTTATCGGGACTCTTCTCAATAGCTGATTTTTCCCTTATTAATTAATTACGAAATTAATTAATAATCAGGGCTTTTGGGCCTTTTTTATTCCACCAGGCCTGATCTGGTCCATCAGGCTTAACCTTTCTGGTCTGAATATTATACATCTTATTATTGGGTCCAGCAGCCCATTATTAATAAAATCAGGACTTATTTATCCCTATCAGTTTTAATTTATTAATAAAAAGAATTATTCCGTGAATCTCTTAGTGTTTGTTTATTTCATTTCGAGGTTTATTTTCCGCTGCAATTAATTAACAAAAAATGAAAAACATACATTAACCTCCCCCCCTGTATGTATATTTTGACCTAACAACCAGCCTCCAGTACAGCTAGAGCCAGAACCTTCAAGATGACCAAGGGGTCCAATGCTCAGGATTTGGATGTAGTTGCAAGTGAAAGAGATGTGTCCTAAGTCCAATCATGTATGATGATTTAGGAATAACTTTTATGTAATCTGTTTTGATTTCATTGATATTAATAAAAGACTTGTTTTGGTTTTATTGCAGGCTTATCTATTTAAGTGTTTAAATAAGATATACCATAGTTTAGAGTAAAGCTTTTTATGGATTATGATGAGATCATAATAATGATACCTAAAAGATGATAACTCTAAACATAAATATTTCCTTGTCGTAGGATTACTAACTGGTAATTAGTAATCCGCAAAGATCGGTACATACTATGCTTGTTTCATTATGAAGGATGTCTGTTCTCATAGACATTTGTGTGGTGACACTATAGCTAGTATATAGGTGCTTATTATAGAATAAGTTCACTGAACATGACTCATACAGCTGAACAACTGATGGAGTTCACTCAGTGTCAGTAGTTATTCATATAGTGATAGTTGTACAAGTATCCTTAGACTTGAGGTCATCATAGTCATCTTGTGTACACTGACTATGCTTTGGTTTAGTTCTTAGTCTCTAGGGACAATTATAAGGGCTCTACTGGGTATAAGAATTTGTACACGAAGATAGTATATGATCAATAAAGGATCTACCCCTTCCAGTGAAGGAAGAGAATGTTCAATGCTGATCCACTTATGCCTGTTCAGGAATCTCTGGCCAGAGTGAATGAAATTAGAAAGGAGTTTCTAATTTATATTAAATAGAACTAAGCATAGTGAATGTGAAAGCAAATGATTAAATAAGATAGGCTTGACACAAGTTCCATGCCTTGTATTTAATCGTGACATTGCAGGGTAGAAGGAATTGATTGTACGGTAACTACTCACTGAATAGGTTCTTGGTATTCTAAGCAGTGAATTCGTATTATCCCGATAGTCGCGATATGCTGAGAAGTATCCCTCACGATGTAGAATAAATATGATTAATTTATTAATTAATCATATTTAATGAATTAGAGAATTTATATAAATAATGATAAAATAGTTTTATTATTATTTATTTCTACTACCGACTTAATATTGAACCTACAGGGTCACACCATAAAGGAGAATGATTTAATGGTGGAGGAATTAATTAATAATGACTGGTAATTATTTATTTATGAAATAAATAATTAATTAGCAGATTTAATAATTGATTAAATGAGATTTAATTAATTCTTAATATTATTAATTAAGAATTTAATTTTGGAAATTAAATCAAGTGAGAGAATTATTTTTCTAAAGTGTTTAGAAAATGGATTAATGATTAAAAGGTGTTTTAATTATTAGTTAATTGGTTAATAAGAATAATCAATTAAAGGGTTAATAATAATATTTTATGGAAAATTTTCAGCTGAAAATTTTGCCTATAAATATACTATTATAAACCCTATTTGCCTCAACCCAAATAATTAGTCCTAATTCTAAAGTAGAACAAGAGGGAGGCAACTAATTCTCTCAACCTCTTCCTCCTCCATCACATTGTACTCTTGGTGGATACCGGTGGAGTGCTTCACATTTGAGGAGCAGCTGCTAGGGATTTCCGTTCATCGTTCTTGGATCGCTATTAAAGACCGCCATCTTTCCATTAACGTAAAGCTTCTTAAGGTAAACATACTGAACTACAAATTAAAAATTATTTTTCGCATGGATCCTGCGGAGGGTTTCGGTTTTTTTTAAGATTTAAATTTACGTTTTCGTTGCGTTTATGTGCTAAAAACCCTTCAATGGCATCAGAGCTACTTGCGAAAAGTTTTTAATTCGTTTATGTGTTTAACTGTTTTTGATATATGAGCATGTACGTGATTCGCCATGATTTGATGTTGATATAATATGCTTATATATGTATGGTTTTGCATATATGATATTCATGTGAGTTGTATAATCATAAGTTGATTATGTAATCTGTATATATACTGATATATACATGATTTATATTTGTTATAATTATGAGAATCATATTAGATACGGATTCTGAATTGGCTGCTGCAGATTTGCTGAAATCTGGGTCTGGTATCCGATTTACGCAAACAAATATCCAATTCCATAGGTAAACGTGCGTCTGAACAAAACTGATAGCTAAAGCTAACAACGACTCGTCTGTAAGGCGTTTGACGTCGTTTACTGCCCGTAAACAGTGATTCTTGTTTTTCTGATTTGATTCTCATTTTTCTGATTTTTGTCATTTTTTTATGATTAGATCATGGATAATATGATATGTTAAGATCAGATTATGTGTTTTAACATGCTTTTATGTGTTGTATGAGCATGGTGGATGGTTATGGCCTTTCGACCTTAGTGTAATGGTTTTGGTTTTGGTTTTAAATACGACTTGCATGTCATCAATCTTTGTAATCATAAATCTCGAATGTAACTCGAGTTATTCTTGTAAGTTCATTATATTAGTTTTACTTTCAATCTATGTAATGTAATTGAAGACTCAAGAAGGCTATTCAATGGAGGTAATACAAAGAAGAAGATGAGGCATACAAGAAGTCTAAACAAAGAAGAAGACTTATGTAATAAGTAGTTGTATTTATTTCCATCACCATATTAGATTGACTTTGATCTTTATCATGAGCTTGATAAAGATCACATAGGATGGGGCCATAACCAAACACATTTACTTTATTGCACTTTACATTTACTTGTTTATTTAATTTTATATATGAGATATATGTCTATGTTTACCATGCGATGATAGATTTAGGTGAACTTAAATCAATATAAGGCGTTCTCTAGAAAATCTAGAATAGGAATCATTTCTTGCCTTAACAATAATATTATGAATACAATCATGAGATTCTTGTGTTTATGAAATACGTAATTAAATATGAATTTTCAATATTGAGAGAAAGGATGATTCTGTCAAAAGCAGATTTCTATCTGTAAGAAAGGGGTATTAAGTGACGCCTCTTGAGAATGCTCCCCCCGATCTGGGAATCATCTGATTATCGATTATTGATTTGAAATATTTAATTTAAAAGAAAGAATCTCTTTATAATATGATTATGATTGTAACATAATATAATCCCTCTAAAATTAAATAATATCAAGTAGTAATTGGCCAATGACACAACGGGGTTGTGTCGGTCATAGCCTTCCAACATGGTAGAAAGTGGTTCTTATTTTTAAATCATTATCGTTTCGTGCTACAGCCGAGGGCTTTGATTTCGAAATAAGAAATACTTGTCTATTACATAGAGATGTGTACATTAAATTAGAATCTAAAGGTCGTTACGTGCTACAGCCGTGGGCCGTTGGAGACTGATTCAATTGTACGAAATGTTGGGTTAGACTTGACTTAGAATATTGAGTTTGTCGTGCTACAGCCGTGACTCAATTATTCAAGAGGCTAAAGTTTTATTAGGGAATAACATAAGATGTAATTGACAAGAGTTATCTTCCTATTGAACATCACATGACGTTTCGTGCTACAGCCGAGGTTGTATGATGGAATGTAAGATCCATATTCCCACTAGCATTATGAATGCTTAATTTTCACTTAGGGGTTGTATAAATTAGATAAACTAGTGGGAGCCACTTATGAATAAAGACCCGATTCATATAGTGTCTTGAAATGAAATTGAATATTTACTAAGTGTTATTATGTGTTCATCATTTACAGATTTACTATATTCGTTATATCTTCTGCACTATCACTCTAGAGTATACTAGATGCTCACAAGTTGACTGGTCCTAATTTTGCTGACTGGCTTCGAAACTTGAGAATTGTTCTCAGGGTTGAGAAGCTGGAATATGTGCTTGACTCACCTAAGCCTACTGAACCTGCTAGCGATGCACATAATGATGAACAAGTTGTGTATCGTAAGTGAATAGATGATGCAAATGTTGCTCAATGCATCATGCTAGCTTCCATGAACATTGAGCTACAGAAGCAACATGAGCATATGGATGCTCACACTATCCTTATGTATCTACAAGAGTTGTATGATGTGGCAGGGAGGACAGCTCGATATGAGATATCGAAGGAACTGTTCGGTTGTAGGATGTCTGAGGGATCATCTGTGAATGACCATGTACTTAAGATGATCAATTTGATTGAACGTCTTGGACAACTTGGTTTTGCCATGGATGGGGAGCTGAGCCAAGACTTGGTCTTGCAATCACTTCTGAGTTCGTTCTCACAGTTTGTTGTGAACTTTCACATGAATAAGCTGGATGTCAGCCTTCCTGAACTCCACAACATGTTGAAGATCGCGGAATCGAATTTCCCCCTAAGAAGAGTTCTGTTCTTCTAATTGGTGAAGGTTCCAATCCTAAGAAAAGGAAGAAGAACCCTTCCAAGAAGAAGAAAGTAGGTGAGAAAATGCCGGTTCCATAAAAAGCTGAAGACCCCAAGAGCAAAGTTTTTTTCTTTCACTGTAACAAGGTGGGGCACTGGAAGAGGAACTACAAGGTTTTCCTTGCAGAATTGAAGAAGAAGAAGGGTAGTGAGACTACCGCTTCTGATTCAGGTATGTTCATGATCGAAGTTAATATGTCACTAAGTCAAATTTCTACTTGGGTATTAGATACCGCCTGTGGCTCTCATATTTGCAATTCGTTACAGGGACTAAGGAGAAGTAGGACTCTTGAAGAAGAGGAGGTGATTCTACGGATGGTAAATGGAGCAAGAGTTGCTGCTGAAGCTGTAGGATCATTTCATTTACATATGCCTACGGGCAAGACTATTGTTCTAAATAATTGTTATTTTGTTCCCTCAATTGTGAGGAATATTATTTCTATTCCATGTTAGACTTGGCTAGATTTTCGTTTGTTATTCAGAATAATAAATGTTCAATTCTTTGAGATAACATTCTTTATGGAAGTGGTATTTTAAACAATGGTCTGTATGTATGTGACGTAGAGCATAATTTACTACAAATTGAACATACTAATAAAAGAAAAAGGGATGATGAAAATGTCGCTTTCTTGTGGCACTGCGGACTTGGTCATATTAGTGAAAATAGACTGCAGACATTGCATAAGGAAGGGTTACTTGACCCCTTTGATTTTGAATCATATCCTACATGTGAGTCTTGTCTATTGGGTAAAATGATCAAATCTCCATTTAGTGGACATGGAGAGAGGGCTGCAGATTTGCTAGGATTGGTACACACAGATGTATGTGGACCAATGTCTACGCAAGCCATGGGTGGATTTTCATACTTCATTGCTTTCATAGATGATCGATCTAGATTCAGATATGTGTATTTGATGAAACGCAAGTCTGAAGCCTTTGAAAAGTTCAAAGAATATAAGTATGAAGTGGAGAAACAAACCAAACATAGTATTATAACTCTTCGATCAGATCGAGGTGGTGAATACTTGAATGGAGAGTTTCTAGCTTATCTCAAAGAAAATGGTATAGTCTCTCAGTGGACTCCTCCATATACTCCACAGTTGAATGGGATATCTAAAAGGAGAAATTGAACTTTGTTAGACATGGTTCGGTCCATGATGAGCTATGCGAATCTTCCAGTATTCCGGTGGGGTTATGTATTGGAAACCTCATCATATTTACTGAATAAGGTGCCTTCCAAATATGTTCCTCAAACTCCATATGAGATATGGAAAGAAAGGAAACTGAGTCTTAAACACGTTAAGATTTGGGGATGTCCAACTTATGTCAAGAAAGTTGATCCAGATAAGCTGGAATCTCGATCTGTAAAATGTAATTTTGTGGGATATCCTAAAGAGACTTTAGGGTATTACTTTTATACCGATCATCAGGTGTTTGTCTCCAGACATGCTACCTTCTTGGAAAAGCAGTTTATCCTTAAAGGAAGCAGTGGGAGTAAAATTGAACTTGATGAAGTTGAAGAAGCACAAACTACTACGGATCAAGTGGAAATACCTGTTCAGACTGAACTACCTTCTGTGGAACAGCCCATTCGTAGGTCAGGGAGAGTATCTCACCAACCTGAGAGGTATTATGGCCTTATCATTGAGAATGACAATGAGTTGTCAATCATTGATGATGACGACCCTGTGACCTATAATGAGGCTATGAGTAGAGTTGACTCAGAGAAATGACATTGTGCCATGAAATCTGAAATGGAATCTATGTATACAAACCAAGTATGGACTCTGGTTGAGGCGCCTGAAGGTGTTAAGCCTATTGGGTGCAAGTGGGTATACAAAAGAAAGATTGGAGCAGATGGGCAGGTGGAGACCTATAAGGCCAGGCTCATGGAAAAAGGATTCAGACAAAGGAAAGGGATTGACTTTGATGAAACTTTTTTGCCTGTAGCCCTGTTAAAATCAATTGGGATTTTGCTTGCGATTTCTGCTTACTACGACTATGAGATCTGGCAAATGGACGTGAAAACGGCCTTCCTCAATGGGAAACTTGAAGAGGAAGTGTATATGACACAGCCAGAGGGTTTTCTTTCCAAGGGAAATGAAAACCTAGTGTGTAAGCTGCTGCGAACTATATATGGTTTAAAGCAAGCTTCTCATAGATGGAACATCCGTTTTGATGAGACAATCAAAGAGTTTGGTTTTATCAAAAACATAGATGAACCATGTGTCTACAAAAAGGTTAGTGTAATAACCCCAAAATTTTGAACTTTTTGTAACCCTTATGAATAGTGTTTTTGCTGATATTTCTGAACAAGAAAACTTTTCATGCCACACTATGTAGGGTTTCTTTTATGGATATTCTGAGATCTTATTGGTACTCTATATGATATATAAGTGTATGTAAAGATCGTCAGAATCCAAATTTGAACCTTTTGATTTTTCCCGAAAATCCACCAGATATCGAAAGAATTGAGTATAAGGTAACGGGATAAAAAGGATTTAAATTCAAGGATTTTAATAGAGGATCATAAAAAGGAATATAATGTATTGAGAAAGGTTAAGGGAACCTAAGTAATAAGATCCCGGGTATGATCCCTCAAACGATAAACGAAAACGAAAGTTAAGCGAACCGTATAACAGATCAACGGTCATTAGCCAAGTAATTAGAAGCTAATCAAAGAGATTAGAGGGGATGATATCATCCAACCAATGAGAAGAGGACAAAGGAGGGAGGATGACATCACATGATGACATAAGCTTGACATAAGGGAAGGAATTGTTGGATGATTGTGAACCACACAATAATTACCATGGTAAAAAGGTAAGAAATCAAAACAAAACAAATCAAAAAATCAACCAACCAAAACAAATCAAAGCAAAACACAAAATCATTTCTTTCTTCAACCAAGGAGCTCTCGGCTTTTCTTCATTTCAAGAAGAAGAATTTCAAAAATCAAGTTCTAAGCTTCCTTAATTGGTAAGATAATTATCTAATACTCCTTATGCATAGATATAGCTATCCTATAAGTTTAAGCCTCCAAATCATTCACAATCTTCTCCAAGAAATCAATGAAGAAGATAATGAATAGTGATTTCAAGATTTTTAACTTGTATTTTTCTTCTTTTTCTTAAGATCCAAGCATCCCTAAGACATCTCAAGGCTTCTTAAGGCTTCCTAGCTACTCCAATCACTTCAAGAAAGGTATAACATCTCCAAACCCTAGCTTTACTTTTTATATTAGGATGATTTTGATTGTTATGGTAAAAGAGTAGCTTGATGCTTGCATGTTTAGAGTTTGGGTTGGAGTTGTAGTAAATTGGATGTTGAATCTTGTTGATTAGTAAAGGACTTAAGTATAGTTTTAAATTCAAGTTTAAGAATAAGTAAAAATTGTTAATGTTGAGTTGTTGGGGCTGTTATGATGTAGTATGGATGGAGTTTTGATTGGGTTGTGAATTGGGGTTGATTGGTGGTTGATTTGGAATGGTATAAATTTGGGAAATCGCGTAAACATAGCCGTCGTAATGTCCGATTTACTTTAGACTGCTTTTGTTCATAACATTAGGACCCGAGAACTCCCTGCTAGGTTTTGACCATTGCCATGTTTGTATAGTTCATGTTACGAGCTTTGTTTTGATATGTGGTTCGTTTGATTTCGATGTACGGTTTAGGAGAAACGGCCGTTTTAAGTAACGACGTTTCGCGAACGATCGCCTAACTTTTAAACATAGGTTAAAGACCTTAAAGGACTAATTGGAGTATGAAACAATTATGATAAGTGGATTAGGCAGCTGGTAAGGTACTCGCGAAAGAATCGCCTTAAAACTCGTAGTGGTTAATTTATTAAAAATGGTGGAGCCGAGGGTACTCGAGCGACTTAAGAGAATCAGTAAGCGCAAAGCGAGCGTTAGAGTCTAATAAAGTATAGATTTAAAAGTGACTTTGGTTTAATTCCAACTTACATGTTATTTATAGGTTACCAGACTCGTCCCGAGCCATTTGTAACCCCCAGTCGCTCAGGCAAGTTTTCTACCCGTATAACTGTTGTTGTGATGTATATGTGTATATGCATGATCTTGTGATAAATGCATATTTGTTATTAGCAAATTCTTGAGATATATTGTAGCATGTGATATGGTATATATGCATGCCTATTTCGTATTCTTGATTTATATATCTGTTGGTTCAAATGCTTATTAGTCGCACAATACCTATGCTAGAGATAAGCGGTATTTGAGTTTACCCTTAGTATAGGGGATCAAAAGGTGAACTTTTTCTAAAACCGGGAGGCGAGGCTCTCGAGTATTATATATATATATATATATATATATGTATATATATGAATAGTTTTTAAAACTATTAATCGAATAAGGTTTATTCGATAAGTTTATATTATTTAATGAATATTACTTAAATATTCATTCAAGGACTTATGACTCCTTTTATTTTATTTAATGAATATTACTTGAATATTCATTCGAGGACTTATGACTCCTTTTATTTTATTTAATGAATATTATTTCGAATATTCATTCGAGGGCTTATGACTCAGTTTATTTTATTAATTGAATATTATTTGAATATTCATTCGAGGGCTTATGACTCAGTTTATATTATTTAATGAATATTATTTGAATATTCATTTGAGGACCTATGACTCCGATTATTTGCTGAGATATATACTTTATTTTATTAAAGAATAAGGTGTCGATAATCAAACTTATCTTTGATTATTCAAATAAAGATAGTACTTTCGTATAAGTATATCTTTGGTTATTTAATACTCATTTCAAGTATAAGTTTTACAACTTCTACTTCAATTATTTGTATAAAGATTATTCTTTATGAGAATATTATTTAAATAATAATATTCAGATATTTTCTAATATATTGGGACTGATTTACTTTATTAAATCAGCATTACTCCAAACACTCTTTAAAGTGTTTTCGAGTCTTTAAAATGATTTTTAAAAGTTAGAGCGGATTTCAAAACTCATTTTTATATATTTAAGATCTTCCTTTTTAAAGGGGATTTAAATACTCGCTCAAAACCAGAGGGATCCGGCTCTGTGGTGTATTTTATATTCGCAACAAGGTTGCGGTTTTGGTAAATGAATTGATTACTTACCCAACGTTCGGGAAGTAAGTCCATCTACCGAGTCGGCATAAGCAACATGGGCTCAGTGGGCGTCCATGATAGTGTAAGTGGCTCAGTGGGAGTCCATCAAATGTGTAAGTGGCTGAGTGGCAGTCCAGCATAAGGTCCTATTTCGACCAGGGTGATGACCAGTGGGGAATTCTTCCATCTACTAGTAGAAAAGCTTACTTATTGGTATCTTTGCCTGATCAGCAAGATATCGGGTTTATGCCACAATTCTTTTTCCTTCCAAAAATTTATTGGATATTACAAACTATGTTCATACCTTACATGACAGAGGTTTCCAGGAACTTTATAAAGAAGGTATATATGTGGATATATATATCGGAACTTAATGAAGTATATCATAGCTTCATTTCCTTCAATAATACTGCAAAGATTTAATCTATTCAAATCTTGTCTCGTAGTCTCATCTATGTGATGAACTGTTGAAAGCTCATTATACTTTGAACAGTGGTAGTTCAAGTAGCTTTATAAATGATATAAGTATAGTGAAGTATTTGGTAACTTCATCCCTTGTTTTTGCTTATATCCAGTAAGTAATTATCTTACACTTGATAAAGGATTCTAGTAAGTTATCCATTTAGATACTTGCATTATTGTTTACAATATATATTATCTTGCGAGCTGTAATGCTCACTCTTGCTTTATTTCTTCATCACACAACAACAGTTAGGAAAGATGGTCAGACTCAAGCAGACCCAGCGCAAGAGCGTGGGAAGCGCCCCGCGCCTTCCCGTTGAGATCATAGCTGCTATAGCTGCAGAGGTAGATCTATCTTTAGATCAGACCTTCTACTTTTGGGAATCAATTATGTATAATTATAACTTGTGGCAGATAATGGAAATTAATTGTAAACTTATCAAGTAATTATTTTGGGTTGTAATAACTTTTAAATTGTGGATTCAAAGACTTGTACTTATTTCAATTTCATCTCTGAGACTATAACGGGTTGTGGTGTATGTTAGTGTGGGGTCACAGTATAAGGTTAATTATTATTAATTAAGTGAAGTGATATTGTGGAAAGAAAGACCGTGACGACCCGGATCCCTGACCCCGGATCTGGGGGTGTTACAGTTAGTGGGAGCGCGGTAACATTTCTTGTATTGTATTGAAAGAGGAGACGTCAAGAGAGTTGACACACATAACAACGTAGAAGACCCACTCACAAAGCCACTTTCTCAAAGTCACTTTGATCGTCATAAAGACAAGATGGGTATTAGATACCAGAGTGATTGGCTTTAGTACAAGTGGGAGATTGAAAGAGATGTGTCCTAAGTCCAATCATGTATGATGATTTAGGAATAACTTTTATATAATCTGTTTTGATTTCATTGATATTAATAAAAGATTTGTTTTGGTTTTATTGCAGGCTTTATCTATTTAAGTGTTTAAATAAGATATACCATAGTTTAGAGTAAAGCTTTTTATGGATTATGATGAGATCATAATAATGATACCTAAAAGATGATAACTCTAAACATAAATATTTCCTTATCGTAGGATTACTAACTGGTAATTAGTAATCCGCAAAGATCGGTATATACTATGCTTGCTTCATTATGAAGGATGTCTGTTCTCATAGACATTTGTGTGGTGACACTATAGCTAGTATGTAGGTGCTTATTATAGAATAAGTTCACTGAACATGACTCATACAGCTGAACAACTGATGGAGTTTACTCACGTGTCAGCAGTTGTTCATATAGTGATAGTTGTACAAGTATCCTTAGACTTAAGGTCATCATAGTCATCTTGTGTACACTGAACTATGCTTTGGTTTAGTTCTTAGTCTCTAGGGACAATTATAAGGGCTCTACTGGGTATAGGAATTTGTACACGAAGATAGTGTATGATCAATAAAGGATCTACCCCTTCCAGTGAAGGAAGAGAATGTTCAATGCTGATCCACTTATGCCAGTTCAGGAATCTCTGGCCAGAGTGAATGAAATTAGAAAGGAGTTTCTAATTTATATTAAATAGAACTAAGCATAGTGAATGTGAAAGCAAATGATTAAATAAGATAGGCTTGACACAAGTTCCATACCTTGTATTTAATCGTGACATTGCAGGGTAGAAGGAATTGATTGTACGGTAACTACTCACTGAATAGGTTCTTGGTATTCTAAGCAGTGAATTCGTATTATCCGGATAGTCGCGATATGCTGAGAAGTATCCCTCACGATGTAGAATAAATATGATTAATTTATTAATTAATCATATTTAATGAATTAGAGAATTTATGTAAATAATGATAAAATAGTTTTATTATTATTTATTTCTACTACCGGCTTAATATTGAACCTACAGGGTCACACCATAAAAGAGAATGATTTAATGGTGGAGGAATTAATTAATAATGGCTGGTAATTATTTATTTATGAAATAAATAATTAATTAGTAGATTTAATAATTGATTAAATGAGATTTAATTAATTCTTAATATTATTAATTAAGAATTTAATTTTGGAAATTAAATCAAGTGAGAGAATTATTTTTCTAAAGTGTTTAGAAAATGGATTAATGATTAAAAGGTGTTTTAATTATTAGTTAAGTGGTTAATAAGAATAATCAATTAAAGGGTTAATAATAATAATATTTTATGGAAAGTTTCCAGCTGAAAATTTTGCCTATAAATATACTATTATAAACCCTATTTGCCTCAACCCAAATAATTAACCCTAATTCTAAAGTAGAACAAGAGGGAGGCAACTAATTCTCTCAACCTCTTCCTCCTCCATCACATTGTACTCTTGGTGGATACCGGTGGAGTGCTTCACACTTGAGGAGCAGCTGCTAGGGATTTCCGTTCATCGTTCTTGGATCGCTATTAAAGACCGCCATCTTTCCATTAACGTAAAGCCTCTTAAGGTAAACATACTGAACTACGAATTAAATATTATTTTTCGCATGGATACTGCAGAGGATTTGGGTTTTTTTTAAGATTTAAATTTACGTTTTCGTTGCGTTTATGTGCTAAAAACCCTTCAGCAAGTACGCTTTCTCTTAACTCCGTACCAGTTAAATTTCTATTTGATTCAGGAGCATCTAAGTCTTTTATATAGAAGGATTGTGTGGATAAAATGGATTTGATGTTAGAAGACTTGGTTGAACCTTTAACTATAGAAGTGGCTAATCAGGATATAGTCTCTGTGAGTCAATTTTGTCCTAAGTTCCAACTAGAAATCCAAGGGCATTCTTTTTTGTTGACCTAATACCCTTCGAGCTAGGAGAGTTCGATGTAATTTTAGGAATAAATTGGTTGTCCCATTATAAGGCAAATATTGACTGTAAGAAAAAAAAGATTGTGATGTTTGCAGAGGATAATGCCAAGGTAAATTATCAAGGACAGAGGCAAGAAAAGAAATTTCTTTCGATACTGAAGGCAAAGAAACTGTTAAGACAAGGATGCAAGGCTTACTTAGCCCATATAGTAGAAATTGAGAAAGAGGTACCTAACCTGGACGAGATTCCAATAGTAAAGGAGTTTCCGGATGTTTTTCTAGACGAGTTACCATGATTGACACCAGATCGCGAGATCGAGTTTTCTATTGATTTAGTTCCCGGAGCAGAACCAGTGTCAAAGGCTCCATATCGTATGGCCCTAGTAGAAATGAAGGAATTAGCTAAGCAACTTCAGGAACTACTGGATAAAGGAGTAATTAGGCCAAGTGTATCCCCGTGGGGTGCACCAGTGTTGTTTGTAAAGAAAAATGATGGAAGCATGAGATTGTGTATTGATTATCGAGAATTAAATAAGTTACCATCAAGAATAAGTATCCTCTGCCAAGGATCGATGACTTGTTTGACCAGCTTAAGGGAGCATGCTGTTTCTCGAAAATTGACTTAAGGTTGGGCTACAATCAGTTGAAGATTAAGCCTGCGGACATACCCAAGACTAAATTCAGAACTAGATATGGACACTCAGAGTTCCTAGTGATGTCATTTGGATTGACCAATGCACCAGCAGCTTTCATGGATTTAATGAAAATAGTGTATAAGGAGTACTTGGATAAGTTTGTTATTGTATTTATTGATGACATCCTCATATACTAAAAGTCTAAAGAAGATCATGCTGAACACCTGAAGATTGCCCTACAAAGGCTGACAAAAAAGCAGTTGTATGCTAAGTTTTCAAAGTGCGAATTTTGATTGGATGAAGTCCAGTTCTTGGGTCATGTAGTGGGGAAGCATGGTATTAAGGTGGATCCTGTAAAGATTGAGGTTGTATCCAAGTGGGAACAACCAAAGACCCCGACGGAAGTTAGGAGTTTTCTTGGATTAGCAGGTTATTACCGAAGATTTGTAAAAGACTTTTCCAAGATTGTGACTCCATTGACCAAGCTGACCAGGAAATATGAGAAGCTTATCTGGACAGAGAAATGTGAGGAAAGCTTCCAAGAATTGAAGAAGAGATTAGTGACAGCTCCAGTACTAGCGTTGCCAGATGAAACGGGAAACTTTGTAATCTACAGTGATGCTTCTTTAAAGGGTTTGAGCTGCGTGTTGATGTAACATGATAAAGTTATTGCCTACACCTCCAGACAGTTAAAGTCCAATGAGCAAAAGTATCGAGTGCATAATTTGGAGCTAGTAGCAATAGTGTTCGTGTTGAAGCTGTGGATACATTATTTGTACGGAAAATAGTGCGAGATCTATACGGACCATAAGAACTTAAAGTGTATATTCACCCAAAAGGATCTAAACATGAGACAATAGAGATGGCTGAAACTAATTAAGGATTACAAATGTTCCATTAATTACCACCCAGGCAAAGCCAATGTAGTGGCATATGCTCTAAGCAGGAAGGAAAGATTGAATGTGATCAAGGTTGCTGAGGAATTTGCAAAGGAATTGGAAAGATTGGAAATTGAAGTTCGAGTACTAGTAGGTAGTAAGGAGCAATTGTACGAAATTACTTTTCAGCCAGAATTGATGGACAAAATTAAGAAGTGTCAGGAAGAAATAATGGATCAAGGACTAGATAGTCTAACTGAAGAAGAACTTTGTACTCAAAAGGATAGCAAATGTATGTTTAGGTTTTCCTCGAGAATATGGATTCCCAATGTGATTGAGTTGAAGAATGAAATTTTGCGAGAAGCCCATAATTCTAGGTTTTCTATTCACCCGGTGAGTACTAAGATGTATCAGGATTTGAAGCATAACTTTTGGTGGCCAGGAATGAAAAAGAAGATAGCAGATTGGGTTAATAAATGTCATACTTGTCAAACAGTAAAGGCAGAACATCAAAAACCAAGTGTATTGTTACAACCCTTAGAGATTCCTCAGTGGGAATGGGAAGAATTTGCGATGGATTTTGTAGTGGGACTACCAAAAACGAAATTGAACCATGACGCGATTGGGGTAATTATTGATAGGTTGACGAAGTCTGCACATTTCCTTCCGATCAACGAAAGATATTCTTTGGATAAGCTAGTCAAGCTGGATTTGGATGAAATTCTAACCAAGCATGGAGTCCCTATTTCAATTGTGTCTGATCGAGATCCAAGTTTTAACTCGAGGTTTTGGACGAAATTTGAGGAATGTTTGGGGACTAAGTTAAAGATGAGTACCGCTTACCATCCCCAGACAGATGGTCAAAGTGAGAGGACAATCGAGATAATAGAAGATATGTTGAGGGTTTGTGCTTTGGATTTTAAAGGAAACTGGGATGATCATCTGCCGTTAATTGAGTTCTCCTATAATAATAGCTATCATGCTAGTATAGAAAGGCCACCATACGAAGCTTTGTATGGACATAAGTGTAGGTCCCCACTTTATTGGGATGAAGTAGGAGAAAATAAGTTGTTAGGTTTTGAGTTAATTCAGCAAACCAAGTACGCAGTGGTATTGATTCGGAAAAGATTAGAAGTGGCTCAGGATAGACATAGAAAAAATGCGGACTTGCATCAAAAGGACATGGATATAGAAATTGGATCGTTGGTATTGTTGAAAGTGTCGCCTTGGAAAGGATTGGTTAGATTCAAACAGAAAGACAAGCTGATTCCTAGATATATCGGACCGTTCGAGGTATTGAGAAAAGTAGGTAAAGTTGCCTACGAGTTGGCACTGCCGCCGCAACTACAGCATATTCACAATGTATTCCATGTATCTATGTTGAAGCGCTATATCCCTGATTCGAACCAAGTCATTGAGTATGAACCAATCGAACTTCAGCCAGATTTGTCCTACATGGAGCAGCCAATCTAGATCCTAGACCGCAAAGAGCGAGTCCTTAGGAATAAGTTTATTCCTATAGTTAAAGTGCTTTGGAGAAATCTTCGAGTGGAAGAGTCCACTTGGGAGTTAGAGTCAGATATGCTTGACAAATATCCTCACTTGTTCAATTAGTTAAGATTCTGAGGACGGAATCTTTTTAAGGGGGAAGGTTATAACAACTCGTATACAAAATAATTAAAAGTGTAATTATTGAATAAATGAATATTTTATGCTTCTGTCAGCTGGATATTGTATTTGATATTAGTTGTATATGCTCCGTGGTATTCGGGAATTATTTTTGTGATTAATTGTTGAGTCATATTGGTTATTTTTGTATTTATTTTCTCTCGATTACTCTCGATTACTCTCCTTCCCCCTCACTTTTTTCTATTTATTTTTTCTATTTACGTTTGCTCTCTCCGTTTTGGTGAGTTTTTCCGGCCACCATTTCCGTTTTTCAGTTTACTTGCTCCGGTTGCTGTTTGGCTGATATACATAAGCATATGCACGCGTGTATGTGTGTGTGTGTCAGTTGAATGGTTGTGGTGTTAGATCGTAATTTGTATTCGATTGTTCTTCCGGGTTTTTGTCGCCTGGTTTTCTATTTTCCGGCCTGTTACCCGGCCGTGTGTGGTGTTTTCCGATTACTGTTGTGCGATTATTGATCGGAATTGTTATATGTTTGCAGGAAAATTATTTGACTAAAATTCGTGAAAATAAAATAATTTCGCACGGAAATTTAATTATTAGTGAAATTCATGTCGGAAACCCGAATTTATCGGGTACCCGCGAATTTTGTCACCGACGGCGATGAGTCTCGGTGAGCCGACGGTGGACTGTGATGAATATTTTTAAGTCTTACTATTTATATAAATAAAAGATAATAATTAATAATTGAAATTTATATCGGTGATTGGGAATTGCGGATTGTGGATTATTGTTGTGATTGCGTCGATTATGTTTCGACGGGATAGTCCGATAAATAGAGAAAACGCTACCTGATTTCCAAGAAATTAATTTCGGAAATACAGGAACATATCCTGTAATTATTGGAAATGTCGAACGAATATATATAAATACTTTATACAAAATCTGATCGCATATTGTGGTGAAATATTTTGCCAAAAATATTCTGTTAGATATATTTGATAATGTCATGGCTAATATGTTTTATGTTTAGATTTCAGATCTTATTTGAACAGGACAAATCAGTACTTAACTGATCAGTACTTATACTGGACATCAGGACTTAAGAGATATCAGTACTTATGTTATCAGGAGATAAGCATCAGGAGATAGATATCAGAACTTAAGTGCTGAAGGACGATCAGATAAGGACATCAGCTGATTAAAGATAAGAAGATCAAGATAAACATAAGAAGAGATATGCATGAAGAAGGAATTCCATAAAGAATGGAATACTTGGAATAAAAGATATCTGATTGATATATATTAGGAAGCAGAATTATATTCCATATCAATTAGCGATTATCTTGTAACTGTGTAATATATAAACACAGACATAGGGTTTACACTATAAGTGTTATCATAATCGAGAATATTATTTACTATAACCCTAGCAGCTCTCGTGATATTTTGTTCATCACTGAGAGATAACGGTTCTAGATTGTAACAGAGTTTATTATTTCAATAAAGTTTGTTTTCTGTTACATAAGTTCTTGAAGTTTGATTTGATTGTAATAAACACTGTATTCACCCCCTCTACAGTGAAAGTGTGACCTAACAAGTGGTATCAGAGCCTGCTGTTAACACACATACAGTTAAAGATCCAAACACAATCATGTCTAACACAGAAACTCCAACTAAGCCTGCCAAAACTGAGGAATCATCAAAGACATTAATTCAGAGTCGATATGAGACCATCAGAGTTCCTATACTGAGACCATCTGAATATCCCATATGGAAGGTAAGGATGACCATGTTTCTGGAAGCAACAGATCCAGAATATCTTGATAGAATCAAGGAAGGGCCTCACAAACCTACCAAGCTCGCTGTTGTAGTTGCAGGTGAAGCAGCAATGACTGTACCAAAGGAAAAGAGTGATTACACTGCTGAAGATATAGCATCTATTGCTAAGGATGCCAAGGTACGACACTTACTGCATAGTGCCATTGATAATGTAATGTCAAACAGGGTAATCAACTGCAAGACTGCCAAGGAGATATGGGATGCACTGGAGACAAGGTGTCAAGGAACTGAAACAGTTAAGAAGAACAGGAAGACAATACTCACTCAAGAGTATGAACATTTTGACTCAAAATCTAATGAGTCATTGAATGATTTATATGATAGATTTGTCAAACTTTTGAATGATTTGTCATTGGTTGATAAAGAGTATGATCTTGAAGATACCAACCTAAAATTCCTGTTAGCTCTTCCTGAATGCTGGGATTTGAAGGCAACAACAATAAGAGACAACTACAATCTTGATGAAACAACTCTTGATGAAATCTATGGAATGCTCAAGACTCATGAACTTGAGATGGAACAAAGAAGCAAGAGGAAAGGAGGAAAGTCAAGGACAGTTGCTCTCAAGGCTGAAGAGGAATCCCCCAAAGCACCTTCCTCAAAGAAAGACAAGGGTAAAGCTCTTTTCATAAAGTCTGATACTGAGTCATCAAGTTCTGAGAGTGATGATGACTCAGATTCTGAAAGCTTGCCTGAAACTGATGCTGATGAGGAGATGATGAAGCTGTGTGCTCTTATGGTGAAAGGAATCACAAAGATTGCATACAGGAAGTTCAGGAAGGGAAAGAAGTTTTCCAGGAAAGGCATAAGTTTTGATAAGAAGAATTTCAGAAGATCTGAAGGAAGAGGAGGAAAGTCTGACAGAGGAGATTACACCAATGTTAAATGTTATAATTGTAGTGAGAAAGGCCACATATCTCCTGATTGCAAGAAGACCAAGAGTGACAAAGGCAAAGCTCTTGTCACAAAGCAGAAAAGCTGGACAGACACCTCAGACTCTGAAAGTGAGGAGAACTATGCATTGATGGCAAATGCTGATAAATCAAGTTCTGAGAGCAGTTCTGAAGCTGCTGAAACAAAGGTACCTCAGACTACTTATGTTTTTCATACTGATGATATTAATGAGTTGAGAAGATATCTTAAAACCATGTTTGTTAGTTATAGAGATCAAACTTTAACATGTGAAAGATTAACTTCTGAAAATCTTGCTTTTAGGAAAAGAAATGATTTCTTAGAAAAAGAGTTAGTCATGTTCCATCAAACTCAGAAGGATAGAGATGATGCTTTTTATGTTAGGGATGAAGTGCTAAAAATGAATGAATCTCTAAAAACTGAGTTAGAAAAGGAGAAAGAGATTATTAGGACTTGGACTAACTCTGGCAAAACAACTCAAAATTTGCTAAGTAGTGGAAACTGGAAAGAGGGCTTAGGTTATGGAGAAAATAAAAATGAAAAAGGAACTGTAGAAATTAAGCCTGTTGATAAGCAAAAGCCGAAGTTAAAACCTGTTAAGTTTGTAACTGAAAAATCTGAAAATGAGAAATCAGAAGTTAAAAAGGAATTAGCTTCTGACAAACTAAAACAGGAAAAGACAGCTGAAGTTAACATAGGCTTAATGACAAAGAAGCAGCTTAAGCATAAGCTGAAAGATGTTAAGAATGCAAACAAGGTATAATCACCTAGGAAAAACAGGAATGGAAAGGAAGGTGTGAATAAAAGCAATAACTATAAATCTGTTTCTGATGCTCCTAGGAAAGCATGTCATAACTGTGGAAGTTCTAACCATCTGGCTTCTTTTTGCAGGAAGAATAAGAATATTAACTCCTTATCTTCAAAATCAGGAGTTAAGAGTCAGTCTGTTAGATACAAACCACAAAATCCTTGTTTTCATTGTGGTAGTTTATGGCATTCCATTTATACTTGTATGGAATATCATAGTTTGTACTATGATTATTATCAAATAAAACCTTCTTTAAAGAAAGTTTTTGTTGTTCCTTCTAGTGTAAGTTCTGATTCAAAGTCTGGTAGTATAAGTTCTAATAAGAAAACTGTTAACATAAAATCTGATGCTAAATCCGCTGCAAATGTTAACAAACCTAAAAAGGCCAAAGGATCCAAGCAAGTCTGGGTCCTTAAAACTAATAATTAGTGGTCTTTTTGATTGCAGGGCAACAGGAAAAATATTTTAGTTCTGGACAGTGGATGTTCAGGACATATGACTGGAAATAAGGCCCTGCTATCAGACTTTGTGGAGAAAGCTGGCCCAAGTGTTTCTTATGGAGATGGCAACATTGGAAAAACTTTGGGATATGGCAATATCAATCTTGGGAATGTCATCATTAAAGATGTAGCTCTGGTCTCAGGACTTAAACACAACTTACTGAGTATAAGTCAAATCTGTGACAGAGGTTATCATGTTGATTTCTTTGCAGAACATTGTGAAATAGTTAGTAAATTTAAAGGAAAAGTTGTTCTAAAGGGATTCAGGCGTGGTAACATTTATGAAGCTAAGCTTTCAACAAGTTCTGATGGTTCTGCAATCTGTTTAGTGAGTAGAGCCTCAATTGAAGAAAGCTGGAATTGGCACAAGAAACTCTCTCATTTAAACTTCAACAAGATAAATGAACTGATCAAGAAAGATCTTGTGAGAGGACTGCCAAAATCAGTGTTTGCTCCTGATGGTCTTTGTGACTCATGTCAGAAGGCCAAACAAAGAAAATCTTCATTCAAGAGCAAGACTGAATCATCAATTCTTGAGCCTTATTATCTACTTAATGTTGATCTATTTGGTCCAGTGAATGTCATGTCTACTGCAAAGAAGAAATATGTGTTGGTCATAGTAGATAAGTTCACCAGATACACATGGGTGTATTTCTTGCACACAAAAAATGAAACTGCATCTATCCTGATTGATCATGTCAAACATCTGGATAAATTGATCAAAGATTCTGTGAAAATTTTGAGGAGTGATAATGGCACTGAATTCAAGAATCTGATAATGGAAGAGTTCTGCAAAAATCATGGAATAAAGCAGGAATTTTCTGCTCCTGGAACTCCACAGCAAAATGGAGTTGTTGAAAGGAAGAATAGAACTCTCATTGAAGCTGCACGAACAATGCTTGAAGAAGCAAAGCTTCCAACCTATTTCTGGGCTGAAGCTGTGCAGACTGCTTGTTTTACTCAAAATGCAACACTCATTAACAAGCATGGAAAAACACCATATGAGATGGTGAAGAACAAGAAGCCAAATCTGAAATACTTTCATGTATTTGGATGTAAGTGTTTTGTTCTCAAGACTCATCCTGAACAGCTATCCAAGTTTGATCTAAAAGCTGATGAGGGAATCTTTGTTGGATATCCACTTTCCACAAAAGCCTTCAGAGTCTATAATTTGAGAACAAAAGTGGTCATGGATACTATCAATGTCTCTTTTGATGACAAGAAGATCACTGGACTTGAAGATTGCATTGATCATGATCAGCTGAGATTTGAAAATGAAGATTCATATTCTGATACCTTAAGTCCTGACAGTCTAAGTCCTGATACTGTAAACTCTGATGGATTAAACTCTGATGTTATTGAAACTGTGGTGACTACGTCCAAGGAAGATGCACCAATGCAGGGGGAGCATACTCAAGATATTATCACATCTCAAGAAGCATCAGAACACACATCTGGCTCTTCAAGTTCTGATTCGTCAAGTTCTGATAAGCCAAGTACTGATAGTGCAGAAAATCTAAATGCTGAAGAATCCAACTCAGAGAGCATAGTTTCAGGGGGAGCATCAGAAAATGAAAACGAAGACAGCATGAATCATGGGGGAGCATCCAGTTCTAGAGAAAACCTTCCATTTGCACGGAAGTGGACAAAATCACATACACCTGATTTGATAATTGGAAATCCTGATGCAGGTGTCAGAACTAGAACAGGTACTTCTAATGAATGTCTTTACAATTCTTTTCTCTCTCAGTCTGAGCCAAAGAAAGTGGAAGAAGCTCTTCAAGATGCTGATTGGGTGCAAGCAATGCAGGAAGAGTTGAATGAATTTGAAAGAAACAAAGTCTGGACCTTAGTGCCAAGACCTAAGAATAGATCTGTTGTTGGTACAAAATGGGTATTCAGAAACAAAACTGACAGTGATGGCATAATTGTAAGGAACAAGGCAAGGCTGGTTGCAAAAGGATATTCTCAACAGGAAGGAATTGACTATGATGAAACATTTGCACCAGTTGCTAGGTTAGAAGCCATAAGGATATTCATGGCTTATGCTGCTCACAAAAAGTTTACTGTCTTTCAAATGGATGTGAAAAGTGCTTTTCTCAATGGAGAATTGGAGGAGGAAGTATATGTTGAACAACCTCCAGGCTTTGTAGATTCCAAACATTCAGATTATGTCTACAGGCTTGATAAAGCACTTTATGGACTTAAGCAAGCTCCTAGAGCATGGTATGAGACTTTAGCTCAGTTTCTTCTGGAAAGTGGATTCAACAGAGGAACTATTGACAAAACACTGTTCTATCTCAACCATGGCAAGGACTTACTTTTGGTCCAGATTTATGTTGATGATATCATTTTTGGGTCTCCAAATGACAAACTTTGCAAAAAGTTTGCCAAACTAATGCAGTCAAGATATCAGATGAGTATGATGGGAGAACTTAGTTATTTTCTGGGCCTTCAAGTCAAGCAGAGTGAAGAAGGCACTTTTATTTGTCAATCTAAGTACACCAGAAACTTGCTAAAGAAATTTGGAATGCAAGACTGTTCAAGTGCATCCACTCCCATGGCCACTGCAACAAAACTGGATAAGGATACTGGTAATTCAGTAGATATTACTGATTACAGAGGTATGATTGGCTCACTTCTCTATCTAACTGCTAGTAGACCAGATATCATGTTTGCTACCTGTCTTTGTGCAAGATTTCAAGCAGATCCAAGAGAACCTCACTTAACAGCTGTAAAAAGAATCTTTAAGTATCTTAAAGGAACAGCTGATCTAGGATTATGGTATCCTAGAGAATCAGATTTTAAATTAATAGGTTACTCAGATGCAGATTTTGCAGGTTGCAAAATTGACAGGAAAAGCACAAGTGGAAGCTGCCAATTTCTTGGAGGCAGATTGGTTTCTTGGTATAGCAAGAAACAAAAGTCAATTTCCACATCAACTGCAGAAGCAGAGTATATTGCTGCAGGAAGCTGCTGTGCACAGATTCTTTGGATGAAGAATCAGTTACTGGATTATGGGTTAACATATTTCAAAATCCCTATTTACTGTGATAATCAAAGTGCTATTGCTATGACAGGTAATCCAGTTCAACACTCTATGACAAAGCACATCAGCATCAGGTACCATTTCATCAGGGAACATGTGGATGAAGGTACAGTGGAATTGCATTTTGTTCCCACAGATCAACAAGTAGCAGATATCTTCACAAAACCACTGTGTGAAGCTACCTTTACAAGATTGGTAAATGAACTTGGAATGATTTCAGGTTCTTTCTCTAAATCTGCTTAAACTTGTTCTATGTTATCAGACTTTATGATCAGTATTTACAGAATTAATCTCTTTGTGTATTCTGTGCTTAATTGATAAATGTTTTTAAGTACTGACTGTTGTCTGATATATATCTCTTAACTCTAATAAGTGATATATATGTTTAAGTAATCATTCAATCCTATGAGGATAATTGTGCTAGATACTGACCTACTAGTCTTCAATAAACAAATGATCCCATGAAAGAAGTAATTATTTCTGTGGAAATCTTATGACACAAGCAAATTCTGATACTTGAGCTTAGTTTAGTTTACTTTATTCATCTTATTACTAAGTCCCAAATTAGAATAATGCTACTCATCTGTTTAAGTTCTGATTCTAGTAAAACTGCTGAATGTACTAAGTGCTGATAAACCTCACTTATCAAAAGAAGAAGAAAAAGAATCAAAGAATAATATCAGGTACTCCTTTGAGATCTAGAGTAAAAATGTGAATGGGACGACCCAAGTGCATAGCTGGTATTAAGTAAATATGCATTAGAAAAGCAAAATATTTTCTTGGTGACTTTTCACACTCTATGATTACTGGAGAAATACTCTGATAATAGCATAACTTCTGATAAGCAGTCGTAACTCACTTACACTGAGAAGCCACTGTAAAATAGAATTTAAAAAGATGCATAAAATTAGCACAAAAACAGTTGAGGTGGACTCATGCATGAACTCATTTATCAGTAGGTTTCAGGATAATGACAGCTCTTTAGCAAAATTTTAATTATGACTTATTTTTAAGATGTACTGCAGTAAATCAGACTTTACTCTTTATTAGTTATTTAGCTTAATGCACACACAAATCACTCCATATGAATGATGAAATTTTTGTGGTGGTCTATGTTCTTTTAGACAAACAGTCACTGTGTCACCTTGCACAAATTCTGAGGACACGTTCTAGTTATATGTTCTGATGATTAAGTTCTGAAGACTATAACTCAGAACTTGTATGAAAACTTACCAAGATAGATATTCCTTGTTCGAGTTAAGACATTATGTTCTGATGACTGTTAAGTTCTGGTATAGGTCTAAGCTCTGATTTTTCAGTCTAATCCTTTACTTGACTTATCTGTGAGTAAAATTTGGTAACAGTCTCAGATTAATTTAGAATATGATGAAGTGGAAGATTAATAGTCTATGGTTAGGACTAATGGCACTCGTCCTTGAACAGTTCACTCTTGTTACATGTGCACATTCCTTTTCAAATGACTGTTATTCTTTTTCAAGTCTAGGGAGACGAGGTAGACTTAACTCTATCTGTCAGCATTAAATATCTTCGCGTCTCTTGGCATTCTCTTGCCTATATAAACAGCCACTTCACATTAGCTTTTTCATCAATTATTCTCACAATCTTAACTTCATATTCTTTTTCAAAAACATCATGGTCCGATTCAACATGTTTTTGAATTACCAAAATTTTCATATGGAGCTAAGCTGCGCCGACTGGCAGCAGGAGTGGCATGTAACTGCCATTCCTGAAGAGATATGGGGCTCTGACCCACAGGCGGTGCTGAACCGACTTCTGTTCTTTGAGATGGACTACCAGCTTCATCTTGATCGATTGGAAGAGGAAAGGCGGGAAGCTATCCGTCAGCAAGAGCGAATCATTCGACTCGCTATCTTGTTTGTCGAAGATAGGAAGAGGAAGATGACTTAATCTCGTCTTCTTCCTGTTCTTCTTCATCCTCAGCTTTGTCAGGCTTCTTAGCTAGGACTAAGGCTGTTGATGTTAGATTTAGAAGCTTAGGACAAGATTGTAAAAGTTCTGATGTAATTTCAATTTCATCAATGTATTATTTTGATATATTAATGGAATTTGTTTTTGTCTTATGATCTTGTCTCTGAGAAATTTTGATACGCATTGATAAATCCTGATAAATATTCTGATGATCGTATAAATTGTGTCTGACTTTAAGTTCTGATAATGTTTTATCAGTACTTACTTAACTGATTGATATTACTCATTCTCACACACAGTTTTTTTTCAGAATATTGATATTGCAGAGTAAAATATTTGAATTAGTGGGAACGGTTTCAATTTTAAATTAAACTGATTCACCTTGATTAATGGAATCTAGGTAAGTGGAACGGTTTTTTCCTTGAAAAACTGCAAGTGGGTGGTAACTATTCCTTATTTACCGTGCCCATTACTTTTTGCCTTCTCTATGTATAACAGGTGTCAAGGTATTTACCACTACTTTTAAATGCATGTCTGCCATGTGTCCTCAACGGTTACTTTTTGTGTATAAGTAAAAGAGAGCAAAGATTGTCAAATCTTTTATTTACCTTTCTATTTTATCTCTCTCTTTACTTTTCAACTCTCTCATCTACTGACGATTTTCTTTTAAGAGGCATTTTCTCAAACACATTACAGGTTACCGATTTCTTTCCAAACATAATGGCACCCAAGGACATTCTCTTTGATGGAGCAAAGTTTGTTCCTAATAACTTCTCTGCGATACTCAACACTACAGAGGCACCCTCTGAACTTCATTTCATTCAGGAATTTCTCACTAGTTCTGATATTGGGTTTGCTCTAACTGAGCCTACATCCATTTCTGGAGTTCAAGTACTGGAGTTTTGGAGGAGTGGAGTATATGACAATGGTGGTGCTCAAGGGTCCCCAAGTATAATATTTTCATCAGGGGAAGATGAGTATGTTGTGACTTTGTCTACAGTTAGACAGACATTACAGCTACCTGAGGACTGTGTTTATTCTACTGTTGATGACTCAGTTCTTCAAAACATGATGGTTAGTCTGGGAAATGAAGGAACATTGACCAAGCTTGGACAGTTGAAGAGATCTTTCATAAGGAGGGAATGGAGTTTCTTCTTTGATTGCATTACCAAAGCTTTCGCCAACAAATGTTCAAATTTTGATGCAATTCCCATATTCAGCCAACAAATCGGGTATGCACTTCTAAATCACACTGATTTTGATTATGCACGAGCAGTCTTAGGTTTTATTGGGGATAGGATGACAGAAGATCGTAATACTGTATATTTTGCAAGATTTTGTCAGCTTATTTATAGTTTTTGTTGTAATCAGCCCCAAAATTTTGGTGATCTAATTCCATCTTTCAGAATAGCTAAGAGAGCTTTTACTGATTTATTATCTTCTGATAATAAAAAGGCTGTGTTAAGACCCCTCTTAATACCTTTATCTGTCAAACAAGCCTTAATCACCTATGATCCTGTGAAATACACTGCACTTTATCCTGATGTTCAAACATCAGAACCTGGTTCATCAGCACCTACCACCTCTACTCAGCCACCTCAAACCTCTCAACCATCTCTCAGAACATATCTCAAGTCCTATGTGAAGCCTACATCTTCTAAGTCAAAGAGAACAAAGACTGTTTCTCAAACACCTCAGAAGAAGAGGAGGATTACTTTGAGAGATGAATCAGATTCTGAGGAACAGATTCTTTCTTCAGAACCTGTGGTAAATGAAGCTGAGAAAGCAACTTCTCAGAAGGATTCTGATATTAGGGGTTCTAAGCTTCTCAAAAGGCTTAGACGAATGACTGTTCCTGAAACTCCAAAAGAATCCAAATCAAACAAGAAATACAAGAAACAGAGGGCACAAAGGCCAGTTTCAGATGATGAGGAGGAAGCAGCTAAGGAAGGGGATCAGGAATCTCTGATATCACAAGAAAAAGAATTTGATCCAGTTACTTCTTCTCCATCTACTCCATCTCAGGAAACTGTATCTGACAAGGCTAATTTCCCATCTGTGTCTCTTGGTAATCAAGGCACAAGTGCTGATAATGCTGATCAACACTTAGTTGTGCCTGGAGTAATTTTCTTAGAAGCTCCAACAGCAACAAATCTTTTGCCAACACCTGTTACTGATGCTATTCAAACTCCGGAATTATCTAAGTCACCTTCTCTGCATCTAGACACTGATGATCAGACTTTAGGTGAGCATCAGGATATGGCTGTTGATCAGAACTTAGCATCAGATCAGCAATTAGAGGATGCTGAAGCCTCCATTGCTACTCACACTGCTATTATATCAGATGATACTGATTCTATAAGTTCTGATGTTGCACATGCTGGAGATACTGGTAATGCTGCTCCAACTGCAGATACTGATGCAGCAGGTCCTTCAGGACATATTCCTCTTTCTAAGTCTGAACTAGTAAAGAAGTTTGTTACAAAGGAACCACCAGTGCCTTGGAGTGAAACTCCTGCAGGTCAGGAGTGGACTAAGGAATGGAACTCAGTTTCATGTATTCCATCTGCGTTACATCTTACTGAGCACTTGACTAAAGCTGATGAAATGTTAAATTCTGATGATTTCAAAACCCAGCTTCGTGTCACTGCATTGAGTACTAAACATCTACAAGGTCTTCATTCAACCACTCATGCAGAAATACACCAGATTCAGGAGAACTTAATCAAGCAGGAACAAGTTTGGAAACTTGATAAGAAAAAGTTCTTTCAACCTTCTATTGACAGGATTGCTTATATTGAGAAGACTCAAGATCGTCAACAAGCACAGATTGATCAAATTCTGCAAAATCAAGATTCTCAGCAATCACAATTGACTGAAATCCAATCTTCAGTGGAATTGCTTATCTCTCTTCTACTTCCTGCTGATGCCAAAAAGGGGGAGAAAGTAATTAAGTCCAAATGCAAGGATGACAAGACACTGCAAGGAAAGGATGATGAAAAAGATGACCAAGGAAACTCTGGAATGGGTGGAGGTCATAGTCAAGGTAAAAGATTCTCATCAAGAAATGCTGAAATTGCAAGTCACAGGATAAGTTCTGATACTGGGAAGAGAATAAGTTCTGATACTGGTAAAAGAATAAATTCTGATGAACTTCTAGATCTTGATGAAGAAATGTCAAGACAGTTATTTCTTCAAGAAAATCCAGGAATGGACTTGGAAAGTTTAAAGGAAGAAGAAGCTAGACTTAAATCAAAGAAAGCCACATCTAAATCTGAAGCTTCTGGTAAAAAGTCACTTCCAAAACTTAAAGGCATTGTGATTAAAGAAAAGGCACAAACTGAAGCAACATTTGCTAAATCATAACCAAAGATAGATCCAAGATCCAAGGGTAAAGAAAAGGTTGGTGAACCTGTTAAAGTTTATGTACCTCCTGAAGATGAAGAAATTACTGATGACAAAGATAATCTTGCTCTGACTTCAAGAAAAGTTCTTAAAACAACCTCTGACATGGCTCAAGTTGTTCAGAGTCAAGAAATTAAAAGTTCTGATATTCAAAAGAAGCAAGTAACCTCTGACACAGCTCAAGTTAACTTGATATCAGAAGGAAGATCAAAAACACTCCTACCAAGATTCACTAAAGCAAAACAAACTCAACCTTTGAAGACTACTGCAAGTCATTTTGAAGCTAGAGTAGTTACTGGAAAGGAAGCAAGAGATAAAACTGGATTGGGAAGTGCTGATGAAAGAAGAGTACACAACACTACCAATGATCCAACTTCCTTGAGTGAACCAGGTATTGGAGCAACTCCTGAAAGATTGAATCAACTGGAATCTGTACAAATGGTTTACCATACCTACTTGAAGGAACACATCTTGTTGTATTTCATGACAGATGGTAGGGTATATCATATAAGACAAAATGCCATTCCATTGAAGTATTTTGAAGAATTGGAGCATGTATTATTCTTACTTCAAGTGGATGACAGATTGACAGGGACTGCTGCAAACTATTTGAAAGAACAGATTCAGAGACAGAAAAGACTTTATTCTGTTAAGTCTGACAGCATATATGTTCCAAAGTACAGAAATCACAATGGTGATATTGTTGATATGAAGCCTAATACTGCACAGATCAGAACATATCTTGGTATTAAGGGGCTTGAGTTTAATCTAGAGTCTGACAAAGCCTATGTCATAAGACTAGATCAGGAGTTGAGAAAAGCAAAGATTAATGATCTCAGAGCTGCAATATTTCAAACTGGTGAAGATACTGCAGAGCTTAAAGATGTCAAACGGAGAATGATTGATGAACTCAGATATGCTGAGAAATGTTTGTTGAAGAATTATCTCAGAACAACTCCTGACATCAGAGAGATCAGAAAATGATGAAGCCAAGTCGAAGATCTACAACTGCTTAAATTCTGATATTTATACAGACTGAAGTTGTTATCAGAAGTTGAAATTGGTAAAAGCTTTAAGGACTGTAAGTTGTAGTTATCTTGTCTAATTCTCATGCATTTGTACTTAATGTTTTTGACATCATCAAATATCTGTTAAACTTATATATTTTGCTAATTTACAAGTTGGGGGAGATTGTTAGATATATTTGATAATGTCATGGCTAATATGTTTTATGTTTAGATTTCAGATCTTATTTGAACAGGACAAATCAGTACTTAACTGATCAGTACTTATACTGGACATCAGGACTTAAGAGATATCTGTACTTATGTTATCAGGAGATAAGCATCAGGAGATAGACATCAGAACTTAAGTGCTGAAGGACGATCAGATAAGGACAGCAACTGATTAAAGATAAGAAGATCAAGATAAACATAAGAAGAGATATGCATGAAGAAGGAATTCCATAAAGAATGGAATACTTGGAATAAAAGATATCTGATTGATATATATTAGGAAGCAGAATTATATTCCATATCAATTAGCGATTATCTTGTAACTGTGTAATATATAAACACAGACATAGGGTTTACACTATAAGTGTTATCATAATCGAGAATATTATTTACTGTAACCCAAGCAGCTCTCGTGATATTTTGTTCATCACTGAGAGATAACAGTTCTAGATTGTAACAGAGTTTATTGTTTCAATAAAGTTTGTTTTCTGTTACATAAGTTCTTGAAGTTTGATTTGATTGTAATAAACACTGTATTCACCCCCTCTACAGTGAAAGTGTGACCTAACATATTCAATAACCCTAATTTCCAAAACAACGAGTGTTTGTACTTCTGAGAATATATATATATATATATATATATATATATATATATATATATATATATACCGAACCGACTTTCGAGGATGTGAACCCTAATTGTTACATGTATTAAAATAATGCATATAAATACGAGTCGAATTTTGATAACGTACGGGTAGAATGTTAGAGAGAATATGTCAAGCATATTCGATCGTCTAATTTAGGGTATTTCGGTTCTGTAGGTCCCAATCGAAAGCCCGAGCATCCAGGTCGGTTCAAAGCCAGCCGGTAATAGTTGTTAAAGCGTATTAAGGCAAGTACCCCTGACCATATCTTTTATGGTTCAACAATATATGAATAACTATTGATTTGAATTGTATAGTGGAATAAAACGTTTTAAGTTACGTATCCCCTGTATTTAAAAATGTTTGGTTAAAGTATATTTTTGGGAGAAGTAACTTCTGAAAATACCTATCTCTAAAAGGTGATTAATACGGAAAAGGTTTTGGAAAGTGTACTGTGATAGAATTGTTTTAAAAAGAGATAGGTTGGAGTGGTTTTGAAAACTGGATAAAATGAATCATATATTGGATAAAGGTCGTAAGTGGCTAAGTCGGTTGCGCGCCCTATCTAAACCGCTTAGTCAAGCATAACTTATCAGAGACCTAGCTAGTCTTTGCGGATCCGGTACGAATTCTGTGAAAGCCTGATCAGCTTTCCTAGACAAATTGTGTGATAACCCGACCAGCTATCCTAGATAAATTGTGTGGAGGCTTGATCAGCCGTCCCTAGATAACATACAATATATATATATATATATATATATCTGATTGTGGTTTGTGGTTCCAGTAACGGAACAAATGGTTTTGTGGTCCCCGTAACCGGACAGTTGATTTTGAGGTTCCTGCAATGGAATAGAGGATTTGAAAATGAAAATAGCATGCTAAAATTGAACTCTGGTATTTGCATAGCATACGACTGATGTTATTGTTTTTCAGAGCATGCTGGTTGTTAATATCCAGTTTATACCTGTTTTATATGTGTTATAACAAGTTATGAATTTCGTTCCTATAACTGTTTACCATAAACTGTTTTAGTTGTTATTCATATAGTGGTACTATTTAGCGATTGATCGCTCACTCTTGCAAAATGTTTTGTATATCTATATATTGTAGATGCCTAGGGGACCCTTTCTGTCATAGGCAGGGCCAGATTCCAGTTCCTGCCATCAGGCTCCTCTGAGATAGTTGTGTCAAACCAGGTGTGGTCTGTGAGTTTCTGTAGAAATTTAGTAGTGTCAGGTTGTTTTAAATAAGTTGATTTGTATTAATTGTGTAACCTAAATCATACTTGAACCTGGAAAAAATCTTGTTAGAGGGTTGTGTTTATATTGAATAAAAATGAGTTGCTTTTATTATATTTGTGGTTTGTGGTTGTTCGTGACGTCAACTCCTGACCCCGGGGTTGAGGCCGTCACACCAGATCTGTTTGGTTGTGTCATAATTGATAATGTTATTGTAAATTACATTGTCAAGTGACTCTATTAGAATTAGTTGCAAGCTACTATCTATAAAGACTTTTTCTTTTTCAATTTCAGAGTACTTTGAGGGATCTTTAGGAGCATAGTGAGCTGGGATAACCATATCTCCATCTGTAGATTCCTCACCTCTTTCCATGGGAGTGAAAGGGACATTCTTGAGAATCTGAACATATAATGGATTGACCATCTTCATAAACCACAACATTTTCTTTTTCCATAATGTGTTTTCTTGATATTGCTTAGCTTCTATGTATTCAATCTTCCAAGATCTTTAATCTGTTTGCTTTCAGATTTTGCTCTGATACCACTTGTTAGGTAATGAATATAACACAGGGGGGGTGAATGTATTTTGGATATTTTTAAGGCTTTTCAATGTTTGTTGCTTGGTTAACAAAGTAGATTAGAAATACAGTAATATTATGTTAGGTGAAATAAAACAATGCACACAATATTTCAAAACTCACTTAATTTTTATATTAAAATCAAGCTAGTGTTTTGCTACAAATCCTGGGTTCTTTTTAGGTAAAGAACTCAGCTTCTTCCTTGAGAGAGTTACAAGAAAAATTACATCTGTTTGATACAATTTAAAAGCAAAGGAACAATGTTTACTTTATAGATTAGTAAACACAAGTTTACACAACATACATAAAATGTACTAAACCCTACTTTAAGTTATCTCTAAAGCTTTCCATTTCTGGCTTAGTGTATCTTTGCAAATCGTGCATGTCTGTGACTTTCCTTTGTCAGTTAATCTTGGCATTTGATCTTGTACTCTTCAAGCTACTTTTGTAGACTTTTCAATCTAAGTGATTAGATCGTTTGTTAATTGATAATCTTGAATATTTAACTTGTCTGCATTTTGTACTTTGAGGTTCATATCGAGATCTCCAGTTTGATCTATAGAGAACTTACATCTTGATAAGTATAATGGCTTATCGAGATCTCTGGGTTCTCTATAAATGTCTTTGACTTGTCGAGGTCTCTGAGTTCTCTATAAGTGAACTTGGCTTGTCGAGGTCTTCAAATTTCTGCATGTGAAAATGACTTTTCGATATCTCTGAGATCTCTATAAGCATTTTGACTTATCAATATCTCTGAGATCTCTAATGAGAAATTTGACTTGTCGATATCGCCAATCTTCATATCTTCATTTTGACTTGTCGATATCTTTGAGTTCTCTAATGCAGAAATGACTTATCAATATCTCAGAGATCTCTATATACATTTTGACTTGTAGATATCTCTGAGATCTCTAATGATAATTTGACTTGTCAATATCTCCAATCTTCATATCTTCATTTAGCTTGTCAATATCTTTGAGACTTCTCTATAAGTTGTTTTGGACTTCTCGATAAGTCATTCTGTAGTTCTCGAATGACTTCTCTATATGACTTGATCTGTGACTTGTAGAAATCTTGACTTAGAATATTTTTCCCAAAACAGATTTATTCAACTCCAAGTTTCTTTACAATTTCTCTGAGGCATGATCTGCTTGACCTTCTTCCAGAGTTTATTCTTAGGCTTGAGACTGTTTACAGAAAAATACTTCAGTCTAATGTTTGACATATTTACAGACTCAAGTAATATTGTACAAAATACAAATTTAGATTATCATACAACTAATTCTTAGGGCTGTCAATTTGACTTAGTCTTGTTATGATACATGCATATCTTGCACAACAATTTATAAGCCATATTAGTAAAAAAATTATTAGGTGAAATTTTATAATTACACTTGGCTTCGATTTCTTTTAAATACATAATTTAACAAAATTTATTTATTTATTTTAATTTGTGTTTATGAGATTCAATTTTATGCAAATAATAATTTAATATTATTTTTAATCTCGGGCATTTAATTCGCACGGGGTTAGCAACTAGTATATAATAAAAAAATAGTTGTGTGGAATTTGGCTCTTAAAAGCATCTTCAACACGCTCTGAAGTCACTCTTCATATATAGTTTAAAAAATTGACTCCTTAGTAGTTTAATGAACATTCATCTCCAACTCTTTTTATATCCACTCTTTAATTAATATTTTAATATTAAATTATTTTTATTAAATAGGAGTACAATCAAAATGAAGGGAGAAAGTTGCTAGTGCAGGGAGAAATATGATAAAATATAATTTAAGAGCATTTAAAATATAATTTAAGAGAAGTGGTATACTCAGAAAGAAGAGACTTTTAAGATTTGGAGTCTAATTTTATGAATGTTTTATTTTTTGAATTAGGAGCCTATTTAGTGAGTTTTGTTGAAAATACTCTAAATTTGAGATGGAAGAGGCTATTAGTGATTTGAAAAGCCGCTAAGAACTTGTGGAAACAATATTTTTCTTCCCAATCCTCAATTTTTGAGTTAATAGTTATTCTTTCCTTTACAAAATACCAATATCTTTTGATTTTTTACACGTATTTTAAGGTATATAAAAGTCATAAATCCTGCATATTTTTTTTATAATTTCTTTTTTTGTATTAAAATTTAATATATATAAATTTTAGGAGAAGAGAATTTAAAAAATAATTTTTGAAACTATCTTTTTTATTCATATTGGAATACACGTAAAAAATCAAAAACTTATATTTTGATACGAATGCACACATAGTACTAGAATAAAGAGGCTATCATTGAACATAGACAAAACAAGAAAGAGACGTAAGAGAGTTCAAGCACACAAGACATAGGCACATCAACGGATCATCTCTTCTATATATCAAATTGAGGACCATGGTAAATTGAGTCATTTTAATTATAATTTTGCTTTAAAAATTATTAGAATACCATTCTTGCACAATTTTAATTAAAATTTAGTAAAATTAGTGTATTCTTTAGGAATTGAACACCTTACCTCCTTATTATAAATTTTATGTAACTACCATATGTGTTGCGTAACATTTTGAGTTCATTTTAAAATTCTTATCAGATAAGACATATTCTCTTTTTTTATCAAATTCTCTTTTTATAAATTTAAATTTTGAGCAAATAAAATACTGATTTATATTATTTAATGATTTCACTCCGTTTTTTTAATTTAATTATTATAGTCTCCTTCTGTATATTAAAAGAGGGCTAAAGGCAAATTGAGTCATTTTAATGACTATGAAATTATAATTTTGCTCTTTTATGTTGGAAAATTATAAAAATTTCATCCTCATACATTTTTCTTAAAAAAAATAGGTATAATATTGTATTTACTAGGAATCGAATCCCAAACCTCCTGCTCAAACATTTCATACCACTGTCATGGAGGTACATTCTTGAGTTTACTTAAAAAAATTATTAGATAAGTCGCATCCTCTTTTTTTATGAAATTCTTTTTTAATTATTTTAATTTTTGAGTAAATAAAATATTGGTTTATATTATTTACACGCCTCCTTTTTATTTAATTTTTGTAGTTTTATTATAAAATTTTAAAAATGACACCACCTCGTATTTGTTTTACTAACCTCGTATTCATTTCCAATTTGTTTCACTCACTTCACATTTATAAATTTTCTTAATTAACCCTGGTTTGTTATGTGTATATATATATATATATATATATATATATATATATGCACACATCGAGATGAGGTATATATTTTTTATATAGTTTATTAAAAAAGTTTTATAAAAAAATAGTATTTAAAAATTATAATAATTTTAATATATTATGTAATTTTATTGATCAATTTTCTTTACATTATTATAATATAATATATATTTTTAATTCGTCATTCATTTACATTATAAATCAGTTTTATTATGAATTGATTTTAAAAATATGAGATATTATCAATATTTTATATATTACGAATTAGTAGATTATTTTTTATTAAAAAAATATACTAAAAATATAAAATTATTATTTTTAATTATTCCCCGCAATCCTGTAGGAATTCCCGTTTCGGAGGAAATCGGTAATGAAAAGAATTATTGTTTCGAATTCAAGGTGTGTTCGAGAATTAGGAGCGGGGATAGTAATTCCCGACCCCGAAGTGATCCGATGCATATCCCTGCAAATAATTTCAAACATTTTTGTTATAATGATACATTTTGATTTTTTTTATTAGTTAGGATTGTATAGCTTTCAATAAATATCGAATCGCAAAATTCTCGGGGTAATTTAAAATCGAACTATACCATAAAAAATAAGTTCTCACCACTAAAGTTATCTAATATCGCTCTAATAGCATGTATGAAAATAAAAAGAAGTAAGACAATCCAGTTAAAAGTTAAAATAATTATTTATTGTATTCAAATATTATTTATGGATAAACACAAATTCATTCGAGACAATATTTTAATATATACGGAGGCCCGTGCCTAACACATGCTTTTTACGCTAGTTTGATTATTAAACTTTCTCCTTGCCCTTTTTAACTCCCTCTTCTTCAATTTGTCAATCTTTGACTACATGTGAGAAACGCCATCATTTTTAACATATAATTTAAAAAATTGAAAATTACATAATTAAATAAATTATTTATAATTTTTAATGATATATAGAAATGTAAATGAACAAAATCGTTCGTGAATAAAATACGGAATCGGCCCGTTTAAGTTAATTCAGTTCGGCTCGTTTTCTTCAACAAGCCGATCATGAACATAAAGCCAAGTTCGGATAATTAAACGAGTTGCGTCAAGTTTTTTGTATGTTTGGCTCAGACTCGGCTCGAACTCGGTAACTCGACTCTTGTCGTATAAAATTTTTATATATAACAAATAAAAAATATTTACTAATCACTTGTATAAGGATTTTTAATTTTTTTTAATTAAAATTTAATACTTCTTTTAAAGTAAAATGATTAATTTAATTAAAATTTAATACATATTTTAATAATAAATAAAATAATTAATTTAATACATATCCCTAGAACTTGATTACTTTAACAAATAATTTCTAAATAAACTTAATCCTAAATTTCACCTCACACTTTTATTAGAGGAGTTTATGATAAAATCGACCAAAATTACGATTTTAAATAAAATTAAAATAGTATGATGTTAAAATAAATTATAACATTATAATGTTTTTAAGAAAAAGATAAAATAATTTTTAATAATTATATTTCTCGACCACTTAAAGGACTTGCTTCATTTATTTTATTTTATATGTCTTTTCTAATCTAAACCAATTTAACTAAAATTTCAAAAATTACTAAATCTTTGACAATCGATATCAACAATTTAAAAGTAATGTACGATTTCTAAAATTATGAATATCTCAATAATTTAAAATAATATTATTTTTGTTCTTAAAACTCAATTTGTGTAATGTGGATAAAATTATATGAATTAAGAAACAAGTGTAAAGTGTGAGCGTGCGTATATAATTGTAAGATGAAACTAGTATTGATGTCCATATAACTTATAAAATTATAAATTAACTTGATCGATTAAAAAATATATGCGAACTTTTAGTGTACAACTCGACCCGGCTCGAGTTCAGTTCGGCTCAGTTGTTCTTGAGCAAACTTGTGTTCGGCTCATTTATTGTGAACAGTTTTTTTCGGCTCGATTTTTTAACTTGACTCGGCTCGTTTTAAAAAGAAATTATGCTCGAGTCTACTCAGATAGAACTCGACTCAGTTATGTTCGTTTGCCGCTCTGATAATATAATTTTTTAAAAATAATTTTAATCATATAATATATACAAATTTCACTCAAGATTCGATGAGATAAAAAAAAGGACGGAGGCAGAGGTAATTAAGAAGTCATCGATTATTGGAAGTTGGAAAGGCCGACTCTCTCGATTGGTACACTCACCTCCCGGACTACTCTCTTTCTTTATCCCTGTAAATATATTGCTTTTATAAGTCCAATTCCAAATACTTACTTTCAACTTTGCAGGGTAAGCTTTTTCTTTCTTTCCAAATACTTGTACATGTTATATTGTTCATTCATACTGCCCTCATAGTGTTTCCTTCATATCTTTTAGTTCAATTTTCAAATATAAATTGTTTGTTTGGTAAATTACTAATTTTCAGAAATTAAAATTTGAAAAGAATCTCAGTTTGTAGTGTTCCAGATCATAGAAACTAATTTGGTTATTCATAGAATTATTTATTTAAATGGATTTTAACTTACCCTCAATTCTCTCTGTTAACATGTACAAAATTTAGAAGATGAAAGATATGAGGAAATGGGAGGATATGCCAACAGAGTTCTTGATTAATATTTTTGGAAGAGTCCCACTAGAGTCTCGCCTACTAGACATTCCCCTCGTTTGCAAACCATGGCTCCAGGCTCTTCGCAATCCACTGTGCTGGCAAAAACTTGATTTTCCTGCTTCTGTACCCTTCTTTTCAAAATTAAGGAGTTCATATGAGTACAGCAGAAACCCCCTCGGGATTAAACTCATTCCCCTTATTTTCAACCTCAGCCAACGATGTGCCACTTCACTTTGGCTCCCGGAGTATTGTAGCAGAAATGAGCTGCTACATGTCCCCGAAGAGTGAGTTTCTAATTCATTTTTATGAAGAACGTCGTTTTTAAGTTGTTTTGTTTGACAGCAATACTAGAGGTTCCAAATGATTAGCCAACCAATGTCACGATGTGCATCATAGGTTAATATACTTGACATATACGAAAAATATGATAGAAATCTTGCGTTGCTAGGCTGGGTAATGGTTAAAATCACCCATTTTTGGAGTGAAATTGCTCAAAATACCCATTTTCAAAATGCATGGCTAAAATTACCGTTTTGGTTACGCATTTCTTAATTGAGTTAAGTTTCTTAATTGAGTTAAGTGTAATACGCATTTAAGAATTTGGTATGTAAGAAAATTACTAAAGATACGCATTTTTAGTTTGAGTATTATCATTGAGATATGTATTTGCCAAATACGTATCTTAAAAAAATATAAAAAAAATTGGATACCCATTTGACAAATGTATATCTAGTACAAAATAAGATAACCAAATGACAAATGCGTATCCGAAACGGTATTTTCAGCTATACACTTCCAGAATGGGCATTTTCAGCCATTTGTACCAAAAAATTATTATTTTTTTCTATTTCTTACACCATTCATAATTGTTTGAGAAAACCCTACATATCACTTTTTTTGTTTGCTATATAATCTATCTATTTCTCTTCTAGAGTTAGATAATTTTGTGATAGTTGCAGCCTTTAAATAATTCTATAAATTCTGACCTAGATGTCCTGGTCTGAAGAAGCTGGTACTGCCTGCGTATTTATGTCGTGTGCATCCGGATATTATTTCAAGCCTTGTCGTGAAATTGAAGAATTTGGAATTTTTAGGCATTGGAAGTACCAGGTCTGACTGGATAGTAGAGATTTTTAAGCTTATAGGCGTCCATTTGCCAAATCTTTCTAGTCTGTGGGTTACAAGCCGAAACATTGATGATGATGTGGCATTGGCAATTGTGGCACTTCCAAAACTGAAGCATTTGTATATGAATGAGGCTGAACTTTCGAAGGAAAACCTATTGTTAATAATGAGGAGCTGCAAAGAGCTTGTGTCTCTGTATGTTCTAGACTGCACTGGATTTGATGAAGAGATTCTGAAGCTTTCTTCTTCAATTCAAAACTTTTGTTGTGATGGCTCGACGTCATATGACGAATCTAACTGTTACATGGACATTTACGATGGAGATGACAGTGACTACGATGAAGATGAGAGTGATGACGATGGATATGACAGTGACGATTAGATGAGTGCATTTGTTGCTTGTATCTTTCTGCATCAAGTTCATCACTGTTTCAGAACATATTATAATTTTAGTATTCTCTTTTATCGTTTAGCCTTTAGTAAAAAAAAAAAAAAACTAGTTGCCAATTGTATGCACCCATTTCCAATATTAAATTAACCATATACATATTTCTTTCACTGATATCTGAAGACCGTCCTGCACTCCCATTATAGTTAATTAGTGATTAGTGACTAGCAACTGAGTTAGAAACACCAACAAGAATTTTTTCTCTGATGAGGAAAGCTTTATGATCTGCCTCTGATCAGTGCCCATATAACTTTAACTGCATCAACAATTTACAAAGGTAAACCACAATAGGAAGTAAACAAGAAACAGGTAGCTTACTAATATGATGATTTGTGTTTGCAAGGTTGTTGCCTCCGAAATATGACAGCTTAAATGGTACAACAAATGAATAGGAAGTCTAATTACCGCCTCTTCGCAGCTTGCACTGTGTTCATGGCCTTGCTTTCGACTAAGACCTTATGCCTAAATCTGACCCAATGCCCAAATATCTTTGCAATTTTAGAACGGTTTGTCTGGTGTGTGCTCATAGGCACATGCTAAGAAAGTATGAAAGATGAGTTATAAAAATTTGATTGGTGGAGATTTTTGTGCATGCAGAGAGGTCCATCTCCACCAATCAAATTTTTACAACTCATCTATCACATTTTCTTAACATGTGCCTATGGACACACTAGAAAAATCCCTTCTTAAATATGCTTTCAACCTTGGCAAAAATTGTGCCTCATCACTCGTGCTCTCATGCCTCTTTATGTTTGGCAGAAATTGGTCTTTGTTAAACTTTGAGTAGTAGCTGTTCTAATTGAAGTAATTCTGTTTGAAAATGCTAGATGTTCCCAAAATTCATCAAATGTTGATGTGATACTCTGACATTTACGATCATGTCAATAACATTAATTAGCGCGGTCTTGAAATAATTCTTTATATACTACTAAATGCCCAGCTTTAAAAATAAATAATGATGCTGCCTGCATCTATATATCACTCTTAAAATTTCGTATGCCTTAAAGAAACCAAGTGTCTACTGTACTATGGAAACAATTTTGCCGGTCTATGTTTTACAAGCGGATGCATAGGCATTAGCTATTCTGGCAGTTACAAAATTCACACAATTGATTGTATATACCAGGCTTTACTTTCAAAGGACGACACCACATTAATATCGGAGGGCTGCATAGAACTTGTGCGTCTTGTTGTCTCAACTATCTTCCTCAGCTCAAGCAGCACAGTTCTGACTTCATCATCAACTCGAGACGCTTCTTCAGCTGGAAGCTGATTGACTAACATTGATAGCCGTACCTAACAAAAAAAAAACTTTGATAGCCATAATAATTAGTGGTTGAAGGACTGAAATATTTTACAAACATTCAACTCGGGATAAAAAATGCTAGATGGATGCACTTATGGCCTTACAAAATATATCTGCAAGCTGCTCTGAGGTCAACTGGTAATTAATTCCAATAAGCTTGGTACTTTCATTGAAAATAAGGTATTAGAGGCAATACACCACAGACAAAAACTTGAGAGCACTCGAGCATAAGAGGATTTGTATGTCATAGTGGATGGAGTTCAGTGAATGAAGCATGTATATTGGAGTGCCAGTCATGCCCAAGCATCTTGATCAGCCTATTCAAGATGCATGGGATGACTCTAGTTGGCACTCTAAAATACATGCTTTCATTCATAGATTTTTGTCCGTAAGATTTGTTGCTGTCTGCTACTATACTAGAATACCAGATTGGGTCTTAAGTACGACAAATTTTAAGGTTTATCTGTGCTCTACTACTGCCAACAGCCTTGCACCCCCACACTCTAAAAAGTTCTTTCAAGTTTTGTTCTGCCATGTCAAAAGCACTTATCGTAGTGGATTGGAGATGGGGTATAATTGTTAGAAAATTAGGATTTTAGAGCTTAATTTAATTATGTTCTTGATGTTAATCCTAAAATCTAATGATTGGAAATTGTTCAATGATATTTGAACTTAAATTTTCATGTATGGTTTTAAGAATTTTCTTAATGAAATCCATATGAAATGAGAGTTGAAAATAGTTTGGAAAAACTTGAAAAAATTTGAGAATGTTTGTCCCACATTGAAATAAATAAAGGGGGTTGTGTGTTTTATATGGTATTACCCACATGAGTAGTATACAACTACTAAGGTGTGTGATGGTCCATTGTGTTGTTGTGTGCTTCACGCGCGCCCCGCCACGCACCGGATCGGGTCGGGTCGGAGGGCGATTTAGGCGAATGTCTCGGCGTCTCGCGTACACGAGGCGACCTGGGCGAGGATTTTATTTATTTGAGAATTAATTTTAATTCGAATTTATTTATCAGTGATTGGATTATTTACCTTGAACCTGGACAAATAATATAATCTGATCTGTAACTGATGAATAAAATCAGAACTTAAATCTCAGAACTTAACTTAAGTTCTGATATCAGATCAAAAATTAACTTAAGTTCTGATAATAATGTGGGCTTTAATGGGTGTTAATGTGAAAAACTGTTACAAGTAATTTAAATTCAAAATCTGATCAGTTTTGATTTTTTATTAATGAAGCAGTTTAATTCAGACATTAAGTGTGTGGACAGTTTCATTTTTTTTCCTCTCCTATAAATAGAGGTTAAAGTGAATGTATTATACACACTACATTCTCTTCTCTTCTCTTTAACCTCTCTGCATTTCTCTCCCAAAAGTCCTGAAGTGCTGATATTTTCCGGCGACTGAGGTGCTGGTCGAAGTGGAGCTTTTTTTGCTGCTGTTAACATAAACTCTGAGCTGTTTTATCCTGGTGGAGATATTGTGCGCATCCCAAACGCAGCAGGTAGGGGCAATATTCTCTTCAAGAACAGCCAGGACTTCGAGCAAGGCCTGGTGACTCAGTTGTGATCATTTTTCTTGGCATTTTGTATCTGTGAACCTTTATTTCAGTCACTGTTAAAAGCTATGGTTTAGGGTACATCTTTCTTTCTCTCTTCGTTATTTCAGTTACTGATTCTGTTTACCTGCATGTTTTGTTTTGTTAACTGTGGTCTTGGCCTAAACTTGCTAAATTCTTTATACAATTACTTCTATGTTGCTATATTTGTTAGTGAGATTTACAACATTCTTGAAGAGAATAATAGTTATATAGAATTTAGCATAATGGTTAACGAAAGTGAGGTTATCGTTGGTGGTGGTAGCAGTTCGGGTGCAACTGCTGGGGTCATTGATTGGACCACCTATAGTTTCCCACAGGCTGTTGAACTAACCGGTTTACCGGAGAAATTCAACGGTGGCATTGGCTTTTCTCGCTGGCAGAAAAGGATGAAGTTGTGGCTGACTATAAAGGGTCTGTGGCCGGTTGTGGAATATGAGAAACCAGAAGTGGATCAAGAGAAGGCTGACACAGTTAAGGCTTTTGCGAAGTGGGCTGAGAAGGATGGAGTGGTTAGGGCGGCCATTCTGGCGGCACTAACAAATACTTTGTTTGATGTCTATTCTTCTGATGCCTACTCTGCAAAACTCTTATGGGAGAAGCTGGACCAGACACATAATACTGACTCACAAGGTCTAGAAAAGTATTCTGTGGCAAGGTTCCTCGAGTTCAAGCTGGTGGACAATAAGTCTATGACTGAGCAGGTGCATGAATTCGAGATGATAGTGCATGCTTTGAAGGAGTCTGGAATGAATCTCCCGGAGAAGTTTAAGGTAATGAGTGTGATTGAAAAACTCCCGAAGTCTTGGGAAGAGTTCTCTCTCTCCCTGAAAAGACAGAAAGGAGAGATCACCTGGACCAACCTTATGCTGGACATCTCGGTGCAAGAACAACATAAGTCCAAACAGGGACATGTGATGCCAATTGAACACGGTACCTCGAAGGTAAACATAGCAACTGTAGGACAAAAGAGGAAGGCTTTTGCTAAGAAAGCTAATAGTAATAAACCTAAGAGTGACAAGGACAATGCCAAGAAACCCAAGGCAAACAAACCATGCTGGTCTTGTGGGCAGGTTGGGCACTGGAGTAAGGACTGCCCTACGAAGAAAGCGAAGAAAACCGAGGTAGCGCAAGCGAATGTTGTGCTTGGAACCGCAAGTGGGCCTGTAGTGAACATGGTTGTTGGTGAGGCTACGGCTTCTGAAACCGACGTTGACCGGTATGTATCCTACAACCCTGTAATATTTTCTACCTATCTGTCAAATGAATGGTTGACAGATACTGGAGCTAATGTACATATTTGTGCTGATATTAGTTTATTTGTATCTTATCAACAGAGTCATAGCCTGACTGTGAAGATGGGGAATGCTAGTGTTGCTCAAGTACATGGAGTTGGAAACGTGGATCTGAAGTTCCCTTCAGGACGTATTCTATCTCTGACGAGAGTGCATCATGTTCCCAACATGCGTAGAAATATAATAAGTGGAAGCTGTTTAGTTTCTAGTGGTTTTGAAATTTCGTTCAAGTGTAATAAAGTAGTTCTTATTCACACTGGTACATTCTTTGGCAAGGGTTACTTGTCAAATGGTTTATTTCTTATTAATGCGGATCCCGTTTTGGGAAATTTGAATAATAATGTTATTCCTACTGTTAACTGTATTGAATCCTCAAATATATGGCATGCTAGACTAGGTCATTTAAACTTTGGTGCTCTTAAGAACATGATGAACTTAGAGTTGATTCCAAAATATACCATAGAAAAGAATTCTAAATGTCAAGTATGTGTGTCTGCTAAACAGATAAGGAAACCTTTTCATAACGTTGTTAGGGATTCAGACTTGTTAGATTTAGTACACACTGATATTTGTGAATTTGGTGGTGTGTTGACCAAGGACCAGTTTAGATACTTGATTACTTTTATAGATGATAGTAGTAGATACTGTTATATTTATTTACTTAGACATAAGGATGAAGCACTTAGTAAATTCATTATATATAAAACTGAAGTAGAAAAACAAACTAGTAAGCTACTTAAAAGATTGAGATCTGATAGAGGTGGTGAGTATTCGAGTAATGCTTTTAATGAATTTTGTGCAAACAATGGTATAGTTCATGAAGTTACTCCACCATACACACCTGAGTCTAATGGGGTTGCTAAGCGAAAGAACAGAACATTTAAAGATATGATTAATAGTATGCTTATTAACTCTGGGTTGCCTAAATACATGTGGGGAGAGGCTCTAAATACGGCTTGCCATATTTTGAATAGAGTCCCTCTGAAACACATGGATAAAACACCCTTGGAGTTATGGAAAGGCAGGATGACTAGTCTTAAGTATCTTCGTGTGTGGGGGTTCCTTGCTAAGGTGCTTGTTCCTGAACACAAGAGAAAGAAACTAGGTCCAAAGACTATTGACTATATCTTTCTGGGCTATCTTGAAACCACTACAGCTATGAGATTTTTAGTGTTAAAATCTGACATAGATGGTATAGTGGCAAACACGATAGTTGAATTTCGAGATGCGACATTCTTTGAGGATGTTTACCCTATGAAAACTGGAATACCTAAAACGACTTCTGAGGAAGATCCTACTCACACATCAAGTTCTATTCCTGATCATGTGGAAAAGATGACAAATGTGGGGGCGGAACCTAGTAGTAGCTCTAGTCCTAAGGAACTAGAGGAACCAAGGAGAAGTAAGCGTGCAAAGGTAGTCAAGGATTTTGGAGGTGATTTCATCACTTACAATATCGAGGACGAACCTTTAACTTTTCGGCAAGCTATGGATTCTTCTGAGTCAAGGCACTGGAAGGGCGCTGTCAAGAGTGAAATTGACTCTATTGTTTCTAATGGAACATGGGAGTTGGTTGATCTCCCTCCTGGGTGTTCTACTATTGGGTGCAAATGGGTCTTTAAAAGGAAGTTGAACCCTGACGGCTCAATATATAAGTACAAAGCTAGATTGGTAGCTAAGGGTTTTAAGCAAAAGGAAGGAATTGATTATTTTGATACATACTCTCCGGTTGCAAGAATGGTAACAATCCGAATGCTTATAGCATTGGCTTCAGTCCATGGTCTTATCATCCATCAGATGGATGTAAAGACGGCTTTTCTTCATGGTAAACTTGAAGAAGAGATTTATATGGATCAGCCTGATGGATTTGTTGCATCAGGCAATGAAAGGAAAGTATGTAAGTTGATCAAGTCCATCTATGGCTTGAAACAAGCTCCCAGAGATTGGCATAAAAAGTTTGATGAAACTATATTGCCTTTCAGTTATAAGATTAATGAAAGTGATAAGTGTGTCTACACTAAAGTTAAAGGTAATGAGTGTGTTATTTTGTGCCTATATGTGGATGACATTTTATTGTTTGGAACCAATATTGAGATTATTAATGAGACTAAAGAATTCTTGAAAAGGCATTTTAAAATGAAGGATATGGGTGAGGAAAGTGTGATTCTTGGAATCAAACTGATTCAGTCCACTGAAGGAATAACCTTGACTCAATCTCATTATATAGAGAAATCTATACTTGAGAAATATGGTTATTCACAGTGTAGAATCGCTAGTACACCTTATGATTCGAAAGTTGCCCTTGTCAAGAATACTTCAGGAGTGCCTGTGTCTCAGTTAAGGTATTCTCAGATTATTGGGAGCTTGCAGTATCTTGCTAACTGTACTAGACCAGATATTTCATATTCTGTGTCTAAATTGGCTAGATATACAAGCTGTCCAAACAGAACTCATTGAGATGCTCTTGATAAAGTACTTAGATATCTAAAAGGCACAATATACCTTAGTTTACACTACAGGAGATTTCCTGGTGTGCTTGAAGGGTACAGTGATGCAAGTTGGATAGCTAAGAAGTCTGGTTCCAATGGAGTGACTGGATACGTGTTCACCTTGGCTGGTGGAGCAATATCCTGGAAGTCAAGCAGACAGACTATTGTTACTCGGTCTACTTTTGAGGCTGAGTTGTGTGCACTTGATGCCACAGGGACGGAGGCTGAATGGTTACACGGACTTATGTCTGCAATACCTGTAGTAAGCAGACCGCTTCCTGCTATTGCTATTCACTGTGATAGTCGAACAACTATCGACAAGATTAGCAGTAAAAAGCATAATGCTAAAACTAAGAGACACATCCAAGTTAGACTCAAGTCTATAAGAGGTTTAATGACTGATAGGATCATAGCTATAGAGTTCATAGGAACTCAGAATAATATAGCTGATCCTCTTACTAAATGACTGGAACCTACAGTGGTCCTTAAGTCAAGGTTGGGGATGGGACTGTCAACCCATCATAATTCATCAACAGTGGGAACCCAATACACATGAGAGGAGATCCCTCGAAGTGTATTCAATGGGTAATAACAAGCTGTAAGGATGAGTTGGTAGTACCTTTGCTACATAGATGATACTATAGTATCTGATCTATCCCCTGTAAACCTAGAAGGTACTGACACTGCCAGAAAAGCAAGAGTGTTAAAACTCTGAATGGGATCAAGTCATTTGACGAGATAGAGGCAGTATATCTCTGGAGATGCCCAGCTAAGCGAATGTAATTGTGTGGTCGCAATTAGAGGATAGGGTTAATCCTTGAAGCATTCGACGAACAGGATCGAGACATGACCATTAATGTCTCAAAGTCGTAGATTGGCACCATAACCTTTGACTTGTCATCGTCTATGGAATATGGTTATACTATACGGATTAAGATTCAAGGTGAAACATTCCATCTGAGTCCGATAGCCATTGAAGTAGAGGAATTAGGAGGGTTCAAACCCGGAAGGGTACCGACTCTGAAAAACAAGTCATGATGGGAAATTGATCGCATTTCTGTATGGATTTGTGGGGGATTGCTAGAAAATTAGGATTTTAGAGCTTAATTTAATTATGTTCTTGATGTTAATCCTAAAATCTAATGATTGGAAATTATTCAATGATATTTGAACTTAAATTTTCATGTATGGTTTTAAGAATTTTCTTAATGAAATCCATATGAAATGAGAGTTGAAAGTAGCTTGGAAAAGCTTGGAAAAATTTGAGAATGTTTGTCCCACATTGAAATAAATAAAGGGGGTTGTGTGCTTTATATGGTATTACCCACATGAGTAGTATACAACTACTAAGGTGTGTGATGGTCCATTGTGTTGTTGTGTGCTTCACGCGCACACACACACACACGCGCGCCCCGCCCCACCACGCCACGCACCGGACCGGGTCGGGTCGAAGGGCGATTTGGGCGAATGTCTCGACGTCTCGCGTACGCGAGGCGACCTGGACGAGGATTTTATTTATTTGAGAATTAATTTTAATTCGAATTTATTTATCAGTGATTGGATTATTTACCTTGAACCTGGACAAATAATATAATCTGATCTGTAACTGATGAATAAAATCAAAACTTAAATATCAGAACTTAACTTAAGTTCTGATATCAGAACTTAACTTAAGTTCTGATATCAGATCAGAAATTAACTTAAGTTCTGATAATAATGTGGGCTTTAATGGGTGTTAATGTGACAAGCTGTTACAAGTAATTTAAATTCAAAATCTGATCAGTTTTGATTTTTTATTAATGAAGCAGTTTAATTCAGACATTAAGTATGTGGACAGTTTCATTTTTTTTCCTCTCCTATAAATAGAGGTTAAAGTGAATGTATTATACACACTACATTCTCTTCTCTTCTCTTCAACCTCTCTGCATTTCTCTCCCAAAAGTCCTGAAGTGCTGATATTTTCCGGCGACTGAGGTGCTGGCCGAAGTGGAGCTTTTGTTGCTGCTGTTAACATAAACTCTGAGCTGTTTTATCCTGGTGGAGATATTGTGCGCATCCCAAACGCAACAGGTAGGGGCAATATTCTCTTCAAGAACAGCCAGGACTTCGAGCAAGGCCTGGTGACTCAGCTGTGATCATTTTTCTTGGCATTTTGTATCTGTGAACCTTTATTTCAGTCACTGTTAAAAGCTATGGTTTAAGGTACATCTTTCTTTCTCTCTTCGTTATTTCAGTTACTGATTCTGTTTACCTGCATGTTTTATTTTGTTAACTGTGGTCTTGGCCTAAACTTGCTAAATTCTTTATACAATTGCTTCTATGTTGCTATATTTGTTAGTGAGATTTACAACAATAATTAAGGCCATTAGTAGTGTGGTGATGAGGATCAAGATTCGACAAACTTTTGATTTGGAGTTGTACTAGTTGGATCCACGATTCTTGTCTCCAATCTAGTTTTTGAATCAAACTAGTAGAACACTGGTACACCTTGAAATTTCTCTTGCTTAATTGATTTTCTGGTTCATGGAGATATGTGTTGTCCTGCGCACAAGTCATAATAACTAAGTAAAGGGTTTTGATGTTCATTATTAATGTTGAGGCTATGTATTTATATATACGAAGCCTAATGGTCATGGGCCTCATTCCCTATGAGCTGCCGTAGAGAAGAAGGTAATTTGTTTCCTTCCTAAGTCATATTGTACAGGGAAAGGATGTTTACAAAGAAATGTTGTCCACACTTTCCCAACAAAAAAGTTGATTTGTACTCCTTCCTTTTCAATATAACTGTCCACTTTTAAAAAAAATACTTATATTAAGAAATCTTAACATTATTAAAAAAGTTATGTAGTTATCATTGACTACATTAATTACAACATTGTTTATGATAGAGAGTTAGTCTTGAAAATATAAACTATTGATACGATAATTATGTGTGGTGTAAAATTCATCTTGAAAATATAAACTAAATTTTATAATTTGAATAGTGACATTAAAAGTGTAAGTGGACAATTATTTTGAAACAAATTTTTTCTTTAAAAGTAGACAGTTATTTTGAAACGGAGGGAGTATTTAACAATCACATTAATTACCGGCCTGACTTTTTAAATCAATAAAAAAAAATGAAACTAACTAAACATGGGGAAAAAATAAAAAAAAAATTGAAAATGTAATTTTCTTTTCTTGAATTTCTCAAGAAACAAAAGAAAATGAATATTGTTTAAATTTTCAATATCTTTATTATTGTTATTTTTTCTTTTGATTATCCCACTTTTGAAAATAAAAAATAGAGAAAATTTGGTTCACATCTTTTTTTTTTGGTTTTTTATCCTTAAAATATTTTTAGAAACATGTTAAAGAAAATGAATGAGCACAAAATATACAAACTATTCTCTATCTTTCTTGTTTAAACTTAGGAACATATCACAAAAAACACATAAATGTATAACTAGCGTAATAGCCGTGCGAGGTACATATATTTTCTAGCAATATATCAGAATTCGGCGTATAAAGTATTTGATTCTTTTTTTAGATTAATAGATGACGTATAGTCCCTAAAAATTTAATTAAAATGTAAAAAAAAATAATAGTGCAGATAATTTAGTTCAGTGAATATTTAGACTCCAAATTGATGATTTATTGTGTTATAGTTTTTTTGCAGGCTTGATGATTCTGGTGATAATAAATATTTTTATTGTACGTGATTTATATGTCAAATAAACTGTTGTTTATTATAATTTGCATTGTTCATATCTGTAGAATGATAAAAACTTGTTGTATATGATGTAAAAGATGTCTCAGCCTAATCACAAATTTGTCATGTTGAAATGTCATTATAATGTTAAATATTTGCGACAGTGTTTAGTTAGCAAATATATGCATATCTATTATTTATTACAATATGTTATTGTGTGTGGTAATGTTGGTGTTATACTACATATTACTTAATGTAACATTATTTTAATCATTGTCATTTTTTTTGTGAATGAGTTCAACCTTTTTTCATATACATATTCAGTACTCATATATATTGATTTCCTCTGCCAAACTTTTATAAATTCGATGAAATAATCATAAATATTACTACTAAAATTTCTAATGCTTTAAGTTATTATCAAAGAAAGAATACAACAATTTTTGTGATCAATATAATTATTTTTTTATTTTTAATAAAAAATAAATCAAATCAAATCATATATTTTAGTGTGTGTATATAAGTTTCATTCATGTAATATAATGTTAAGACGAAAACACGCGCTAATATTCACGCAAGTATACACGATCGCAAGTAATATAGAATTAATTCTAGTTCATTCCCACAAAGACTGGTTTAGGTTAATTTCAATTAATGTACTTATGCAACGATGGTATGGTTATTATTCAATGCTAAGATGATAACAAGTTGAGAGTGTTTATAACTACGAATTTATATTAACTGATATTAACTAAGAGAATTAAGGTTGATTAACTTATAACACAAACATGGGATTCCAACTTCATTAAATACTTCATTCAACAACCTTTTCATTTTTAACCTTAGCATGCAATGGTGATGACACTAATCAGATAACATGAAACTAGTAAACGGCAACTTCCGTTGTACGAATACCCTACTACCAGACATCCACAAAAGATATAGAAGCTGGATAGACACCAATTATATTGAGACCCTATATGTCTATAGAATTTGACAACATAACAGTTTAATGCACAAGTTATTTATCATGATTACATAGGGCAAGTAAGATGGTTAAAATTACCTATAAATCATGCATATGAAATACATGAACCTATACTAGCATACCAAGTTCTAAATCCCTATATTCACTTTCGCTTCAATAGAGATGAACACGCTATCTTATAAGTTCGCAACGCTCATAAGACGAATAAACACAACCAATACTAGGATATCATATTATCACCACACACTAAGGTATCGAAATAAATTAACTAAAGAAATCCATAAGTAATTCCGTTAGAACCCCACGATAACGATTAGCCCATAACCGAACTCATCATCACCGTGGGTTCCGATGAAAGCATGGTATAAATAACTAGGTCTTTACAAAAACGAATAATAAACAAAGTACGTAATCAAGAGTATTAGGTTCAACAAAACAAGAAAACTAGCATCCAAGATTACAACTTAAAACAAAGAATCAAAAGAATAAACTAGATCCTCTTCGCCTTGGTTGAATTTGTGCTCTTCGGTCTTCTTGATGTCTTCTCTTTAAGCTCTGTTATTGAAAACGTCTTTAAGTTGTCTTTATATAGCAGCCCAATCAGAAGAGAAGTCCAGCATATCAAAATTATAATAGAAACAGGATTCTGTGATCCCGACCTGGCGCGACCACGCACTTCATCAGCGCGGGCGCGCTGTCCTTCTGCATCTTCGGCACGACCATACGCTACACAGCGCGGGTGCGCTGACCTTCTGGAAAAAGTTCTGATTTTTATTTTCTTTGCTAGTTTGAGATGGCGATCTTCGAGCAAACTCCCAGGACACCTTCCTAACATAAATTTAGCACTAAAGCAATGTTAAATCTCCTGATTCTTTCAACTATGCCTGAAATGCAAAAACACTACAAAACACATTGTTGTAAAAGACATTCCTGTACTTTAACAAGACTAAGACATCTTGTCAACCCTAAGTAAGTTGTATTTTTATCTTAATTTGTATTTTGTACTTGTAACACTTAAAGTCTATAAAAATGCAAAGGACCAGACTTGAGTCTTTTTCTTGAAACAGTATCAAGCCTAAGGATTCTATCCCGAAGAAGATCATGCCTCTGAAGAATTTTGAAGAAGTTTGGAGTTGAATAAATCTGTTTGGAGAAAAATACTCTAAGTCAAGATCTCTACAAGTCACAGATTTAATGTTATAGAGAAGCCATTCGAGAACTCCATAATGGCTTATCGAGAAGTCAGGATAGAGAACTCATGAAGATATCGATAAGTCAAATTGAAGATCTGAAGATTGGAGATATCGACAAGTCATTCCTTCACTAGAGAACTCAGAGTTATTGACAAGTCTACATTCAGTAGAGAACTCTGAGTTATCGATAAGTCAAGTTCCACTAGAGAACTCAGAGATATCGATAAGTCAAAATTCACTAGAGAACTCTGAGATATCGACAAGGTGAATTTGACTAAAGAACTCTAACATATCGACAAGTCAAGAAGCCACTAGAGAACTAAGAGTTATCGATAAGTCAAAGTGAAGATGTGAAGACTAGAGATCTCGACAAGCCTAAAATCTCTTTTAGAGAACTGAAGACCTCTACAAGCCAAACTAAACATAGAATACTGGAGAGCTTGATAAGTCAATATACTTATCGAGATGTCAAGTGTTTTGTAAACCTAACCTGGAGATCTCGAGGTACAATCTCAAAGTACAAAATTACAGATCAGTTGAATATCCAAGATAAACAATCAACAAACAATCCAACAGCTGGATTGACAAGTTTACAAAATGCAGCTTGAAGAATGTGCAAGATCAATGACAAAGATTAACTGATAGAGGAAGGTTAAAGTGAACACGTGATGCTAAAGATATGCTAAGCCATAAATGGAAGATCTGCTTTTCTCTAAATAGAAATGACAAGTGACAGTTTAGAAAAGCTAATAGCATGTTTTATTATCCACTGTGTAAACCAGCAGTTAACTAAGTTATAAAGTTAACACTGGTCCTTTAGTCATTTGTAACAATTTAGATCAAATTTCTTGTAACACTCTCAAGAAGAAGCTAAGCTCTTTATCAACAAAGAGCCTAGAAATTTTGTAGCAAAATAGTCTTAATTTTAATATAAAATTAAGTGAGTTTTGAATATCTGTGTTCTTTATTTTTCTGCAAGTTTAATCTCTGCATGAACATATTTCACTACAAGAATTAATTTACTTTGTTTAACCATAAACATTCAAGAAAAACTCAAAAACAGTAAAACACATTCACCCCCCTCTGTGTGTTATTCATTTCCTAACAAGTGGTATTAGAGCAAAATCTGAAAGTAAACAGATTTAAGATCTTGGAACAATGAATACACAGAAAATTAGTAGCATCAAAATTCCTACCTTTGACAAAGCTAACTACACTCTTTGAAAAAAGAAAATGAAGTTGTTCATCAAGATGGCCAATCTACTCTACATTCAGATTCTCAAGAATGGACCCTTCATTCTTATGGTTTGAGTTGAGGAATCTACAAATGGAGACATGGTTATCCCAGCTCATTTTGCTCCAAAAGATCCTTCTGAATATTCTGACCCTGAAAAGGAGAAAGTCTCTTTGGATAGTAGCTTGCAATTAATATTGATTGAGTCACTTGACAATATGATGTACAACAACATTGTCAACTGTGACACTGCCAAGCAAATATAGGAAAAGATTGAGATACTCTGTGAAGGAACTGAAGAAGTTAGATCAAACCAAAGAAGAATACTGATTTCACAGTATGAGGGTTTTATGACAAAGCCAAAAGAAAGTATTACTGATGTGTTTAAAAGGTTTAACAAGCTGATAAATGACTTGCAGCTTCATGACAAATATTATAAAGCTGAAGAAGTGAACTTGAAGTTCTTGCTTACTCTCCCTGATCATTTGGAACAGAAAATCTCAGCAATCAGGGAAGGGAGAGACTTGAGCAGAATAACTCTGGAAGTTCTATATGGAATTCTAAAAACATATGAACTAGAGATGATTCAAAGGCAATCATTGAGATCTGGCCAGGGACATGTTGTGGATGGTTCAAGTGCTCTAATTATAAATGAAAGCCAAACATCTAATGATGAACCAAGATCTCAAACTCCAATTGCCTCAACAAGTGAGCAAAGAACAAATGATTCACAGGAGCAAGTCATTCTGGAATTGGAAAAGGATGAGTTCTATACTCTTGAAGAACTGGATGAGCTAGATCAGTCAATGGCCTATTTAGCTAGGAAATTCTCTAATATTATAGTAAAGAAGCCAGTATACTTCATGAATAAAGGACAGTCCTACAACAAAGACAACAGCTAGAAGGAAAAAGGGAAGTACAATTCTGATAGCAAGAATGGCTACAAAACTGGATCCGTTGATAGATCTAATGTAAGATGCTTCAATTATGATGAACAAGGCCACTTTGCTACAGAATGCAGGAAACCCAAGAAAGAAAAGAAAGACAAGGCTTATCTTGAACTTGACGTAAAGTATGAAGCTCTTCTAATGAAACAGCAAAGTAAAGCTTATATTGCAGAGGGTAAAAGTTGGGATGACTCTGAAAATGACGAAGATGAAGAATTTGGTAATTATGCACTCATGGCCCTGGAGCAAGGAGAATCATCTTCATCTAAATCACATACACCAACTCTTACCACTATTGATTTAAATATGAATCAATACAAGGAAACTGTTGAAAAGATGAGCACAGAAATGTTTCACATTCACACAAGCATGGTTGCTGCTAATGAAGAAGTTAGCAGATTAATAAAGATAAATGAGAAGCTTGAAAGTGAGAAGCAAGAAACTAAATTGTTGTTGGTGGAGCTTGAAGCTTTAAAACAAGAAAATGCTTATCTAAAGAACAAGCTCAAATATGCAAATGAAATTAAAGAAGTGCTCAAGGAAAAGCTGGAAAAGAATGAAGTGAAGATGAAATCTTTCAGGAATGCATCTGAACTGGTCGGACAGTATCATGAGAAGAATAAGCCATGTGCAAACATTACTATTGGCCTTGACTATGATGCCATGAATGATAAAAAGAAGACAGTAGGTGACAAAGGGTAAAGAAAACTGAGAATGCTCCAACCTTTTTGAAAGAGGTTAATGCACCTATATTCAAAGCATGTGAAGTCAACTTCAGTGAAGAAGAATTGATTATTAAGCAAGAAATTGCTGATGAAGATAAAGAGAAGAAAACTGAAGAATCAGTTTAGTCTTCCAATACCGAAGAGAAGCTCATGAACAAACAAAGTCCCAAGACTCCTATTAAAGAAACCAAAACTGAAGATGCAAGAAAGAAAATGAGAAATATAAATGGGAAAATAGGGATAAACAAAAGTAATAATTTTGCTTATGTTGCAAATGCTCCTAGAAAGAAGTGTGAAAAATGTGGCTCTACAAATCATCTAACTCACCTTTGTAAAAAGGTTGTTAGCAAGCCAACTGAAGGAACTTGCAAATACAATGAAACAAATTCAAATGATCCCTATTCATTCTGTGACAAGTTTGATTGTATTCCTTGCAACTTGAAAGTAATGAAGAGTTGCCACAAACTGAGAGTGGATCTTAAAAAAACAAGAAATGAGTCCATATCAGAAGAAAAACGTGCACAACAGTCACTGAATTCTATCTTTTCTAAAACAACTCATTCTACTTCTGCTGAACAAGTTACTAAGAAGAACTACCCAACACTCCTTGGGTTTCCAAACACACTTAAGACTCATTGTGTGCAGGGCATAGTGTAGAGAGTCATCTAAATCATGGACAGTAGATGTTCCAGGCATATTGTAAGGTCCCGTAAGAGGGCTATTTTAAGCTAGAAGGGGGGTTGAATAGCTTAATTACCAATTTAAAAATTATTATGACATTTTAAAATAATTTATCCCTTTTTAAAACTTTACCGAGTGGTTATGCAGTTTATATGTGCGGAAAATAAAGTGCAAGGAAAGAAAATACCATACGGTGATTTTATCATGGTTCGCGATGGCACAACCTCTAATAGATTCGCTCACCCCTACTCCAGTTCCCGAGCTCCTCTCCCGAACTCGGGATTTTCCCTTATAATAAACTCGCTCCTTTAGTAGGCGGATAAGCTTTTACAGCCTTAGAAGTATTTGTCTTGGTGCGTAACACAAGGGAAACCACCTCAAAATAAATGTAATACCTACACAACTTATCTTAGACAATAACTCCCCGCTATTTCTTCAAATTTATTGTAGAGCATTTGTGTGGACTTGGCTTTCTTAGCTTTTGTCGGTCTTGGATCTTAGTGACCCGGTCTTGGGTCTTTCCTCTTCTTCACGGTGCGAAGACTACTAACTCCCCGTTAGTACGTCTAGGACTTTGGTCTTAGAACGAGAATCACCTCACGTCAATTCACCTCAATACAAAACTAATAAGACAATCCACAAAACAAACCAAATATAGAAAAGATGGTTTGAACTAATATGTTACTGTACTAGCCCACCAATACTATAATATTCAAATAAGAATATTAAAACTAAATAAGAATATTTGACTTAAGATAATAAATAGTAGTCCAAGTATTTTTATGATTACTCCTTTATAGATTAAATAGATAGGTGGAGTAGTATGAGAAGTCTTTTTATAATAAGCACTTATGGCTTATGACTTCTTTAGTATTCTTCTTCTTTCGATTATATATTTATAGATCGAAAAATACTTTAATTGCAACCTCGGAGTTGTAATTTTACCTTTAAGTATATCAACTTAAGGTTTTAAGGTATACTTGTATATTGACGATTATAAGGTCAAAGTATACTCTTTTAACTTCAAGCACGTTTATAAGATTTATCAGTCTTAGCCAAGATCAAAATAAGTTAAGTGCAAGTAATTGGCTTAAGATTGTGCTTTCGAAGTTTGGATGAATAATTACGAGTATTTTATAGATATCATAGTATAACCCCACGGAACACTGAAAGATGTTAGAAGGGGCTTATACGATATGACTCGTAATTTTTTATATACACGATATGTGTTAGCCAAGATCCAATTAAATAGCGTGAAATTAATTGGCTAACTCGTGAATTTGATTCATCCTTAATTTTAACGGATGATTACGAAGTGTTTATAGATCGAGTTATAATCCCCCGGAACACTAAAGATGTTAGAAGGGATTAAAACTATACTCCGTAATAATTTATGTGCACGAAATGTGTTAGCCAAGATCCAATTAAATAAAGTGCAAGTAATTGGCTAACTCGTGAACTTAATCCGTTTTGATATTTGACAAATTACGAAGTGTTTATAGATCGAGTTATAATCCCCCGGAACACTAAAGATGTTAGAAGGGATTAAAACTTTACTTCGTAATATTTTATGTGCACGGATAATTGTTAGCCAAGGTCCAATAATAAAAATAATTGCCTAACTCATGAACTTGGGTCAAATATAATCTCACCTTTGGAGATAAAGTACTTTTGTTTATAGATCTTCCTTTTTTAGATGATTTATGTGAAGATCAAGTACTTATTCGAATTCCGAGTTCGAATCTTAATTCTCTTGAGAACTTTGTTTATAAGAGATCTTGTATTAGAGATTAAGATTAAGTAGAGAAATTAAGTACAAAACTCAAATAAAAAGAATTCAAATAAGAACCTAAAAATTTACCACTTTTGAAGAACGGTCGGAAAAGTTCGCCGAAGGTTCGGCCAGATTTGGAACTTTCGTCGAACTTGGGCAGCCCTTCGGGAGGCCGGAAAGTGATAGTGGATGAGCTCACTTGGTGGGATAAAGCTTGGTTGGTTGAAGCCAAGCTGAGGTTTCAAAAACCTTGTATATATGTAAGTATATAGAAGAGAGAGAAGGTTTATGAGAAGAAGTGTATGTATAGAATTTGAAAGAGATGAAGAGAAGCACTTCTTGAAAAAATTCCAGCAACTTTGTGGCTCTTTAGCTTGAAGAAAATGGGTTGGGGTGGGGGTTTATTTATAGGAGAAGTTGGGTGGATTGAATGGTGGAGAATTGAGGAAAATGGATGGTGGATGATGTATGTCACTTGGATTGATGACATGGAAAGCAATGTGTGTTTCTTTGAAAATTGCCATAAGAGACAAGTAACTTTATGGGTTCAAAATCTCAGCTGAGATATTTGAATAAATGTATATTTTCCTTTTCTTTTAATCATTATTTAATCACTTAATTAAGGTTTAAACACCATTAATTATGACCACCTTAAAAACTCCTAAATAAATACCATAAAAAATATTATAATTACTTAAATAATATAAAATGATGTCCTGCAAGTTTTGGTCAACTTTAGTCAATGATAACTAGGTCAAACGTGGTCAATTGTGGGACCAACTGCCTCGATTTTTGTGCCCGAACAAATATTCTCTAAATACTACGAAATTTTTACCATACTTAGAAAATACCATTTAAATGATCCATACCAAATTTTAAGTCATTATAGCACGTGGAAGTATTTTATCTAAAAATAAAACTATTCTGTCAGCCTTTCTTCCGAGTAAAAATATTTTTTGGTCTTGAAATAGAGGAGATCGATCTTTTGACCAAAGTTTTGACTTGAATAAATACTTAAAATATATTTCCTAATATATAAAATATATTTCGATGATAGGAAATGTATTTTAGTATTTTTGAATAATTTTCTCCGAGAAATGCTGATTTTACGAACCGGGAGAAAATTACTGTAAGTATACATAAATGATTTACAGAACTGGATATTGATAAACTTTGAATAAAAACTTTTTTGATATATGTAGAGATATATTTTGGAGTGAAGAGTTAAATATTTTTAATATAGCACGAGACCTCTAAATAATATTTCTGATATATTTCTTATTCGAGCTTGTTGCCATATTCCTATTGCAACACAGATCTAAGAAATATCATATCTTGATGTTTCTTCTTTGATCATATTGCCTTAGAGATATATTCCATAAAGATATAGTTTTGATATTTTGCAAGAATGACATATCTCTTTTATCTGTTTAAAATACATGATTTTGCTAGTTTGATTTTTTGACTCTGATTTAGATCAATTAAATTCACGTCCTAATGGAGAGGATCTATGTGTTCTTAATTTTATGTTTAATCGTACAAATACCAAAATAAATAATATATCGAAGATATCCTTTCAATCTTCCCCTTTTTGGTATTTTCCAAACAAACATAAAATTATCAGTGTGTGCTTCCCCTTGGTGTATGCATGAATTTTTAAAAGGTATTTTTCACATAAAACATTTAAAGCGCCTTTCTTAAAAATCCTGCAAAATAATTTGTTAGATTTATCTTAAAAAATAGAAGCACAGATAGATCCTTGTATATAAAAAAGATAGCAATTTAAAAATGAGGGGTCTAATTCTCTTATACTTGTTCAAATTGAACATTAGGGGTCTAATTTCTCTTCCCCTTTTATTTGGTACCTGCCAAAAAGAGTATATATTTTAGAGGAAGAGTTTTATCTAAAAATATTAATTTTAGAAAATATGGCATTTTGATCATAGATCTAGTCAAGTGCATGTATTTTGAGCATATAAGAATGAATTCAAAAATGTATGCATGGTATTTTTAATCTGTTTTTGCATGTATTGACCTTAACTAGAGTATTTGATAAAAGTGGAACTTGTGTAATCAAATACTTAAGTTTAAACATTAATGCAATACCTTTGAAATATATAACATGCAGTGAGCAAATCAGTTGTATAAATTTAATTTTATAGCATAAGTAGGACTTCTTGACTGTACCTCTTTTTGAGAATACTAGACATTTGTTTGTAACTATGAGTTTTATTGATTGTATTAATAGAAAACAAAGAGTCTAGTGATTATCATGCATTGGTAATATTTAAAATTTGAAATTGTGTCTGTTAATAATTTCGAATTATGCATACCTCCATTTTGCACCTTTTCAGTCTTTAGAACTCAACAAGATACACAAATACATGACTTAGTATTTTACAATGCATTCTAATCTGTCAATCATATTTTACACCAACTGTCACTAATACAAACTATTCTTTTGGTACAAAGTCTAACACTAATACATACTATTTTTTCATTTAGACAATTTTGGCTATTTTCATGTTACAAACTCCAACACTAATACAATCTATGTCTATTCTAGGTCTGAGTAACAGACTACACAGTTTGGAGATCTAATACATTCTAAGGAAAAACCACATTTCTAAAACAACCGAAAACAATACATAAAAATCCACATTACTTATACACAATAAATTTTACATAGTCAATTTCCACAATAGGTACAATTGGATTGGTTTGAGAATGGAACACAATACATCAATCTAGTGTGTGTATGCGAAGTAAAATGAGCAGAGGTTGAAAGTATATAACTGTTTTACCTTGTGGATTCTGACAGATTGCTTGGGAAGTCAAGTAGTGTTCCTTGTGTACTTTGAGAAGCTCTTGCTGGATTCAAAGGACTCAAATTTTCCATTATTTTCTTTTGGAGTTCATCAGGGACATTTGAGTTTCCTGCATGTCAGTAGTTATATACAATACAAGAACCAAATATTTGATATGGCAGAATGCAACAAGAATGAAACTGACAAAACATGACTGACTCTTATTAAGTTAAATACTACTATTCTAGCAGTTTTATCACAACAAAATAGATAAACAGGATAGTGTAAATATTGTTCCCGCATAAGATAGATAAAGACAGATTTACCCAGCTGTAACAAAACAAGTTATGATATATTACCAAAAGTGTTCTCAATAATCAGCGTGGTTCACTGACTATTTAGAACAAAATCCTGAACCTGTTTTAAGTCATTACAAACCAGAGAAGTGCATACACTTCTGAAATTCAAAGATCAACAGAGTTTAAATATTACATACCAACAGACAACACGGAATCCTTACAAAGTACAAATACATCAGAAAATAGCAGAAGAGGTACATAACAGCAAGTACCAGTACAACATCACAGATCAGACTTCATCAAATAGCAGAATCAAGCAAACTTAACCAATCATATTTCCATCAGCATCACAGATATGAACCAAATCAGGCAAGTTATCAATCAGTTGACCTCTAGCACCCACATTAACCTCTTCTAACTCATGAATCATAGCAGTGTTATCATGTATAAGGACTTGAAAGGAAGTGACAATGTCATGATCATTCATGCAAGGAGTTCCTAGAGTAGATGCAGCCAAATGCTCTAAATATGCATACCTATATTTGCAAGAGGCAGTGAGACTCTTTAATTCTCCTACTTTTTCTTTAATCTCATTGTTTTCTTCCTTAACCCTCTTAAGTTCAAGTTTTAACTCATGAAACATGATTTTGACAGACTCAAACTTAGACAGAAACACATCTTCCTCTCTTATGAATTGAGGAATAACTGTGGGAGTTGCCTCTTGAGGCTCACAGTGCATCAGGGGCACTTATGGCCTAATGTGTTCATTAGTGATTTAAGAATCAACAAGATTAGAAAATGCTTCAGGCATGTTAATGTTGCAAAGTGCAAAGAAGGATGAGATTAACATACCATAAGGCATATAATCTACAAGATGTGCATTGATCATGTTTAGAAGAATAACATAAGAGATACTAAAGTGGATTTTGTTAGTGCAGAGAAGATACATGATTTTCATATCAAAGAAATCAAAGTACTTATTTTGATTTGGTTTTGGCATAACATTTGCCCTAATGATTAGAGCAAGATGCTGAAATGTGCCAGTGAAGTGTTTGAAATGAATACCATAATTAACATCACATAGACCATCAGGAATATCAGATTTACAAAAAGCGCCAAGCATTAGTTCAAATTTAGATTTGTTAAAAACAAATAGAGAGAAGATATCCTCACAAGGCAACTCACACAAATACAAAGGTAAATACAGTTCCCTATTAATGCTTTTGTTATCAACACAAATGACCTTTTTGTTGACTGATGTAGTGAAATGCAGTACGCCATCTACCCTTTTTATGATATTCATGTTACAGTAGAACTCTCCCATGAGGTGTGTGTAGTAGTGCTTACCTAATTTATACATGAGACCATCCCACCTAGCCCTTCTAATTAAAAAACTCCACTTCACCCTTCACATCAACGCAAGTGCCAGGTTGGACATTTTTGATAAGTTCAAGAAACTTTTTGGAGTTTGAAGGGTTTGACAGTTTTGGTGGAGGGGGCTTTGATGTGTTCATAGAGGTGTTTTGATTTTGTCTTAGGTTGGCCTTTCTGGTGTACACTTTGGCTTGCAAAGGTTAGGAGGTCTAGGATTAGGGGATTTAGGGTTTTGATATTTTCTGCTTTGTTAGAAAGGGATGGTATAATTTTTATATCCCTTTCTGAATTGTCTTGTAGGGAAGTGTCTTTTATGGTAATGTTTAGGTTGTGAGTTTTGAACAGGTTTGAAGGCAGAGGTTTTGTGGTGATGAAACTGATTTTTCTCCATATCTTCAAGAAGATATGGGTTTTCAATCAGTGGTCTGGGCTTAGGGTAAAAAGGATTAGCATTTGGGTTCATGTTGCAAGTGAAGTGAAGTTTATGCAACTATCTAGTGTGTGTGTGAATGCAGCATACAAGATATGCATATATATAACCATTTAACACAGATGCAAAGAGAAAAGATTTTAAAAATTAAGATTTTAGAAATTGTTTACTGTTCATGAACAGTGAAAACATTTAATGCATGCATGGCTGTGTTACACAAAAATCCAAGTCCTTTATGAATAGATACTAAGATGATGCGTATGAAGGAATGATGTAATGCAACACATATACACAGATGCATGGACTATTACAGCAGAGAATAAAGAATGTATTAATTCTTTATCTTTGTGTCTACTTTAAAAAGCAGCACAATACATAAGTACATATTTTTTAAAACTGTATGACATAAAGTTGATATCATAGCTTACTCTATTACACAGAGACTGTACTTTCAGTGCAGGTGCATTTAAGGATGTGTTGTGTGTGAAGTGAGTTTGAAAGAAAGACTGAGTTTTTAATGCAAATTTTATAAAATCCGTTACATTTATTTCTCAAGGCAAGGCTGTTTAATGCAATAAAGTGCAGAATGCAACAATGAGAATGTAAGATGCATTAAACACTTAGCATATAATACCCAATGATAAGCACCAATTAATTCATATCACAGTTATATCAGATAGCAGTTAATGAACTTAATAAAGGAGAACACACATTTAGCAATTAGTTCCTAGAAATCTAGGTGGCCATTGATCACAGCATTGATCCAGATACAAGGTTGCTCATGGCTTCCTTGCCAGGTCTTACTATGAGGGCAGCGTGTGTTTGTGCAAATATTTATTAATCATTAACCAAAGTTTCTTGTACAGAACTGATTAAACTGATAATACAAGTCAAATAGGATTACTGAAGTCATCATAATCAAGTTATTACAGTGAGCAAGTAATCCAAAAAGCACAGAATTTTTGATCTTATTAACATGGTATTGCATCAATCTTATCAAGGGATTCCATAGTACTTATAGATGATAAAGTGTTTTTAAACTATCTATCACAGATGCAAAGTATGTAATTACACTTTTAATCCTTGAGAATTTGAGGCCTACTTACCAGATTTATATACTAGAACTGATTGTAATGAGCATATACACACACAGTAGCAAGTAACTCATAGAGGTGATAGCTATACTGATTTGACAGTTATGTTATATCTTTATAGAACAACTCATATTTTGCAAGTAATCAGATAAGTAGTTTAACCAAAAATTTATCATCCATCCATACTCTGAATTATTTATACAAAGTATATTTTAGGTGAAGCTTTAATATAAATACAGAGTTATTATGATCAAGGACATACCCCAGGGTTATTGACACATAATCATTCATAAATTTAGCATAGAGAAGTATGACAGAGTCTTTATACATAAATTTCATTCAAGATTTATAACTCAGACCTTGCCAAATTCACTTATAAATTGTATAAGATTATTTAATATATCAAAGCAGTTAATCCGTAAGTCATTTGATTAATTCAACAGATTCTGATGTAGTAGGTTTTGAATCTTAACAATAAATTTCAAACAGATTACCAAGCTTAGATTACACAGATATATAACAATTAAAGCAGGCTCTGATTGATTAACCATAAGCTTTATCACATCTAGTGTGCTTCTCAGTGTGCTTAAAAATAGAACTCATACAATTAATTTAACAATTCTCAATTTATAAATGCAAGCAGATCAATTCACATAGCACAAAGATTTAGTGTTATATATATACACACCACCAGTCCGAACATAGATACCAATATATATCGGACTTAGTTTAACACAAATCAATAGTTTGACTGTCAAACATACAATATTCATAAATTTCATTACAGTTAACCATTTTAATCACAGCAACAAGAATACAGTCAAATTCAATTCAACTATATCACAAATACAATAATCAACTCCAATCTAATCAAGTAACATTAGCATGAATCATAAGCATCCATCATAATTCATATCCAGGGCTCATGTTCTTAATTCAAACAGAATTGAGTCATTAAATCAATTCAACACAGATTTTCAGGGATTCAAACAATACAGTTTAATGGAACCTAAGGGAACAGTTTCCAAAATGAACTCATAACCTCAAATATATAAATTTAATTTTAAATCACAATTACAAACTCTACATCAACCATATGATTTTGAAATAATCCGAAACTTTATACTTTTTATTCGAGCAAAAGAAAATTAAACTAAATATCAGATCATAACTGTATCATAAACACATTACAGACCATTTACTTCATTCATATCAAGAATAAGATACGATTTAATCGAATTATGCTCAAATCAATTTCAGTCAAATGCCCTTAACCATAGATTCAAACAAATGAGAATGAAACAAAAAAAAAACTCACTTGAGCCTATAGTCTGGCCTGACTAATAGGACTTACCCGGTTGACTCAGTCGAGGACTGAGTCAACTTTCGATTCACCCTTTTTCGTCACATGCAACCGTTGTATCTTCTTCTCTGAGAAAATATTGCAACAATCAGTCTTATCCTGTTATAAGACTTGAAAACGAGTTAGGTTTTCGTTGAATCAATGATTCAAAAAAAATGAGTGTATATATATATATATAAATCAATCAATTTAATGTCCGATTTGATGATCCTCGTTCGATTTATATATAAATCATCGATTTTTATGATCAAAATTGATTGATTTTACCAACCCAATCAACTGTTTTCATCAAATCTTTTAGAGATATGATGAGTATATATATATATATATATATAAGCATAGTAACTATATGATTTCATCGAAGATTTAAGGGAAATTGAAGAAATCGATCTAGGGTTTTTCGAAAGAGGCGGAGAGAAGAAAAAAGGCGAGAGGATTTAGAAATTAGGGTAACAACTGAATCGTGTGTGTGCACTGTTCAAAACCGTGTTTTGTTTATATATTTTATTGAATAAACGATTAGGATTTACCAGGGTTAGGAATGAATGGTCAGGATTAGAGGGTATATAGAATTTGGGTTTTTGATTAAATGGGCTGGGCCTTTTAAAATAAGTTGGGTTTTAAAAAATTATATGGGCTTATAATATTGGGCCAGTCATAATTTTCTGTTTGGGCTGGAAAAAGCAATTTTTTTTATACAAAACTATTTAATTTTATAAAATAGCTGGATTAATATATATATATATCTATCCTTAAAATACTTTTGTTGAAATATATATTTTGTAAAAATATTTTTCAAGAAATTTATTTATATATTACAGAAATTAAAATAACATAAATTTATGTACTTATCTGTAAATAAATTTATAAATAATTATATATGTTTAAGATCAAAAAATATATATATATAAATAACTGAAAATAAATATAATAACACTATATATGAGAGAAACTTCTAAATATTTATAAATCTCATGGAATAATAAATATTCACTCGATTAAATTTTATTTTCCCGGTTAATCTGGGATATTTAAGTTATCTTAACCCGATCAATAAATTTCTTTATTGATAAATCCGAGTTTCAAATAAACTTAATAACTCAATTGGGAAAATATCCTTTATCGTTGAGACTTCTTTATAATTCTCAACTAATCTTTATATATAAACCATTATTTCACAGATTCCAACATTCCTAAATCCAAGCGGAGTTTAGTGAATCTTTCACAATTTAATGGTTTTATGAATATGTCAGAGAGATTGATTTCAGTATCAATATGAGTCATTTTTATATCGCCTTTATTGACATGATCACGTAAAAAATGATGTCTCACATCTATATGTTTATATCTAGAATGTAATACGGGATTCTTGCTAAGATCAATAGCACTCCTATTATCACATAAGATTGAGATCACATCAAATTTTATATTGTTAGGTCACACACATTGTAGATGGGGGTGAATACAGTGTATAGTACAATCAAATCGAACTTTAATAACTCAAGTAACAGAAAACAAACTTTATTCAAAATAATAAACTCTGTTACAGTATGGAACTATCCTCTCTCAGTGATGAACAAATATCACGAGAGCTGATAGGGTTACAATTAATAATCTTCTCGATAATGATAACACTTATAGTGTAAACCCTATGTCTGTGTTTATATACTACACAGTTACAAGATAATCGCTAATTGATATGGAATATAATTCTGCTTCCTAAAATATATCAATCAGATGTCTTTTCTTCCAAGTATTCTGTAACACCCCCAGATCCGGGGTCGGGGATCCGGGTTGTCACGGTCTTTCTTTCCACAATATCACTTCACTTAATTAATAATAAATAACCTCATGCTGTGACCCCATACTAACACACACCACAACCCGTTATAGTCTCAGAGATGAAATTGAAATAAGTACAAGTCTTTGAATCCACCATTTAAAAGTTATTACAACCCAAAATGATTACTTGATAAATTTACAGTTAATTGCCATTATCTGCCACAAGTTATAATTATACATAATTTGATTCTCAAAAGTAGATGGTCTGAACTACAATGGATCTACCTCTGCAGCTATAGCAGCTACAACATCATCGGGAAGACGCGGGACGCTTCCCACGCGCTTGCGCTGGGTCTGCTGGAGTCTGGCCATCTTTCCTAACTGTTGTTGTGTGATGAAGAAATAAAGCAAGAGTGAGCCTTACAGCTCGCAAGATAATACATAGTGATAACAATAATATAAGTATCTAAATGGATACTTAATAGAATCTCTATCATGTGTAAGATAATTACTTACTAGATATAAGTAAAAACAAGGAATGAAGTTACCAATACTTCACTACACTTATATCATTTATAAAGCTACTTGAACTACCACCGTTCAAAGTATTATAAGTTTTAAGAAAAACATCCCATAGATGAGACCACAAGTTAAGACTTGAATAGATTCAATCTTTGAAATATTATTGAATGAAAAAGTTATGAGATACTTTATTTAGTCCCGATATATATATATATCCACATATATATATCTCTTAAACATTTCCTGGAACCTCTGTTATGTAAAGTATGAACAGAGTTTGAAACATCCAATGAATTTTGGAAAGGAAAAGAATTTTGGCATAAACCAGATATCTTGCTGATCAGGCAAAGATACCAATAAGTAACCTTTTCTACTGTAGATGGATGAATTCCTCACCGGTCATCACCCTGGCCGCATTAGGACCTCGCGCTAGACCGTTACCCGGCCCCTCACGCGTTGATGGACTGCCACCCAGCCACTTACACTTTCATAGACCGTACCCCGGCCTGTCGCTTATGCCGACTCAATTAGATGGGCTTACTTCCCGAACGTTGGGCAAGTAATCAATTCATTTACCAAAACTGCAACCTCGTTGCGAATATAAAATACACCACAGAGCCGGATTCCCCAGGTTTTGATCGAGTATTTAAATCCCCTTAAAAAGGAAGATCTTAAATATAAAAATGAGTTTTGGGATCCGCTCTGACTTTAAAAATCATTTTGAAGACTCGAAAACACTTTAAAGAGTGTTTGGAGTAAAGCTGATTTAATGAAGTAAATCAGTCCCCAGAATATTTAGAAAATGACTGAATATTATTATTTAAATAATATTCCCATAAAGAATAATCTTTATAAAAATAATTGAAGTAGAAGTATTAAAACTTATACTTGAAATAAACATTAAATAACCAAAGATATACTTATATGAAAGTATTATCTTTATTTGAATAATCGAAAATAAGTTTGATTATTAACACTTTATTCTCTAATGAAATAAAGAACATATTTCAGTAATAAGCGGAGTCATAATACCTCGAATGAATATTATAAATAATATTCATTAAATAAAATAAAGGAGTCATACATCCTCAAATGAATATCCAAGTAATATTCAATAATAATATAAACTGAGTCATAAGCCCTCGAATGAATATTCAAATAATATTCAAATAATAAAATAAACTGAGTCATAAGCCCTCGAATGAATACTCAAATTAATATTCAATTAAGTAAAATAAAGGTATCGAATAAACCTTATTCGATCCATAGTTTTAAAAACTATATCCATATATATATAAATATATATATATATATAATATACTCGGGAACATCGACTCCCGGTTTAGAAATATGTTCACCTTTTATCCCCTATACTAAGGGTATACGCAACTACTTGCTTATTTCTAGCATAGGTATTATGCAACTATAAGCATTGAAATCAACAGATAGATAACCAGATTACGAAACAGACATGCATATATACCATATCAGCATGCTCCAATATATCGCAAAATTTGCTAATAACAATCATGCACTATCACAAGATAATGCATATACATATATTTACATCACAACAACAATATAACGGGTAGAAAACTTGCCTGAGCGACTTGGGGTGATAAAAGGCTCGGGACGAGTCTGGTAACCTATAAATAACAAGTAAGTTGGAATTAAACCAAAATCACTTGTAAATCTATACTTTAACTAACTTAGACTTTAACGCTTGTTTTGCGCTCACTGATTTGCTTAAGTCACTCGGGTACCCGCGGCTCCACCATTTTTAATAATTTAACCTTTACGAGTTTTAAAACGATTCCTTCGCGAGTGTCTTACCAACTGCCTAACACACTTACCATAAATGCTTCATACATTAATTAACCCTTTTTGGTCTTTAACCTATGTTTCAAAGTAAGGCGAGGGAAAAAGTTTCGTTCGCGAAACGCCGTTACTTGAAACGGTCGTTTCTCCTAAACCGTGCATCGGAATCGAACGAACTACATATCAAAACGAAGCTCGTAACATGAGCTATCTAAACATGGCAGTGGTCATAATCTAGCCGGGGGTTCTCGGGTCCTAATTCTATGCACAAAAACAGTCCAAAGAAAATCGGACGTTACGACGGCTATGTTTACGCGATTTCCCAATTTTAAACCATTCAAAACCAACCACAAATCAACCCCAAATCAATCATACAACCAATATCCCTCCAAACCACATCATAACAGCCCCAACAAATCCACATTAACCATTTATACTTATGCCTAAGCTTAATTTAACCATACTTAAGTTCTTTTAATCAAAACCACAACATTTACCATTCCATTTCACTACCATTCCAAATCCCAAACTCTAAATCACAACAACAAGCTACAATATCATCCTACCAATTAAAATCATCTTATAATACATAGTGATCTAGGGTTTGGAGATGGTATACCTTCCTTGAAGTGGTGGGATGAGCTAGGAAGCCTTAAGAAGCTTTGAGAAGTCTTAGGAAAGCTTGGATCTTCAAGAAAAACAAGAAAACTTCAAGTAAAAAAACTTGAAAACACTATTCATAGTCTTCTTCTTTGATTAAATGAAGAAGATTGAGAAGGAATTGATGGCTTAAACTCATGGTATAGCCCTAACTAAGCATGAAGATGATTAGGGAATTTACTCACCAATTTAGGAAGCTTGGATCTTGAATTTTTGAAAATTCTTGCCTAATGAATAGTAAAAAGCCGAGAGCTTCAAGAACAAAGCCTTGGTTGCTTTTTGATTTTTTGATGAAAATGATTTTTGCTTGGCTTGGTTGCTTGGTTTTTGTGCTTGCTTTAGTCAATTACCTTCCTGCCCTTGAATTTGTGTGGTTACAAAGCCACCACACCTCCTCCCTTCCCATGTCATGCTTATGTCATCCTCATGATGTCATCCTCCCTTCTTTGTCCTCTTTCTATTGGTTGGATGACCTCATTCCCACTAATCCCTTTGATTAACTTCCTAATCGTTTGCCTAATGACCGCTGATCTGTTATACGGTTCGCTTAACTTTCGTTCTCGTTTATCGTTTGAAGGATCATACCCGGGATCTTATTACTTAGGTTCCCTTAACCTTTCTCAATACATTATATTCCTTTTTATGATCCTCTATTATAATCCTTTAATTTAAATCCTTTTTATCCTGTTACCTTATACTCAATTCTCTCCGTATCTTGTGGATTTCCGGGAAAAACCAAAGTGTTCGGAATTGGATTCTGACGATCTTTACATACACTTATATACTACATAGAGTACTAATAATATCCCAGAATATCCATAACAGAACCCCTACATAGTGTGGCGTGAAAAGTTTCTTCATTCAGCTAAAACACTATTCACAAGGGTTACAAAAAGTTGAAAATTTTTGGGGTTATTACAGTCTCCCCTCCTTAAAAGGATTCCGTCCCGGAATCAAACAGAAAACAAATGGGGGTACTTTTCTAGCATTGTGCTCTCTAGTTCCCAAGTTGATTCTTCCACATTATGATTCTGCCATAGTACTCTGACTAGCTTGATCACTTTGTTCCGAAGCACCTGCTCCTTCTTATCCATAATCCTTACTGGCTTCTCCACGTAAGTTAGATCTGGCTGCATATCCACCTGCTCGTACTCCACTATGTGCCTGGCATCCCGATGATACCTCCTTAGCATTGACACATGGAACACATTATGAACTTGTTGCAAATTAGGGGGTAGGGCTAGCTCGTAAGCTAACTTTCCAATCCGTCTTAATATCTCAAAAGGTCCAATGTATCTTGGGCTTAGTTTTCCTTTCTTTCCGAACCTCATTAATCCCTTCCAAGGGGATACTTTCAGCAGTACTAAGTCCCCTACTTCATATTCCTTGTCCTTTCGGGCTAGGTCTGCATATTTCTTTTGTCTGTCTTGGGCTGCTACAAGTCGCCCTCTGATAAGATCCACTATATCTTTGGTCCTTTGGACCACTTCGGGTCCGAGCATCTTCCGCTCTCCTACTTCATCCCAGTATAAGGGAGATCGACACCTTCTTCCGTACAGGGCCTCATAAGGCGGCATTCCTATGCTAGCATGAAAGCTATTGTTATAAGAAAACTCGATCAACGGCAAGTGATCATCCCAACTTCCTTTAAGGTCTATTGCACAGACTCTCAACATATCCTCTAGTGTCTGGATGGTCCTTTCACTCTGTCCATCCGTTTGGGGATGGTACGCGGTACTCATATTTAACTTGGTCCCCGCACATTCCTGAAAGCTCCTCCAAAATCTGGAGTTGAACCTGGGGTCTCGGTCTGAGACAATGGACGCTGGGACTCCATGTCGCGTCACTATTTCCTTAAGGTAAATGTCCACCAGTCTATCGACTGTGTATCTCTCATTGATAGGAATGAAATGAGCTGACTTTGTCAGTCAGTCTATAATTACCCAAATGGCGTCGTGATTGGCTTTCGTCCTTGGCAAGCCTACAACAAAATCCATCGCAATCTGTTCCCATTTCCATTCGGGAATCTCCAGGGGTCGCAAAAGTCCACTGGGTCTCTGGTGCTCTGCCTTTACTCTTTGGCAAGTCAAACACTTGTTTACCCATTCTGCTACGTCCCTCTTCATGTTAGGCCACCAGTAATATTCCTTCAAATCCCTATACATCTTGGTACTTCCCGGGTGAATGGAATACCTTGAACTATGGCTTTCATCCAAAATCTCATCTTTAAGTTCTTGAACATTCGGAACCCAAATTCGGTAGGAGTACCTCATTATCCCTTTATCATCTTTCTCAGTATGGATCTCCTCTCCAGTCATTGACTCTCTGCCTTCATTCATTATTTTCTCCTGGCACAATCTGATCTTTTCCAATAACTCTGGCTGCATTGAGATCTCAAAAAGCTTTTCAGTTCCGGTTCCGGTTACCTTTACTTCTATTTCCATTCTCTCAAAATCCCTTATCAACTCTTCCGAAGTCGTTATCATTCTGAGTCTTTCCTTTCTACTAAGGGCATCAGCCACCACATTGGCTTTCCCTGGATGATAGAGAATCTCACAATCATAGTCCTTGATTAGTTCTAACCATCTCCTCTGGCGCATGTTGAGCTCTTTCTGCGTAAATATGTATTTGAGGCTCTTATGGTCTGTGAAAATCTCGCACTTCTCTCCATACAAGTAGTGCCTCCAAATTTTTAAAGCAAATACTATTGCCGCGAGCTCAAGGTCATGAGTAGGATATCTAACCTCGTATTCCTTCAGTTGTCTCGACGCATACGCAATAACTCTACCGTGCTGCATAAGCACACATCCTAATCCTTTGTGCGACGCGTCACTATATATCACAAAATCTCCTTTTCCATCCGGCAATGCCAATACCGGAGCCGTTATCAACCTTTTCTTTAATTCCTGAAAACTGTTCTCGCATTTCTCCGTCCATTCAAACTTTTCTGTCTTACGAGTAAGTCGTGTCAAAGGGGCTGCGATCTTCGCAAAGTCCTGTACAAATCTTCGATAGTAGCCGGCCAATCCTATGAAACTCCTTACCTCTGTGGGTGTGGTTGGCCTTTCCCAATTTGAGACCGCCTCTATCTTGGAGGGGTCGACCAATACTCCTTCTTTATTGATCACATGTCCTAAAAACTGTACTTCATTCCGCCAGAATTCACACTTCGAGAATTTGGCATATAACTGTTCCTCTCTGAGTATTCCTAGAGCTATCCTTAAATGCTCTGCATGTTCTGCCTCAGTCCTTGAGTAGATCAAAATATCATCGATAAAAACTATCACACACTTGTCCAAGTACTTCTTAAATACTCTATTCATTAAATCCATGAAAGCCGCTGGGGCGTTGGTTAATCCAAAGGACATTACCAAGAACTCATAATGCCCATACCTGGTACGGAACGCTGTCTTGGAAATATCTTCGGGTTTAATCTTTAGTTGGTGATATCCAGTTCTCAGGTCGATCTTGGAAAAATAAACAGCATCCTTTAGCTGGTCGAACAGATCGTCTATTCTAGGTAATGGGTACCTGTTCTTTATGGTTAGCTTGTTCAACTCTCGATAGTCTATGCACAACCTCATGCTCCCATCTTTCTTCTTAACAAATAAAACTGGTGCTCCCCACGGAGACACACTGGGTCTTATCATACCCTTATCCAAGAGTTCCTGCAATTGGATAGCTAATTCCTTCATTTCTAACGGGGCTAACCGGTAAGGTGCTTTTGAAACTGGCGCCGTCCCTGGGGCCAACTCAATAGCAAATTCAATCACTCTATCGGGTGGTAATCCCGGAAGGTCTTGTGGGAATACATCTTCAAATTCGTTGACTACTGGAATATCTTGTAAGTTGGGCACCTCCTTCTGCGTGTCCACCACATAGGCTAGGTAAGCCTCACTTCCTTTTCGTAGCATCCTTTTGGCCTGGGCCATAGTCAAAAATTTCTGCGTCTGCCTCTTTCCTCTAAATATAACTTCTTTCTTCCCGGGGATATTTAACTTAACTTTCTTCCCTTTACAGTCTATCTGAGCATCGTTGCTAGATAGCCAGTCCATTCCCAAAATCACATCAAACTCCCCTAATTTAAAAGGAATCAGATCAACACTGAAAGATTGCTCCCCTATGTCTATCTCACAGGCGGGGTGAATCTGGTTAACAGGAATAATTTCATGATTGGCTATTTCTACTTGTAAGGGTTCTATCAAGGGTTCAGCCTTAAGTCTTAACTTACGCGCAAGGTCCTTTGATATAAAAGATTTAGTTGCTCCCGAATCAAATAAAACATTTGCACTGACTGAATTTAGAGAAAGGGTACCTCCTATCACATCTGAATCTTTCATAGCATCCTGGACTGTCATGTTGAAAGTCCTCGCAGTAGGTGGCTTATTAGAAGCAGCCCCGCTTGCTCCCGAAGCTGCTGGTTTGTTCATTGGGCATTCCCTCTTCCAATGACCCGGGCGTCCACATCGATGACAATTGGTGGTTGGAACGACGGCAGGGGCAGACGAAGGGCATTTATTTGAGTAGTGGCCTTCCCGACTGCACTTAAAACAGGTTACTGGCCTTTCTTTACACTCCCCAGTGTGATTCCTTCCACATATGTTACAGGCTGGCAATGGGGGTCGAGACTGGTTGGAATAGGACATTCTTGACTTCTGGCCGCCCTGGCTCACACTCACACTCACACTCATTGGCCGCTTAAACCCAGTGTTCCTTCCTGGTAGGGATACTGCTCCTCGATTAAATCTAGTTGGGAAGCTCCTTCCTGCGGAACCTCCACCCATGCTCATACTTTTCCTCTTTATTCCTTTCTTCTCTCTTTCCTTCTGCATCTGTTCACTTCCAACTTCTACAATCGTTGCCTTTTGCACCAGAGTGGCATAGTCCGTAAGCTCAAGGATTGCCACCCTATTCTGAATCCATGGTTTCAGTCCCTGCTGAAACCTCCTAGCTTTCTTTTCCTCGGTGCTCACAAACTCTGGCACAAACCTTGATAACTCAGTAAATTTCGCTTCATACTCTGCTACAGACAAGTTATTCTGCTTTAGCTCCAAGAACTTGAGCTCCATCTGGTTTTCCATAAACCTCGGGAAATACTTCCCCAGAAACAACTGACTAAATCTCTCCCAGGTTATAATAGCGTCTGTCTCCATATTTTTCTTGGCCTCCCACCAGTAGTTAGCTTCTCCTTTCAGAAGGTAGGTAGCAAATACAGTCTTCTGTGCCTCCTCGGTACTCAAAATCTCAAAAGATTTCTCCATTTCCTTTAACCATGCCCTTGCCTCAACTGGGTCGGCTGATCCGTGGAACTCAGGGGGCTTAAGGGACTTAAAAGCCCTGAAAGAGTTTGCCACTGCATTGTTACTTCCTTGAGGGGGTGGGTTGGGTTGACGTTCCAAATTCTGCCTTAGGAGTTGCATGAACTGGCTCATGGGATCCATGCCGGGGTTTGGTACTGGTTGCTCAACCTCGGTTTCTCCTTCTTCAGCCTCTATCTCAAATCCCTCGACATCATATGTTTCCTCTTCCTCTTCATACAGGGAGTCATCCTGTTCCACATAATTCTCATCTTCCTCTTCACTGTGTTCTTGGTTTCTATTGTCCTGATTATGGCTTCCCTGGTCCTCAGATCTAGGGTTCGCCCTAGTTCCAATCTTTCTTGGCGGCATGATTCTGATAATAATAAAAACAATTATTGGGAAAATTCAACATTAGGTCACAATCATATACAACATTGTGCCTTGCACAGCTCTTATAATGGGGAGAACGTATATCGCAATTCTATTATTTTAAGAAAGTTCTAATACGAAGTGCAGTAATAATAATGATAAAACAGTGATCCCGTCACTATGGAACTGAACCGAAAGGAAACAAATATATACATAATGCGAAAAATACATAGTTTGATCTGGTCAAAAGTACAACAGTGCTACAGTCATCTGTCCCAAAAGTGATACACAAGAGTCTATCTGTCTAGTCAGAAAAAGGGATGCTATATACAAGTCAACTATCCCGGAAAATTGGCTCTTACTAAGGCCTCGGCTAACTAGACAACTAGACTATTCCATCATCAATCCTGAATCACACACCGTAGCGGGTCAGCTCCCAAACCCTTTCCATCGCACGACGGAAGATATAGTCGGCCTGCCGCCTGGAGATCCTACCATGCCTGTCCCCCTGGAGAGATCTGAGTCTCGCTCGGGACGTGAGCTCTATCCCCGTAAGCTCCCTCCTCAAGGATCGGGGTATAGAAGCCCTAGTCTCATAAGCTCGGGTACGCCTACCCGCCCTCTCTGCATCCAACTCCCTCCTGGCCTCATCTAGTCGGCCCTCGGCAACAGCCACTCGGGTCCTCAATACATCCTGAACATATCCATGAGCTAACGAAGACTGCCTGTGGGCAGGGTCAAGAGGTGGTGAATCCGGAGCCGCTGAGGGTGCCTCCTCGGTCTGCCTAGGCTCGGAAGTATGGGTCTCTGAGCTGTCATCATCAGGAATCCAGGATAGTGGTGGAGGGGTAGGGGCTCTGACCACCGAAAGTGTGGGTAAAGGGATACCAGCATACACTACCATAGGTCCAACACGCTCCTCAGCTACTGGGACCTCATCCGGGTCCTCCTCATCTGGAATAGCAATAACCTCTGTCTCTGACTCCTCTGAGGGGTCCTCCTCATCTGAAATAGCAATGACCTCCGTCTCAGGCTCCTCTGAGGGGTCCTCCTCATCCTCCTCCATCTCAGGCTCCTCCTGATCCTCAACATCTAGCAATGCCTCATCATGCTCACGCTCGAACATCTCAGGGTCCTCTATCTCAGGCGCCTACACATTAAACGAGCTAAGTTACTATCATGATACTTATAAGGGTTCCCGTAAGGGTTTTAACTGTCAGCACTACTTTAAGTAGTCCGACCATGAACTTGGCAAGAGTTCTTATTATCTTTGTGAGTTTGTTATTATATCGACGCATCATCTCTGAGGTTTATAACGCTTAGCTCTGATACCATTTCTGTAACACCCCCAGATCCAGGGTCGGGGATCCGGGTTGTCACGGTCTTTCTTTCCACAATATCACTTCACTTAATTAATAATAAATAACCTCATGCTGTGACCCCATACTAACACACACCACAACCCGTTATAGTCTCAGAGATGAAATTGAAATAAGTACAAGTCTTTGAATCCACCATTTAAAAGTTATTACAACCCAAAATGATTACTTGATAAATTTACAGTTAATTGCCATTATCTGCCACAAGTTATAATTATACATAATTTTATTCTCAAAAGTAGATGGTCTGAACTACAATGGATCTACCTCTGCAGCTATAGCAGCTACAACATCATCGGGAAGACGCGGGACGCTTCCCACGCGCTTGCGCTGGGTCTGCTGGAGTCTGACCATCTTTCCTAACTGTTGTTGTGTGATGAAGAAATAAAGCAAGAGTGAGCCTTACAGCTCGCAAGATAATACATAGTGATAACAATAATATAAGTATCTAAATGGATACTTAATAGAATCTCTATCATGTGTAAGATAATTACTTACTAGATATAAGTAAAAACAAGGAATGAAGTTACCAATACTTCACTACACTTATATCATTTATAAAGCTACTTGAACTACCACCGTTCAAAGTATTATAAGTTTTAAGAAAAACATCCCATAGATGAGACCACAAGTTAAGACTTGAATAGATTCAATCTTTGAAATATTATTGAATGAAAAAGTTATGAGATACTTTATTTAGTCCCGATATATATATATATCCACATATATATATCTCTTAAACATTTCCTGGAACCTCTGTTATGTAAAGTATGAACAGAGTTTGAAACATCCAATGAATTTTGGAAAGGAAAAGAATTTTGGCATAAACCAGATATCTTGCTGATCAGGCAAAGATACCAATAAGTAACCTTTTCTACTGTAGATGGATGAATTCCTCACCGGTCATCACCCTGGCCGCATTAGGACCTCGCGCTAGACCGTTACCCGGCCCCTCACGCGTTGATGGACTGCCACCCAGCCACTTACACTTTCATAGACCGTACCCCGGCCTGTCGCTTATGCCGACTCAATTAGATGGGCTTACTTCCCGAACGTTGGGCAAGTAATCAATTCATTTACCAAAACTGCAACCTCGTTGCGAATATAAAATACACCACAGAGCCGGATTCCCCAGGTTTTGAGCGAGTATTTAAATCCCCTTAAAAAGGAAGATCTTAAATATAAAAATGAGTTTTGGGATCCGCTCTGACTTTAAAAATCATTTTGAAGACTCGAAAACACTTTAAAGAGTGTTTGGAGTAAAGCTGATTTAATGAAGTAAATCAGTCCCCAGAATATTTAGAAAATGACTGAATATTATTATTTAAATAATATTCCCATAAAGAATAATCTTTATAAAAATAATTGAAGTAGAAGTATTAAAACTTATACTTGAAATAAACATTAAATAACCAAAGATATACTTATATGAAAGTATTATCTTTATTTGAATAATCGAAAATAAGTTTGATTATTAACACTTTATTCTCTAATGAAATAAAGAACATATTTCAGTAATAAGCGGAGTCATAATACCTCGAATGAATATTATAAATAATATTCATTAAATAAAATAAAGGAGTCATACATCCTCAAATGAATATCCAAGTAATATTCAATAATAATATAAACTGAGTCATAAGCCCTCGAATGAATATTCAAATAATATTCAAATAATAAAATAAACTGAGTCATAAGCCCTCGAATGAATACTCAAATTAATATTCAATTAAGTAAAATAAAGGTATCGAATAAACCTTATTCGATCCATAGTTTTAAAAACTATATCCATATATATAAATATATATATATATATATATATAATATACTCGGGAACATCGACTCCCGGTTTAGAAATATGTTCACCTTTTATCCCCTATACTAAGGGTATACGCAACTACTTGCTTTATTTCTTCATCACACAACAACAGTTAGGAAAGATGGCCAGACTCCAGCAGACCCAGCGCAAGCGCGTGGGAAGCGTCCCGCGTCTTCCCGTTGATGTTGTAGCTGCTATAGCTGCAGAGGTAGATCTATTGTAGATCAGACCATCTACTTTTGAGAATCAATTATGTATAATTATAACTTGTGGCAGATAATGGCAATTAACTGTAAATTTATCAAGTAATCATTTTGGGTTGTAATAACTTTTAAATTGTGGATTCAAAGACTTGTACTTATTTAAGTTTCATCTCTGAGACTATAACGGGTTGTGGTGTGTGTTAGTGTGGGGTCACAGCATAAGGTTATTTATTATTAATTAAGTGAAGTGATATTGTGGAAAGAAAGACCGTGACGACCCGGATCCCCGACCCCGGATCTGGGGGTGTTACATATTCTATTCTTCATAGAATTCCTTCTTCATGCATATCTCTTCTTATGTTTGTCTCGATCTTCTCTTCCTGTAAATCAACTGCCTTCCTTATCTGAACGTTTCCTTTAAGTCCTGATATTATCTTCTGATAAATATCTCCTGAACCTTAAGTACTGATGACTTAAGTTCTGACTTCAGTATAAGTGCTGATTTGAGTTAAGTACTGATTTGTCCTGTTTAAGTAAGATCTGAAAACTAAACATAAATCATATTAGACATGACATTATCAAATATATCTAACATATATTATAGTCAGCCAGTGTTTGCTTCATCCACAGTATTTGAGCACAACACTTTGCAGCTGCTATATACTCAGCCTCGGTTGTTGAGATGGATCAAAATTTTGTTTCTTTGAAAACCAAGAAACTAAACATCCACCGAGAAACTGACAAGTACCACTAGTACTTTTTTTGTCGACTAAATGCCCGGCATAGTCCGAATCAGAAAAACATACTAAGTCAAATGATATTCCTTTTGGATACCAAAGACCATCATCAGTGGTTCCTTTAAGATATCTCAATATCCTTTTTACCGCGGACAAATGAGATTCTTTTGATGCTACTTGAAACCTAGCACACTTACAAACACTATATTGAATATCGGGATGACTTGTAGTTATATAGAGCAAGCTATCGATCATTCGTCGATATTTCTTTGTGTCTACGGGAATTCCTTTTGGATCTTCCGTTAATTTATCGAATGTAGTCATAGGAGTAGAGATGGGTTTGGCATTATCTATTTCGAATTTTTTCAAAATCTCTTTCCAATACTTGGATTGAGAGATATGGATGCCTTCATCAGATTGCCTTATTTGCAATCCTAAAAAGAAGTTTAATTCTCCCATCATACTCATCTCGAATTTTTTACTCATATTTTCAGAGAATTCTTTACATAGTGCATCATTTGTTAAGCCAAATATGATGTCAGCTACGTATATCTGTACGAGCAATATATCCTCTTTTTATTGCCTCGTAAATACGGTTTTATCGGCCGTTCCCATCTTAAATTTATTGTCTAGTAGGAACTTGCTCAGCCTTTCATACCATGCTCTTTGGGCTTGTTTTAAGCCATATAGAGCTTTATATACTTTATAGACATAGTCGGGATGTGTTGCATCTTCAAACCGGGGAGGTTTTTTACTTCCTCTTCTAAAATCCCGTTTAAAAATACAGATTTCAAATCCATTTGATAGAATTTTAAATTTTTATGACAAGCATAAGCCAATAGCATTTAAATTGATTCAATTCTTGCTACCGGTGCATATGTTTCATCAAGGTCTATGCCTTCCATTTCGGTATATCCTTGTGCGACTAATCTTGCTTTATTTTGAACTACCGTTCCATTTTCGTCTAATTTATTTCAAAATACCCATTTTGTACTGTTATGGATTAAAAACTAAGATATATAATTGCCGTATTTATTACTAAGGAATATGAGTTTCGAGGCTCGATTTAACTGCTCTTGTGTTTCGTGACTCAATCTGCCTTAACAAGATGCCTACGTGCCTTGCTGATTGCCAAGGATCAAGTCAAAAAACGTAGTTCTGATCTGTGGGGCGAGGCCTTTGATATAGATGTTGGGAGTCCTTGAATTGGACTTGGGTTAGGAGACTTGGTGGGCAAGTCACAGAATTAGAATGGACTTTGGAGTCCTAGAAAGTAAGAAACTGATTCCTTATCCCACCAGGTTCCTTGGGGGCCAATCTACAAGGATTTATTTCTCCACTAGGACTCATCTTATCAGCTGACTTATCCCTTATTAATTAATTACGAAATTAATTAATATTCAGGGTTTTGGGCCTTCTCACATGGGCCTAGCTGTTGGCCAAATTGTGATATGATTAATGCAACATTAATTATATACCCAGGCCTTATTTTCTTCCCTATCATTTGCCCTCAACTTTTGGGAAACAGTGACTAGGTTTCGCAAAAGTTAAGTTCATTCGTTCCCTTATATGGTGTCATTTTTGCGTAAAGTGTGGAGCGACCTACACATTTACAATGATTTGCTTTCATCCCTATTATTTAGGAATTATCTTAATTTGCAGGAATTTTCCCTGAATTCTGGGATTTTCCCTTGGATACTGGGATTTATCCTTAATTTCCAGGAATTTTTCCCTTAATTCTGGGATTTTTCCTTGATTTTCTGGATTTTTCCCTTAATTATGGGATTTATCCTTAATTTCCAGGAATTTTTCCTATAATTCTGGGATTTTTCCTTGATTTTATGGATTTTTCCCTTAATTCTGGGATTTATCCTTAATTTTCAGGAATTTTTCCCTTAATTCTGGGATTTTTCCTTGATTTTCTGGATTTTTCCCTTAATTCTGGGATTTATCCTTAATTTCCAGGATTTTTTCCCTTAATTCTAGGAGTTTTCCTTGATTTTCAGGATTTTCCCCTTAATTCTGGGATTTATCCTTAATTTCCAGGAATTTTTCCCTTAATTCTGGGATTTTTCCTTAATTTTCTGGATTTATTTCTCATTTTCTGAAAATATTTATATTTTCAGAAAATATTTTAAGGAATTTCCTCGATTTTCTTTTTTTTTCAGGATTTTTCTTCCCTTTTTTTTATACCTGGTTCGACCAGGAATCCTGTTCGACCAGGATCCTGGTCGAATTAGCTATCACCTTGCCCTGGTCGACATGATTTCGAGGAGGAGGGGTTCGAGCAGGAATCCTGGTCGAATTTTGGCCAGGATTTTCTCTTTTTTTTTGGAAAATTTCGATGAGACTTTCAATCCTTTCGGTCAGGATTCCTCGTCTTTTGACCGAATTATCCCTCTTTTAAGTTCAGGTCGACAGATTTTCGGACATGATCCATTCGATCAGGATCTTGCCTTGCTTTCTGGTCGACAAATTTTCTTGGTGTTAGGATTCTTCGATCAGAATCCTGACCTTTTCGGTCAGGATTTAGGATTTTGACCGAATTAACCCTTTCTCTCAGCCTTGGTCGAAGCCTTTTCGACCTCAATTAATTCGACGAGGAATACAACATGAACCCTGATCGAATTGGGTCAAGAATTTAGAATATATCACTTTTTGTGACTCCATATATTTGATTTGGGCCCTAAGTCTGGGCTGGATTCTCTTGGGCCAACCCTTTAGTGGGTTTTAACTTGAGCCCATTTTTTTAATTGGGCTTTCTTTGGTCCATCCCTTAATTGGGCTTTAACTTGGGCCCATTTTTTCAACTGGGCTTTCCTTTTTTCAGGCCCAAAGATTTTTCTGGATTTTGTGGATCCTTCCAGAATTTTCTTAAAACACTTATATTTTATATTTTCTCAAAATCCTCTAAACTGTTCTCGATCCTTCCAGAGTGTTCTGTTCTTGGGCCCAAATGGGCTTTTCTAGGCCCAATTAGCCTTCCTTGTGGCTATATAAGAGTGAAGTGTGGGGGGTGTGATTTCACACTTCTCATTTCCACTCTCCACAACTTTTTACAACCTTCTACTCTACTTTCTCTAGCCTTCAAAACTCCTCCCTCTCTAGGGATTTTCCGGCCTTCCTCCAGGTCTTCAAGTCTTCCCTACTCTCCGCTAATGGCAAATAAAGGTGCTGAGAGAGCGGCCAAGATTGCCTCGGCTTCAAAACGAGGTAAGGATGTCGAGTTCCGCTTTTCTTACATGTCTCTGATAGATATGATCAACACTAGGGGGGACGAATATCCCTCCACTGCACATCTTGATTCTTTTAATCATTGCAACACTTGGCACAACATAGATTATGATAAGTTAAATGCTCGTTATAACGTTCATCCTCCCCTTAGGCTAGTTCCTGTTTCTGGTGGCGACCGTACTTGCCACTGGAAACCCGATACTCTTTTTATTTACACAGAAGCCCTTGATGCTGGGCTTAGGTTTCCTTTTCATCCCTTCATTCCTCACCTTCTAGCTAATTTACAAATTAACCCATGTCAGCTTCCTCCAAATGCTTGGAGGAACATTTTATGTTTTATGGTTTGCTGTCTTAGGGAAGGTTTTCCCCTATCCGTAGTTGTTTTTAGGAAAGTTTGTCAATGTTACAACAATTCTTCTGGTAATTATGGTTGGGTCTATGTTAAACAAAGGCCCAAGTGTAAGCATATCTTTAACAGCGCCTCCATCCCCGATAATAACCAAAATTGGAGGAACAGTTTTGTCGGGTTAAGGTGGGAGAATGGCGACTGGGGCACACTCTTCAGATCTTCCTTCGGGAAGGTTAGTGATGGTAGCCTCAAATCCATTCACTTAATCCCCGAGGAAACTATCATTTATAATGAGCTTACTCGGGATGACGGTACTACTACCAGCTGGACTCTTTTAGAGGAGTTCTCCCTCATCCATGTGGGGCTATCCTCTATTTCTCAACAGGTTATTTTTCTTCCCTTCTCAATTTTATTTTATTTCATGCATTATTGACACCACTCATTTTATTTTTTATCTTGTTTTCAGCTGCTAAGGAGATCAACGAGGATAATGTGCCTCCCGTTGAGGAGACTTCCAGGATGAAGAAGTCTCGTCTTGCGGGCCTAGATACTCGAGGAAAGGCTACGGAGCCTAGCTTCCTACGGAAGCACAATGAGCCCATGGTGGAGGTTCCAGCTGAGGGAGCTCAGGGCCACAGTGCCACAGTGCCTCTATCACTACTGCTGCTCCCGTCTCTGCTGCTACAGGCGCCTTTCAGCCTCTCTGGAGATTCTACCGAGGGGATACCGTGGTTGGATCCATGAAGTACGCCTGGGATTGGTCTTACCACGGTGTAACTCCCAAGGACTTTACCGATGTGGTGCCTACTCCTGACTTGGAGAGGATCAAGCTCATGGGAGCTCAGTCCTTAGCCTCGGTATGATTATTTCTTGGAATTTATCTTTTTTACTTGTAGGAATCACTTGTCTTACACCTTTGTTTATTGTTTCATTTCAGTCTAACTCCTATTCTCAAGGCGCTGTGAGGCAAGCCGAATCATGGAAGAGGGCTTCTGACAAAGCCGATATTGCCCTCAGGAGGCAGCAGAAGAAGTATGTTGCTCTAGAGAGGAAGTTCAAGCGTAAGGAGGAAGAGTTTGGAGAGTCTAACACCGATCTGGTGGTGCTTCGGGCTGAGAAAGATAAGACGATTGGTAACTATCTAGACTCAGAGGAGTTTACCCAGTCCATGAGGGTAAGGGACGACTCAGTCTTTCCCGGGTTTTTTAGGACTGGTTGGGACACGGCCCTTGGGACCGTGAACGAGGCTTGTCCTGATATTAACCTAGCGGACTATGTCTGCCCTGATGACGAGGCTTTGCTGCAGAGGTTTCATACCCGAGTAGATGTCCCGGATCATATCCCTCAGGACCCGCTTCTTCTTCCTCCCGAGTCGTCTTCCAGGCCTGCTGAGGATGATAGCTCTTCCTCCTCCTAGACGACAGAGACTTCCAGTGAGAGCGGAGGAGATGATGATATGGATGCCGAGGGCACCTCCGCTCCTTAGAGCTTTTTTTAGCCCTGCGTGGCTTATTTATTTTATCTTGTCTTCGAGACTTAGTTTATCAAACTTTGTACTATTTATTCGAACCAGTTTTATTTATGACACTTTATGCTTGCATTTCATGCACTTAGTTTACTTGCCATGCCATAGACATTTAAACATATTTTGAAAACTTTCTGAACTTCACAAATTGTTGGGATTCATCCCTTACACAAATCTTAATAAACCTTAAAACAAAACTAAAATATGTAAATCCTAAGCAAGCAAAGCTTCAAGGTGCTTTTCAACCTAATTGTCATCTTGACAAGTGAGAATCATTCTCAATCGTATCATACATAGTAAACCTTTAGGTTTTGTACATGCCAAGTTCTCGGGACTTCAAAGCCATCCATAGTCTCAAGCTTATAGGTTCCTCTACCTTGAACACCCCTGACCTTGTATGGCCCTTCCCAATTTGGGGCAAGCTTTCTTTTCTGTCCTACACCAGAAGTTTCCACCTTCCTCAAGGCTAAGTCACCCTGTTTGAAGAACCTCTCTTTAACCCTTAGGTTGTAGTAGAACGAAGCCTTTTTTTGATATTCCACTATCTTCGCATGTGCCTCATCTCGCACCTCATCAATCAGATCCAGGGCTAACCTTTGCCCTTCCTCATTTTCCTCAGCATTGAAAGCTTGAATCCCGGGGGAGGAATGTGATATCTCTACAGGAACAACTGCTTCTTCCCGATATGCTAACATGAAGGGAGTTACTCCAGTCGTGACTCTACATGTAGTCCTATAGGCCCATAGTATTGGGAGTATTTCGTCCACCCAGTTATTCCTCGACTTCTCGATCCTCTTCTTTAGTCCATCCAGGATTATTCAATTCGCCACTTCCGCTTGCCCATTGGCTTGTGGGTGAGCCACAGAGGTGAATCGTAACTCAATTTCATTCTCCTCACAATACTTCTTCAATTCCTCATTGTTGAATTGTGTTCCATTGTCAATGACTAGGATGCGGGGAATTCCGTACCGGCACATGATATTTTCCCACAGGAATTGTGCAACCTGCTTAGTTGTGATTTTGGCCAAAGGCTTGGCTTCAATCCACTTAGTAAAATAATGGCTACAATCAGGAACTTCCTTTGTGCCGTGGCCATGGGGAAAGGCTCAAGTATATCCATTCCCCACATAGCAAAGGGGATAGGTGAGTTGATGGAGGTTAGCATTTCGGGGGGTTGTCTAACGATAAGTGCATTCTTCTGGCAGCGGTCACACTTCTTCACATACTCTTTGGCATCAGCCATCATTTCTGGCCAATAGAAGCCCAAACGAGTTATCTTATGAGCTAGTGCTCTGCCCCCAAGTGTTGCCCACAGATACCTTCATGCACTTCTTCAAGAGCCAAGCGTGCCTCATCGGGCCTGAGACATCTTAGGTAAGGAACTATATAAGATCTTTTATACAAGATCCCATCTATCAAAGACTATCTTAGTGCTCGAACAACCAACTTCCGTGCTTCAGTAGCATCATTTGGCAACCAACCGGTTTGAATATGGGTCTTAATGGGATCTATTCATGACGTTCCCAGACCTATAGGAGCTATGAGCTTAACATCAATGCTCCGTGTCTTCAGAACACGGAAGTATACACTTCCTGAACTTTCCTCTATCTCGGATGAAGCAAACTTTGATAAGGCATCTGCCTTAGCATTTTCCTCCCTTAGAATGTGCTCAACATGACATTCATCAAATTGGGTCATCACAGCCCTTACTAGCCGGACATACTTAGCCATCGTATCATCCCTTGCCTCAAACTCTCCCTTCACCTTGGATATGACCAACTTTGAGTCTCTACAGACCTTCAAGTTCTTGACTCTCAGTGTCCCTGCTAGGCCGAGACCAGCTATCAGGGCTTCATATTCTGCCTCGTTGTTTGTGGTCGGGAAATTTTATTTCATAGCATACTCAATCAAGAACCCATCAGGGCTTTGTAAAACCAAACTTGCTCCACTTGAATTTGTTTTTGGTGCTCCATCAAAATAGAGGACCCAATATTCCTTGTCCTTATCATCCTTTTCTTTGTCTTGAGGTATGGTATCCTCTTGCCCCCCGACTTCTTGGTTGGGTATGGTACATTCCACCACGAAGTCAGCCAATGCCTGGGCTTTTATTTCTGTTCATGGCTTATACTTGATGTCGAATTCTCCCAGCTCTATTGCCCACTTGATCAACCTCCCACTAGCCTTGGGACTGTGAATGATATTTCTCAGGGGCTGATTTGTTAGCACCTCAATTTGATGAGCTTGAAAGTAAGGACGTAACTTTCTTGAAGCCATCACCAAAGCTAAAGCAAACTTCTCAATAGTTGAATAATTCAACTCAGATCCATGTAGAATTTTTCTGACATAATATACGGGTTTCTGGATTTTCAGTTCCTCCTTAACCAATACATTACTCAAGGCACTCTCTGAAACGGCCAAGTACAAGTACAAGACTTCATTCAAAGCTGACATGACCAACAACGGGGCCTGGGCCATATATTTCTTTAATTCCTCAAATGCCTTCTGGCTTTCCTCACTCCATATAAAATCCTTAACCTTCTTTAAGGACTTGAAGAACGACAAGTACTTGTCCCCAGACTTTGAGATGAATCGACCGAATGCAGCAATCCTTCTGGTGAGCTTTTGAACATTTTTGATAGTTTTTGGGGGCTCCATGTCCAGGATTGCTTTTATTTTATCGGAATTGGCCTCGATTCCTCTCTTGGAGACCATCAATCCCAAAAACTTTCTAGACCCTACTCCGAAAGCACACTTCGTAGGATTTAACATCATCTTATGATATCTCAGGACCTCAAAAGCTTCCCTCAAATGGGTTATATGGCCAGTCTTCACTAGACTCTTGACTAACATGTCATCAACATAAACTTCCATGGTCTTGCCAATAAGATCCTTAAAAATTTTATTTACCAACCTTTGATAGGTGGCTCCTGCATTATTGAGACCAAATGCCATAACAAGATAACAATAAACACCAAAGTCAGTGATGAATGATACCTTTGGGATGTCGCCCTTGTGCATCTTGATCTGATTATATCCACTAAATCCATCCATGAAGCTCAGCATCTCATGCCCAGCAGTGGCATCTATCAAAGTATCTATCCTTGGCAATGGGAAACAGTCCTTAGGGAATTCGTCATTCAGATCAGTGAAGTCCAGACACATCCTCCATTTTCCATTGGCCTTCTTCACCATTACAGGATTTGCTAACCATTCGGGAAATTGTATCTCCTCGATGAAACCAGCCTCTAAGAGCTTCTCTACTTCCTGTTTTATAGCTTCTTGCCTCTCTGGAGCAAAACTTTATTTCTTTTGCTTCACTGTCTTCCGATTTGGTTCCTCATTCAGCTTGTGAGTAATCAGTTCCGAGTCTATGCCTGGCTTATCAGCTACTGACCATGCAAATACGTCACTATTTTCTTGCAAAAATTTCACCAACTTCACTCTAACGCTGTGTTCCAGAAACTTTTTTTGGAGAGAAAAGAAAAGAAATGTAAAGAATACATTTCTTAAACTTGTTCCCGAACAACTTTTATGAAAGAAAGGAAAAGAAAGCTGCAGATTTGAGAAGAAGTTTTCTTTATTTTTGTCTCCAAAATCTTCTTCCCACTTTTGGAAAGATTAGAGAGAAAGGAAAATTGGTTATTTTTTAATTCTTTTCTTTTCTACCCTAGATTCGGGAACACAGCATAAGGGGCTCCTCGAGCGTGGCCCCAATAAAAGTCACATTCTCAGGATCTTCGGGGGCTAAAGGAATTGAAACCAAGTCTTCTGCTGGCTTTCCTTTTTTCTCAGCATTCTCTCGGATATCCAGATCTTCAATAGGAAGAACCTGCCCCCAACTCCATCTGCCCTTAAAGAGGCCACATAACAGCTTCTAGCCATTTTTTGATCTCCTTACTCTTCTCCGATCCCATCCCGGGTGGGAAACTTCATAACTGAATGGTAGGAAGAAGGGACTGCCTTGAAGGCATGTATCCCTGTTCTTCCCATGATAGCGTTGTAAGTCGAACTAGCCTTCACCACCACAAAGTCCAACATCTGTGTTGATTGCCTTGGTTCCTGACCTATGGTGGTTGGCAACTTGATTATCCCTTCCACGGGGCACTCTACTCCAGCAAATCCATATATCGGCATATCGGTCGGGGTTAGTTGAGAATCATTATAATCCATCCTTAAAAAGGTATCATGGAGCAAGATATCCACCGAAGCACCATTATCCACTAGGACTCTCTTGACCGAGCTATTTCCTATTATCGTTGTTATGACCAGCGGGTTGTCATGAGGAAATTTTACACGCTCTAGGTCAGAATCATCAAAAGCCAATGTTACTTCTATCCTGGCCCTCTTCGGGGCTTCTCCAACAATATGTATAACCTCTCTAGTATATGCTTTCCTGGAGTTCCTGGAGAATCCAGCAGCAGTTGGTCCTCCAAAGATTGTGTTTATCACAGGCCCTCGAGGTCGCGGCCCTCCAAAAATTGCATTTATAACCGGTCCTCTAGGACGGGGATTCCGCCCCTGATCATCTTGGTCCCTTCTACGATCTTCAAAGCTCTTTTTTCCATTGTTATTCCTATCCTCTCCTTCTCCAGTGTATTTTTTCAATATTCCTTTTCGAATGAGGAACTCAATTTCATCTTTCAGTTTTCTACACTCATCGGTGTCATGACCAACATCTTTGTGAAATCTGCAATACTTGCTCTTATCTAGCTTGGCAGGATCAGCCTTCAAGGTCTTAGGCCAACGAATATCTCGATCTTTCTCGATTTCCATCAAGATCTGGCATCTAGGAGCATTTATCTTAGCGTATTCAGTGAACTTTTGCCCAGGTCCTCCCTTCTTGGGGGTTGAATCAGGGTTTTGATCGGTTCTAGGATACTTGTCCTTAGCGATATATTCCAGGTCAATTTTCCGCTTCTTGCCTCTAGTGGGCTCATTACTCACTACGGTCTTCCTCATGCTCTCTTCCATCTTGATGTACTTCCCGGCCCTATCTTGGAGCTGCAACATGCTTTCAGGGGGGCGCTTGGCCAAGGATATCTTGAAGAACTCATCCCTAGTTCCTTGTTGCAGTTCTATCATGGCTACCTTGTCATCAAGGTCCGGGACTTTTAAAGCCTCCTTTGTGAAATGATTCAGGTAGTCTCTCAAGGATTCCTTTGTTCCATGCACAATGCTCATGAGGGATGCTGAAATTTTCTCATGCACTCTCCCGCTGATAAACTGCTTAATAAAAGCCTGACTTAATTCTCTGAAGGACCCGATAGAGTTCGGGGGCAAACGACTATACCATCTTTGAGCCATACCCGACAGGATTTGAGGAAAGGCCCAACACTTAATAGCGTCATTCACGGGCTGCAACAACAGTGCATTAGAGAATGTCCTGACATGATTAGCGGGATCTCCCGTGCCATCATAAGCTTTGATAGTGGGCATCTTAAACTTCCTTGAGATATGGGCATTCATTATCTCCTCAGTGAATGGTGGAGTAGGATCATCAGGATCTCCAAGGGGAAGAAGATTCCTTGGATCAGCTCTTGGGGCTACAGCCCTTCTTTGTGTCGGACCATCCAGGTCTATGATTGGAGGAGGATTCCTTCCCCTTGGAGGTAGTGGGGGTCTGGTATTCTGGTGCGCCTCTAAGTCGCGTTTCAGCCTTTGAATCTCAGCCTCATGAGCCCTGATCCTTTCCTGCACTTCTTGGGAATTCGTCCCTTGGGTGCTCCTAGGACGTTGGCGACCATCAGCCATTGGCTCTTTGCCAGCACGCCTCCTTCTTGGGGCCACTTCATCATCTGAAGATTCAGAGTCTCTCTTAGTGTAAGGACCAGAAAATTCCTGATCCTCAGGGATAGGAGCCAAACCTCGTATATAGGGGGCGATCGCCCTCGTGCTTCACTTCGCCCAGCATGTCCACTTCCTCCAACCACGGGGTAAAGAGGCGTCCCATATGGGGGGTTTGTAGTCACAATAGTTGAATATTCATACCCAATGGGTCGAGAATTCACAGGTGTATGTAGTTGTTGAAGTTGGGAATTCGTCCATTGAGTAGCCGAGGGAATTGTCCCTTGTGGCTGAGGTTCAGTTGCCCCTACCTGGGCTTCTTGGGTGGTGGCATAGGTTGAATGAGGAGGCACCTCCACAGTTGATGAAATCGTTTGGGTTGTCCCTGCGGGTGTTTCTCCTTCAAGGGCTCTAATTATTCTCCGTGTTCTCGCCATGGTTGTTGTTGTGCTTCCCCACAGACGGCGCCAAATGTTATGGATTAAAAACTAAGGTATATAATTGCTATATTTATTACTAAGGAACGTGAGTTTTGAGGCTCGATTTGACTGCTCATGTGTTTCGTGACTCAATCTGCCTTAACAAGATGCCTACGTACCTTGCTGATTGCCAAGTATCAAGTCAAAAAACATAGTTCTGATCTGTGGGGCGAGGCCCTTGATATAGATGTTGGGAGTCCTTGAATTGGACTTGGGTTAGGAGACTTGGTGGGCAAGTCTCAGAATTAGAATGGACTTTGGAGTCCTAGGAAGTAGAAAACTGATTCCTTATCCCACCAGGTTCCTTGGAGGCCAATCTACAAGGATTTATTTCTCCACTAGGACTCATCTTATCAGCTGACTTATCCCTTATTAATTAATTACAAAATTAATTAATATTCAGGGTTTTGGGCCTTCTCACATGGGCCTAGCTGTTGGCCCAATTCTGATATGATTAATGCAACATTAATTATATACCCAGGCCTTATTTTCTTCCCTATCATGTACCAATTACGGAAGTATCATGAGGCTTAGGGACAAGTTCCCACACTGTACTACGAGTAAATTGGAGCAATTCATCTTGCATAGCAGAAATCCAATCCTCGTCTAATAAAGCCTCTTTCGCGGTCTTAGGTTCTATTTGAGAGAGAAAGCTAAGATGATTCACAACGTTTTGAACTTGTGACCGCATTTGAACTCCCTTCTTTAAGTCTCCAAGCACATTATCCAGTGGATGACTTTTTATAGTTGGAATTGCTTTAGGAAGTTCATCTTTCTTTTCATCCAATTCTAATGGATTTTTATGTACGGGAGTCCCGAGATCCATATTTTCGAATTGTCGAATAACCTTTTCAATATCATCCTGTTCAACATTTTTTTGGTCAACAAGATCTTTATATTTCTCCGGTGATTTACTTTCATCAAAAGCGAGATTCATAGATTCTTCCACCACAAGCGATTTAAGGTTAAACACTCGGCAAGCTTTACTATTGTTCGAATATCCAAGAAATATACCTTCATTTGATTTAGGATCGAACTTCGTAAGGTACTCTTTTGAATTTAATATTAAGCACTTGCTTCCGAATACTCGAAAGTAGCTTAGTTTCGGAGTTTTGCCAAAATATAGCTCGTAAGGAGTCTTTTATTTTATAGGTCGCAGCAAAACCCGATTAAGAATATGGCAAGCGGTTGACATAGCCCCGGCCCAAAAATATTTAGGTCGACAATATTCATTTAGCATTGTGCTAGCCATTTCTTGGAGTATTCTATTTTTCCGTTCAACTACTCCGTTGGATTGAGGAGTGTATGGAGCGGAAAAATTATGTATGATGCCATTTTCATCACAAAAGTTGGTGAAACTAGAATTCTCAAATTCTTTATCATGATCAGTCCTTATATAGACTATGGTTTAATTTTTTTGATTTTGAATCCTTTTACATAAAGAGGAGAAGGATTCAAAAGCATCACTTTTGGCTTTGAGAAATTCAGTCCATGTAAATCGTGAATAATCATCCACAACTACCAATGTATATGAGCAACCTCCGAGACTTTTTATTGGAACCAGACCAATAAGATCCATATGTAGTAGCTCGAGAGGTCTCGAGGTAGATACCATAAACTTTGCTTTGTGAGAAGCTCGAATTTGTTTACCAACTTCGCAAGCTTCATAAGTATGATCTTTATGATAGTTTAGTTTTGGTATACCTCAGACATGGTCTTTAGTTGGTATATTTTTTATCAACTTCATGTTGGCATGTCTTAATATTCGATGCCATAGCCATGGATCATCATTTATAGTGATTAGGCACACGTTCACTTGCTTGCTCATGTCACATGTATAAACATTTTTATTTCTGGGGCAAGTGAGAACCAACTTTCTAAATTTATCTAATATAGAACAATGAGTAGTGTAGAAAATTACCTTGTAATCATTGTCGCATAATTGGCTAATGGAGAGAAGATTGTACTTTAACCCGGTGACCAATTGAACGTCAGAAATTTTAACTTTCCCATTTCCGATATCTCCGATGCCGATAATGTATCCTTTACTACTATCACCAAATGTTACGCTCCCCGCAGTAACCTTTTTAATGTTGTTCAAGAGTGACTTATTATCGGTCATATGTCTTGAACATCCACTATCAAGGTACCATATGTCTTGTTTCGCGGCAAGACAAACCTACATACATGATTAGTTAAATTTATAGGTACCCCTTTGTCTTAAGGGTCCTGGGGTTAGTACATCATATATAACATTTGATTTATGAAAAAATCTAGGCATGGTATAATTATCATTAGACATATAAATATTTCGAGATGTATAAGGCCTAGTTTGAGGTTGATAATACCTATAGCTATCATGAAATCTTGGTGGAGCATGATAAACATTATATCTATTATTAGCATGGTAAGTAGCATAAGCATTTCTACTAAGAGGTTGTTGCCTTCTAAATGCATTACCATTTACATGATATTGTGTGTTTCTAGTTTGAAACATAGTTGGTTGATGAGACCATTGTTTCCTTGGATTTTTATATTCCGTATTTTGTGAGGCACATGTTTATCATCTTTCTTGTATAATTCCTTGCGAATCCATACATGCTTCCCCTTAATTTCACCATTCTTGAATTTGCAATATTGAATGGTATGTCCCATTTTATTGCAATAAGAACATTTATAAGATGGTGATTGGGGTGAAGTCTTTATTGGTGATACAAATCTCCGAGTATTTCCTTAAGGAGGAGAATTTTTATAATATCCCAAACCTTCATGATTATATGAGGTTTTTATATGCACCATTTGATCCATCTTATTGCCTTTTGTGAATCTTTGAATGACTTCTTCAAGATTTTCATTTTCTTTTATTAAGGCATCAATCTTGTTGTTAAGGATTATTTCTTGATCCTTAACTTGAGCTATGAGTTTATAATTTTCTTCTTTTAACCTTATAGCTTCATCTTTAAGCTCATTAGTTTTTAATAGTTCATTTTCTTTATCAAGACTGTCTTCATAAGATGTTTCTTTATCTTGAACATTTGATTCATTTAGAATCTTTAAGTTTAATAGATCAACGTGAAGTTTACAAATATTATCATTTAATTATATCTTCTCACGTTCCATCTCTTCATCTTTGAGAATTAATGATATATTCTCTGTTTCAGGATTGAGTATATATTCTTGAAGTTTATTTACCTCAATCTTGATGAGATGGTTTTAATCTGTTAGAGATGTAATCTCATTCTCATCTTGGACTTTTGAGTCCATCATCCGAGTATATTCTTTATTTTGAGTATGATGAATTTCCTCAATTTTCATCTTCTCGGACCATAATAAGTGAAACCTTTGTTCAACATCTTTATATTTATTCTTATAACTTACTACAAGTTCAATTAAATCATGCTTATTCATATCTAAAAGAGATAAATTAGATTCATCTAATAAAGATTTAATTGAGACATAGTTAGATGTTACCTCTTGATTTGAAGATGAGATTTTTGTTGAGGTAGTTTCATCTCTGAGAGCCATTAAGCATAGATTTACCACTTCTTCACTAGCTTCCGGAGCTTCTTCATCTTCACTTAGATCCCAATCATTTTCGGCCACAAGACTTTATCCCTTTGAAAGTTTAGGACATTCTCTTATATAATGACCGGGTTGTTTACCCTCGAAACACACATCTTGTGTTTCTTCCGGTGATGGATCTTTAGGTTTTGGAGGAGTGTAAATAGGATGCTTTGTAGAGGCATTGGCGTTATTATAGGTATTTATATTTTGATTGCCTTTTCCTTTATTGTAGCTCGTTGACGAATAATTACTCTTATAGTTGGAAGAATAATTTTGAGAGTAATTTGGCCTTTCGCTTGAGTTAAAAACTCTTTGTTGATTATTTAATTTGAGGAAGCCTTTTCCGTATCTTTGAGATTTACTTTGAAGCATACGACGAAGTTGTCTCGTGAGTAGAGCAATTTCACTCTCATCGAGATTTTGGAGTTCCTCGTTTAACTCCTCGTCATTTTCAACTTCATCAACTAATATGGCTTTTAGAGCCATATTTTTCTTTTATCCTCCACTTTTGGAGCAACCATTTTCGGAATATTGTCTTCTTCATAAGCACGAATATTTTCGAATAGGTTATCAATCTTATACTCATTTAAGTTGTGCATCTCTTTTATAGTAGTGACTTTAACCTTCCAACTAGGAGGTAGAGATTTGAGCACTCTTCTATTCTTTTCATTTTGAGTATAATTCTTTCCAAGTTGAGATAACTCATGGATAATACGAGTAAATCTTGTTTCCATATCGATGATATTTTCTCCTTCTTGGAGTTTAAAGTTCTCATATTCTTGGATCAATGTATCCATCCGAGAATCTTTTATATCAGTGGTTCCTTCATAGGTTACCACTAATTTGTTCCACATTTCTTGTGCCGACTTGCAATTATTTACTCTTTGATATTCTTTTTCTGCAAGTGCACTTGTGAGAACCATTTCCGCCTAGGCGGCTATATTCATTGTGGCTTCTTCCTCTAAGTTGTATTCACTAACATTCTTTTCGACGATGATGTCATCGATAGTTTTGGTAGGAATATGAACACCGTCTTCGATAGCCATCCAAACTTTGACTCCTTGAGATCTAGCATAAATGTGAAACCTCGTTTTCCATGTTGCAAAGTTGGTGCCATCAAATAGAGGAGGTCGTGAGCTAGATATACCTTCACCACATCCAACGGGATTAATATACGCCATTCCGGATCACTTTTTATTGTGCCTGTAAATCTGCAAATCACTTAACAAACACGTTAAAAAGCACTGCTCTAATACCAATTGTAAGGTCCCGTAAGAGGGCTATTTTAAGCTAGAAGGGGGGCTGAATAGCTTAATTACCAATTTAAAAATTGTTATGGACTTTTAAAATATTTTATCCCTTTTTAAAACTTTACCGACTGGTTATGCAGTTTACATGTGCGGAAAATAAAGTGCAAGGAAAGAAAATACCACACGGTGATTTTATCCTGGTTCGCGATGGCACAACCTCTAATAGATTCGCTCACCCTTACTCCAGTCCCCGAGCTCCTCTCCCGGACTCGGGATTTTCCTTTATAATAAACTCGCTCCTTTAGTAGGCGGAGAAGCCTTTACACCCTTACAAGTATTTGTCTTGGTGCGTAACACAAGGGTCACCACCTCAAAATAAATGTAATACCTACACAACTTATCTTAGACAATAACTCCACGAGATTTCTTCAAAGTTGTTGTAGTGCCTTTGTGTGGACTAGGCTTCCTTATCTTTTATCGGTCTTAGATCTTAGTGATCCGGTCTTGGGTCTTTCCTCTTCTTCACGGTGTGAATACTACTAACTCCCCGTTAGTACGTCTAGGACTTGGGTCTTAGAACTAGAATCACCTCACGTCACTTCACCTCACAACAAAACTAATAAGACAATCCACAAAACAAACCAAATATAGAAAAGATGGTTTGAACTAGTATGTTACTGTACTAGCCCACAAATAGTATAATATTCAAATAATAATATTAAAACTAAATAAGAATACTTGACTTAAGATAATAACTAGTAGTCCAAGTATTTTTATGATTACTCCTTTATAGATTAAATAGATAGGTGGAGTAATATGAGAAGTCTTTTTATATTAAGCACTTATGGCTTATGACTTCTTTAGTATTCTTCTTCTTTCGATTATATATTTATAGATCGAAGAATACTTTAATTACAACCTCGGAGTTGTAATTTTACCTTTAAGTATATTAACTTAAGGTTTTAAGGTATACTTGTATATTGACGATTATAAGGTCAAAGTATAATCTTTTAACTTCAAGCATGTTTATAAGATTTATGAGTCTTAGCCAAGATCCAAATAAGTTAAGTGCAAGTAATTGGCTTAAAATTATGCTTTCGAAGTTTGGATGAATAATTACGAGTATTTTATAGATATCGTAGTATAACCCCACGAAATACTGAAAGATGTTAGAAGGGGCTTATACGATATGGCTCGTAATTATTTATATACACAATATGTGTTAGCCAAGATCCATTTAAATAGTGTGAAATTATTTGGCTAACTCGTGGATTTAATTCGTCCTTAATTTTAACGGATGATTACGAAGTGTTTATAGATCGAGTTATAATCCCCCGAACACTAAAGATGTTAGAAGGGATTAAAACTATACTCCGTAATAATTTATGTGCACGAAATGTGTTAGCCAAGATCCAATTAAATAAAGTGCAAGTAATTGGCTAACTCATGAACTTAATCCATTTTGATATTTGACAAGTTACGAAGTGTTTATAGATCGAGTTATAATCTCTCGGAACACTAAAGATGTTAGAATGGATTAAAACTTTACTTCGTAATATTTTATGTGCACGAATAATTGTTAGCCAAGGTTCAATAATTAAAATAATTTGCTAACTCGTGAACTTGGTTCAAATATAATTTCCCCTTTGGAGATAAAGTACTTTCGTTTATAGATCTTCCTTTTTTAGATGATTTATGTGAAGATCAAGTACTTATTCGAATTCCGAGTTCGAATCTTAGTTCTCTTGAGAACTTTGTTTATAAGAGATCTTGTATTATTGATTAAGATGAATTAGAGAAATTAAGTACAAAGCTCAAATAAAAAGAACTCAAATAAGAAGCTAAAAAGTTACCACTTTTGAAGAACGGTCGAAAAAGTTAGCCGAAAAAATTCGCCGGAGGTTCGGCCAGATTTTGGTACTTTCGTCGAACTTGGGCAGCCCTTCAGGAGGCCGAAAAGTGATAGTGGATTAGCTCACTTGGTGGGATAAAGCTTGGTTGGGTGAAGCCAAGCTGGGTTTCAAAATCCTTGTATATATGTAAGTATATAGAAGAGAGAGAAGGTTTATGAAAAGAAGTGTGTGTATAGAATTTGAAAGAGATGAAGAAAAGAACTTCTTGAAAAAATCCCAGAAACTTTGTGGCTCCTTAGCTTGAAGAAAATTGGTTGGGGTGGGGGTTTATTTAGGAGAAGTTGGGTGGATTGAATGGTGGAGATTTGAGGAAAATGAATGGTGGATGATGTATGTCACTTGGATTGATGACATGGAAAACAAAGTGTGTTTCTTTGAAAATTTCCATAAGAGACAAACAACTTTAAGGGTTCAAAATCTTAGCTGAGATATTTGAATAAATGTATATTTTCCTTTTCTTTTAATTATTATTTAATCACTTAATTAAGGTTTAAATATCATTAATTATGACCACCTTAAAAACTCCTAAATAAATACCATAAAAATATGATAATTACTTAAATAATATAAAATGATATCCTGAAAGTTATGGTCAACTTTAGTGAATGGTAACTAGGTCAAGCATGGTCAACTGTGGGACCAACTGCCTCAATTTTTATGCCCGGACAAAAATTCTCTAAATGCTACGAAATTTTTACCATACTTAGAAATACCATTTAAATGATCCATACCAAATTTCAAGTCATTCTAGCATGTGGAAGTATTTTATCTAAAAATAAAACTGTTCTGTTAGCCATTTTTCCGAGTGAAAATATCATTGGTCTTGAAATAAAGGAGATGGATCTTTTGACCAAAGTTTTGACTTAAATAAATACTTAAAATATATTTCTTAATATATAAAATATATTTCGATAATAGGAAATGTATTTTAGTATTTTTGAATAATTTTCTCCAAGAAATGCTGATTTAACGAACCGGGAGAAAATTACTTTAAGTATACAGAAATGATTTACAGAACTGGATATTAATAAACTTTGAATAAAAACTCTTTTGATATAGCACGAGACCTCTAAAGAATATTTCTGATATATTCCTTATTCGAGCTTGTTGCCATATTCCTATTGCAACACAGATCTAAGAAATATCATATCTTGATGTTTCTTCTTTGATCATATTTCCTTAGAGATATATCCTATAAATATATAGTTTTGATATTTTTCAAGAATGGAATATCTCTTTTATCTGTTTAAAAGACTTGATTTTGCTAGTTTGACTTTTTGACTTTGATTTGGATCAATTAAATTCATGTCCTAATGGAGAGGATCTATGTGTTCTTAATTTTATGTTTAATCGTACACATACCAAAATAAATAATATATCGAAGATATCCTTTCACATATGACAGGTGATAAGGCCCTGCTATCATAGTTTGAGGAGAAAGCTGGCTCATTTGTGACCTTTGGGGACAACAACAAAGGATTCACAATGGGATATGGCAAGATTGTTTCTGAAAATCTTGGCATTGATGATGTAACACTAGTAGCTGGTCTTGAGGTGAATATTCTCAGTGTTAGCCAATTTGCAGACAGAGGCTTCAAAGTCTTATTTAACAAAAAAGAATGCACTTTTATCAGCAAAAGAACTGGTGAAGTTGCTCTGAAAGGAGCAAGGAAAGGAAGCTTGTTTGTTGAAGATTTTGACTCAATAAATAAGAATGGTGTTTGTTGCTTCTACACCAAGGTATCAGAAGAAATAAACAAGCTCTGGCATAAAAATCTATCTCATTTGATTTTCAATGAAATTCACACCTTTTCAAAAAGGAGTTGGTAAGAGACATGCCTAAGATGGAGCTTGCTGAAGTTGAAGTTTGTGAAGTCTATCAGAATAAGAAAATGAAGAAACTACTCAACAAGAGAATCATGAAAATAGAAGCTCATGTCATACACCTGAGTTTAATTGCACAACCTCGGGGGGAGAAAGAGAATCCTCAGATACTGGAAGGAAGCTCAACTTGGGATTATGGTATCCCAGAGGAATCAGTTTTGAAGCTGTTGGTTACATAAATGTAGATTTTGCTGGATGAAGGGTTGACAGTAAGAGTACCAGTGGAAGATGTAAATTTTTCTTATCTTGATATAGCTAGAGCTCATTTTCTCACCAGCAGAAAAACAATAAGCTGACATTTTTACTAAACCTTTGGATGAAGCAACTTTTACTAGACTTGTAGGTGAAATTGGAATGCTTAATTCTTCATCCTAAGGCAAGAACTCGGCTAAGATTTTGCAGCAGATTAATCTCCAGTAAATCAATAGTAATTTGATTTTATTGGAAGTTAACTGAAATATGAATTATTAATATTTCAGAAATCTCTGCATATTTGTATTTCAAATTCAAATTCAACTTGGAATTTTTCAAATTCTATGTATACTGCTCAGTTGTTAATTTACATTCTTAATATATAAAATTAACACAAGGCAGGATTACATAAACCAAAAGTATGTAGAGAACTGAGTTCTCGATAAGCATAAATTGACTTCTCGACAAGTCATTTTAGGACTTCTCGAGTGAGCCCTCGATAAGTCAATTTACTGACTTCTCGAGTGACTTCTCGATAGGCTTAAAAATGACTTATCGATAAGTCCTTGTAGAGTTCTCTAGTAGTGTTTATTCACAAAGTTCTCTACAAGTACAAATTTTGACTTATCAATAACTCACAACTGAGATAATTTAAATTAATAAATTATTTTGACAAAATATTTTTGAAAATTTATTCTAATTTTATTTTGAATTTATTCAAATAAAAGTTAGAATTAGTTCAATCCACTTCTTGGATAAACTGGGTATTTATTTGAAATCTCGATAAGTCAAGTTTGAGTTCTATAAAAGAGTAATTTCAAATGACTTCTCGATATGTACTTTATTTCTCAAAATGACTTCTCGATAGACTAACTCCAAATGTCTATTTTTGAGTTCTCGACAAGTCATCTACTTTTACTATAAATACCCAGACTTCTCGATACATAAACTTACTTACAACTTTTGAGATCTAAAGTAACCTAGCCTTCAATCTAAAACTAATTTTTCTCTCATTTTTCCTTCTTTCTCACAAATCTCTTTTACCCACTAAACTTCATACTCATATCAATGGCTGTCAACAATCTTGTACCTTTTCTCCCTAAAGAAACCAACTTTCTTGCATTTCTGGATGCAAATCAAGCACCTAAAGTTTTTCAATGCTTTGTTAAGTTCCTTTCTGAGACCTACTTTGTAGGTGCTCTAACTGCTAATCCTGTGCTGTATTTAGATGTGCTCGGTGATTTCTGGAACACATCAACAACCATAATAGTTGTGCATGAGAATCAAGTTGCAACTATAGTGATAAACTGCACAATTAAGGGACATCAAGTGGAAATTTTTGAGGATGATGTCAACAAGGCTTTGGGCATTCCTACTGACAATCTGGTGGAGGCTCTAACTCAGAATGAGCTGCATGAGTTCATGGATTTTATAAATTATTCTGAGAGGATTGATTTGGCCAGCATGAACAAGAAGTATCTGAGGAGGGAATGGTCATTCCTATTTGACTCTGTGATAAGGGCATTTACTTGCAGAAAGTCAGGATTTGATAACATATCCAATGTTGACCAGAAGCTGGTCTACTCCATGGCTCACAACAAACAGATAAATGTAGGACACTACATATTGGAGGAGCTGAGCACCAGGTTGACTATGCCATTGGAATCAAGAGGTAAGGAAATCTTTTTGCCTAGATTTATTATGTCAGCTTTAAATTATAAAGTAAATGACATACACATGCTAGAAGGTGTAAACAGGACACTAATTGGCAATTGTAAGCAAGTATCCAAAATTCTATTTGGATCACTTCTTACAAAGAATAAGGTTTCAGTAAGTCTTAAGTTAACACCTTTCATGATTGAAAGATTTAAGACTTACCCTTATTATATGCCAGACATGAGAAGTATTGGTAATCAATCTAGTACAGCTATGATCCCTGAACCTGTGGAAGCACAAACACAGGAACACCCACAGGGATCTTCCCAAGCTGCAACCATTCTTTTACAACCTTTAGAAGCTAGGAAACCAACTACCTCATCTTCTCAAAAGGATGAGGTCAGTAAAAAGAAGAGAAACGGGGCAACCTTAACTGTGTTAACTGAGAGTGGTGAGGAGATAGCTAAAAAAGAGACACCTCTGGTCAAAAGATCCAAAAGGAGTAAACAAACTGAGCTAACCACTCTAGCCACCTCTGTATCCTCCCAACTAGATACAGTTGAAAAATCAACTAGAAGTAAATCTGCACAGCCTGCACAAGAAGCAATTCAAGTGTATGGTAGGAGAAATAAGGAAGGCACACACTGTGATGACACATTCCTTGAAGCTCCCTCATCTATTCAGGGGGAGCTGCCAACATTCACATCTGAGCAACAATCTCTTCTATCTAAATTTCTTCTCTTCCAATTCCACTTGAATCCACTTCTCAAGTGCACCAAATATCAAGTGACTTAGCTCAAGAAGCTGTGCTCACCACCCAGACACTTCATTCAGATGTTGAGAGGCTACATGCTGGGGTAGACCTTGATGACGCCATCACAAGCATGGGGTATTCATCAGTCTTTACTGAAGACCCCATGGATACTTTTAATGCACCTTCATGTACAAAATAGTCTTCACAGACTGCAAGGTTTGAGGGTAGTACTTCTGAGTGGGAGCTATCTAAATCCTCTCCAATTCAATTGGAGGTTCCTCATGTAGGGACAACTCCCCTCACAACCCTAGCAGAAATTGCCTTTGTAGTTGAAACTAGGAGTACAATTGCCCATGATCCTGTCATAGGGGAGGAAAGTATAGCACATTTAAGTGCCAGTGTGTTACAAGACACACAAGGGTTTGAGGCTGGTGTACATGATAGTAATCCAGTCAAATCCCCTCCAATTCAATTGGAGGTTCCCACTATAAGTTGAGGACAACACAGTGTCAAAACTATATAGCAATCTGTGAGTCAAACTGTGACCCCAGTCACAGGTGTTTCTGATAAACCATCCTCCTCACAACCTCAACAACCTCACATACTCTCTCAGTGGCTACAAGAATCCGCTTCTCAATCAACCTCTATAGATAATCTACTAGTAGAGCAAATATCTGGACTGGCCAAAATCTTGCAGCATCTACTGACTTCAAATATGAGCAACCATGACTATCAAGCTATTATGCTTTCTTACAATGAGGAGGTTGAGAACAAAAGGAGAAAATTGTCATTGATGCTGAGCCAGATGGGAATGTGGATGCATGGTTGTCTGATGACTTTGCCTTGGAGATGAATCAAGTTCTGTCGAGATTCAGAGAAGAGTATGTTACTATTCTGGGCAGCAATGCAAAAGACTTGAGTCCAGAAGCTATCTATGATGCCATTACAGATGTATACAAAGCTCAGCTCAAAGCATTTCATCTGTTTGGCAAGGATCTTGAAATCAAGCTTACTGGACATGAAGACAGAATCAGGAAACTGGTGAATTAGAAAATGGACAAGATCATACCATCTCAAGAGCAGATCTCTTCTAAATTCACGTATTTTTCTAAGCAAATGGCTAGGATGTATCTTGCCTCTATTGAGAAGGAAGTCAAAAACCTCAAACTATCTTTCACCAATCTCCATACAGTGATCCGACAACAAATCACTCACTCAAATGAGACCAAGGTTCAGCTGGATCAACTCTACCAGAGCAGATATAAGCCTTCAGCTTTGCTAATGGAAGGGATCAAAAAGGGTGTAGAAGAACACTTTGGCACATCCAGCAGCTCTTATCAGCCTGGATCCACTTCAACAAATCTGCAAATTCAGTATATACAGGGTCAAGTCACAGCATTGCAGGACTCCAACTCTTCTCTCACTACACAAGTTCAGGCTTTGACATCTCTTGTCAAGAGCCAACAAACAGATATCCAAACCTTGGTGGACTCCCATAAGCATCTTCAAATGCAGAATTCTATAGCTTTAGGAGTCATCATGGGAAAACTCAACATACCACTACCTTCTCTTCCTGAACAAGTCAGGTCTGAAATTCCTACTCCCCTTCTAATGCCTGTCAACGAGACTGAGGGAGATAGAGGCTAGGCTGACACGATCCAGGTCATCTCAACAGCAAGTCCAGGGGGCTGAAACGAAATCTAAAAAAGTTGATCTTGACATGGAGAGACTTATTAGGTCTGCTGAAGGACCTAGTCTGAGCAGGGAGTTTGAAGAACTACTCAAAGTCTTAAAAGATTCTCTCAACAACAATCACTTCATATATAAAAAGGCCCTAAACAAGACAATCAATTTCATAAGAGTGATCAAGGTTAATAAGGATAACTTTTTGGAAGAGAAGATAGTGGTTAATGCAAATGACCCGGGGATAGACAGATGTATGCAGGTTGTAATAACCCCAATTTTTTTGGAATTTTTGAAACCCTTATGAATAGTGTTATGGTGAATAAGAAAACTTTTCATGCCACACTATGTAGGGGTTCTTTTATTGATCTTCTGGGATATTATTAGTACTCTATGTGGTATATAAGTGTATGTAAAGATCGTCAGAATCCAAATTTGAACCTTTTGATTTTTCCCGAGAATCCACCAGATACCGAAAGAATTGAGTATAAGCTAACATGATTGAAAGGATTTAAATTCAAGGATTATAAGAGAGGATCATAAAAGGAATATAATGTATTGAGAAAGGTTAAGGGAACCCAAGTAATAAAATCCTGGGTATGATCCCTCAAACGATAAACGAGAACGAAAGTTAAGCGAACCGTATAACAGATCAGTGGTCATTAGGCAAGCAATTAAGAGTTAATCAAGGAGGTTAGGGATGATGATGTCATCAAACCAACAAGATGACATATGAAAGGTGACATAAGCATGACATAAGGGAAGGAGGTGTGGTTGAATTATAACCACACAATTTTTTTCATGGTTAAAAATGATTAAAGCAAAACAAAAGTCAACCAACCAAGGCAAATCAAAACAAATCACAAAAAACACAAAACACTCCATTTTCTTCATCAAGCTCTCGGCTTTTCCATGGAAAAGCAAGGGAAATTTTTTAAAACTTAAGCTACACACCTTCATAATTCAAGAGGTTTGTTTCTTTAGCTTCTATAATTCATAACTTAGATGAGCCATAAGTTTAAGCTCAAGATTCCATGATTATCATAGCTAATCAATTCATCAAAGTTCTTGGTGAATAGTGTTTTTTCAAGAACTTGAAATTTTGATCTTGTGTTTTTGTTTAGATATAGCTTTGGTAAGGATTTTCAAGGGTGATTCCAAGCTCCCTAGTACTTTTACTCACCAAGGAAGGTATAATCTCATACCCTAGCCCCACTTTTGTATATATTAGAGTTAGTATGTTTGGTATGGTTCATGAGAGGCATGGTTATTGTGTATTTAGAGATTGGTTGGTTTTGTGATGTGTTTGGAGTTGTAAATCTTGTTGATTAGTTAAAGAACTTAAGTAAAGCTTTTAGTTCATGTGGGGAATAAGTATAAATTATTAATGTTAAGTTGTTGGGGCTGTTATGATGTAGTATGGATGGAGTTTTGATTGGGTTGTGATTGTGGATTGATTGTTGGTTGAATTGGAGTGTTTTAAATTTGGGTAATCGCGTAAATATAGCCGTCGTAATGTCCGATTTACTTTAGGCTGTTTTTGTTCTTAACATTAGGACCCGTGAACTCACTGCTAGGTTTTGACCATTGCCATGATTAGATAGTTCATGTTACGAGCTTCGTTTTGATATGTGGTTCGTTTGATTCCCATGTACGGTTTAGGAGAAACGGTCGTTTTAAGTAACGACGTTTCGCGAACGAACCATTACCCCTCGCCTTACTTTGAAACATAGGTTAAAGACCTTAATGGACTAATTGGAGTATGAAACATTTATGTAAAGTGTAATAGGCAGTTGGTAAGACACTTGCGAAAGAATCGCCTTAAAACTCGTAATGGTTAATTTATTAAAAATGGTGGAGTCGAGGGTACTCGAGCGACTTAAGTGAATCGTTAAGCGCAAAGCGGGCGTTAGAGTCTAAATTGGTTAAAGTATAGATTTATAAGTGACTTTGGTTTAATTTCAACTTATATAATGTTTATAGGTTACCAGACTTGTCCCAAGCCATTTGTAACCCCCAGTCGCTCAGGCAAGTTTTCTACCCGTATAACTGTTGTTGTGATGTATATGTGTATATGCATGATCTTGTGATAAATGCATATTTGTTATTAGCAAATTCTTGCGATATATTGTAGCATGTGATATGGTATATATGCATGCCTGTTTCATATTCTTGATTTATATATCTGTTGGTTCAAATGCTTATTAGTTGCATAATACCTATGCTTGAGATAAGCGGTATTTGCGTATACCCTTAGTATAGGGGAGCAAAAGGTGAACTTTTTCTAAAACCGGGAGGCGAGGCTCCCGAGTATAATATATATATATATGAATAGTTTTTAAAACTATTAATCGAATAAGGTTTATTCGATAAGTTTATATTATTTAATGAATATTACTTGAATATTCATTCGAGGACTTATGACTCCTTTTATTTTATTTAATGAATATTACTTGAATATTCATTCGAGGACTTATAACTCCTTTTATTTTATTTAATGAATATTATTTTGAATATTCATTCGAGGGCTTATGACTCAGTTTATTTTATTAATTTAATATTATTTGAATATTCATTCGAGGGCTTATGACTCAATTTATATTATTTAATGAATATTATTTGAATATTCATTTGAGGACCTATGACTCCGATTATTTGCTGAGATATATACTTTATTTTATTAAAGAATAAGGTATCGATAATCAAACTTATCTTTGATTATTCAAATAAAGATAGTACTTTAGTATAAGTATATCTTTGGTTATTTAATACTCATTTCAAGTATAAGTTTTACAACTTCTACCTCAATTATTTGTATAAAGATTATTCTTTATGGGAATATTATTTAAATAATAATATTCAGATATTTTCTAATATATTGGGACTGATTTATTTTATTAAATCAGCATTACTCCAAACACTCTTTAAAGTGTTTTCGCGTCTTTAAAATGATTTTTAAAAGTTAGAGCGGATCCCAAAACTCATTTTTATATATTTAAGATCTTCCTTTTTAAAGGGGATTTAAATACTCGCTCAAAACCAGAGGGATCCGGCTCTGTGGTGTATTTTATATTCGCAACAAGGTTGCGGTTTTGGTAAATGAATTGATTACTTACCCAACGTTCGGGAAGTAAGTCCATCTATCGAGTCGGCATAAGCAACATGGGCTCAGTGGGAGACCATGATAGTGTAAGTGGCTCGGTGGGAGTCCATCAAATGCATAAGTGGCTGAGTGGCAGTCCAGCATAAGGTCCTATTGTGACCAGGGTGATGACCAGTGGGGAATTCGTCCATCTACTAGTAGAAAAGGTTACTTATTGGTATCTTTGCCTGATCAGCAAGATATCGGGTTTATGCCACAATTCTTTTCCCTTCCAAAAATTTATTGGATGTTACAAACTCTGTTCATACTTTACATGACAGAGGTTTTCAGGAAATGTATAAAGAGATATATATGTGGATATATATATCGGGACTTAATGAAGTATATCATAACTTCATTTCATTCAATAATACTTCAAAGATTTAATCTATTCAAATCTTGTCTTGTAGTCTCATCTATGTGATGAACTGTTGAAAGCTCATTATACCTTGAACGGTGGTAGTTCAAGTAGTATTCGGATATAAGTATATTGGAGTATCTTGTAACTTCATCTTTTAAACTTATATCTAGTAAATGATTATCTTGTGCATGTCAAAGATTTTCGGAAAAACGTTGAGACAAGGTTAGATATATGAGATCACCTTGCAACGATATTTTATACAGTTATAAACGGGAACTCTGTGTATATTATACATGTCAGAGGATTTCAAAGATTGTGAAAAGTATATATGTATATATATACTGAATATTTTGCGACTTGGTTGCGTTAAGATATCAGCTTGGTTCATTTCTTCTTGACCAAGACTTTCATGAGTACTATGAGAATGCTCATATATTGTAAATCATTATACATATTATTTTGGTGGGCTTGTTGCTCACCCTTGCTTTCTTCTTTCATCACACAACATCAGATGGACAAGATGAACATGACCAAGCTCCCAATTCGCGAGCGAATAGGAAAACGTTCCGTAGTTTCCTATAGGCGTTGATGTCGCTGTAGCTGAGGTAGGAACTACCAATAGGCTAGGCTTTCAACTTTTGATGTACCAGATTATGTATATTTATGAATTGTAATAATGGAAAAGAAATGTAAATTTATTCAGAAACCCTTTTAAGGTGTAATGGCATATAATTGTGGAATAAAATGACTTGTGATTATTTTTTTTGGATATTCATCTCTGAGACTATAACTTGTGGTGTGTGTGTTTATGGTGGGGTCACAGTACAAAATAGTTGATTAATTATTAAGATTGGGTGTTATTAAGGGAAATGGAACTCGTGACAACCCGGATCCCCGACCTCGGATTTGGGGGTGTTACAGAAATGGTATCAGAGCTAAGCGTTATAAACCTCAGAGATGATGCGACGTTAAGATAAGAAGTTCACTAAGATAATAAGAACTCTTGCCAAGTTCAAAGTCGGACTACCTAGCGTAGTACTAACAGTTAAAACCCTTATGGGAACCCTTATAAATAGCGTGATAGAAGTGTAGTTCGTTATCGTATATAGTAGCGGGACTCCGAACCCTGAGGTTGAGGAGCAACAACGCGATGATGTTTTATTACTTATTGGAGATCAGATTATGGATCCGATAGAGCGTCCTAACGCGAGATCGGATGATGTTCATATTGAGGATGTAGCGGTTGAGGATGTTGTCCTAGAAGGGATAGTTGCTGAGGAGGATCCCATGGAGGATCCTGACAAGAATGAATAAAGGACCACTGATGAATTGATGACCATGGTTAGGTTGACTACCAGAGGTAGGATTGGTTGGTCACTACCGGAGGTTCGTTCAAGTTTGTAAAGATAGTAGCCCCCTTTAACGCGGCTTACTCGTAAGACTGAGAAGTTTGAATGGACAGAGAAATGCGAGAACAACTTTCAAGAACTGAAGCAAAGATTGGTGATGGCCCCTATGTTGGCATTGCCGGATGGAAAAAGGAGATTTTGTGATTTGTATTGACGCTTCGCATAAGGAATTAGGGTGCTTCTTATACAGCACAGCAAGGTAATCGCGTACGCGTCAAGACAATTAAGGGAATATAAAATTCGATATCCCCACCCATGAGCTTGGGATCGTGGCAATAGTTTTGTCCTAAAGATTGGAGGCACTACTTGTATGGAGAGAAGTGCAAGATTTACACAAGCCATAAGTGCTCTAGTGCATTTTCACGCAGGAAGAGCTCAATATGCGCCAGAGGAGGTGATTAAAGCTAATCAAGGATTACGATTATGAGATTCTTTATCATCCAGGGAAAGCCAAAATGGTGGCTAATGCCCTTAGTATAAAGGAGAGACTCAAGATGAAAATGTCTTTGGGAGAGTTGATAAGAGATTTTGAGAAAATGGAAATAGAAATGAAGGTAACCGAAGCCGGTACCGAAAAGATGTTTGAGATTGCAATACAGTCCGAATTATCAGAAAAGAACATATTGTGCCAGAAAAAAAATGATGAATGAAGGCAGAGAGCCAACAATTAGATAAAAGATTAATATCGAGAAAGATGATAAGGGAATAATGAGGTATTCCTACAGAATTTGGGTTCCAAATGTTCAAGAGCTTAAAGATGAAATCTTAGATGAAAGCTAGTTTGAGAAATAAGATTTAGAGCAAACCCTGAACGTGATAGTCAGGGAGGTCGCCATCAAGATAGAAGGAACCCATAACATAATGGAGTGGAAAATGAGGATTTTAACGTATAAGATAACCCCAAGTATGGGAGAAGGATGAAACATTTCATACTAAGGAAACAGAAAGTCGAGTAAGGAAAGGAGACCCGAGACGGTACTCCTATACGGCAATTCATGGACCTGTCTAAAAAGAACTTAGACTGTTATCCCCAACCACCACCTTGAGGAAACAATGCGGTAGGAAATTCTTTCATGACCTTTAAGTCGCTAAGCTCTCAGAGTTCCAAGGAACAGGTTGACCCAGTCGAGGCAAGAGCTTGGCTAAAGGAAATACAGGAATCATTTGAGATTCTAAATGACTGACGAATCACAAAAGACTGTTTTTGTCACTTACCCTCCTAAGAGAGAGACCACCCACTGGTGAAAGACCAAGAAAGGCACGGAGCCAGAGGTCATAATAATTTGATTAAAGTTCAGACAATTGTTTTCGGGAAAGTACTTCCCAAGGTTATGGAGGTAGTGTAAAAGCTTTAGAGCCAGAACAAAGGCGGACGAGTATGATGAGTTATGAATCTAAGTTGTAAAAGTTGTCAAGATTCGTCTGGAGGACAGGAATCCTAGAACGACGTGATGTTTGAAATCAATGCTTATGTTGTGTTGGTTCATGAAATGGTTGTAATAGAAACGAAAATAAAAGAAACTGAAGTGGAAAGGAATATAAAGGCAATAGAGTTTGAGGAATGATAAGGGAGTTGGGTATGAGGAAACCCTAAAGACTCATAGAAATAGAAATAGAAAAGTATATAATCGTCGGGATGAGGGTGATTCACCATGAGTTAAAGTTGATGGTTTAAGGCATAAGTGATAAGTATATTGTATCCCCTTTAAGTTGGGAGTATTGGAAGACACTTCGAGATAGATCGATGGGCTAATAAGAAAACACGGATGGACTGAGGAGACAGGATAACAAGATATTTGGAAAATGGGATGAAGGAAGTGACCTTCAAGAATGTGAAGTATATGTAAGACCGGTGGCATGATACCCAGAAAGGGAGACGCCAGGTATGAAAGATATCCCAACATTGAGATGACTGTTGAAATAAACAAAAGTAAATACGGAATTATTAAGAAGAAGTTCACGTTGAATACGACCAATATCTTCCAGGACATCCTTGTTATCGTTACCAAATTAGGCAAGAAAAGCGGATAACCGTTGTTATCTTTTGGAGGCCATATTGATTGACCTTATTTTGAATACAGATGTTATTGTGAAATTACGTATAGACTATCGAGGTGGGAATGATGAATAAGATAATCTATCAAGGATATATGACTTGATTTATCTATGAAAGGATGCAAGTATTTTTTTTAAAAGGTGGAATTAAGGATATAACTTCGATAACTTGAGATGAATCCTAGAGGAATGCATAAAGGTTGGCATCCACCCTTAATAGGGACAGCATGAGTTTTGACAAGTATGAATTGGAAAGGATCAAGGTAACAACAACCTTTAAAGATCAGTAAAGAAATTTTTCAGAAGTACATAGACAATGGTTCTAGTATTAGTAAATGGTATTTTGATATGCCCTGTATCTAGGGGATACAGGAGGAATGATTTAAAGATAACCTTAGAGGTTTTACAAGGAGAAAGGTAATATTCAAAATTCTCAAGAATAGAAATGTTAATAAAGGAAATATGACGTAATTATAATGATGCCAAGTGGGGCACGTGTTAAACCACGAGAAAGTATAGATTGAACCCAACGAAGGTCAAGAATGGTGAAAACAAGAAGGACCCAAGATAAGAGACGTCCTAAGTATGATCGAGAGTCAGTCGTGATAATGATTAACCTCTAAAAACTGAGGCAATAACTTATGGAAAAATGGTGGTATTTTTTTTTACTCATCAGATTTTTAGGAAAACATCTTCACATAAGCAGTGATTGAAATGAGGTAGGAAATTTATTTGGAGGTGGTTAAAATGACATTGACTGTAAGGAAATTTTACTATCAGGAAAGGCCAAAGAGGTGGCCGACACCTTAAAGGTAAGAGGATAATTATAGGCGCTTGTGCCAAAGGAATACAGTGATGATGGTTAAAGCTGTGAAGGTTGTATTATGGTTTGGAAGATTGACATTCCTTCTGATGACTGTGCAATACCCAACCATAATAGTAGTTTGGTAAAGATTTAATTCATGTAATCTCCGTGAGCGGGCTATCTATCTTAGAAGGTCCTATCTTGAGAATAATCCAGGACCATGTTTCAAAAAGGACTAAACGAACCTTTGAGTTAAGTCTTCTATTGAAGGCATATGATTAAGAATGGTATTAACCTACTATCGTTGCTTTGATTGAAACTCTTCTGCAATTTTATCTGCATCATGTCATGTATGTATGTCAGGATCAGGAGTGTTCTTCATGAATCATGAATGGTGATTATGTTACCTCCTTAGAAGGATTTGATACGACATGTATGGACTCCGTATGGTTAGATATTAAGATTTCATGGAACGTGAATGACGACAGTAGGTCAGTAGTGGACCATAGTAATGCAACAATGATTCTGCGAGTAATGAGCCGATTACAACCGTGAGAGTTGTATTGGAATGGATGTTGAGATTGAGTACCACTAATACGGTCGTGTTGACGAATAAGTTATCTTTGATAGAAAAAAACTAGGTCGATTATTTACCTATTGAATGTTTATTCCTTCTTATCAATAGAGAGTCGTATTACTATACGAGGAAGGTTGCGGTGCAAGCATAGAATTCTAGTAACGATGATGTGTAGAATGAGATCCCAGATTCGATTTTCGATATCAAGGGAGTTTCAAAGGTGATTGTGTATAAGCTCGAGGAAGAGCATGGGTCCATAAAATGATGGACGGAATAGCAAAAATATTTAGGCATGTGAAATACGATGCTATAATACTTGATGTTGATATAAATACATATATGTTTTGTTCTTCTATGACAAACCTCTATAGTTCAGAGGTAGATTCTAAGCCAGATATTTTATGGCAATAATTTTTTTTTTACGAATATACAATTCTCTTCAGTTCGTTCTTTTCTCTTCTTTTCATTTCATGTAAGCTGAGAAGAACAACCCTTCCAGAAGGGGAGGTATTGCCGAATGACTATCTATCTGTGTGATAGAAGCCTAGTAGGATACCATCTATTGTTTAATTGCTTGTCAAGTACTAAAGGCTGGCCACCTTCTGTACTAACTATGCGATATAACAAGTGTTCATGGTCATAGTGATCTCTCAACGAATTCCTTTACTTCTATATGATTGATCAAATTTTGGAAAACGGAAACAGCTGAAAAAGGAGTAGTAAAGTTATGGTGGTATTCAGAATGGAAACACATTCGTGATACTAAGGTTGACGTGGTTATTAAAAGGTTATAGAACGCTAACAAGCAAAAGTATAACCAGTATAATATTAGGAACGGAAGGTAGTAGCGATTACGAACTGGAAAAGAATGGATATTAAGAAGCAAAAGCTCTAATGCTAAAAGCTATAATGAGAGTCTGTGCAATAGACTTAAAAGAATTTGGAATGATCACTTAACACGGATTAAGTTTTCTTACGATAATAGATCATATGTCAGTATTGAGATATCGCCTTATGAGATCCTTGAGGGAAGACAATGTCGATCTCCCTTATGTTAGGATGAAGTTGTTGAGCGCAAGATGCTCGGACCCGCAGTAGTCCAAAGGACCAGGGATATAATAGATCTAATCAGAGGACGGCTGGTAGTAACCCAAGATGGACATAAGAGGTATGCTGATTTGACTCGAAAGGACAAATAGTATGAAATAGGGGACCTAGTAATGTTATAGGTATCCCTTGGAAAGGATTGATGAGGTTCGGAAAGAAAGGAAAGCTAAGTCCACAAATTGTTGGACCCTTGGATATATTAAGACGTATTGGGAAGTTAGCATATGAGCTAGCCCTACCCCCGAACCTGTAGCAAGTTCATAACGTGTTCCACGTATCAATGTTAAGGAAGTGTAATTCGGATGCCAGATAAATAGGGGCATATGAGCGCATAGACATGCAACCCGACGTAACCTATATAGAGCAACCAAGAATGGTTATAGAGTGAAAAGGAACAAGTGCTTAGGAGAAAGGTTATCAAACTAGGCAGAGTTTGGTGGTAGGACCACAATGTGGGAAAATTTACTCGAGAGTTAGAAAGTGCAATGCTAAGAGAGTATCCCTATTCATATTCTATCTGATTCCGGGACGGAATCCTTTTAAGGAGGGGAGACTGTAATAACCCCAATTTTTTTGGAATTTTTGAAACCCTTATGAATAGTGTTATGCTGAATAAGAAAACTTTTCATGCCACACTATGTAGGGGTTCTTTTATTGATCTTCTGGGATATTATTAGTACTCTATGTGGTATATAAGTGTATGTAAAGATCGTCAGAATCCAAATTTGAACCTTTTGATTTTTCCCGAGAATCCACCAGATACCGAAAGAATTGAGTATAAGGTAACATGATTGAAAGGATTTAAATTCAAGGATTATAAGAGAGGATCATAAAAGGAATATAATGTATTGAGAAAGGTTAAGGGAACCCAAGTAATAAAATCCCGGGTATGATCCCTCAAACGATAAACGAGAACGAAACTTAAGCGAACCGTATTACAGATCAGCGGTCATTAGGCAAGCAATTAAGAGTTAATCAAGGAGGTTAGGGATGATGATGTCATCAAACCAACAAGATGACATAGGAAAGGTGACATAAGCATGACATAAGGGAAGGAGGTGTGGTTGAATTATAACCACACAATTTTTTTCATGGTTAAAAATGATTAAAGCAAAACAAAAGTCAAACAACCAAGGCAAATCAAAACAAATCACAAAAAACACAAAACACTCCATTTTCTTCATCAAGCTCTCGGCTTTTCCATGGAAAAGCAAGGGAAATTTTTCAAAACTTAAGCTACACACCTTCATAATTCAAGAGGTTTGTTTCTTTAGCTTCTATAATTCATAACTTAGATGAGCCATAAGTTTAAGCTCAAGATTCCATGATTATCATAGCTAATCAATTCATCAAAGTTCTTGGTGAATAGTGTTTTTTCAAGAACTTGAAATTTTGATCTTGTGTTTTTGTTTAGATATAGCTTTGGTAAGGATTTTCAAGGGTGATTCCAAGCTCCCTAGTACTTTTACTCACCAAGGAAGGTATAATCTCATACCCTAGCCCCACTTTTGTATAAATTAGAGTTAGTATGTTTGGTATGGTTCATGAGAGGCATGGTTATTGTGTATTTAGAGATTGGTTGGTTTTATGATGTGTTTGGAGTTGTAAATCTTGTTGATTAGTTAAAGAACTTAAGTAAAGCTTTTAGTTCATGTGGGGAATAAGTATAAATTGTTAATGTTGAGTTGTTGGGGCTGTTATGATGTAGTATGGATGGAGTTTTGATTGGGTTGTGATTGTGGATTGATTGTGGGTTGAATTGGAGTGTTTTAATTTTGGGTAATCGCGTAAACATAGCCGTCGTAATGTCCGATTTACTTTAGGCTGTTTTTGTTCTTAACATTAGGACCCGTGAACTCACTGCTAGGTTTTGACCATTGCCATGATTAGATATTTCATGTTACGAGCATCGTTTTGATATGTGGTTCGTTTGATTCCGATGTACGGTTTAGGAGAAACGGCCGTTTTAAGTAACGACGTTTCGCGAACGAACCATTACCCCTCGCCTTACTTTGAAACATAGGTTAAAGACCTTAAAGGACTAATTGGAGTAAGAAACATTTATGTAAAGTGTAATAGGCAGTTGGTAAGACACTTGCGAAAGAATCGCCTTAAAACTCGTAATGGTTAATTTATTAAAAATGGTGGAGCCGAGGGTACTCGAGCGACTTAAGTGAATCGTTAAGCGCAAAGCGGGCGTTGGAGTCTAAATTGGTTAAAGTATAGATTTATAAGTGACTTTGGTTTAATTCCAATTTATATGTTGTTTATAGGTTACCAGACTCGTCCCAAGCCATTTGTAACCCCCAGTCGCTCAGGCAAGTTTTCTACCCGTATAACTGTTGTTGTGATGTATATGTGTATATGCATGATCTTGTGATAAATGCATATTTGTTATTAGCAAATTCTTGCGATATATTGTAGCATGTGATATGGTATATATGCATGCCTATTTCATATTCTTGATTTATATATCTATTGGTTCAAATGCTTATTAGTTGCATAATACCTATGCTAGAGATAAGCGGTATTTGCGAATACCCTTAGTATAGGGGAGCAAAAGGTGAACTTTTTCTAAAACCGGGAGGCGAGGCTCCCGAGTATAATATATATATATATATATATATATATGAATAGTTTTTAAAACTATTAATCGAATAAGGTTTATTCGATAAGTTTATATTATTTAATGAATATTACTTGAATATTTATTCGAGGACTTATGACTCCTTTTATTTTATTTAATGAATATTACTTGAATATTCATTCGAGGACTTATGACTCCTTTTATTTTATTTAATGAATATTATTTCGAATATTCATTCGAGGGCTTATGACTCAGTTTATTTTATTAATTGAATATTATTTGAATATTCATTCGAGGGCTTATGACTCAGTTTATATTATTTAATGAATATTATTTGAATATTCATTTGAGGACCTATGACTCCGATTATTTGCTGAGATATATACTTTATTTTAATAAAGAATAAGGTGTCGATAATCAAACTTATCTTTGATTATTCAAATAAAGATAGTACTTTCGTATAAGTATATCTTTGGTTATTTAATACTCATTTCAAGTATAAGTTTTACAACTTCTACCTCAATTATTTGTATAAAGATTATTCTTTATGGGAATATTATTTAAATAATAATATTCAGATATTTTCTAATATATTGGGACTGATTTACTTTATTAAATCAGCATTACTCCAAACACTCTTTAAAGTGTTTTCGAGTCTTTAAAATGATTTTTAAAAGTTAGAGCGGATCCCAAAACTCATTTTTATATATTTAAGATCTTCCTTTTTAAAGGGGATTTAAATACTCGCTCAAACCAGAGGGATCCGGCTCTGTGGTGTATTTTATATTCGCAATAAGGTTGCGTTTTGGTAAATGAATTGATTACTTACCCAACGTTCGGGAAGTAAGTCCATCTATCGAGTCGGCATAAGCAACATGGGCTCAGTGGGAGACCATGATAGTGTAAGTGGCTCAGTGGGAGTCCATCAAATGCATAAGTGGCTGAGTGGCAGTCCAGCATAAGGTCCTATTGTGACCAGGGTGATGACCAGTGGGAATTCGTCAATCTACTAGTAGAAAAGGTTACTTATTGGTATCTTTGCCTGATCAGCAAGATATCGGGTTTATGCCACAATTCTTTTCCCTTCCAAAAATTTATTGGATGTTACAAACTCTGTTCATACTTTACATGACAGAGGTTTTCAGGAAATGTATAAAGAGATATATATGTGGATATATATATCAGGACTTAATGAAGTATATCATAACTTCATTTCATTCAATAATACTTCAAAGATTTAATCTATTCAAATCTTGTCTTGTAGTCTCATCTATGTGATGAACTGTTGAAAGCTCATTATACCTTGAACGGTGGTAGTTCAAGTAGTATTCGGATATAAGTATATTGGAGTATCTTGTAACTTCATCTTTTAAACTTATATCTAGTAAATGATTATCTTGTGCATGTCAAAGATTTTCTGAAAAACGTTGAGACAAGATTAGATATATGAGATCACCTTGCAACGATATTTTATACAGTTATAAACGGGAACTCTGTGTATATTATACATGTCAGAGGATTTCAAAGATTGTGAAAAGTATATATGTATATATATACTGAATATTTTGCGACTTGGTCGCGTTAATATATCAGCTTGGTTCATTTCTTCTTGACCAAGATTTTCATGAGTACTATGAGAATGCTCATATATTGTAAATCATTATACATATTATTTTGGTGGGCTTGTTGCTCACCCTTGCTTTCTTCTTTCATCACACAACATCAGATAGACAAGATCAATAGGACCAAGCTCCCAATTCACGAGCGGATAGGAAAACGTTCCGCAGTTTCCTATAGGCGTTGATGTCGCTGTAGGTGAGGTAGGAACTATCAATAGGCTAGGCTTTCAACTTTTGATGTACCAGATTATGTATATTTATGAATCGTAATAATGGCAAAGAAATGTAAATTTATTCAGAAACCCTTTTAAGGTGTAATGGCATATAATTGTGGAATAAAACGACTTGTGATTTTTTTTTTTGGATATTCATCTCTGAGACTATAACTTGTGGTGTGTGTGTTTATGGTGGGGTCACAGTACAGAATAGTTGATTAATTATTAAGATTGGGTGTTATTAAGGGAAATGGAACTCGTGACAACCCGGATCCCCGACCCCGGATTTGGGGGTGTTACACAGGTGTTCGTCAACTACCTTGTCTCAAGGAGGGCATCTGAGCTAGATATCTTTATAAGCAAAGTTAGAGCTATAACTCGTGAAGATACCATGCTATTAACTGTACTGAGAGATGCTCAAGTAGCTTCCTTCCCTGAAGAATATTGTTAGGCACAAAACATGCGCTAATAATTAACGCAAGTATACGCGTTCGCAAGTAATATAGAATAATTTCTAGTTCATTCCCACAGAGACTCAGACTAATAATGTTCAATTAACACTTACTTACCAATGTATGATTACTTCTCAATGTCAAGACAATAAAACTTAAATTTGATTAACTAATTATTAACTACAATTAACTACGAGAATTAAACACTTAATTGGCACTTGAATTAACAATATTAAACACACATGAGATCATAACTTCATTACTACTTCCTTTAATAATCATCGTTATTACCCTTAGCATGAAACGGTGATGATATTAATCGAACAACACAAAATTGATAAAAGCCAACTTTCGTTGTACTAATACCATTCTACCAAATATCCACAATTAAGATAGAAGTTGAATAGGCATCAATTATGTTGAGACCCTATATGTCTACAGAATTTGACAACATAACGATTGAAGTACAAGTTATTCTTTATGATTAAACAGGGCAAGTAAAATGGTTAGAGTTACCCACTAATCATGCATACACATACATGAACCTATGCTAGCATGGTAAGTTCTAAACCTCAAGATCCACCGTCGCTTGGCAAGAGATTAACAGCCTATCTTATATGTTCGCGACACACATAAGACGAATAAGCACAAGCTATACTAGATATCATACAATCATCACACACTAAGGTATTAAACAAGTAACTAAAGAAATCCATAGTAAATCCGTTACGACCCCATGATCACGATTAGCCCATGACAGAACTCATCGTCACCATGGGTTCATATGAAAACATGATGATAACACACAATATAAACTAATAAAAATACTTATTAAAACCAGAGTACGTCACAAGCGTAATAAGGTTTAAAGTAAAGAAAACTAGCATCCACTGATACAACGAATAAAAGAATCACAAGAAAACGTATGCTTCCTCTTCTTCATTGCGATGTGCTAAAACGGTCTTCTTCCTTCTCTCCTTGCTCCTTGCTTGATACCACCTTTTTATGAAACGTCTCTGAAAACTACTTATATAGAAGCCCACAAGAACCAGCCGTCTCAGAAGTCCAACAGAATAAGGATTATAAAAAATCAGTATTTAAAATTCTCAACCCTGAGCGGCCTCCCAGCATTCCTGAGCGGGCGCCCAAGCTCCTGAGCGGCCGCCCAGCATTCCTGAGCGGGCGCCCAAGGGGTTTCTGGAAAAAAGTTTTTCCTTCCCAATTTTTTTGATTTTTTTTGGGTTTTTTGGATATGGTACTAACTTCTAAAGGTTCCTAAAGGTTAAAGTCTTGGGTTACCTCCCAAGAAGCGCTTCTTTTACGTCATTAGCTTGACGTAGAGGAGTTCGATCAAGTTGATAATAAAACGGCACTAACCAGTTCCCGGTTTGCCGTGTCCCCATAGTAATGCTTCAATCTCTGACCATTAACCTTGAATGCTTGGTCCGGATCATTCTCAAAAATCTCCACCGCTCCGTGTGGAAACACAGTTTTGACGATAAAAGGTCCAGACCACCTTGATTTCAACTTTCCAGGAAAAAGTCGGAGACGAGAATTAAATAAAAGAATTTGTTGCCCCGGCACAAATAACTTAAAAGATAGATTCTTGTCGTGCCACCTTTTTACTTTTTCCTTGTACATTTTGTTGTTCTCGTACGCTTGAAGTCGAAATTCATTAAGTTAATTAAACTGGAGCATTCGCTTCTTCCCAGGTGCATCTAGATCAAGGTTCAACTTCTTCAACGCCCAATAAGCCTTATGCTCAAGCTTCGCAGGTAAATGACATCTCTTACCATAAACAAGTTGAAACGGGGACATTCCAAGTGGAGTCTTGTATGCTGTTCTATAAGCCCAAACAGCTTCATCGAGCTTTAAAGACCAATCCTTCCTTGACGGACAAACAACTTTCTCTAGAATGCACTTGATCTCTCTATTAGACACTTCAGCTTGACCATTTGTTTGCGGATGATAGGCAGTAGCAACACGATGATTCACATTGTAGCGCTGCATCATAGAAGTGAACTTACGATTGTAGAAATGTGACCCTCATCACTTATGATTACCTGTGGCATTCCAAACCTTATGAATATCTGCTTATGGAGAAAACTCAACACTACCTTTGCATCATTCGTCGCTAGAGCCTTGACTTCTACCCATTTCGAGACATAATCTACCGCCGGCAAGATGTACTGATTATTGCAGGACGAGACAAATGGTCCCATTAAATCGATTCCCCAAACATCAAAGACCTCGACTTCAAGCATCACATTTAAAGGCATCTCATCCTTTCTAGTAAGATTCCCCACTCTTTGGCAATGATCACATCTTAAAATGAACTGATGCGCATCCTTAAATAATGTAGGCCAGAAAAAACCTGCTTGTAAAATACGAGCTGCCGTCTTTTCACCACCATAATGTCCACCATAAACTGTGGAATGGCAGACTCATAATATCCCCTCCGTCTCACAGAATGGGATACATCTCCTGATGATCTGGTCAGCTCCCTATCTAAACAAATATGGTTCTTCCCACATGTACCACTTCACCTCATACATAAACTTCTTCTTTTGAGCTGCATTCGTATTATGAGGCATTATATTGCTGACAAGATAGTTCACAATATCTGCGAACTATGGCTCTTCCTCCTGAACTGCGAACAACTGCTCATCCGGAAAAGATTTGTTGATCAATGTCTTATCCTGTAAAGTCGAACCGGCATTCTCCAATCTAGAGAGATGGTCAGCTACTTGATTCTCCATACCTTTACGATCCTTGATCTCTAACTCAAATTCCTGTAGCAAGAGCACCCGACGAATAAGTCTAGGCGTCGAATCCTTCTTTGAGACCAAGTAGCGAATGGCAGCATGATCAGTGAATACTGTCACCTTTATCCCAAGCAGATAAGATCAAAATTTTTTGAAACCAAAGACTATAGCCAAGAGCTCCTTCTTAGTAATGGTGTAGTTCATTTGAGCTCCATTAAGCGTCTTACTAGCATAGTAGATCACATGAAAAAGATTATTCTTGCGCTGCCCAAGAACTGCTCCCACTGCATAATCACTCGCATCACACATCATCTCAAAAGGTTCTGTCCAATCAGGTGTCGTAATAACTGGTGCAGTTATTAAACTCTTCTTGAGAGTCTCGAATGCCTCCAAACATTCATAATCAAATTTGAAAGGCACATCTTTCTCGAGAAAGTTGAACAACGGATTCCTTTCACAGAAATAGGTGGTGGAAGATTTTCAGTGACTCCCACCTTGGCTTTGTCCATCTTAAGACCCTTGCTAGAGACTTTATGCCCAAGAATAATGCCTTCACGCACCATAAAGTGACATTTTTCCAATTGAGCACCAAATTAGTTTCCACACACCTTTTGAGCACCGAACGAAGATTATTCAAACATTCATCATACGAATGTCCAAAGACGGAGAAGTCGTCCATGAACACTTCAACATTGTTTCCAATCATATCAGAGAATATAGCCATCATACATCTCTGAAAAGTGGCAGGTGCACCACATAAACCAAACGAAACTCTGCGAAAAGCAAACGTGCCGAATGGACAAATGAAGGTAGTCTTTTTTTTGATCTTCTGGTACAATGCAAATCTGATTATACCCCGAATAGCCATCCAGAAGATAATAATACTCGTGATCAGCCAACTTGTCAAGCATCTGCTCAATAAATGGAAGAGGGAAGTGATCCTTCCTCGTGGCTTTGTTCAACTTTCTGTAATCCATGCATACCCTCCATCCTATGACTGTTCGAGTGGGGATGAGCTCGTTCTTCTCATTTGCTACCACAGTTATACCTCCTTTCTTAGGTACACATTGCACGGGGCTCACCCAAGAACTGTCAGAAATAGGATATATGATTCCTGCATCTAGCCACTTCAGAATTTCTTTCTTCACCACTTCTTTCATGATAGAATTAAGTCTTCGCAGTTGCTCAACAGTCGGCTTACTACCTTTCCCTAGTAGAATTTTATGCATACAGTACGAAGGGCTGATGCCTTTTATATCTGTTATAGTCCATCCGATGGCCGATTTGAATTCTCTAAAAATCCTCAAGATCTTGTACTCCTCACTACCTGAAAGATCAGATGTAATAATAACAGGTAAAGTAGATGCATCACCTAAAAAAGCATACGTCAAGTGTTCAGGCAATGGTTTAAGCTCCAAAGTAGGTGCTTCCTCAATAGATGGTTTGAGCTTTCCCTCAACATTCTTGAGATCAGTAGTACCAAGAGATTCAAATCGCATGTCTAGCTTTCGCTTCCAAGGAGAAGCATTTATATATTGTAGTTGCTCATTGCCATCCTCATCTTCACTGTCAAAATCCCCCACTTAGCTTTCTCTAATGCATCAGACATCAGCACATGATCAAGTTCTGAAGTTACCGCAGAATCAATCAAATCCACCTTTAAGCACTCCTCATCTTCTGTAGGGAATTTCATCGTCTTGAATACATTGAATGTCACATCCTGATCCTGCACCCTCATAGTAAGTTCACCTTTCTGCATATCTATCAAGGTACGGCCTGTAGCCAAGAAAGGTCTTCCCAAGATTATGGGAATCTTCTTATCTTCCTCGACATCCAAAATGACAAAGTCTGCATGGAAGAAGAGCTTATCCACCTTTACTAACACGTCCTCCACGATGCCTGTGGGTATGTAATAAAATGATCAGCCAATTGTAAAGACATGTAAGTGGGCTTTGGATCAGGCAAATTCAACTTTTTGAAGATAGACAATGGCATTAGATTGATGTTTTCTCCCAAATCACACAGGCATTTGTTGAAAGACAACTTGCCAATGGTGCAAGGAATGGTGAAGCTACCTGGATCTTTAAGCTTTGGAGGTAATTTTTGTTGCAGCACAACACTGCACTCTTCCGTTAGAGCAACGGTATTAAGGTCATCCAGTTTTACATGAAAGAATACTCTTCAGGAATTTTGCATAACTAGGCATTTGCTCCAGAGCCTCAGCAAAAGGTATGTTGATGTGAAGTTTCTTGAAAACCTCCAGAAACTTACCGAACTGCTTATCCAATTTTTGTTGTTGCAATCTCTTAGGGAAATGTGGTGGAGGATAGAGCTGTTTCTCCCCTGTATTACCCTCAGGCAGAGTGTATTCAACAGTAGTCTTCCTTGGTTCCGCTGCTTTCTCATTTTGCTTCTCTTCTTCATCAACAACTTCAGCTTCTCCATCTTTCGCTTTTTCAGCATCAGTAACTTTTCCAGACCTTAAGGTGACAACCTTTACTTTCTCCTTAGCTTCCTTCCTGCCTGGAACTTTAGTATTGCTGGGAAGTGTGCCAGGTTGATGATTGAGCACATCATTGGCTAATTGACCAATTTGATTTTCCAAGGTCTTGATAGAAACAGCCTGACTTTTACACAACAGCTTGAGCTTCTCGAAATCAGTACTAGAAGGTAGAGCAACACCTCCTTGTTGAGGATATGATTGCCTTTGAGCGTAATGTTGTGGTTGCTGGAATCCAGGTGGATTAAACTGTTTACTTACAGGTTGCTGATATGGTTGCTGAACAACATTCAGATTATTACTTCAGCTGAAATTGGGATGATTCCTGTTGTTAGGATGATAAGTAGCTGGCATAGGCTGCTGCGGTCACTTATAATTGTTCACATACTGAATATATTCATTAATAAGAGAACACTGATTCGTAGCATGAGAACCTGCACAAAGCTCACAGACCATAGCTATCTGATTGACTCCATAGTTGGCTAAAGAATCAACCTTCAAAGACAGCGCTTGGAGCTGCGCTGCAATAGCTGTAGCTGCATCAGCTTCCAGAATACCTGCTACCTTCCCAGGCATCATCCTTTGAGTTAGGTTTTGATGCTCATTTGCAGCCATAGTTTCAATAAGATTATAAGCCTCAATATAGGTTTTGGCCCACAAGGCGCCTCCAGCTACTACATCGAGCATGGGCCGAGATCGGGGCCCCAAACCATTATAGAAACCAGTGATCACCATCCAGTCAGGCATACTATGATGTGGACACTTTCTCAACATCTCCTTGTAGCGCTCCCAAGCTTCGCACATAGATTCTGTTGGTTGCTGCACAAACTGAGTAAGAGCACTCCTCATAGCTGCAGTCTTCGCCATTGGATAGAACTTTACCAGAAACTTTTGCGCAAGATCTTGCCAAGTAGTGATGGACCCAACTGGCTCAGAATGTAAACAGTCCTTAGCTTTATCCCTTAGAGAGAATGGGAAAAGCCTCATCTTGATAGCGTCATTAGTCACACCATTATATTTGAAAGTACTACAGATCTCGACAAAATTCCTGATATGCATGTTGGGGTCTTCAGATGCAGCACCTCCGAAAGAAACAGAATTCTGCACCATCTGAATAGTGCCCGACTTGATTTCAAAAGTGTTAGCCTGAATAGCCGGATGAAAGATGCTTGACTGAATGTCATCAATTTTAGGCCGAGAAAAGTCCATAAGAGCTGGATCTGCTGTTGGAACTATACGATCCCCCCTGATTACTGGTTCTTTCTGCTCACTCTCTTTATCCGAATCTTCAAAATCTATCTTCTCCGGAATATCAAGAACTGAGTCTGTCTCCTCAGCCGCATCTAAAGTTCTCTTGCGAGTGCAAGAACGTGTTTGCATAAACGCTCGATAGAGTACCTGAAACACAATCAGAAACAATAAGTAACGTGTCTTAATCAATGAGTCCTAATGACCACTGATGGCAAGTACATAAACTAAACAAATACGCCGAGTCCCCGGTAGCGGCGCCAAAAACTTGTTAGGCGCAAAACATGCGCTAATAATTCACGCAAGTATACGTGTTCGCAAGTAATATAGAATAATTTCTAGTTCGTTCCCACAGAGACTCAGACTAATTATGTTCAATTAACACTTACTCACCAATGTATGATTACTTCTCAATGTCAAGACAATAACACTTAAATTTGATTAAGTAATTATTAACTACAATTAACTACGAGAATTAAACACTTAATTGGCACTTAAATTAACAATATTAAACACACATGATATCATAACTTCATTACTACTTCCTTTAATATTCATCATTATTACCCTTAGCATGAAACGGTGATGATACTAATCGAACAACACGAAACTGATAAAAGCCAACTTTCGTTGTACTAATACCATTCTATCAAACATCCACAATTAAGATAGAAGTTGAATAGGCATCAATTATGTTGAGACCCTATATGTCTACAGAATTTGACAACATAATGATTTAAGCACAAGTTATTCTTTATGATTACACAGGGAAAGTAAAACGGTTAGAGTTACCCACTAATCATGCATACACATACATGAACCTATGCTAGCATGGTAAGTTCTAAACCTCAAGATCCACCATCGATTCACAAGAGATCTATCTTATATGTTCGCGACGTATATAAGACGAATAAGCACAACCTATGCTAGATATCATACAACCATCACATACTAAGGTATTAAACAACTAACTAAAGAAATCCATAATAAATCCGTTACGACCCCATGATCACGATTAGCCCATGACAGAACTCATCGTCACCATGGGTTCATATGAAAACATGATGATAACACACAATATAAACTAATAAAAATACTTATTAAAACCAGAGTACGTCATCAGAGTAATAAGGTTTAGAGTAAAGAAAACTAGCATCCACTGATACAATGAATAAAAGAATCATAAGAAAACGTATGCTTTCTCTTCTTCGTTGCGATGTGCTAAAACGGTCTTCTTCCTTCTCTCCTTGCTCCTTGCTTGATACCACCCTGTTGTGAAACGTCTCTAAAAACTACTTATATAGAAGCCCAAAAGAACCAGCCGTCTCAGAAGTCCAACAGAATAAGGATTATAAAAAATCAGTATTTAAAATTCTCGACCCTGAGCGGCCGCCCAGCATTCCTGAGCGGGCGCCCAAGCTCCTGAGCGTCCGCCCAGCATTCCTGAGCGGGCGCCCAGCAGGCTACTGGAAAATTTCTCATTCTGCTCCCGATTTATGCTGCGTTCTGTTCCTAACTTCCCACAACCAATGCCAAGCACTTCCCTAGGCTTATTTCTGATGAATTCTTCCTACATACGCAAGTTATACCCTGAAATGAAAAAAAAACTATAAAAATGCATCAAATACACAAATTATCAGATTTCAAGACATCAATTCAAGCCATTATAAGACGTTCTAAGTGGTATAAAATGTCACTTATCACATATCTACAGCCAAACGTGGGTATAGCATACATCTGTCCTACCACCAGACAACTCAGAAATTTTTAGATCCTCAAACATTGTGTCATGATCAACAAGAAGCTTATCATGATCCTAGGAACTAGCTTAAAAGCTAAGAAAAACAAGAACAATGATGATATGGAAATGATAAAGCTATTGAGGAGATATCTGGAAAATGCAGAAGCCAACTTGCCCAAAACACAGTTCAACAAGGATGACTTGGATGATGATGAGCAGAAGAAGAATGATCAAAATCCTTCTAGCTCAAATCCTAGTCAGTCCATTAAGTCATCTGGGAGCAAGGGCGGAGAGAAGAAAAAGGAGGATGACAAGAAAGATGAAGAAAAGAAGAGAAGAGGTGAGAGGAAGAGTAGAAAGCCTCATGATGATTTAGAAACTCAAAGAACCCTAAAAATCCAAACACAATCAACTCAAACCTCAGCTCAACTTACAACATCAACTATCTCGAACATCAAACCTTCCCAAACATCCAAGCCAAAAGTTCTATACAAACAAATAACAAATTCCTTCCTAAAAATTCTAATCACCTCAAGCCAAAATAATCTCAAGAAAATGACAACCCTACCTTTAGCCAAACCTTCACTAAAATTCAAGCGCAAATCTGTTAGGAGAAAGCCTAAGAAAGTCAAGCCTGCAAAGAAAGTGGATGTCACTGAAAGGGCCATCTAGAAGTGTTTTAAAGAATCTGACTTTCTACCTCTAAATTGGTGCATCTCAGATGAAGACCATTTCCGACATCTAGCTGAGGAAATTGTTAGAGTCTGGATTGTATCCTTGAGAGAAGTTATAGTTTATTTTAAGGATGGTACATTCACTCTTCTAGACAAAAAGCTAATGGAATCTTTGGCTCCCACAAAGATCAATAGAGTGATAAGTTTGTTGAAAGGAAAGGATACTGTTACAAGGGCATGGAGATCATCTCTAGCTGAATGGTTGATTAAAAGAGAGAAAACAAAGAAAAGAGATAAGGCTGAAGCTGAAGAAAGAAGAAAGAGACATGATGAAGAGATAGACATGTACATAAAAAGATCAGAAGAGTTGAAAGCAAAAGGAATGAGCAAAATTTTTAAAGATGGGAGATTTCTAAACATCAGAGCTGGTGGATTCTCAAGATTCTACATAGCGGTTCTGGACCAAGGTTATTCTAAGGCAGCATGACAAAAACTTGTAGAAGCTCTAAGTGGAACACCTATCATAGAAGAACTTGAAATTCTTGACAAATTGAAGGATCAACTTAGAAAAGAAGCAGATGTGAAAACTGTCTTTACCTGAGTCCTGTAATCTTTGAACCTTGTAAATTTTGTGTTATACAAGTTGTAATTCTACCTAGCTCTATGTATTAATTTTACTCTCTATCATTTTAAACTTGGGGTTAGTCTTGTTAACAGGCATGAATTTGTGTTAAGCAATCTTCTCACAAATTGGGAGAGATTGTTGTAAAAGACATGCCTGTACTTTTACAAGACTAAGACATCTTGTCAACCCTAAGTAAGTTGTATTTTATCTTAATTTGTATTTTGTACTTACAACACTTAAAGTCTATAAAAATGCAAAGGAGCAGACTTGAGTCTTTTTCCTGAAACAGTATCAAGCCTAAGGATTCTATCTGGAAGAAGATCAAGAAGATCACGCCTCAGAAGAATTTTGAAGAAGCTTGAAGTTGAATAAATCTATTTGGAGAAAAATACTCTAAGTCAAGATCTCAACAAGTCACATATTTAATGTTATATAGAAGTCATTCGAGAACTCCAGAATGGCTTATCAAGAAGTCAGGATAGCTACTAGAGAACTCAGGAAGATATCGACAAGCCAAATTGAAGAACTGAAGATTGGAGATATCGACAAGTCATTCCTTCACTAGAGAACTCAAAATTATCGAAAAGTCTACATTCAGTAGAGAACTCTGAGTTATCGATAAGTCAAGTTCCACTAGAGAACTCAGAGATATCGATAAGTCAAAATTCACTATAGAACTCTGAGATATCGACAAGGTGAATTTGACTAAAGAACTCTGAAATATCGACAAGTCAAGTAGCCACTAGAGAACTAAGAGTTATCGATAAATCAAAGTGAAGATGTGAAGACTAGAGATCTCGACAAGCCTAAAATCTCTTATAGAGAACTGAAGACCTCTATAAGCCATACTAATCACAGAATACTGGAGAGCTCGATAAGTCAATATACTTATCGAGATGTCAAGTGTTTTATAAACCTAAACTGGAGATCTCGAGGTACAATCTCAAAGTACAAAATTGCAGATCAGTTGAATATCCAAGATAAACAATCAACAAACAATCAAACAGCTGGATTGACAAGTCTACAAAAAGCAGCTTGAAGAATGTGCAAGATCAATGGCAAATATTAACTGACAAAGGAAGATTAAAGTGAACACGGGATGCTAAAGATATGCTAAGCCAGAAATGGAAGATCTGCTTTTCTATAAATAGAAATGACAAGTGATAGATTAGAAAAGCTAATAGCATGTTTTATTATCCACTGTGTAAACCAACTGTTAACTAAGTTATAAAGTTAACACTGGTCCTTTAGTCAGTTGTAATAATTTAGATCAAATTTCTTATAACACTCTCAAGAAGAAGCTAAGCTCTTTATCAACAAAGAGACTAGAAATTTTGTAGCAAAACAATCTTAATTTTAATATAAAATTAAGTGAGTTTTGAAGATCTGTGTTCTTTATTTTTTTGCAAGTTTAATCTCTGCATGAACATATTTCACTCCAAGAATTAATTTACTTTGTTAAACCATAAACATTCAAGAAAAACTCAAAAACAATAAAACACATTCACCCCCCCCTCTGTGTGTTATTCATTTCCTAACACACATCAAATACATAAATGACTTGAGTACAAAACATTAATCCAAGCCTTTATAGAGCATTTTAAGTGAACATAAATACCACTTAACACACCCCCAAACTTGACCGATGCTTGTCCTCAAGCATGAACAGACTCAAAGAACAAGAAATAAAAATGCATGAATGCAAGCTACATGAATGCAATGATCCTCTCAGAATAACTAAACCAATCAACGAGCAACATTTCAACAAATGCAGTTATTTGCACAAAGATCAGTCAAACCCCACAAATCAACTTACAAGCCAGAAACGTGCATGTGTGCATTTGCTTAACAGATATACTGTCACAACTAGATCAATAATCATGACTCACTACTCACCAAGGCAATCACGAGGTTATAAATAGAATAAAGCTAAACTCAAAATGACTGCCAACACTTCAATTCTTATATCAGAGTTATTATATGGATTAACGCTTTTATTGATAACACATAAACAACACAAATATACTTATTTGATCGTGCAATGAGTGAGGACCACAAAAGACTTATACGATAATACCCATGTAACAAGCGTTAGGTTAGTGGATCCCAAACTATGAAAGCTTTAGGTCACTAGGCATAAAGTCCCCTAAGAACTTAATAACTCGAGTACTAAAGAGCCCACTCGTGATCAATTATGCAACAACATATTTTTTTTTCTTTTATTTTTATTTTTTTTCTCTTTCTTTTTTTACATGATTTCTAAGAGAGTGCGTTTCGCTCCATCTCGCTCAACCCTAGAATACTCATATAAAATGAGTCGGCTACTAGCCATTTGACACCTAGCCATAACAACTAGCAATGAAATCCAAAAAAATTTCTCTAATATTTAAATATCCATGTTATGTTACCATTAAGTGAATATCCTAAATTCTAAATATAAACACATCATTAAACCTCGACAAACAAATAAGACATGACCATGATCTAGCACTCAAGAAACCTAAAAGACTTAGTGAAATTTTTAATGCTTCTAGCATGCAAATCAACTCAATAGGATTTAACATCACTATATACAACATCACTACACTAGCATCAATATCACAAATCAATCGGTAAAATAAACTTAAGGGATCATATTATAATGCAAATGAATGAAACTATATGCAACATACTAACATGCAAAATAATAAAAAAAACAAAAAAAAACTACTCATGGCAAATATACAACTATACAAACTAAACTATCATGAATATGCAAATTATATGAGATTCACACAAATATATATTCCTTAACTATCACCCCCAAACTTAAAATTTTAGTGAAGGTAATAGTAAGGAATCAGGCACACCTACTCAGAATCAGGGTCATCACCCTCAACGGGTGGAGTGTCAGGAGTGTCTAGAGGTGAGTACAATGAGTCCTCACCGAATACTGGCCACTGGATGTCAACTCTTGTGGCTCTAAATGCAGTCCCCAATGCCTGGGTAAGGTCTTGTGTAAACTGACTATGAATGTCAAGCATCGCATCCATCCTCCTCATCAAGCGCCTATACTACGCTGAACTCAACCAACACCGCCCTCAATATCCTGCTGCTGCTGTTGCTGAGAAGAACTAGGCTCACCCTTCTGCGCTCTCCAAGCTACTCTACTAGCCTGAGCAGAACCACCAACATAAGTCTGATCCGCTGGCCGTCCACCCGGCAAGTGCTCATATGAATAATCGAGCCCCTTCTCATCCGCCTTTCCACTGTACCACTCTTGTATCACAGCTATAGTCGAACTATCAATCGGGGCACTAGGCATCTGCAGCTGCTCGTGTGCTGGTCAATGAACCCCAACTGCCACACACAACTTCGTCACAATCGACGCATACAGAATAGCACCCCTAGTGCTCCCTCGCAGAAACCTCAAAATCCCCTGATAAATACCCTGCAAAATACCCCACAACAGCTTCACCCGGTCCACCGTAACATTATGCACATGGGATTAAGGCATAATATTAACACAAATAAATGAGTTCCATGCACAGGCATACCTGTTCATATACGACAGGGAAAGTGGAATACTCGTTCATGCCCCTATTGAACTTCCAGTGAGTCTCAGGCACACACAATGTAGAAATAATTAAATCCCCCATTTTAGCATTCCAATCCTCCTGCTCCGGCCTCCTCTCGGTCTGATCGATCACCCTACGAATAGCCTCAGCACTGTAGTCCACCGTCAACCCCCTCACCTTAGTAAAACCATTCTTTTCCGCCTTCGCATTCGTGTAAAACTCGCTAACCACACTCATAGGCACCACATCTGGTGCCTCATAAAAAGCAATTCACCCCATCTCTACAATCATCTCCAACAACTTACCATCCCTCCCCGAGAGATGAAAACCTCGCTCCTTGGCTATGGGCTTCGAAAGCAGCCTCGTATACTCCGCCTCAGCCTCCGGAGTTGAAAACCTAGGCCTCACTCCCCCAACACTTGAAGAATCGGTGATATTACTAACTTGGGTTCGTTGTCTTTTGGGTTCTATTGGAAGTGAGTAAGAGAGAATAAGAGATGTGTATAACAGAGATTTGTGTTTTGAGAATTTGAGAAGTGGTGGAGAAGTTTGTGTGTAAGTGTGTGTATATATAGGATTTTGAGAATATAATTAGTTTAGGAAAAGAAGTGGGAATTGATTATGGGAATAATAGGAGTAATGGGGTTGATTGAAATTGATTTGGAGAGGGAAATATAGAAGTCGGAGAGCAAAATTCAGTTGGGAATTGATTTGGTGTTTAAATTCCCATTTTTATGACCTTTTTTTCAGGTCCAGGAAGCCAGCGCGGCCGCCCTGCCTGGCAGCGCGGGCGCGCCGTGCTACTAGAAAACCAGTGCGGCCGCCCCACATGCCAGCGCGGGCGCGCCATGCTACTGGAGTTTCAGCACGGCCGCCTCGCTTCTCAGCGCGGGCGTGCCGTGCTCTTGTAGTTGGCATTGATTTTTTTTTTCTTTTTCTGATTTTTTATGGTTTTTTCCTTGTTTTTTCTTCTTCCTCTATCTTCTAATGTACAACAAACTTGGGTTGCCTCCCAAGAAGCGCTTAGTTTACGTCGTTAAGTTGACGTAGAAACTCGAGATCAAGTTGACAATAAAACGACACTAACCACCTCGCGGTTTGCCATATCTCCATAGTAATGCTTCAACCTCTGTCCATTCACCTTGAACGCTTGGCCCAGATCATTCTTAAAAATCTCCACTGCTCTATATGGAAACACAATTTTGTTAACAAACAGCCCTGACCACCTCGATTTCAACTTTTCAGGAAAAAGACGGAGACGAGAGTTAAAGAAAAGAACTTGTTACCCCGGCACAAATGATTTGAGCACTAGACCCCTATCGTGCCACCTTTTGACTTTCTCCTTATACATTTTGTTGATCTCATACGCTTGAAGCCGAAACTCATCGAGTTCGTTTAGTTGAAGCATCCTTTTCTTACCAGCTGCATTCATATCAAGGTTCAACTTCTTCAAAGCCCAATACGCTTTATGCTTGAGCTCCACATGCAAATGACAACCCTTACCATAAACCAACTGAAATGGCGACATGCCTAGTGGAGTCTTGTATGCTGTTCTATATACCCACACAGCTTCATCCAGCTTCAAAGACTAATCCTTCCTTGATCGACATATAACTTTCTCTAGAATACACTTGATCTCTCTGTTAGATACCTCAGCTTGACCATTTGTTTGAGGATGGTAGGCTGTAGCAATGCGATGATTCACATTGTAACGCTGCATCATAGAAGCGAACTTGCGATTGCAGAAATGCGATTCCTCATCACTGATTATGACTCTTGGAGTCCCAAACCTTGTGAATATCTGCTTATGAAGAAAATTAAGCACTACCTTCGCATCATTTTTCGGCAAAGCCTTGACTTTAACCCATTTTAAGACATAATCAACCGCCAACAAGATATACTGATTATTGCAAGATGAGACAAATGGCCCCATGAAGTCGATTCCCCAAACATCAAAGACCTCAACCTCGAGAAGCACATTAAGAGGCATTTCATCCCTCTTGGACATATTACCAACACATTGGCAGCGATCATACTTCAAAACAAACTGACGCGCATCCTTAAACAATGTAGGCCAAAAGAATCCCGCTTGAAGGATACGAGCTGCTGTCTTCTCTCCACCATAGTGGCCTCCATAAACAGTCGCATGACAGTCTCGCAAGATCCCCTCCCTTTCTCTGTACGGAATACATCTCCTAATGATTGTTGGATTTTAATCACAGCGGAGGCATGACAAAACACTTTTACACATACAAAATCCAAATAAAAGCATATAAATCGTGGTAAAAACGTAGGGATCGATTACTAACCTTTAATATGCCATCCAATAGCAACGTTCGGAGATCTTTAGCAGCTGCTCCTCAAACGTGAAGCACTCCACCGGTATCCACCAAGAAAACGACGTTAAGGAGGAGGAGGAGGTGAAGAGAATTTGGTTTTCTAAAACTTTTGGGTTTTTGGATTCGAATGAAAATAGGGTCTATAATAGTATATTTATAGGCAAAATTTTCAGCTGAAATTTTCCCATAAATAATATTATTATTATCCCATTTATTATTCTCATTAATAATTAAAACACCTTTTAATTATTAATCCTTTTTCTAAATACTTTAGAATTCTCTCTCTTGATTTAATTTCCAAAAATTAAATCCTTAATTAATAATATTAAGAACTTTTCTTAATTAATTTATAATCAATTAAATCTCATTTAATCAATTATTAAATTTGCCAATTAATTATTTATTTCATAAATAAATAATTATTAGTCATTATTAATTAATTCCTCCACCATTAAATCATTCTCTTTTTATGGTGTGACCCTGTAGGTTCAATATTAAGCCGGTAGTAGAAATAAATAATAATAAAACTATTTTATCATTATTTATATAAATTCTCCAATTTATTAAATATGATTAATTAATTAATCACATTTATTCTACATCGTGAGGGATACTTCTCTACATATCGCGACTATCCGGATAATATGAATTCACTGCTTAGAATACCAAGAACCTATTCAGTGAGTAGTTACCGTACAATAAACTCCTTCTACCCTCCAAGGTCCCCATTAAATACAAGGCATAGATCTTGTGTCAAGCCTATCTAATTTAATCACTTGCTTACCATTTACTATGCGTAGTTCTATGCAAATTAGAAACTCCTTTCTAATTTCATTCACTCTGGCCAGAGATTCCTGAACTAGCATAAGTGGGTCAGCCTTGAACATTCGCTTCCTTCACTGGAAGGGGTAGATCATTTATTGATCATACACTATTTTCGTGTACAAATTCCTATACCCAGTAGAGCCCTAATAATTATCCCTGGAGACTAAGAACTAAACCAAAGCATAGTTCAGTGTACACAAGATGACTATGATGACCTCAAGTCTAAGGATACTTGTACAACTATCACTATGTGAACAACTGCTGACACGTGAGTGAACTCCATCAGTTGTTCAGCTGTGCGCGTCATGTTCAGTGAACTTATTCTATAATAAGCACTTACATACTAGCTATAGTGTCACCACACAAATGTCTATGAGAACAGACATCCTTCATAATGAAGCAAGCATAGTATGTACCGATCTCTGCGGATTATTAATTACCAGTTAGTAATCCTACGACCAGGAACTATTTAAGTTTAGAGTTATCATCTTTTAGGTCTCACTATTATGATCTCATCATAATCCATAAAAAGCTTTACTCTAAACTATGGTATATCTTATTTAAACACTTAAATAGATAAAGCCCGTAATAAAAACAAAACAAGTCTTTTATTAATATCAATGGAATCAAAACAGATTACATAAAAGGTTATTCCTAAATCCTAATACCTGATTGGACTTAGGACATATTCCTTTTAATCTCCCACTTGTACTAAAGCCAATCACTCCGGTATCTAATACCCATCTTGTCTTTATGACGATCAAAGTGACTTTCAGAAAGTAGCTTTGTGAGTGGGTCTGCTATGTTGTTATGTGTGTCAACTCTATTTCAATACAATACAAGAAATGTTACCGCGCTCCCACTAACCCTTTTGTAGACGCATGGTTCATCTTCGTTTTTGATAAAATCAAACTCTTTGATTGTCTCATCAAAATGAATGTTCCATCTTTCGAGAAGCTTGCTTTAAACCACATATGGTTCGCAGCAGCTTACACACTAGGTTTTCATTTCTCTTGGAAAGAAAACCATCTGGCTATTTGCCAGATCTCATAGTCGTAGTAAGCAGCAATCGCAAGCAAAATCCGAACTGATTATAACAGGGCTACAGGTAAAAGGTTTCATCAAAGTCAATACATTGCCTTTGTTTGAATTCTTATGCCACAAGCCTGGCCTTAAAGGCCTCCACCTGGCCATCTGCTCTAATCATTCTTTTGTATACCGTATACATAGATTCCATTCCGGATTTCATGGCACTTTGCCATTTCTCTGAGTCAACACTACTCATAGCCTCATTATAGGTCAAGGGTCGTCATCATCAATGATCGACAACTCATTGTCATTCTCAATGACAAGGCCATATTACCTCTTAGGTTGGTGAGACACTCTCCCTGACCTATGAATGGGCTGTTCCATAAAAGGTTGTTCAGTCAGAACAGGTGTTTCCACTTGATCCGTAGTAGTTTGTGCTTCTTGAACTTCATCGAGTTCAATTTTACTCCCACTGTTTCCTTCAAGGATAAACTCCTTTTCCAAGAAGGTAGCATGTCTGGAGACAAACACCCGATGAACGGTGTAAAAGTAATACCCTAAAGTCTCTTTAGGATATCCCACAAAACTATATTTTACGGATCGATATTCCAGCTTATCTGGGTCAACTTACTTGACATAAGCTGGACATGCCCAAATCTTAACGTGTTTAAGACTCGGTTTCCTTTCTTTCCATATCTCATACGGAGTTTGAGGAACAGATTTGGAAGGCACCTTTTTCAGTAAATATGCTGAGGTTTCCAATGCATAACCCCATAGGAATACTGGAAGATTTGCATAGCTCATCATGGACCGAACTATGTCTAACAAAGTTCGATTTCTCCTTTCAGATACCAATCCGGAGGCGTCCACTGAGAGACTATACCATTTACTTTGAGATAATCTAGAAACACTCCATTCAAGTATTCATCACCTCGATCTAATCAAAGAATTATAATACTATGTTTGGTTTGTTTCTCCACTTCATACTTATACTCTTTGAACTTTTCAAAGGCTTCAGACTTGTGTTTCATCAAACACATATCCGAATCTAGATCTATCATCTATGAAAGTAATAAAGTATGAAAATCCACCCATGGCTTGCGTAGACATTGGTCCACATACATCTGTGTGTACCATTCCTAGCAAATTTGCAGTCCTCTCTCCATGTCTACTAAATGGAGACTGCATTGCCACTATAAAATGAGATTTTCATCATCCCTTTTCTTTTATTAGTTTGTTCAATCTGAAATAAATTATGTCACATACATACAGACCATTATTTAAAGTACCACGTCCATAAAGAATATTATCTCTAAGAATAGAACATTCATTATTCTCAATAATAAATGAAAATCCAGCCAAGTCTAATATGGGAATAGAATAATATTCCTCACAATCGAGGGAACAAAATAACAATTATTTCAAACAATAGTCTTGCCCGTAGGCCTATGTAAATGAAATGATTCTACATCTACAGCAGCAACTCTTGCTCCATTTCCATCAGTAGAATCACCTCCTCTTCCTCAAGAGTCCTACTTCTCCTTGGTCCCTGCAACAAATTGCAGATATGAGAACCATAGGCGGTATCTAATACCCAAGTAGAAATTTGATTTAATGACATATTCACTTCTATCATGAACATACCTGAATCAGAAGCGGTAGTCTCACTACCCTTCTTCTTCTTCAATTCTGCAAGGTAAACCTTGCAGTTCCTCTTCCAGTGCCCCACCTTGTTACAGTGAAAGCAAACAACTTTGCTCTTGGGGTCTTCAGCTTTTGGTGGAACCGACATTTTCTCACCTACTTTCTTCTTCTTGGAAGAGTTCCTCTTCCTTTTCTTAGAATTGGAACCTTCACCAATTAGAAGAACAAAACTCTTCTTAGGGGAAAATTCGATTCCGCAGTCTTCAATATGTTGTGGAGTTCAGGCAGGCTGACATCCAACTTATTCATGTGAAAGTTCACAACAAACTGTGAGAACGAACTCGGAAGCGATTGCAAGACCAAGTCTTGGCTCAGCTCCCCATCCATGGCAAAACCAAGTTGTCCAAGACGTTCAATCAAATTGATCATCTTAAGTACATGGTCATTCACAGATGATCCCTCAGACATCCTACAACCGAACAACTCCTTCGATATCTCATATCGAGCTGTCCTCCCTGCCACATCATACAACTCTTGTAGATGCATTAGGATAGTGTGAGCATCCATATGCTCATGTTGCTTCTATAGCTCAATGTTCATGGAAGCTAGCATGATGCATTGAGCAACATTTGCATCATCTATCCACTTACGATACACAACATGTTCATCATTATGTGCATCACTAGCAGGTTCAGTAGGCTTAGGTGAGTCAATCACGTATTCTATCTTCTCAATCCTGAGAACAATTCTCAAGTTTCGAAGCCAGTCAGCATAATTAGGACCAGTCAATTTGTGAGCATCCAGTATGCTCCTTAGTGATAGTGCAGAAGACATAATGTATATTGTAAATCTGTAAATGATATACACATAACAACACTTAGCAAATATTCGATTTCATTTTAAAAACACTATATGAATCAGGTCTTTATTCATAAGTGGCTCCCACTAGTTTATCTAATTTATTCAACCCCCTACGTGAAAAAATTAAGCATTCATAATGCTAGTGGGAATAGGGATCCTACATTCCATTACGCAACCCCGGCTGTGGCATGAAACACCATGTAATTTTCAATAGGCAGACAACTCTTGTCAATTACATCTAATGTTATTCCCTAATCAAACTTTAGCCTTTTGAATAATTGAGTCTCGGCTGTGGCACGACAAACTCAATATTCTAAGTCAAGTCTAACCCAACATTCCGTACAATTGAATCAGTCTCCAAAGGCCCATGGCTGTGGCACGTAACGACCTTTAGATTCTTATTCAATGTACACATCTCTATGTAATAGACAAGTATTTCTTATTTCGAAATCAAAGCCCTCGGCTGTGGCACGAAACGACAATGATTCAAAAATAAGAACTACTTTTCTATCATGTTGGAAGGCTATGACCGACACAAGCCCGTTGTATCATTGGTCAATTAATACTAAATATTATTTAATTTTAGAGGGATTATATTACGTTACAATCATAATCATATTATAAAGAGATTCTTCCTTTTAAATTAAATATTTCAAATCAATAATCAATAATCAGATGATTCCCAGATCGGGTGGAGCATTGTCAAGAGGCGTCACTTAATAACCCTTTCTTACAGATAGAAATCTGTTGTTGACAGAATCATCCTTTCTCTCATATCGAAAATTCATATTCAATTACGTGTTTCACAAACAAAAGAATCTCATGATTGTATTCATAATATTGTTATTAAGGTTATATACATACAATTATTTAATTACATATATACAATTCATATATATATACATACATACAATTCATATATATATATACATACATACAATTCATATATATATAATTATTTAATTATGAATTTAATTGTAAGAACTTCAAAAATTCATAATAAAAAATCTATACATCATAAAATTATGAAAAAAATACCCAGACGATCTACAGCACTTGTAGAACCCAGATCAACATTCAAAATTATTCTGAGAAACGATTTCTTATTAGACAAAATTAATCCATGATATAACTTGTAAAAATCATAATTAATTCATACAAGCACATAAAATTCTGAAATTTTTACCACAGATCTATATGCATACAACCTATGCTCTGATACCAATGTTGGATTTTAATCGCAGCGGAGGCATGGCAAAACACTTTTACACATACAAAATCCAAATAAAAGCATATAAATCGTGGTAAAAACGTAGGGATCGATTACTAACCTTTAATATGCGATCCAATAGCAACGTTCGGAGATCCTTAGCAGCTGCTCCTCAAACGTGAAGCACTCCACCGGTATCCACCAAGAAAACGACGTTAAGGAGGAGGAGGAGGTGGAGAGAATTTGGTTTTCTAAAACTTTTGGGTTTTTGGGTTCGAATGAAAATAGGGTCTATAATAGTATATTTATAGGCAAAATTTTCAGCTGAAATTTTCCATTAAATAATATTATTATTATCCCATTTATTATTCTCATTAATAATTAAAACACCTTTTAATTATTAATCCTTTTTCTAAACACTTTAGAAATAATTCTCTCTCTTGATTTAATTTCCAAAAATTATATCCTTAATTAATAATATTAAGAACTTTTCTTAATTAATTTATAATCAATTAAATCTCATTTAATCAATTATTAAATTTGCCAATTAATTATTTATTTTATTTCACAAATAAATAATTATTAGCCATTATTAATTAATTCCTCCACCATTAAATCATTCTTTTTTATGGTGTGACCCTGTAGGTTCAATATTAAGCCGGTAGTAGAAATAAATAATAATAAAACTATTTTATCATTATTTATATAAATTCTCTAATTTATTAAATATGATTAATTAGTTAATCACATTTATTCTACTTCGTGAGGGGTACTTCTCAGCATATCGCGACTATCCGGATAATATGAATTCACTGCTTAGAATACCAAGAACCTATTCAGTGAATAGTTACCGTACAATAAACTCCTTCTACCCTACAATGTCCCGATTAAATACAAGGCATGGATCTCGTGTCAAGCCTATCTAATTTAATCACTTGCTTACCATTTACTATGCGTAGTTCTATGCAAATTAGAAACTCCTTTCTAATTTCATTCACTCTGGCCAGAGATTCCTGAACTAGCATAAGTGGATCAGCCTTGAACATTCGCTTCCTTCACTGGAAGGGGTAGATCCTTTATTGATCATACACTATCTTCGTGTACAAATTCCTATACCCAGTAGAGCCCTAATAATTGTCCCTGGAGACTAAGAACTAAACCAAATCATAGTTCAGTGTACACAAGATGACTATGATGACCTCAAGTCTAAGGATACTTGTACAACTATCACTATGTGAACAACTGCTGATACGTGAGTGAACTCCATCAGTTGTTCAGCTGTGCGAGTCATGTTCAGTGAACTTATTCTATAATAAGCACCTACATACTAGCTATAGTGTCACCACACAAATGTCTATGAGAACAGATATCCTTCATAATGAAGCAAGCATAGTATGTACCGATCTCTGCGGATTATTAATTACAAGTTAGTAATCCTACGACCAGGAACTATTTAAGTTTAGAGTTATCATCTTTTAGGTCTCACTATTATGATCTCATCATAATCCATAAAAAACTTTACTCTAAACTATGGTATATCTTATTTAAACACTTAAATAGATAAAGCCCGTAATAAAAACAAAACAAGTCTTTTATTAATATCAATGGAATCAAAACAGATTACATAAAAGGTTATTCCTAAATCCTAATACCTGATTGGACTTAGGACATATTCCTTTCAATGATTTGGTTAGCTCCTTGCCTAAACAGAAATGGCTCATCCTACATGTACCACTTCACCTCATGAAGAAACTTCTTCCTTTGAGCAGAACACAAGTCTGGAGGAATAATGTTGCTCACAAGGTAGTTCACAATGTCTGCGAACCACGGTTCTTCCTCTTGCACCCCCAAACAGCTGCTCATTGGGAAAAGACTCATTAATCATTATCTTATCCTGTGAAGTTGCAATTGGATCTTCTAAACGAGAGAGATGATCAGCGACTTGCTTTTCAGTACATTTCCTGTCCTTGATCTCCAATTCAAACTCCTGAATTAAAAGAACCCATCGAATTAATCTAGGCTTCGAGTCCTTCTTCGAGACGAGATAGCCAATCGCAGCGTGATCAGTGAAAACTGTCACCTTCGTCCCAAGCAAAAAGATTGAAACTTTTCAAAACCGTAGAAAATAGCCAAAAGCACTTTTTCAGTAGTAGTATATTTCAGTTGAGCACCATTTAGGGTCTTACTAGCATAGTAGACCACATAAAATATGTTGTTCTTTCTCTGTCGAAGAACTGCTCCAACTGCATAGTCACTTGCATCGCACATCAACTCAAAAGGTTCATTCCAATCAGGTTCAGTTATGACCGGTGCCGTGATCAAACTCTTCTTTAAGCTCTCAAAAACAGCTAGACACTCGTCATCAAACTTGAACGAAACATCTTTCTCTAGAATATTGCACAAGGGTTTAGAGATTTTAGAGAAGTCCTTGATGAAATGCCTATAGAAGCATGCATGACTAAGAAAGCTGCGGACTCCCTTAACAGAAATTGGCGGAGGAAGATTTTCAATCACCCCCACCTTGGCTTTGTCCACCTAAAGACCCTTACTAGAGACCTTGTTCCAAAGAATGATGCCCTGTTGCACCATATAATAATATTTCTCCCAGTTGAGAACCAGATTGGTCTCAACACATCTTTTAAGAACGATGCTAAGATTTTGCAAGCACTCGTTGAAAGAATCACCGAACACAGAGAAATCATCCATAAACACCTCCACATTCTGACCAATCATGTCAGAGAAAATGGCCATCATACATCTCTGAAACGTGGCAGGTGCACCACACAACCCAAAAGAAACTCTTTTGTAAAAAAAAGTACCAAACGGACAAGTGAAGGTAGTCTTTTCCTGATCCTCTGGAGCGATGCAAATCTGATTATAACCCGAATAGCCATCCAAAAGACAATAGTACTCATGCCCAACCAACCTGTCAAGCATCTGATCAATAAAAGAAAGAGGAAAGTGATCCTTCCTTGTAGCTTTGTTCAGCTTCCTGTAATCCATGCAAACTCTCCACCCCGTGACTGTTCGAGTAGGAATAATCTCATTCTTCTCATTAGCAACAACTGTGATGCAACCTTTTTTCGGCATACACTGAACTGGGCTCACCCAAGAACTATCAGAAATGGGATACATGATCTCTGCATCTAGCCACTTGAGAATTTCCTTCTTCACAACCTCTTTCATGATCAGATTAAGCCTTCTCTGTTGCTCAATAGTTGGCTTACTTCCTTCCTCTACCAGAATTTTATACATGCAATAAGAAGGGATGATTCCCATGATATCTGCTATAGTCCAACCAATTGTCGATTTGAATTCTCTCAGAATTCTTAAGAGATTTTCCTCATCACTACCTGAAAGGTCAGATGCAATAATAACAGGAAAAAAAGATGCATCACCTAAAAATGCGTACCTTGAATATTCACGTAATGGTTTAAACTCGAGTGTAGGAGCTTCCTCAATAGATGGCTTGTGGCGCTTTGGAGACTTGTTCATCTCCTCCAATCCAAGAGATTCATAAGGAATATCTAGCCTTCGCTTCCAAGAAGAAGCATTCAAATACTGCAACTGCTCATCACCTTCGTCGTCTTTACTATCTAAATTCCCCAACAAGGCTTTCTCTAAGGCATCAGACCTTAGCATTTGATCAAGTTCTGAAATATCCACAGAATCGACCAACTGCACTTTTAAGCATTTCTCATTATCAGTAGGGAATTTCATGGCATTAAACACATTAAAAGTCACATCTTGATCCAGTACTCGCATAGTGAGCTCACCCTTCTGCACATCAATCAAGGTTCGGCCCGTAGCCAAGAAAGGTCATCCCAAAATTATGGGAATCTTCTTATCCTCCTCGAAATCAAGAATTACAAAGTCTGCAGGAAAGATGAGTTTTTCCACCTTGACCAAGACATCCTCCACAATGCCATGTGGATTTGTAAAAGAGCGATCAGCCAACTGCAAAGTCATATAGGTAGACTTTGGATCAGGTAAGTCTAACTTCTTGAAGATAGACCAGGGCATCAAATTGATGCTAGCCCCCAAGTCACATAAGCACTTGTCAAATGACATTTTTCCGATGGTGCAAGGAATAGTGAAGCTTCAGAGGCAACTTCTGTTACAGCATAACATTGTATTCCTCTGTGAGAGCAACTGTCTCTATTTCATCAAGCTTCACTTTTTGAGAGAGAATACCTTTCATAAACTTCGCATAACTAGGCATTTGTTCAAGAACTTCCGCGAAAGGTATGTTGATATGAAGTTTCTTGAACACCTCCAGAAACTTCTCAAACTGCTTATCCAACTTTTTCTTCTACAACCTCTTAGGAAAATGAGGTGGAGGATAAATATGTTTCTCCCCTGTATTACCCTCAAGAGGAGTTTATTCCACAGTAGTCTTCCTTGGTTCCAATTCTACTTCCTTCTGCACTTCTTTCTCAGCCACAACTTCATCTTCCGAAGCTTGAGATTTTTTGGGATTTGCAACCTTCCCAGACCTCAATGTAATTGCCTTAATCTGCTCTTTTGCTTCCTTCTTGCCTGGAACTTCCGTGTCAGTAGGTAGTGTACCAGGTTGATGATTCAGTAAGGCATTAACAATCTGACCAATTTGATTCTCCAAGGTCTTGATAGATACCGCTTGCCTCTTGCACATGAGCCTCAACTCCTCCAATTCAGATTTTTCATTAGATTGCTGCAGCTGGAGTTGTTGTCTTGGTGCATATTACGGTTGCTGAAAACCAGGGGGTTATATTACTTTGCAGCATACTGCTGATAAGGCTGTTGCACCACATTCTGAGTATTGCTCCAGCTGAAGTTAGGATGATTGCGGTTGTTGGGATGATAGGTGGCTGGAACTGGTTGCTGCGACCTCTGAAAGTTGCTCATGAAATGAGCTGATTCACTAGAAATAGTACGCTGCTCCATCTCATGCGCACCAGCACAAAGCTCACAGACACTAGTAATTTGATTAACTCCATAATTAGCCAAATAATCCACCTTCATCGTCAAAGCCTTAAGCTGAGCAGCTATCATAGTAGCTGCATCTACTTCCAGAATTCCTGCTACCTTGCCCTGAGGTAGCCTCTGAGTTGGGTTCTGGTATTCATTAACAACCATCAGTTCAATTAACTCATATGCTTCATCGTAGCTCTTAGCCCATAAGGTTCCACCTGATGCTGCATCAAGCATGGGTCTAGAAGTTACACCCAACCCATTGTAAAAGCTATTAATGATCATCCAGTCAGGCATCCCATGGCGAGGACACTTTCAAAGCATCTCCTTATATCACTTCCAAGCCTCACACAAAGACTCTCCAGACTGTTGCACAAATTGAGTAAGAGCATTCCTGATTGCAGCAGTCTTATCCATAGAAAAGAACTTAGTTAGGAACTTTTGAGAAAGATCTTCCCATTTAGTGATGGAGCCTGGTGATAGAGAATGCAACCAACACTTAGCTTTATCCCGCAGAGAGAATGGGAAAAGCCTTAGCTTTATAGCATCTTCAGACAAATTGTTGAATTTGAAAGTGTCACAGATCTCGATGAAATCTCTAATATGCATGTTGGGGTCTTCTGTCGGAGAACCCCCAAACTGAACCGAGTTCTACACCATCTGAACCGTGCTAGCATTGATTTCAAAAGTGTTAGCCGTGATGGCTGGTCTGATAATGCTAGAATGAATATCATTGATCTTTGAATGAGAATAGTCCATCAAAGCCTTTGTATTCGCTTTTGGTTCACCCCTTGCAACAAGAGCGTCTTCTTCTTTCTCAACTAAGATTTATTCTTCAACTTTCTCCTCTGCTTTTTCCAGTGTTCTCTTTCGACGTTGAGAACGCGTTAACATACACGCTCTCTAAAGTACCTGAAAAAGCAACAAACAAACAAGTAAGTAAAATATCCGAGTCAATGAACTTTAACGACCACTGATGTCAAGCACATAAACTAAAAATTAACACCGAGTCCCCAATAGCGTCGCCTAAAACTTATCAGGATAAAAATACACGCTAATATTCACGCAAGTATACGCGATCGCAAGTAATATAGAATTAATTCATGTACTTATGCAAATCATATATTCATGTTACATAAGCTACTCACTCGATGGATGTCAAATCATCATCCATCGGGACTATATTGAGTCATCCGTCGGGACTATATTTGATCATCCGTCGAGTGCTACATATTTCACTAAGTTAAATCTACTAAGGTGTTTTGTTAATGTGATCATCAAGTTTACAACATATTCCCAATAATCTCCCCCAATTTATGCCTATTAGAATTGTAGCCATAAATTAAGAGAAACTTGATGATAACAAAACACCCTAAAAAAACAGATTTAAAAGGTAAAAGATAAAACTAAAAAGTGCTGCATTATTTACTGAAAATTGACAAGATAAAGTGTACAAAGATTTTCTCACAATCATTTTCAAGGTGCTCCTCTAGTCTGAGCAAATTGATCTATTTCCTTGATTGTCTGGATTTCTTCTCAAGCCTCCTGTTGTTTTCTTCTATCTGATTTTGGATCTGTCTGTGGAATTCAAGTTCATCAGATTCTGAGAGATCTAGCATTCCTTGCATTTCCAGAAGAGTCTCATTGCTAGAGATGCTCAACTGGTCTTCTAATCTGAAGAATCTTCTAACTCCCTTATCATCCATAAATTCCATCAGCCAGTAGGGCCTTAGATGCACTCTATAACGACTCGTGTGTTTTTGAATTATTTAAATATGTGATTATTACAGAAACTATTAAATAAAATATGGGTATTAGTTTTGACCACTCTGTGTTGGTTGATTATTATATAGGTGTAATTTATGATATACAGGGTTGTTCGCGTGATTAATTAAGGAATTGCATTGAATTGTTCCACTTTTAAAGTGAATTTAATGCAAATTTATAAATATTTGAAATGTCTCTAAAATTGTTTTTTATGGTTTCATAAATTTTTAGGATTTTATAAAATTGAGAAATCAATATTTTATTAAATATTTATCTTTAAATGATTTTCTGAATGCTTTTATTTGTAAAATCCATATTTAATTCCATAATTCTTCAAAAATTATGAAACTCATATTTATTTAAGTTTGGAATATTCTGAGAATTTTAAAATTATTTTGGAAATTTTCGGGGTTAATTTCACCCGCGCATTGTTTCAGTTATTTGTTAAAAGCGGGTATAAAGTGCATTTTAAAAATTATTTTAAAATTTCAGATTTTATGATTTTGTGAACTTCGGGATATCTCTAATATTTTAAGACTGTTTCCGTAATTTTCTGAATTTATTTTAAGTACAGCTCGGCTCGTTTAATTATTAAATGCGGGTGCGAGCGGTGTTTCAAAAATGGTTTAAAAATTTTGGAATTCTTATTTTATTAGTATTTTATTATCTTGATAATTTTAAAACTTGTTTGGCATTTTTTTTCCGGAATGTCCTTGCCCGTAAATTTATTCGTTAAAATCTACTTTCGGGACAAACCGGACGGGATTCTTCGTATTTATCCAAATGCTACGTGTCCAACCTAACTGCTACGTGTTGATTACTGAGATGTACAGAAAGAAATAAGCAAATAAATAAAATGAATAACAGACGGACACACAATCGCGCCCTGTGTTTATCTCTTTGATTCTTTCTTTCGATTAATCTCTGCTCTCTCTTACTCTCTGTTCGATCTCTCCTCTCTCTTTCTTGTTGTTCTTTTTCCTATTTCTTTCTCTCCGTTTCTTTCTTATTTCCCAGATGTTCTCTTCACCGGTTTTCCTATTCCGGTAATTACTCCGGCCACTTCTCCGATTATTAATTCAGTTCAGTCCCGTGATGATATATATATACATGTTTGATTATGTATGTGTGTGTTCCTGTGTATCTCCGTATATGTGGGTCTGTTGTCGCCGTTTCTTTTATTCCGGCCATCTGTGGTGGTGGTTCAGTAGGTGTGCACGCGCCGCGCGTGTATGCCCCTGTGTGTGTGCGTGAGTTGTGTATGCCGGTGTGCGAGGCGGCGCGTGGCTGTGTGTTTGTGTTGTTGTTTCCTGTGTTGTTGTTTCCTGTATTGATTCAGTTACTTTCTGATTTAAGTTTATTATTATTTCTGCAGGAAATTATTTTGAATAAGTTTCGTGATATGAATAATTGCGAGCGGAAATTTTAAAATAATCGGTGGAAATTTGTGATGGAAACCCGACGAACACGGGCACCCGCGAATTTTCGCCGCCGTCGGCGATGAGCCTCGGCGAGCCGACGGTGGACTATGATGATTATATTCTGAGTCCTAACTTAACAAATAAATGTAAAATGTGAATAATAATAGTATTGAATTGACATTTGGGAAATTGTGAATATTGGTTGTTGTGAATTATTGTGGTAAAGTGACGTCGAATTGTTCGACGGGTTAGTCCGATAAATAAAGGAAGTGCTGCCCAATTTCCGGAAAACTGAACTACGTAAAGACGGGAACGTATTCAATAATTATCGGAATATTGAGTGACTATATATATATATGTGTGTGTATGTATGTTTTATACGAAACCTGATTGTACGATGTGATAAAATATTTTGCCAGATCGATAACTCTGATTTCGTAAAATAAAGAGTATACGTATTTTCTAAAAATGAACACTGGATTGATTTCAAGAATGTGAACCCTAATTGTTGTCTGTGTTATTTTATTATGAATAATTACGAGTCGGGTTTGAATATCGTTGGGTAAGAACTAGTATCGAGAATATGTCAAGCATACCTAGACGTCTAACGTAGGATATTTCGACCCTGTAGGTTATAATCGGGAACCTGTAAGTGGGCGATGGACTAGTGATGACCTGGTAGTCAGTCGACGAACTCAATAGAGTTTCAACAGGAAAACTTAAGTATCAAAGTCGAATCCAATGGGATCTAGTGATTGGACGTTAGAGCCTGAGCGGCAGAGTCGGCTCAGAGTTGATCAATAATAGTTGTAAAGCCTTGTAAGGCAAGTATTTCTGAACTTTTTTTCAAGATATATTACCAATGTTTTCGAACTGTTTCATAACATGTTGCTATTATTAAACATAACTCCTGTTTTATAATGTAAGTGCTTTAAACTATTTACCCTTGAATCCTGATTCTTTCTTGATCTTGAGCCATAAGCCTTATTCTTTGTAAATCATCCTTCATTGATTTTCAGATACCAAACCACCCAAATATGATACTAATCCCCAAATGTATAACTACCAAACACCAAACACTTGAAGAAAATTTATTTGAAAACACAGGAATTTTTATACTCCAAACATTTTTAATAACCTCAAAGAACCATACCCTGAAACATCATTACTGGTCTGACACCTGACCCTTGTACAAACTAAAAGCCGTTTCTTATACATACCCTGATATACCCTTGAGATATCCATGAGTTTCCTTACGTTTTATTCAAATGTTTAATCATCATTGATTATGATCTTGTGTTATCGAATTATATTGTTTATCGTATTGAACTGCTTTAGGATTGGATAGTTTTTATATATGTGGACCAGATTCGTGGTCAGACCATACTAATGGTCAAGTTAGGCCAATGTGTGCCTTGGATCCAGTAATTAGAGCAGTGCTGTGTGCTTTACTCAGGGTTAGTGCGTGACTGATCAGCAGCCTAACCTTGGTTTTAAAACTTAAAATGAATATCCAATTCTAATAATTAGTTAAAAAGAAACTTGATTCCTTTGAATCCTCTCATTTGATCATTGTTTAACTTCAGTTATCTTTATCGTGACTTGCTGAGCTAGTTAGCTCACCCTTGCGATTCTTTTATATATTTTACAGTTGAAAAGAATATGGATGATAGTGAAGTTTCTCAGTCCAAAGTACGGGCTAAGGTTCCAGTTGAGTTGGATCAAGCTAGTAGAAGTTTCATGCGGTAAAGAGATAGTTAGATTGTAAGAATGATTTTATTATCAATTGTAAGTTAAATTAGTTGAGATTGGTACGATGTAATAAATCAAGGTGGTGGCTTGTTTTCATACTTTAACCTGTTGCGATTTGTGGTTTTGTGAAGCAGGGTCATTATAAATAATATTTCTTATACAGGTTGATATATTGTGTTTGTGTTGTGAACCCCAAACTTCTGACCCGGGTTTGGAGGGCGTCACAGGTTGGTATCAGAGCTACAGGTTATAAGTCACTGAAACAAGCCTAGATTGTCGGGAATGGGTAGAGGGTTAGGATTAGGAGTAGGAAATAGAAAGATAAGACGTTGTGAGGTTGAGTGCGACGGTATAGTAAGTCTTTGGTACGGTTCGTGTTGCGATTCGGGATTCTCAGCTTGCGACGTGAATTCCAGACAACGGCAATGGTAGATCTTGATTTCCCGGTGTCATTTGATTACTTGGAGCTTTCCGTTCGAGGATCGTCATCTTCTTTTAGATTGGAATTGCACCTTGTTCCTCCACCAGTATTAATGGCACTATCTTCTGTTATGACGGCTGCACTTCTTCAAGCTATTCTACGCTACTTTTCCATCTTTTGATATGATATTAACTATTCAAGAACCTCCTTCTGTTTATTCTTGTTTTACTGGACATTCGGCCGTGAGTGTATCTCTTTAGTTTACCCTACATCCTGTTCTATACCCACCAGTTTAGAACTTGTCTTATGAAGCGATTGTACCTACGAGAATGAATTCGAAAGCTACAGTAAATGGTGAACGCTTGAGTTATAAATAAAGATGAGAAGAAGTTTAGAAAGAAGATTTAAGTGTTTCAGAGGATAGTTGTTATCGGGTTAGAAGGAGCCATTAGTGACTACGCCACCCGTGAATAATTATGGGATGGATTAGTTGAATTTTGAAAAGAGCTAGAGAAAAAGGTATAAATCTAAATTTTTGGTGGAATTGAATGATGGTGCTATGATAAATGCGATATGGAAAGTAGTGTTGTGATGTGATACGAGCTAACCTTGTTCTATGAAATAGACTTGTTGACTATTGAGTAACCTGTTCTACTTAACTACTGCAACGACAATATTGGGAGTATTACTAGTATGGGAGCCTTGATGTGAAGCTACGAATAGGATAATGTGCGACAACAATTGAAGTTTGGTCGATTAAGGAGGGTAAGTGGACACGATGAAGGAGATAAGGTAGATTGAAGTGATCGGACCTTTATGTGAATGTTTTTTTTTAATTTGGTACCTAGTTATAGGTCGGAAGGACAACAACCAACTCATATAGTAAGGACAACCAGGTTTATGATTTTCCAAATTTTTTAAACAAGTTTTCGAAAAAGATTTTCCTTTACAAATTTCCAAAAGCCTTTTTGAATAAAATAAGTTTTAAACATTGGTTGTCAAGTTACTATTTGAGTTTCTTGTTTGTTAGGAAGCCCGGATTACCTGGACGGATGCTGTTTCAGACTTAGTATTGCTAATTTCGAGAACGAAGCAACTTATGATTATGAAGAAGTTGATTATTCCTAATAGTAAAGTGTAAGTATTGTTTCATAAAATTTATAACAGAATCAGCGTACGGAGTAACTATACTTTCAATTACTAGGACTATCAGAGTTCGAAAAAAAAAAAAATTCATTGATTTAACAGAAGCCGGAGCGTGATCGAAGAAGATTGAAAAGATCTCCGGATCTCTCTAAAAGCAGAATATTATTAACAAAAGGATCGTTATGTCGAATGGTACGTGGTTATTCTAAATTAAAAGAGGAATCTTGAAGTTATAGGAACGCCATTATGATCGAATTATTAGGGTATTATAAGTGTAAGTGCAATGTTAAAGACACAAAACTTAGCAAGTAAGAATTCATTATAATGCTTGGTTTGCGAAGACATTTCAGCGGACTTTCTAAAGTTGTTATATGACGCGATTGGGATATGATCGAACGAGCTAGAAAGATGAATACAAATGAAATGTGGATGGTGACCAATGGTATTGTTCTTGCCTTCAATATTATAGCATATGTTCCTTCGCAATCCCTAAAAATGTATGAACTTCTTTTCTCAAATAAATTCTTTTCTATAATATCAAAAAGGAGGATATTCCATTCCTTTCAAACTCATTTGCTCCCCTCAAGTTTTGCTTTCTGATTGGGACAAACAGTGTTATGGTGAGACACTTTGTCAGAATGACGAAGAGTCGGGTGGGACGCTACCTAATCATGTGCTGTATGCCATATGGTACGAAAGACTGGCCATCTTAAGTACCAATGTGGTTGTCTCATTCGTATTCAAATCCTTGTTTCTTCTTTCTTTTCAACTCTATTTTTGGTTGAATTTTGAATCCTTCTAGTCGTTTCATTGTACTGTCGTTCTTTGCAAGAGGTTTTCAAGCAGAAATCAACGAATTATGGACCAAGCGGGCAAAGTTCCATCTACTTCTCATGCATGGAAAGCAAACAAAGGCATATGACAAAAATTGCAAATCACTAGCCCAGTCAGAGATGCACTAAGAGTCAAGGGAATCTACTCCAATGAGGAATACGTCTCCAAGAACGAGAAACTTTGATGACATGGATGATTAGGGGAATACCTTATGTGTTAATGTATTAAAAGATGTGAGAGAAACTTAATTGTTTATCTCTCAAGGTTTTGTTGATAAGATGAATTACCCTGTTGAATTGATAAGATTGTGATTAAAGGACTAGCAAGTCAAGAACGTGTGGTTGTTAAATAAGTGAGTACCAATGGTGAAATTGAGATTTCTGGAAATAAGTAATGCAGAATTGATATTATGGAAGATAAGAGGATTTGATATTATTCTAATAAATGGATTGACTACTAAAGCGTGATGACCAGACAGACCGTCGTGACGAAAAGATAATTCTGAGGATGCCAAATGAGAAGGTGAGGAGGTTCAGAAGATAAAAGAAGGTAACGAATTTGTTAATGATAATTATGGTGATCAAGATATGAGCATTATGGTAAATATGGAATATATAAAAGTCGGAAGTAAACAAAGTATGAAGATTTTTATAGTAATTAAGAAATTTCAAGATATGTTTTTGGATGAGTTATCAATATTTCCTTCGGATATAGAAATTGAGTTCATGACTGATTTAGCACCTGAAATGAAGCCAGTGTCCAAGGCTCCGCACAGGATGGCGCCAGTTAAAGTGAAGGAGTCAGCAAAGTGAATTCAAGAAATGCTAGAAGAAGAAACGATTAGACCTAGGGTACCCCATAAGGTGCACCGGTATTAAATATTAATAAGAAAGATGGAAGTATGTGATTATACGTCGACTAGCAAGAGTTCAACAAGTTTACTATCAAGAGCAAGTATCTGTTACCTTGACCCAATGATTTGTTTGATCAAACGAGAGAAGCAAAGTACTCTTATAAGATTGATTTAAGGCTTGGTATTTCACCAATTGAAAATTTAATTTATGGACATATCAACGATAATTTTTATAACTAAATATTGTGTTGTAAAATTTTCATATTGCCATTTGGATTAACCAATATACCAGTGATATTTGAACTTGATGAATAGAATCTTTAAGGAATATCTGGATGAGTTGTATTTATGTTACTTAAAGTCAACGGAGGACCATGCAAAGCATTTAATAACTGGGAAGTTGGAGAAGAAAGAAGTTGTATAAAATATAGTTCTTAGCATAAATAGTCAATGTAGAAAAAAAAATCAAAAGAGATTCAGCAGAAGTTAAAGTTACTATGAATGAAAAGAGACCAGAAACACTCACAAAAGTAAGAAGTTTATATGAAGTAAAGAAGGGTAAAGAAAGTTTTACAGAATTAAGTGAAAGAATGGTGACAACACCTGTTTTATCATTTTAAAAGTATTAAAGAGGTTTGGTAGTGTATAGTGATGCTTCTCATTAGGAAATAGGATGTGTGTTGATGCAGCACAATAGAGTTATTGTATATGCATCCAGACAACCGAAACCTTATGAGCAGAAGTATCCTACCCATAATTTGGGATTAACAGTAATAATATTCGTTTTGAAGGATTTGGGAAACATGATATGTATGGAGAAAAGTGTAAGATCTATACGGGCCATAAGAGGTTGAAGTATGTGTTCACGAGGAAAAGCAAAGATAGAGGAAAGTAATAACGGACATAGAAACTATACCAGAGGAATTAACTATAGAATTCTGAAAGTTGAAATTGGAAGCTAAAGTTCATAATCCAAAAGGAAGAAGATGGATAGTGTAACCTTTCAGTTGAAGTTGTGAAGGGAAAAATAAGATGTCAAGAGAAAATAATGGATCATGATGTTAGTAGTTAGAAAACGGAAATTTATACGCCCGGGAGAACGATCACGATATCTCCAGATTTTCTTCCAGCACTTGGATGCTACAAGTAGAAGAATTAAGAAATGAGATCCCACATGGAATTCACAATATTAAGTATTTAAGTTATTGAAGAGATGTCAAGATATATGGAAATTTAAAGAAAAATAGTGATAACCAAGTATAAAAAGGAAATTTCAAGATAGATCAGGAGGTGTTGGACAGGTCAAAGAGTTAAAAACGAAATATTAGAACTCCTAGTGGATAAAGCAGATCCAGGAAGTGACTTTATAAGAGGCGAATCGTGAAGTGGGAGTTTAACAAAACCACAAATAAGAATAAGTGACCCCTATAAAGAATTAATTTCCTACGAGACCTAATTCAAGCAATCTATTATATCTCGAGGAATAACTTAAGATCCAACCTAAGAAAATTTCAGAGATTACGATTAAGGTGAGTTAAGAGCATTGCGAGCTCGGGTGATATTATGTGAAATGACGAGTGCATCAGGTGATTATAAGAAATTAAGGAACGTGGTATATAAGGAGTGCTTGGATAAGCAAACTGTATTTATTGATAACATCCTCAGCTACTCAAAGAATAAGAAAGTCTGTGTGGAATGCCCAAGAATTTCTCTCTAAGGATCAGAAGGAAAGTAACTATGCGTTGAGTCTTCAAGAATGAAATTTTGACTAGGGTTAACAAGAGATTCTGAATTAATCCATTAACAACTACTTAAGTAAAACTGTATGGTAACAGATGCATTATACCGGCAGAGAAGATTGGATGTAATTAAGACCTCCGAGGAGCTAATAGACGAATTGGAAAGAGTGGAATCTGGAGTTTAAATACTTAAAGGTGATAATACGTGAATATATGAGACTACTTTTCAGCCTTAATTGATGAAAAAGAATAAGAGATGCTTAAACGTTTAGAAACCAAGTTAAAAACGAGCACCGTCTAACATCCTTATGTGGAAAGTCAAAGTACGGAAATGATTTGGGAAATGTAAGATATGTTGAGAGGTGAAGTTTTAAGGATACACCGGAATGATCATTTATCAGCAATGTCAGTTTTGGAATGCCCCTGTATCAAGCTTCGTGTGAATGCAAGTGTAGGTTCCCATTTCTATTAGAATAAAGTGGGAGAAAGAAAATTGTTAAATCCTAAGTTGTTAAATCCTAAGTTAAATCGGCACGCCAAGAGCGTAGTGCTATTAGTTGAAGCAGCTCGGAGTAGACAAAGAAAGAAAACGAAATTGTATTGAGAGAAAGTATGAGTATAGAAATAGGACCAGTAGTGTTAGTAAAAATGTCGTCTTGAAAGAGATTGGATAAGTTTGAGTAGAAGGGACAAGCTAAGTCCTAAAATTAGTAAACCATTCGAGGTATTGATACATATAGATAAAGTTGTTTATAAAATGATATGACCGTCACTCCAGTGTACATACCTAATGTATTTTGCTTGTCAATATTAAAGTGATAACTATTGGGTTTAAACTAAGTAATTGATCAAGAAGCCAATGGGGCTCTTGTCTAAGTTATTCTGCATATAGTGATCAATCCAAATTCTTGATCGTTAAAGGCAAGTTCTTGGAAATGAGTATATACCTATAGTAAATACGTTTGAACCCTCGAGTAGAAGGGTCTACTTAGAAATTTGAGTCAGATATGCTTGACAAATATCCTCACTTAATTAATTAGACAAGATTCTGAGGACAGAATCCTTTTAAGGGGGGAAGGATATAACGACTCGTGTGTTTTTGAATTATTTAAATATGTGATTATTACAGAAATTATTAAATAAAATATGGGTATTGGTTTTGACCACTCTGTGTTGGTTGATTATTATATAGGTGTAATTTATGATATACAGGGTTGTTCGCGTGATTAATTAAGGAATTGCATTGAATTGTTCCACTTTTAAAGTGAATTTAGTGCAAATTTATAAATATTTGAAATATCTCTAAAATTGTTTTTTATGGTTTCATAATTACAATAGTTATTTTTAGGATTTTATAAAATTGAGAAATCAATATTTTATTAAATATTTATCTTTAAATGATTTTCTGAATGCTTTTATTCGTAAAATCCATATTTAATTCCATAATTCTTCAAAAATTATGAAACTCATATTTATTTAAGTTTGGAATATTCTGAGAATTTTAAAATTATTTTGGAAATTTTCGGGGTTAATTTCACCCGCGCATTGTTTCAGTTATTTGTTAAAAGCGGGTATAAAGTGCATTTTAAAAATTATTTTAAAATTTCGGATTTTATGATTTTGTGAACTTCGGGATATCTCTAATATTTTAAGACTGTTTCCGTAATTTTCTGAATTTATTTTAAGTACAGCTCGGCTCGTTTAATTATTAAATGCGGGTGCGAGCGGTGTTTCAAAAATGGTTTAAAAATTTTGGAATTCTTATTTTATTAGTATTTTATTATCTTGATAATTTTAAAACTTGTTTGGCATTTTTTTTCCGGAATGTCCTTGCCCGTAAATTTATTCGTTAAAATCTACTTTCGGGACAAACCGGACGGGATTCTTCGTATTTATCCAAATGCTACGTGTCCAACCTAACTGCTACGTGTTGATTACTGAGATGTACAGAAAGAAATAAGCAAATAAATAAAATGAATAACAGACGGACACACAATCGCGCCCTGTGTTTATCTCTTTGATTCTTTCTTTCGATTAATCTCTGCTCTCTCTTACTCTCTGTTCGATCTCTCCTCTCTCTTTCTTGTTGTTCTTTTTCCTATTTCTTTCTCTCCGTTTCTTTCTAATTTCCCAGATGTTCTCTTCGCCGGTTTTCCTATTCCGGTAATTACTCCGGCCACTTCTCCGATTATTAATTCAGTTCAGTCCCGTGATGATATATATATACATGTTTGATTATGTATGTGTGTGTTCCTGTGTATCTCCGTATATGTGGGTCTGTTGTCGCCGTTTCTTTTATTCCGGCCATCTGTGGTGGTGGTTCAGTAGGTGTGCACGCGCCGCGCGTGTATGCCCCTGTGTGTGTGCGTGAGTTGTGTATGCCGGTGTGCGAGGCGGCGCGTGGCCGTGTGTTTGTGTTGTTGTTTCCTGTGTTGTTGTTTCCTGTATTGATTCAGTTACTTTCTGATTTAAGTTTATTATTATTTCTGCAGGAAATTATTTTGAATAAGTTTCGTGATATGAATAATTGCGAGCGGAAATTTTAAAATAATCGGTGGAAATTTGTGATGGAAACCCGACGAACACGGGCACCCGCGAATTTTCGCCGCCGTCGGCGATGAGCCTCGGCGAGCCGACGGTGGACTATGATGATTATATTCTGAGTCCTAACTTAACAAATAAATGTAAAATGCGAATAATAATAGTATTGAATTGACGTTTGGGAAATTCTGAATATTGGTTGTTGTGAATTATTGTGGTAAAGTGACGTCGAATTGTTCGACGGGTTAGTCCGATAAATAAAGGAAGTGCTGCCCAATTTCCGGAAAACTGAACTACGTAAAGACGGGAACGTATTCAATAATTATCGGGATGTTGAGTGACTATATATATATATGTGTGTGTATGTATGTTTTATACGAAACCTGATCGTACGATGTGATAAAATATTTTGCCAGATCGATAACTCTGATTTCGTAAAATAAAGAGTATACGTATTTTCTAAAAATGAACACTGGATTGATTTCAAGAATGTGAACCCTAATTGTTGTCTGTGTTATTTTATTATGAATAATTACGAGTCGGGTTTGAATATTATTGGGTAAGAACTAGTATCGAGAATATGTCAAGCATACCTAGACGTCTAACGTAGGATATTTCGACCCTGTAGGTTATAATCGGGAACCTGTAAGTGGGCGATGGACTAGTGATGACCTGGTAGTCAGTCGACGAACTCAATAGAGTTTCAACAGGAAAACTTAAGTATCAAAGTCGAATCCAATGGGATCTAGTGATTGGACGTTAGAGCCTGAGCGGTAGAGTCGGCTCAGAGTTGATCAATAATAGTTGTAAAGCCTTGTAAGGCAAGTATTTCTGAACTTTTCTTCAAGATATATTACCAATGTTTTCGAACTGTTTCATAACATGTTGCTATTATTAAACATAACTCCTGTTTTATAATGTAAGTGCTTTAAACTATTTACCCTTGAATCCTGATTCTTTCTTGATCTTGAGCCATAAGCCTTATTCTTTGTAAATCATCCTTCATTGATTTTCAGATACCAAACCACCCAAATATGATACTAATCCCCAAATGTATAACTACCAAACACCAAATACTTGAAGAAAATTTGTTTGAAAATACAGGAATTTTTATACTCCAAACATTTTTAATAACCTCAAAGAACCATACCCTGAAACATCATTACTGGTCTGACACCTGACCCTTGTACAAACTAAAAGTCGTTTCTTATACATACCCTGATATACCCTTGAGATATCCATGAGTTTCCTTACGTTTTATTCAAATGTTTAATCATCATTGATTATGATCTTGTGTTATCGAATTATATTGTTTATCGTATTGAACTGCTTTAGGATTGGATAGTTTTTATATATGTGGACCAGATTCGTGGTCAGACCATACTAATGGTCAAGTTAGGCCAATGTGTGCCTTGGATCCAGTAATTAGAGCAGTGCTGTATGCTTTGCTCGGGGTTAGTGCGTGACTGATCAGCAGCCTAACCTTGGTTTTAAAACTTAAAATGAATATCCAATTCTAATAATTAGTTAAAAAGAAATTTGATTCCTTTGAATCCTCTCATTTGATCATTGTTTAACTTCAGTTATCTTTATCGTGACTTGCTGAGCTAGTTAGCTCACCCTTGCGATTCTTTTATATATTTTACAGTTGAAAAGAATATGGATGATAGTGAAGTTTCTCAGTCCAAAGTGCGGGCTAAGGTTCCAGTTGAGTTGGATCAAGCTAGTAGAAGTTTCATGCGGTAAAGAGATAGTTAGATTGTAAGAATGATTTTATTATCAATTGTAAGTTAAATTAGTTGAGATTGGTACGATGTAATAAATCAAGGTGGTGGCTTGTTTTCATACTTTAACCTGTTGCGATCCGTGGTTTTGTGAAGCAGGGTCATTATAAATAATATTTCTTATACAGGTTGATATATTGTGTTTGTGTTGTGGACCCCAAACTTCTGACCCAGGTTTGGAGGGCGTCACACACTCTACTCCCTGTGTAAGGAATAGTTAAAGTCTTTTGGAGTGCAGCTTTGGCTCTAATACTCCTCAGTTCTTCAATCTTCTTTAGAACTAATCTTCTAGCTGTCACATTGAATCCAAAGTTCTTTTTGAAGGATGAATAAACTTTTATCAGTACAGATTGGCTCTCTTGAAGAATCCTGTGAAGTGGCCATTTTATTTCTTTTCCTCCGTTGTACTTGACTACTAACCTTTCAGGTAGATTCCTGTAAGCATCAATCCCTCTAACTTCTTGCAGTTCATCTAGATAGAGGTTTAGATTAGAGAATTCCTTGATGTCACAGATGTACATGATATCTCCCTTGCTGACCTTGGTTTGAGCTTTGGTTAGGGACTTGGATATGAGAGTTGAGGGCTTCACTTTCTTGACTGCTCTGGTCTTTGTTTTCTTTGTCTTCATGAAATGAGGTAGATTGAGTTCAGGAATTGGTAGACTATCCTAGTCTAATGGCTCATCTTTTGGAATGATAGGTTCATCATGGAAATTCTTGGATGGATCTATCTTGAATTCTTCATGTGCCACAGAGGGCATGGATGTTAGAGTTGTTATAGATGTAGACTCTTTGGGAAAGTATTCTTCCATCGCCTCATCACTAAAATCCAATTTTCTCTTGATTCTTTGCTTGTACCTTGGTTTCTTTGTCTGTTGAGGTTCATCTTACACTACTTGATCTTGAGATTCAGCAATTACAGATGGTTGTTCAGAAATTTGTTGTGTGGGTTTCACAGCTTGCAACTTGGCCAAGATAACTTGCTCCTTCTTTTGTTTGAGCTTTTTAGCATCTAGAGCAGCTTACTTCTTTTCTTGCTTCAATCTTGCCTTTTTTCCCTTTTTGCTTCAACAAATTGAGGGTGTCCAGCCACCACACAAATTTCCTTACCATTTCTGAAAATCTTGGCAATTCTCCTTTTTAGAATTGAATCTACAGGATCTTTGTAGAATACTATAGACCTAGCCAACAGCTTCTTCTCATCAGGCTTTGGTGTCTCATACACTTTGTCCAAAGGGTTCTTTAGTGAAGATTTTGGGTAGTTCACCTTTGGCTTCATGATTAGATCTGCCTTAGGGGATATCATGCAGGATGTCTGGCCTCTCTCCAAATAGTTCATGCTCATATCATTCACAAAAATTTGCCTGACTTGAGAGTGATGAATGACTGATTTTCCGGATTCTTTGCTAGACCAAATTTCTTTTGAATATCCTCATCAATTTTCTCCCAATTGATTGGACTAAACTGCTTCTTCTCAGCTGCTCTCAAAGTGGCTGCTGCTTCATTTATTAGATCAGTGCTATCTTTAGCTGGTGGCTTTGTGAAAGCACTTGTTGGCACAATTGCTTTACTCACTTGAATGTTAAGCACTTTTTCCTCCCCCTCACTCCTAGAACTCTCTTTCACCCCCTTTTTGTTATCATCAAGTTGAGTAGAGAAAGCGGTCTGTGCAACCACCAGTTTTTGAAGCAAGTCTATTTGTTGTGCTTGGTGGAGATGAATTGATGTTAGAGAGGCTTCCATTATTGTCATTCTTGTATCTAAGGCATTTATCTTTGTGGTAAGATCAGAATTTTTCCTGAGTTGTCTCTTAATGTCAAGCATTGTAGCTTCTGGAAGTTTAGAGTCCAACCTTTCAGAAATGTCCCTTTTCATTTGATGAATATCACCTTTGATAGTGGTGACATCCTGAGTATGTTAAAGACCTTGGATTTTTTATTGTTGCAGAGAAGCATGGTGTGCTTAAAGGGGCTTCTTGGTGCTGGCATTTGTGGTGGTTTGAAGAGCAGAATGTGTCTGATGTATAAGTTGAATCAGGGTTGTATTGAAATAGTGTTCATCACACTGCTTTGAAAATGCCCAAGATGGCATACCTGATCTGGAACTAGGGCCTACTTCTCCCCCTATGTCCAATGGCTCTTCTTCACTATCTCCACCCTCACCTTCAAAGAATTCTTCTGAACCACCAGTCTCATAATCAACATCACCAGCTGTTGAAGGCAAAGCTGTGATGGCATCCTTAGCTCTTTGCATGTGGTGTGCACCAAATTTAGCATCCTTTCTGCATTGTCATTGCCCTGTCCAGCTAGAAGTTGGTATGCTGGAACAAGGTGAGTAAATGCCTCAGCATCCAAAGAGGTGGAATCTACAACAACTTGACTTTGCTGAAATAGTTCCTCCCTGTTAGCATCCTGGACATTCATTAACTCACTTACAATAACACCCACCCTTATATCTCCTGTACCTGCATTTCTCTCATTATCTCTCTTTTCTTGCATCAAGGTCTCACCTTGGCTCCCCACCCTCACACCCTAACCTTCACCATCTAAGGTAGGACTCCTCACACTCACTTTTGCCAGTCCTGAAGAAATGGACTGCATTGGATCACTCTTTTTCTCTCCTTTTTGTTGGGAGCAACCCAGACTCTCACTCAAGTCACTACCTTCCTTCAATCCTAATAGTGATTGCACAATTACTAAGTCATCTGCACTTGTAACTATAGTTGAACTTTGGAGTTGTGCAGAGACACCCGACGGATGAGAAATATCCATCGGGTTAGTAATTTGACTATCCGACGGATGATTGATGTTAGGCACATCCGTCGGGATACAATCACTACTCGACAGATGAACAATATCCATAGAGTGAGTAGAAATGAATGAGTTTGGAGTGGAGACTATTGTGGACTCTATGCAGATTGATGAAAATTTTGGCACAGATGTCTCAAGAGTCTCAGAAAGAAATGGCAAGTGAGCCAACAAATCATCTAGAAGATGATGCTCACTTGCATGGATTTTTGGCTTCTCCAACAGAGTTAAAGATGGAGAAGATGGTTGTGATGTTTGAATCATGTCAACATCCAAAGAGTGTGTGGGAGAATTTGGCATTTGAGGTGTTTCAATTTGTACAGATTTTGGCTGTGACTCCACATTTGTTGGAGCCACATCAATTTGACTTTGAGATGGTGCAGTGACTGGGTCTTTAGCTCCAGTTTGCACTATGTGTGTACCCTATGCATCCCCGAGGGTTTTAGTTTTCTTCTTTCTTGTGTAGGTTTGTGGTGAACTTGTGTCCCTACCCCTTTTGTTCTATGCTCCTGGTTGAGAGCTTGTTTCAATAGTTACATCCTTTTGGGAGGATGAAATAAGAATTGAGCTTTTATCCTTATTAACAACCACCATTTATTGGGAAACTGTGGTGTGGATTGGTTTGGGTACACTATGCTCACCATCCTTATCCTTAGGGCTTCTTTGATTTTCACCCTGCCCCTCACATGTCTTTCCCACTTTCACACTCCCCTCTTTGTGTTTAGTGGATTTTACAACTGGCATCTTTTGAGAGACACCAGAGGGGGCTTTCTTTGTATTTGGTTTTGAAGCTTTGGTTTTGGTAGCTTGGGTAGGCATCTGTATGGTCATTGACTCAGATGCCACTGCTACACTAGAAGGAAAAGAAGTGTTTGAGGTTGGAAGAGTAGGGACAGTTGAAATTACCTCACTTACCTGAGGTGCCTCCATTATTGTAAACTAGAAGTGGCACCTCTTTGTGGTGATCTGCTCTATTGAGATCTGCAATAATTCTTCTCTCTTGAACCCAACAGTTTAACTTGTTGGTTGGGTTCACAAGCACAATGTCCTCAGAGAGGTGGTTAGCAAGCATCATGAAAAATCTAGCATAATAAACACTCTTACCCCTCTTATTAAGCTCCCCTAACTTAAATCCCAACTCAAACATGACTAGATCACTAAAATTGAAGTATTTATCAGTTACTAGAATGTAAAGCATGTTGAGCATGAAGATATTAACATAATCAAAATTGCTAATTTTTCCAGAAAATATTTAGTAACTACATCACACAGGAAACTCCATTCTTTCCTAAGACCCAATTTCCTAATTTTACTTAATTTAGAGATGGTGAGTGCATAACCCATGGAGTTCAACATATTAAAAATATCAGTGTCTGTGTGTGGAGTAGAGACAGTATTATCAGGAATCCTAAAGCATGCTTTAATAATGTCACTATTAACACAAAATTCCTTACCTTTAATAGTGAAAGTGATGGTCTTGTCAGTTGAGTTGTACACTGCAGTCGTCCATATTTCCTCCACAACCTCACAGTAGATATTGGGAGACTCTAGCATGGCATATTTAAGCTTACAGCCTTGCACAAAATCCATCATTTTGTGGTAGTCTCCAGACTGTTGAATCCCCTTGTTCACTAGAGCCGTGAAATTGTTCTTCTCATAGATAAAGCCAGTTTGAGACGATTTTGATGACTGGTGCCATTGTTAGAGAGTAAAAATTATATAGAGAGAGAGGGTAATTGCTTTTGAGAAAGGAAGAAATTAGAGCAGATGAATTGAGAATAATAAAAGAAAAGTAATGAAAATGAATTTTGCTTTCATACTTTAAAAAAACAATCAAAAAATAATATAGTAAAATAAAGTGACCAATAAAAATTTCCCAAAATAGCCGTTTTAAAAAAATAAACTGTAAAAATTCCATCACTTATCCGTCGTGTTATGCTTAGAAACTGTAAGTATACTCGATGGATGATGTTCAGAAAATTAACGGCTAGGATTGAGACAATGCGACGGATGAGGATAAATCAGTTATCCTTCGAGTTATAATAATTCCAGAAGAATAATTGATTTTATTAACAAATTATATTCCGACAGATGATCGAACTCGATGGATAATGATCATTTGTCGGGATGTAAATTTTGACTTAGCCAAAATTTCATCCAAGACTGAAAAATCAATTAAATTTCTGGCTGCATTACAACTTGCAAAAAATCAGAAAAGATTCAAGAGTAATTAAGCATACCTAACTCACTTACCAACCTTGAGAAGGTGGATTCATCCAGTGGCTTGTTAAATATATCTGCAAGCTGTTTTTTACTTGGAATAAAATATAGTTCCACAGTACCATTCATTACATGTTCCCTTATGAAGTGGTACTTGATGTCTATGTGCTTTGTTCTTGAATGTTGTACCGGATTCTCAGTGATGGAAATTGCACTTGTGTTATCACAGAAAATGGGAATTCTTTCCACTTGCAGACCATAGTCTAGCAATTGGTTTTTCATCCACAAAATCTGTGTACAGCAACTGCCAGCAGCAATATATTCAGCTTCTGCTGTAGAAGTAGAAACTGAATTTTTCTTTTTACTGAACTAGGACACAAGCTTGTTTCCTAGAAATTGGCAGGTTCCTATTGTACTTTTTCTATCAATTCTACAACCTGCATAATCTGCATCTGAATAGCCAGTTAGATCAAATCCAGAATCTCTAGGGTACCAAATGCCAAGTTTTGGTGTACCTTTGAGATATGTGAAAATTCTCTTAATAACAATTATATGAGATTCTCTAGGATCAGCCTGAAATCTAGCACAAAGACATGTAGCAAACATTATATCTGGCCTACTAGCTGTTAAGTATAGAAGTGAGCCAACCATGCCTCTATAACTTGAAATATCCACAGACTTTTCAGTAGTGCTTAATTCAAGTTTAGTTGCAGTGGCCATGGGAGTTTTTGCAGATGTGCAATCCATTAGTTCAAACTTTTTTAAAAGATCACAAATGTATTTAGTTTGACTAATGAATATTCCATCACTAACTTGCTTAACTTGCAAACCAAGAAAGTAAGTTAGTTCTCCCATCATTCTCATTTCATACTTACTTTGCATTAATTTGGCAAACTTTTTGCAAAGTTTTTCATCTGTAGAGCCAAAAATAATGTCATCTACATAAATTTGAACAAGTATGCTAGAGCCATTAACATTTCTAAAGAATAAAGTTTTATCTACAGTACCTCTAGTGAAGTGATTCTCTAAATGAAATTTTGACAGAGTGTCATACCAGGCTCTAGGTGTTTGCTTCAATCCATAGAGTGCTTTCAAAAGATAGTATACATGATCAGGTAGATTTGGATCTTCAAAACCAGGAGGCTGACTGACATAGACTTTCTCCTCCAAATCTCCATTTAGAAAAGCACTCTTGACATCTATTTGATAGACCTTGAAATTGGCATGGGCTGCATAGGCTAAGAAGATTCTGATGGTTTCAAGTCTTACAACAGGAGCAAAAGTTTCATCAAAATCTATTCCTTCTTGTTGACAATAGCCCTTAGCAACTAATCTAGCTTTGTTCTTGGCTACTATGCCATTTTCATCCATCTTGTTTCTGAATACCCATTTGGTGTCTATTGGATTCTTTCCCTTAGGCTTGGGTACCAGTTTCCAAACATTTTTCCTTTCAAATTGGATTAGCTCCTCCTACATAGCTAAAATCCAATCAGGATCCAACAAAGCTTCTTCTACCTTCTTTGGTTCTTTCTTAGATAGGAAACTGCTATATAAACATTCTTCTTGAGTTGCTCACCTTGTTTGAACTCTAGAAGATACATCACCAATGATGAGCTCAAAGGGGTGATCCTTTGTCCATTTTCTTTATTGAGGTAGATTAGCTCTAGATGAAGAGGCCTCATTGTTGTCTTTGTGTGTGATTGAGTTTTGATTATTAGAAACTCCCCCCTGAGTTTGTAAATCTATGATTTAAGAAAGAGGAACTTTCTCTAAGTGATCTATTTAGACTTTCAGCTTCTTTTGATGACCCGACGGATGGTGAATTTTGAGTTCCGACGGATGAAGCTGATTGTCACATGATGGATGATGCAGATTGTCTGCCGACAGATGAAGCATATTGTAACTCGATGGATATTGAGTTATTAGCTTCATTGGTTGTAGATTTTTCTGCACTATCCTTAGTTGTAGTTTCTTGATCACTTTCATCATCACTGTCATCACTAACCATCTCCACCTTGTCAAATTTGAGGCTCTCATGGTAATCTTCATCTTGTAGTCCTTCAATCTTTTTATCATCAAACACAACATGTATTGATTTCATAACAATGTTGGTTCTCAGATTGTAGACTCTGTATGCTTTACCAACTGCATATCCAACAAAAATTCCTTCATTTGCTTTAGCATCAAACTTCCCATTTTGATTAGTTTGATTTCTCAAGATATAACATTTGCAGCCAAAGACATGAAGAAAATTTAGAGTTGGCTTCTTGTTCTTGAACAATTGGTAGGGAGTCATGCATTTTTCTTGATTAATCAAAGAAATATTCAGAGTGTAGCATGCAGTATTTACAGCTTCAGCCCAGAAGTATGTTGGTAACTTTGATTCTTCAAGCATTATCCTTGTAGCTTCGATAAGTGATCTATTCTTTCTTTCTACTACTCCATTTTGTTGTGGTATGCTTGCTGCTGAAAACTCATGCATAATCCCATTCTCTTCACAAAATGCTCTCATGACAGAATTCTTGAACTCAGTTCCATTGTCACTCCTGATTCTCCTTACTTTGAAATCAGGATGATTGTTGACTTGCCTTATGTGATTGATGATGATTTCACTAGCCTCATCCTTAGACTTTAGGAAATATGTCCAAGAGAACTTTGAGAAATCATCTACAATTACTAGGCAAAATCTTTTCCTTGAGATGGACAACACATTGACTGGTCCAAATAAATCCATGTGTAGTAGTTGCAAAGGTTCTTCAATTATTGAATCAAGCTTCTTTCTGAATGATGCTTTGATTTGCTTTCCTTTTTGGAAAGCATCACACAGTCCATTCTCAGAAAACTCCACTTAAGGAATACCTCTAACCAGATCTTTCTTTACAAGCTCCTTCATGGTCTTGAAGTTTAGATGGGATAGCTTCTTGTGCCATAGCCAACTTTCATCTTGACTTGCTTTACTGAGAAGACAAGTAACAGATTCTGCATTTGATGAGTTGAAGTCAACTAGGTACACATTTTCTTTTCTCACTCCAGTGAGAACCACTTTGTTGCTCCTCTTGTTTGTCACAACACAGGCTTCTGTATTGAAGGTTACTAAATTGCCTTTATCACAAAGCTGGATAATACTCAACAAATTGTGCTTGAGACCATCTACTAAGGCAACCTCCTCAATGATGATATTGTCTTTTGAAATCAAGCCATATCCCACAGTATAACCCTTGCTGTCATCTCCAAAAGTAATACTTGGGCCAGCTCTTTCCTTGAACTCTGTGAGCAGGGTAGAATCTCCAGTCATGTGCCTTGAACAACCACTATCCAAGTACCACAGATTCTTTCTGTTTCTCTGCACACATTAAAATCAAATCAAGTTGATTTTGGTACCCAAGTTTCATTGGGTCCATCCTTGTTAGCTTTCTTCTTTTATTTCTTAGGTTTGATCTTATTTGACTTGGGGATATTAGATTCATCCTTAGTCATCTGAGTTGGACCCTTGAAACCATTCATTAAAACAGAATTATCATGTACATTTTGATTAACAGGAAATGGCATGCTATTTGCAAACATGTTATTCCAGTAGGGAAAGCTAAGTGGCATTTGAGGCATACTAAGTGCATCATAATAAGGATTAGGTGCAAATGGCATATTAGAAAATTGTGCATTCATATTCTGTGCAGACATAACATTCATAGGCATAGAAGGCATATCACTCATGTTGGGAAAAGAAGGTGGTACAGTCATGGAAGTAGGTATGGCAATTTTGCAATTAACAGATAGATGATTAACACTTCCACACTTAACACAGATTTTTTTTGGAGCATACTTATCAGGTGTGTAGTGGTTATGTTTGTTAATCTCTACTTTCCCATTTCTATTGTTTTTCTTTTTAGCCTCTGTTTTAACCTCAATCTTTTCTAGTCTGTCATTCAATTGCTTGATGGACAGATGACCAACATTCACCTTCTTCTCCTTCTTCACTTGAATTGATTCTCCTAAAATAAAGTTTTTGGAAATTGATGCATATTTTTCATTTAACTTGGCAAGTTTGGCTTTACTCACAGGTTTGCTCACAGCCGACATATGAGGATTTATGTCACTCGACGGATAACCTTTTTGATTATCCGATGGATGACTCTCATCATCCGTCGAGTCTACATCTGTTAGCAATCCTTCAACCAAATTGGATTCCAGCTTCTCTTTACTCTTTTTCCAGGCTGCATCACAAAAGGACTCAATACCTTGAACTTTGGTGATTTGAGCATGGACATCTCTAGATGATTTCCATTCCTTAATCACCTCCTGTTCACGATCAAGCTGCTTCTTCAAAATTTCTTCTTTCTTCAAGGACTCAGTTAATTCCTCCTTAGCAGTCTTACATTCTATGATCACTTAACACAGATTAAGTTATCTTACGATAATAGATCATATGTCATTATCGAGATGTCGCCTTATGAGATCCTTGAGGGAAGACAATGTCGATCTCCCTTATGTTAGGATGAAGATGTAGAGCGCAAGATGCTCGGACGCGCAGTAGTCCAAAGGACCAAGGATCTGATAAATCTAATCAGAGGATGGCTGGTAGTAGCCCAAGATGGGAACACGAAGTATGTTGATTTAACACGAAAGGACAAGGAATGGGAAATAGGGGACCTAGTAATGTTATAGGTATCCCTTGGGAAAAGGGTTGATGAGATTCGGAAAGAAAGGAAAGCTAAGTCCACGAATTGTTGGACCCTTGGATATATTGAGACGTATTGGGAGGATAGCATATGAGCTAGCCCTAACCCCGAACATGTAGCAGGTCGTAACATGTTCCACGTATCAATGTTAAGGAAGTGTAATTCAGATGCTAGATAAATAGGGGCATATGAGCGCATAGACATGCAACCCGACGTAACCTATATGAAGTGACCAGGAAGGGTTATAGAGTGAAAAGGAACAAGTGCTTAGGAGAAGGATTATCAAACTAGGCAGAGTTTGGTGGTAGGACCACAATGTGGGAAAATTTACTCGAGAGTTAGAAAGTGCAATGCTAAGAGAGTATCCCTATTCATTTTCTATTTGATTCCGGGACGGAATCCTTTTAAGGAGGGGAGACTGTAATAACCCCAATTTTTGGAAATTTTTGAAACCCTTATGAATAGTGTTTTGCTGAATGAGAAAACTTTTCATGCCACACTATGTAGGGGTTCTGATATGGATATTCTGAGATTTTATTAGTACTCTATACGGTATATGAGTGTGTGTAAAGATCGTCAGAATCCAATTCCGAACACTTTGGTTTTTCCCGGAAATCCACTAGATACGGAGAGAATTGAGCATAAGGTAACAGGATAAAAAGGATTTAAATTAAAGGATTATAATAGAGGATCCTAAAAAGGAATATAATGTATTGAGAAAGGTTAAGGGAACCTAAGTAATAAGATCCCGGGTATGATCCTTCAAACGATAAACGAGAACGAAAGTTAAGCGAACCGTATAACAGATCAGCGGTCATTAGGCAAACAATTAGGAAGTTAAGCAAAGGGATTAGAGAGAGTGATGTCACCCAACCAATGAGAAGAGGACAAGGAGGGAAAGATGACATCACCACATGACATGGGCATGACATGGGAAGGAAGGAGATGTGGTGGCTTTTTAACCACACAAAATCAAGGGCAACAAGGTAATTAACTAAATCAAACACAAAACCAATCAACCAAGCCAAGCAAATCACTTTCATCAAAATCAAAAAAAAAAAGAAACCAAGGCATTGTTCTTCATGCTCTCGGCTTTTTGACATTTTAAAGGCAAAGAATTTCAAAATCAAAGATCCTAGCTTCCTAAATTGGTGAGTTAATTCCCTAATCATCCTTATGCTTAGTTAGGGCTATATCATGAGTTTAAGCCATCAATTCCTTCTCAATCTTCTTCATTTAATCAAAGAAGAAGACAATGAATAGTGTTTTCAAGTTTTTAACTTGAAATTTTTCATGATTTCCTTGAAGATCCAAGCATTCCTAAGACCTCTCAAAGCTTCTTAAGTCTTCCTAGCTCCTCCCACCACTTCAAGGAAGGTATATCATCTCCAAACCCTAGATTCCTATGTATTATAAGATGATTTTGATTAGTAGGGTGATATTGTAGCTTGATGTTTGTGATTTAGAGTTTGGGATTGAAATGGTATTGAATCGGATTGGTAAATCTTGTTGTTTTGGTTAAAAGAATGTAGTATAGTTAAATTCAAGCTTAGGCATAAGTATGAATGTTAAAATTGAATTGGTTGGGGTTGTTATGATGTGATAAGGATGGATGTTGGTTGTATGTTGGATTGAGGTTGAATTGGGTTGGTTTTGAATGGTTTTAAATTGGGAAATCGCGTAAACATAGCCATCATAACGTCCGATTTTCTTTAGACTGTTTTTGTGCATAACATTAGGACCCGAGAACCCCCTGCTAGATTTTGACCATTGCCATGTTTAGATAGTTCGTGTTACGAGCTTCGTTTTGATATGTAGTTCGTTCGATTCCAATGCACGGTTTAGGAGAAACGACCGTTTCAAGTAACGGCGTTTTGCGAACAAAACTTTTCCACTCGCCTTACTTTGAAACATAGGTTAAAGACCAAAAAGGGTTAATTAATGTATGAAACATTTATGGTAAGTGTGTTAGGCAGTTGGTAAGACACTCGCGAAGGAATCGCCTTAAAACTCGTAAAGGTTAAATTATTAAAAATGGTGGAGCCGAGGGTACTCGAGTGACTTAAGAGAATCAATAAGCGCAAAACAAGCGTTAGAGTCTAAGTTAGTTAAAGTATAGATTTACAAGTGACTTTGGTTTAATTCCAACTTACTTGTTGTTTATAGGTTACCAAACTCGTCCCGAGCCTTTTATCACCCCAAGTCGCTCAGGCAAGTTTTCTACCTGTTATAACTGTTGTTGTGATGTATATATGTATATGCATTATCTTGCGATAGATGCATGTTGGTTAATTAGCAAATGTTGCAATATATTGAAGCATGCTGCTATGGTATATATATATGCATTCCTGTTTCATATTCTTTTCATATATATTTGTTGATTTAGTTGATAATACCTATGCTAGAGAATAGCGGTAATTTGCATATACCCTTAGTATAGGGACCCAAAGGTGAAAACATTTTCTAAAACCGGGAGTCGAGGATCCCGAGTAGATTTTGTATTTGTGTATATATATATATATATTTATATATATATATGGTCATAGTTTTCAAAACTATTAATCGAATAAGGTTAATTCGATAACTTTATTTTATTTAATGAATATTATTTCGAATATTATTCGAGGGCTTATGACTCTTTTATATTATTATTGGATATTACTTGGATATTCATTTGAGGATGTATGACTCCTTTATTTTATGAATATTATTTATAATATTCATTCGAGGTATTATGACTCCGCTTATTACTGCAATATATTCTTTATTTTATTAAAGAATAAGGTGTCAATAATCAAACTTATTTTCGATTATTCAAATAAAGATAGTACTTTCATATAAGTATATCTTTGGTTATTTAATATCCATTTCAAGTATAAGTTTTAATACTTCTACTTCAATTATTTTTATAAAGATTATTCTTTATGGGAATATTATTTAAATAATAATATTCAGACATTTTCTAAATATACTGGGGACTGATTTACTTCATTAAATCAGCTTTACTCCAAACACTCTTTAAAGTGTTTTCGAGTCTTCAAAATGATTTTTAAAAGTTAGAGCGGATCCCAAAACTCATTTTTATATTTAAGGTCTTCCTTTTTAAGGGGATTTAAATACTCGCTCAAAACCTGAGGGATCCGGCTCTGTGGTGTACTTTATATTCGCAACAAGGTTGCAGTTTTGGTAAATGAATTGATTACTTACCCAACGTTTGGGAAGTAAGTCCATCTATTGAGTCGGCATAAGCAACATGGGCTCAGTGGGCGTCCATGATAGTGTAAGTGGCTCAGTGGGAGTCCATCAAATGCATAAGTGGCTGAGTGGCAGTCCAGCATAAGGTCCTATTGAGACCAGGGTGATGACCAGTGGGGAATTCGTCCATCTACTAGTAGAAAAGGTTACTTATTGGTATCCTTTCCTGATCAGCAAGATACCTGGTTTATGCGAAAATTCTTTTCCTTTCCCAAAATTTATTGGATGTTTCAAACTCTGTTCATACTTTACATGACAGAGGTTTTCAGGAAATGTATAAAGAAGATGTATATGTGGATATATATATATATCAGAACTTAATGAAGTATATCATAACCTCATTTCCTTTAATAATATTTCAAAGATTTAATCTATTCAAATCTTGTCTTGTAGTCTCATCTATGTGATGAACTATTGAAAGCTCATTATACTTTGAACAATGGTAGTTCAAGTAGCTTTATAAATGATATAAGTGTAGTGAAGTATCTCGTAACTTCATCCCTTGTTGTTACTTATATCTAGTAAGTAATTATCTTACACATGATAAAAAGATTCTAGTAAGTATCCATTTAGATACTTATATTATTTTCATCACTATATATTATCTTGCGAGCTGTAAGGCTCACTCTTGCTTTATTTCTTCATCACACAACAACAGTTAGGAAAGATGGCCAGACTCCAGCAGACCCAGCGCAAGCGCGTGGGAAGCATCCCGCGTCTTCCCGATGATGTTGTAGCTGTTATAGCTGCAGAGGTAGATCTATTGGTAGACCAGGCACTCTACTTTTGAGAATCAAATTATGTATAATTATAACTTGTGGCAGATAATGGCAATTAACTGTAAATTATCAAGTAATCATTTTGGGTTATAATAACTTTTAAATTGTGGATTCAAAGACTTGTACTTATTTAAATTTCATCTCTGAGACTATAACGGGTTGTGGTGTGTGTTAGTGTGGGGTCACAACATAAGGTTATTTATTATTAATTAAGTGAAGTGATATTGTGGAAAGAAAGACCGTGACGACCCGGATCCCCGACCCCGGATCTGGGGGTGTTACAATCTACCCATACGATAGCCCACACATAAAGAAGACAGTCAAATACAAGATTCTTGACCCACGTACACACGTATTTCACATAGCACATAATCATATAAACCATGTATCACATAATTCATATAACATATGACTTGGTTCGTCAAAACATTTGAGTCGACACTTTTATCGGGTTAAAATACGTCTTTTTGGTAAATACGCGGCTCAGAATTAACTTGCAAAACAAGCGACCTTTCGAAACAAAAGGATCCGGGACTCGAAAGTATTTTTAATGAAAGCAGAATATTTTTCTGAGTCTAGAGGCGTTCGTTTCATATTAAATGGACGAACGGTCTATTTTCTACGAATAATATAAGAATAATTCAATTAATAATAATATTACTTGAATATTCAATACCTTTATATAATTTTAAAAGCTCAAAATAATTTTTAGAATATTATTTGGCTCAATTATAAATAATTACACTTCATTCAACTATTTATAAATAAAATTAATTGATTAAATGAGTTAATAAATTAATTAAATAATTAATCAAAACAAATTATAAATAATTGAATCAAATTATGATTTTCGAAAATAATAAAAGATACTAATTTGAAATTGAAATAAATATTTTAGAAATTTTTTTGAAATAACGTCTTTGTAAAATGGACTTTTCCCAGGGTTAGAACCCCTCAAAATCATTTCCAAACAATACAATCTAACTATACTCTAATAAAATCAATAAATTTAAAACACATCATAATATATATTTGCATATATAAACACGCCAAAAACGAAAAACATAGTCAAAAGTGACTTCTATAGCAACTTCTAAAAATTATGAAATAAATATATAAACACTAACATGCTATAATATACTCAAATATGAAAGCAAAAATTCGAAATCGTTACCCAAAATAAATTTCAATCACCCCGAAGAGAATATCTCCGGAAAATATCTCCAGAAAAATCCGAAATTAATAGCCAAAGACATATACACGCTGAGATGCCATGTGGAGTAATCACAGCCTCCAAACTCTTTTTCTATGTCCCGAAAATAAATTCAAACGGAAAATATGCTCCGCAAATTTTCTTCTCAAAACCTTGCAATATATATATATATATGCGTAGGAATCGAAGCACTGATCGTTTATATGTATAACAATTGAAATTTGGATATATCGTTTGCAAGATATGAATTTTTGAAAATTAAAAATATATAAATATACGATAGACAGGAGAGACAGAGAGAAGAGGGAGACGGGAACAGAAGGGTGCGTACAATAAAAATAAAGTAAAGAAAGGGATTAGGGGGGGTGTGGCGCGGGTGGGGTGGGGTGGTTAGGATTTTTCTTTCTTTTTTTTGTTTTTTTTTCTTTTAACTAAAAATCAATACAGTATAATCAAAATTAGCCTGAAATTAATAATTAGTGGGGAATAATATTTAATCAAATAAATATAAAATTTATATTAAAATTTTCCAAAAATTATGAATATTCTAAAAATGTAAAAAATATAATATATTTGAAAGTCCCTCAATTTTATAAAAATAAAAATACAATTTTTGTGGAATTTGACGTCCCGATAGGGACCCGGTCCGTTAATTTTTATGAAACTGAAATATTTCTAAAATTCTCGGAGTATTTTAAAATTAATAAAATAAAATTTTCATGATTTTTAAAACATTTATAAATCGCGCGCCATATCCGCATTTTACGATTTAATGAACAAACGTGTGGGTAAATATAACCCGAAAATTTTTCGAAATAATTTTAAAATTCTCGAAATACTCAAATACTAATAAAATATAAGTTTCATGATTTTTGAAACATTCTGGTATTTAATACTGAATTTACACTTATATTTCGGATCCAAAAATAGATTACTTAGCCGCTGAGTAACTATAAAAATGATACAATTTAATACCAGATTTGGATAATTATCAAAACCAAACCTCTTATAAAACACCCCTATGAGAAAATAATGTAAAAATATCCCATCTCTCGAGAATACTTGTTTTATTGATCTACCGAAATGATTATCGTATCGAAAATATTGCGCCGGGACGCGCACGGGTCAAACCGTAATCCGGATCGAAAAAGTCAAAACACGGAAAATGTCCGGAATTAGTAGATTAGGTTAGGAATGAGTTTTCCGAAGAGTTTGGGGTTGTAAAAATGCAAAAACGGTTGAAGTTGGACGATTCACGGCTTTATAAAATAGTTTTATAATAACTTAGAAAATAATTATTAACTCTATAAATCCTTATAAAATCATATAACAATCCAAAAATTATCAGAAAAATGCCATAATTATTTATACTTTATTCTGGACATATTAAAAATCAGTATACTCAAAGAATATCATATATAAACATCCAAAACATCACTCCAATTACCAGATAATTCACCAAAATTCACATAAAAATCACATAAATAACTTTAAATAATAATAATAATAATAATAATAATAATAATAATATCTGCAAATATGGGATATTACAATCTACCCCCCTTATAAGGATTCTGTCCTCGGAATCAGCAGAAGATAACACTAGGGATCTCCTTACCAACTTTCCAACCTTGCATATGTAACTTTTCTCAATTATACCACACAATTATGACGGGAGCTTCATTCCACACCATCGTTCCTTCCATATACCATTTGACCAATTTCTCCATAGAATCACTTGTACTGATCGAGAGAAAGAAGAATAGAGAGCAAGATAGAGAGAAAGAAAAAGAAGTAGAGAGAGAAATAAAGAAACAGATTGACTTCGTTATACGCCACTGATATTCTAACCACATTGCAGTCCACTATCGCTATTGGTAATCCCATCACATAACCCTGCTTTGACTTGACCAGGATAACTCAGCTTAACTTAATTGGCATACCTTTGAATATTTGAGATGATAAAATCATGGACTTACAAAAAGAAAAGAATTTCATATCATAACAGGACAAAATCTGAATTTGAGAAAAAGTATTGTTGAAATAAAAGAATAACCGAGAGATCAATATGATCAAATGAACTTGGTATTACGTGTCCAAATTAAGACACTACTAAAGGTTGTTAACCTTCTTGTAGTCACAACACACACAAGTGATGGCGTCCCATCCAACTCCTATCGCACAGACATGTATACCTTGTGTCCCCTATAGTTAGGGTTGTTCATCTCAGTCAGAATAAAAGAATATAAAAGGAATTCAAAATCAAATGAATAAAACTGAAAAGATTTCAAAGCTGATATTTCTAAAGGAAATGAAATCCAGACAACAAAATTCTGGCATAAAATGACTAAACGAGTGTTAGGGAATATATCCTCTAACAAATACCTCTTTTTGAGAGATGACAAAAGAATTTATAAAAAGAGAAGGTATTGTCGAGGTCTTAATCTTATCTCCTATTTGAACTCTTTTGTTGCCTCGCTATCCGATTCTAGACACTTCTTCATGTTCCAAGGATATCTATAATCTTCATCGTCGTCGAACCGTAGTAGCCTCGGAAGATTCCACAATAGATATTCGCAGCTGACAAGAGTTCTAACCAGCTCAACATAACCATCCCAAACGAATATGCCAATCTTAGCTTACTCGTTGGTACTATATCCAATAGTCCAACATGAACTCGATATGAGCTCAAACGTCCTCACATAGCTGTACACACTCCTAAATACTCTCGTTTCTATTTTACTATAACCTCAGCTCTAATACCAACCTGTTAGGCCCCCAATGAGTTTTGAATAAAGTTTATGATTCATTTCATAATCATTGTTTCCTGTTATTGTTCTTTACGATATTTCTACAAAACACTGTTTTACGAGTTTTATTCTCGTCAAGATTCAAAGTATTGCTGAAACATTTCGCTCAAAAAATATCAAAAGGATTTTGAATACTAAGGAGGAATCAATTATGGGATTCCTTAATTAAAATTTTCCGATTCAGCAATTATGATTTTAAACGTTCTGCGCTATTGCAGATGTCGGTTTTATATCAAAATGACCATATATATATTACAATGATCTTGTTGAGCATTTCTTTCGCTCATACTTGCTTGTTTTCAAATTAACCTCCAGTGAGGGTTAGTTGCACTGTTTAACCGCGTAATTCAAGGGAGCAAAGAAGAAGCTTTTGGAAGGTGGTTGGTCCAGGGTTCGCGGACTAGTGTATGTTCTATTGTGTAAAGTTATTTATATTATAATATATTATAGTTGTGTATTTTATAGTTGAGCCTAGTATACTTCTTTTCGAAGTTATACTAGCGGGTTTAGTATTGAGTTTGAATTTGTTGAAAAGAGTTTTTAAAGGAAGTGAAAATTATTTATGGAATTTGGAATTCTTATTTCTAGAACTGTAACCTAAAAAGATCTTGGATTAGTTTGGGGTCATAGATGTTAAATATCTTCCGCTGGCATTTATTTATTGAACTGGTTGATTTGGATTGAGGTTTCATAGTGACGACCAAATCCTCTGACCCCGGATTCTTGATATTAATACTTATTTTGTTGTCATATCAAATTAGATATCAATACGAACTTTGATGCTCATAACATCCCATACTGAAGTCAACATCAATCATCTATACTAATACCACCTTTGATATTTAAAAACAAAGTAGGTATCAGCATAAATCAGAAACTGAATCAAAACTACATTTCACCTTTTATTCCAAAACCAAAACACTTATAAATCATTCCTTATAAGATTCTCAAAAAAATATGATAATTTAGATTGGAATCCTCAAACGATGGTGTGTTGCCGCCGGTGATCATCCGCGAAGCAACACCGGTATGCCGAAGCATATCCAACTAAACAAAAGGGTACCCAAGGCACATATCGGCCTAACAAGGTGTTATATCCTGTATAACACATAGCTCATGCTGGACCGCCGCCACAGCCTCTTACGCAACCATCCAATCTTAAAAACATTTTATTGAAAGGGGTCAAAATAATTGACACCCTTATAAACTTTTATTCCCCCATTTACTTGGGTAGGAATACTCGCAAAACCAACTCATTTTCTCAAAACCCAAAACATTTATAAATCCATTCATTTGACAAGTAAAATCACTTAGCTATTCTGAGCATAGAATAGCAGGAGAGTATTTGCATAATAAGCATTTAATTCAGCGATATGTAAAACATTTACCTATTCTGAACTGAGCATAGGGAAAGCAATACTTGCATAATAAGATTCAAAATAAATATCACTTGAATAATAAGTGATGATAGGGATACTTGCCTTTGGGTTTTTAGCAGTTAGTCACACTCGTTGAAACGCAATTATCTCAGTATGGCATCTCGAGATATCACCGTCTTTTATTCCAACAATTCACTGATATACTGTGATAAGTGGCATTTTATACCACTCAGAACGTCTTATAATGGCTTTAATTGATGTCTTGAATTCAAGTATTTTGTGTATTTGATGTGTTTTTCTAGTGTTTGTGCATTTCAGGGTATTAATTGCATTTCGGATAAGATTTCATCAATAATAAGCCTTGGCATGTGTTTAGCATTGTGAGCGCTCAGGAAGCTGAGCGCCCGCTCAGGAATGCTGAGCGGCCGCTGAGGGACGGAAAATCAGATTTATTATTTTAGACTCCTGATTCTGTTTAACTTCCAACTTCTGAGTTAGCTGGGCTTTATGGGACTCCTATATAAGTAGATTTCAGAGACGTTTCACAAAGGTTGGATCGTAGTATTAATCGAAGAGCGAGGAGATAGGAAGAAGACCGTTTTAGCACACCGCAACGAAGAGGAAGCATATTTTCTTGTGATTCTTTATTTCGTTGTAATGTTGGATGCTAGTTTTCTTTACTTTGAACCTATTTCCTCTTGTGATTTACTCTGGTTTAATATAAGTAGTTTTAGTCATTATTCTTGTGTGTTATTATCATGTTTTCATATGAACCCATGATGACGATGAGTGCTATCATGGGTTAATCGTGATCATGGGGTCGTAACAGATTTACTATGGAATTCTTTAGTTAGTTATTTAATACCTTAGTGTGTGATGATTGTATGATATCTAGTATTGGTTGTGCGTATTCGTCTTATGTGCGTCGCGAACATATAAGATAGGGTATTAATCTCTTGTGAAGCGACGGTGGATCTTGAGATTTAGAACTTACCATGCTAGCATAGGTTCATGTACGAGTATGCATGATTAGTGGATAACTCTAACCGTTTTATTTGCCCTGTGTAATCAAAAGGAATAACTTGTGCTTAAATAGTTATGTTGTCAATTTCCGTAGACATATAGGGACTCAACATAATTGATGCCTATTCAACTTCTATCTTAATTGTGGATGCTTGGTGGAATGGTATTAGTACAATGAAAGTTGGCTTTTATCAGTTTTGTGTTATTCGATTAATATCATCATTGTTGTATGCTAAGGGTAATAACAATGACTATTGAAGGAAGTAGTAATGAAGTTGTGATCTCATGAGTGTTTTAATATTGTTAATTCAAGTGTTAATTAAGTGCTTAATTCTCGTAGTTAATTGTAGTTAATAATTAGTTAATCAAATCTAAGTGTTATTGTCTTAACATTGAGAAGTAATCATACATTGGTGAGTGAGTGTAGTTGAACATAATTAGTCTGACTCTCTGTGGGAACGAACTATAAAGTATTCTATATTACTTACGAATTCGTATACTTGCTTGTGTTATTAGCGCGTGTTTTCGCCCTAACAAGTTTTTGGCGCCACTTCCGGGGACTCGGCATATTTGTTTAGTTTATGTACTTACCATCATTGGTCATTAGGACTCAGTGATTAAGACGTGTTACTTATTATTTCCGGTTGTGTTTCAGGTACTTTAGCGAGCGTTTATGCAAACACGTTCTCGTATTTGCAAGAGGACTTTAGATACAGCTAAAGTGACAGACGAAATTCTTGATATTCTGCAGAAGATAAATTTTGAAGATTCGGATTCAGGAAGTGAGCAGAAAGAGCCAGTAATCATGGGTGATCATATTGTTCTGGCAGATCCAACCCTTATGGACTTTTCTCGGCCCAAAATTGATGACATTCAGTCTAGCATTCTTCATCCGGCTATTCAGGCTAACACCTTTGAAATCAAGCCGGGCACTATTCAAATGGTGCATACTTTTGTTTCTTTTAGAGGTGCTGCGACTGAAGACCCCAACATGCACATAAGGAATTTTGTCGAGATCTGCAATACTTTCAAATATAATGGTGTGACTGATGAGGCTATCAAGCTGAGGCTTTTCCCTTTGTCACTGAGGGATAAAGCTAAGGACTGGTTACATTCTGAACCAGCTGGGTCTATCACTACTTGGCAAGATCTTGCGTAAAAGTTTTTGGTGAAGTTTTATCCAATGGTGAAGACTGCTGCTATGAGGAGTGCACTTACTCAGTTTGCGCAGCAACCTATAGAATCTATGTGTGAAGCTTGGGAGCGCTACAAGGAGATGTTGAGAAAGTGTCCACATCAAGGAATGCCTGATTGGATGGTGATCACTAGTTTCTATAATGGTTTGGGGGCCCAATCTCGGTCCATGCTCGATACAGCAACTGGAGGCGCCTTATGGGCCAAAAGCTATACTGAGGCTTATAATCTTATTGAGACTATAGCTGCAAATGAGCATCAAAACCCGACTCAAAGGATGATTCCTGGGAAGGTAGCAGGTATTTTGGAAGTTGATGCATCTACAGCTATTGCAGCGCAGCTCCAAGCGCTGTCTATGAAGGTCGATTCTCTAGCCACCTATGGAGTCAATCAGATAGCTATGGTCTGTGAGCTTTGTGCAGGTTCTCATGCTATGGATCTGTGTTCTCTTATTAATGAATCTGTTCAGTATGTGAATTATTATCAGCAACCGCAGCTGCCTGTGCCAGCTACTTATCATCCTAACAACAGAAATCATCCAAATTTCAGCTGGAGTAATAATCAGAATTCTATTCAACAACCATATCAGCAAGGCATAAGTAAACAGTTCAATTCACCTGGATTCCAGCAACCACAGCAGTATGCTTAAAGGCAATCATATCCTCAACAAGGAGGTGCAGCTCCACCCTCTAGCGCTGATTTTGAGGAACTTAAGCTGTTGTGCAAAAGTCAGGCAGACTCTATCAAGACCTTGGAAAATCAAATCGGTCAAATAGCCAATGCAGTGCTTAATCGTCAACCTGGAACACTTCCAAGTGATACTAAAGTGCCTGGCAGGAAGGAAGCTAAAGAGCAAGTCAAGGCTATTACCTTAAGGTCTGGAAAAGTTGTTGATGCTAAAAAAGCAAAAGTAGGAGAAGCTGAAGTTGGTGATGAAGAAGCTAAGCAAAAGGAGAAAGCGGCAGAACCAAGGAAGACTACTGTTGAACACACTCTACCTGAGGGTAATACAGGGGAGAAACAGCTCTATCCTCCACCACCTTTCCCTAAGAGATTGCAACAAAAAAAGCTGGATAAGCAGTTTGGTAAGTTTCTGGAGGGGTTCAAGAAACTTCACATCAACATACCTTTCGCTGAGGCTCTGGAGCAAATGCCTAGTTATGCGAAGTTTATGAAGAGTATTCTTTCAAGGAAGGTGAAACTGGATGATCTTGAGACCGTTGCTTTAACGGAAGAATGTAGTGCTGTGCTACAACAAAAGTTACCTCCAAAGCTTAAAGATCCGGGTAGCTTCACCATTCCTTGTACCAATGGCAAGTTGTCTTTTGACAAGTGCCTTTGTGATTTGGGAGCAAGCATCAATCTGATGCCGTTGTCGATCTTTAAAAAGTTGAATTTGCCTGATCCAAAGCCCACCTACATGTCTCTATAATTGGCTGATCGTTCTATTACATACCCACGAGGCATAGTGGAGGATGTGCTAGTAAAGATGGATAAGCTCTTCTTTCCAACAGACTTTGTTATTCTGGATTTCGAGGAAGATAAGAAGATTCCCATAATCTTGGGGAGACTTTTCTTGGCTACAGGTCGTACCTTGATAGATGTGCAGAAAGGTGAACTTACTATGCGGGTGCAGGATCAGGATGTGATATTCAATGTATTCAAAGCGATGCAATTCCCTACAGAAGATGAGGAGTGCTTAAAAGTGGATTTGATTGATTCTACGGTTACTTCAGAACTTGATCATATGCTAATGTCTTATGCATTAGAGAAGGCCTTAGTGGGGGATTTTGACAGTGATGATGAGGATGGAAATGAGCAACTACAATATCTAAATGCTTCTCCCTGAAGGCGAAAGCTAGACATGCCATTTAAATCTCTTGGTACTTCTGACCTCAAAAATGCTGAAGGAAAGCTCAAACCATATATTGAGGAAGCACCTACCTTGGAGCTTAAACCATTGCCTGAACACTTGAGGTATGCTTTTTTAGGTGATGCATCTACTTTACCTGTTATTATTGCATCTGACCTTTCAGGTAGTGAGGAGGACAAGCTCTTAAGGATCTTGAGAGAATTCAAATCGGCTATCAGATGGACTATAGCAGACATCAAAGGGATCAGCCCTTCATATTGCATGCATAAGATTCTGCTAGAGGAGGGTAGTAAGCCGATTGTTGAGCAACAGCGCAGACTTAATCCTATCATGAAAGAAGTGGTGAAGAAAGAAATTCTGAAGTGGCTGGATGCATGAATCATTTATCCTATTTCTGACAGTTCTTGGGTGAGCCCCGTGCAATGTGTACCTAAGAAAGGAGGTATTACTGTGGTAGAAAATGAGAAGAACGAGCTCATCCCCACTCGAACAGTCACAGGATGGAGGGTATGCATGGACTACAAAAAGTTGAACAAGGCCACGAGGAAAGATCACTTCCCTCTTCCGTTTATTGATCAGATGCTTGACAGGTTGGCCGGTCACGAGTATTATTGTCTTCTGGATGGTTATTCAAGGTATAATCGGACATGTATTACACCAGAGGATCAAGAAAAGACTACCTTCACTTGTCCATTTAGCACATTTGCTTTTCGCAGAGTTTCGTTGGGCTTATGTGGCGCACCGACCACTTTTTAGAGATGTATGATGGCTATATTCTCTGATATTATTGGAAATAATGTTGAGGTGTTCATGGACAACTTCTCCATCTTTGGACATTCGTATGATGAATGTTTGAATAATCTTCGTGCAGTACTCAAAAGGTGTGTGGAAACTAATTTGGTGCTCAATTGGGAAAAATGTCACTTTATGGTGTGTGAAGGCATTATTCTTGGGCATAAGGTCTATAGCAAGGGTCTTGAGGTGGACAAAGCGAAGGTGGGAGTCATTGAAAATCTTCCACCACCTATTTCTGTGAAGGGAATCAGTAGTTTTCTTGGTCATATGGGTTTTTATCGGCGTTTCATCAAAGACTTTTCAAAAATATCTAAGCCGCTGTGCAATTTGCTCGAGAAGGATGTGCCATTCAAATTTGATGATGAATGCTTGACGGTATTCGAGACTCTCAAGAAGAGTTTGATAACTGCACCAGTTATTACAGCACCTAATTGGATAAAGCCTTTTGAAATGATGTGTGATGTGAGTGATTATACGGTGGGCGCAGTTCTCGGGCAGCGCAAGAATAATCTCTTTTATGTGGTCTACTATGCTAGAAAGACCTTAAATGGAGCCCAAATGAACTACACCACTACTGAGAAGGTGCTCTTGGCTAAAGTCTTTGGTTTTAAAAAATTTTAATCTTATTTGCTTGGGATAAAGGTGACAGTGTTCACTGATCACGCGGCCATTCACTATTTGGTTTCCAAGAAGGATTCGAAGCCCAGGCTCATTCGTTGGGTGCTCTTGCTACAGGAATTTGAATTAGAGATCAAGGATCGAAAAGGTACTGAGAATCAAGCAGCTGACCATCTCTCTAGATTGGAGAATCTCGAGTCTACTTCACATGATAAGACATTGATCAACGAATCTTTTCCGGATGAGTAGTTGTTCGCAGTTCAGGAGGAAGAGCCATGGTTCGCAGATATTGTGAATTATCTTGTCAGCAATATAATGCCTCCTAATTTGACCACAGCTCAAAAGAAGAAGTTTCTGCATGAGATGAAGTGGTATATGTGGGATGAACCGTATTTATTTAGACAGGGAGCTGACCAGATCATCAGGAGATGTATCCCATTCTGTGAGACGGAGGGGATATTACGAGACTGCCACTCCACAGTTTATGGTGGACATTATGGTGGTGAGAAGACGGCAGCTCGTATTCTGCAAGCAGGTTTTTTCTGGCCTACTTTGTTTAAGGATGCTCATCAGTTCGTTTTAAGGTGTGATCGTTGCCAAAGAGTGGGGAATCTTACGAGAAAGGATGAGATGCTGTTAAATGTGATGCTTGAAGTCGAGGTCTTTGATGTTTGGGGAATCGATTTCATGGGGCCTTTTGTCTCATCCTGCAATAATCAGTACATCTTGCTGGCAGTCGATTATATCTCAAAATGGGTAGAAGTCAAAGCTCTACCAACGAATGATGCAAAGGTAGTGTTGAATTTTTTTCATAAGCAGATTTTCACAAGGTTTGGAATGCCATGAGTAATCGTAAGTGATGAAGGATCGCATTTCTGCAACCGTAAGTTCACTTCTATGATGCAGCACTACAATGCGAATCATCGTGTTGCTACTGCCTATCATCCGCAAACGAATGGTCAAGCAGAAGTGTCTAACAGAGAGATCAAGCGCATTTTAGAGAAGGTTGTTTGTCCATCAAGGAAGGACTGGTCTTTAAAGCTCGATGAAGCTGTTTGGGCTTACAGAACAGCATATAAGACTCCACTTGGGATGTCCCCGTTTAAACTTGTGTATGGTAAGGGATGTCATTTACCTGCGGAGCTTGAGCATAAGGCCTATTGGGCATTGAAGAAGTTGAACCTGGATCTAGATGCAGCTGGAAAGAAGCGAATGCTTCAGCTAAATGAACTTTATGAATTTCGATTCCAAGTGTACGAGAACAACAAAATGTACAAGGAAAAAGTGAAAAGGTGGCACGACAGGAAGTTACATCTTAAGCTATTTGTGTCGGGGCAGCAAGTTCTTTTATTCAACTCTCGTTTCCGACTTTTTCTTGGGAAGTTGAAATCAAGGTGGTCTAGACCTTTTATTGTCAAAACTGTATTTCCACATGGAGCAGTGGAGATTTTTGAGAATGATCCGGACCAAGCATTCAAGGTTAATGGTCAGCGTTTGAAGTATTCCTATGGGGACACGGCAAACAGGGAAGTGGTTAGTGCCGTTTTATTGTCAACTTGATTAAGAAACGCTACGTCAAGCTAATGACGAAAAAGAAGCGCTTCTTGGGAGGCAACCCATGATTTGTTGTTACAGGAACCCTTAGAAATTAGTAACCTATCCAAAACCACAAAAAAATCAAAAAAATAGGGCAAGGAAAAAAAAATTCCAGAAGACCCCTGAGCGCCCGCTCAGCTCTGCTGAGCGACCGCTTAGCAAGCTGAGCACCCGCTCAGCTTTGCTGAGCGATCACTCAGGGCTCGACTGGAAGAAATTTTTTTAAGTCTAATAAAAATCTAAAAAAATCTGAAAAATAAAAAAAAAACAAAACACAGACCCATTACCCACGACATATTTCCCCATTATCCCATATTTTTAACCCTCAAACCCACTCCTAATCAAATTTTACCCTAATCTATACCCTATATATACATACACCTATCCCATATACTCCCCATTCACTTTTAAACCCTAAACTCTCTCCTATATTCAAAAACACAAATCTTAAACACTTTTTCTTAGTTTTGATGGCACCCAAGAGATCCAGGACTATTGATAGCAGAAACACTGTCCCTACTGCTGATTCTTCGAGGGGTACTGTTGCGAGACCTCGGTTGTTTGATAGGGCTGCTGAGGAGGAGTATACTAGGCTTCTGGGTAAGCCGATTTTGAAGGAGAGGGGGTTCTTACCATCGGGGAGGGATGGTGAGTTATTGCCTATGATTGCTGAGAAGGGTTGGATTGCTTTCTGTGAGTCTCCTGAAGCAGTTCCGATGAGCGTTGTTCGCGAGTTCTATGCGAATGCGAAGGCTGAAAAGAATGGGTATTCTGTTGTTCGGGGGATGACGGTGGATTATCACCCTGCGGCGATTCGCCATGTGATTGGGCAGCGACAGAGGAAACCCAAGGAGGAGAACTGGAATGAGAAGACTGCTGAGGATTTTGACTTGGATTTGATTTGTGCTACTCTCTGTAGGCCGGGCACAATTTGGACCTTTAAGACTGGGGCTAACGAGTATCGCCATTTTCCGGCGATTGCGATGAACAGGTATGCCCGTGCATGGAATGCTTTTATTTGCGCTAATATTCTGCCTACTTCACATGCACATGAAGTCACAGTTGAGAGAGCACAGTTGTTATGGGGAATTTTAAATGAGGAGTACTATGTGGACCTTGGTGAGTTCATCTACCAAGGAATTCTAAAGTTTTTAAGGGGAGCTAAGCACATGAACATCCCTTATGCATCAATGGTTACAAAGCTTTACCGAGCAGTGGGAGTTCAGTGGCCGTCTCACGAGAAGTTGCAGTTGCCGGCCGCTCCTATTGACTCCGGGACTCTGCATGTGATACAGGATTGGACTGGTGGAGAGATCGAGGAGCATGGGTTGGGTTATCGTCTTCCAGGAGGGCATCCAGCACGGTGCTACCATGGCGAGGCCAAGGCGAGATGAGGCTGGTTCTTCTAGAGCTTAGGAGGGTGCTGGGATGGCTGATGCCCAGTATAGGAGGCTGTCAAGGAGGATGGATGCTATGTACGAGACGCAGAGCAGGTTTGCTCAGGAGTTCACCTTGCGCTTGGGACTGCTTTTAGAGGCCTTGGAGCTAACATCCAGTGGCCAGTTTTTGGTGAGGACTCTGCATATCCGCCTCCTGATACACCACCCTCTGAGAGTGATGATGATGATTATCTCTCCGAGTAGGTATACCCTGTGTTCCTTTCTACTACCTTCACTGGGGACAGTGAAGATTTTAAGTTTGGGGGTGGTAGTTAAGGAATATTTTGTGTGTGTGTCATATAGTTGCATATTCATGATAGATAAGTTCATATAGTTGCATATTTTTTACCATATAGTTTTTTTATAGCTTTATTTATCATGTCATGTAGCTCATGCATATACCGTGATCCCTTTTGCGCTGATTTACCAATTAATTTGTGATATTGATGCGAGTGTAGTGATAGCGTTAAAGTGATGTTGAGTCGTTAGGTTGATATGCATGCTAGAAACATTTGTAATTTCACTAAGTCTTAGAGAATGCTTAAGGAGTAGATTGTTGTTATGGTTCGATGGTTTTCGAGGTTAATCTATTAATTATGCTTAGAATTTTATAATAGGTTCTTAGTGATAAAAGGCATGAAAAGAAAAAAAAATGGAGTAAAAAAATGTAATTCATTGCTAATTGTGGCTAGGCGTCAAATGGCTAGTAGCCGGCTCGTATTTTTATGCGAGTAGTCTAGGGTTGAGTAAGATGGAGCGAAATGCAATTGCTCAAAAATTTTGAAAAAAAAGAAATAAAAAAGAAAAGAAAAAAAACAGAAAAGAGAAAAAAAAGTTTATGCATAATTGATCACGAGTGGGCTCTTTGGTATTCGAGTTATTAAGTTCTTAGGGGACTTTGTGCCTAGTGACCTAAGGCTTTTATAGTCTGGGATCCACTAACCTAACGCTCGTTACATGGATGCCATTGTATATGTCTTTTGTGGACCTCACTCATTGCACGGTCAAATAAGTATTTGTTTATTGTGTTTAATAAAAGCATGATTCCGTAATAAGCTCCAGAAATCTTGAAGTGTTATAAGTCATTTTGTGCCTAGTATTTTATTCTTCGTATAATCATGTGATTGCCTTGAGGATAGTCGAGGTATGATAATTGATCTAGTTTCGAAGCATATCTGTTAAGCATCTTTACACACCACGTTTCCGGCTGTATGTTAGTTTGCATGGTTTGATTGATCTTTATTCGCCTAATTGCATTTGTTGAGATGTTGTAAGTTGGTTAGTTTGGTCGTAGTAAGGGGGATCGCTGCATTTCATATAGATTACATTCATGCATGTTTTTGTTTTGTTTTTGAGTCTGTGACGCTCGAGGACAAGCATCGATTTAAGTTTGGGGGTGTGATAGGTGGCATTTTATACGACTTAGAACGTCTTATAATGGCTTGAATTGATGTCTTGAATTCAAGTATTTTGTGTATTTGAGCGTTTTTCTAGTGTTTGTGCATTTCAGGGTATTAATTGCATTTTGGGAGAGATTTCATCAATAATAAGCCTTGGCATGTGTTTAGCATTGTGAGTGGGAAGATAGGAGCAGATTGCAGTGAAAAAACGGGAGAAAAACAGTGCAGATTCCAGAAGGAGTCTGAGCGCCCGCTCAGCTCTGCTGAGCGCCCACTCAGGAAGCTGAGCGCCCGCTCAGGAATGCTGAGCGGCCGCTCAGGGACGGAAAATCAGATTTATTATTTTAGACTCCTGATTCTGTTTAACTTCCAACTTCTGAGTTAGTTGGGCTTTATGGGACTCCTATATAAGTAGATTTCAGAGACGTTTCACAAAGGTCGGATCGTAGTATTAATCGAAGAGCGAGGAGATAAGGAAGAAGACCGTTTTAGCACACCGCAATGAAGAGGAAGCATTGTTAGGGCGAAAACACGCGCTAATAACACACGCAAGTATACACGTTCACAAGTAATATAGAACACTTTCTAGTTCGTTCCCATAGAGACTCAGACTAATTATGTTCAATTACACTCACTCACCAATGTATGATTACTTCTCAATGTTAAGACAATAATACTTAGATTTGATTAACTAATTATTAACTACAATTAACTACTAGAATTAAGCACTTAATTAACACTTGAATTAACAATATTAAAACACTCATGAGATCACAACTTCATTACTACTTCCTTCAATAGTCATTGTTATTATCCTTGGCATGCAGCAGTGATGATATTAATCGAATAACACGAAACTGATAAAAGCCAACTTTCATTGTACTAATACCATTCCACCAAGCATCCACAATTAAGATAGAAGTTGAATAGGCATCAATTATGTTGAGTCCCTATATGTCTACAGAAATTGACAACATAACGATTTAAGCACAAGTTATTCCTTTTGATTACGCATGGCGAATAAAACGGTTAGAGTTATCCACTAATCATGCATACTCGTACATGAACCTATGCTAACATGGCAAGTTTTAAATCTCAAGATCCACCGTCGCTTCACAAGAGATTAACACCCTATCTTATATGTTCGTGACGCACATAAGACGAATACGCACAACCAATACTAGATATCATACAATCATCACACACTAAGGTATTAAACAACTAATTAAAGAATTCCATAGTAAATCCGTTACGACCCCATGATTACGATTAGCCCATGATAGCACTCATCATCATCATGGGTTCATATGAAAACATGATAATAACACACAAGAATAATAACTAAAACTACTTATATTAAACCAGAGTACGTCACAAGAGTAAATAGGTTCAAAGTAAAGAAAACTAGCATCCAACGTTACAACGAAATAAAGAATCACAAGAAAATATGCTTCCTCTTCGTTGCGGTGTGCTAACACGGTCTTCTTCCTTATCTCCTCGCTCTTCGATTAATACTACGATCCAACCTTTGTGAAACGTCTCTGAAATCTACTTATATAGGAGTCCCATAAACCCAACTAACTCAGAAGTTGAAAGTTAAACAGAATCAGGAGTCTAAACTAATAAATCTGATTTTCCGTCCCTGAGCGGCTGCTCAGCTTCCTGAGCGGGCGCTCAGCTTCCTGAGCGGGCGCTCAGCAGAGCTGAGCGGGCGCTCAGCTTCTTGAGCGGGCGCTCAGCTCCCTACTGGAAACTGCTCTATTTTTCTCCCGTTTCTCCGATGCAATCTGCTCCTATCTTCCCGCTTACAATGCTAAACACATGCCAAGGCTTATTATTGATGAAATCTCTCTCGAAATGCAATTAATATCCTGAAATGCACAAACACTAGAAAAACGCATTAAATACACAAAATACTTGAATTCAAGACATCAATTCAAGCCATTATAAGACGTTCTAAGTGGTATAAAATGCCACTTATCACACCCCCAAACTTAAATCGATGCTTGTCCTCAAGCGTCACATACTCAAAAACAAAACAAAAATATGCATGAATGCAATCTATATGAAATGCAGCGATCCCCCTTACTACGACCAAACCAACCAACTTACAACATCTCAACAAATGCAATTAGGCAAATAAAGATCAATCAAACCATGCAAACTAACATACGGCCGGAAATGTGGTGTGTGAAGATGCTTAACAGATATGCTTCGAAACTAGATCAATTATCATAACTCAACTATCCTCAAGGTAATCACATGATCATACGAAGAATAAAATTCTAGGCAGAAAATGACTTATAACACTTCAAGATTTCTGGAGCTTATTACGGAATCATGCTTTTATTAAATAAACAAACAAATGCTTATTTGACCGTGCAGTGAGTGAGGTCCACAAAAGACTTATACAATGGCATCCATGTAGCGAGCGTTAGGTTAGCGGATCCCGGACTATAAAAGCCTTAGGTCACTAGGCACAAAGTCCCCTAAGAACTTAATAACTCGAATACCAAACAGCCCACTCGTGATCAATTATGCATAAACTTTTTTTTTTCTCTTTTCTATTTTTTTTCTTTTCTTTGTTTTTTCAAAATTTCTGAGCAAATGCGTTTCGCTCCATCTTGCTCAATCCTAGACTACTCGCATAAAAATATGAACCAGCTACTAGCCATTTGACGCCTAGCCACAATTAGTAATGAATTCCATTTTTTTACTCCATTTTTTTCTTTTCATGCCTTTTATCACTAAGAATCTATTATAAAATTCTAAGCATAATCAATAGATTAACCTCGAAAACCATCATACCATAACAACAATCTAGTCCTTAAGCATTCTCTAAGACTTAGTGAAATTATAAATGTTTCTAGTATGCATATCAACCTACATGACTCAACATGACTTTAATGCTATCACTACACTCGCATCAACATCACAAATTAATTGGTAAATCAGCACAAAAGGGATCATGGTGTATGCATGAGCTACATGATATGATAAATAAAGCTATAAATAATAAAAAACTATATGGCAACAAATATGCAACTATATAAACTAATCTATCATGAATATGCAACTATATGACACACACACAAAATATTTCTTAACTACCACCCCCAAACTTAAAATCTTCACTGTCCCCAGTGAAGGTAGTAGAAAGGAACACAGGGTATACCTAATCGGAGAGATCATCATCATCATCACCCTCAGAGGGTGGTGTATCAGGAGGCGGATATGCAGAGTCCTCACAAAAAACTGGCCACTGGATGTCAGCTCCAAGGCCTCTAAAAGCAGTCCCAAGCGCAAGGGTGAGCTCCTGAGCAAACCTGCTCTGCGTCTCGTACATAGCATCCATCCTCCTCGACAGCCTCCTATACTGGGCATCAGCCATCCCAGCACCCTCCTGAACTCCAGAAGAACCAGCCTCATCTCGCCTTGGCCTCGCCATGGTAGCACCTCGTGCTGGACGCCCTCCTGGAAGACGATAACCCAGTCCATGCTCCTCAGGCTCTCCACCAGTCCACTCATGCATCGCATGCAGAGTTCCGGAGTCAATAGGAGCGACCGACAACTGCAACTGCTCGTGAGACGGTCACTGAACTCCCACTGCTCGACAAAGCTTTGTAACCGTGGATGCATAAGGGATGTTCATGTGCTTAGCTCCCCTCAAAAACTTCAGAATTCCTTGGTAGATGAACTCACCAAGGTCCACATAGTACTCCTTATTGAAAATTCCCCATAACAAATATGCTCTCTCAACTGTGACCTCATGTGCATGTGAAGTAGGAAGAATATTAGCGCAAATAAAAGCATTCCATGCACGGGCATACCTGTTTATCGTGATCGCCGGAAAATGGCGATACTCGTTAGTCCCAGTCTTGAAGGACCAAACTGTGCCCGACCTACAAAGAGTAGCACAAATCAAATCCAAGTCAAAATCCTCAGCAGTCTTCTCATTCCAGTTCCCCTCCGTGGGCTTCCTCTGTCGCTGCCCAATCACACGGCGAATCACCGCAGGGTGATAATCCACCGTCATCCCCCGAACAACAGAATACCCATTCTTTTCAGCCTTCGCGTTCGCATAGAACTCGTGAACAACGCTCATCGGAACTGCTTCAGGAGACTCACAAAAAGCAATCCAACCCTTCTCAGCAATCATAGGCAACAACTCACCATCCCTCCCCGATGGTAAGAACCCACTATCCTTCAAAATCGGCTTACCCAAAAGCCTAGTATACTCCTCCTCAGTAGCCCTATCAAACAACCGAGGCCTCGCAGCAGTACCCCTCGAAGAATCAGCAGTAGGGACAGTGCTGCTGCTATCAATAGTCCTGGATCTCTTGGGTGCCATCGAAACTGAGAAAAACTGTTTAAGATTTATGTTTTTGAATATAGGAGAGAGTTTAGGGTTTGAAAGTGAATGGGGAGTATATGGAATAGGTGTATGTATATATAGGGTATAAATTAGGGTAAAATTTGATTAGGAGTGGGTTTGAGGTTTAAAAATATGGGATAATGGGGAAATAGGTCGTGGGTAATAGGGCTGTGTTTTGATTTTTTTATTTTTCAGATTTTTTTGGATTTTTATAGGACTTAAAAAAAATTTCTTCCAGTCGGGCCCTGAGCGGTCGCTCAGCAGAGCTGAGCGGGCGCTCAGGGGTCTTTTGGAATTTTTTTTTCCTTGCCCTGTTTTTCTGATTTTTTTGTGGTTTTGGATAGGTTACTAACTTCTAAGGGTTCCTGTAACAACAAATCATGGGTTGCCTTCCAAGAAGCGCTTCTTTTCCTCATTAGCTTGACGTAGCGTTCCTTAATCAAGTTGACAATAAAACGGCACTAACCACTTTTCGGTTTGCCGTGTCCCCATAGTAATGCTTCAAATGCTGACCATTAACCTTGAATGCTTGGTCCGGATCATTCTCAAAAATCTCCACGGCTCCATGTGGAAACACAGTTTTGACAATAAAAGGTGCATACCACCTTGATTTCAACTTCCCAGGAAAAAGTCGGAGACGAGAGTTGAATAAAAGAACTTGCTGTCCTGGCATAAATAACTTAGGATGTAGCTTCCTGTCGTGCCACCTTTTCACTTTTTCCTTGTACATTTTATTGTTCTCGTATGCTTGGAGTCGAAATTCATCAAGTTCATTTAGCTGAAGCATTCGCTTCTTTCTAGCTGCATCTAGATCCAGGTTTAACTTCTTCAATGCCCAATAGGCCTTATGCTCAAGCTCTGCAGGTAGATTACATCCCTTACCATACACAAGTTGAAACGGGGATATCCCAAGTGGAGTCTTATATGCTGTTCTGTAAGCCCAAACAACTTCATCGAGCTTTAAAGACCAATCCTTCCTTGACGGACAAACAACCTTCTCTAAAATGTGCTTGATCTCTCTGTTAGACACTTCCGCTGGACCATTTGTTTGCGGATGATAGGCAGTTGCAGAATTGTGACCCTTCATCACTTATGATTACTCGTGGCGTTCCAAACCTTGTGAAAATCTGCTTATGAAGAAAATTCAACACTACCTTTACATCATTCGTCGGTAGAGCTTTGACTTCTACCCATTTTGATACATAATCGACTGCCAGCAAGATGTACTGATTATTGCAGGACGATACAAAAGGCCCCATGAAATCGATTCCCCAAACATCAAAGACCTCGACTTCAAGCATCACATTTAACGACATCTCATCCTTTCTCGTAAGATTCCCCACTCTTTGGAAATGATCACACCTTAAAACCAACTGATGAGCATCCTTAAACAAAGTAGGCCAGAAAAAACATGCTTGTAGAATACGAGCTGCCGTCTTCTCACCACCATAATGTCCACCATAAACTGTGGAGTGGCAGTCTCGTAATATCCCCTATGTCTCACAGAATGGGATACATCTCCTGATGATCTGGTCAGCTCCCTGTCTAAATAAATATGGTTCATCCCACATATACCACTTCACCTCATGCATAAACTTCTTCTTTTGAGCTGTGGTAAAATTAGGAGGCATTATATTGCTGACAAGATAATTCACAATATCTGCGAACCATGGCTCTTCTTCCTGAACTGCGAACATCTGCTCATCCGGAAAAGATTCGTTAATCAATGTCTTATCATGTGAAGTAGACTCGGGATTCTCCAATCTAGAGAGATGGTCAGCTACTTGATTCTCAGTACCTTTTCGATCCTTGATCTCTAATTCAAATTCCTGTAGAAAGAGAACCCAACAAATGAGTATGGGCTTCGAATCTTTCTTGGAAACTAAATAGCGAATGGCCGCGTGATCAGTGAACACTGTCACCTTTGTCCCAAGCAAATAAGATCGAAATTTTTCGAAACCAAAGACTATAGCCAAAAGCTCCTTCTCAGTAGTGGTGTAGTTCATTTGGGCTCCATTTAAGGTCTTGCTAGCATAATAGACCACATGAAAGAGATTATTCTTGCGCTGCCCAAGAACTGCGCCAACCGCATAATCACTGGCATCACACATCATTTCAAAAGGCTCTGTCCAATCAGGTGTTGTAATAACTGGTGAAGTTATCAAACTCTTCTTGAGAGTCTCGAATGCCGTCAAACATTCATCATCAAATTTGAAAGGCACATCCTTCTCGAGCAAATTGCACAACGGCTTAGATATTTTTGAAAAGTCTTTGATGAAACGCCGATAAAAACCCGCATGACCAAGAAAACTACGGATTCCCTTCACAGAAATAGGTGGTGGAAGATTTTCAATGACTCCCACCTTGGCTTTGTCCACCTCAAGACCCTTGCTAGAGACCTTATGCCCAAGAATAATGCCTTCACCCACCATAAAGTGACATTTTTCCCAATTGAGCAACAAATTAGTTTCCACACACCTTTTGAGTACTGCACGAAGATTATTTAAACATTCATTATACGAATGTCCAAAGACGGAGAAATCGTCCATGAACACCTCGATATTATTTCCAATCATATCAGAGAATATAGCCATCATACATCTCTGAAAAGTGGCTGGTGCGCCACATAAGCCAAACGAAACTCTGCGAAAAGCAAATGTGCCAAATGGACAAGTGAAGGTAGTCTTTTCTTGATCCTCTAGTGCAATACATATCTGATTATACCCCGAATAACCATCCAGAAGACAATAATACTCGTGACCGGCCAACCTGTCAAGCATCTGATCAATAAACGGAAGAGGGAAGTGATCCTTCCTTGTGGCCTTGTTCAACTTTCTATAGTCCATGCATACCCTCCATCCTGTGACTGTTCGAGTGGGGATGAGCTCATTCTTCTCATTTTCTACCACAGTAATACCTCCTTTCTTAGGTACACATTGGATGGGGCTCACCCAAGAACTGTCAGAAATAGGATAAATGATTCCTACATCCAGCCACTTCAGAATTTCTTTCTTCACCACTTCTTTCATGATAGGATTAAGTCTGCACTGTTGCTCAAAATTCGGCTTACTACCCTCCTCTAGCAGAATCTTATGCATGCAATATGATGGGCTGATCCCTTTGATGTCTGCTATAGTCCATCCGATAGCCGATTTGAATTCTCTCAAGATCCTTAAGAGCTTGTCCTCCTCACTACCTGAAATGTCAGATGCAATAATAACAGGTAAAGTAGATGCATCACCTAAAAAAGCATACCTCAAGTGTTCAGACAATGGTTTAAGCTCCAAGGTAGGTGTTTCCTCAATAGATGGTTTGAGCTTTCCTTCAGCATTTTTGAGGTCAGAAGTACCAAGAGATTCAAATGGCATGTCTAGCTTTCGCTTCCAGGGAGAAGCATTTAGATATTGTAGTTCCTTATTGCCATCCTCATTACCACTGTCGAAATCCCCCACTAAGGCCTTCTCTAATGCATCAGACATTAGCATATGATCAAGTTCTGAAGTAACCGCAGAATCAATCAAATCCACTTTTAAGCACTCCTCATCTTCTGTAGGGAATTTCATCGCTTTGAATATATTGAATGTCACATCCTGATCCTGTACCCGCATAGTAAGTTCACCTTTCTGCACATCTATCAAGATACGGCCTGTAACCAAGAAAGGTCTCCCCAAGATTATGGGAATCTTCTTATCTTCCTCGAAATCCAGAATGACAAAGTCTGCAGGAAAGAAGAGCTTATCCACCTTTACTAGAACATCCTCCACTATGCCTCGTGGGTATGTAATAGAACGATCAGCCAATTGTAGAGACATGTAGGTGGGCTTTGGATCAGGCAAATTCAACTTTTTAAAGATCGACAACGGCATCAGATTGATGCTTGCTCCCAAATCACAAAGGCACTTTTCAAAAGACAACTTGCCAATGGTGCAAGGAATGGTGAAGCTACCTGGATCTTTAAGCTTTGGAGGTAACTTCTGTTACAGCACAATACTGCATTCTTCTGTTAAAGCAACGGTCTCAAGATCATCCAATTTCACCTTCCTTGAAAGAATACTCTTCATAAACTTCACATAACTAGGCATTTGCTCCAGAGCCTCAGCGAAAGGTATGTTGATGTGAAGTTTCTTGAACACCTCTAGAAACTTACCAAACTGCTTATCCAGCTTTTGTTGTTGCAATCTCTTAGGGAAAGCTGGTGGAGGATAGAGCTGTTTCTCCCCTGTATTACCCTCAGGTAGAGTGTGTTTAACAGTAGTCTTCCTTGGTTCCGCCGCTTTCTCCTTTTGCTTAGCTTGTTCATCACCAATTTCAGCTTCTCCTTCTTTTGCTTTTCAGCATCAGCAACTTTTCCAGACCTTAAGGTAATAGCCTTGACTTGCTCTTTAGCTTCCTTCCTGTCTGGCACTTCAGTATCACTGGGAAGTGTGTCAGTTGATGATTAAGCACTGCATTGGCTATTTGACCGATTTGATTTTCCAAGGTCTTGATAGAGACCGCCTGACTTTTGCACAACAGCTTAAGTTCCTCAAAATCAGCACTAGAGGGTGGAGCTGCACCTCCTTGTTGAGGATATGATTTCCTTTGAGCATACTGCTGTGGTTGCTGGAATCCAGGTGGATTGAACTGTTTACTTACGCCTTGCTGATATGGTTGCTGAATAGCATTCTGATTATTACTCCAACTGAAATTTGGATAATTTCTGTTATTAGGATGATAAGTAGCTGGCACAGGCTGCTGCGGTCGCTGATAATTGTTCACATACTGAACATATTTGTTAACAAGAGAACACTGATCCGTAGCATGAGAACCTGCATAAAGCTCACAGACCATAGCTATCTGATTGACTCCATAGGTGGCTAGAGAATCGACCTTTATAGACAGCGCTTGGGGCTGCGCTGTAATAGCTGTAGCTGCATCAACTTCAAAAATACCTGCTACCTTCCCAAACATCATCCTTTGAGTTGGGTTTTGATGCTCATTTGCAGCCATAGTCTCAATAAGATTATAAGCCTCAGTATAGTTTTTGGCCCATAAGGCGCCTCCAGCTGCTGCATCGAGCATGGGCCGAGATTGGCCCCCCAAACCATTATAGAAACCAGTGATCACCATCCAATCAGGCATTCCATGATGTGGACACTTTCTCAACATCTCCTTGTAGCGCTCCCAAGCTTCGCACATAGATTCTGTAGGTTGCTGCGCAAACTGAGTAAGAGCACTCCTCATAGTAGCAGTTTTTGCCATTGGATAAAACTTCACCAGAAACTTTTGCGCAAGATCTTGCCAAGTAGTGATAGACCCAGCTGGTTCAGAATGTAACCAATCCTTAGCTTTATCCCTCAGTGAGAATGGGAAAAGCCTCAGCTTGATAGCCTCATCAGTCACACCATTATATTTGAAAGTACTGCAGATCTCGACAAAATTCCTTATGTGCATGTTGGGGTCTTCAGTCGCAGCACCTCCAAAAGAAACAGAATTCTGCACCATCTAGTGCTCGGCTTGATTTTAAAGGTATTAGCCTGAATAGCCAGATGAAGAATGCTAGACTGAATGTCCATTTTTAAGATACGATCACCCATGATTACTGGCTCTTTCTGCTCACTTCCTGAATCCGAATCTTCAAAATCTATCTTCTCCGGAATATCAAGAACTTCGTCTGTCTCCTCAGCCGTATCTAAAGTCCTCTTGCGAGTACGAGAACGTGTTTGCATAAACGCTCGCTAAAGTACCTGAAACACAATCGAAAACAATAAGTAACACGTCTTAATCACTGAGTCCTAATGACCAATGATGGTAAGTACATAAACTAAACAAATACGCCGAGTCCCACGCAGCGGTGCCAAAAACTTGTTAGGGCGAAAACACGCGCTAATAACACACGCAAGTATACGCGTTTGCAAGTAATATAGAATACTTTCTAGTTCATTCCCACAGAGACTCAGACTAATTATGTTCAATTACACTCACTCACCAATGTATGATTACTTCTTAATGTTAAGACAATAACACTTAGATTTGATTAACTAATTATTAACTACAATTAACTACTAGAATTAAGCACTTAATTAACACTTTAATTAACAATATTAAAACACTCATGACATCACAACTTCATTACTACTTCCTTCAATAGTCATTGTTATTACCCTTAGCATACAGTAGTGATGATATTAATCGAATAACACGAAAATGAAAAAAGCCAACTTTCATTGTACTAATTCCATTCCACCAAGCATCCACAATTAAGATAGAAGTTGAATAGGTATCAATTATGTTGAGTCCCTATATGTCTACAGAAATTGACAACATAACGATTTAAGCACAAGTTATTCCTTTTGATTACACAGAGCGAATAAAATGGTTAGAGTTATCCACTAATTATGCATACTCGTACATAAACCTATGCTAGCATGGCAAGGTCTAAATCTCAAGATCCACCGTCGCTTCACAAGAGATTAACACCCTATCTTATATGTTCGCGACGCAAATAAGACGAATACGCACAACCAATACTAGATATCATACAATCATCACACACTAAGGTATTAAACAACTAACTAAAGAATTCCATAGTAAATCCGTTACGACCCCATGATCATGATTAGCCCATGATAGCACTCATCGTCATCATGGGTTCATATGAAAACATGATAATAATACACAAGAATAATAACTAAAACTACTTATATTAAACCAGAGTATGTCACAAGAGTAAATAGGTTCAAAGTAAATAAAACAAGCATGCAACGTTACAACGAAATAAAGAATCACAAGAAAATTTTCTTTACCACCATACAGCTTGCTTTACCACGATTGGCAGTACCGCATCGATTGGGAGAAAATCCGTTGTCGGCCTACGAATGTGGTTTCGATCCTTTCGGTGATGCCAGAAGTCGTTTTGATATACGATTTTATCTTGTTTCAATTTTATTTATTATCCCTGATCCGGAAGTAACCTTTTCCTTTCCTTGGGCAGTACCTCTCAACAAGATTGATCCGTTTGGATCTTGGTCCATGATGGCCTTTTTATTGATTTTGACGATTGGATCTCTCTATGAATGGAAAAGGGGTGCTTCGGATCGGGAGTAACCACTAGTGATAGGGCAAAAATCGGGGGGAAATACAAAGGAAAGAGCGATGCCTACATTAAATCAATTGATTCGTCATGGTAGAGAAGAAAAACGGCGCACGGACCGTACTCGAGCTTCGGATAAATGTCCCCAGAAGCAAGGAGTACGCCCGCGTGTACCAATGAGAACACCGAAAAAACCTAATTCAGCTCCACGTAAGATAGCCAAAGTACGGTTGAGCAATCGACATGATATATTTGCTCACATTCCAGGCGAAGGTCATAATTTGCAGGAACATTCTATGGTCTTAATAAGAGGGGGTAGAGTGAAAGATTCGCCGGGTGTGAAATCCCATTGTATTCGAGGAGTCAAGGATTTGCTGGGAATTCCGGATCGAAGAAGAGGCAGATCAAAATATGGTGCAGAAAAACCCAAATCGATATGAATGGAAGATGCCTCTTTCACTTTTTTTATCGGTCAGTCGAGGGAACAACCACAACGTTACGCCACAAAAGAAAACTCTACGGGGCCCTTCCGAATGACCTATAATATAGTTTACTACACCAGCCAAGAAAGAGTGTAGTATACTCTATTTGCCCGTGGAGAAAGAATCCAAAAATAGAAAGGTATTGCTTATAATAGTTGCTCGTTCATAAATCCACTCGACCACTTGTTAGTCTTGCTACACTACACGACACGAGTCTAGGGTAAAGTTGAAGCAGACACGGCCAAGTGAAGTCGACTTCACAGGGGATCCAACATACCATATTGAAATATGAAAGAAGAGAAGGTCTCGCCCAGGTGGCTCCCGCAAGGTAACGACTTCAAACTCAAACAAAGAACGCTCTTTTCCAAGGCATGAGTAAAAGAAAATAATGTTGTATATAATGCAAGACCCGTCGATAAGCTAAGGCTACGACATGAAGGAAGGCCAGAAGAACTACAGAACCACGTCCACCAGAGCTAAAGGAGACCGGAGGGAGTTACAGGAGGAAACCGAAAGATAGGTAATCTATATGGTGAAGCATGAGAAAGAGGGATTGCTTCAAACCGGAAGAAATCGATTCCACCCACACTTGAGTGAGCTATCAGGCTCCACACATTCGTCGGCCAACCACTTCGTTCGGAAAATAAAGAAAAAGGCGAACATTCTCTGGCGCAAATACTGTTACTAAAAGAGGGCATAGCTTCTTTTTCTCCTCATAAAGACAGGAGGAACTACAACAGGCAAGAGCAACACAAGCTCCTAGCTCATTAAAACAGCAGGAACTCCTAGACACTCTCGTCTTGATCCTTTATGACAGACTTTATGACAGATATGGGTTGAAATACGACAAGGAGCTGGTTTCATCTTGCCACTATTCTAGAAAGAGAGAATCCGAGAGGTGTTCAGTAACAAAGGTCAACGAAGGAAGCCAGTCTATGGAAGTCAACTGCGCTTGCAAGGGGGCTATTTGCGGCTTCTTATCCTCAGAAAGATGGGACTCCTTATATAGCTTCTATTGTCACCGGAAAACCGTAAGTGAAGTTGCACGGGTTTTTCGAACAATTCTCCCTCCAACTATGGAGTAA